>NC_140584.1:28006960-29256960 GCF_964204655.1 Triturus cristatus | reverse complement strand
GACCCAGAAGAGAATCCCGAGTGTGCAATGAATTTATACCCCTTCCTATTCAGGGCATAGCACGTATTGCCTATGAGATGCGTCTCCTGCAGCAGGACAACGTCTGGCATTGAACGTTTCAGAAATTGCAAAACAATCCCCCTCTTGATGCGATCCCCCAAACCATTAACATTCCAGCTTATAACACTTAAGCCTCTACCCCCCATCCTCAAACGGAAAGAGGCCCACCCCACACCCGAGGCGCCACCATGGAACAGTCCTGAGGATAATCATCATGCCTTGCAGAAATAAACCCCCCAACAACAAACTCAAAATCTCCATACCTCCCCCCACCCTGCACCCCTGCTGCAGCTTAAAAAGCCCCCCCAACTTGCAGTGTGCCTGTCGCCCTACAAAAACAAAAATCTACAAAAAGTACCCTAAGGGAGGAAAAGAGCACCCCTCGTCCTCCCGCAACCCTCCATAGTTACTGCTCTCTGTTCAAATCTTCAAGTATGGTCAAATCAAGTCAGGCCGGCTTTGAGATTTCAGCCCTGTCCATCCCGGCCACTGTCTCCATGCTCGGCTGTGTCGTCCCCGGTCCGTCGCCGGGGCAAAGCGTCCAGCCATTCGTCGGCCATAACAGGAGAGTCAAAAAAGAATGTCCGATCTTCATGCACCACCCGTAGTCTGGCGGGGAAAAGCATGGCATACTTCAGGTCCAGTTCCCGAAGTCTCCGCTTCACCCCCAGGAAGCTCTGTCTCTGTCTCTGCACCTGCTGGGTGAAGTCCGGATAAAAATTCACCGACGCATTCTGGAAGGGGACTGGGCCCGTCACCCTCGAAGCTTGCAGGATAGCGTCCCGATCTCGAAAATGAAAGAGCCGGGCGACAATCGGCCGCGGCGGGGCACCCGCCTTGGGCCGTCCGCCCGGCACCCTATGGGCCCTTTCCACAGCAAAAAACTTTCCAAGGCCCTTAGGCTTCAGATGATTGAGGACCAAATCTTCCACAAGCAGGTCCGTCGAAGCCTCATCCGAGGACTCCGGGACCCCGATGACGCGCACGTTATTGCGCCTGGACCGGCTCTCGAAGTCCTCCAGCCGGCGGGCGGCGAGGTCACTCTCGGCCCTCAGCTTCCGGACCTCGTTCTGCAAATCCGCAAACTTCTTTATTTTTGACAAATTCCCCTTCTCAAGCCCAGGACATTTTACTCCTCTCTTCCTTCCTGCCCCGGGGTGTCGATGAAAAAGCCTATTGTAAATGCTGACCAGGAAAATCCGGAGGGTAATAGATCAACTAAGGATCTGGTAGTAAATCTCCCCCCTGAAGCTGCTCCCCTGGTAGCGGTCCTAGAAGGAGTTCCCGAACTCACCAATACAAGAGCTGAATCATTTGCTTCACTTAAAAATAAAGTAGCAAGCTGGCTAAACAAGTATAGACCCCTTCCCCCACAGATTTTTTGTGAAATTTTGATGGTTAGAAGGGTCTCATGGCTGGGAACAACTAAGAAAAATACCAGTGGTGACTGTATTGTGGTTAATTTCAGGGACCCAGGGATAGTTTCCCACATTCTTACTAGCCCGTTTTCTGGGGAGGAGTCCATAATCCGGACACTCCCACTGTCCTTCTTCTAGCCACCCCATGTTAGATGTTCTGAGATGCGACTGGAAGAGGGCTGGACAAGGGTGGGATGTGGAAGCCACTCTAGAGGGAATAGAAATATCCCTTACTATTCTAACAGGATACCCCAATATCTGGACTATAACCGGTTTAGCTGCCTGGATGAGGTAGACTGACTACCTACTAACTCCAATCCAGGGAGCTATCAGAGGGAGAGTGCTATCAGTAGCAACAAATCCGTTCTGCATGATCGACCAGTGGCAGGTATGATTAGGGGTGGACTAGGGAGAATGGATAGTCCCCAGAGGGCCCAGTTAGGGGCTTCTCTTGGCACTTCCACTCCCGATGACCAGAGCGGGGTCGCAGTAGAAGGTTGTATGGTGGAGATTAAAGCTAATACTAAGGGCGATGTTGAATTAACACCGGAAGTTATACCTATTCTTGCTCCACTAACAATTTTGTTGTGGAACTTAGCAGGAATAGGTAACAAAATAATGTGTCCTGAATGGGGCTCCTTTATAGATAATAATGATATATGCCTCTTTCAGGAAACTTGGGCTAGGGAAGAATACCATCGGAGTGTTTTTGCTTCTTTCTCAGTCCCGGCAAGGTGGAGGGGGAAGGGTAGACCGTCTGGGGGCTTACTAATCTGGGTGCGCACCCATTTGGAATTCCGACCCAGGGTTCTGAATACGGCATCAGAGGATCTTCAGTGTGTCATTTTAGAATGGCCGAATGATTACAGGCTTGCCTTGATTAATGTTTATTCAAGACCTGTGAATATTACATCGGAGTCCGGTACCATTGAAGAGCTCTCCATATTTTTAAATACGATTGCTCAGGGCACCACTCTTCTGCTAGGGGGCGATTTTAACTGCGATTTTGAGCCGCTTTTGGGTTTGACGGACAGTGGTTTCAAGGAGGAGGACGAATACTGGAAAATTCCCCCAGTAGTGGGCCCCTCACCTAGGTCCTGGGCTCCTTTGGCTGTTCAAATCATGGCCCTAACTCTAAAGCACTCAATTAGGGCATGCAATGGCCGTACAATATCAGATGTCCCCTCTAAGTGCACTTTCAACAAGCCAGGCCAAGAGTCACGCTTGGATTATATATTTGTCGAAAGTTGCGCGTGGGATAAGGTCATTGATTTTAAGATAGAAGCTAGGGAAGACAGTGATCACAACCCGTTGATCCTAGAATTTCTATCCCCGGGCAACTCAGAAGGCTTATCTAATTCAAATGATGACCTAGATATATGAAAGAAACACGTTAGTTAGATTCCTCACCTTAGAATATCCCCAGGCGTCAGACTGGATCCGGAAGATTTTTCGTCAGCAATACCCCTTGCGTGTCGCTCTGCATCGTCTGCGGCTCCGCGTCCGTCGTCGGCGTCGTGCGCCGGAATGACGTCGTCGGAGTACTTAGACGCCGCCCTCGCGCGCTGACGTCAGTTCTTCTTTTTTCCGCGCCAGTAAGCGCAGATCCGGGAAAGCTACCCCTTTAGTCAATTTTTGACTAACTTTTTCGATCCTTTTTGATCTTGTCAATCGACTCCGGTGCCGGTAGGATGCCTGGTTTTAAAGCCTGTGCTGACTGTAGCTGCCTGATGTCGGTTACGGACCATCACCGCCGGTGCCTTTACTGCTTGGGCCTCGATCACGACGCGGAGTCGTGTTCCGACTGCAAGGCCCTGACCTCGAAGGCTAGACGGGAGCGGTCCCGTAAGCTTCTCGAGATTCGCCACTCGGCTCCGCGCGCCTCTCGATCCCGGTCCAGGAGGAGGTCCAAGGATCGGTCACGGAGCCGCAGCCGACGTCACCATCGGTCGTCGGGATCCAAGTCTTCGGGTAAGTCGAAGCATTCCAAGAAGTCCAAGAGGCGACACCGCTCTTCGGACTCCCCTCGCCGGTCGCGCGACTCGGCCGAGGGTCAGGGTGGTTCCACCCCCGCGGCTCCGGCGGAGCCGCAGGCGCCGCGCACGTCCCCATACCCTCCGGTCCCTGGGTCTGACGCGACGCCGGCGGAAGTCAGTGCCTTCCTCTCGGCCATGAGGAATCTGGCTCCGCCGTCGGCGCCCGCTGGTGCGCCTTCGGGCCCCGCGGACCCGACTGGGCTGCCTTGCCTGCCGGTGGCTCCGGCCCAGGCGCCGTTGACAGCTCCGGCCTCGACGCCGCAAGCGCCCGTGGGACCCGTTCTCGAGTCCCCGCCGACACCGGTTGACCTCGTCACGCCTCCTCCGCCGGCGTCGACACCGGTACCACCCCCGACGCCGACGTCGACTCCGCTCGACGTCGAGCCCCGGTTCAGTCCCACTCCGGGCCCGGCGCCTGTACGGTGTCGATGGATGCCGCGATCGGCGCCGCTAGAGACACATTATGTCTACCGCCCGGCTCCGTTACTTTCTCCTCTATACCAGGAGTCGGATGATGGGGACAACTGGGAGGGATCTGAGGATCCTATGGCCGTTCAGGCTCAACTGTCCCAGGACTGGGCAGATGAACTGGGGGAGGCCAGTGGCCTGGATACCTCTCCAGACACTGGATTTGTCTCTCCTCCGACTGTGGCTTCGGAGGAGGGCGCTGCTTTCTCTGTGGTGCTGCGCAAGGCGGCCGCAGCCCTTGGGCTCGAGCTGCCTGCCGTGGCTGTGAGGACTAACGTCCTTACTGAGGTGCTTCAGTCTGCAGCAAGCTCCACTGAGCCTCTGCTGCAATTCAATGAGGCCCTCATTGACGTTCTGCAGGGCACCTGGTCCAAGCCCTCCACAGTTCCTCCTGTGGACAGGAACGTCGCCAGGCGCCACCGCCCTGCTCCGGGCGACCCCAGTTTTCTGTCCCAACACCCTACCCCTGAGAGCCTGGTTATCCAGGCCTCCACCTCCCAATCCTCTTTCCCGACCTCCCCGCCGGACCGGGATTCCAAGAGACTAGAACAGTTTGGCAAGAAGCTGTTCTCCTCCCTTAGTTTGGGCCTGCGGTCTTTGAACACCGCTTGTCTCTTGGACCGTTATTCCCACTCTCTGTGGGATGCGGTGGAGGACGCGCTGCCCCTGTGTCCGGAGGAGGTCCGGACACGACTTACCCAGGCTCTGGCCGATGGGAGGGATGCCGCGCGACATGCTATACGATGTGGGCTTGACACCACGGACTCGCTGGGTAGGGCCATTTCTACCACAGTGGCGCTTAGACATCACGCCTGGCTGCGGTCCACGTCATTTTCGGACGATGTCCAGAGCACTCTCATGGACATGCCCTTTGATGGCACTCGCCTTTTTGGCGAGAAAGCGGACAGTGCGCTGAATCGCTTTAAGGACTCCCGGGCTACGGCCAAGTCCTTGGGCCTCTCGGCCCCGCGGTCGCAAACTTCCGCCTTTCGCCCCTTTCGTGGCCAAGGAAGGGGTGCCTCCTCACGTGCGCCTAGCCACCAGCCGCAGAACCAACCTGCGCGCGGTCGCGGACGTGGTTTCCGCCGAGGCGGTTCTGGAGGACGACGAGGTCAGCCCACATCCACCCCGGCAGCATCCGCCTCAAAGCCTTCCTAGTCCGAGCTTTCAGGCCCATTCCACGCCAGTGGGCGGCAGAGTTCGCCATCACCTGCTCCACTGGCGGTCCATCACATCGGACAGGTGGGTGCTGCAAATCGTCCGAAGGGGCTACTCCCTCCCCTTCGAGACGACCCCTCCAGCCATGCCACCGCAGCACCACCGTATCTCGGGGGATCATTTGAATCTTCTCCACGAGGAAGTTTCGGCCCTCTTGGCCAAGGGGGCCGTCGAGCGCGTTCCGAGCCCAGAAGTAGGTTGTGGTTGTTATTCCCACTACTTTCTGGTTCCCAAGAAGGGCAAAGGGGGCCTACGCCCTATCTTGGACCTCCGGAACGTCAATACCTTCCTCCGGAAGGAAAGGTTCAAGATGTTAACTTTGGCTCAGGTTCTAGCTGCCCTAGACCCCGGAGACTGGATGGTAGCGTTGGACTTACAGGACGCATATTTCCACATCCCCGTCCTGCCGGCCCACCGGCGTTACCTGCGGTTCACGGTGGGCCCAGAGCACTTTCAGTTTACCGTGCTCCCCTTCGGCCTCACCAGTGCCCCTCGGGTGTTCACGAAAGTGATGGCGGTGGTCGCAGCTCATCTGCGCAGATCAGGGGTTTCAGTCTTCCCCTATCTCGATGACTGGTTGTTGAAGGCGGGCTCGCCCCAGACAGTCGTCTCCCACCTCCAGACTACGGCGGATCTCCTGCATTTGCTGGGATTTTCCATCAACGTGCCGAAGTCACACCTGAGCCCCTCTCAGAAGCTCCTCTTCATCGGAGCGATTCTCGATTCGGCGCAGTTCTGGGTCCATCCACCGGAACAGCGGGTCCGGGATATACAGGCCCTGATTCCCATCTTTCGGCCTCTATCCTGGGTTTCGGTCAGGCTAGTGTTGCGGCTTCTGGGGCTGATGGCCTCCTGCATCCTACTAGTGCATCACGCCAGGCGGCGCATGCGGGCTCTGCAGTGGGACCTGAAGTTTCAGTGGGCCCAGCATCACGGCAACCTGTCCGACCATGTCTTGATCTCGGAGGGCACTGCACGGCAGTTGCAGTGGTGGCTCACGGACCGCGATTGGGTCATGGGCAGAAGCCTCTCCCTTCCCCAACCGGAGCATGTCGTAGTGACGGATGCGTCCCTCCTGGGATGGGGTGGCCATATGGGAGAGGCGGAGATCAGAGGCCTCTGGTCTCCGGCGGAGTCTCGTCTCCACATCAACCTGTTGGAGTTGAGAGCGATCCGACTTGCACTGAAAGCCTTCCTTCCCTCTGTCAGGGGAAGTGTTGTGCAGGTGTTCACGGACATCACCACCACCATGTGGTATTGCAACAAACAGGGCGGGGTGGGGTCGTGGACCCTTTGTCAGGAGGCTCTGCGC
The DNA here is from genome assembly GCF_964204655.1 of Triturus cristatus. Lineage (NCBI taxonomy): Eukaryota > Metazoa > Chordata > Amphibia > Caudata > Salamandridae > Triturus > Triturus cristatus. The sequence continues at coordinate 29,250,448 of NC_140584.1, read as the reverse complement.
CTCTGGACGTGGCTGGAACACCAGGGCGTCACCCTAGTGGTTTAACATCTGGCGGGCTCTCTGAACGCCAGAGCAGACGAACTCAGCCGCCGGTGCATGATGGATCACGAATGGCGTCTGAACTCCGAAGTGGCACAATGTCTCTTTCAGCAGTGGGGAGAGCCTTGGTTAGATCTATTCGCCACCGAAGAGAACGCGCAATGTCAGCAGTTCTGCGCGTTGGAATTTCCAAGGCGGCACTCGCTCGGCGACGCTTTTCGTCACGAGTGGAGTTGCGGTCTGTTGTACGCCTTTCCGCCTATACCACTTCTGCCCAGAGTGCTGAAGAAGATCAGGCACGACCGGGCCCAAGTCATCTTGGTGGCTCCGGATTGGGCACGAAGGTACTGGTATCCCGAGCTACTCAGTATGTTGACCGATCCTCCGATACGTCTGCCCCTTCGGGAGGATCTTCTGTCGCAGCAGCAGGGGACGGTCCTCCACCCGAACCTGTCCAGCCTCCACCTCCATGCGTGGAGATTGAGCGGCGGCAGTTGATGCCATTTGACTTGCCTCCTGAAGTCTGTGATATCATTCTGGCAGCCAGGCGTCCCTCCACAAAGACGGTATACGCCTGCCGGTGGAACAAATTTGTGGCATGGTGCACAGCAAACGCTGTGGATCCCCTTTCCGCCCCTCTTTCTGAGGTTCTACTGTTTCTTCTTTCCTTGGCCCGGCAGGGCTCTGCCCTGGGCACCCTGAAAGGTTATCTTGCTGCCATCTCTGCCTTCTTGCGGCTTCCTGATCAGCCTTCTCTCTTCAAGTCCCCTGTAGTTACACGCTTTCTAAAAGGCATTACTCACACGTTCCCTCCTGTCCCTTTTGTAATGCCTCAGTGGGACTTGAATCTGGTCTTGACATTCCTGATGTGCGCTCCCTTCGAGCCTCTTCACAATTGTCCTCTTCGCCTTCTGACTCTTAAGACTGCTTTTCTGGTAGCCATCACCTCGGCTAGACGAGTGAGTGAGCTCCAGGCTTTATCTTCAAAGCCTCCTTTTCTGTCTGTTCATCCGGACAATGTTGTCCTTCGGCCTCGTCCCTCCTTTCTTCCGAAAGTAGTGACTCCATTTCATCTTGGGCAGTCTGTCACCTTGCCCACCTTCTTTCCGCCTCCGCATCCTTCCAAAGAGAGGCTCCACCGTCTGGACCCAAAACGTGCGCTCTCCTTTTATTTGGACCGCACAAAGCAGTTCCGGGTGGACGACCAACTTTTCGTTGGATACGTGGGTGCTAAGAAGGGGAAAGCGGTGCACAAACGGACCATCTCTCGGTGGGTCGTTTTGTGCATAACAATGTGTTACTCTTTGGCCAAAAAGGACCCTCCTGTTGGGCTGCGCGCCCATTCTACTCGGGCCACGGCGGCTACTACTGCTTTGGGACGAGGTGTCCCTTTGCAGGACATCTGTCAGGCGGCAACGTGGGCTTCGCTACACACGTTTGCCAGGCATTACTGCCTTGACAGCCAAGTCCGGAGGGATGGCTTCTTTGGCCGTTCTGTCCTCCAGGACTTTCTGGTGTGATCTTGGTTCGCAGACCCACCACCGGGGATGGGATTGCTTGGGTATCTATTCTAAGGTGAGGAATCTAACTAACGTGTTTCTTTCAGATGAACAAGTTACTTACCTTCGATAATGATGTATCTGTAAGAAACATTAGTTAGTTAGATTCCTCACCGACCCACCCATCCTCCCCGTTCTGCGAACTGACATCTAGGGTTAAGGATATCCTTTTCAGGCCCCTAGATTTTATTTTTGGCACCAGTGTCGGTCTTTGCATGGCTCTGCGTTCCTGGCGCGGAAAGCTATGTACAAGAACTGACGTCAGCGCGCGAGGGCGGCGTCTAAGTACTCCGACAACGTCATTCCGGCGCACGACGCCGACGACGGACGCGGAGCCGCAGACGACGCCTAGCGACGCGCAAGGGGTATTGCAGACGAAAAATCTTCCGGATCCAGTCTGACGCCTGGGGATATTCTAAGGTGAGGAATCTAACTAACTAATGTTTCTTACAGATACATCGTTACCGAAGGTAAGTAACTTGTTCGTCAGGTGCCACCTATCCAGTAATAGGCCTAGGGTCAGGTGGGAAAAATTAGTCACCCATCCAGAGTCAGTGGCAGAACTCTACGAGCAGGTAATCCCGGTACTGGAAGCAGTTGGTTCCCTACCGCTACAGTGCCCCACACTCGAAATATATAAAAAAATTGGGGATTTAAATTTGGAATTAACCGCTGTTTTGGCGGATGTTCTTAATCCTATAGTGCCTAAAGAGAGAAGGAGTGGTAATAGACCTACCTGGTACAATACTGCCTGCAGGAAGTCCAAAACAGAACTCCTCAAGGCCGTTAAGCATAATAATAACAAGGCGCTAATAAGGCATAAACGATTAGAATACAGGCAGCTAATTTACCATGCCAAGATGGAGTGGGATAGCGATAATTGGGCCAATCTAACCTTGGCACTAAAAACAAAAGACTCCAGGAAGTTTTGGCAAATTGTCAACACGGGGTCGTCCGAGCTTTTACCGGCGATTGTACCCAATATCGCTGCCAACGTTTGGGAAGATGTCAAGAATTCCTGTCATGCGAGGGGAGGAAAACGGTAACCAGCGAAAACGGACTACATCTCCCAGGAGGCTTAGCGGTTGAGAGGTTATGTTACAGGAGAGCTGTTACATAACTCAAGGAAAACACGCCCTTATGTAAACAGGAGAGCTGTTACATAACTCAAGGAAAACACGCCCTTATGTAAACAGGAGAGCTGTTACATAACTCAAGGAAAACACGCCCTTATGTAAACAGGAGAGCTGTTACATAACTCAAGGAAAACACGCCCTATAAAGGGAGGAACCGGGAGGTACAACGCTGTCGGATATTGTGTTTACACCGACGTACCTGCTTAGTGAAGAGCAGTGTTCCGGAGTGGTGCTCCAGTAAGGCAAGAACGGAGGTAGGTCGAGTCGTTACTCCCTGGGCCGTGTCTTGCCCCATCGTCACCTGTGAAGGACCCGGAAGCTCTACCGGATAACCATTGAGCTTCGCTTTTTGACTCGGCTGAGTCAAAGCACAGTGGCGCTTTTGCTGGTTGGAGTCGTAACTCCCAGCCCGACCAGAGATACAGGGACTGCCAGCTGTAACGCACACCAGGAGGTGTTTGCCGCGTTACAGACTCGGAAGTCCACGGGATCGATCGAGCGGCTGCTCTCGGTTCAGTCTTCTTTGCTTGTGATTGGGGTATCGGTGACGCATCACCAGGAGGTGACTCCGCGTCCCGGTGCAGTCTGAGGAAGAGGTTGAGCGGCTGCTCCCTTCAGGTAGAGACCCCGGCTGGGTGTTTCCCTGACTCCTCAATTCTCCCCAACACTCTTCGTGCCCCTCACAGCCTACCGATTGGCATTGTCGGCCATTTCATTTCTGCCCTCTGTTGGCATACGCCGGGATCGGCGTATATGCAGAGGACGGTTAGGACCATCCGTGCTGTGGGCTGGTAACGTACTTAGCCTGGAGGATTCCAGTGACTATAACCTTTGTTTATTCCTTGTATTATTTTTGCCTTCATTAAAATAACTAAACCTTCACAAGTGGTTGCGTTCTCATTATCGTGTCTGTTAAACGATCCTGAGACGTTCAGGGCGTTACAAAATATTCGACCTTAATAAACACTAACTGTCTCCCGGTCGATAACAGACATGGCAACACTTGATGATGTGCTGGCTGCTTTAGCGACCGTGCAAATTGAATTGGCTGCCTCCAGGCAAGAAACAGCCGATGTAAAAGCCAGACTGGATGCTATCCAATTGGACCCGCTCACGCCCAGCACCTCCCTCACGAACCAGACCCCTGCGGTAGTAGTGGAAATGCCGGTAGCCGTCCCCTTGGCAACACCAGAGAGGTACAGTGGGGATCCTAACACAGTGCAGGTATTCCTCACACAAGTGGCGCTACATTTATCGTGCAAACCAAGGGCGTTCCCCACGAGTCAGGCTCGTGTGGCTTTCCTTATATCCTATTTGGCTGGAAACGCGGCACAATGGGCCGTACCTCTGGTGAGCAGGGACGACCCCATCTTATGTGATTGGGGTGCTTTTCGCGAGGAATTCCTGAAGGTCTTCGACAGAAGGGCTGACTCGTACACGGCGGACCGTGAAATGCTTGAGTTGAGACAGGGATCCAACGACCTGGTGCAGTATCTCAACGCGTTCCGAAGGCTGGTTGCGGAAACCAAGTGGCCTGTTGCTAAACAGACGGCGCTCTTCCATCACGGGCTGTGCGAGGAGCTCAAGGACGCCGTGGCTCATATTGACCCACAACCCAAGACATGTGAGGGCCTTATCAACCTGGTATTACGGCTGGAACATAGGCTAAGTGAAAGAAAGGGGGATCATGGGAGAAAAGGAAAATCCCTTCCATCCTATGTGACAGTGGGAAGTCCTGAAACTGCCACCGCATCCAAGGGAGAACCCATGGACATCGGCGCAATACGAGCGAGCCTCACAGCCACGGAGAAAGAGTCACGCCGTAAACAAGGATTGTGCCTATATTGTGGCAAAAAAGGCCACTACGTACGTGAATGCCCTGCCAAACCGAAGACGTCACGTTATCGGGCCAACCGGTCGGTAACAGCCGTGGTGGACGTACCGGCGGAAAACTAGAGGACTCCCAGACGAAAGAAGGGGCATCTCGGAGTCACTCATCCATCCCTTCACTTTCCAACTCGGTCACTAAGGGACAACGACACCTGTTTCTCACGGTGCACGTGGGAGTGCATGACCAGTGGATACCCGTTGCGGCCATGGTGGATTCAGGGGCCACTGGCATGTTTATGGACCACAACGAGGCATGCAGGCTAGGGCTAGTGCTTCTTCCCAAAGCTGTACCCGAAGACGTCTATGCTGTAGACGGAAGGCGATTGGTGACGGGGCCCATCGGGCAGCATACGGGGGTCCTTCCGATGAGATGTGGGAGGAACCATTTGGAACAAATCGATTTTAACATCATCCGAGCGCCCCAATATGGCGTCATATTGGGATTGCCGTGGCTACAGAAACACAACCCCTCTGTGGATTGGCCAACACATCGCATCGAACTGACGTCACCGTATTGCATCCTGCATTGTGGAATAAGAACGGAATCCCTTGACGCAGATGAGAGCGGGAGTCAGACGGTGGCTACAGCGGCAGAAAAAGATGTGGCTCTCCCCCAGGCTTATCACAGTTTTGAGGATGTATTTGATGAGGTGAAGGCGGAAGTGCTACCACCACATAGACAGTTTGACTGCCAGATCGACCTGGTGCCAGGGGCCAGCGTTCCCAGTGGCAGGCTGTATGCCCTGACGGAGCCTGAAAACGTGCATCTCCGGGGGTACCTGGATAAACTCCTCAAGCTAGGATTCATCCGCCCGTCCAAGTCTCCGGCCGCCTCGCCACTCTTCTTCATCCCGAAGGCTAATGGGGAGCTGAGAGCATGTGTGGACTTTAGGGCATTGAATGCGATAACCGTAAAGAATCGGTACCCCTTGCCTCTCATCAGTGTACTTCTGGAACAGGTCAAGAAAGCTCGTATCTACACCAAGTTGGATTTGAAAGGGGCATACCATCTGGTGCGCATGAGGGACGGAGACGAGTGGAAGACCGCCTTTAAGACCAGGTTCGGCCTTTTTGAGTACCTCGTCATGCCGTTCGGTCTGTGCAACGCCCCGGCAGCCTTTCAGTACTTTTTGAATGAGGTATTCAGAGAGGAGTTGGATATCTACGTGGTCGTATATATCGACGACATCCTCATCTATTCGTCCAGTGTGGAGGAGCACGTACACCACGTCAAAGCTGTGCTCCAAAAGCTGAGGAAAACATGCTGTTTTGTAAACTCAGCAAGTGTGACTTCCACGTCACATCCGTGGAATTCCTCGGAGTGATGCTGAGTCCAGAGGGACAGGAGATGGCAGAACGAAAGATCAAGGCGGTGAAAGAATGGCCGGTGCCCCAAAGCGTGAAGGACGTCCAAAGTTTCATTGGCTTCGCCAACTTTTACAGGCGGTTTATAGATGGATTTTCAGGATTGGTGGCCCCAATCACACAGCTACTGAGGAAGTCCAAGGAGTTTGTCTGGTCCCCTGAAGCGAACACAGCCTTTGAGGCCCTGAAAAGCGCCTTTGGTAATTCGCCGGTGTTGGCTCACCCCGATCCGGATCTCCCCTACGTGGTGGAAGCGGACGCATCGGATGTGGCGCTGGGGGCTATCTTGTCCCAACGCAACCACGACACAGGGGTGCTTCATCCCGTTGCGTACATGTCCCGCAAACTCAACGACGCCGAACGCAACTACCATATTGCGGAGAAGGAGCTTCTCGCAATCAAGGACGCCTTCGCCGAATGGAGGCATTGGTTGATGGGGGCAAGACATGTGGTATCGGTGTACACGGACCATCGGAACCTACAGTTCATGACGGCCACAAGACACCTTTCTCCCAGACAGCTGCGGTGGATGATCTTCTTTGCGGGGTTCAACTTCCGCATCACATATCGGCCGGGGACGGAAAACGGGAAGGCGGACGCCCTGTCCCGTCAATCTGCAGTTAAGGAACCATTGCCTGCGACCGAGCATTCCATCATTTCCCCGAGGATGGTATTGGGGGTTATCCAACCGGATACTTTCCTGAGGGGAATAAAGAGAGGGATCAGGTCATTCGCATGGCGGAGGTGGCTCCTCAGTCACAGAGAATGGCAGCTGAAGGACGGGATACCCCTGAAGGGCAGGTGCCTATTGATACCCACGCCTAGGCTAAGGAAACAAGCATTCATCTGGTGCCATGACTCTCCATGCGCAGGTCATTTGGGCTTTGAAAAAACGGTGGCTAGCATGGGACGGCATTTCTGGTGGCCAACCATGAGAGTGGATGTCAGGAGGTGGGGACAGGAGTGTCCAACGTGTGCTACCATGAAGGCCGACCATGGCCGAACCCAAGGGCTCTTACATCCACTTCCGACCCCGGATAGACCATGGGATAGCATATCTCTGGACTTCGTGGTGGGCCTACCGGTAGACCAGGGGATGACGGCAATACTGGTGGTGGTGGATTACTTGACGAAAATGGGGCACTTCATCCCCTGCAAGAGAGTCCCTACGGCCGGGGAATTGGCGTCCCTACTCCTAAAGAATGTGGTACGACTGCATGGATTACCTGGGGTGATCGTGTCGGACCGGGGGTCGCAGTTTACTGCGCAATTCTGGAAGACTTGGTGCACTGCGCTGCATGTTAAGACCGCCCTGTCCACCAGCTACCACCCTCAAACGGACGGCCAAACCGAGCGCCTGAACCAAACGCTCAAACAGTATCTGCGATGTTTTTGTGGACCAGGGCAGGGAAGAATGGGTCGACTTGGTATGGGTTGCAGAGATAGCCTATAACAACGCCACTCACAGCTCCACACAGTCATCTCCGTTCTATAGCAACTATGGCCAACATCCCAGGTTCTTGCCATTTCTACATCCGTTCAGAGAGGACAGGATTCCCGCCACAGCGGACAGGGTGGCACACATAAAAGACACGTTGATGCGCTCAAGGGCTTTCCTAATAGAGGCCAAGAGAAGATACAAGGCTGCGGCAGACAGGAAGAGAAGGCCCGGGCCTCTATACCGCACTGGAGACTACGTCTGGATATCCACAAGAAACATGAGGTTTCGAAAGAACATTGTGTTCCATCCCAAGTACATGGGCCCCTATCGAATTACCAAGTGTATGGGTCCCGTGAACGTGAAGGTGTGCTTGCCCCAGTCATTGTGGATACACCCTGTCTTTCTTGTATCATTGCTCAAACCAGCACCCTCCAAGCCGTCTGGGACACCCAGGCCGGTATGCGTGGAGTCGGAGGTGGAGTATGAAGTGTCGGGCATACGGGCGTCCAAATGGCGCAGGGGGAAGCTGTGGTACCTGGTTGCGTGGAAAGGCTATGGCCCGGAGGAGCAGTCATGGGAACCGGCTGAAGGGGTTCATGCTCCGCGCTTGGTCTCCTTGTTCCATCGGCGTTTTCCTGCCAGCGCTGGACCCGTGGGGAGCCGCTGAGAGGGAGGATGTACTGTCAAGAATTCCTGTCATGCGAGGGGAGGAAAACGGTAACCAGCGAAAACGGACTACATCTCCCAGGATGCTTAGCGGTTGAGAGGTTATGTAAACAGGAGAGCTGTTACATAACTCAAGGAAAACACGCCCTTATGTAAACAGGAGAGCTGTTACATAACTCAAGGAAAACACACCCTTATGTAAACAGGAGTGGTGCTCCAGTAAGGCAAGAACGGAGGTAGGTCGAGTCGTTACTCCCTGGGCCGTGTCTTGCCCCATCGTCACCTGTGAAGGACCCGGAAGCTCTACCGGATAACCATTGAGCTTCGCTTTTTGACTCGGCTGAGTCAAAGCGCAGTGGCGCTTTTGCTGGTTGGAGTCGTAACTCCCAGCCCGACCAGAGATACAGGGACTGCCAGCTGTAACGCACACCAGGAGGTGTTTGCCGCGTTACAGACTCGGAAGTCCACGGGATCGATCGAGCGGCTGCTCTCGGTTCAGTCTTCTTTGCTTGTGATTGGGGTATCGGTGACGCATCACCAGGAGGTGACTCCGCGTCCCGGTGCAGTCTGAGGAAGAGGTTGAGCGGCTGCTCCCTTCAGGTAGAGACCCCGGCTGGGTGTTTCCCTGACTCCTCGATTCTCCCCAACACTCTTCGTGCCCCTCACAGCCTACCGATTGGCATTGTCGGCCATTTCATTTCTGCCCTCTGTTGGCATACGCCGGGATCGGCGTATATGCAGAGGACGGTTAGGACCATCCGTGCTGTGGGCTGGTAACGTACTTAGCCTGGAGGATTCCAGTGACTATAACCTTTGTTTATTCCTTGTATTATTTTTGCCTTCATTAAAATAACTAAACCTTCACAAGTGGTTGCGTTCTCATTATCGTGTCTGTTAAACGATCCTGAGACGTTCAGGGCGTTACAGAAGAGCACTTCTCCTCCCTCTATGGAGGTGACCATTCTACCTCCGATATGGAACAGGGGGCAGTATTGCCAAATTCCACTTCTGATTTATATGAGGATGAGTTTAAGGAACAAGAGGTCTTAGCTATAATATCTAAACTTCCAGCCGGCAAAGCGCCTGGGCTTGACAAACTCCCTGGAGACCTCTTTAAACACGAACCCAATGTTTGGGCTCCCTATTTAACGGCTTTATTTAATGCAGTCCAGAAGGGGATGGCGATACCTACTACTTGGCTGGGAGCTGAGATAGTCCCAATCTTTAAGAAGGGCTCACCTCTTCTCCCAGCCAACTATAGGCCTATCAGCCTTATCGATGTACCGCAAAAAAAATTTGCAAGGCTGATTTTAGATCGCCTCAGGGACTGGATAGAAGAGTCCTCCATCCTGAGCCCTTATCAGGCTGGGTTCAGGAAGAACGTGTCTACCATAGACCAGATCTTCCGCCTGACCCTGCTACTCTGGAAAACTGTCAAAGTTGAGGGTGGCTTGTTATATACTGTCTTCGTGGACCTCCGTGCGGCGTTTGATCTGGTCCCCAGGCAAAAATTATGGTCTGTCCTTCTACAGATGGGCAAACCTGTTCCATTACTGAATATGATAATTCGTCTGCAAAAGGGTAACTTTGCACAGGTCAGGTGTGGGAAAAATGGTGCTTTAACATCTAGATTTCCCGTTGACAGGGGAGTCAGACAGGGGTGTGTCTTGGCCCCCACCCTGTTCTGCCTCTATGTCAACGGAGTATTCACACATCTGAACAAGACTACAAATAGTGATGCCCCCAAGCTCGCTGGTTCTCGGGTTCCTGCGATTATGTTCGCAGATGACACCCTTCTACTCTCGAAGTCCCCGATGGGCATTCAACGGGTGTTGGATGGTTTTGAGACATTCTGCCTCGAGCGGGGCCTAGAAATAAATACTCTCAAAACGAAACCACATGATTTTTAACCCACCACCAACGACACGCCCTAACCCGAGCATAGGGAGAGCTAGTCTAGAAAGGGTTCAGACCTTTGAGTACCTGGGGCTCACTTTAAATGAAAAAATGACATGGGTCCCACACTAAATCAAAGCCCAACTGAAACTAGCCCGAGCAGCGGAGGGGATTATAAGACTTTTAAATAAATCATGTGCCAAACCAATTGCCCCACCCCTTGAAATATACAAACTACAGGCAAGGGGGGAGTAATCTATGGTGGTGAACTCTGGGGCTTCTATTGCCATCCGGAGATCACAGTCATAGAAAATAAATGTTTAAGGCAACCGTTGGCCCTTCCCACTAGTACACCCTTATTGCCACTGAGACTTGATCTGGGCCTCAGATCTATAGATGAGGAATTGGGCCTTAAACCCCTAACATTTTGGCGGAGGATTTGGACTACTCCGGAGCTTGAGGGCTATAGAAAAGAACTCATGGAAGTTCTAGGACTACCTAATGCAGGGAAAAATTGTTGGCTGAGGTATGTGAGAGAGGAATTGGGGAGAATAGGCCTTCCACAGTTGTGGTCTGACCCGGCGACAGCGTGCACCAGTGTGTCACGAAAGCACCTGGCTAACTTGTATTATGAAACCAAATTAACTGCCCTAATACAGAAATTCCAATATTCCATTTTAACACAAACATTTTTAATGTTCAAAGATTTGTATTACTTTGAGGATGTTCTAAATGATATCAGACCACATTCTACAAGGAAATTGTATGTGCAGTGGAGATACGGCACCCTACCTATAAGAGCCTTCACGAGTAAATGGTCTCCGCTCTCTCAAAAAAATTGTCCTGGTTGTGATGCCGAACAGGAAGATGAACTCCATATACTATTTTTCTGTCCTGCTTAGAAAAAGTTTAGGAGGTGCTGGATTGTTCCAGTTTGCAAAAATGTTGGGTTCACGCACTGTATGCACGCTTATCGAATTTTTAAAACAGATTTAACTATTGTAATAGTTTTTGCTGTCATCATTCCTCGCAGCTATGTGGAGGAAAAGAAGGACCTGTGATAACCTTGTTTGAAATTACATCCTCCTAGTAAAATGTTACAGTTGCAATGAGGAGGTTCCCGCATGGAGATACACTGCATTGCCTATTATTATTGGTATGTTCCATGGGCGTTGCTACTTTCTTGCTGTTGTAATAACTGGCACATATATAATTGCACCATCCTCTATCTATTGTAAAATGTTGTATGGTCTTGTATATCTCTACTAATTTTATTGTTTTTTTATCGTCAATTGTATAGATACTTTTATGACTGAATGTCGAAATAAAGATGAGATGAAAGATTAAAAAATAACTTGTCCCCCAAAATTTCACTTTTAGAAAAAGCTACTACAGGATGTTCTGTCAACATTCTCCTACTATGACAATGTCAGTGGTCTCAGCCTTACCTGTTGCTATGAAGGGGCAGACTATTCCAACAAGGCTTATGTGCAGCACCCGAGATGCCATGTGTTTGGAACGTAGTTCTCAGAAAGTAAATAAGATTTAGGACATAAACAACAGTGTTTTGCTTATGTTAATCAAGATTCTGATGCGGGTAGTGCATACTACTAGGAACCCATCGCTGCCTATTTTGAAGCTTATTGAAGGTAGAGTTCGGCATGGGTATCTCAGCTAACTGATTGGGAGTAAGGTTTCGTCTATTTATTAGTCTTTATTGATTCTTTTATTTGCAAATATACTCTGAGGAGACTGTTAATGCTTTCATGTTGGTTTAAATGTGCATTGGATCAGATAATATGGTATAGGTGATCCAATATTTGTATTAGATGGTATTCATGCTTGTTAGTTAAATAAACATGTTTAACCAGCTCAGTATTATGTTCCCTGAGTGTGCGCTTTACAGTATCGATTATCTTGTCCACACCTGGTTACTGGCAATTAGTTTAGGACACCTGCCTAGGAGAATCTTTCCAAGAGTCTAGCTGTGATGAAGCAAGCGGTCTCTAGGTGGATAGAGTCCTGCATGCAGAATTACTAAAATGCAGACTGGTATGCAAAGGAATACCAGAGCATGGTCTGTGAGTATTTCGTATGCTTCCCTTCTATGTCAATGATGTCCATTGCACAGATACACCAACAGCCGTTTTACATCTTATATTGATACCTGGTCAGATATGAAAGATCAGCCAGCATTTTCATTAAAGGTTTGATGTCTCTGATCACCTGGACGCACATGCGCCTGGTACAGCCACAGATCTAGATCAGCCTGCCATACAATCTCAGAATCACCCACTACATAACATGTCTGAACACCAACTATATCCCCTTCTAACACACCATCCTCTGCAAACTTCTCTGAGAAGGATACATCTGTGAATAGTGCTTGACAAAAAAGCAAATAAGCTTGATGCACTGTTTTATACAAATCATACATTTTAAGCTGCTACCACAAGAAGAGATGCAGCAATTTCCCTTTTATATACCTGCTGTCCTTGCAGGCAATGACCGGGTTACTAACCAGTTATCTTCACTACTCTGACTTATGTCTGTCTGTCGCAATCCTTACCATTACTCAATCTGGGATTGACTCCAAAGAAGGGGGAGCAGACCAAGAGCCAGCTTGCTCCTCCATCGCTTCGTGTAACAAAACATCAACAGGAAACCAAGCAAAGTTTCTGCTATCCCAGTTACCGGGATACAAAATCACGTGGCTCCCAAAATCTCACAAGAGCCACCATTTTAAAGTCAGGCGGTGTCCAGAAATGGAAATACTTGGTTTGGTTGATTAAGTCATTACAATCCATATAAAAGAGACAAAGCTTAAAACATTATTCACACTTCTTTCAATTGACTGCTCCCATCATTCTCAATAAAAGTAAGAGAGTAAAATTCTCAATATAAACTTTCTCTTCTAGAACAGGGTGCCCTCCGCTTAAGTACCACCACAAGGCGGCATAGTATCAATAAATGCAATTAATAAAAGTTAGAGGTCTCTTCTAAAAATAACAGGTAGGCCACCAGACTGGAAAAAGTGCAACGTAGTGCAAAAGGGAAAAAACATATTTGTGGGCCAATGAGGAGTCAAGGAGTGTTAAACTTTACTAAGTGGATCTCTAAGCCCAGTTTAACTTGATCCGTTTTATGGCCTCCGAAATTTAATGTAAAATCAGAGTTTACAATAATCAATAGTCAATAGCAAGTCATTGGTGCCACGTCTTTTCCACAGCCGCACAACTTTAAAATTCCACAGGACCTTTAACAAGATTCTGCTGTTATCAGGGGGGGGGTGGATGAGGGAGGGGAGGCGTCTATATAAAAGATAGGATCAGGTTCCATGTTGGGAGGCTGGGCCAGGGTACGCTGTTTTTTACTGGAAAGCAGCTTCAAAGATGTACCATTGTTATGACTGCCTGTGTTTCTTTCCTAGTTTTGACTAAGGACCTGAGATAAACGAAGAGTGTGAGTCTGACGTTTAAAGCTGTGTTCTCTGGGTTCAATGCCACGATGATACCCTACCTGCAAGACCGGCCTCCCAATCTGTTCAACTCAGACCTCAGTTTGGATCTGCGCAAGGTCAACAATGCTGGCCAGAGACATACAACATGCTCCAGAGACTCAACCTATTCCCCACAACCCCTGCACAGAAGATCATCTGATGGGCGCCACTAAAAGGGTAGATGTTTCAGATGAAATCAGCCTGTTGAGAGTAACGAGGCCAACGTCTTGTGTGATTCATTTCACCTTTTTTACCGATGGTTTATCCACGGCTAACGATGCTGTATTAATTAATGCCTCCAGAACGGTGCGAGAATTATTCTGGATTAAGTGTTCTTCACCCCCACCTCCTTTGGAGCCTTCCAGCCCTTGTGTCTTCGACGCCAAGCGAGTACCTACCATTCCTTAATCTTTCAATACGGTGCCCCTCCCCCTGTTACACCGACACTTCTGTCCTGATGAAGACCTCGTCAGTAAGGACCCAATCAACCTACCTGGGTTATGGGGTCGAAACGTCGACATACAACCTATACCAGTACCATCAATAGTGCAATGTGCACTGTGTTTTTTCAAATGTACATGGCTTTGTAAACAAATGTATATCCAACAAATGGATTTCTCTTTGACTGTGTGGCATAGAGCAGTATGCCCAACAATTGAATTGTGGTATTGTTAAAACATTATATGTCACTTGCCCTATTACCTCACTCTAATCACTTCCCTCCCTCTCCTGGGCACCTCGCATCCTTGGTCAATTTTGATTTATTTCTTAAAAAATGATAATTTTGCTAAGTGTGATTAAATAACACTTTGGTATCACTTAATTGTTTATCTATTTTTGATGTTTTTGCTATTATTGTATAAGCATTTATGCTCTGGGACCTTTTCTTCATTCTGCCTTACACCCAGGTCCCAGTGATCTTTGGGTTTACCCTTTGTTCTAACGGTATGACAATGTGGGGCCTGTTTTAGCTTGCATGACTTCCAACATTGGAGCTACGCTCAGACTGGTCAGCTTTTTGTAAAGTTTCAAGAGGTTGACTTGAAGAGACATAGCTTTCATAGTGATGTCAATAGGATGCTTGACAAAAGTGCCCCTAGAGTTGACGTTAATCCCCTAGTGTTTATATGATTTTCCTGCTGAGAGTTCAGAGTTGTTGTATGACCAGCCACCACCTCTATAGCATTTCCTGCCAAATATGACCACTTGGGTTTTCTTCAAATTTACCTCCAGGTTATTCCTGGTGATCTAGCTGTGTAATTTATTTAGTTTGGAATCTTTTTTATTGATTTATCAACAAACAAGATGCAGTAAAAAATGAGGCCCTGGTCATGGGCTGGCAACCATCGCATTTCTTTGCAGAGCATCAAAATAACATCAAAGTGAACCTTCACTCCCCCCCTCCCTTTCCCCACCCTCTCCTCCACCCTCCTGTCTCCTCCCCCATTCAAGATGTCTGGACAGAAAAGCGAAAAGCAGGCCTAGCACTCCATTGCGCAATATAGTGATGTTTAGTTCACACTTTGGCTCAGCCCGGGAAGGCGTAGTAACCGTAAATATCTAGGGCAGGACAGCTCACGGAATTCAGTGCATAGCAGGGTGACAAAGGGCCACCACACATCAGCAAAGGAAGTCCAGTCTCCTTGAAGCGAGAAAGAGATGTGTTCCATGCCAAGAATCAACCACAGCCAATGCAGCCATCCCTATATAGTTGGTGTACTGTCTGTACCCCAGAGTGATAATATATTTTGTAGTGCCGGCCCTAGAGCTATACCCAGTTGCTTACCTTTATGAGATTTGAGGGGAAAAGTAAGCCTATCAGACACTCCCAGGACCACATATTCGGGGAAGCGTAATAGAGTGGTATCGAAATGACTATCAATCTCATCCAGCACTTGCGTCCAGTAAGTAGCAAGGGTAGGGCACTCCCACAACAGGTGTAAGAGTCTGCCTTCAGCGTCACAACCCCTCCAGCAGGTAGGGGAACGGTCAGTGTCATTCTTGTGGAGTAGGGAGAGTGTAAGATACCAATACATCATGATCTTAGTGGCAGTCTCTATGCTAGATTTATTACGTGCTAAATGTCGGGCTCTGTAGTTGATGTCTGTCCATTCTTTAGGAGTCAGGGTCTGACCAAGCTCAACCTCCCACCGTCTTTGGCCCGCTGACTTAACCACCTGTTCTGCGGGACGTATGATATGGTAGAGTTCTGTGATAAGTCGCTTTGTGGATTGTTTCGAGAGCAGCCAGCGCTCATACCGAGTGAGGGACCTCTCTGCACCCGGACAAACCTGGGGTTGCATGGCCCAGTGTCATATTTGAAAATACTGTTAGCGTTTCATTTCGGGTATGTTGAAATCAAATTTAAAATCCTCAGAAGATTGAGGGCCTTCAACATCAAAGAAATGCCCGATAGACCTGGGGCCTGATTTGTCCCAATGACTAAATGCCTCCCAATCAAGGCCCGGGGAGAAGTCTGGATTTTCCGTAATAGGAGTAAGGGGCGAAGGGAAGGTTGTCAGACTACTGCGAGTTGATGTAGCGTCCCAAGCCTTCAATGTAGCACGAGACACAGGAAAGCCATACAGCCCAGGGGGCCTAGAGGCCTTGAGAAGGAAGGGGTTCTTCCAGAATGACTTTTTTGCTAGAGCACGCTCCATAAAGAGCCAGCACTTCTCAGATTCCGCTTTAGCCCATTCTAATAGAGTCCGAAGCTTTGTCGCTTTGTAATAGCGGTCAATTTCGGGAAACCCCAGCCCTCCCTCCTCATGGGGTCTAAAACTCAGATCCCTATTTATCCGAGGCCTCTTGTCCACCCCGACAAAGGCGATAAATTTGGATTGTAGCTGTAATAAAACACCCTGGGGAGGTTCTACCGGAAGGGTTTGAAAGAGGTATAAGACCTTGGGGAGAAGGCTCATCTTGAGGGCTTCCACTCTACCCAGCCATGTGAGATTAAACGGCTGCCATCTTTTGAGATCCTGCCTTGTCTGACGTAGCAGCCGAGAGTAGTTCAAGGATGTTGTCTCAGAGGTGGATAAGGACATCATGATGCCCAGGTATGGCATAACCTTTTGATCCCAACAGATGGGCCAGAGCCATGAGGGTGGTCTGCTTCAATGAGAAGCCCAACGCTTGGGACTTGGCCACATTGACCTTGAATCCGGAAGCTGTTGCGAATTCCTCTAATTTAGCCAAAAAAGCTGGAACTGAGGTGTGGGGGAACTCCAGTGTGGCAACAACATTGTCTGCATAAAGGCTGATGGTATGTCGCTCTCCCCAAAAAAGGATCCCCTTAATCTGCTGATTCTCCCGGACACGCTGGGCTAACGGCTCCATGTAAAGAGCAAACAAAAGGGGGGAGAGCGGGCAGCCCTGTTGCGTGCCCCTGGTGATATTAAAGGGGTCAGAGGTGTAGCCATTTACCCGGACAGTAGCTGAAGGGTGGCTATAGCCGCTGAAAAGGCGCCCGATCCCGAACCTCTCCAGGACAGTCTCCAAGAAGGGCCAATGAACCCGATCAAACACCTTTTCGGCGTTTATTGATAGGAAGACGCGCTCCTCTGATTGTCGGTGGGATTTATCAAAGAGATGTAGTAGTCTTTTGGTATTATCGCTACACTACCTAGTCACAACAAATCCGGCTTGGTCCGGGTATATTAATCATAGGTCCCAGTCTAGCTGCAAGGATTCCTGTGAAGATCTTGAAGTCTATGTTCAAGAGAGATATCGGTCTATAGGAGGCGCAATATCTATTGTCTTTCCCGGGTTTGGGCAAGACTGCCACCGACGCTAAAAGCATAGTAGGTGGCATCTCCATGGTGTCATCGATGGCATTAAAAAGTCGAGTCCATATTGGGGCATTAGTGAACAAAAGGTTTTGTAAAAAAAGGGCGTTAAATCCGTCTGGGCCAGGGTATTTAAGAAGTTTAAGTCGAGCTATGGCCGATATAACTTCTTCGGTTCTAATGGGACTATCTAAAGCTGCCTCCTGGTCAACTGTCAACTTGGACTGTTTTATGCCTTGGAAATACCTGGAGGGGTTCTGGTCAGGCAAAGACTGTGCAGTATACAGATTTGCGTCAAAATCTCGGAACGTATTAGCTATTTCCTTCCCCTGTGTGCTCTAGATGCCCCTTCAGTCAGAATAAGCGGGACTGTCACAGCCTGTTGCTGAGCACGCATTTTATGGGCCAGTAAACGGACGCATTTGTCCCTCCCGGTGTAAAATGTGTGCTTCAAACAAAGTGCAGCATATTCCGTCCTATCGAGATCAAGGCTGGCCAGCTGCGCCCTGGCTGCTTTTGGCTTCCTCCATATTTGAGGGGCCCCTGTCCTGCGTTTAAGCGGGTTGTTAAGCCCTTTTACATTTAACGTTTAACGTTAGGATCGTGAAACTCAGCTACGTGAAAGGGGGGGGGGGGTGCTACGCGCTGTAGATGCCTAAGAGCCAATCGAACCATTGCTATCCTAGTTCCGAGGTATCCCAGGCAAGTTGCCAATAAAATATATGGGTTGCTGCCCTGTGTTCTCGCCAAGAAAGTCTCAACAGGGGGGAGGAGACCCCAACATTGAAAAAAAAAAACATAAAGAACGAAGACATAGGATAATACAAAGAGTCAGAGTCAATGTCCAGAGCGTCCTGCTCTTAGAAAGGAGAGAGAGGGGTACTCGTGGTCCATAGCTCCCTGCTCCCACCAGGTAAGGCCCATGAAAAATTATCAACACCATAGGCTTGAGGCGAGTGGGTGCCTTTAAGATACCAGAATGCAATTAGTGGAAATTCCGACTCACTCTGAAGATGTCCCTGCAAGGGATGACAGCACTGCTTGCCGCTCTTTGGCCATAGTGTCCGGATCAGGATGGCTACTGGACTCGGGTTTAATGGTGGTCCATCCGTAGCCACTTCGGCATCTGCGAAGACGTGAATTCTGGCTGAATTGGTCTGGCCTGGGCTCACCAATACCCAAGAGTTTATAGGCCACTGGGAGTGAACAGATTTGTCTTAGCTCTCCCTCGTAGGAGAAAATCAACCTCAACAGGTGTCCCCAATAGTATTTTATGCCAGATTCCCCAGAAATGGAGCGTGATCAGCCGGAAGGACTTGCGTTTGAGCAATGTGGAAGCAGCCAGATCCTGGATTAGCGTGGGTTTTTGCCCCTGGTATGTGAAATCTGGATTTTGCCGAGACTTGCGGAGAATCCTCTCCTTTAGTTGATAGTCATGGACACAGGTCAGGATGTCTGCCGGGGGCGCAGGAGCCGCTCTTCATGGGCCCACTGTGTGGGTGCGATCCAGCTTGACTGAGAACTCCGAGGATTCTCCCAGGATGGAGCGGAAAATCCCGACACAAGGGCCTCAATATCGCCGTCATTGTGCGCCATACCTCGGATGCAGATGTTATTCCGTCAGGACCTGTTTTCCAAGTCCTCGGTATGGACCTGTAGATCGAGGTTCTGCTCTTGCAGCCGGAGGACTTCTTGTTTGAGGTTCTCAATTTCCTCATCCCTTCCAGTTTCGTGCTCCTCCAGCGTGTGAACTCGCTCTCTCAGGAAGTCCACATCACGGCATACGTCTCGCGGGTCTGCCAGGAGCTTGCGCTTCATTGTGGCTAGGTCATCTCGGTGTGAGGAAAAGAGGGACCCCAAGAATGCTCGGCTGACCCGGTGCTCCGGCCCCTCGCTCCCCTCGGGTTCGTCCACGTGCCCCGGGCCCCGACTGGCTTTCCGGCTGTTGGGTGGATTTGAGCAATAACTCTTTTACGGACCTGTCCTTCCTGCCCTTGAGGTCAGCATTGGCTCCTGCATGCGCTGGGCCCGCCGTCTGAGTGAGGACAAGGTGTACAAAGGTCCACTGATAGGGGAGACTGTGAAGAAGCACTAATGGGCAGTATCAAGCAGCAGTGCCTCAGCCACACGCTCTCCCGCTCGAGCCCCCCACGGTCACCTGACTCTTTGCAACGTGGGTGAAAGTGTGGGGGATGTCAGAGGCCTACTTCTGGGGCCTTGTCTTCTCAACGCTGTCATGGTGCCCCTGTCTGTCCAGCCAGAGCACCCTGGATTGTGTGCTCTGGGGGCCCACTGCAAACAAGGAGTGCTGACAGCAGCGACTAATGTCCTGGGAATCCCTGGAGTAAGGACAATGAGAGAAGGGGCCCTGCTGCGTCCCCGACTGGAAACGCCCGTGCCTGCAAAAGTCAAGATGCCCTGGTCTGACTGAAAAGCTAGTGCACCTGCTGGAGCTCTTCGTTCGGGCACCCCATGAGCAATACCAATTACCACAAAGCCACCGGGTAATGCACCGAGCCAAACGGGGTGCTCCGCCGAGGTAGAGGATACCTGTTTCAGTATTGGTGACTCCGGGAAGTCTCCCAAGCCGGGCCGATGTGCTGAATTGCTCAGCCTAATACCCGTGCCATGCACGCTCACCTCTGGGGTCTCATGAATGTCTGGGCCGTGTCTCTGGGCCTCCTGTGTCAGGCGCGTCGCAGTGTGCACCCCTTCCCAGCACCTCTGTCAGGAGCCGCACTGACCTGAATCAGGAAGGTCGTCAGGCTAGCGACTGGTAACTCCTCAACAGGCCCTTCAGGTGGGGGAATATGGCAGATGGTGCAGTGATATTAGGGCACTGTGTGGACCGCAGTTGCGGAAGCTCCTCCTCCACCCAGCCTTCAGGGGTGAGGCCTTCTATCATCAAAGGTGCCGGGGCCTTGCGTGATTGTCGCGGCCCGGGTCCCACTCGTGTGGCGCTCTGCAAGTTCTTCTTCCACTCCGCTGGGATGCACGCTGCTCGGATGACATTTTGTGGCTGCCCCCTATGGCACACAGGGGCTGTCGCATGGCGCTGATTGTCCGCCCGCTCTGCCGGGATCGTCATGGGCCCCTCTAGGCGCCCAGCAGCTCTGCAGGGTCTTTCTGCTGCAGAGATACGGCTGGCCCCGGGGTGTTGGTGCCACCACCTCATCTTCTCTGCAGTGCAGCACTGCTCTGGATAGGAATTCCGCCAGGGTCGGCACCCTCATACCACCGGGATTGCAAACAAGAGCCCGGTGTGAGGGGAGAGCTCCGAATAAGCATCCTACCAAGATGCCATCTTGGCCACACCCCGTGTAATTTATTTAGCAGTTGTTGCAGCCCAACATGCCTAAGGCTGAGGAGGGCAAGGTCGTTGGCATACAAAGATTGCTAAACTGAACAGCAACAATCTTGGGGGGGGGGGGTGAGTATTCATTGCATCTAGCTCCTCTGAAATGTCAGCTATAAACAGATTAAAGAGCAGTGTAGCTAGCACACATCCCTGTTTGACTCCCCTCGACGTCGTGATTTTTCGAGATAGATGTGAGCCGTTACCAAGCTTAACTTGGACCCAGGTGTTGGAATGCAGTTGGACTATTACATCAAGGAGTTTGACAGGGATTCCCCATTTTGTTAGCTTGTCCCAGAGTGCCTCTCTTGGAACCCGGTCAAAGTCTGCTTTGAAGTCAACAAAACAGCAAAAAAGCACCTTGGATGAAACTATCGCTTTATCAAGAAGTATTTATAGGGCTAATTGATTGGACATAGTGCCTGAGTTTGCTGTAAAGCCTGTTTGGTTTTTTGGGATCAGTCCTTTCGAGTCAGCCCAAGAGCTCGGTTCTTCAAGTAGAATACTCGCAAAGTACTTTGACTCGTTATCCAATAAGGCTATCAGCCTATAGTTGTTTGAGGAAGAATGGGAGCCAGACTTATAAATTGGATGGATCATTGCCCCTTGCCAAGAGTCAGGTATAATTGAGCTCCTTAGTGTGTAATCGAAAAGGATTGCTAGCTGTTTTGACCGAAGAGAGAGTTGTTCGATTTAAACAAGGCATGTGGCAGGCCATTTGGGCCTGGCGCTCCATCTGATCTTGCTTTGTTTAGTATTTTAGCCAGCCTTGTTTTGGTTATAGAGATTTCCTCGCTTAGATGTTGCTGCGTCTCTTGTGAGTAATCCTGGTACTCCTTAGAGGCAGCTTTTGTCAGTATGGTGCTGCTGATCGGTGTGAGTTCAACTCTATCATCAGCCTGGAAGTGACCGTTCGGGAATGTTACCCATTCTACCTCTGAGATGTTTGCACTCCCCTGGCTGGTGCTTCTGTTGGATTGCCTGTTTACTAGCGCCCAGAATTTTCTTGAGTTCCGGTTTTTACTTTCCCAGTAGAGTGTACACCAGAATTGTTCAAGGTAGTATTGTGTGTCCTTTTGGTATGCCCATCTATAGTTTTTTTTTGCGATTTTGTACTCGTTCAATAGTTCATCAGATTCAGGATGCTTCCTAGCTGCCCTGAGGGCAGTATTTCTGGTCTTCTTTAATGCCATAGTTTGGTTTGAGGTGGAGATCTGTACATACAGGAGTCGGTATAGGATTGTGGAGGTATTTGAAATTCTCTTAAAAGTTGGGAACAAAAATGTGTCCAATCAGCTGTTTGGGCGGCTTTTAACAGGTAACAATCTGGAGTAACAGACATTCCTTCATGATGGTTATACTGATGTTGTCGTTCCATCTTAAGCGTTTTAGGTTTTCGAAGTGAACTCCTCTGTGTGTTATTGTGGCAGAATCATGATAAACTAAATTTAGGGTAACAGTAACGACTTGTGGGCGGTGATCGCTCTCGAAACATGCAATGATACTGTGATTTTCTAAGTATGGAAGCAGGTCTAAATTACAGATGGGGGTAGTCTAAGTAAGAATTATTTCGGCCATTTGTCCACTTCCAATTTGGTGGAATATTCTGTGAAAATCTGCCGTTCATAACAATGAAACCGGCGCTGTAAAGTTGGAGCACACAATATTCCCCTAGGCTACAGTGCGGTAGGGGTTTAGGTTTAACCTGTTCCTTCAATACCGGCGGAGAAAAGGGAAAGAGACTTTCTGAGTCCACTGGGGTTCCCTGAAAGAGGTTGGTGTTGAAGTCCCCGGGTAGCAGACAATCTGCATGAGGAAAATCCCCAGCCAGATCACAGAGAACTGTGAGCAACCGATTTAAGTGAGACCTTTTTGTTCGGGCACTCAGATTAATGTAGACATTGAGAAGCACTGTTGCTGCTGTCTCCACAGATTAATTTTAACTCCAAGCAGCCAGTCCTCGTCAAGGTGTAATGGTTCAATACAGCTTTTAGGCTGCATGAGATGCTTATGGACAGGCCCCCCCTTAGGCCGTCCAAAGTTGCAATGCCTTACAGCTGGTTTCCAGTGTTCGATGTATCCAATTAAGGGATAATTTTGAGTGGCCCATGTTTCCTGAAGGGCAAGTCATAACTGGAGATAAAGTTTCGGGTCTCTGATGAGACCATTTTGTGTTGAAGGCCACCAGTGTTCCAGGAGCATAAAGATGAGGAAGGCTGCAACTGAGAGTTGATGAAAGTTGTGGGTTGAGGTTCACTATATTTAACATTTGCCTTTTGCTTTAGTTTTTGTGAGCATTGCCCATCTGGTCAAACTAAACTTTTGTAGGACAGAGCTGCTGGCAGACATCCACAGTTTTGGTCTTTATTAAAATTGACAGTTGCTATCTGTGATCTGTCTTTTGTGACTGCATAACCTTCAGCATTTTTTAAGATTGAGTACGGCTTGATTCTATTACTGTTCAGAGTCCGGCAAGAACTTGGCTGAGTAACTGGTAACTTAGCTAGTACAGTTGGATAGCCTGGTTTATAATATGGTTGGATTTTGATTCCCCATGACTGGGAGATGTCTTTGCTGGCTAAGAGGGCTTTAACCCAGATAGAACATTTAAACGTTGCCAGTGTCACTTCTGAGGGTTGCAGCCCTCTTGGAGGGAGAAATTCGATGTCTTCAGATACCAGTGTATCAAACCCCGGTGCTCCTTTTAGTAATTTAATGATGTTACTTCTATTAAGGACATAATGCTGTCCTTTTGATTTGTATTCAGGTGCGAGAAGGATTTTGGTGTTCTTGAGGTCAAGGGCAACTCCCTGTTGTCGAGCGCCCGATTCGAGTGGATCATAATTATCTGATAATGGACCTGAGGCTGTTCCTAATTTATGGGGACAATTTTCTCGAACGTCTAGCTGACTAATCGGACGTTCTACAGATGACCATGGTGCATTCTTGATGGTTACTTTTAGTTGCTTATCTCCAACAATAGATCGGGGGCTCTGAGGCCGATGGTGACTAAAATGTTGAATCAGAGTGATCAGTTCGGTTGTCAAGTTTATATCTGCTTGTTTTTGACCGTTTTTTTTTTTCCGTACCAATTAAGGGCCCTTTTGGTTCTTCAATGATTACCATATCATAGGGGATTGATGAAGGTCTCCTTGAAGGAGGAGGGGAGGCGTAATGAACCTGGTGGTGTGCGGGTGTGGACGGTTGAACATTTAATGTTGGGTTCACAGAAATAGTTTGCTGTTCGTGTTTCTGTAAACTGGGACTTGAAGCTTGTTTGTTATCTGGTAATTTAAACAATGATTACAGCTTGAGGGATTGGGCTGTGATTTTTGTTGTTAACTTGTTTCTTTGCCTACACTGACATTTCCTTTCTCTCTTACTAAGAAGGTGAGATGATTGAAAATTAAACATAGGATGTTGTGAGGCCAGTATGGGTGGCATAGTGACCAGCTCTGGGTCAACTGGAGAAATTAAATCACTCCTAACATGAGGGCTCTGCAGCAAAGTTAATGGCCTCTTGTCCAGCGATGTCAGGACTTGATCGTTATGAAGAGGATTTGATACTACACAAGGATTTACCTTTCCGCTCCCTGTAACTCCATTGTTCACTGGTGCCTAAGCCTTTTTATTTATTTTAGCAGAGCTTGGTCCTGCACACTTCAATTGGTCCTGTTCCTGGCACTGACTATCACTGCCTTCAGTCAGCTGTTTGACTTCGTCCAGGACACTTTTTAAAAAAAGCTGGAAGCCCTGAAAGCCTATCACTGATGGGTGAGCAACAACAGACTGACTGGACCAAGTTTGAAGATGATTGGGCCCTCATTATTAGGTTGTTCAGATTCTCAAGCTTGCTGTAAATGCTTGCCTTAAACAGGGCTCGGGTGTTCAGAAGATCAACTTGGATGTCCAGTTTATCGAAATGATAATTTAATGCCGTGACTGTAGTTTGAAGAGTTTGCAGCAGTTGTGACCATGCTGCTGACATTGGTGTGGAAATAGGGCCCCTCGTACCGGGATCAGGTTTCTGACTAGACGGTCGGGCTGCGTCTTTAGGAAAAAAAGATGGCTCCAATAATGATTGCTCATTTAGGTCGGCTCCTATTTGTTACTTTACTGAGTCAGTTACTGTGACACGGTTGGGAGGGGTTTGGGGCAGAAGCGGCTTAATATTTCCCTTCAGTGATCTGTCCCATTGCGCTACATAGGACTAGATACATCAGAACTGGTTGAGTGTGGTTTTGATTTAGGTGGGGAACTTGGAGGCGGATGTTGTTGTGACATGATGTTAAGGGGATCTGTTTGTTGTGACAGAACATTGGGTGTTGACCCAGTGGTTTCACTCCAGAGATAATCGGTCGGAGCACACGATTGATGACTTTCCTGGAACTGAGATAGAAAGTGAGATGGAGAGGGTTGAGAGTCCGGTTGAGCCCCTGATAGTTAGCCATATAGATCTTTCTGATTTTCTGCTGTTCGACTTACACTGGGGACAGCCAGCGGTGGCAGAGTTCTGTTAATTGGCGGCATGTGGACAATTGCCTCGTTATTATATGTTGTGGTGTTCTACCCTTGGGCCCTAATGGAGAGGGGGAGAACCTAACCCCTCCTAGTGTTTATTTTGAATAATCTAAGATAGAAGGAGGTTGCGGATGCGTTAAACCATGCGAAGAACCACACTCCTGGTTACTGTCACAGTCAAGAGCAGGGGAGGGCTGCTGCAGTTCCTTCTGCCACTGCTGCCATCAGCTTCGGTTTTTTAAGCTTAGGGGTTGGGAATATCTTCCTTATTTTCCCGGATCTCATCACTCTGTTTTGTTAAGCTACCTTGCGCCAAACACACCAAGCCACCTCCTCTTTGCCTGTGCTCGGCGTCGAGTTCCTGGCTCACAGGTCATTGGACTGTGGCACTAGACTGCAAGTGAGAGCGGGGCGCTCTGCCTCCCACAGGCCGCACCCTGCACTAGCGGGCCGCTTCTGCGAGAAAGACGGGGCACACACTTCGCAACAGCCGACTACAACTACTGCGCTTACCCTCGGTTCGTCCTGTGTGTAAGCATGCAGCTTGGCTAGCTGGCTTGACGTGACTTGAGTGGCTAAGCTGTGGTCACAGTGTGGGGGCTTGGGGGTGGCATTCGAAGAATGTCCACCCCCGGGCGGCTTCGGGCATGGTAGTGCCCAGACCGAGCACAAGTCTGCTTTAGAACGCGGCGGTTTCAAACGCCGCGTTCTAATTAGTGCCAGTTGGGGGTCCTAGGTTAAGGTAGGAGGCAGCGCAGCCGTTTTTGTGCCTCAGAGACTGTTTAGTTAAATGAATTGTGTTATAAATGGCGTTTTGGAGCTTGTTTTATTTTAGTTTTCAATTTGGTGGTAAACTGTTGAGAAGTGTAACGGTGCCATCTAGTGGTTAAAAGCTTTTTGTGCTAAAATGGTGAAAGTATTTTTGAAGTAATATGAAATGCTTTTCAAAGGTCTTTAGATGACTTAATCTTTATTTCTGGGGTTTTGTTACCGATGAGCCTTTTCAATTCAATTCAAAAAAACTTTATTTCGGCCGCGAAGGCCATAAAAGCAAGAATACAATACAGCAATTATATATCAAAAAGCAGATCACATTTTAACCACCAAAACAGAATAAAATAATCAGATTAAAATATTCACATTGGGGCATATGCATCAACCAAACTAATACCGATTCCTTAATAGCGAAAAATAAGGAATCGCCATTAAGGAATCGGTAATTGGCATGCATCAACAGATTCGGTGAAATTTAGCGATTCCTTAAAAATCGCTAAATTTACCGATTCCTTAATAGCGGGGCACGCAAACGGCCCCACTAGCAAATAGCGAGTTCGGTAATACCGATTTGGCAAATAGCGAGTTCGGTAATACCGAATTAGCAATTACCGAATCGGTAATAGCGAAATCGCAAATTGCCGCGTCGCTCCGGGAACAGGCTGATGACATCACCAACCAGGAAATACTGCTGCCCCACCCACATAGCCTCGACAGAGGAGCAGACAGGAGCTGGAAAGAAGGACAGGCTGTGCAGAGTGAGGCCACACAGATTCTGCCATTCACAGCACACATCCATCATGTCGCAGGAAGTGCCATCCAGCGCTGAATCTGCACGCAAGCGCAAGAAGAAGTTCTCAGACAGGGAGCTGGAGTACCTCATCGAGGGAGTGTCCAGCAAACACGACCGCCTCTTTGGCAAGCTGTCCCTCAAGGTGCCTGAGACCGAGAAGCGGCGCATCTGGCAGCGCATCCGTGAGAGGGTCAATGCGGTTGGCGTCACTAGCCGCAGCATCGACGACCTTAAAAAAAGGTGGTATGACCTCCGGAAGCGCGCAAAAGAGAGGATTGCTGAGAGGCTCCGGGAGGCAAGAAGGACTGGAGGCGGAACAAGCACTGCACCATCCAACACAGCCCTGGAGGACCTTGTGGAAGGGACGATAGAGCGGGAAGCCGTCGTGGGGGTGATCCAGATGGACACGTCCGGCGCAGCCACAAGTGCCCAAGGTAAGATGCATGCCTGTGCCACACCCAGCATAGCGTAAATCCATACCCATGCCCCCAGCCCAATCTCACTGTGTCTGCAGCTCTGGCACAGACAGTTCCACACATGACACTACTGCATCTTGGGAGTTGTAGTCTAGTCAGCCCAGAGTGCAGGTACAGGCGTAAATCCTCACACAACACATATTTTGTACATGGCTGTAGACTGTTCATTTGTTGGACCACAGAGGGACATTGATGGGTACAACACTATGTAGGTGTAATCATCCCACTAATCATGCACTGTTTCACACACAGATGCATCACCTGGGGACTCTGACGACAGCGACCAGCTGATCATATCTGAGACACCCGTGGAGTCAGACCAGGAGACTGCGCAGGATGCGCACGCAACGCCAACACCTGCCACCCCACCAGCACCACCTCCACCAGCGCCACAATCAACGGCACCAGCACCTGTGCCACAAGCCAAGGCACCTGCGCCACAAGCCAAGGCACCACCACCTGCGCCACAAGCAACGGCACCAGCAAGCCAGCCTGCAGCCAGTACAGCCACAATACCGCAGAGGCACAGGCACCAAGTTGCGCCCTTGCAGGAGATGGCAACCCCCCCCGCAATTGGCACCCACGCAGCGCACATCCACACCACCTGCTGCACCACATGGAGGCTCAAGACACGCACGGCGTCACAGGGCCCGTCGCAGTTCCGTCTCCTCAGCTGACCAGGATGTCCCAACAACCTCTGCAATTGAGGAGAGGATGCTGCGCACACAGAACCTGCAGGGAAGACATGTGGCTAGCATCAGCTACAACATCGTGCGCCTAGCGAGGGAGATGCGCGCCATGACTGCAGCAGTCACCGACATGGGCTCCGCGGTCAGGGACATGGGCACGGCGGTCAGGGACCAGACCACTGCGGTTGCTGATGGCAATGCTCAGCTCAGGGAGGAGGTACGTGAGCTCACCCGTGCCATCAGGGAGGGCCATGAGTCCCAGAGGAGGAGTAACCGGCAGCTAATGTTGCGTTCTGCCGCCGCTACCAAGGCCATACAACGGCACAGCAACTGCACCGCTGTGTTGGCACGCCGCACAGTCTCCCTGCAGGTGGACCTTGGGCACTTCTGCGGTGATGTTGCCAAGTCACTGGGACACATCACCACTGCTGTGGAACAACTTCAGAGCAGCACATGCAGTGCTGCAGCATTGGGAGGGGATGACACCAGTGAGGCTGCCTCCAGTGTCAGCAGCGTGTCACTGGCAGAGGCCAGCACCAGGCGCCGAAGTTCGCGTGCCTCCACGGGGACAGGCCGTGGTGAGGGTTTGGATGCACCTGAGCGGAGGCTTGGTGTACGTGGCAAGCGCCACTAGAAATTTGGACATGCTGCAGGTCCATGGTGGAGCAACCATGGCCATCCAATTATTCTGTTTGCACAGGCCTGACTTTAAGGAACCTTTTATTTACATTTATGCAATCGGAGCATGATTCACAATGCTAGTTCTGTTGCACAATCCTCAGTGCTACTGTGCATTAAACAGTTGCACCCAACACCAACTTGTAATGTCTCATTTTACCCAGGGTCAAAAATGATTTTGCGTTATGTCTGTCCGCCTCCTATGGCCCTCTGCTGTGTTTGGGATGTGTGCCGGTCGTCGTTGGGCGGGTGGTTGGTCAGCCTGGGGGTCGTCATCCCTGTCCACCTCCATGGGTATCCCCCTTCTGGTGGCAATGTTGTGCAGCATTGCACATACAGCAATTATTCGACAGCATGTGTCTGGTTGGTATAGCATTGCGCCGCCAGTCTTGTGGAGGATACGGAAGCGGCTCTTGAGAATCCCAAAAGTCCGCTCTATCACATTCCTCGTGCTGATGTGTGCAGCGTTGTAGCGATGTTCCTGCGGGGTTGCTGGATTTAGGTATGGGGTTAGTATGTATTCCCGCAGGGCGTAAGCACTGTCACCTAGAAGATAGAAGCATAGACTTAGCATTGGTGATGTACATACATGTGTGGTGTTGGTGTGGGGAAGCGTAGTTCTACTTACCTAACAGGAGTCCCTCTCCAAATTCGCCATTGAGTAGTCGCCTGTGCATTCCACTGTTGCGGAAGATGTATGAGTCGTGTGTGCTCCCTGGGAATTGTGCCACTAGGTCCGTTATGATGTTGTTGGCATCGCACACAACCTGCACGTTGATCGAGTGGTATGACTTGCGGTTCCTGAAAAGGTACTCATTTGCTGACGGAGGGCATATGGCGATATGCGTGCAGTCGATGCATCCAATCACATGTGGGAATTGTGCCACCTGGTAGAAAGCCTGTTTGGTGCGGTCCAACTGCTGTGGGGTTGTGGGGAAGCTGATGTGTGTGTGTAGCATTGTCAGCATGGCATCTAGAAATTTTTTGAAGAAGCGTGACAGTGCGCTTTGCGACACACCTCCGGCAACCGCAATTACCCCCTGGAAACTCCCTGAGGCCAGTAGGTGCAGGCTGCATAGGACCTGAATGTGCGCAGGGATTGCATTGGTCCGGTGTGTCTGGTGCTGCAGTAATGGTTCCAGGTCTGCAATCAGGCGCATGATCATAGCGCGATTGAGGCGATATTTCTGGTACACCTCGTCCTCATTCTGGCCGAGCAGGGTTATGCGCAGTCTGAACACTCGCTCCTGGACCCTTCTCCTGCGCTGTCCTGCTGCATTTATCCGCATCCTCCTTGCAAGCACGTAGAGGGCAGCCATTTTGTGGGAGCCAACAGGGTCTCCTGGGCCAAATTTAAGGGTTTAGTGATTGCCTCAATCATTTGCACATGTAGGATTTTTTTTTTTTTTTTTTATTTTTTTTTTGTGACTTTACCTCCAGGTTTTGATTCCCCTTATTTAGCTCTGGCAAAATAGCGATTTTTGGAATTTTCGTTATTAGCGAGTTTTGTTGCATTGGGGTGCGATTCGTTATTTGCTATTGGCAATTTCCGGGAGCTAATAGTGATTTCGGTAATTGCGAATTCGGTATTTAGCGAATCGGTAAATTAGCATTTTGGGTATTAGCGATTCGGTATGTTCGAGGTTATTTATTTAGCGATTCGTTATTTGCTCGGGTTTTGGGTTGATGCATTGGGATTGGGTATTTTTCACACATTACCGGGAGCTATTACCGAATCGGTATTTTACCGACTGGATTTTGGCTTGATGCATAAGGGTGTTAATTAATAATTGGTGGAAAATGTCCTACGCTGAAACCATACAGCATTTAAAAAACGTGAAACTGCGAACACAATTGGGGGATGGGTGTCGTATTTTAAAACTCGCAGGGCATTAGCGCAGTCTCTAAAACCAAGATTCCTACAAATTGATTTTACCCAAAGTTTCCTGTGGGTAAGGTACGCTGGGCAAACAAAGAACATATGGATTTCATCCTCCAATTTGTAGCCACATGCTGGGCATGAAATGCTTTTGTTGGTGTCCCATCTAGAAGTAAAGGACCTAAGTGGTAGGGTACCCATTCTAAATTGAACATATAATTTCCTGGCAACGGGGGGGAAAATCAAATCCAAAAATAACTCCCTCCCATAATTCGGTTTAATCTGAAGGAACTGCTCAGTCAGCCTGCCTATATTTGGATTCATGTGCAAGCGTGTTAGATGGAAATATCTTAATTCTTCAACAAGATTGGTTTTAGAAACAGATAGACAGGAACCTTCTGGGGTATCCCAGAGTTCCTGGCGACCAATCTTGGAACAAGTGTCCCTAACGTGGGTTAACCAGGGAATCTTCATATATTTAAGTGTGGGCCAGAGTTCCAGAAATTCATCTCTAAAAATTTCCAGGTCTGGGTTAGACCATAATCTTTTCCAATAGTGGACAGGCCGGGCCGCCACCACCTCTTCAATAGGAAGCAGTCCCAAATCTAGTCTAATTGGGACCAACGGAGTACTAGGGGGTAAACTTAATAATTTCCTTATAAAGGAGTTTTCGACCCTCGATAGACTCTCTATTTTGGAATGACCCCATAGTTCTGCTCCATAGGTTGAGGCAGGTCTGGCTTGGGTTTTAAAAATTTCTACCACTGGAGCCGCTGGTTTAAAAACCGTGCCGCTAAACAATCTAGCCATACCTCCTGTTGTTTGGGTCAACTTGAGTGTGGAATTAACCACCTGACCTCCCCAGCCCAGATCTTCTTGGAGTGTGATCCCCAAGTAAGTGAACGTTTTCACCCTTTCAAGGGGGATACCATTCAGAACTGGGCTGGGGCGAGTACGTTTAGGAGGGTTGAGGATCATAAATTTCGTTTTGGCTAGGTTGATCTCAAGACCCCTGTCACTACAGAAGTCTACAAAGCCATCTAAAATTCGCTGGATTCCCATAGGAGTGCGTGACAACAACAAAGTGTCGTCAGCGAACATTAGGGCAGGAACCTTGCCCGAGGCGAGCCTAGGGACATCAATATCTTTTAGGGCTAAAAGGTGTTTTATGAGCCCATTGATGTATAGGCAAAACAACGTAGGCGCTAACACGCATCCTTGTCGGACTCCTCGGCTAACAGGGAAGCGTTCGGAGAGTTCGCCATACTTCCCACATCTAACCTGAGCAAAGTTGGTCTTGTGTAAATTCTTCAAAACATCTAAGAGATAGGGGGGAACATTGAGCATTTGCAGAACGGCCCAGAGCTTTTCTCTCGGAACCAGATCAAATGCTGACCTTAGATCAACAAAAATGAGGTAGAGGCTGCCACCCTCTACACTCACAGTCTTCCAGAATATAACCTGGAGACGAAATATCTGATCGAGGGTTGAAGTACCCTTCCTAAAGCCAGCCTGCAAAGTGCTTAAAACGTTATTTTCTTCTTCCCAGGCCTGTAATCTGTTCAAAATTATGCGCCCGAATAGTTTTTGAGTCGTATCAATTAGACTTATCGGGCGATAATTCGAGGGCTGTAAAGGACAACCTTTTTTGTGAATAGGCACTATCTCAGCACCACGCCAGGTTACTGGCGGATCTGCGCCGTACAAGATGGAGTTAAAAAGGACACATAGGTATGGAGCCCATACCGTAGGTTCAGACCTAAAAAGGTCGCCTGGAATTTTGTCCAGGCCCGGCGCTTTATTAGGTATGAGCATAAAGATGGCATTTTCAACCTCTTTAATTTTAATTCGTGGGATAACTTCAGCACGACAAGCTGTATTAGGGGAAGAATCAACTGAGGAAGGTAAATTAAGATCCACTATAGAGTATAGACCCCCGAAGTGCCCTTCCCACACTGCGGGGGCTATATTGGAACCGGTAATGGCGTCAGGATCTTTCTTTCCATTGCTAACAATGGCCCAGAAAGCCCTAAAATCCTTATTCTGTAAAGATACTCTTAGCTCCTCCCACATGTCGTCTTCCCAAGACTTCCTTGCCCTATTGGTCTGTTGTTTATAAAGGGCACGGAGTGATTTAGTTCTGGGTTTGTTCTTTGCTTTTATTGCCAGAATCAACTCAGCTTTTAGTTTCCTGCATTCACATGTATACCAGGGTTGCTTGTTGACCACAAGTGCCTTAGGAGCCCCTGAACGAGAAAAGACGTCCAGAAGTTTCATAGATAGCTGAGTATGGATAGTAACGGGGCTAGATAAACTCTCCGCGGAAGAGCAATTTAGCACAACACCGGCCATTTCATTAAGGCAGGGAAGTACCAATCTATAAGTTTCTGCCAGTTTCTCAGGACGCATAAGGATGCTTGACCATTTAACTCTTCGTTTATTATTATGCAGAGTTAAAGATTGCAAAGGAGGAAACACCCCACTGGCATACGTTGAAAATCCCCAATGGTCTGGTTTTAATTTCAGGGTAAGGGCATTGTGGTCACTATCATCACGAACGACCACTCTGAAGTCTAGGGCCTTATCCCATGATTTTGTATCGATCAGGATGTAATCCAAAATCGACAAGTGCCCAGCTCTGTTAAAAGTAGTGTGTCCAGGCTGGTCGGATTTAAATCGGCCATTGCAGGCCCTCAACGATAAGGAGAGGGTAAGAGAAGGAATTTGTAGTACTAATGGGGTCCAGGCTCTAACCGTAGGAATCATAGTGTCAGGGATGTTTAAATGTGTGTCTTCCGCCACAGGGTCATTTTGAACTGAGAGACTAAGCGGCTCAAACTGGCAATTAAAGTCGCCGCCTACTATAACAGAATAATCTGGATCTAAAGTCAGAATAAAATCATTCAGAGCTGTAATGACCTTAGATTCGCCTCCTCCTGGGGAAGGTCTAGAATAGACATTTAGGAGAACCAAATGCCTATTCTCAGGCAGGTCCAGTAGAACACATAAGATGTCATCAGATCCCGTTTGGAGTTGCCTGGCTTTAGCACCCAGGTGGATTGCAACCCAGGTGCTAAGACCTCCAGAAGGCCTCCCCCTACCACTGGATAGAGCAAGAATGCCAAAAGAGGCAAACCCCTCTCGTTGGTAATTTTCCGTGGCCCATGTCTCTTGTAACAGACAGATATCAAAGGTGTCCATAAAATTACCCCACTCATTGCATATCTGTTTATTCTTTAGGCCCGCTACATTCCAGGAGATAAGATTGACATCAGTCTTGAGCTCTCCTTTGGTAGGGGCATCTATAGTTAGATTTGGGGAATCAGCTATAGTAGGAGGATTAGGGCATAAGGCAAAGACATTATCCCCAGTGTGAAGGACAGTAGGGGAGTTCACATAGGACAGGGTCTGTGGTGAAATATTAGATACCTCGTCCGTTAGCAGTTTGGTGGTCGCTATAGTTGGATTTGGATATAAAATCGGGCTTGATGGCACCATAGATGTGGTTTTAGGAACTCCCCTGTCTAATTCTCCTTGGGTAGATGATTCAGCGTGATTCGACCTGCTGGTCAAAGATGGGTTTAGAACCAGTCAATCAATCTCGCTAAGACATCTAAATCGATTGTAATCCCCAAGGTATAGAGAAGGGCCCTGTGGTTCATATCTGGTAGTATGCCCACTACAAAATCCATTGCGACCCACCCGTGTCCACCCTTGATCATAATCATGTTCCTGGTGTCTTCTGAAAGGGGGATAGAAAAAAGCTAGTGGGAGAGTCTTTATTAAAGATTCAGACCCCACATGGGAAGAGTTTAAAATGAAAGAAAC
Organism: Triturus cristatus; assembly: GCF_964204655.1. NCBI lineage: Eukaryota > Metazoa > Chordata > Amphibia > Caudata > Salamandridae > Triturus > Triturus cristatus. The sequence continues at coordinate 29,216,176 of NC_140584.1, read as the reverse complement.
AGCACCCTTATCCCTCAGAGTTATAATCACACAATCCCCAATAAAACCTTTCTTAGTATTGCCCACCCATTGAACCCTTCGAACCATCAAGATCTCACCTGAAAAATTTGGGGGGAGGGGTCTATGCTTTGTAAGCCAACTCACCACTTTGTTCTTGAGCGATGAGAAGGATTCGATGGTTCCCTCGGTAAGTTTAGGGACTCCCGCTAAAACTACAACAAACGGGGCAGCCTCTGGTGGGAGATTTGGGGGTTGATATACTCCAGAAATGGGAGCATTTGTGGTTATGGTCTGGTGCAGGTCTGGCTCTACCCTAACTAGAAAGTTTTCGTTTGTCACAGTAGAAGAGGGAGGGATAGAACTACTAGTGGGGACTGTGGGGACCTGGGCTGACAAAGTCAAGGGTGCTAAGGTATGTATGGGTAGTTGTGAAGTTGAGGCGCTTGTACTCTGCGAAGCAGCGACATTACCCCGCCCCCTATCAGAAGAAAATAAAGCAGCGGAGGGGTTGGAGTAAGACTCAATTACCCTTGCCAGATTAGCTATTCTATCCTCCAATTGGTCCAATTTAATACAAAGAGGATCAAGCAAGGATTTTAATAGAGCCTTTACATCTTTGTAGGAGGGTTCAGTGTTTGTGCCCATATTAGTGTTAAAAGTAGGGGTAGCTGAGGGATGAGGGGAGGCCACCTGAACTGGACAAGTAATCATGGTGGATATGGATTTACTTATAGCGACGGGAGTCGCGCTTGAGTTTGTGATACTCTCAGGGACAATATCAGTACGGAGGGGAAGAACTGATGACTTATGCAACTTGTTTCTCTTTATTGGAGGGCCTTTATTCCTCTTAGGAATGGCCCCCTCCCTAACAGCTCTAGAGCGCTTCCTACCTGCCAAAATTTGTTTTGTAGTAGGATTGGAATTGGGGCTTTTCAAGGGCGATACCCTAGCATTATTCATTCTATGAAGACACTCATTATCAGTAGGGGAGTTAGAGACAGGGGTAGCAGGGATAACAGTAGATAATGCCTGTTTACCGGGCAAAGAAACTTTGTCAGGCGTTCTTGCATGAGCAATATGACCCAATGAGGATCTTTTGGCATTTTCAATGCCTAAAGAAAGGCGCTTCTCAAGAACCGTTTTCTCATTATTTAATAGAGAATTGGCTCGAAATAAAAAGGCATCTAAAGTCCCTGATACAGATCCACTGCTTACAAGACATTTGCTACGAGTTTCCCTAGCTGCCATTTTAAACTATGGTCACAAAAAATTGAAGTTGAAGCAACACAAGACAGACAATGGGTAGCCGGGACACTGAAGCAAACGAAAGAGGTATGGCCCGGTCCGGTCTTACCCGGTCTGTAACGGGCTAGAACGGGCCCGCCCTTGGCCCGGGCTTCGCCCCGGACTACGCCCCGCACGCGTCCCGCTAACGCGAGAACAGGTGAGGGTTAAATGGGCCGGAGGGAGGGGCGGGAAGAGGAACCAGGTGCGAGTGATCAGCAGCAAGGAAAGCACTCTGGTCCTCGCAGTCCCGCAGGTAAAATAAACTGAAAGTTAAAAGCCCCGTGTAGTTTGCTGTGAATTCGTGCTGTCCACACCAAGGTCCGTTACGAGGAGAAGTTCTGGGCCAACCACAGTAAAAGCAAAGTCCTGCGCCTGCGAGCGGCCTTTTCAATTTTTCTAGCGGGAAGGTAAAATTGTTATGTCTTGTGTTAATTTGGGGATTTCTAAGTGCTTGCGAATGTATTACGACATAGGGATTATACAATTGGCTTTATACCAGTCAATTAATTATTTTGTAGTTTACATATGTGGTGTAGGGATCATGGCTGAGTTTTTACTGTCGTTGGGAGTTTGTTTTGAGCTGCTTTGTTACGCAGAGTAGAAGGGTTTATTGGTCCAAGGCTTGCTGGGTCAGTTTTTGACACAATATATTTTTGGTAGGAAATGGGGTAATGGCGCTACCTTTGGGGGGTTTAACTTATAGCAAATTTGTTGTTGTTCTGGTCACTGCTTTCTTAAGTTCTACTATTAATTAGGGTATTCCTATTATTCCCCCCCCCCTTTTTTACTGCTTTGAGGTTGGCAGCGTAAGTGAATTTTTCAGTTAGGGTTAATGGCGAGCATAAAGGGTAGGAAAAAATTGATGTGGGTTAGCGGTGAGGGACAAGAAAATTGCTATTTCATCCGAGTCTGCGAGTTCTAGCGTCTTGCAGGCCAACCATAATACAAAGGCTGCAAAAGGGCATCAGGTGCAGTGATGTGCCTTGAACAGGTATCAAGCGCACTGTTCGTTTCAGGTATCAAGCGTCCTGTTTCTTTTCAGGTATCAAGCGTCCTGTTTGTTTTCCTACCGCATGTCTGCGTGTTCTAGTGTCTTGCAGGCCAACCCAAAAAATCTGCTAAAGGGCATCAGGTGCAGAAATACTCTTTGAATAGGTATCAAGCGTCCTGTTCATCTACTCATCAGCAAAAGGGAAATCTCGGAGCGTGTTTTTTCTAATGCCTTCATCCACTCACAAAAATGCAGTTAAAAAAGCGGTGATCTGCCGACAATTTGATGGTGGTGTGGGCGATAGGGCTCAACCAGCATGCAGTGGGGCTCGTCACGGGGTTTCATGCTATTGGTGATGATGAATTAGCTGATTCGGGAGAGGGTGAGATTGCTAGTGTTGATGATTTTGTCTAATAGTCTTTTTTCTCTCTCAAAACAGGGGAGGGTTTTTTGGGGGGGGGAGGATTTACTAACAAGATTTTCCGAGTAATATTTTGCAGATACAAGAATCTGAAGGGATTTGGAGGAGTTGGAGCGTTTTTCCAAGGCATCTGGTGCGCCAGCAAGAAAAGCTTTCAACACCAATCAAGCCCAGTAAAGCAGGTGAGCCGCTGATTGATATTCATTACTCAAAAAGTTTCTAGGAAACGTAAAGCAACTGGAGTTGCTGGCAAGGCCGCGGAGGCTAGGTTTGTTGCCAAAGTGAGGCACCTCCACTGTTACAGAATCTAATTTTGTAAATTTGCTAAGGAAAAGGATGGTACGGACAAGAGTCATAGGTCTTAAAAGTTTTTCCATATACGGGGATGTCGATGCTCTTGGGGTCATGTCTTGGCAAGCTTACCAAAAGACAAGATTTGGGATGGAGAGTTTGTGGTGGCGTTTCACGTTAGTGCACAGGGAGATTCAATCCAAAGAAGGCTCTAGGGTGGAGGCCGGGGAGCTACCTTAAAGACCTAGGGTTCCCCCTAATATGGATTTCTGGCCCACAAATTTTCTGTGTTTTGCAAGTGTTTGCGGTATAAGATTTCCAGAATGTTCAATCTCAATTATGAATACTTGGATTCGATTAGAAAGGCTCAGTCAAGATTTGGTTTTTTTTGCCCGACTACATTATGCAAGATTTTTTAGCCTGTCTAGCCCTAGTTACAGAGAAGCCTTGGGGGTGACGTGGATAACCAAGGGTGCAACAGATGTATTTCTCAGAGACCTTTCCCTACGATGCATACTGCTCGTGGGCTTGCTATTGCTCCACACCCTAAGTGGGGTGGGCACTAGGGCAAAATCTGAAGATTTCGCTACAGGAGCCTGCTGGAATTCTAACAGGTTTCTAACAGAAGGATCCATGTAAATATAGCCAAATGTGGCCAACACCCCCTTTTTTGCAATGTTTTTAGTGACCAAAGATTCGGTTTCCCTACTAGTCCAGGTAGAGGGATGGGAGCCCCATTACAGCCTTACGTAAAAAAGCAGTTACGTTTGTAATGTTTACTTACTGTAGGTCAATCAGCAGCAATGGCTTTGGTGAGTCAGTGGTGTTAGTTTATATTGCAGGTCAGGCAGTAGGCTTATATTTCTATATAATGCAGTGGTATTGTCTTTATGCTGTAGTATAGTCAGTGACGCCTTTGAATTGTAGTTAACATTAACATGGGCATTTTGTACTGTTCAGTCCATCAACATGTTATACCTCCACGCTTTGTAAATAGCTTCAAATCTTTATCTTCATTAAAAAAAAAAAAAAAGCTTAGAATTTGGAGTGGGGGAGTTTTTAAAAAAAAGAAGGTTTTCAGCTCAAATTATTAAGGTCCTAGACACAGCAGGTTTGCTCTAAATTTAAAATCTGCAGAACAGTCCCCACAGGTTATAACTTATAATACACTCTGAAATTGCGGAGAGTAGGTTGGCTGGCCCCCTTTCTTTTCTTGGTCTTCACAACCTTATCAATTCTCATTTGGGAATGGTTCCTAGAAAGACTTAGGGAGATTTTCACTTGATACAACAGTTTCCTGGCTACAAGTTTTGTCTGTGAACGATTTTATCACCAAGGAAGACATTGTGGTTCAGTTTGTTTTAGTGGAGGTAGCTTTTGGTCTGGTAAGAAGGCCGGCTCCAGAGCGGAGTTAGCCAAAATGTGACATTAGATCTGCTTTTATGTTACTTCCAGTTCATCCACGAGACTTTGAATACCTTGACATACACTTTCAAGGACATTTCTTTGTCAACAAAGTTCTGCCCACGGGTTGTGCAGTCTCTAGTCAGCTGTTCGGAGATTTAAGCTCTTTTCCTGCAAGGGATTTTCTCATTCCGATCTTTTCATTCCCAAGTGTCCCATTATATGGATAATTTTCTTTTTGTTCGATCACAAGGATCACAAAAGTGTGTCAGGGCAATCCATTTCTTTTAATCTTTGATGCAAGAGTAGGCGGGCCTCGGGCTAAATAGAAGTCAAAGTATCTTCTACATGCCTCATATTTTTTCGGTATGTAGTTTATTGCAGTGAAAATGGAGGTAAGGTGACCAGTTACTAAAGTGCAGGGAATTGCGCGTTTGCTGATGCCTGCTAGGATGTCACCAAACTTACTCTTTTTGGAGTACAGTGGTTACTAGGTCAACTCAAATTTGCTCACAGGGTATTAAATGCTGAGAGATTTTTCTGTTAGAGGTTGGGCGTTACTATGGCTGCCGTTTCTTTTCCTCATCACAGGCTTAGAACGTCTCTGTCCATGAGATCCGATTCAGAGTTTGAGATAATGTTTCTTAAAGTTTTTTGACGTTTTTTCCTACCAGGTCTCTGGGCGAAAGTGTGTATGCTTAGTAAAATATAAAAAAAAAAAAAAAAGATGACGCGCTAGAAGATATTGGCTTTGGGATATTTAGACAGGAAAGGGTGCGTGGATTAATGAGAATCGCAGTATTTCAGTCTTTGAATTCTTTCCTCTGATCGTAGTGTTGACAGTTTTGACTAAGTATTTGGCAGCAAATCAGTGCCTTTCATATCCACAGCGAACTGTAAGTGGATCTGGTAACTGGTAGGAAGGCAAAAGCAAAACGTCTGCTTGACTTGTTGCAGAGATTCATGCTGTGTGCTGTGTCATGCTGTGTTGCATGCTTTTAATATAGAGTTTACAGTTCAGCATATATCTGGTATGGACAATATTATAGTAGATGCGTGATCTCGTTTTCAGTAATAGCATTCCTTGTGTTTGGCACCCAAAGCAGACCAAGGAAAGATTAGATTCCTCAGGCGGTATGTTTTCTAGCGGGATGAAGATAAAGATGTGGTGGGACTCTCTTTTGTTATCAGCGCATGCTTAGCTTACATAAGGGCTTGTGCGAATTTTCTCCAGTCATATACGGCTTGTTGTAACAATGATCAAGTAGGCTCTTTACTCAGTAACATCAACATACTGCATGTTATTCTGAGCAACATTGATAAGTATGTATCCCTTACCACCATTGCGGGGAAGCTTTAAGGCTTTTCTCTCTATGGTAAGTACTTTTAGGGTTATGTCCCCTCTCTAGATGATTTGGGAGCGAGCATTTATTTTCCTAGGTTGGCCTTACATACAGGGATGTGGCACTGTGCTGTGCAAACCTACATCTTTTTTCCGTTACTGGGAGGCATTTGTACCAACACTGCCTAGACCTTGTTGTTCCACATTGGAAGCGTCATTATTTCAAGTCTGCATGTTATAGTTATTCTTTGGGCTTTTAGGATATCCGAGTTGTTAAGAAAATCAGTTTTTTCCTGGGCAAAAATATTCCAATGTATCAACTACACCTAATTTGTTTAAATTTTCTTTTAGAATCATCTAAAACAGGCCAACGAAGACAAGGGGCTATGGTGGTATTGCGGAAGCTTAGCGGTCCGCTATGCCCATGATCAGCTTGGTTCCAATTTGACCAATTTGAAAGTTATCCAAATACTAATTTTCTGTTTCAGCATCAGGTTGGGTCTGCGTTAACAGGTTCACAGCTGTTGGGGGTCTCGAGAAAATTTTGCTTTTGTTAAGTCTTACATCTTTTAGAATTTGGTACCCATTCTATTAGAGTAGGGGGTTTTTTCAGTGCAGCAACTGTAAGGTTAGGCCGTTGGATAGCAATCTGCTAAGATATGTTATTATTATTATTATTATTTATAGAACTTATAATGCGCAACAGCTACCCGCAGTGGGTTTCCCGGCGCCAGGGATAGACTAGAGAAGAAAGAGAGAACACAGTTACCATGTCAACACCAATTAAAACAGCAGGAAGACAATTAAAAAAGCAAGGTCTTTAATTTTTTTCGGAAATCCAATAAGTTGGCTTCCAACTTAAGGGCAGTAGGCAATGTGTTCCAGAATTTGGGTCCTAGATAAGAAAAGGACCGCCCACCCATTCTGACAAGTTTAAATCTTGGAACAACAAAGTCGCCATTTGCCGAAGATCTTAACAAGCGGGTAGGTTTGTAGGCTTGAACAAGGCATTTTAGGTATTTAGGGGCCACGCCATTTTTAATCTTGAAAAGATAACACAGGGCTTTGAATTTTATGCGACTAGGGATTCTTAACCAATGCAGGTCACGGAGGGCCTGTGTCGCCGAGGATCTCCGTGGCAGATTACATAAAAGTCGGGCGGCTGAGTTTTGTACCACCTAGAGTTTATTTAAGGTAGAAACATTGGCGCCAAGATAGAGGACATTGCCGTAATCAAGGCGAGATATAACTAACGCTTGTACGACAGTTCTCCGAGTGGAGTGGGGAAGCATCCACAGAATTTTCTGCAGCCATCTTAAGATGGCAAAGCAGGTGGAGGCAACTTTGGTAACTTGCTGTCTCATAGATAACTTGTCATCTATAAGAAAACCAAGATTGCGGACCACAGAGACCGGTTGTGGAAGGGGTCCCATATTACTTGGCCAGTGCTGAGGGCCCCATAACTCTTTGTTCTTACCCAAAATAACGACCTCCGTCTTGTCGCCATTCAACTTTAGGAGATGCATTTGCATCCATTCGGCGACGCGGGAAAGTCCATTTTTTAGAACAGAGTCACAGTTGCCTTCACTACTGGAAAGGGAAAAGACAATCTGTGTATCATCGGCATATGAAAAGATTGTCAGCCCAGCGTCCTCAGCGATGGTAGCCAGGGGTCTAACATAGATGTTGAATAGTAGGGGACTGAGTATAGACCCCTGGGGGACGCCATATGCCGATGAACGAATAGCTGAGGAGGCTTTCGCCGAAAAGACCTGAAAGGTGCGCTCACTCAAGAAAGAGGCAATCCAGGCGAGTGCAGGGCCATCCACTCCAAGGGACCGGAGGGAATTTAAGAGAATAGTGTGGGACACGGTATCAAAGGCAGCACTCAAATCCAATAGGATGAGTGCAGATGTTTCCCCTCGATCAATACCGTGTCGCAACCTCTCCGTAACCCCTAGGAGAGCAGTCTCAGTAGAATAGTGTGCTCGGAAGCCAGATTGAGAAGGGTGTAAAAATTCCGAGCTTTCCACTATTTGATTTAACTGAGAGTTAATATGTCTTTCCAGTACCTTTGAGAGAAAAGGCAACAAAGATATGGGTCTAAAGTTGGACAAGTTCAAAGTATCCGCACCGGCTTTCTTTAGGAGGGGAACAACCATTGCGTGCTTCCATTCTGGTAGCACATAAGACTCAGACAGGGACGCATTAAGAAGACTCATTAGAACCCGACGGGGTTCAAGATCCAGTGACTTTAAAACTCTTACTGGAATCAGGTCACAAGGGGATCCAGATCTGACACTGTTCAAACAGGAAGAAAAGGAGATATCATCAAACATCTGCCAGTTAGTGACCTTCAGCAGAGGGGAAGATAATTCAGGCGCGTTCGGTTGCATCTGGTGAGAGTCCGTTGCGGTCAAGGGAGAACTCATAGAGTCATCTATACGCTCAACCTTGGCCACGAAAAACTCAGCGATGGCTATACATTGATCTTCCTCCAGGGCTGGAGGGATCGGGGCAGCATCAGCTCCTGTTAGCTTTTTTACTACAGAGAAAAGAGTGCGTGGGCAATTCTGGGCTTGCGTCACTGTACTCACAGTGTAAGAAGTCCTTGCTTTTTTACATTGGGAATGGTACCCTTTAAGGGCTTCTTTATATTCCGCCTTAGAAGACGCAGAATAGAAATGCCTCCATTTCCTTTCAAGCACCTTGCACTTGGCTCTTAGGATTTTCAGGTCTTCCGAGAACCAAGGTGCAGGAGGATGATGTAATCTGGTGCGCTTAGGTGTTAAAGGCAATAAAGTATTTATAGCACTCGTGAGCCAGTGAGATATTGCCGTATTAAGCTCTGAAGCAGAAACATCCGTGTCAGGACAAGTTTTGGAGAGATACTGATTGAACTCTACAATGTCCAGCCTTCCCCACTGATGAATCAGTTCATTCCCACCACAGCTACCCATGACTGGACTCTTGAGAAGAGACAGGGAAAAATGAACCGCGGAGTGGTCAGACCACTCTAACGGACGGGCACTCCGTGAACAATCAAGATGCAAATTTGAAAGGATAGGGTCCAACAAATGACCGGCAGAATGAGTGGGTCCAGAGTTCCGAAGTAATAAATTCAGGGCTTCAAGATCATTTAAAAAGTGTGTACTAAGAGTACAATGGGGATCTTCAAGGTGTAAATTGAGATCACCTAAAATAGTAAAATTTGCTGCTTTAAGAAGCAAAGGAGCTATGGATTCGGCAAAAGACGACGTCCAAGTACTCGCGTTGCCGGGGGGGCGGTAAACCAAAAGACCTGAAAAGGTAAATTGGAAATTAATTGCCAGTTGAAATAAAGCGGCTTCACAACCAGGTAGGGGAAAGGTTTCAAGCTTACACACATAACGAGATTTACCGATTATCGCGATGCCTCCTCCCATTCCGGAGAGTCGATCTTGTCTCACTATAGTATAATTACTCGGAACAGCAATGGCAACATCCGGACCAGAACTGTCCTGAAGCCATGTTTCCGTACAAAATATTGCATCCGGCCTCTCATCCATAATGAAATCATACATATGGTATTTATGTTTAGACAGGGACCTACAATTAATACTCCAAAAATGGAGCGGAGGACCAGCGGGTAGAATTTTAGCAGCACGTCGGTTTCCACGGGTACGTGTGCGAGTCAGCGCTTTGCAGCGAGTCATTTTACCTGTGTTAAAATTGCAACCAGAACATTTAAAGTTATGGGTCGGTAATATGTAAGGGATGCAATTAGCATAGGAAGGGGGGCGCAAATTATAAAGTGCCTCACCTGTGTATGAACCGCATCCTGCCAGAGAGTGGCTAACTGTCATGTTTGAAGCGGAATAAGTGAGTGGCCCCTGGACCCGTACTGACGCGGACGGGCGCAGACGGGCTAAACTCTGGCGTAAACTCCGGCGGAAGTCCGGCGTCCCGCAGCGCGTATCCGCTGCGCGTAGCGTGGCAGCTTTTATAGTGGTCTCGTGTCCTTGTGACCCTGTACCACTCCAACCCCACAACAAGCACTGAGCGCGATTCCCCGATCCAAGATGGCCGCCAATCATGAGTCGGGACAGAGGGCCCGCCAAACGCGGTGGTCAAACAATTTTATGATGCGGGTAAGCTGGAATGAGTGCGAGTCTGCGGGCAGCCCTAAAAACAAGGGAAAACAAAAATAAAATTCAAATAAGATATTTAACACGGAAATTTTAAAAGAGATTATCTCGGATAATCCGAGCGCATTTAAAAATATCGTAGGTAGTTAAGCATGGGAGCGTTCTCTAATGGCAAGACAGAGTACACTATTTGCCTGCTTTTTATAGTGGCCTCGTGTCCTTGTGACCCTGTACCACTCCAACCCCACAACAAGCACTGAGCGCGATTCCCCGATCCAAGATGGCCGCCAATCACGAGTCGGGACAGAGGGCCCGCCAAACGCGGTGGTCAAACAATTTTATGATGCGGGTAAGCTGGAATGAGTGCGAGTCTGCGGGCAGCCCTAAAAACAAGGGAAAACAAAAATAAAATTCAAATAAGATATTTAACACGGAAATTTTAAAAAAGATTATCTCGGATAATCCGAGCGCATTTAAAAATATCGTAGGTAGTTAAGCATGGGAGCGTTCTCTAATGGCAAGACAGAGTACACTATTTGCCTGCTTTTTATAGTGGTCTCGTGTCCTTGTGACCCTGTACCACTCCAACCCCACAACAAGCACTGAGCGCGATTCCCCGATCCAAGATGGCCGCCAATCACGAGTCGGGACAGAGGGCCCGCCAAACGCGGTGGTCAAACAATTTTATGATGCGGGTAAGCTGGAATGAGTGCGAGTCTGCGGGCAGCCCTAAAAACAAGGGAAAACAAAAATAAAATTCAAATAAGATATTTAACACGGAAATTTTAAAAGAGATTATCTCGGATAATCCGAGCGCATTTAAAAATATCGTAGGTAGTTAAGCATGGGAGCGTTCTCTAATGGCAAGACAGAGTACACTATTTGCCTGCTTTTTATAGTGGTCTCGTGTCCTTGTGACCCTGTACCACTCCAACCCCACAACAAGCACTGAGCGCGATTCCCCGATCCAAGATGGCCGCCAATCACGAGTCGGGACAGAGGGCTCGCCAAACGCGGTGGTCAAACAATTTTATGATGCGGGTAAGCTGGAATGAGTGCGAGTCTGCGGGCAGCCCTAAAAACAAGGGAAAACAAAAATAAAATTCAAATAAGATATTTAACACGGAAATTTTAAAAGAGATTATCTCAGATAATCCGAGCGCATTTAAAAATATCGTAGGTAGTTAAGCATGGGAGCGTTCTCTAATGGCAATGTTAGAGATTTGAATGAGTTTTAGACATAGTTTTTTGGTCTTGCTAACATCTTTTTTCTTTCCAGGTTGTCAAATCTCTTCTCCGGCATACATGACAAGTTTCTGGATCGTGGGACACTCCTGTCTTAAGTTGGCAATCATGATGACTGATCTGCGTTGTCTTAGATCTAACTTCAGTTTTTAGCTTTGAGTTTATTAGGATAAATGGTAAATACCTTGGTACAACTTTTTGGATTTGTGTTACTGATTTTCAGATTTTTCAAACCTGGGGGGGGTTAATTTTTTGGTGATACCAAAAAAAAAACCAAAAAAAAAAAGTATTTGGCGAATATTGAAGAAAGTTCCTTGATCTACTGGGATGGCAACTTGGGGTTGAGGGCTGTATTGGCGACAGTCCCTTAATTGTGTCTTGACAACAAGATTTTATGATCTGGCATTTTCATCTAAATTGGCCATTGATACTGAATTGATTTGGGATTTTTGATTTCATCTTTGCTGAAAGGGGGAACTTTCACAATTTTAAATCCTTAGCGGTGGGGGGGGGGGACAGGAAAAACGCCCTTGCAGGGTTTTTTTCCTGGTGGCAGATTTGGACGGGATTGAGGCAGGCAGGAAGGGTTAGGGCAGGCAGAACAGCTTAGGACAGAGGGAAAACAGAGGAATGAGGCAGGAGGTAGGAAGGGGGACAAACTAAGGGGTTGGGGTCGAGGTTCAAGGTGGGGGAAAATTCATGGGGGATCAATATGGGGGAAAAATTCATGGGGGATCAAGATGGGGAAAAATTCATGGGGGATCAAGATGGGGAAAAAGTCTTGAGTCATGGGGGATCGATACGGGGGAAAATTCATGGGGGATCAATATGGGGAAATTTCAGTGGGGATATTTTCATGTGGGGTTACATGCAAATTCATTGATTGTATTATTGTATTGAATTGTCGTTGCTGAAATAAAAGCGACATTTTACCCCCCATCGGTCTGCGATGTGATTCATTGCCCGATGGGGGCTTGGGGGTGGCATTCGAAGAATGTCCACACCCGGGCGGCTTCGGGCATGGTAGTGCCCAGACCGAGCACAAGCCTGCTTTAGAACGCGGCGGTTTCAAACGCCGCGTTCTAATTAGTGCCAGTTGGGGGTCCTAGGTTAAGGTAGGAGGCAGTGCAGCCGTTTTTGTGCCCCTCCCACCCTCTCCTTTTATTCATTTAGTTGCCCATCATTTTGGGGTTAGCTTCCCGGGTTATCACTGGGTTTCCTTTACCTATTGGCAGATTTGGACGGGATTGAGGCAGGCAGGAAGGGTTAGGGCAGGCAGAATAGCTTAGGACAGAGGGAAAACAGAGGAATGAGGCAGGAGGTAGGAAGGGGGACAAACTAAGGGGTTGGGGTCGAGGTTCAAGGTGGGGGAAAATTCTTGGGGGATCAATATGGGGGAAAAATTCATGGGGGATCAAGATGGGGAAAAAGTCATGGGGGATCAAGATGGGGAAAAAGTCTTGAGTCATGGGGGATCGATACGGGGGAAAATTCATGAGGGATCAATATGGGGAAATTTCAGTGGGGATATTTTCATGTGGGGTTACATGCAAATTCATTGATTGTATTATTGTATTGAATTGTCGTTGCTGAAATAAAAGCGACATTTTACCCCCCATCGGTCTGCGATGTGATTTATTGCCCGATGCACAGTAGACAGAGGGCTGGGTGGCCGAAGGGAGGGGGCCGCAGGACTGCTGAGTGCGGGAGGGGGAGGATTAGGAGGGGGGTGAGGCAGCACCAACTGATCCGTGATGGGAAGAGGGGGCAGTGTGGTGGGTGAGCGGGTCACAGCAAGAGGGCTGTGAATAGAGGTATGAGGGGCGCAAGGCAATCGCTTAATCTTGGCATAGCCGCCATACCTGCCATCTTACCGTCACGTCCTACTCACCGCCTTCTCCTGGAGTTAGAGTGCGTTGAGGCTTCATGCAGTATTTGTGGAGTTCCGGGTTTGTCTTGTTCCAGGGGGAAGAGGGGAGGCCCAAGCAGGAACACACCAGGCCTCAGCAATCTGCACGCAGGCATAGCTGGGCCGCTTCTGGCAGAACTTGGGTTCACACTCAGCAACCGGTAGCTGCTACCTCCATGGCTTGGGCACCGGCCTCATTGCCCCTCCTCCTCTTCCTTGCCTGAAGTGACCTGCCTTGTTACCTTGTGACCTCAGCCAAGTCTGGAGGGAGCCAAGTACTAGATGCCAGGTGGTGTGAGGAATGAGGCAGGAGCCAGACAAAACAATGGGCGTGGGCAAAGTGGCGGGAGAGGGAGTGAAAAGGACAGCAAAGCAGGCGAGGCAGGCAGACCAGCAAACACAGCAGCAGCAAACTGGTGCTGCTGTCAACAAGCTGTACGGTGCGGTGGGCAGGGAGTAGAGTGTGGTAAATAAGTGCGAAGAGTGGTGAGCACCTTATCGTGCTTCAGTGAGACGAGTGCAGCAAGAGCCTATGTACATGGCTCCTGTGTGGGGGGTTGCGGGCTCCTGTGCAAGGGGGTCACGGACCTAAGATCGGGGCCTGGGCTCACCCTGCCTCTACCGCTGCTCCACCGTCGCCGACCCGCTGTCTTCTGCAAAATTTCACACCTTGTTTCTGTAGCCTGCTCTGTGACCGTAGCTGCTAAAGCAGCAACCGCTCACACCGCAGCTCTGCCCTTCGCCCTCGCTTGTTCTCTCTGGTTTCACTCTCAGTGCACTATGGGATACTAATCCAAAAATATCTTACAGTGCTCTGCAACTTAACTGCATGCAGCAGGCAATGGTACTCATTGTTCTCAGAATGAAACAAGGCCAAGGGCTCACCGTTATGGTATTCTGGGTAATCTGGAGCCATCTTGAAGGAACTTTGTTCATTTCAGCTAGGGAACTCACACATCCACTCACAGGCCCACACAGGCAGGCTCACATCCACTCACAGACCAACATACAGACACACAAAGCCACTCACACACCCACTCACAGACCAACATAAACACTTGCACACCCATGAAGATATTCACACACCCATTCACAGACCCTTATAGGCACTCAGAGACCCACTCACATACAAACTCACACACCCACACATGCGTTCTCATACCCACTGACAGAACCACACAGACCCAATGACAAAGCTACGCAGACACACACGCCCACTCAGAAATCCATGCAGGCAATGACAGACCTACTCACACATCTACACAGGTATTCACAGACCCACTCACAGACTTATACAGGTACTTGTGAGGGATTTACTGGCAGCCACCTTACTTGCTGCTGGGGAATCGTGCTGTTGGCCTCTCCCAACAAACCTGCGTTTTTCTTGGTGCATTCTTTGGCATTTCACACTCCCATCCTCACCTTAAGTGCTTGTACCCACGTGGCCGTCTGTACATACTTTCAGTTCATCATGGTCTTGGGTATGTAGGGTATAGAGGACTACATCTTAGGTGACCCCTTGGACAGAACATTAGGGGATCTCTCTCCCAACACACCTGATAGTTTATGCTTTAATTGACCTATGTCTCAGAATTTGCCCCATGCCTTGGAAAGGGGTCTGAATACTGGTGAGTCATCCTCAGTTAGCAAGTTATTGACAATATGAGACAGGGGGCTGGATACTGGTGAGTCTTCCTCAGCTGACAAATCATCCACAACAACAGTGAGTCATCCTCAGCTGCCGAGTCATCCACAACAACAGTGAGTCATCCTCAGCTACCGAGTCATCCACAACAACAACAACATGAGACGGCCGGCATAGATCTCATGAGAGCTCAAAGTCTTGGTGGCTATTTTAAAGCTCTGAACTATATGTAGCCTGGCTCTTGAACATTTAATGCTTAGCATCAAGGAATCCAGACTTGCCGCATCTCCTGCCCAGCCTCTGAATTCGGATTACACGTCTCCATCTGGATACGATAAGTACTCTATTTAGAGCTGTCCCACTTTGAAATTAGTCCCGCGGCTGCCACACTCTTTAGTAGGGGCTTTGTTGCCGTGCTTGGGCTTCTGGCCGAAAACCTGGATAAAGGAAAGCTTGGTACTCCTCTCAACTGGCAAATACTCTGCATATTCAAGCTGCCTAACATTCTAAAAACAGTTATGCTAAGGTTATTTAGCTGTGCAGCTAAGTTTGTTGTTTATTGTGTATATTGTGTTCTCGTTCAACCTCCCTAGGAACTCTTTATTTTTGTGCACTCTGGTGTGCTATTGTGGGATGAGAAACACTGAACATTGGTGTGCCTTTGGCAGCGTACTAGTGGAGATCAAGCTTCTACTAGGTACGAAGGTTGATACTCTATATGAGTTATGTGTTGTGATATATAATGTTGAGCTGTGACAAGTAATGGTTGTAAACTTGTGATATTCTTGGTTGTGTGCATCATCGTGAGGTCATAGTGTGTAGGCACAGTATCTTGTTTCCTCCCTTTAGCAAATGCTAAGTACCCCTTAGGTAGCATCTGTCAGTTTCCATTTTGGGTGCTATAACTGTATTGCTATCTGTACTAACATTTTCTTTATCATTACTCGTTCTGAGGTGTAAGAAAGTGCCCTCTTTTTGCATGGTTGCCCCCATTTTGTTGCTGAATTGCTGATGTACTTGGTGCATGTCCTGAGTTCCTGACAAACAAGTACCCAGGGCCTATGTTCATTCTGTAAAAAAATGCATTTAAAAAAAAAACAATTGCCACTCTTTGGCCACATGTCAGTACCTTGTAAAGCGTACCATAGGTACCTCATTGCACTGTAACCAGGGAAGACCCCCCTAAAGGCTGCAGCACTTATTGTGACACCCTTAGGGGCCTTGTACCTTTACACACACATACTGCCCTTGCAGGCTGCGTGTTTTGGTGCAGCACAAAGTAACGAGTCGACATGGCACATGTGCCATACCTACAATGCACTGCCCTGGCATAGGTCTGCCACCCCTCCAACTGGGTGCACTATACCAGTGATGAGGGTACAGGTGCATGAGGCCTGTACCACTACAGTGCCTAAACCAATTCCTAGGCATTGTAAGTGCAGTACTGACATTAAGAGTATATGGTGATGGGAGTTTGTTATTACGAACTCCACAGCACCATGATGGCTTTGCTGAAAACTGGGAAGTTTGATATCAAACTTCTCAGCACATTAAACCCACACTGATGCCTGTGTGGGATTTAATGACAAATGCGCTCAGAGGGCATCTTAGGGATGCCCCCAGATAAACGACCAAACACTAGTGTCCAGGCTGAGTGGCTGCTCGCCAGCTGCCACCACCAGACATGTTTCTGGACCCCTGGGTCGAGAGCCTGCTGCTCTCGGGGGTCTGAAAAAATGCACAACCGGGGACGAGGTGCTAAGCCTCCTCCCCCAGAATGGGCAGGGTCACAAAGGAGAAGCTTCAAAGGCTTGTTGCCTTTCTGAGCTACCCCAGCCTTTGCTACTTCCAGCAAATGGCCCCCACCTGTTCTGACCCCCACTTTGGGGGGGAGAATCGGCCGGAAAACCAAGTGAGGAAGGGAGGTGTGCCGGCCTTTGTCAACCCCACCCCTCAGGTGGGGGAGGCGAGGTGAAGCACAACTCTCAGTCATCGCCATCTTGCAGATGGAGGACCAAGTCAACCAGAGTGAGGCATATACCCGCCTCCCACTGGAGGGTGGCATAATAGGGGGTGTACCCACCCCTAGGAAGGGACCCATTGGTCCCTACCTTAACTTACCTTATCTTACCTGTAACGCAAAAAACAAAAGTCTGCACCCGACGCCCATGGCTCGAGTTTGAGTGGCCCAACAAAACGAGGAGGTCTCCCCAGCGATCCTGACCTGAGATCTGGTGATCTGACCTGCCTCGAATCTCCAAGCAAAGCCTGCAGCCCCTTTGTGGTGGATCCCCCGACTGGAGCTGGTAAGAAAACCCGACGCCTAAACACACCCCTGCACCCGACATCCCACGGCCTTGGGTGGCCCAACCGACGGTGTCCCAGCATCCCCAGGCATGCCAACTTACCTCTCCAACCGGTGGTCTCCTCCAGAAGATCTTCGTCCCCAAGCCTGCAGTCTTTGTTGCAACTGGAGAATCCCCATTGAAATCAATAGGGCACCCGATGCCAAAACAGCACCCTGCACCCAGCTGCCCCTGCGCCGCTGCGGGTGTATCTTGAGTCCTAGCCCGGATCCCTCTTTGCTCTGAGGCTAACACCAGGAGCTTTTCTTCCACAACCTTGTGGTCTGCTCATGAGCAGGCTCCAACCGGAGGCCCCCTATCCCCCATTGGATAACATGGGGCCTCAGCACTCTGTACCCAGCTGTCCTAGTGTCTCTGAGGGTGCTTTGAGAGTGCATCCTTGACCCTGGGGGAACCCTGGTTCTAACCCCAGAAAACCAACTCCCAGACCCAAGTACTTACCTTGAAACTGATAACCACATTTCTTGCCATAGGACTGCATTGACTGCTTGCTTGTGAACATTGTTTTGTGTGGAGTTGGTTTTGTATGAGAACTTAAAATACTGCAAATATCTAAAAACTGCTTTACTTACCTTTTCTCTAGGAAATGTCCCAGTGTGATATCTAGGCATATCACACTGAGTTGAAAAAGTAACACATAAAGTAATCTGTGAAGTAATCAAAAGTAATCAAACTGTAATTTCAACTGTATTCAAAGTACTTTCATACCTGTAACAAAGTCATTTTCATTCAGCTTGCTTGTATTGTTCAACCTGCCTTGTAAAGTATCAATTACACTTACCTGTACCAGGCTTGCATGGTTCTAGTTCTAGAAAATAAATATAACTAAATATTTTTATACAAAAAATTGGTCCGAGTTCAGTCTTTGAGTGTGTGACATCATTTGCTGCCTGAGTGTGTACAACAAATGCTTAACACTACCCTCTGATAAAGCCTTACTGCTCGCCTACACTACCACAAATAAAGATTAAAGTTCTCCAAGTGCTCTCTACTTTTACTTCTGCCTATCTTTGGGATTTCCACTGGACTGTGCACACTATACCTCATTTTGGTATAGTACATACAGAGCTAGCTTCCTACAGTAGGTCCAAGTAGGAACTCTGGAGGATAGTGGATCATCACGTTTCTTATTTTGGTAAATTGTTTTAGCCTTTTATTTTAGCTAGTTATTTTAGTTGTTTGTTCCCAAACCCCTTTCCCTTGTGTTCATCCCGACACCATCACATTCTTCTTCTACAGGTGGTGTTGTGGATGACTATCTCACCAGGTAGACACTACACAGAATCCCCACTGAACTCCTGGCAGTGGTACTGGTAGGTCTGCTGCATTACATGTTTTAACTGTCTCAGATGTGCTACTTTGTTAGTACTTTTATGGCTGTTTTTTGATAGCCGAATAAAGAATTTAAATCGAATGGCCCTGCGCACAGCCCATCCCTCTTAGTGACTCCAGTTTCCACCGCACAGTTAGCGATAGGGCAGTTAGCCACACCCTTAGCTACCCTTGTACGCTTTTCAGGAGATTCGCAGAAATGTAACATCTTTCTCACACAATGCAACCTCCATTTTTTTGTTTCGTCTGCCTGATATCCCTACTGCTTAATCTAGAGTAACCTTTATAGTATCATATTTGTCAGGAGATAGTGCCTGCTGGCCTGTACCGTTGGTGGCAGAGGACAGTCCTACCTTGCACAGCTACGACACCTTCGAGTGGGAGCTTCGCCTCATCTTTGACTGATGCTCTACCACTCAGACTGTCGACAATGAGCTCCTGGATTTGTGCAAAGGCAACCACGATCTCCTAAGTTATCTGGCTCACTTTAACCAGTTGGTAGTTGAGGCTGACTGGCCTGAGTGGAAGGGAGCCTCCTTGTTTTACAGGGGACTGAGAGATGACTTTAAGGACATGTTAGCTCAGGTGGTAGACAGACCAACGAACTGTGATGAGTTAATTAATCTTTCTTTACAGTTAGACCATCACCTCACAGAACGGCGGAGTGAAAGAAGGGTAAATGAGGTACGACCCTTGCCCAGATTGGATTGCCCTAAACCATCAGACTCTCAGGTCGAGCCCATGCAGATAGGATCAGTTCGAGACCCTTTGTCTTGAAAAGGAGCTTCGGCTACACAGTAATTTCAGTCTGTATTGTGGTGTGGAAGGACACTTTGTGCGAGACTGTAACAGTAAACCAAATTGGGCCTGGTGGCCACTCCCTCATAATGTTTGGAAAACTGCTCAAGCCACCACCACAGATCATGTGACCATGGATGTATCCTTATTTTTTCCTGGAATTCCCTGGGTAACTATGTCTGTCATGATGGATTCTGGGGCTACGGGGAATTTCTGTTATTGGCAGTATGTGTGTAGGCATAAAATCCCAATGCAGTGCAAGTTAACTCCAGAACAAGTTTGGGCAGTAGATGGGTCCCTGTTATCTTCCGGCCCTATCACACACCAAACACTCATTAGCCAAATGTATTGGCCGAGGGGCAACAAAGAGGAACTGGGTTTTGATGTTATTGACGCTCCACAGTATGGAATAATGCTAGGGCTTCCTTGGCTGTGGTTACACAACCCCATTATAGATTGTGTGTTAGGATCCCTTCGATTTACATCAGAACACTGTAAGGAGAAATGCCTATACATCACTATAGCCGCATGCGCCATACAATTTGAAGGGTTACCTAACACATTCGCACAATATGGGGATGTGTTTAGTGAACAAATGGCCGACACTTTGCCTCCACATTGCGATTTTGATTTAAAAATAAATCTTGAACCAGGTGGACAGCTACCATGCAGCCCTATATATGCTCTCACTGAACCTGAGACCGAACACCTGCGCCAATACCTAGATAAAATACCTGGCCAACGGTTTCATATGTTATTCTAAATCCCCTGTCTCATCTCCATTGTTCTTCATCCCTGAAAAGAACAGAGAACCTGCATTGATTTTAGGGCCCTGAATGATTTCACATGGGAGAATTGTTAACTCCTTCCACTAATTTCTGATCTGCTAGATCAGGTCAAAAGGGCGACCATCTTTTCCAAACTGGACCTACCTGGGGCATATTACTTGGTGTGGATGTGCAAAGGAGATGAGTGGAAGATGGCGTTCCACACCAAATTTGGCCAGTTTGAATATCAGGTTGTGCTTTTCACTCTATGCAATGCCCTAGATGCTTGACAACATCTAGTGAACTGTGTATTGCGAGAGTACTTAGACATCTTTGCGGTCATCTATATCGACAACATTCTCATCTAATCCACATTTGAGAGTGAACACATTATACATGTTTAGAAGGTGCTCCATGCCGTATGTGAGAATCATCTGTATGCAAAGGTTGGTATATGTGAATTCCACGTCCCATCAGTCCAATTCTTGGGATACATCATCTCTGCCGGGGGACTCACTATGGACGAGTCCAAGGTACAGGCGGTGCTACAATGGCAGAAACCCACCAGCGTAAAACAGGTGGAAAGATTGAAGGGCTTTGCACATTTTTATAGTTGGTTCATGTGAACCTTCTCCACCTTGGTGACACCCATAACTGTGCTTCTCCCTAATGGAACCACTTTTTTTTGGTCACCAGAAACTGACGACGCATTTACCTGACTCAAGCAAGCATTCACCTCTGCACCTACACTCCTTCATCCTGACACCTTGCAACCATTCTACGTAGAGGGCGATGATTCCAATGTTGCCTCTGGGGCAGTGTTATCCAAAAGGAAACAGGGCACTGGTCAACTGCATCCTATAGCATTCTTCTCCTGCAAATTAAATGATGCTGAAAGGAATTTTACAATTTTTGATTGAGAGCTGCTAGCTGTAAAGGCCTGCCTTCCAGGAATGGAAGCATTACCTTATGGTGGTGCAACACTCTTACATGGTATATTCCAACCATTGCAACCTCCAATTCTTAAAATCAGTCAAGGCCTTCACTCCTAGACAATCGCAATGGTAATTCTTTTTTGCAGACTATAATTTCATCCTAACCTATCACCCACTTCACCTAAAGAAACAACAACAACAAAAAGATGAAAAGCCTACAGCACCTGGCATTCCCAAGCAGTCTCCCATCCAGGTACTAGCCAGGCCTGTCCCTGCTTAACTTCTGAGATCAGACAAGATCAGGTGCTTTCAAGGTGGCATGGCCGTGGGCATGAAGTCAACTGAAGTTTGGGGTCTTAGCTGTTTTTATTCGACTTCAGTGCTGGCCATAGCAAGACAGACATGCCACCCACTTCACGTATAGCAACAACAAAATGACCCTGCTCAACTTCTGATATCAGACAATATTGTATGCTTTTACGATGGTATTCCCAGGCGGTCACCCATTTAGATACTAACTAGGCCCAACCCTGCTTAATTGCTGCGAGCAGGTGCTTTCAGTGTGGTATGGCCATAGGCATGAAGTGCACTGACATTTGGGGTATTAGCTGTTTCCATTCCACTTCGGTACTGGCTATAGCAAGTCAGACATGCCACCCATTTCATCCAAAGCAACAAAAAAAGATCAAATGCCTGCAGCACCTAGTATTCCCAGGCAGTCTACCAACCAGGTACTAACCAGGCTCGGCCCTGCTTAACTTCTGAGATCAGGTGCTTTCAGGATGGTATGGCCTTAGGTATAAAGTATACTGACGTTTGAGGTCTTAGCCTTTTTCATTCCACTTCAGTGCTGGGCACAGCAAGTCAGACAGGCCACCTACTTCACCTAAAGCAACAACAAAGCTGAAAAGCCTACAGCACCTGGTAATCCAAGGCGGTCTCCCATTCAGGTACTAACCAGGCCCGACCCTCCTTAACTTCTGAGATCAGATGAGATGATGTGCTTGTAGGGTGGTATGGCCGTAGGCATAAAGTCCACTGACGTTTGGGGTCTTAGCTGTTTTCATTCTACTACAGTGCTGGCCATGGCAAGTCAAGCATCCACCCACTTCACCTAAAGCAACAACAACAAGATGAAAATCCTACAACACCTGGTATTCCCAAGCAGTCTCCCCTCCAGGTACTAACCAGACCTGACCCTGCTTAACTTCTGAGATCAGGTACCTTCAGGATGGTATTGCAGTAGGCGTGAAGTGCACCAACGTTTGCTGTCTTAGCTTTTTTCATTCTACTTCAGCACTGGCCATAGAAAGTCAAACATGCCACCCACTTCACGGAAAGCAACAACAAACAAAAAAGATGAAAAGCCTACAGCATTTGGTGTTCCCAGGCGGTCTCCCATCCAGGTACGAACCAGGCCCTACCCTGGTTAACTTCTGAGATCAGGCCCTTTCAGGGTGGTATAGCCATAGGCATGAAGTGCACTGACATTTGGGGTCTTAGCTGTTATCATTCCACTTCAGTGATTGGCCATAGCAAGTCAGACATGCCACCCACTTCGCCTAAAGCAACAACAAAATATAAAAGGCCTACAGCACCTGGTATTCCCAGGCGGTCACCCATTTAGATACTAACTAGGCCCGACCCTGCTTAATTGCTGCGAGCAGGTGCTTTCAGTGTGGTATGGCCATAGGCATGAAGTGCCCTGACGTTTGGGGTCATAGTTGTTTTCATTCTACTTCAGTAATGGCCATAGTAAATAAGATGTGCCTCCCAGTTCACCAAAAGCAACAAAAAAATGGATGAAAGGCCTACAGAACCTAGTATTTCCAGGCGGTCTCCCATTCAGGTACTAACTAGGCCCGACCCTGCTTAACTTCTGAGATCAGGTACTTTCAGGGTGGTGTGGCTGTAGGCATGAAGTGCACTGACATTTGGGGTCTTAACTGTGTTCATTCCACTTCAGTGATGGCCATAGCAAATCAGACATGCCACCTGTAGAGGTGGGGAACCTCTGACTAGGCCTGGCGCAGTCAGGTGTAGAGTGCACACATGTGTCGAGGTACCCTCAGATGTCCTCTCCTCAGGATGGCGCTGAAGCTCTATAGGGGTCCACCTCCCATCTGCCCCTAGTCCGGAGAATGTGTGATACACTCGGACGGAGGAGGCAGGTGAGCGAGGGAAGGAAGGATAGGAACGGCAGAGAGGGAGACCTGTAACGAGACAAACAAATAGTGAGATGAGGAGTCTCCTTCCACCTCCCCCGGTAACACCCGTCCCCGGTTTCTCTCCTTTTTACCTGCAGTCTCTCCCCGCCTCTTATGAACCCTCTAGCCGTACTCTCGAAGGCATCACTGGAGGTAGGTTGTGGACTGTTGGCGTAAGGTATCTGTCTAGGAGCAATTGTCTGGGAGCACGGAGCAGCCCAATGCAGCTTGAGCTTAATGTCCCCCCACGTCTCTCCTGTGTGGTGCGAGGACCGCACCTCCTATCTTCCTTGGGGTATAGAGTGCTGGCAGCGTCGTTGATACTCACGATACTGTTGCCAGGAGGGTGGTGTGCGAAGGTGGTGTTCGCGCTGCCCCTCGACAGCCAGAGAGCCGAGGCGCGCGGACTGGTTGTTCTGGATGGGGGCCCGGGAATCCGTGGTCATCGGAGGTCGGCGTCGCGCTACTACTCCAAGCTCCGGGAACGACCGAGAGCTGAGGAGCGCTGACCCGATGGTCCAGGGGCCCGGAATCCGTGGGCGTCGGAGATAGGCGTGGCGCTACTACTCTAAGCTCCGGGAATGACCGAGAGCTGAGGAGCACTGACGCGATTGTTCAGGGGCCCGGAAATCCGTGGGCATCGGAGGTAGGTGTCGCGCTTCTACTCCAAGCTCCGGGAATGACAGAGAGCTGAGGAGCGCAAACGCGTCGTTCTAAATGCCCGGAAATCCTTGGGCCAAACACGGGAAGCCGAAGAACAGGCAACCAGCTGGGGATTGCGAAATGCTGTTCGCCAAAGACAGGTAACCATACGGGAATATTCGGCGACGTCTCATAGGCGTCTCCGCCTATATGCGTTCATCCCAGCGTGAGCTTGTCACGTGGGGCGTGCTTCACTCGGGCCTTCTGGGATGTGGAGTTCCTGATGGGCGGTTGTCATGCTGCAGCTCGGGAGTCCGATTCTTCGTCGACCAGCGCATTACCGTGCGGTGAGCCTGACAACATGAATGAGACACAAGTGCCGTTCCAGGCTGAATCCCGTGCCATCCACATACTTTTATTTATCCCCCTCGGAGCCACGTCTGGCCCTAGGGTGTGTGCTAATACAAAGAACTGTAGTGGATGGCAGGCTTACTACATCCCTCGTAACCTTGAGAGCCATGAACCACAAAAATCAAAACAAAAATATAAAATAAAACACCATGAAATAAAAACAGACAGTTTTACATATTTCTGCAACTATAATATTCTTTCTTTGCTTCTTCTTCCTTAGCAGACAAAGTCTCTTAGCCTTTGGTTCAGTCTCGGATTCTGTCTCAGACAGTAGGGATGACCACGCTGAGATGCGGGGACCTCCTGGACGACAAGCTTTCAGGAATAGTCATTGCCTCCTGACCAGATACCGGCTTAAGACTCCACTCACAGTCGCTGGCCTGGGGTTCTTTGTTCACCATGCTCTGATTTCCTAATGTTATCTCCTGACCATGATCACTCTACCCCTCCGGGTCATGATCATGGTTCCTTTTAAGTCTGACATCCACCCAGATTTCTCTTTCAAAAGGAGTCCTGGATTTCCAACCAGGATGTCGGTCTTTGATCACTACTTTATCTCCAAGTCGTGTCTCAGAATCCTTGGCATTCTTTTTTGGCTAGCACACTCATTGTTTGTCTTTCTTTTGTTCTGTGCTGCGTCCTTGTTGAGTCGCAGATAACCACTGAGAGCTTGTAGGCATTAAGTCCCCTACCGGCCTGTTCATGATTAGTTCACTCGGAGCACATCCTGTAGGGAAATGCAGCATTTGTCGATACGCTCGCAGAAATTGTTGCAGGCACACGTCCAAATCATCTCCTTTATCTCCACGTACCTTCAAGGCCTAGTTCAAATCCTCATAAGTCTTTCCAATTCCCCGTTTACCTGGGACCACTGTGGAGTGATTTTTTTGTGTTGGATGTTAGGGTGATGTAGATATTCCTTGAATTCCAGTCTCTGAAATGATGGCCCATTATCAGTTTTCACCTCATCCAGTAACCCTAGCATAGCAAATAGCTTTTCTAAAGCAGGCCTAACACACATAAAGGCCGTGGATTGGATGAGCTCAACTGCGGGAAGCTTGGTGGTGCTATCACTACCATAGTTAATCGTCCATCCGGAAACTCCCGAAATGCATATTTACCTTGGACCATGGCTTGTCACAAGGCTCTTCAGTGATGATTGCGGTTACTATGGCCTCTGCTCCAGTGATTGTACAGGATTGGCATCCCCGTACAATTTTTTCTACTGTCCTATCCATGCCTGGAAACCAGACTTTCAATTGTAGCTGTGCCTTGGTCTTAGCTGGCCCCGGATGTCCTTGATGAGCCAGTTCCACGGTGCGTCTCCACAGACTCCTCAGTACTACAATGTGTTGCCCCCTCAGTAGGAGTCCTTCCGAGCTCTCGCTCTGGTCTTCACGGCATCGCCTCAGGCTCATTCAGATTTCTCGCTCCTCATCGATGAGCCCGCTCACCCCTTTAAAGAAATCCTTCCACTGATGAGCCTTCAGAGCCTCTTTCACTCTACTTATGCAGCTGTCTTTTTGCTTCCACCGACTTAGCTATTGACAGGGCTAAAGAGCAG
Organism: Triturus cristatus; assembly: GCF_964204655.1. NCBI lineage: Eukaryota > Metazoa > Chordata > Amphibia > Caudata > Salamandridae > Triturus > Triturus cristatus. Next base: position 29,190,492 of record NC_140584.1, on the reverse strand, counting down.
GCACTATCAGTGACGAGCCGTATGAATTATTTAACCCCTCTATCCATTTCTTTCTGCAGCCTTGTATCTTCGATCAAAGGTTGTCTTGAAAGGTAATCAGCCGGATTGTATACTCCTGGCCAATAAGCAATATCAAAGTTGTATTGTTGCAGTTGTTCCGCCCATCTTTCAATTTGTGGCAGTCCAATCCATGCTGATCCACTGAACAATGGCACTAGGGGTTTGTGATCAGGTTAAGTTGTGTCCACACAGATAGATATGAAAAAACTGAAATGCCCACCTGATGGCGAGAGCCTCCCTTTCGATCTGGGCCTACCGGGTTTCCACTGCTGTCAATGCCCCGCTGGCGTACTACATGGGCATTGTAGTAGCTGGGTTCAACGTTCTAGATTTACTCTGGAACCCTAGGCTGATGTCTCTTTTTCTCTGCATGAAAGTGTGGAGGGGAGGAAAATCATTAGCCAATCAATCATTACCATTCCAATGAACTATAACTCTGGAGAATCACAGACTCCCAATTAAGTTTAGTTAATTTATTACATGGCCAAGAACAATTGAACGTACAAGCAACTCAAGATGAGTGAGTAGAAATACATTGGAACTAATACAAAGCCAAACCTACGGGTGAAATTAAGGCAGTGCAGCATGCACAGAATAGCCAGTTCCAGAATCAGAATACAGAAAATGATGCATCCAACATCCAGATTCCCCTTCATTGGAGGTTCGTAAGTAAAGCATTAGGCTGTCTCTACACTACCACTAACTTGACATCCCTACTTAGCATTTCCCCAAGGCAAGTTCCGAAAAGGTGTCATCAGCACGTGAAGACTTCCTAGGAAGTCAACTCACGTTGAATGGGTCAAGTAGCATAAAGCTACAGAGCTCGTTCTAAAATGCTCTCTCTCTAAAGGCAAGGCAGAAGTCCCCTGGACGATGCCCCTACTTCAATACACGAACTTGCAGGTAGTATCCCAAGATGCAAGGCGACATCACTCCATTCAAGCAAGCCACCTCCTTGTAGATAACTTTCCACGCAGCAGCAATGCTCCCAGGCCTTGGCTCGATGATCTTGATTCCCAGGTTCTCTCCGATGACAAAGTACAGCTGTGCTGTATTATCAGCATCACCAGTCAATGTATCTTCTCCTCCCAAAGCCTAACTCCTTAAACAAAGACATTATTCTAACTAACAAGGATGAATTTCTCCCCTGCAACAGAAATGTGAGAAAGAACAAATTCCACATGAAATTCACTACTGAGTCTAATGCAAGAGCTTCCAGGGGAAAAATACAATTCAGGCCTAAAGAAATTCGTCTACATGAGAAATGGCACACAATTTCATAAGAGCACATGTATAAATGAATATTATTACTGAGCAACCCCAAAACACCACCTTACATAAGAACATATATTAGGCGAATATTCATTAGCTTGAGGTACGAATTTTACACAGTAAAGTTTTCTTCTAACCACATATAATTGCAACGTTAATTTTTTCACTTTTATATTGAAATATACCTAACACTCCACTTTTTCACGTTATTACAGTACACGTTCTAATGACCCAATGTTAACACAGTAAAGGATTATATGCAGGCATGAACTACCCATGATTATAATGCACCCCTACACTGAAAGAACACAAATTGCGCTCTAACAGTACCCCCTCTGATGACTAGTGTCATCATACTCACTTTCAACTCCCTGTAGAAAGAACTAACCTAAACAGAAGTTGCAGCCTGTCTTCTCTGCCGAAAATTTGAGATTCTAATAGTGACTATAATGCAGTCGCTCCAGTCTCCTCTCTTGCTGTCTAAGAGAATTCCCAGCTTGTCTTGACCAATGCCACTTGTAAGCTTTCACTGTTCCCATCAACAAGATGATACAAACCAAAACGATTACTATTGGTTTCATGATATAACCAATAATTCCTTTCTTAGGGCTTGCAAACCAACTTCCAACCTTTCAAAATCCTTTACTAACTTTGCTCAAAACTCCCTCGGTTGCGAAATCATGTATCTCATGATGTGTCAGGGACTGTCCAGGACTGTCTAGGACACAGTCAGGGACTTGGGCAAGAACTGGACTGGGAACTGGATAGAAAATATATACAGAAAGAGGAGTACAGCGCTACCCAGGATCACACAGAGAGACAAAGGGGGATCAAAAAGGGAAGCCTGTACAAGCAAACAAGACCGCGTAGACTCAGAAAGAGTCACTCATTAGGCGGTTCAGCAATCAGAATCATTACACCCAGGACGGATATGCAATACACATATAAAAAACAACATTAACAATAAAGGGAGTGTGGGTTAAAGCACCACACGGTAAGACTGAAGCTCAGTAAGTTCCTCACCCACAATCGCTATTACAGATGTTGACTGCAAATAACCACATATAGAATATGCATGCAAATGCAGGGTCTATGGAGCTTATACCTATGGTGATGTTGTAAATGTAACTCAAAGACAATACCCACAGTGAACAAGAAACACCACCTAGGTAGTCAGATGTGCCCACGGATCCTGGTGATCAAACAAGGACACGCAAAGCAGTAACAGCAAGGGGGAAGGACTAAAGACAAGCACAATAGACAAGGATCTAGCAAGGAGGAGTGCTTAACAGGAAAGGAAGGTAATCACAGGGAACACTTGGTAGAAAGTAAGTAACAAGCATACAAGGTAATAGACGCACGACAGCAGAATAGTAAGACAGCAAACTAGGAACGGAACCAAGGAAATGGGAAGGAAAACAGGGACTGGAAATGGATATACAGAAGGGGTGGCTACAAGGGTATACAAGAATAGTGCTGGTTCAGGAATAAAGAAAAACAAAGTAGCACTGAAGGCAGTGCTGGAGCAGGAATTAGAATTGAGCAAAAGCTCAAGAGTCAAGGCAGCTCCGTAGGCAGAGCTAGTTCAGGACCAAGGGAAACTGCTGCAGGTTAGGAACAAGGAATGCTAAGGCTCAGGAGTCATGGTAGCGCCGCAGGCAATGCTAGTTCAGGAACAAGAGAAACAGCAGCAGCTCAGGAACAAGGAATAACTAATGCTCAGGAAATGCTGGAAACAAAGATATCAAAAGCTCAGGAAACACTACTAACAAGGATCTGTCTCACCGGTACACAGCTACAATGACCAACCTTGGCCTGAAGAGAGCTGGGGCATAAAAGAGCTCACAGAAATCACATGCATCCGGTGTGAGCAGGCTAGCAGCAGCCAGCCACATGTGAGCTGAATTCCTCCACCCATCCGTGGTCTCCAGGGATGGAGAAGAAGCAGTGAACAGGGGATTATAGGTAATGGAGATTCCAGCATGAGCAGACTGGCTTCCACAAAACCCGACATGGATTGGGAATAGATGTCAATTCCTAAATAGAGTCGAAATGCCTGGAAGTTAGGATATGCAAGCCGGGAAGTGGCTGGAAGCATATTAAAACACTGGAAAGCCCCACAATTCGGCCCCCTGGTGGTGAGCATGAGAACACAGGGAGTGAATCGTGACATGATGTATCTCAGTGATGTTACTTATATACTTCTTCAGATCCGTACAATGGTCTGGAATATAAGTACAGCACTGTTGGACCCTCAGCATTTTACAGACTCTGCCCTTGTTTGCTAACAACACATCTGAAGCAAGTTGGTTTTGCATCACCATAGCTCTTATCAAAACCATCTCTTCATCGTCGAGCAACGATGACTGATCTGTATTGACTGACAACTTTATTTTACTTAATGACATTTTTTGCTGCTTTTATCGTTGTTTATGAATGTTTTAATGTACTTTTATTATTGTTAAATACAATCGAATAAAGTAATTATTGATTGATTGATTGATTAATTGACTGACAACTTATCCTATGGTTGACAACCTTCTAACTTGATATCATTTAAAACCACTCTTAAACTTGGTATCATTGCTCCGAACACATCTCCTACAATCTCTCCTGCACTGGTACCACGTCTTTCTCAATGTGGTGGCTTCCCTTCCAAACTCGTCAAATCCTCCTTTGGAAACACAACAGCCACATACATGTGCCATACCAATCAGTGGTAACCGGACATACGCAGTACACCCACTCACAAAATACACATTTGGCACCACTTGTACTGTCTCTTATAAGAACTTCTTTGCAGAAGCCTCAATTGTGAAGATATGATCGAATACACTCTGTCACACAAATATCTTGTCATAGTATGTCTGTACCTGTCTGATGCAAAGCTTTCCTCACTGTTCCCAGTCTAAAGCTATTGGACCATAACTTCCCTTAGCCTTTTCATCTAACTCTTCCTTGGTCTAGTCGAAATTTCCTTTCCTATTGTTAAGCTTAACCATCAATGACCTATGTCTATCTCCTACTTGATCAACACATTTCTTTTCTATGTCAGTTAACATGCATGTCAAATTATGTCTATGTGCATAAGCTGTGTCTAATGTAACAGTATTGGTTATAGACAACAGAGGCAACCCTGAGAACCTGAACCAGGGGCAAATGCTGAAATCCTAACAGGGGTTCAAGGTGACGCAACATATATCAAACAACAAAAAAGTGATGCAAACTAAATCATACAAATTGTAACAATTCAGAAAATCATTAAGGAAAAAAAAATAATTAAAAAAGAGAGAGACGAAGGAAAGGAAAATATGTAAACCCCATGTACAACAAAACATAAATTCATAGAAAATGTATTATCAAATTCATTAAAAATATCAAAACATCTAAGACAATGGCGCTCAAACACAGTACACAAACAATAAAATTAAATCAACAATACAGTGTGTAATCAAATAAGTGGCAGAGGGAAGGGTTTATACATAAACAAAAGGTTCAGGACAAGACTAGAACAACACAAGGCATACCAATGCGTCCTCCATCAATTGCGGCCACATATATGCGTCGACGACGTTTCGACCGTTGTAGACATTCACGGTCATAATCAGGACAAAACAATAGCTACATGAGCGTCCAAAACACTGGAGTAAGACATCTAAAAACAGGGAGACCGTAATAGAGGAGACTGCACTTTTGTCCGTGTCCCTGGGCATCTACTGCACTCAGCACTTTACCCCCGGAGAGGCTTCAATACACCAGTGGCGGTCCCACGACATGGGAGACCGCAATAGAGGAGACTGCATTTTTGTCTGTGTCCCTGGGCATCTACTGCACTCAGCACTTTACCCCTGGCCCCCGGAGGGGCTTCAAAACACCAGCGAGGGTCCCGCAATGCTGGAGACCACAATTGTGGAGACTGCACTTTTGTCTGTGTCCCTGGGCATCTACTGCACTCAGCACTTTACCCCTGGCCCCCGGAGGGGTACAAAACACCGGCGGCGGTCCCGCCATGCGGGAGATCGCAATAGAGGAGACTGCACTTTTGTCCGAGTACCTGGGCATTTACTGCACTCAGCACTTTACCCCCAGCCCCCGAAGGGGCTTCAAAACACCGGCGGCGGTCCCGCAACGTAGGAGACCGCAATAGAGGAGACTGCACTTTTGTCCGTGTCCCTGGGCATCTACTGCACTCAGCACTTTACCCCCTGAGGGACTTCAAAACACTGGCGGTGGTCCCGCGCCGCGGGATGTGCCCGAGCTCGGCCCGGGCGAAGACCAGGCCAAGACAGGCCCATCTTAGCCCGTCATAGCCCGACAGAGGCTGGGCTAGGCCACAACTCTGTCATCTACCACATTCAAGGTACTGTGATTTAAAGTAAAGACTTCCAATTCGGTCCTTATTGAAGACTGGATAATGACTCTATAAACACCTGAGTTTGCACGACTCCCCCCTAGAAGGAAAACTGAGTGAAGCGTAAAGTGCAAAGTGTATTGAGCTGTATTAACATTTGACATCTTTATTCCTTGATTCTTGGATACAGATACATTTTATTAGTGCTGTAATTTAACTTATTTTTTGCACAATTCTTTTTACTTTGCATTAATATGGGGAAGAGAAAAATGGCAAGTACCCAGAACAAAAAATTAGTTAAATCAGGGGAGTACTCTTGTCAGTCCCTATTAAATTATTTAACGGGTGCCGTGGGTGCCATTGAGCGGCAGATTATAACTGTTGAAGAGGCATTAAATCCAGGAATGGAGGGGGGCGCATTAGTGGGAGCTAGCTCTAGCAATCCAATAGATGCACATAGAAGAAATTTGGGCACAAATGGCTGCTCAGTAAATATCTCTGATCATATATCTGGCAGCGAACATGATTATGACGGACAACCGCCGACTAAGCGCCCTAGGAACCTTGACATCTGCTCCCCGCGTCTGAGGAACCAGGCTCAAAGACTAGAAAGACCCCACTCAAATCATGTAAAAAGGCCCCTAAAAAAGCTAAGCCCTGATCGACTTATCTAATATGCGCACATAGAGTGAGGTTGGAAAGCTAAAAGCAAAGTTGGAAGCCCTAGATATGTATATTAGAGAAAGTTTAAATAGTTTGACATCTAGATTTAGCGTAATGGAGATAACTTTAGCCAAATGCCTGGACAAACTTCAGTCCCAAGGGCAGGGGTGCAAGTCTATCCAAGTGAGTACACAGGACTGTGAAACTAATAGAATGAGGCCTAATATCACCAGTTGCGTCCCGGTTACTCATAATGATATAGGACATGGAGTATCCATCGCATTGCTACAGACTTCTACAGTTAACACTGGGGTTCCTCCACCTGCCATCCCACCAGCCATGACTCCACTCATGCGCATTCCGCCCACTAAAAGCTTTAATGATGTGTATGAAAACAAGAAGGAACGGCATATAACATATCTGGACTTACCGCCAGTTGCCACGCCATATATAGTGGTGTTGGCCAACGTTCCCAAACTAGAAAATGGGACAGATGAACCATGGGAAATTTTAAGGAACAAGTCTTTACATTGGCTTGGTGCTAGGACGGGCCATACTGAGGAGCTATTTGATGAGTTCAAGATGGTAAGGAGAGTAGGATGGTTAGGCAGAGGACGGAAAAACCTTCAAGGGGACTGTGTAGTTCTGACATTTAAAACCCCTCGTCTAGTAAAATTGATTCTGAGTAGAGCGAGAAAACTTACTACGCTAGGACATGGTGTTAATGTAGTTCCTGTAGGTTACTTTTATCAACCTACACATAGCAATAATGCAAGGACAAATTGGGAACCTTACATTCCGACCTACAGGAAACAGTTTAATATTCAAACATATAATCGCTTTTATGTATTTAACAATCTCGAAGCAGTCGATTGAATGAGACTAGAGGATTCTACCCAGGTAACAACATCTAGTAGTATGGACGTTTTCTCTAATGGGGGCCCCCTGACAATTTGAGTCAGTAATGAAATAGTTAATACACAAGATAAACCTATAGTGGAAAATATAAAGGCAACTGTGAACATAGCCCTGGACACCGTGACTGCCCCAATTCAAACCTCCATATCACAAACTGGATTTACAACTCTGCAGGTGGACGATGGGCGGGGAAGCAACAGTTGTATAGACAGGAAAGACAAATGCCAGTTTCTGTTCTGGAACGTGGCTGGTTTAAAATCAAAGGTGACCAACAACGTGTGGGTTGATTTAGTGAGTAACTATGAGATCTTTAGCCTGCATCAAACATGGGCAGAGGATCCAATTCATTTCAGTGTGTACAAAAGTTTAATACCTCAGTAGTAACATTGTCTCATGGCAGAGCCAAAGGGGGTCTTTGTACCTACATTTCCAATCACTTAAACCTGAGGAAAGTTGAATTAACTGTTACTAATCGGTATTATCAAATTATAAACCTACACGCAGACCAGGGATTCTGCATGGTTCTGTTAAATTGTTTTAATAATGCTCCACCTGAAATGCTTGAGGGGATATTGTGAAAACTAAACAATGAGTTAAATAACTTACTGTCCAACTCAGCTAAAGAAGTTTTTGTTATATGGGGCGGAGATTTTAATTCTTCTATATGCCAAAGGGGTGATAAGGGGGGTCTGTGGAATAACGTATGAAAAAGGTACCAGTCTTCCCCATTTCCCACACACACTGTATGGAGATCTTTTGAATTACATTATGTTCTCATATGATATGGGCTTTGCAAACAATTTATGTTCACCTGTGGTTGCTTTTTGCCCAACATTTAAAGGACGAGGTATTTTTTCCACAATCGATTTTATACTGATAACGTGTAGGCATTCCCCACGTGTTAAGGATTTTACTACTCATGATATTGCTTTAAGTGATCATTTTCCGCAAAGTATTGATGTGTTGATGTATAAACAAGACATTAATATGAGAGGTCATTCCTCCCAGCTTCTGAAAAATATCACTTTGAGCAGGCAAAATGGGTATGCATTGAGATGGGGGAAACTGGAGCCAGAGGAATTTGTCACAAAAATAGCATTGAAGTGTAAGAACATGTTTTACTCTTGTCTTGATGAGAGGTCTTCTCATCAAGTAATCATAGAGAGCTTTTTACCTATCTCTAATCAAATTAAAGAAACATTGCGTGTAAAGGCAAGAAGGAATAATGTACAAAGTGAAGGCTGGTTTGACTCTCAATGCACGAAAGCCTATACTAAACTCAAACACGCACTAAATGCCAGGGTGAAAGATCAGCAGTATATTAGGGAATCCAGAAGGAATTATAAGAGGGCACTAAAAAAAGGAAGAAAAGGAAGCCTGGAGTGCCTTACATGAGGCTTCGATTAATCGGGATTCCACTGCTTTTTGGAAGGTGGTTAATGTGCCGTTTCTGGCAGAGAATAATAGAGCAACTATAGAAATCGCTATAACTGAATCGGAGTGGATATCGCATTATTCAAAGCTGTATAACAACCCATTATTAGATGAACAGGGAATCTTGGCGAAGGGGACTGATCTTCAGTTTTCTCCCTCTTTTCAAAAATGATCATTGGATTTTACCTTGAATGAGGTCAACGCTTCCATAAATGCAAGCTTGGGTGGTAAGGCCCCGGGGCCTGAGGGTATCCTGGTTGACTTATTTAAATCTAACTTGGCACTATGGGGACCACTTTTAACACAAGTTTTTAATGCATGCTGCACAAGGAGATTTTTATTGACCTGGTACAATTCTATAATAGTCCCAATTTTTAAAAAGGGAGACAGGGCGAATCCAGCTTGCTACTGTCCTATTTCATGACTGGATTCCACAGTCAAGATTATAGGACGTGTGATCCTAGAAAGACTGCAGGCCTGAGCGGGGAGCAAGGAATTATACATGACCTACAATATGGCTTTCGTAAGGGCCTGGGCACAATTGATCAGGGACTAAATCTACATATTTTACTAGATAAATACACCAAAGCGAAAAGGGAAAGGTTGTATTTAACTTTCGTTGACCTAATGGCTGCATTCGACTGTGTCGTCCATGAAAAGCTATGGTTGATTTTAGAGGGGCTGGGGGTAGAAATTTTATTAATCTCCTTTTTGTTTCATGACGTTTTTATTAGCATTTGTAAATAAAACATAGTGCATTACATGATACAACAACCTGTAGATGGCTCAAGGCAATACCGAGTCAGGGAGCGCAAAAAATTCCAAGGGCCATACCTTATCTCATGTCCAGCTAACCCTGCGGGCTTGGAATGACAGATAATACACCAGAACTCGGTTAAGGCAAACATGACGTAAGCAGAGGGAAAGGGTGAACGCAAAAATCTCCAACACTGGCATCCTAGAGCGCCGACAGCCTAGAGGCTGGGACAAAGGCCCTAGGACCCCAGGCAACATGCCGGCGCCCGAGGACTCCGGCGCTGTTGGACAGGCCACATGAAGGGCTTGCTCCCTCCCCGCATGACAGGGCCCAAGCCCCGGCCCTCCAGGTGTTACCCACAGAAACAACCCGCACCCCGTCTCCAGACGGAACTCCTGCCCCCGGACATCTCTGTATCATGGGGCCGACCCACTACCGGCTCCCTCGGCCGGACCGGCCGCCATCTTGGACACTGCACCACGAGGCCGCGTGGCCTCAGCTCGACCCTAACCCTGGGCCTGGCCAGGCCCCGACATCCCGGCACCACCATCCACCCAGGAGGTGAACGGACCACTTGGCAGGTCGATGGGAGAAAGAAGTGTCGATGGCTCTCCCCCGCCAGGTGCCGATCGCCCTCCAGCTCCCCCGGGCGCTGGCTCCACCCCCCTGCTGGGTGTCTGGACTCCCTCATCCCGGACCTCCCGACCTCCAAGTGCGAGGGTCCGGACATCAAAGGGCGCCAGACCTATAACTAGGACAGCTCCAGAGCAGGAAGGCAGTTGTATCCTGGAGTCGAGAGACACCGAGAAGAACTCATCCTTGACGGACTACCGGCGCTGCCGTAGCCCTGCCTTGTGAACTATCGTCCTGCCTGCTGGCGCTGCCGCGGCCTTCTACATCCTCCATCCTCGTCGGGACCTGCTGGCGCTGCCGCGGACCGTTGCAACCACCACCTTTGTCGGGACCTGCTGGCGCTGCCGCGGACCGTTGTAACCACCACCTTCATCGGGACCTGCTGGCGCTGCCGCGGACCGTGTAACAACCACCTTCATCGGGACCTGCTGGCGCTGCCGCGGACCGTGTAACAACCACCTTCATCGGGACCTGCTGGCGCTGCCGCGGCCCGTCCAGCTAGAACACCGAGCTCGTGGATTGTGAGCTATCCATCATCGCATCTACCAGATTGGTAACCAGACTGTCCCGCTACCCCCTTTCCCAACCAAGAGACTAGAATCGAGGGGACCCCTGAGTCCAGACCTCCTTGTACCAGTCTATCGTACCTAAGAGATCGCTTATAAAGAACGTTAAACCTTATCCTTGTGTGGTGTACATCTGTGGGGGGGAAGTTACTCGTCTGTGCGATCGCTGGAGACGGCTCTCCCCGGAGACCTCTCCCCTTGTCCTCGGCCGACCCTCCCGGTCCGTCTAACATTGGTGGCCAGCGGCGCGATCCGAATCAACGCGTAATCGTACAGAGAGTAGCTCACCCCACGACAAAACCACAATGTCAACCAAAGAGAGCGGATCCACCGAGAAATTCCAGATGGAGAAATTGGAAGAGTACAGCCATCGTGAATTGAAACAATTCTGCATGGAACTAGGCATTGCTACCACCGGCCTGAGTACCAAAGACGATTTCAAGCACGCCATTGAGTCGTGGGCAGAAACCGGGGCCGCCAGATCCCCGGACCAAACCATTGCAGCATCAGAGAGGAACGCCACGGCTCCCGAGGAGCGAAGAACGGGTCTCTCGCAGGAAGAGATCCAAGAGAGAGAAAAAAACAGACTACATGAGTTGGAAATGGCACGGCTCAAAATGGACGGTGAACTAAAATTAGCCGAGCAAAAACTGAACCTAGAACATCTGCGGCTCCGAGAGCAACGGGAAGAAAAACAGAGGCAGAGAGAGCTCGGAGAAAAGAGATTAGCATACGAACACGAGCGCAAACTGGCAGAAATAGACCTACGGAAGCAGAACAAAGAACCGGAGGTGCCCGAGCGACCGCGCACCCCGGGAGCGACAGAAAAGAAAGTCCACATCCCCAAGGATGTCGTTCGAGAGTATGTCCGAGAGGACGACATACAACAGTGGTTCAAGGCCTACGAGATCGCCATGACCTCCCACCGGATCGATCGAAGTGACTGGGGAGCCGGTCTATGGGGGAGGTTCGTCAACGAAGGCCGCGATGCCCTGCTACAGCTCCCAGACCATCAGATGTCATCCTATGACCACATGAAGGCTGCCCTCCTCACCCGATATGGGCTCACACCCGAAATGTACCGCCAGAGGTTTCGAGACTGCACCCGGATCCCGGGTACAACTTGGGTGGAATATGTCAACTATTTCAGCCGAGCCTTCGAGGGTTGGATCAAGGGAAGCCACGTAACGACCTACGAGCAACTTTTTAATCTCATGGTGTGGGAGCACCTCTCTAACAACTGCTTCGTCGAGCTCAGGCAGCACCTCCTCGACAGTAAATTGACTGACCCACGGCAACTCGCCGCCGAAGCTGACCGGTGGGAAAGCACCCGAGTGGGCCGGAGAGGGCCACACAAACAGAACCGGAACAACCAAGGTCAGCACCGTCCCCGAGGAGGTGGAGGAGGCCAGGGACAAGGAAGAGACACCGTCCCGGCCGCTCCCGCTGCCAGCACCCCGCCCCCGGCCAGCCGGGGCAACCCCCCGATGCGCCCGGGGTTCCGAGCCAACGTCACGTGTCACCGATGCCAGCGAGTCGGCCACTACGCCAATGACCCGAACTGTCCACAGAACCAAACTCTGAGACCCCGCCAGGTAGCTGCCGCCGCCCTGGGGGGAGAACAAATCTCCGAAGAACAGGAAGAATACGAGCAGGCACAACAAGAGTGGGAACCGGCCGCCATGGTTCTAGCGTGCCTAGGGGGAAGAGACATGGTCCCGCGGGCTCCCCTACCCGCCAACACCAGAAAATATAGCCAGTGGGTGAACATCAATGGGCGCCGGGCCGAAGCACTACGTGACACGGGGGCCAGTGTGACGGCCGTCCGCTGTCACCTGGTAAAACCAGAGCAGATCCTGCCGAACATTCTCTGCCCCGTCCGTTCAGCCGACAATTCAGAGAGTCTATGTCGGATGGCCTGCGTCCCCTTCGAATGGGGAGGAGTCTCCGGCATGTTGAAGGTGACGGTCCGGGATGATGCCCCCGTGGACTGTCTCCTGGGGAATGATCTTGAGAGTTCCCCGTGGGCCGCCGTAGAAAGAAGAGAACACCTGGGGATGTTGGGCCTCCCGGACTGGGCGTGCGTAACCACCCGGTCCATGGCCGCCCGTGCCATCCCCCGACCAGAAGAACCAGAATGGCCTGCACCTCCTCCCCCGATCGCTCCAGTAGAGGACACAGACTATACCGACCCCCCAGAGCAAACCCCCGAAGGGGTCGCTCAGCCCCAGGACCTTCCCGACCTGGCTCAGTGGCGTCAAGAAGGGGGGCCCACCCAGGAACAGTTCCGTCAAGAACAGAAGACCTGTCCCTCCCTCGAGGGACTCCGCCAGCAAGCCCTCGCCCAAAGCGCAGGGGACACCACCGGAGCCCATTGGATCTATTGGGACAACGACCTATTGTACAGCGAACAGAGAATCGCGGAGTTAGGGGCCAGTCGAGGGCTGGTGGTGCCCCTCCGTTTTAGAGACTTCCTGTTAAATTTGGCCCACGATGTCCCTCTGGCTGGACACCTGGGCCAGGACAAAACCTACAGTCGCCTGGTGACCCACTTTTTCTGGCCAAAGATGAGAAACGACGTCCTCAACCACTGCCGGTCCTGCCCCACGTGCCAGGCCAGCGGGAAGAGCGGCTGCAAACTCAAAGCACCTCTACAACCCTTCCCAGTTGTCACCACCCCGTTCGAGAGGGTGGGAATAGACATTGTGGGGCCCCTGGACACCCGTACAGCACAAGGACATCGGTTCATCCTGGTACTGGTGGACCACGCCACCCGCTACCCCGAGGCTGTGCCCCTGCGAACAGTAACAGCCCCGGTGGTCGGCCGGGCCTTAATGGGGATCTTCTCCCGGGTGGGCTTCCCCCGAGAAGTCGTCAGCGACAGAGGCACAAACTTTATTTCGAAGTATATGAAGTCCCTCTGGCAACAGTGCGGGGTCACCTACCGATTCACGACCCCCTATCACCCTCAAGGAAACGGACTAGTCGAGCGATTCAACCGCACGCTCAAGGGAATGATTGGGGGATTGGAAGAGCCCCTCCGTCGCCAGTGGGATGTACTACTTCCGTGCCTCCTCTTCGCCTATCGAGAAGTTCCCCAGAAGTCCCTCGGCTTTAGCCCTTTCGAACTCTTGTACGGGCACCCTGTGCGAGGGCCCCTCAGCCTAGTCAAAGAAGGTTGGGAGATGGCCCCCCTAAAGACCCCTCCAGACGTCTTCAAGTACCTCCTGACCCTACGCAATCAGACCAGGCGATTCCGAGAAATGGCAAAAGCGAATCTTGAGGCCAGTCAGGAGGACATGAAAAAATGGTACGATCAAAATGCCTCCTCCATCGAATTCGAACCTGGCCAACAAGTGTGGGTGATGTCCCCCACCGAACCATGTGCCTTGCAGGACAAGTGGACGGGGCCCTTCAAAGTGGTCGAACGCAAGAGCCCCGTCACCTATCTCATCGATATGGAATCTCCCCGGAACCCCCTCCGGGTCCTCCACACCAACAGACTCAAACCCCACTTTGTGCGCTCGGAGCTCAGCCTCCTGATGGCTACAGACAGTGGAGCGGAAGAAGACTCCGAGCCTCTCCCTGATCTCCTGAAGACTCGGGAGAAAGATGGTTCCGTGGACGGGGTCCGGCTCTCCGATGCCCTCACCCCGGAACAGCGCCAAGGCTGCCGGGACCTCCTGCTGCAGTTTGCTACCTTGTTTTCCCTCACCCCAGGGGTCACCCCCTGGTGCTTGCACGACGTGGACACTGGGGACAGTCCCCCTATCAGACACCGGGCATACCGCGTACCAGATCGGGTGCGGGCCTGCATCCAAGAGGAAGTATCCAAGATGCTCACGCTCGGGGTCATCGAGCCCTCGGACAGCCCCTGGGCCAGCCCGGTCGTGCTGGTCCCCAAAGCTGCTACCCCCGGCACTACTCCTGAGCTCCGATTCTGCGTCGACTATCGGGGCTTGAATGCTGTCACCAGAACCGACGCTCATCCCATCCCCCGAGCGGATGAATTGATCGACCGCATGGGGGCTGCCCGCTACCTCAGCATCTTCGACCTAACAGCGGGCTACTGGCAGATCGGTCTCACACCCCGGGCCCAAGAACGGTCCGCCTTTTCTACCCCCGATGGCCACTACCACTTCAAAGTCATGCCCTTCGGCATGAAGAATGCCCCAGCTACTTTTCAGCGACTAGTGAACCAGGTCTTGGCGGGGCTCGAGGAGTTCAGCGCCGCTTACCTGGACGATATCGCTGTGTACAGCCGCCACTGGTCCGACCACCTCCACCACCTCCGAGAGGTCCTGCAGGCCCTCCAGCGGGCCGGCCTCACAATCAAGGCCGGCAAGTGCCAAATTGGTCAGGGATCCGTGACCTACCTCGGACACCAGGTGGGAAGCGGTCTGGTGGCCCCTCTGCAACTCAAAATCGCTGCCATCCAGTCCTGGCAGCCCCCAGTCACGCAGACCGAGGTCCGAGCCTTCTTGGGGCTTACCGGCTACTACCGGCGGTTCGTGAGGGACTATGGCAGCATTGTGGGACCCTCACGGGACTCACATCCAAAAACCACCCGAAGAAGATCAACTGGACCCCAGACTGTCAAGCGGCCTTCGAGAAGCTGAAAGCCGCCATGTGCACTGCCCCTGTGCTCCAGGCCCCCGACTACAGTCGGGAATTCATTGTGCAAACAGATGCCTCCGACCATGGCATCGGGGCGGTCCTCTCCCAGCTGAACTCCGAGGGACTTGACCAACCGGTGGCCTTCATCAGCAGACGCCTCCTGGCCCGAGAACGGCGCTGGAGCACCATCGAGAGGGAGGCCTTCGCAGTGGTGTGGGCCCTCAAAAAGCTCCGGCCCTATCTCTTCGGTACCCACTTCCGGGTGCAAACAGATCATCGACCCCTGCAATGGCTAATGCAGATGCGGGGGGAAAACCCCAAACTATTGCGCTGGTCCATCTCCCTGCAGGGGATGGACTTCACTGTGGAACATCGACCGGGCCAAGACCACGCCAACGCCGATGGCCTGTCACGCTTTTTCCGCCTCGACGAGGAGAGTCCCCAAGAGGATGGGTGACTCTCCCCGCCTTCAGCTGGGGGGGACGCATGTTGGACAGGCCACATGAAGGGCTTGCTCCCACCCCGCATGACAGGGCCCAAGCCCCGGCCCTCCAGGTGTTACCCACAGAAACAACCCGCACCCCGTCTCCAGACGGAACTCCTGCCCCCGGACATCTCTGTATCATGGGGCCGAACCACTACCGGCTCCCTCGGCCGGACCGGCCGCCATCTTGGACACTGCACCACGAGGCCGCGTGGCCTCAGCTCGACCCTAACCCTGGGCCTGGCCAGGCCCCGACATCCCGGCACCACCATCCACCCAGGAGGTGAACGGACCACTTGGCAGGTCGATGGGAGAAAGAAGTGTCGATGGCTCTCCCCCGCCAGGTGCCGATCGCCCTCCAGCTCCCCCGGGCGCTGGCTCCACCCCCCTGCTGGGTGTCTGGACTCCCTCATCCCGGACCTCCCGACCTCCAAGTGCGAGGGTCCGGACATCAAAGGGCGCCAGACCTATAACTAGGACAGCTCCAGAGCAGGAAGGCAGTTGTATCCTGGAGTCGAGAGACACCGAGAAGAACTCATCCTTGACGGACTACCGGCGCTGCCGTAGCCCTGCCTTGTGAACTATCGTCCTGCCTGCTGGCGCTGGCGCGGCCTTCTACATCCTCCATCCTCGTCGGGACCTGCTGGCGCTGCCGCGGACAGTTGCAACCACCACCTTTGTCGGGACCTGCTGGCGCTGCCGCGGACCGTTGTAACCACCACCTTCATCGGGACCTGCTGGCGCTGCCGTGGACCGTGTAACAACCACCTTCATCGGGACCTGCTGGCGCTGCCGCGGACCGTGTAACAACCACCTTCATCGGGACCTGCTGGCGCTGCCGCGGCCCGTCCAGCTAGAACACCGAGCTCGAGGATTGTGAGCTATCCATCATCACATCTACCAGATTGGTAACCAGACTGTCCCGCTACCCCCTTTCCCAACCAAGAGACTAGAATCGAGGGGACCCCTGAGTCCAGACCTCCTTGTACCAGTCTATCGTACCTAAGAGATCGCTTATAAAGAACGTTAAACCTTATCCTTGTGTGGTGTACATCTGTGGGGGGGAAGTTACTCGTCTGTACGATCGCTGGAGACGGCTCTCCCCGGAGACCTCTCCCCTTGTCCTCGGCCGACCCTCCCGGTCCGTCTAACAGGCGCTATGAAGCACATCGCGCTTAACAAAGAGGGAACAACCAATGAGGAGGAGGGGAGGGCAAGAAGGGGATAGCGGGGAAGGGTGAGCGAATGCGGCAGGGGGAAGGTTGTAATGCCCTACTACCGCTAGCTAGACCCACCACATTAACAGAGAGTGCTGCTCTGGCTAAACCAGGCACCATCTCTGACAGCATGCGTATTAGGGCTAAGAGCGGCAACAATGGTTTAAGCGTCGGTGGCCAGGGGGTCCAAGTCAGGAAGAGTGTCTGAGAGTGATATGTGGTGTAATCAGTCTGTAGGGTTCCAAAAGCCTTCTGGATTGGTGGGGTGAACTACATCGTCAAACAACTGTAGGGCTCGGAGTCTTGGTGGCTGTAATCTAACGTTTTCCAGTCGCCGCAAGTGGTCAATCAAAGGCTTCCAAAGCTTCCGGAATTTAGTATCTCGGAGTTGAAGACGCGCCGTGAGCAACTCCATTGCCACAACATGCCATAAGCGGGTGAACCACAGGTTTATGGAAGGCGTTTCTGCTTTCTTCCAATAGAGGGCAACAGTTTGTTTTGCAACACCCAGCATATGGAGGCTAAGATGTCGATCAGGGCATGTCATAGCTCTCAGGTTAACCAGCCTAAGGCCCAGAATGATTGTGAGCGGGTCCTCAGGCAGTGGATATCCTAGCACCCGTTTAATATGGCTGAGGACCTCTTACCAATAGGTAGTCAGGAGAGGGCACGTCCACCAAATGTGTATAAAATCCCCTAATGCTTGAGTACAGCGCCAACATAGGGGGGACGCATTAGGGAACATTTTTTAAGTCAAGCGGGGGTATAATACCATTGAGTCATTACTTTGTAGGCAGATTCGTGCTGGGGGATGCTATGAAAAGTTTTTGGGATGTCGCTCCAGAGCCGCGCCCACTGAAAAGGGGTGACGTCAGAACCAGAAAGGGACTGCCACCGCTGCTGATATGGATGAGAGTCCAAAAGCTGTGAGCGCTGGAGCACTTGATATATGCGAGAAATTAGCCCCTTAAAGGTGCCGAAGGTACATGCCAACCGCTTGAACTGCGTGAAAGGTCGCGTGGCCACCTGCACTAAGGAGAAGCTCTGTATCCAGTGCCGGAGCTGGATATATTGAAATCTGTCCTTCTCTGTTAGACAGAATTCTTGCTTGCATTGAGCAAAGGTTTTGAGATCGCCTCCCATAAATAAATCCGGTATCGTTCTACAACCGGTTTCTGTCCAATTTGCAAAATAGGGTGGGCGACCTGCGGGTTGCGAGCAATTGGAGTGTGCTGGGACGGAAAAGAGGTGAGGCCCCTGCAGACTGACACTTTGTCCCAAATCCCGAGTACCGTTTTAGTAGGGACTGCCATGTAGGCGCTACGATGACGCGCCTTCCGAGGCAACCAAGCATGGTCCCAAAGCGGGCTACAGGTGACCGCCTGATCCATATGAAACCACCTCTTTTCGCTGTCCCACGCTCCCCACTCCAGAATAAAGCGGAGGTGGGACGCCCAATAATATTCTATCAGATTGGGGCAAGCTAGTCCGCCCCTGTCCCAGGGGGGCATTAAGATTTTACTAGAAAAACGTGGTTTCTTACCGCCCCAGTTGAATGCGGTCAGTTCGCGTTGCAGCCCCTGAATTTGGTGTTCTGGGATGGGCATCGGTAAAATTTGAAAAAGATAAAGGATCTTCGGTAGTATGGACATTTTAACTGTGTTGAGGCGGTCTAACCAGGAGAGCGGCAGGGCTTTCCACGTGCATAAATCAGCAATGACTGAGTTTTTATATTCCTGCCAATTAGCTTGCGACCAGGTGGCTAGATCTGGCGTTAAGTTGAGACCGAGATACCTTACAGACCTGGTCGCCCATTGATAAGGAACGAGAGCCTGCAAAATCGTAATCTCCTCATCCGGGACCGTAATATTAAGGACCCATGATTTTGTGTGGTTAATTTTAAGCTCTGAGGCTTGCTTCTAGGTTTGGAGCAGCGTATGTACCGCCGGAAGCAAGCACAATGGATCGGATAAAGTAAGAAGTAAATCGTCTGCAAATAGGGCAATCTTATGTTCGATGCCCCCAAGAGAAATACCACGAATATCAGGGGACCGGCGCACCATAATGGCGAGAGGTTCCACCACAAGGGCAAACAATAGGGGCGACAGGGGACAACCCTGCCGGGTGCCCCTGCAGATGGAGAAAGGCTGCGTAAGCTGACCATTAACTCGTACTCTGGCTAGCGGTGAGATATAGGAAGCCATAATACGCGCTGTCATCAGAGGACCCAGACCCACTTTCTGTAGAATTGCACGAAGAAATTCCCAGTCCACCCGATCCAACGCTTTTTCAGCATCTAGCGAGAGCAGGCAGGCCGGTATCCTCCAGTGCCTAGCCTTCCCAACAAGATGGGGTACTCGGCGCATATTTCTCGCCCCCTGGCGTTGGTGGATAAACCCCACCTGATCCGGTTCAATGAGATTGGGCAAGTGAAGGCTGAGCCGTTTGGCAAGGATTTTGGTGTAAAGCTTAAGGTCCGTATTAAATGTTAAATGTTAAATGTTGTATACTTGTAAAGCGCACAGCTGCCCCAGCAAAGGGGCGTCCCGGCGCTGTATACCGCTGGGGAACCCATCCTGGCTTTCCCTGTGAGATGGTCCCTTACTGGGCATCTCCAAGGTGAAGACCAAGCATCCCCAGCGCTGATGGGGCCGTTAGTGGAGATTAAGCAAGCTATTGCCCAGAGTTGCTGAGTGTGATCCATGATTAGAGTAGGCACCGAGGCGAGAATTATCGAGTCCGCTGACCGTGGCCCAAGACCTTGCCGCGTCGGGAATCGAACCCTGGTCCCTGACCGACCTCTGCTTCCGGGTCTGCCGCCTCTAACCAGTGAGCCACACCACTCCACAAGCAGGGCAATAGGACGGTAGGAGGAGCAGAGTGTGTGGTCCTTCCCAGGTTTTGGGATGAGGGCAATTTCAGCCATCGCCATGTCCGGAGAAGGCTCGACTGATTACGTGAACGAGTTGAAGGGGCGTAAGAGATATGGTTGCAGTTGCGACAGAAAGGCGCGATATAACGAAAACGGGAGCCCGTCGGGCCAGGTGTTTTACCTAATGGAAAGTCTTTCAGAGCACTGGTTATTTCTTCCAGAGTAATAGACTCTTCCAGGAGCTTGGAATGATGCTCACTCAGAGGCTCCCAGGCACATGCGTCCAGGACGGTCGATATCAGATCCGGTGCGTGTGGATCACTAGTGTAGAGAGACGCATAATAGTCATGAAACGTTTGGAGCTTAGCCGATTCTGTGATAGCCCATGACCCGTCTCCCAGCTTTAGTTTTGCAATGTGAGCTTTGGCCACCCGCGTTCTCAAGTGACGCACTAGGACAGTACCTACCCTGTCCCCACCGTCATATTAGCGCTGTCGTAACGCAAGTAGAGCATGTTCAGCCTTATTTGTCTATGCACACAAAGCTGGCCTCTGAGGACAACCAGACTCCTTTTGTGCGTCGCCAAAGGGCGCTCCTGATCCATCTTCTCGAGCGTCTTAATTTCGTGTGCGTGAGTTTATTTTCGTACAACCGGGCTTCCCGCGCCCTAGCTATGGACGTAAGGGTACCGCGTATCGTAGCTTTGAATGCGTCCCATAGGACAGGGAGGGAAGTCTCCGGTAAGTCATTAGTTTTGAAATACGCTGAGATAGCAGCCTGAAGCTCCTCCCTGTCCACTGGATCTCTAAGAATATGGGACGGGAACCGCCATCTATTAGGCCGTATCGGGTGGGAGAGATGCTCGTGTAATAGTAACTCCATGTGCGCATGATCAGAGATCGATATACTGGAGTGAGACGCCGATAGGGTATCTTTGATCAGAGAGTGGGACACGAAGAGAAAATCAATGCGAGAATAGGAGCGGTGAGCATGGGAGTAGAAAGTGTAATCCTGCAGTCCAGGGGAGTGATAACGCCAGACGTCAACCAGGTTTAGAGCAGTGAGGGATTTTTTCACTGCTGCGGACATAGCCTCCACCCCATGAAAGGCGCCCCCACAGCGATCTAGTTCCGCATCCCATACCAAATTGAAGTCCCCTCTTACTAGGAGATCCGAGTTTACCGGCTCTAGGTGTTCCCTAAATATCCTGCGCAAGAAGGCGCCCTGACCCTGATTGGGGGCATATATGTTACAGAGAGTGAGTGTGTGGTGCCCTCTCCTGATCTCCACCTTGAGAAGTCTACCCTCAGTGTCTCAAATCACTTTAGTATCTCCCTGAGAGATGCCCACCCTGCAAAGAATAGCTACACCCGCTGTCTTAGTGGCTGCTGAGGACCAGAACTGATGGGGGAAATGTGGGTGAGACATGTGTGTTACGCCAGCCTTGAGGAGGTGGATCTCTTGCAAGAGAATTATATCGGGGTTCTGCAGCAGTAAATACCGCCATATTTGGCGTCTTTTGTTGGGAGAGTTGAGCCCTTTCACATTAAGGGAGGTAATCTTCCAACAGGGTACTGTAGTCATCGTCACATATCGTCAGGCGTAGCTGCCGCCTCCTGACTCTCCCACGCATCAGTGTACCCCCCCCGCCGAGTGGGTGCCTAGGGAAGGGAAAGAGAGGAAAAAGGGTGGGAACGGAGAAAATAACTGAAGTAATGTAGCGGCCAACATGGCCAACAAAGCCTATTCCAGTCAAGGGAGTGGCCAGGCACAACAGCACAAGCTGTCCCAGAGATGTCACTCTCCCGGAATAGGAGTGGGGGTCGGTCATCACGCTGATAGTGAATCCAGATCACTGGGAAACTGCTCCAGGCCGCCACTTCAGAGATGTAGACAAGGCACCTGATAATGTGACGTCTGGGGCGTAGGGAAGGGGGTGAAACAACTGCAGGCCGACCAGTCAGAGCGTATCCCCAGTTATGGGACAAGTGGTAGGCATGTCAACCAGTGCCAAGGCGAGTCATTTGTGATCCTGAGGGCAACGGACCTCCCTCCAAAGATTTTATATGCTGTATGATGTCCTGCTTATCCCGTGATGATCTGCTGCCGCCAGGAGAAGAAGGGTGCCTGGGGCGGCGCGCCGTGGACCATTGAGGTTCCAGCGGGACTCGGAGTTTAGCAGGCTGGCGCGAAGGGCTGGTCGGCGGGGTGTCCGGAATTTGAAGCAATTAAGCCGCCCCTCTATAGGATCTCAGCACGCAGCGCTTGGACTCCCATTGGAACATGAGGGCAAAGGGGTGGCCCCATTGATAGTCGATATTTAGTTTCTGGAGCTTGTCAGTAATGGGTCGGAAATCCCTCCGGCGCCGAAAGGTCGTGGGAGCCAAGTCCTGGAACAGCTGGATGGGCGTGCCTCTGCACAATATCTCGGGCTTGTCTCTGGCCGCCTTGAGAATGGCTTCTTTTTCAACAAAAAAGTGGACCCGGGTCAAAATAATAGGGATGAGTCCAGGCCTTCCAGGCGGTCCCGAAACCCTATGTGCACGGTCCAGGGTTGGCGGCGAGGCGTCGTCATCTCCTCTGATGTCATGGAGCAGGTCAGCCACGAACTAAATTATGTCCGAGCCTTCCGCCCCGATTGGAACACCTCGTATGCGTATGTTTTTCCGGCGCCCCCTATTTTCCAAATCCTCTTGTTTGATCTGTAGTTCAACATGCTCTTCTTCCAATATTGCTAGCCGCTGCCATAGATGCTCCTGGTCTTCTGTGCGAGCGTCTAGGGTCTTTTCCAGGTCTACTCGCCCTCTCAGTTCCCCCACATCTCTCTGAAGATCCTTGACACATGATTGTACTTCCGTTCGTAGAGACACGATTTCTGATTTGAGCTCTTGCATAAACAGTGCCATGAAAGACTGTGTGACCGGCTCAGAGGGGTTTCCAGCCCCTGGCACCGCAGTAACTGTCGGAACCAAGCCTGGTTTGCTCCACAGGTCCATAACTGCAGCGTCTTTGGGGGTCACCTGGGGTTCCTTCCCTGGCTTGGAGCGGGTCATGTTCCGAGAGCGCTGATAGTTAGTCCAGTAATGCGCCGGACAGGTGTCTGCCGCGTCGCCGGCCACCCACTCGCAGTGGCGCCCGGATTCCCTGGTTGTAGGCCCCAAAGACGTTGGGAAAGCTGCAGCAGTCAGACCTGAAGTCCAGGGCGCAGGTGTGGGGCAATGCACTCAGGGGGACCTGTGAAGGCTGGTACCGTGATAATAGAGCGAGAATGCTTAAGCGCCCTGAAGCCAGAGGAAGGGCAACACAAATCTTCAGCCCTCCGAGCAACTCAGGTCCTCCGGGCAACCAACAGGCTCAACAGTCTCCCCAGAGGGACCTCCAACGTGACCGACCCTCTGCCCTCAGTTCCACCTGTTGCTCCGGCCTTATTGCTCGAGGGGGGTGCAGAGAGGGCAGGCCAGTGCAGAAGGGGCCACAAACTCACTCACAGGCAGCCAGAGGTACAGCGCTGAGGTGCCCAGAGGCGCAGCAGTCCGGGTCATGCAACCACGCTGGCGGGGCAGGGTAGCAGAGCAGAGGGGCGCCACCGCTGGGAAAAATATGACGTCTCAGGAGGATCACAGGCAGGCGGCGTTGCAGGAGGCGCAAGGTTCAAAGGAGACCCCCCAGCGGTGGCTTCAATGCCCCCCCACCCGCATACCTGGTTATGTTACGGCTCAACTCCGCCGGTGACTGCTCAGCATAAGTGGAGCGGAGCCTGTAGAGAGTTGGCAGTCTCAGTCTCTCTCCTCAGTGACAGCACTTGTCGACATCTGCAGGTCCACAGGTCCGGGCTCACTCCGTGCGACCTGACCGCAGCGCTGCCAGTAGGCTGTTTTCGTGAAGCCGCGTGTGGGGTCTCTGAAGCGGACCCCAGAGGGCCCAGCGGCAGCCAAGAGGTTGGGTGCCCCACAAGCAGCGATGCGAAAGATGACCCAACGTCGCTGATTGGCTGACTGCAGGGGTTTCTAGCCACCAGTCACCCCTCAAGGCTCCAAGGCAATCAGCACGTCTCTCACTTAGTCACAGGGTAGAAGCGCCACACACGCTGTCCCGATGCGGCCACATTTTAGAGGCGAAGCCAGGATGGCCGTCCCAGCCAGAAAACAGCTCACCAGGGCCCCACCACGCACCTCTTGCTGCCTCAAGACTCGTCTGCAATAATAGTTCCAGGGCCAACAGATCACAGGAGGGTCTCTTCAAAGGAAAGCAGATGGGGGCCCAGAACCACCCAACACCAGGGTGGAGAGGTGGCAGGCCCAGGTGCCTCGCCGGGGTCCGAGCGCCGCAGCTGAAGGGGCCCCCAACTCAGAGCAACCCGGCTGAGGTCCGGGGTACAGGGGCCCACATCATCAACCAGTCCAGTGACCCACGGATCAGACACTCCCCAACCGTCTGGGCCAGCGCTCCCCAGCCCTCAATGTCCTACCGGTGTCTTGACCTCGCTGCTGACAGCCGGTTTCAGGCAAGGTCTCTGCTCCACGGTGTCAGTTACACGGGAGCGCGTCAGTGCAGGCAATGGAAAATGGCGGGCACTCTCCCGCCCAGCGTCGCATCCAGTCTCTCAACAGGGCGCCGCCAGGAACAGCAGCGAAGGGGTCTGGCGCAGCCCTCGCACCACCTCCAGAGGCTCCGGGGCTGCACCACTGATGATCGCCGTGCCGTACTCACAGGACTTTCAGTTTCACTCCTTCGGGGGCGCAGAACCCAGCGTTGGAAAATGGTGGCCGCGCTCACCAAGGCCGAAGCCCTTGCCCTCTGCCGCTGCACACGCCACTGTCCGCTGGTCCAGGAGATCGCCAGGCCCCCAGGAATCGGCCCGGACCCATGCTGGAAGCCGTCGTCCCCAGGTAAGGCCCCTCTGGCGGTGTTTGCAGTCTTTAAACGCGAATTTCGCCAGCAGCGGCCCGGAGCTCCAAAAGTGCGCGTCTCACTCCATCTAAAGCGAGACCTTAATCTCCTTTTTAAGGCAGCTTTATTCAGGGGCAAGGGTGCGCTTTGGGATGGACTGGGACTGTACAAAAAATTTCAGAGTGATGAAAGGCGTAAGGCAAGGCTGCGTCCTTGCTCCATTCTTATTTACACTGTATATAAACGACCTACAAACCACCCTGGTTAAGGAGTGCAGGGATTTACCATTAGCAGCAACTCGCCCTATTCCTGCACTCCTGTACGCAGATGACGCAGTCCTTATGGCTCGCACGCCGCTTGGTCTTCAAAGGGTAGTTCATTCTTTTACAAATTTCATGTCTAACTTAGGTCTTAAAATTAACTGCTCAAAAACTTTCATAATAAATTGCGGTAACGGATCCAACAAAAAGAATAATACTATTTTTATTAACACTAAGGCAACAGAGTGCACTAAAACATTTTCCTATTTAGAGATTTTATTTGATCAATCAGGAACTTGGACTAGGGTGGTTAAAGCCAGAAGGCTTTTGTTTAGCAAATCATTGATGGCATTATCCAATTTCAGCAGAAAACTAGGAAAATGCTCACCGGGGGAATTATTACACATTTACAGGGCGAAATGTGTCGCAATTGCTACCTATGGAGCTGGAATCTGGGGATTCGCCAATGTAAATTCATTACAGACGGCAGAAAACACGTTTCTCAGGTTCCTTCTGGCAGTACCAGACAGTACGTCAAATTTTATCAGTCACGCTGAACTTGGTATGCTATACTTGGAGGATGTGATTAAGATCCAGCCCGTCCTCCTTTGGCACAGGGTCTGGACCACAGATGAGTCTGCTTTTAATCGTCACATATTAAAAGATGCCCCGGGGATCGATGGAGTTAAACACATAAAATGGCTAGAATATGTCAAAACATTTGTATCTCAATTAGGCCATCAAGTATATTATAACGACCCCCACACTATGTGTAATGTGTCCAGAAAGGCTCTCAAGAGTAGCTGTATGCGATTTTTGAGAGAAATTAGAATTATGACCGAAATGAAGAAAACAAAGGTCCAGGCTCACCATCTTACTCTGGCCTTTGAGACAATACAGCCATATATCATGTTAATCATTGGCAACTACGATAGTTTCTTGCTAACACGTTTTAGACTCAATATCTTACACAGGTCGTTAAGTGTCCCCGAACTAAATGATTGGTCCAGAACATTATGTAAAGGCCCATGTGATGATGTCTCTGCACAGTCGTCTATACATAAATTGTTTTTTTGCAAATTTTACTCTATCCCTAGAAAAAGATGGATTATACCAGTGCTAAAAAAAATGGGATTGAGACAATGTCGCCCTG
Organism: Triturus cristatus; assembly: GCF_964204655.1. Classification (NCBI taxonomy): domain Eukaryota; kingdom Metazoa; phylum Chordata; class Amphibia; order Caudata; family Salamandridae; genus Triturus; species Triturus cristatus. Next base: position 29,164,345 of record NC_140584.1, on the reverse strand, counting down.
CATTTCTTGCTCTACAAGTTTTGGATAATTAATTTATTATTGCCTTTTTAAAAAACATTTTTAAATCTCGTAAATCAATTGTGATATGATATATACATGTTTTTAGCTTATGTTAAAAGTATCTGACACCCTTGCGGTTCTCTCTTATAAATTGTTCAGGGAATTTTAATTGTGTAATATATGAACTGTGCTTTTATGGTTTACTCTGTATAGTAACCGAATAAAGTTCTTTAACTTGACTTGAACAGAAATGTACATGAGCATCAAGAAATAGATAAATACTGTACTATAAAATGCATTCATCAGGATAAATGTCCAATTAGAGAAATTAGAGAAAAGAAAAAAGAGAAAAGAAAAGAGAGAAAAGAGAAGGTAGAAATAAAAAGAAGAGTGCAAAAGACAATTACATAAAGTATCACCACAAAGAATGTGTGAATTGACGATAAATCCCAGTTATGAGATAGTGACATCCACCATAAAATTAAAATATACTGAACGAATCACCTCTTCAATTCCGGTAATGAATCCAACCGATTTTGGTTAGAATTATGCCAAGGACTGGTTGAAGAATGAATTACTCTGGGGACAAATAGAGATAATTCATATCTCTAATCAACTTGTATTTCAAGGAAAAAACTGGCCAAAGAATTACCAAATGCCCTACTTACATTTAGAGATGGGACAATTAAGATTTCTTCATATATGATGTTTAGGATGGCCCACACATAGAGATAGGGGAATTGGCCCGGAATTTAGGAAGATTTGAATTATCTTCATTTGTCCCCAGAGTAATTCATTCTTCGATCAGTCCTTGGCATAATTCAAACCAAAATCGGCTAGATTCATTACCAGAATTGAAGAGGTGATTTGTTCGGTATATTTTATGGTGGATGTCACTATCTCACAATTGGGATTTATCGTCAATTCACACATTCTTTGTGGTGATACTTTGTGTAATTGTCTTTTGCACTCTTCTTTTTATCTCTACCTTCTCTTTTCTCTCTCCTCTCTTTTCTTCTCACCAACTTCTCTAATTGGAAATTTATCCTGATGAATGCATGTTATAGTACAGTATTTATCTGTTTCTTGATGCTCATGTATGATGCTCATGTACATTTCTGTTTTGAGATGTCTTACTCCAGTGTTTTGGATGCTCATGTAGCTATTGTTTTGTCCTGATGATGACCGTGAATGTCTACAACGGTCGAAACTTCATCAATGCATATATGTGACTGCAATTGATGAAGGACGCATTGTTATGCCTTGTGTAATTCTAGTCTTGTCCTGAACCTTTTGTTTATGTATAAACCCTTCCCTCTGCCACTTATTTGATTACACACTGTATTGTTGATTTAATTTTATTGTTTGTGTACTGTGTTTGAGCACCATTGTCTTAGAAGTTTTTATATTTTTAATGAATTTGATAATACATTATCTATGAATTTATGTTTTGTTGTACATGGGTTTTACATATTTCCTTTCCTTCTTCTCTCTGTTTTAATTAATTTGTTTTCCTTAATGATTTTCTGAATTGATACAATTTGTATGATTTAATGTAACAGTAGGGCCTCAGGTATGAAATAATTTCCCATTCTCTTTCTTTGTTTGTAATCATCATACAAGCTGGAACCTCTAAAAGCACAACGTCCTAATTTAAGAAATATTACTCCTAATGACCCTTACCATAGAACATGATAAGTAACAGACTGCAAGTAATACTCTATGTCAAAAGCCGATGATGGTACCTGATACCCTCCTCAACAGACGCAGGTAATTGCATACACACATAGCAATCTCTCACATCCATCGTATTTACATACTCACAGTGGCGGTGCATCCATTGGGGGTGTTGGGGCGTTGCCCCACTAATACCACGGCCCCATTTAGAATGTATTTGTTCTACTTCTGACGCTAATTGCAGCAATCAGGACTCCTGATTGAAATTAGCATCAGAAGTAGAACACGCCATGGACGCTGAAGGGGGTGGGGCTGCGGCAGCACTCTCAGGGTTGAGTGACAGCGGCGGGTAATAGTGCACATGTTCGTTTTTGGACTGATCATTTTTACGATCAGCCCAAACATGCGCACTAGCCTTCCCCTTAAGAGACCGAGGGTTGCTTTATGCACAGCCCCCGGTCTCCTAATGGGCAGGGAATATCCCTGCCCTCAGCCAATCCTGGCGCTGCTGGAGCAGCGTCTGGATTGTTTGAGAGGGGTTGCCAGCCACTTACCCAGAAGACGTTGAAGGTGCAAATGCACCGGACCCCGGCCCAGGAGCAGACAGCAGAGGCTACGCGGACCCGCCCGGTCAGGTAAGTTTACGTTTTTTTTTAAACTTTATTTTTAAACCCCCCGGCCCCCATCCCCGCGCGACCCCCCCGAGAGTATTGCGGGCCTCGAGGTCCGCTTTAAAATTATTATTAATCCCCTCCCCCGCGCTCACTCTCCCCCATGCTCCCTCCACCGTTTGTTACTGGCAGCCGCCACTGGTCGTGTGAGGCAGAGTACTTGTAAATATGTTGGCCAAGTCAACTCCCTGAATTCATTAGAAAGAAATCGTATGCAGTGTCCCCATGATTTGTCAAATTGTGGTAGTGCACTATTTAACATGTTTTATGTCCTCTCCGGAGATTTGTGTGTCCTATGGAAGAGTAAAAGCTCCAGCCACTGTCAGCGTTGGGGTTTGTGGAATATCGGAGTGGGGTGCCAGCGAGCGTCCGAGGGAGTGCCAGGGACTGGGAAGGCGGGACAAGGATAGTAAATATTTCTTCATTTATATATTAAATGCAGGGGTGCAATGGAAAGCGTTTCTGTGGGCCTGCGCTTGCTTACAGTGAATGAATATACAGGGAAACGTAATTTTTGAAAGAGCACCTTCTGCCGAAGAAGCAGGCGTTGCTCTGCGCACTCCTGGGTGTGCAGTTTGAAAGAAATGCCCGGTCATGGCAACCCCCAGGGTTGCAGCCGCCTTTTGAAAATGCAGTACTTGCAGTGCGCCGATTTCAGGCCTGTTATCAATACTTAATAGTCTGCTGCTTATATCTGCTCCGCGCAGGCTGATTGATACAGACTATGCACCATGTGCTCCATAATACGCTGTCAAAAAATGCAGACAGACGCAATGAAGGAGCAATAAATGTGGGGGCAGCAGTAAAGTACAGGTCCGGCCTGCCTGTAATAACTCTCAGTTATTTGTGGATGTACTGTGTGCAGTCCTTGTAATACTTTTCGTGCAAGAATTCAAGCTTTGGCGTTCCTGTTGTGTATTGAGCAGTGCACTTAAGAGGTTTGCTGTGTGGTGTATTGTGTCTGTGCAGAGAGATCCCTTTGTGTATTTGTGTGCATTGATTAAACAATTTATGCCGCCGTGCATTTCTTCTGTGCATGTGAGTTCTCATGGGGAATGATGTGTGATTTGTAGATATGATTCCATTTTGTGAGTTTCTGCAATGCTAGCAACCGTTTTCGTGAAGTGGACTGTGTGCTGTTCAAGTTAAAGCTTGCCTATAGAGTGATGTTCAAGGAGAGTCGCCCAGTAATCAATATAGCACACAACACGGACATAACAGTCTTTAAGTGTTGGTGTATGCAGCGTAGGTCATTTGATCTCTGAAGGAATTTGCTAGTATCTGCAGTAGTGTTATCATGTTTTGTCTAATAATGTCACACGAGTGTTTGCAGAAATATGAGATTGACAGTTTTTTTTAACACAAATCCTATGATAAAGAGCCATTTGAAATGACTTATCAACTGAGCATGTAATTCTGTGGAAGGAGTGGGACGTGTGTTAGGTTTTCTGAATAATTCCCAACGTTGAGCGTAGTAGGTGGTTCGATGCTTTGTTGAACGACATGCTCAGAAGCGTAACCAGAGATGTCATACACACACAACACCAGCACTACCAGTAGCAGGCAGCACCACCGCCAAAAATGTACTGCTCCATATTTACACATTTGTTGTTACTCAGAAAAAAGACGAAACCTCGATCTGAGAAAACCAAAAGAGTTTCATAGTAATCCAAAACACACAGATGGTAGTGCACAGCAAAGTTAGAATTCATTAATATAAAAGTCCAATTCCAAAATGTATGTAATCCGGAACGTCGTTATTTTTCATTGATAGCAAAAGACAGCCAATGCATTTCATGAACTTCATCAGAGCTGCAAAAAAATACATAAAATCACATATAACTATAGAAACAGAGTACATTATACATATTACAGAAACACAAAATAAATTTGCAGACATCTAACACGACAAATGACTATGTGACGACCATACAAGGACAGAAGGGGTTACCACAAAAGAAAAGAAAATTCACAAAGACATCCCCATCCATTAAAAAGATACATATAGTGAATTAAAACAATTAAAAATCAGTTGAATATCTCCTTCCTGCTTCCTCAAATTTGTTTGAAAATGCACTCGGACCCCCCCCCATGCCCACCGTAGGTTGTCGGGCTCGCTCGCCGCAGTGCAGTACGACAATAACGTTACGCCTCACCATTTTGAAATGTCGCCAGCCGCCACTGCATACTCATACAGCAGCTTTGCATAAGTATTCAAGGTATAATCACCCTTAGACAAATCTACGTGCAACAAGCGACTAGTCTGTTCTATCAAAGCACTGTCAGCTCCTAATGTACCCACCTTTGTGCTAGAAGTGGTAGGTGCGGATGTACCATGTACTCCCACTCCATTAACTTCAGCTTCATGGGAACCTATAACGGACATAGTAATGACTACCGCTATAACTATGATCACTTCTACTATAAGTGTACCTATTATACATTTGTGCCTACGGTTCATATTTCCAGACTCCATTTTCAACTGAGTTCGGATTGTGACTGTAAGAGGATAAATGCAAGTCTCTTTCTCTGCCCCTCACTATTGCACAACAAAGTACATACGCAGTTGCTTGAAGTTGTGGAACTTTTTTTTGCTCAGTTCGTGACACACTTTTTTACACAGCTGGAAGACTTCCTTAGCCCTCTTTCTTCTTCTATGGAAAAAGTCCCTAATTTTACTCTTCTTCCATCCAGCCTAGGTTATCTTCTTTAGAGCAAAAGATTTTATTTACAGTTCACAGTTCAATTTACATCCCTTATGAGATCAGAGCCAATTTCCTCAATGACAGGCTGCAAAAGTTCAATACGAAATGCTGCAATCTCCTGAGCTGGTGGCTGATATCCAAAAGTTGGAAACATGAGATCTTCCAAAATCAAGCTCCGTAAGCCACTCAGTCTTGGTAGATCTGGAACAGTCAATGTTAGAACTCCATTAGCTTTTACTCCAGGGATCAACAGTTCAATTTTGATTATCAACACTGATGTTCCGCGCCTCACCCTCCGTACCTCACTCTCCTGGACTTCACTGTTCCTGGCATCTGTAACCAGGTAAGTCCACTCTGGGGAAGCGTATCTCTGGCACGATACTCTCACTCTCCTCGATCTCCTCAAACTCCCCTGTGCTCGTTCTGTGTCACTTTGATTCAACTCAGATGATTCAGATATGGGAGCAAGATCTCTTTCCGGTGCAAGTCTCAGGTTCCCTACCACTTTTCACACCAGTTCCTTCAGCTGAGTCTGACTCTATACCACTCGCAATGTTACCGTCTCCCTCAGAGTCTGTACCTGGGCCTTGTGTAGCGTGAACCCACCTCAGCTCGACCTGGTGGGTATCCAGCCTCGTCAGGAACCCCCACAGCTTGGCTAGCCCTCTATGGTGGTCTTGCAACCATGGCTGGATTCACTTCAGGGAGAGGAGCTGTTTCTTCTGAGGTTCTTGAAACTTCAGGCCTTTCATACGTGTGAATGCAGTTTGGCAAACCACCGCACTTCACAGCAGTGTTTGTCACCAAAATCACCTGGTAAGGGCCTCGCCAACGTGCATCAAGGCAGTTCTTCCTTACACGCTTTCGGACCAGGACCCAGTCCGCTGGGCACAGGTCATGACAGAAGTCTTTCGAAGCCTGTGCAGTCTCAGCTTCAACCTGGTGAGACATAGAACGAATCACATCAGCCAACCCTTTACATTAGTCAAGGACCAAATTATCGGTGATGCAATGGCCGGGCACATTTATTTCTTGCTCACAGTGCCTTAGACGAGTAGAGTTGGCAAGTTCCCTCGGTGGACATTCCTGTTTAGCAAAGCTTAGGAGGAGGAGAAGTGAGGATTTACCACACTCATTACATTCACAGTCCAGTGCCTAATCATCCATGAACCGCTCTGTGTTTCCCCAGCGGACTGCTCCTTCAGTCGCAACTCCCCATACGTCACTTCCTGGTCTTTCCATCACCCAACCCTGCTTTGTGGAGTACCCTGGTCTGCAGGAGCTCTGCATTCCGTCCATCCATCATCTGGAAGTGAGCACTTCCTCGTGCAGACAGTGTTGGAGCCTCGCCTGTGTGTGCCAGCAACCAGCAGACCTGCGCCACTCTTGGGAGTACTGCAGGTAGGTGGAAGCACCCTCTGCCTCCCCCATCCAAGTATGCCAGGACCGAGAGCAGCCAGCAGAGCAGCGCCACTCTGTGGGGCACTGCAAGTAGGTGGCAGCACTCCCCTCCATAGTGTGCCAGGACAGAGAGCAGCCTGTAGAGCCATTCCACTCTAAGGTGTACAGCAGGTACGTGGGCATCACCCCCCTGTGAGGAGTGACCCGCACCCTACGTTGTGTGCACGGGGAGGGGCACGCACCACCTGCTCCACTCTCAGGGATACAGCAGTTACGTGGGCATCACCCCCTGTGCAGAGTGGCCTGCACCCTTTGTTGTGTGCCCAAGAAGGGGCACACACCACCTTCTCCACTCTCAGGGGAACAGCAGGTAGATGGGCACGCTGCACCCCTCCACCCCCCCCCCCCCCCCCCCAGTGTGCCAGCAGAGGGAGCAGGCATGTGGGCTCTGCCACGCTGACAATGTTTTTTTCTATTTACTCTTGGTGCAGAGAACGAACCGCACACAAATGTAAACCGTGTGAGTTGTGGCTTCGCTTTACACTCTGCGCTCATCTTCTTGACAGACACTTTTTCCGAGAGGACTAGCGTTCTGCATTTCATTTACGTATCTGTGGCAATCCTAGCAGTAACTGCTACAGCGAAGCACTTGTGCAAGAGACGCGCGTGGATTTTGGGAAGTTGTATGAAACAAGCATTTACCATGCAATAGGTCTTGCATTTACGCGAGTTTGAGCTATCGGCATTGTAAATAACAATTCCTTTTATTTATGTTTTAAAAACCAAAACATAAATGTGAGAAGTTGGCCTGGCATATGCTGTCCACTAGTTATAGGGGACACCTTGCACCAGTCCAATTCGACTCTTAAGGTGATAGGTTAAAAGACAACCTTTAAAGAAAGCTATCCTAGTGGTAGCTGTGGAGAGCAGCCTTCAGGCTAAATCTTGAAGGAGTGTTAAGCTTATTGTTTTGAAGAGAACAATGAGAGAGCTAGGGAAGCAAGGGTGCGTCCGTATCCCCTGTAATATATATGAGTTTAATCAAAAATGGACGAACCCAATGGTGTTGGTACGATCACTGGCAAGCAGTGCTTGGGAACCCACTAGGTGAGTAAAAGGCCCCTCACACACCAACCTGGTTGGTGTCATGCTTCATCATAGGGGCCCCAACTGGGTGGCCGAGCGCCTCCCGATTGTGCTGCAACGCCTGACTACAGCGGAGCTGGTGTGGTGTGATAATGTGATGTAGTAAAAATACCTCTGAGAATCCTTGCAGAGGGAAATTTATTAGTGGCGGCTCAGGATATATTAAAATTAAGAATTATGTGAAGCAACTATGAAAAAGATTCAATTTCTAATAGTTGGCTATGTGGTTGGTCTACATGTTTCAGCCCACCTCAGGATGTGCGGGGCTTTCTTCAGGACCAGGGAGTGCAGTGAGTGGCAAAATAGGGCCACGTGAATAGTGAAAAAATAAAAAGGGTAATTTACCTACACACTCTCTAAGGTGTGTGGAAGCGATATCAGCTCATTGGCAGACACCGCAGCGAAAAAAGACACTATGGCTGAATATTGATCGCTGATCAGGAAGGGGAGGAGTGCGCTCCTCGTAACACAGATTTTGGTCAGAGAGCAGCACCCGCTAGGCAACCTAGCGGGTGCTGCTCTCTGACCAAAATCTGTGTTATGAGGAGCGCACTCCTCCCCTTCCTGATCAGCGATCAATATTCAGCCATAGTGTATTTTTTCGCTGCGGTGTCTGCCAATGAGCTGATATCGCTTCCACACACCTTAGAGAGTGTGTAGGTAAATTACCCTTTTTATTTTTTCACTATTCACGTGGCCCTATTTTGCCACTCACTGCACTCCCTGGTCCTGAAGAAAGCCCCGCACATCCTGAGGTGGGCTGAAACATGTAGACCAACCACATAGCCAACTATTAGAAATTGAATCTTTTTCATAGTTGCTTCACATAATTCTTAATTTTAATATATCCTGAGCCGCCACTAATAAATTTCCCTCGGCAAGGATTCTCAGAGGTATTTTTAATTTTTCACTACATCACATTATCACACCACACCAGCTCCGCTGTAGTCAGGCGTTGCAGCACAACCGGGAGGCGCTCGGCCACCCGGTTGGGGCCCCTATGATGAAGCATGACACCAACCAGGTTGGTGTGTGAGGGGCCTTTTACTCACCTAGTGGGTTCCCAAGCACTGCTTGCCAGTGATCGTACCAAGCTTATTGTTTTACCATGGATAACCTCTTGAATGACCAAATGAGAGAGTAATCCACACAGGTATATATTAAAAATATATGTATTTATTCCAAGAACAAATCCCACTAGTCTCTTGTGAGGCTGGAGGTAAAGATACAATTCAATAAAGCATTTAAACAACAATAAATAGCACTGGAATCACAGGGCCCCAGGGGGGGACCAAACCATATATTTAAAAAAAGTGGTATAAGAACCACGACAGTTCTGCAGACAGTGCCTAGGGCACTTAGGGTTGCTGGCCCCTTACGAAACCACCCAAGGTAGTGAGGAAGGGGACCCACGGGAGACGGGTGCAGTGTTTAAACTACAGTCGGGATCTCTATTAAACCCTATGGGAAATGTTGTGGTTGGAAATTACAAGAATCTGGACACTTCTAGCAGGAGTTCAAGTTCAGGAGCTTAGACTTACGCTTTTGGAGGGCCCACACCCACGACAGTACCGAGGTACCACTGTTACCTGCCCCAAGGAAGCCGGTTGCATAGGAGTTGAGGCGGGAAAGGGTGGCTACACCCTCTCCCCTTTGTGTTTTCCCGCCTGGGCAGGGGACAGGATGCCCCTGAACTGGTTCGAGGCGGTGTATGCAGAAGTAGGCACTGGAGAAGCCTACATGCAAGTCCGAACGACATCCTTTGGTGCACCCACCCAGTTCCAATCCACATAGTCTGTCTGGGGAGGTGGGAACACCTCCCTGCAACAAGATCCCTATTGTCCAGCTGCCGTGGCTGGAGTTCTGCCCAGCAACAGGCAGCCAAAGTCGTGTGGGTGGCGGGTAGCCTCCATTTTGTACTACGTGTGCACTTTTAAATTGGTGTCTAAAATCTGCCGCTTTTACCATATCACCCCTCTAGCAGGGGGGAATCATGCCCTCACTCCCATGGCTGGATTGGGGGTATGATTCCACGATGTTTGACACCAAACATGACATGGTTCTGTGCAGCCATTCTCCAGTTATTACGCTATCGCGATTAGTTATAATGCGGTTAAGAGTATATGGTATGGCTGCACTACAAACAACCCAGCAATAGTTTTTATGAAGGTTGCAGAGGGGCCCTACTCAGGTAGGGGTTCCCCCTCACATATATCCCAGCACCCTGCCATGTAGGATTAGCAAGGCCTGCCTTAGGGGTGACCTATGAGGATATATGTGTTGTATTTAAGTGGGATACAGGATACCTATGTCCCTGTAAGGGGTGCAAGCACCACCTTACCCAGACTACAGTATGGCACAATAAGTGCTGCAGCCCCTGGTAGGCCTCTGAGGGACCCATGCCCTGGGTACCATCTACAAGGGGCTAATAGGGTGTCCTCAGTATCCAATTGGTATGTACCTAGGGTACTCACATCAGTTTAGAGAGGAAGCAGATAGGCTGGGGTCCTGGATAGCAGGGCCACAGCCTAGCTAGAGTCAGAAAACAGTCAAAACATCAGCAAAAAGTTGGGGGCAACTATGCAGTTGATGCCACTCTCCTACAATAAATAAAAGGCATTGTCATTTACAATGCCAATAGCTCAAACTCACATACATGCGAGACCTATTGCATTGCAAATGCTTGTTTTCTCACTCACCCTTGTTTGCTTGATGCAAGATTCATGTATTTTCACGTTTTCTAATTATTCCAGAATGTATTTAAATATGAAGCATAATTATAGACTGTGACATCATTCCCACCTTTCTTGCTATTTCACTTCAGAACTATGAGACTCTATACATTTATCGAAGCCTGCGGCTCTCAGAGGACAGGCACTTTCTGTAGGATCAATGAAAAGTCCCCATGGCTGTCCTTGTCGTCCCCTCCCCATAACTTTAGTGCCTCCTACAACCCTAGTTTTTCCTTTAACGCTACATAACAGCACAATTATGATTGAGGTCACATTTTAAAATTCCCTAACTTTGCAATCAACCAAAGTTAACGTCAAAACCAGTAAACACCAATTTTCTTGTTAAATAAGCAGCAATTTGTGACAAGGCATTGGATTACGCTTGACATCTGGGCTTTGAAATAGGAGAAGTTGGACAAAATGAACACAAAAAAGGAAAGGCTTATTTATCGCTCGTTTTCCTCCCGAAAAAGTACTTTTTTTTTTGCATATTTTATATAGCGCGAACTCGACCCGAAGGTATTGGAGCGCTTTACATAAGCACCGTATTTACATTACACATTCAGGCACAGGGAGATTAATTGATTTGCCCAGAATCACAGGATGTCGACGCGACCTCGAGGCTCGAACTCTAGTTTCCGGCACCAAACTCGGCAGCGTAGCCGAGGACCACACCCCTACTTACAGCCTGGACTCGCCGCTTACTGTATACAAGCGGAATGTCAAGTAACGTACGCCAAATAACATTAGCATGAGCACAGGAGGCTTTGTATGCCATCGTAGGGAGCTAAAACAAAGTGAACACCGATCCTTTTGCGTGTCCACTCCACCCGCCCTACACTAATAAGACTAACATGACAGTTAACGGTTCCGGTTACGTAGCGCCTTTCAGCTGGTTGGTTGTCTCTGTCAGTTGCAATTACGAGCGGCGGCGGTGTCAGAAACAGAGGAAGCAGAGGAGCTGGGAAAGAAGACACCTCCGATTACAACACTGAGTGCAACACGACAACTACTTCCGGGTTGGCGTGAAAGTGACTTCCGGGTCATCGTGCAGGCTTTTCCGGGTCTGCGCTCTGAAGAGTTGCATTTTTTCGTGCAGCATTTTTTACTTTGACTAGTAGTATCCTCTAATGGCATTTTAAAAAGTATTCTTTCAGGAGTGGAAACGTAAGAACTACGTTTGAGATCGTTTCGCCTGGTAGTGTTTCCCGAACTCCCGTAGTTGAGAGGCACACACATACCTTACACTGCTGGAGACAGGACATCGTTGGTGTTTGTTTGACACACAAAGTTCTGCAACTTGACCCTACGACCCTGGGTTGTCCGCACATCCTCAGAGCATCTACAACAGGAGAAGCTAATATAGCTATTGGTCTTTGGTCAAACGTGTGTTATGTCGTTTATTTGGAATTGACACTTAGCGGCGCCTCTGTCTTCACTTCAGCAAAGAGGATGTCACTCAAACCCTTGCTTGCGCAGTGTGGTAGATTCCTGCTATACATCCAGCTCTGCGTCTCAGGATACAGGCCTTTGCATGTGTGAGTATTACTCGAGATCACTTCTTTAAGTGGGATGAACATTGTAGAGTGGGGGTTAATGAAATGGGAGTATCTCAAGAAGTGCACCTAGGACCCGTGTCCAAATGCCCTGTGTTATTAAGGTCGTGGCTTAAAAGACCAAATCCTGCCACCGCACAGGGTGCCAACAAACCAACATTTGGGTGCATCTCATAATGTTTTCTGTTATGCTTCCAGACATGTCATACAAGAACATATGGCTAGACAGTTGGCTTTGCCAGGGCTTTTTAGGTACGCTGGATAAATGAACAACAACAAGAATTTTGTGGTGAATAATTAGAATTGAAAATGTTTCAACTATGAACATATGAGGCTGGGAATTAAACATTGTGAAGGTCTGTGGAAGGGGTAGTGGCCTTCGAAATGTCACATACGTCCCCGTTCTCCCCTTCACGTCACTTTCTTTTACAGACTCTCACGCTGGTAGACACTTAACGCTCTTTTAATCCTGACATCTTTGTGAAGTCCTCCGTCTTCCTATCTCACACTTTCCCACAATTACAGTTGGCACATATTCAAAAATATCTGCGGTCTTCGTAGAGGCCAAGGGTTGGATGTGTCCACCTCTCTGAGAGGCAGTGTGAGAAACCTACCCTGCTGTGTTCCTCAATTCAGAGTTCTCAATTGTACACAGACATACCCACCCACAACCTGAAATCACTCTTGACACCTTGAAGCAACTCACTCACAAAGTATGCTCTGTATAAGATTCATATGTTGCGTAAAAAAAACGACAGCAACCCTGCATCTGCAAAAAAGGCAGATAATCTTAGGGAGTGCAAGATGAAGTTAAACATACGAAATGTGAATTTAAATTGCATTGCTGACGTGGCGTTACCGTAAGCAGTATTACTATTATTGTTGAGAAATTGATCCGTGTTTTGCTATAACAAGGAAAGTCCTTAATATAGAGCCTATCTGGGATTATTTTAAAGTCATTTTTTAATTGCTGGCAGGTCTAAGATACGGCTTAATGAAAGCCCTTTGAGGTCATTGTTTTGGTTTTCTCTAACAACTTGGTCACCGGACAAGTTATATATTTTGGAGACTTACTGTTCTGTCCATCAACTGTTGTTTTTGCATTTGTCACCCCGAGTGGGACGGGTATGCTCAGACGTGAGTCCCGTGTTCTCCATGCCACTGGAATCAAGCTATCCTGGCTGAAGAGGGGTGAAATACCGAAACCGGTCCTAGGATGCTTGTTTCGAGTCCAGGGAGGACCTGGCTTGGCAGTTCGGGCTGGACTGTTCCCATGAGGCACAGGGTCAAGACTGATTTGCATATGGCTGGGTTCAAACTGGAATGGCATGGTGAGCAAAAAAACGATGGATTTAGGCCCAGATCTCTGTACTGGGGTGAATGTATGACATTGATCTGCATTCTGTCCATCAACTGTTGTTTTTGCATTTGTCATCCCGAGTAGGACGGGTATGCTCAGACGTGAGTCCCGTGCTCTCCATGCTACTGGAATCAAGCTATCCTGGCTGAAGAGGGGTGAAACCCCGAAACCGGTCCTAGGATGCTTGTTTCCAGTCCAGGGAGGACCTGGCTTGGCAGTTTGGGTTGGACTGTTCCCATGAGGCACAGGGTCAAAACTGATTTGCATATGGCTGGGTTCAAACTGGAATGGCATGGTGAGCAAAAAAACGATGGATTTAGGCCCAGATCTCTGTACTGGGGTGAATGTATGACATTGATCTGCATTCTGTCCATCAACTGTTGTTTTTGCATTTGTCACCCCGAGTAGGACGGGTATGCTCAGACGTGAGTCCCGTGCTCTCCATGCTACTGGAATCAAGCTATCCTGGCTGAAGAGGGGTGAAACCCCGAAACCGGTCCTAGGATGCTTGTTTCCAGTCCAGGGAGGACCTGGCTTGGCAGTTTGGGTTGGACTGTTCCCATGAGGCACAGGGTCAAAACTGATTTGCATATGGCTGGGTTCAAACTGGAATGGCATGGTAAGCAAAAAAATGATGGATTTAGGCCCAGATCTCTGTACTGGGGTGAATGTATGACTTTGTTCTGCATTCTGTTCATCAACTGTTGTTTTTACTGTTCTGACAACATAAGCATAACAAGCATTGAAAATGCAATAGGTCTCGCCTTTGATTAAGTTAAAGCCATTTGCTTTGCTAATCCTATTGTATGGCAAAGCAAATGGCTTTAACTTAATAAAAGGCGAGGCCTATTGCATTTTCAATGCTTGTTTTAAATTTGATGGCAAAGTACGCAAGTTACCCCTGTCAGCCTAAGACAGAGCAAAATATGTAAGATTGTATTCTATTACATTACAGTACGTTCTGGTGTCTTGTAATATCGTATCTGGTTTTGTTTTAAAATATACCGTTTCGACGTAAAAATGGTGCAAATATCGTTCTGCTCTAGTACAAAGTTCAGTAACACAGTTATAGGACCTTAAAACGGAATAAACTGAGCCACGTACAGCAGAAGTGATGCATGCGTTCCTTATTTCACCCCACACACCCTCATACATAGCAAAAACAGAATCCTGCAGAGTAGATCAAATGTACTGCTTTACAAGTTAGTATAGGCTGCCCAAAGTAATGAATTTTGAGCAAGGTACAAAAAAGAAAGAAGAGTTGAAGGGATGTGTGCATTGTGTTCAGACATACTGAAGAAGTTTATTGGGGAATGCCATCTGCGGATGCAGCATTTAAACCAAATTACAGATTATTCGCCGGAGAATGGAGTCAACCTATTCAAGAGCTGTAAGAAGTACATAGATTAGATTCATTGCCTCAGTCAGGATCTGGGCACACTGAGTGTATACTCACAATGGTGTTGTAGTGAAGATCGGGATTTGGAACATCCCCAAAATAATCTAGGAGGTAATCCTATACACACCACACTATTGCTCATGGCAATCTTTCAACGTGTAAACTACATTGAGTTACTGGGAGCGTCCAGGCAGTGCTTTAAATTGGATTAAAAAACTGGGAGGGGGTAGTCGCTCAAAGGGGCGTGGCCAATGTAATTAGGGGCGTGGCTTAAAACCACATAAGCTAAAACATCTGTGTTTAGCATAGTGTGTTGTCGCCCAACTTGTATTTTGTAGGTTCTTCCTTTGCATCCACCTATAGAATTCAAGTAAGATTACACCTACAACAAGCCAGGACTATTGGCAATGTTTGTTAGTTACATAAGGTAAATAAGCAACAACTATTGCTTTGTTCTGACATGATGAGACTGAAGTTGCATCAAAGGCAGTGAAGGGGGGTACTGCTGCAAAGTTACGTTTTTTTTTCACCCTGATGGTGAGAGCAAAAAGTGAGAGCTCGATTGGGTACAGTTTCAGCGCCTGCTTTTTAGAACTGCCCATGCTCAGCACCAGTAGGACCCGGCACACTTAAAGCCCTGCATCCGGGGCTGAAAATAGGCAATATGAATTCCAGCACTCACCAATCGATCCGCAAGTACATACCACTGACTCGTAGCGGGAATACAAATATTTACAAATGTAATATAACTCCGCCATTTGTACTTTATTAACATAGCGATGCAGTACAATAAATAAATACGCAAGCATGCTACATTTTACCACTCGACCATATTCACAATACAGAAACGTCTTACTCTGTCAATGAGTTTTGTCCCCACCAAGTTCTTTTTACTGTGACAAAAACAAATATAGGTATCTTAATAAAGTGAGCAGATAGAGTCGGAGTATCGTGGCTTCATCCAAGCAACTGTACAGACTATGAGGCAGCATGGACCCCACATACAAAACGGACCCCCAAGAGGACAGTATGCAAACAAAACTACCCACCTAGGTAACTATGCACCTAAAGCACAATCGCCTTACAAAGATGGATATACTTACAAATATTATCAGATTTCTGTTCTTGGTCTCGGTGCTTTTTGAGGAAGAGCACAAAGATACAAAATACAAAGTAAACAAAAACGATCTGTGATGGTAATATTTCATACAGGCTGTTGTTGGCTTTGGCAACGGGAATTTTGTGAAATCTTCAATGTACAGAACGATGTTGAGGGCTCGGGGCAAGGAAATGACACTAACAGGCCTCCAGAAGACGGCAAAAAAAACAAGACGTGCCCATGAGTGGTGTGTACCAGAGCTGTCAGCTGGATGATTGAAGGAGGGCTCTGCGTGGGAGACGCCCATACCTACTGTCCCTGTCTGTAGCAGTCTCGGGACTTACAAAATGAAATTAAAAGCGCACATGGAACTCTGAAAATAAAACAAGCCCGGCGGAGCGTGGCGCGCGCGCACTGGGGGAGCGGAGGACATTAGAGTGTGCCTGCTGGGCAGACCCCTGGTGAGGGTTGCGGGTCCTGTTGTGCACGAACTCCGTCTGAGTACGAGGGTGAGAGGGGAAACCATGTCCTGTTATGGTCATCGGTTGACAGTACACAAAGTGTGAGGGTTGGCTCACTTGAGTCCCGTTCTGTCCGGTCACCTGAGGCTGCTGACAAACGAGAAAGTGCTTCTGCACTACCTGGAATATCCTCTCCGACCTGCGGCATGTGTGGCCAATAGTTGTCAGCCAGATGATCGAAGGAGGGCCATGCATGGGAGACCCTCAGCCCACTGCCCATGTCTGAGGCAGTCTCAGCGCTTATAAAATAAAAGTAAAAACACAACTGGCGTGCTGAAATTAAAAAAAAAAACAAGACGTGCCCATGAGTGGTGTGTACCAGAGCTGTCAGCTGGATGATTGAAGGAGGGCTCTGCGTGGGAGACCCCCATACCTACTGTCCCTGTCTGTAGCAGTCTCAGGGCTTACAAAATGAAAGTAAAAGCGCACATGGAACTCTGAAAATAAAACAAGCCCGGCGGAGCGTGGCGCGCGCGCGCTTGGGGGCGGGGGAGCGGACCCTTTGAAGTGCTCCCAAAAGGCGGATTGCATGGCGGCACGATGCTCGTGATTGTGCGCGTGCTAGCCATGCAATCCGCTTTTTGGGAGCACTTTTCAAGCCCCCTTACAATAGTCTCGCTTTGCGATCGCATACGCGATAGCAAGGTCGAGACCTAAAAATATAGCCCCAGACTTTATACGATTTTGGTTCCCTACAAATAATTTCTTGTTCTTAAATGTTTGAAGGGCATGTTACAGTATAATTAGAAGTATAGCAGATCTTTACAACGTTTTTAAGTTTTATATGCTTCAAATATTGTAATAGCCTTGAAGATGAGGGCGGGGTAGTTAAATAGGTAACTCTCAGGGAAATTAGTGGTAAATTAATGCCCAAATGTGCATTTAAACTGCATGGGACAGTAAAATTTACTAGCCACTTATAAACGATATGTGACTGAATCTCCTCAATGAGGGGTTTAGGAAAGGAAATCAAATTACTGCACATAGCCACACGGGTAATTACAGTGGTGTGACATAATAGAATTTAAATACCTCACCAACTTAGGTAACTAACTATTCTTCCCCCCCCCCACCCCCCCCCCCCCCAAACAGTAAAAATGGTTACCGGTTCTCCCATGCCCAATAACAGTTATTGTCTGTTTTCGAATTGCAAATAAAATGCATTCACAGTACTCACTTTACGTTCTCAAAACTAAATTGTTGATAAGTTTCTTCTCCATTGCATTAGTCACAGGGTGGCAGTATAGCAAAAGGGTACTCCCTGTGTATGGTGGGGTATATCTTTATTGTTTAGATTTTTTTAAATTACTATAAAATCAACAAAACTTGCATAGATTATGTTACTTTTAAGATCAAGATAAAATAACAATTCTCGAATCCCTTTGTTAACAAGATCACATCATCTCACGTTTTACATGTTAGTGTTTAAATTGTTAAAACAAGGTTCTTGATAAAAACTCATTTAGCTACATTTTTGGAAACCATGTTGAGCAACTTTCAATAGGTCTGTATGTAGCACCTTTAAAACAGTACTACATTGCCTCATTAATTGGTTTGATACATGTAGAACAGAATATAGGACAATGGCATTTTTATCAGGCACCAAGCAGGTTAGGGCACAGACATATTGCATGCTCACTCATCTCGTATTTTACATACTAGTGACAAAGTTTTAGTTTTTTATTCTTCCCCGTTGATTTGGAGAATCAGGATGTTGAGTATCCTAAAACCTAAACTCCTTCTTAATATCAAGATTCAAATCCATATAGGCTTGTCTATTCTTCGAGGAAGTATTTTCTACATATATGTTTCGTTTTTATAAGTTAAAGAATAAATCTGATATATTGTTAAATGCGCACATTTTTTTTTTTCTTAACTGACGCTTTTCTTTGTAGTGTGTTCATAGGCGAAAGCATATCCAATGTAGATAACTGTTATTTCTTTATTCATGCGTTGAGTCAATGTTTCATAGATGTTAATGACATCAAAGCTGTAACTTGTTTCACAAAGGAGAGTTGGAGAAGGTTTAAAGACCTGCAAAGGTTGGCTCCCATACTTCATATATCAAAACAAAAATATGAACCCTTGAGTCTAGAGTACATTTTAAACCTAGCTGGAAAAACACACCCACCTAGGAGAGTTCCTTTTATAGGACGGTTTCCCTCACCCACCAAAGGTGGCATGCTTCATCATTGGGGAACCTCCTCGAATTGTGATGCCTAGTCACGATTTGAAGAGGTTCCCCAATGCCTAGTCACAGTACGGACTACAACCCCCTTACTGTGAGGGAGGAGCTCAGGGGTGTATTCTGTACTAAGAGAGGTACATACTAAATACTCAATTGTGGAGCTTGGGTTGGTGAGGGCAGCCGAGCAAATGAAGAAAAAGTGATTAAAACTAACTAAAGGGTTCACTGCAAAACTTTATATGGGCACCCTGGGCTGGGATTAAAAAATACCGTGGCGCTGTGGGACTGATTAAACCCGCTCGAGTGTCACAGGTCGACATGTTTCAGCCAATGACCCAAACGGTGTTGCAGCTTTCTTCAGTACCTAGGAGTGCTGCTGCTCAAAAGTGCTCAATACAAAACAACAAAAGACGTAATAATATACACTAAACCATAGAGTGATCCAATGGAACATCAGCAGACCTCGAAAAATCAACTCGCCGACTCACAATTACAAGTAAAATGTTATCAGGTTGAGCTATTTTTAGCAGCTACTAGTCCCATCTGGCAAGTAAACTTAGGCTGGAAAGGAACAGGTGTTCTGTTTATTCAGAAAGTGAGTGAGCAATAAAGATGCCATTGAATCTTGTTTTTATCTTGACACATTTGCTGTTTGTTCAAGGAAAGAGGGCAAATGCCAGTTTGTCTTTTAACTAATTGCTGCGTGGAAAATGAGGTTAATTTTTGTCTCTCTTACTAGAATTAGAGGATTTTGTCAATGAAGCTGTCTATAGATGTCAGTTATTTTTCTCTAACACATAACATTTAAATAGCCTGTAAATTAATATTACAAATATTTCAAAATATATCGGGGAATTACAGAAGCACATTCTTTTTGTAATTAAGAAGTGTGAGGCAAATAAACAAAGAGTTAAATAGGAGCTAAACAAACCAGAACACTTTACTTGGTGATATGCAAATTACACAAATTTGCAGAAACTCTGTTTCCAAACATTATTTTTTGTACACTATATAGTTTTATCAATAAAGTTGCATGTCAATGGGAAAGTTTGTGGTCATTTCAATGTAAAATTAGCTGATTACAAATTACAGTTTGCTACCATGCTTGAGTTATGTATTTATTAAAAGTGATAGTTTTTAAACCTGATTTGAGAAACATTCCTGCTCCCGTCCTGATGACAATGCTGTTAATGAACTAAGAGCCAAGTCAGGGGCCATGTGTATCCTACATGTGGCTAGGTTTGTATTATAAATGAAAAAAAAGTTTTGTCTGTTAAGAGTTTTTTATACAGCAGACATGCTGAGCTCGTACATTTGGAGGTGCTTTTGTGATAACGAAGGAAATGGCAGCTCAATGAATTAAAATATTTGCCCAACATCACATCATTTGATACCAGTTTATGGGTCAAGAGCATTACAAATAGGTCACGTAGATTATTTAAGTCGCTAAACCTGCAGGTCTAGTAACATTTTTAGGATTTTTCAAGGCCTGATCAGCGGGTGAAGGATTCACTGGCGGTAGCTGTGAAAGACATATGAAAGGAGGTTAGGTAATTAATGCACAGACATAGGCAAACCTATCAATGCATGAATATAATAAACCTGTCTCAAATGTAGGCAAGTTGTTTAGAGGGCATCTAAGGCCCTTATTATTATTGTGTTTAATGGTAGGTCCCAAAACGCACCTGGCTCCTTATGAAGGGGCGGACAGGCTAAACAATAAAACCAAACATGCTAAAAATCATAATAAAAAACCACAACAGTGGAAGGGCTTAACCGCTGTTGTTGGTTGTCACGCCTCAACTATCCTTGGCATGAGGCTCAAGGGCCCAAGGGGTCTCTATCCTATGCAGCCATCATGTAAAAGAAAGAGAAATAAAAAAGACTCTTTAAAGCAATGTTGTGCATATTGTTGAAAGCACATATATTGTGTTTTCCAAAACCAAATGTAAAAGTCAAAAAATGATAAAATTTGTCACACGTGTTGGTCAGGGATGAGAGATCCTTGTAGCTAGTTCCCAGTACAGAACCATATATATAGTCTAAAGTCACTAACAGAGTGCATGCCGTTTTGGAGAGGTTATTAGGCACATGTGTGTCAGAAGTTGACTATGTGCAGTAGTTACATTGGTGATGGTCCTAGGGGATCAACAACCACGGAATCTCATCATCCAGGGCATGTTTGTCACTCTGTAGTCTGAAAACCCATCTGTGTTCTCTAACAAAGAGCAATCTAGTGATTTTAGTGGTTGTTGGTTTATCAAGGACTTTCCATCTTAAATCATCAGTTAAATGTCCTTTTTTCCAGAAAGTGATTGGTGAGTTTAGTGGCCTGCTCCTTGCACCTGATGGTGTTCTTGTGCTCCATAATGCAGGTTTTTATCTTGTGCGTCATAATCCCAACGTACCTGAGACGCATGAACAGGCCATGATGGATTATATTCTATCACTGTTGCAATTAGTGTGCTGTCTTAATTCCCATTGTCTCCCTGTACCAATGTCAAGTTCTGATGTGATCATGGTTTGTGCTGGGATATACGTGTTACTTGGCCACACATGGTACCTTTAGCAGGTTGGATTGAATATTTGTAACACAACAGACAGCCACTAAAATTCAGGAGGTGGTGCACTTGGCACGTTATTGATCTGATCACACACTGGTTGCATGTCAATTCCAGTGGAGAGGGAGCCCTTGCTTCCCCTACTCTTGGAGATTCCCTTTGGACATATTGCACGACCAGGTGGGCAGGCAAACAATAAAAGAGTCCCTCACGGTTTATATTGACAGAATGGGAGGCTCTGAAGGTGGTGCTCTGGGGTAGCTGTGTCAGTCTTTCTTGTGGAGTGCAGCGTACCCTACAGGTAGAACTTCTTCATATAGAGGACGCCTTGGTGGCCCTACAGAGGCGGTCAGACTAGGATGGGAGACAACAGGAAAACGAAACAGAACTGTTGAGACCGATAGAAACTAGGGACAGACTAGAGCATTACACAATGACGTCATATCGACAACTGCTTCATCTTGAGGGAGACAGTTTGGGAAGACTACTAGCCTGGATCCTCCGTCGCGAGCTACCTTGATCCCAGGTGCTCCACCTTATGGATCCCCAGGGGGGTGAAGTGTGAACCTAAGACATACTAGAAGTTTTTAGGGGATATTTACAGTGAGTCTATGCCAGACCGTGATACTATGTGGGACTACTTGATAGGGATACAGATCCCACGTCTGGGTGATGGGACACGGCAGAAATTGGATGCTGAATTTCCCTTAGAGGAGATTCGGCTGGCTATTAAGTCTCTTCAAATGAGAAAAATGCCAGGGAGCGACATCTTTACAGATTAATTTTTTCAGTCCTATAGTTAGTACAACAGTGGCTTCCCGATTCCTTGAAGTCTGTACAGAAAGAAGCACTAGATAAGAGTATACTTCCGGCCTCAATGCTTGAAGGTACAACTGCCATGATCTCGAAGCCCGGTGCAGATGCCTTTGACCCGTCTTCCTATCGTCCCATCATGATGATAAATATAGATATGAAAATATTGTGTAAAGTTCTTGCATTAAGATTAGCCCTGAAAATTAGCAGACTGGTCAACCCCGACCAGTGTGGGTTCATACCTGGACGGAATGCTACCTTGAATATTCAACGGTTCATGCATGTCCTGCATGAAGTAGAGGACAAAGAGGGTAGCTGGCCATGGTGTCAATTGACATTGCCAAAGCTTTTGACACCGGTAATTGGAGATACCTTTTGGCAGTTTTTGAGGGCATGGGGTTTGACCCACGATTCAGAAAATGGATAAACCTGTAATACACCGAGCCCATGGCTAGGGTCAGGTTGGGTAGACTGTGCTCCATTCCTCTGATGGTCGGGAGAGGCACGCGACAGAGGTGCCCATTGTTGCCCCTGTTGTTCGCAGTGGCGCTCGAACCTTTGGCCCTGAGCGTCAGGAGGGACATGGCGAGGTGGGGAGTTCGAGTGGGAGGTATGGATTATTTCATCTTGCTTTATCCAGATGGCACACGTTTCTATTGGGCGGCTCCAAGAGAGTCACTTCCCTAACTTTTATAGCAGTTTGCCATTTTCGGGAAATTTCCGGACTATGTATTAACGTGGTTAAGTCTTTGTTATTCCCCCTGGGCCAGCTGGCAACACAAGATCCCACTGCACTGCCAATCTTGCCATTGCGCTGGGAAACTGACCACTGACGTTATTTGGGGATAATGGTGGCACATACAACTCGGAAGCGGCACCAATATAATATTGCTTGCGTGACAGAGGGCTTAACTAAATTTGTGCAGTTTTCGAACTCAATCTCCCTATTCTCTCACTTATAGGATGTGTTGCAGTGGAGAAAATGGTGTTCCTCCCACGATGTCTATACACGCCTAGGGCAGTTTTCAAGCGCCTACACTCCTTATTACCAACATTGGTGTCGGCGGGCAGTCAGAGCAGGGTCACCCCTGAAATTCTGCACCTAGGAGGATTGGCACTGTCCAATATGGAAATGTACTGCCTAGCTACAGCATGCTGCACATTGGTTGTCTGATGAGGAAAGCTGGGAAAAGGTGTTACTCGGAGATGACCTACGAGAGGAGACCTTGTCACAGTTGCTTTATTATCGTGGGAGGGCAGACCCCACGCTGCCTTAGCTCATTAATCATATATCATCATTATAGGAGCGGGCGGTGAAGGTGGTGCTCAGACGTGCCCCCTTTGCACTAGTGTTTGGTTTCTGGGATCTCCCAGCATTCTGCCTGTTTTCTGGCACAATTGATACTAGAGCCAGGAGTGCTGGGGGGTGCTTGACTCCGGGTGACCTTTACCCCAGTGACACGTTCATCACATTTGAGGCGGCACGGGAGAACTTCGGAATGGGACCGGGCCAGGTTTTAACCTATGCAAACACTATGGACACTGCGAGAGATCTAGGCCACATACCCGGATGTCCCCTCACCTCCTCTAAACTGTTTTGAATGTTACTAGGTTATGGTATGTAGACAAATCAAGGATCACATTTCGGGCTAGGGAGATGTGGGAAGAAGAATTGGGTACACCACTAGAAGACACACACTGGAAAGCTGCTTGCATACTTGTTAAGCAAGGGATTAGCAATGCAAGGTTCGAACTAGTACATTTCAATAATTTACACCGCACGTATGTCACCCCAGTGTTGCTAAATAGAATGGATGCCACCATTGTCAAGATAGACCTGCAACCTTCCTTCACTTAGCCTGGTACTGTCCCCCGGTGTATGCTTATTGGGATGTTGGAGGGCATAGAGGGTATAGAAGTGAAACTGGACCTGTCTCTTGGGAATGGTCAGGAAAGGCAAGGGCGGGAAAATGGAATGGACATTTATGCAACTGGCCCTGCTACTAGCTAAACAGCAACTTGTCATCTCATGGATGAGTCTGTTAGGACTTAAGGAACATGGTTGGATCAAGGATGTCACAGAATGAGCAATGGCCGAAGAAGTGTGACTCTGTCAATGTAGGAGAGATGATCATGCACACAAGGGTTTCAAATATGGTCGGAGACCCTTACTAAATTTGGCAAGATCGAGGAGAGTTCTGCAGGTGACAGACTGGAATCAGAGGATTAATCACTGAGGGCAACTGTGGGGTGGGAGGCAAATACCTGAGAGAGAAGAAATAACAGGCGATTTTTCCTACTGTGATGTTCTGCCCACAAAGATCCATCTAAGTGGAATTACTGTTGTTTTTATTACTTGTATGCAGTGATGGAGCTAGAGCAGCGCCTACCACAAAGCAGCTTAGTCCTGTGGCAACTGCAGCGTTTTCTGACAAAATGGCACCACCAAAGAACAGGATTGACTCTCTGGCCCGAACGGACAATCATGGGGGGGAGCACTTTGAACCCTACTTCTTCTCAGTGTCGCCAACCTCTGGCTCTCGAAGCGGGAGGTTTGTCCAGACCTGGTTGTGGGGGGGGGGGGAAGGAAGGGGATGGAGGGAAAGCACACAGCCTGGGGATTATATAACCCTTCTCCCAGTCTGGGTTCTGTTCACCTCCCACCCGAGTCCACGCCGCTTGTTGTAGTGTTAGCTAATGTTCCACACCTTGATCCCGGGACTAAGAAAGACTTCTTTCAGTTGAAGAAAAAGGTAGTGCATTGGATCAATTCTAACATCGCACCAGGGCCTAGAGTGGAAAATCAAATTCTCATGGTGCGCAGAACACAGTGGGTGGGAAGTGCTTAGAAATCCTGGCCAGGGGACTGTCATTATTAATTTTAACAACGCTTTTGTGGTAGACCAAATTTTGAGTATGGTTGTGGAAACAAACTATAGGTGTTGAAACTCAGCCGTTTTGGCCCTTCCGCTGGGATATTTTTACAGACCCAGTTTATACCACTTAGGGCCCCAGCGGAAGTGGCTTTTAGACGTGGACCAGGGAAGTCGAACGGTGGGGGCTATAGGGGTGAGCCTTGCAAATAGGTTTACTCCCCCAAGCTCATTAGAAGATTGCGACTGATGGTGCTCAGGTTCTTTGGCCCCTGCGGCACCTATACAACAGGAAAAGACACAACCCCCGGAACAGGTATCCAGGGTGAATAGAGGGTGTCAATTTCTTTCCTGGAGTATTGCGGGGTTGGCGAGTAAAATAGAAGTCCCTGAATGGCTGTCTTTTGTTAAGAGCCTTGACGTGATATGCCTCCAGGAAACTTGGGCTATAGAAAACAGCTATCACTTGGATAGCTATAAGACCCTTTTTTGTGCCAGCGATTCTTTCCAGGGTAGGAAGTGCTAAGGGGGGGGCTTGTTACCTTTGTCTCATTAGCAGCTCTTGGCATCTCCGTTACTCCACTACATGTTTCCCCCAATTTACAGGCGATGTTGTTGTCTAGTGGCCAAAGCAAGCTTCTGCTGTTAAACATTTATAGTGCTGGAGTTGCATATATGGAGGAAGGCAATATTGCGCAGCTGGGGTCTGTTCTTCAGGATATTAATTTGAAAGGCCTGAATCACCATCATATTTTTCTAACAGGGGATTTTAATATTCATATGTGTGGAGATATCAGGCGAGGAGGAGTGGAAGCTATGGGCTGTGCACGACAAGCTGGCTTGCATATGGAACACACACCCCAGGGTATTGAACTCGATTCTATCTTGAATAAATTCGATTTAACATCTGTTATGAACAAACTGCCCCCTGGGGAAAACTGATATTACTCCTACTTTTATTGGGAGAGGGTGCGAGTCATTTATTTATTTTGCCTTTGTATCCACCCCGTTTTTTTCTCTGGTCATTGATTTTTCTGTCCAGTTTAGTGTACACAGTGACCATTATCCTGTTTGTGTTTTAACAGGTTGGTCACAAGCACACAGTAACACTAAGGGGGGGAGGCAGGACCCCAAATAAAAGTGGGAGAAGCAGGAAGAAGCTTAAAGTGGGGGCATATAGTACCAGAGCTATTTCATGAGTCCCTCCAAACTCAGTGTCGTAGAGAGTTTGCCATCTGTAATGATGATGAGGCAAGCGCTTCAGACATTTTGGCTGCCTTTGGGGAAATGTTTACTGCTATAGGGAAGTTACTACAAGCCCCAGGTGGGGGGCCGCAAGCAGTTAGGCCCATGATGGTTAGATTCAGCGTGTTCCCACGCTTCTAGGACCCTGAGAAAGGCTCTGGGTGCGAGACCGCGGGACCAGGTGGCAGTTAAAGGTCTACAAAGAGCATATAAGGATGCTTTAGCTACCTGTAAGTCTGCCCTGAAGGGGGAGGCATGGTCTGATTTAGTCGAGGCTAGCACATTGCGCAGTAGCTCATAGTTCTGGGGCATCGTTAATACTCCCTTTCTATCTGGGGATAAGGTACCTATTTGGATGCCCACATTACAGAGGACGACTGGGTAAACCATTTTGAGGGCATTTTTCGGTCGGATATCCCTCTAACACAGAGTAAAGAAAGGGAGGTAGGTAAGGCTGACCTTGTTTTTACAACGCAGGAGGTGAGGGCTGGTATTCTAGGATTGTCTAAAAATAAGGCCCATGGGCCTGACGGGATCCCGGCTGATCTCTACATCACCCATGTAGACACCTGGACACCGGTTCTCACATCTGTCATTAATGCTGCAATCCAGGTCGGTCTCCCAGACTCTTGGGCCTTGTCGATCATTGTCCCGATTTTTAAAAAGGGAGACCGGGACAGTACCCTTTGCTACAGGCCCATTTCTCTTCTGGACTCTGTGGTAAAGGTGGTGGGTCGCATTGTTCCAGGTAGACTTGTATCTTGGGCCGATGAAAATAACTTTTAAGTGACATCCAATATGGCTTCCGCCCAGGCCGTTCCACCGTGGAACT
This sequence comes from Triturus cristatus, assembly GCF_964204655.1. Classification (NCBI taxonomy): domain Eukaryota; kingdom Metazoa; phylum Chordata; class Amphibia; order Caudata; family Salamandridae; genus Triturus; species Triturus cristatus. The sequence continues at coordinate 29,137,566 of NC_140584.1, read as the reverse complement.
ATGTTTAAATCTGTACATGGTTCTGACCAAGTATACTGTGGCATGTTCTAGCACCATATACCTAGCCTTTATGGACCTATCCCAAGCGTTCAATTGTGTTAATAGATCTAAGCTATGGCAGTTGATGTATACCGTTGGCATTGATAGTAACATTATTTTATTTCTCAAGGACCTTCATTGAGACTCAAGGGTGGCTGTTCGCTCTACAAAAAACCCGGCAAATAAACATTAAGAAAGGGGTGCGTCAGGGGTGCATACTAGCACCCTTCCTTTTTAACTTGTATATTAACTCTCCAGAGAAGGTCCTTTTAGCCACAAAAGCCAATTGTCCTCAGGTAGGCAAGCGCAGTCTGCAAATCCTACTATATACGGACGACGCGGTCCTCATGGCGAGGACAGCGAGGGGCCTACAACTTTTATTGAGTTCTTTTACTCATTTTATGGAGGACCTGACGGTTAATCACTCAAAATCGTTTATTATGCAGGAGGAACCTCGTACAGCAAAGCAGTTTACCTTTAAGCTAGGATCATCACCAATACCCAAGATTAACATCTTCTCCTGTTTGGGGGTTTTGTTTGTCGACTCCTTTAGCTGGTCCCCCTTGCTTACTCGGAAGAAAGGGGAACTAGTGAAATCTTCTGCAGCTGTTTTTAACTTTGCCACCAGAGTGGGAGGGAAACCAGTAGGGGCACTCTTGAAGATTTACCAAGCAAAATGTATTTCACAGGCGAGTTACGGGAGCGAGATCTGAGGCCAAATTGGGGTCAGGGCCCTGCAAATCGCCGAAAACTCTTTCCTGTGACTGGCCCTTTCTGTTCCGCAAAGTATTTCTTCGTACGTTGTGCATGAAGAACATGGAATGCCTTTCCTCTCAGATGAATTAGCTTTTCGTTCCCTGGCATTATGGCTCAGGATTTGGGCCAACCAGGAAAATATACTTAGCAAACACATCTTAAAGGACTGTCTTTCGCTTGACCATCTTTCGCGTATTCGATGGCTTCAGTACATAAGAGTAGGCCTTTTGAGGCCAGGCAGAGCAGAACTGTTCACTAATCCGGAGAGTATATGTAAGTGGGATTATGCATGGGCCAAAGAGTGTTTTTTAAGAAGGAACTGTTGCGAAAGAGAGGAAGTAGAGCTGTGCAAGTCCAGTGTGTGTAGGCACATTATGTTAAAAACGGTGCCAACCAGACAACCATATCTTTTAGGGCTCAAAAGCATTTATGATAGTTTTTTTTATTGACGAGGTTTAGGCTCGAACTTTTCCACTATCTCCTGGCTCATCCGCATGGCTCCCACAGAGGTCAGTGTCTCATTCCCTGTGGCTGCGATGGAGAGTCTCCTCAGGACATGATGCACTTTTTAATGTTCTGCAGTTTTTATGATCTTCCCAGAAAATTATTTATTATCCCTATCCTTAAAAAGACTGGTTTCAGGAGGGTTAAACCAGCTTTTATCTTTTTACAACTACTTTCTACAGATACTGTTTTGTACACTCTTAATTTTTTAAGGGCAGCCCTAAGACTCTGGTCAAGTTGTGATTAATTTCTGCACTGTAATTTATGTATTTTAGTTATAAACCCAGTGTAATTTTATGTATTAACAGTTGTTAACCTGTATTGTGGAACATGTTTAGGTCTCGCCTGACCCAGCGCATGCGCTGGTCTGGCGAGACTTATTGAGAGGGCTCCAAAAAGTGCTACCAGGCCAGCCTAGAGGTACAGTGCATGTGCGCGGGCTCGCGCGCCGCGTTTTACAGCAATTACTTTCACTTTCGCGGCCACAAGGCCGCTTTGTTGCTGATCGCAATCGCGATCTCTTTCACTTTCGCGGCCGCAAGGCCGCTTGGCATAGCCAATAGGTCTCGCTTTTGGGACCTTATAAGTATTTAGTTACGCAACTGTTGCATGGCTAAACACTTATAAGGTCCCAAAGGCGAGACCTCTTGGCTATGCCAATGCTTGTTTTAATCATGTTTATTTGACTTTTATGGTTTTACTCATAAAACCAAATAAAGTTTGATGATGATGACGACTTGTATGCGATGAAGGCTTGAATGTTTAAATGTTTACTGGTACAATGTTTGTAATGCACTGACTGCCTATATATAAAAAATCATGATTTGTGCACACGCTCAATGACTCACATGAATAGTGTCCCTTCACTGGTGGCAGACCTCAAAGTGTATAAAACAACAAAGTCAGTGTAATGTAAACAAGGCACTACTTATCAGAGGAGCAATGGTCCGCAGATTCAGAACAAACTAGTATGTTGTTGAGAAGAAAGCAGACCTACACAGATGATACCCATTAGGTATAAAGCCCTCACTTGCCAACCTGGTTGGTGACATGCTTCATCATCGGGCTCCACTGGGATGACCGAATGTCATCCCAGTGTGCTGCAACGCCAGATTACTGCGGAGCGGGGTTCGTGTGAGGTGACAGTGAATTTAAAATTTCCAATTGAGTCAAAAATGAATTTTAATAGTTTTGCTAATTGGAAAAAGTTAAAAGGAGTGAAGGTCAAAAAATAGAAGACCTGTTTCACTCCGCGGCGTGAAACAGGTCTTCTATTTTCCTTGTATATCTGGATGCTGGAACAGTTCCGCCAGAGTCGCAAGAATTGCCCAAATGGATGATTTTCCTGGAGTGCTTTGAGGTGGTAACTAGGGTAAGGTAGCAGGGCATTCTGAGCTATGGGTTTCCTATAAAGTTCGGCCTGAGAAAGATTTGCTGATGGAAAAATGAGTAGGTCAGAAAAAGGCAGTCTTTCATTGCTAAATTCACAGGTGAACATCAAATATGCGTTCAACGAATTCAGCCAGTGATGGAAGGACGTAATGGAGGTAGCTTCTCTGCGCCAGATGACAAAAATGTCATCTATATACCACTTTCATATAATGATGTGTGAGCGGTACGGATTGTCTGGTACCAGAACCTGTCCTGTTTCAAATGCATGCATGTACAGGTTTGTCACACTGGGGGGCAAAGCTATTGCCCATGGAAGTCCCTGACATCTGGAGATTTAGGCACTCTTCAAAGCGAAATAAATTCTCTTTCATTGCCAAATTGGCACAAACCATAATGAAGTAAATGGATGTGATAGCATCCAGGTTACTCTTCTGAAAAAGGGTGTCGACTGTAGTCAAGGTCTGGTCCTGAAGAATACAAGTATACAGTGACTCAACTTCAGATGACACCAAATAGTCCGTCTTGACTTCAAAAACCACATCACTGAGATGACGGAGAACATCCTTGACGTACTGGTTGGTATGGTGCAAACCAGAGGTCTTAGAAAGAAATCCACAAATTAGGACACATGTTTAAGAGCTGAACCAATGTCTGCGATAATAGGTCTTCTAGGAGGCACCCTCTGGGGTTTTTTGATCTTGGTTAGTACTTAGAAATCTGGAGTGACTGGGTCACTGGTAAGCAGAAACCCAGCTTCTTTAATGGTGAGCCAACCATTGACCATGGCTTTTTCGAGCATGGACTTGATGGCTGTAGACCGTCTCTTAGTGGGGTCATGTTTCAAAGGGCGTTATGAGCTCCTCACATTCAATTGTCTAAGGCATTCTGTCCTACAGGTAGTAGCGTCTAGGATGACCGTGGCTCCCCCTTTGTCGGCCTAGCCAAGGAAAGGAAACCATGTGCGAGGTAGCGCACATGTTTATAAGCCACGCTATGATTGGTATTTAGTGAGCCAATCACAGTCAAGGCAATCACTTCCTGTATTCCGTGTGGGGTAGCTGGTAAATAAAATCCAGCATGGAATAGCCCAAGGTCTTGCCAGCTATATATACAACTCTTTAAATAAATAAAAAAAGAAAACAAATTAAATAAAAGTGCACAGAGGTCTAAAGCCAGCAAACTAGGGTCCAGAAGAAGGTGATACATGTGGTGTAATCACTGAGAAAAGGCATATTTTTCAAAGTGAGCAACAATAATGTGTTGAGAAAATTGCATATTTTCAGTGGTGCTATTTGGAAGGTGATTGAATGCATAACTGTGCAAAGAGCACACATCTATTGAAAGAAAAACACTTTGTTTTTGATGATGCAGAGCCTGACTGCTAGAGTTTGTGGACTAGGATTCTATATTGTAGGTATTCTGGGTAAGATCTTATCAGTGTGCCTATTTTGTGTGAACTACATGACTGACCAAACTTTGGTCCCCCAGCGTCATGGTTCAGAATTTCAAGTATAGAGTCTCTTCATGATTGAGGTTTTTTTATCGGGTCGCATTGTGTTTCCTCGATGGTGACATCTTATTTAAGTTAACCAATCACAGAGGAGGGAATCTGGACTTTTTGGACAGGTCCAGCATACGTGCCCAAACTTAGTAAAGATACAGAAAGTATGCTGTTCCTAATTATGAGGCAAGGGAAAACTAGGGGAATCGGATTTGCGTGGTCATGAGATGTAGGAAGACGGGGATTCCTCCTATTGGAATTTGGGACCCTCACACACCCGGCTGGGTGTCCTGCTTCATCATAGGGCTGCTCCTCGTCAGGTCGGCGCTGCAATACCTGACAGGCTCCCTATGAGGGGCTCTTTGGCAAAGATCTTTTATTCCAAATTGCCGTTTGGTGCCATGTGGGTGAGGGGCCTAACCAGTGTAGATGAGTGAGTGGAGGTGTGTAACCTGAAGGAAGTATACAACAGGTTTGGAAGTACCAACAAAAATTATTTTAATAAATAGGTTTCCCAACCTGATTAAAAGAAACAACGGTGCATGTCTGAGGTTATGTCTCAGGTAGGGCGCTCTATTGAGTAATCAACATGTTTCTCACCTAGTAGTCAGTCAAACTGGTGGCAATTCGTCAGGACCTTATAAAATCAAATATATCTACACACGGGTGGTTATATGGTGTAATCTACCTCTTTAAACCAGCCTAACACATGCTATGTGTAGTACCTATTAGAACATGACCAACCTGGTGAAGGAATATTAACAAATATTAAGATCACTTTACTGATGGTTATGAAGGCATCTGAAAAAGGTACTGTATTGCCTTAGCATGATTCGTTAGTCCATTCAGAGCTTCTTCCAAAGGGACAAGAAAATTGTTAGGGCAGAAGTGTCCCCTCCATGGCATACAGAGGTGTAGCCTTAATCTGTTTGCCAGCCAATATATGAAACTAGTCTACTGACTTTTTAGTTGAGTTTAGCATTGCGCTAATCTAGCATGTATGCAGAGACATAATTTCGTCCCTGGTAATGCAAGAATCAGAACCTGTTCTGTGACCAGGAGGGGCGCACAAAGTGAGTCCTCATAGCATGTATAGGACTACTGTCTATGTCCTGAATAAGTCACAGATACAGGCGGTGACATCATCCTGAGTTCTTGTGAATCATTTGTGTGATCAGACCATTTTCTGTGTGTCAAGGAGAGGGTAGTCTACCGAACCCTCTGATGTAAAGTTCAGCTATTATGTGAATCCCTTAGATCCATGCGTTGAAAGACCTTGTGCATGTCAAGCGCACGTATGTACATTAACTGTGTAACATATATGGTAGTAAGGCTCTGTGAGTGATGAGAGTCCGAGTACAGGGATCAATGGGAATCATTTTTTTTTGTCAAACATATTTTATTAAATTTTTGTATACAGCGTACATCATACAACAGAACCATCAAGTCACCTCTTGCAGGAGGTCGCCAGCTGAAATGAAGCTGTAAACGGTCAATGAGATTTAATGATTCATATCAGTCGAATCCCGTAATCACTGAGCAGCTAAAAAGAGGTTACAGTTCCTTGTAGTGACCGGGTGTGGGCGAAGGCGTTAACAACTTTTAAGAACGATCAGTGTAGCAGCTAGCGTGCCAACTGTCTTTCGCGATGGTGAAAACATTGAATCCCTCCTCAGAGGGTGGACCTTGAACAGTTCGCATTTGTGCAGTAACAATCCCCAACCAGGGGAAAACGAGAACAACAATTAGAAAGAGAAACAAAAAAACAAAACCCTCCCTCCCCCCCCCGACAATGGTGGCGGCGGCGTGGAAAATCCAGGCTGACTGTAGTCGTGTAAGAGAGATTATAGTTGAAAAAGATGAAGAGCTCTAATAGACGAAGGGCATACTGCAGATGGCAGGCCTCGTGATAGGAAGGCCACCAGGGGACCCCATTTGAATTCAAAATTCTTAAAATCATCTCGAAAGACATCAGACATTCGTTCCAGACTAAGAAGTTTCTACAATCTAGCATGCCACAGGGAGATCGCTGGGGCTTCCCTCCTTTTCCAGGCTGCCGCCAAGGTAACTTTCGCTGCGCCTATACAGAGCCCCATGATTGTTTTGTCTGCTCGAGTCTGGTGTTCTAGTGCAGGATCCTGAAGGCCCAGAAGGACCCCCGCTATGGTGGTTGGAATAGGGTACCCCAGCATAACCTTAATGTGTGCGAGTATTTCCTCTCAGAAGGGCCGAATAGTCGGGCAATCCCACCAGATGTGTTGAAAATCTCCCAGTAACCCACACCCTCCAGCATCTATCAGAAGCGTTAGGGAAAATCTGCTTGAGCTTAGAGGGGTGGAGGTACCAGTCCATCATGGTCTTTAGATGGGCTTCCCGTAGATCAGAAGAATGATTGAATCGTGTAATGTCCGTCCATAGATGTCCCCATTCAGTATCCGAGATGGGATGGCGTAGGATGCCCTCCCACATGGACATGTATCTCGGCCTCGGGGAAACGGAAGTGGTGAGAAGAAATTTGTATATGAAGGAGAGCGCTCCCTTCATGATTGTGGTCTTGGTAAGGAAGGATTCGAATCGGGTGAGGGGCCGGGTGGCTGCAGCGCGTATGTGCGGTGTGAGGGCCCAATGAATCAATTGGGAGTAGTGGTATCGTTCTGAGCTTCCCAAGTTATAGACCCGTTGGCAATTGACGAAGGTGAGCGGGTCATAATTATGAAAAAGATGAGTCAGCGTGAGACAGCCCCCCTCCCTCCAGGCATCAAAAGGCCCCTCCTGAGTACCTGGCTGGAATTCAGGATTAAAGTGAAGCGGTGTAAACAGGGAAGGGAAAGAGGTCCACCTTTCGTCACCCTCCAAAGTGTCGCATACTTTCAGTGTAGTGTGTGTGGGCGTAGCGATGTACGTGTTTGGGGGTCTATCTTTTTTTAGGACGCCAGACCAAGTCCCAAATGGTCCTCCCAGTCACGCTACAGTCCATGTGCAGCCAGTGTTTGTCGGATTCCCCTTTCGACCACTCAACCAAAATTCTTAGCTGCGCTGCCTTGTAATATAACTGGATGTCCGGAAGGCCCCCTCCGAGCAAGGGCAACGCAGCAGGGAGAAGGAGAAATGGTTGCGTCCCCCTTGCCATATAAACTGTAGGATCATAGTCTTAACTCGGCGGAAAAAGTCTCTTTCTAGCTCTATGGGTAGGGCCTGAAATAAATAAAGAAGCTTGGGGAGGAGTGTCATTTTTACTGGGTGTATCCGGCCCAGCCATGACAAGAAGAGGGGCCTCCACTTTATAAGATCAGCTTGGATGCGATTGAGAATAGGCGGAAAATTAGCCTTATAGAGCATTTCAATCTTTGACGTGAGTTGAACCCTCAGGTAGTGTATGGAGGAGGTAGCCCATGCGAGGGGGGGGTAAGGGGCTGGAGTCAAAGGACCTCCGTGGGTGGCATTGTGAGGTTAGGATATAAGATTTGCTAAAATTTATTTTAAAGGCTGCAACAAGTTTGAAACGTTCAAGTTCTGTCTGTAGGGCTGGAAGAGAAGTAGCTGGTTCGCAAAGGGACAGGAGAACATCATCTGCAAATAAGGACATTTTATGCTGTTCTCCAGTAAATGGTATACCCTGAATACTGGAATTATTTCTGATTGCCATGGCTAGGGGCTCAATGCTAAGGGCAAAGAGAAGGGGTGAGAGGGGACATCCCTGTCTGGTGCCTCTAGAGTGGAAAAATGAGGCTGAATGAACCCCGTTAACTACCACTCGGGAGCAGGGTTGCCGATAATTAGCTCGGAGCATGGTTAGAAATTTGGTAGAAAAGCCAAATGCCTGAAGGGTGCGGAACAAAAACCTCCAATTGACGCGATCGAACGCTTTCTCCGCATCTACACCCGCCAGAACAGCAGGGATCTGACGTCTATTGGCCTTTTCAATGAGATGAATAATTCTACGGGTGTTGTCGTGAGTCTGGCGGCCCTTAATAAATGCAGACTGGTCCGGATGTATGAGGTCAGGCATGAGGTCATTCAATCGTTTGGCTATGATGGAGGAGTATAATTTGACATCTAGGTTGAGAAGGGCAATAGGACAATAGGAGGCACTATGTTGGGGATCCTTACCAGGCTTCGGGATCACTGAGATCATGGCTTCAGTCATAGAAATAGTAGGTTCCCCAGATTCGGCCATCTTATTGAAAAGCAGCGTAAGATAGGGGCAGATGTCCGGGGCGAAGGTCTTGTAGAAAAGGGCAGTGTACCCATCCGGGCTAGGGGCTTTGTGGGGTTTGAGGGCTTTAATCGCTAAATTGACTTCTTCACAGGTGAAGGTAGCGGAGTGCACCTCGTTCCATTCGTTGGAAACTTGAGGTAGGGGCAGCGCCCGGAGAAAGTCCTGCTGGGCATCAGCATCTAGATCCTCACCGGAATATAAAGTATCATAAAATGAGTCAAAGAGGACCGCCTTGTCTTCGTCCTTATGCGTAACCTCCCCATCGGGACCCACAATACCACCAATATATTCTTTTTCCCGTTTACCACGCAATTGCCTGGCCAAATGTTTGCCAATTTTGTTGCTTTGGGAGTAAGATAATTGGCAGAGTTTGAGGAGAGTTAACTCAGCTCTCTTGTTATAAATGGCACGGAGCTTGCTGCGAAGTGCTATCAGCTGGTGGAGGGTCTGTCGGGGTTCAATTTATGTGCGTTTTCGACAGAGGCCAGTGCCTGCTCTAGCTGCTCCCTTTCTCTAGCCCGCTTCGCATTTAATGCGGAGTTAAGGGCGAGACATTTCCCTTGAAAGACTGCCTTGAAAGCGTCCCAGGTGGTAAACTCCGACGTATGCTCTGGTGCGTTAAACTAAAAAAAGTCTTTAATAGTGTCCCGGAGTGTAGCACAAGAACCTTTATCTTGCGTTAAGGACACCGGAAAGTACCACCTGGGAGTAGTCTGTGTGTCCCCGCGCCAGGACAGACAGATGTAAAACAAGCTATGATTGGACACCGAGAGAGGGAAGATTTTGGCATCCTGAAGGGTGCCCAACAAGGACTGACTAATAAAAATATAGTCAAGCCTAGAGTATGTGCGGTGCACATGTGAATAGAAGGTATAGTCCGGGCTTGGGGGTAAAGAGTACGCCATGAGTCTAGTAAGCCTAGGTCTCGGAGTCGTTGTTGGGAGTCAGCGGAAAAAGAGCCCAGATCTGAGCGCTGTGAGTGTGTGCTGTCCAAGTCTTTATGCCAAGTCAAATTAAAGTCCTCCATGAGGATGATCTGTCCTTCCGCGAAATCCAGCATCCTCCCCAACAGTGTGTGTTAGAACAATATTTGACCAGAATTGGGTGTGTATATCGCTACAAAAGTGCAAGTCTTCCCTCTAAGACGCCCCTTGACCATGATCCAGCGGCCCTCCCTGTCGTGAAGAACATCTAGGGGTTGGAATTGTATGGTAGAGCGAAACAGCAGTGCCACCCCCCTGTGTTTAGTAAAAGCCGAAGATCTATAAATAATGGGGTATTGTTTGTGTCCAAAACGTGTGCCTTCAGCTCTAGCGAGGTGCGTCTCCTGGAGCGCCACTACGTCTAAATGATGATCAAGAATGTACTGCCAGACTTTCTGGCGTTTTTGAGGGGAATTAAGACCTTTGACATTCCAGGTGCCAACCGTAACTGTCATAGTATCAGTGGAAAATGAACAGACTCTTTGGAAGCCCTTGTATCTCACATGCGTACTGCGCTGTTGCGAGCCCCCTGAGGATCTTGCGTTGCTCGTTCATCTTAACCACAGGTTGACAAATACTCAAGAGCCAGCCAGAGCTAAAGGATAAAAAGCCGCCACCATGTCCCCTCCCCTCCCCCACCCACCCAAAACCCCCAACAAAAGTCAACAAACATAGAAAAGAATACAATTCCAAGATACATCAACAGAGCTCCGCTGGGAGCGTAAAGCCCCCGCGGAAACCAGGGGGAACAACGGGTCCGAGGTCCCTGTCCACGCCCACCCCAGCCATTGAGTCCAGAAAGAAATCTTAACACTGTCTAGATACGACTGAATACCAGTGACAGGCATAGGGCCCTACCAAAATGAAAGCCCATACAGGCCGTCAGCTAAGAAGGAAAAAGCACATTAAGACATGCCGGCAACCCTGAAGATGGCTATCCTGATACATGCATACAGAAACGAACATAGGCAGTGCTGATACTTCGGGCTGGGAAGGTATAAAGCATAGTTCTTACTTTGAGAAGGGGTCAATCTGTAATCCTCCGAATCCTTCTCCAGGGAGCCGAGGTCCACAAAAGGCCGGGTCGAGACGGATCAAGGCAACAACTACCCCCGGTTGTGACCGGAGAGCTTCAGTGAGGAAGATGAGCCGCCCCCGCCGCTCACCTCCATCGGGGGGGAGGAAGAGCCAGTAAGCAACCAGTTTCGCAGAGGACCAAATCCCCCAGAAGGCTCAGGGGAACGGTAGACCATAGACCCAGAGGGGAGCCTCCAGCAGTTAGCGACGGCCCTTGTGCGAGCCCACAACCATCCCGATGCCGTTGGTGTTCCTCGTGATAGGTCGCCACGTTTGTCTGATGTGATGGCCGAGTCCTCCGTCGTGAGGCCCAAGAGCTCCAGTCCCTCCTTCACCTCCGTGATATGTTGGGGTTTGTTCTGAAATTCAAAACTTAATCCAAAGGGATATGTCCACCTATACCGATGCGTTCCTCACGAAGTTTGGAAGTGATACTTCTAAACAGTTGCCTCCGTGCGAGTGTTGCAGGTGCCAGATCTTGGTAGATGGAGCATGGATGGTTTTGGAATGAGATGGAACTCTTTGTCCTGGCCGCCTGGAGGACCGCCTCTTTCACTTTGAAAGAATGGAACTTTGCTAAGATGTCTCGCGTTCTTTTCTTCTCCCCAGGTTGTGCGATGCCCACGCTATGCACCCTGTCCAGTTTGATCTTGAGTGATTGGGGAGCCAGAATCTCTGCGAACAGACCCTCCACGAAGGCCGCCAGGTTGGGCCCCTCCGCTCCCTCCTCAAGGTCTCGAATACATATGTTCTCTCTCCGAGACCGATTTTCAAGGTCCTCTGTCTTGAGGAGAGATTGATGGAGCTGTTCCTGTAGGTGGCGAACATCTTCCCGCAGCTCTGTGGTTAGTCGCTCTTGCTCCTGAGAGCGCGTCTCCAGGTCGAGGACCCTAATGCCCACGGAATCCACATCTTGTTGGAGGGTGGTCAAGCGATCAGCTAGATCTGCCCGTAGTTGATCGATGGAGGTTTTAATGTCCTGGTTCAGATCGGCTCGGAGTTCTGTTTTGAAGTCTTTAAACATAGCCGTCAAATCCGCTTTCGCAATGGCTCCTGCGTCGCCTCGCAGCGTCTGGCGCTTATCCGAAGGAGGGAAAAAGTCTGAGACTCTGCCCGTCTGCTTGCTCGTATTCTTCTTCGGCGGGATAAGGTGTGGACCAGGCTGGACCCCGAATAGCTGTCTGAGAAGATGTAGGTACTGTGCACCCAGGAAACGATTGAGTGGGGAGGGATTAAAGCAAAGAGAGGTTGTCGGACTCCCAGGTGCGGATTCTGCTACAGGTGCGCGGTCTCCTGCATAGTAACACCTCAAGGGGAGTGAGCCGTAGCCAGTCGACGTCCGCAATGCTATAGAGGAGGGTGACCAGCAATTAAGGACCGATGCGGGATGACATATTCTGTGGCCTGTCCGTGCGTGCCAGCATGCAGTGGAGGCCCGCCAGGAGTCTGTGACTTGAGCCGGGGTCGGCCTTCAGGCGCTGGTAGATGTTGGCGGCGTGGTGTGAGGGGACCGAGGGCCCTTGAAGCGCGATCACTGTCGCAGGAGCAGGATTGTAAGGACAGATCAGGCCTGGAGGCAGGCTGAGGTTATTCTGGAGAGCCTTGCATCAAGACAGCAGTGGCAATGTCCCCAGACCATTGATCGACCTGGTAGCAGCTAGGAATTACAGGGGGCGACCGCAGCTTATGCAGGGAGCAGTCGCGTGGTTAGATAGAGCCCGATGGGGCACCGAGCAGCATTTGGAGGTCCCCGGTGGCCGCCATCTTAAGGCCAGGCAGGTGGAGTATTTTGGAGGGGTGCTGCCGCTAAAACGAAGCCAGTTGATATGCCCCCCAGCCCAGAGGAGGCAGCGGGGGGTCTCCGCAGGGCGGCAGTGCGTAGGCAGCGATCCTACCTCCCGTAGGCAGCCCCAGGTTTCAGTTTCTCAGGGACGGCGTCAGCCGCCATTCTGCGGGTCGTAGTCTCGCTCCTCCGCCAAAAATAACAGCCGCGTCTGGGATCCTAGGGGCAGGTAGAGACGATCCGCTGATGCCCCAGGGTCCCCGCGTTAGGAAGGGAGCATTATCGGCCAGCAGCAAGCTCTGTAGCCGTCTAGAGCCGGCCCGGAGCAGTGCGTGGACCGGGAGCCGAGATGAGCTACGTCCGCTCGGCCATCTTGCCCGGCCACGCTCCCTGGGAATCATTTTTACCATGGCACAAGATTGAGGGTGGTGACAAATTCTCCAGACAGTACAAGTGTATCACTGCATTTCCTTGGCTGGTGGTTGGAGACCCAGAAATCAAGAGGAAAGTGGATGAAGAAAGGGCTTCTGTTAGAAATTCAGTGAGGATATTGTTAGCAAAATGCTGCTGATTTGTTCTTCCTGAGTATAGGGAAATGCTCCTTTTAGACATGGTCACCCCCACTTTGTGCCCATTGGGACTGAAGTTCTTGACTGGGTGTGCACCGGGTTCCTGCTAAACAGGCCTGTGCCAGTGCTCTTTCCCTAAAAACTATTATGCTAACCTGTTCATCTACCTACGGTCGCAGAGGAACACCAAGAGGCACTGGACGGTCCCCTCACTTTGGAGGAAATCGGGGAGGCAATATGTTCCATGGCAACTGGGAAAACCCCGGGGCCGGATGGCCTGCCTGCTGAATACTATAAGGCCTACCGGGAATCCCTGACACAGCGGCTGCATGCCCTTTACTCCACAGCCCTGGAAGAGCACACATTGCCCCCCTCGATGAGTGAGGCCTACCTGGTGTCCCTGCTCAAACCGCACAGGGATCCCGCAGACCTGGGATCATACAGACCCCTAACACTCCTCAATGTGGATTATAAAATATTCGCCAAGGTGCTGACAGAGCGCCTGGTGCCAGTGGTACCTGAGCTAGTCCACAGCGACCAGAATGGCTTTGTGCCCAAGCGTAGCACCTCACTGAACTTGCGAAGGTTTTTTAGAGTGGCAGTAGATAGCGTTTAGGAGTGGCCGAAGGCGGGATGTCTTGTGCTGGACCTTGAAAAGGCCTTCGATTGTCTGGAGTGGGACTACCTCGCAGCAGTGCTGTCGCTCTACGGGCTGGGCTCGGGATTTCACCAAATGGTTGACCTATTGTACAAAAACCCCACAGTTAGGGTGAGAACGGGACCATACATCTCTGATGCCATACCAATATGCACGGGCACCAGGCAGGGGTGTCCGCTTTCACCCCTCCTGTTTGCGTTGGCAATTGAACCCCTGGCAGCAGCGTTGCGGGCGACGCTAGGAGATGGAATACCTCTAGGGGATACGACGCACCAGGTGTCACTGTATGCCGATGACCTATTGGTCTCCGTAAGAGACGTGGGAAATATACCGCCTCAACTAGCGTGTACGTTACGTGAATTTGCCACTAAATCGGGACTCAAAGTGAATGTCGGCAAGTCCTGTATTTATGCATTCGGGGGAGACACATCGGACCCGGGCTATAGCCTAGGCGGTATAAGGGTGCAGTGGAGAGCTGACACTTTCCGCTATTTAGAAATTCAGATATATCGCCAACCGGTGGACCTTGTTGAGGGCAACCTGGGTCGAGCCGTGACAGCCATCCAGTCACAAATACACCTCTGGAAAATACTCCCACTAACGATCGCTGGCAGGGTAGCATTATCTAAGGTGGTGATCTTGCCCCGTCTACTATACCATTTCGCTAACCTGCCTATATATATCCCGGTGGCCTTCTTTACCACACTCACCAAACTAATTAGGGATTTCATCTGGGGCAACGCGCGTCACAGAATGGCGTTGGCTAAGTTGTACTTGCCCACTGACCAAGGAGGCCTTGCGGCCCCTTGTTTTGAGCACTACTATCTGGCCGCACAATTACAGTGGATAGCTCGCTTGTTAGCTGACAGAGGCTGTGAAGACACCGCGTCCACGGCACCTCCCTTCTCACTATACGATATTACCAAACTCTTTCATCCAGCCTCCAGAGCCCCAAAGCCGACACCGCTCCTCCTGGTGGTGGCGTATAAATGCTACCGCCGCAGTCTCTACCTTACCAGAGCGCTGATCCCTTATGCGCCGGCCATTTCATTGTAGGGTTCCCCCAGCGGGCCTGGGGTACTCACGCCTTCTGAACTCAGGGAGTGGCGCGAAGATGACATACAGACCATAGGGGACTTGTACCGGGATGGCACCCTCATACCATATGAATCACTGGTTGAAGAGATGGGGCTGCCACCGGGGCAATTCCTAAGGCACCGCGCATTAATCGAGACACTGACCTCTAGATGGGGGGACATGAAAGAGGAGCCAAGCCACCATCTCACTATACAGTACCTTTATGTCATGGGGCGCGGCAGGCACTTGGTTCGATGGTTTGCGGCATCTCTTCGCACACACGCAGCGGTGAGTCAGGAACCACTACGCCACAAATGGGAAATAGACCTGGGGCGACCACTAGAGGATAAGGAGTGGGGTAGGATACTGCAGAGCCCAACACGTATACCCAGAAACATGCGCTTCCGTCAAATACAACTGTTTATAGTCCACAGAGCATACCTTACACCAGAGAGAATCAATCAGTATTATCACCGCGCTGACATGGTATGTCCTCGCTGCGCGGAGTTGGGAGCTGGTTTGGTGCACATGCTGTGGAGCTGTTGTAAACTACGCTCCTATTGGTGGGCTATAGCGGAAGCCCTGTGCACATGCACGGGCATCACCATACCCTTTGAATGGCCTGTTTACCTATTGCATCACTTTCGCAGAACCCCGGCTACTAAAGTTCCTCTCGCTTTCTTGATTTGGGGCTGGTGGTGGCCAAGCGATTGCTAACGAAGATTTGGAAGGCACGCGACCCGCTGCACATACAGGCATGGTGGTATTCATTCCTAGCGTGGGCTAAAGCAGAAGGAATAGCAATTCTCCGAGAGGAAACGCTGGGGCTCCGGAAGACAGCTATTGCGACACAGTGGGAGGGACTGCTCCAGGCTTTGACACAAACTGGGGAGGACAGCTCGGAGAGAGGCGATCCGGACAGGGGAATAGCACCCTCATGGAGAGTGCTGGATAGCCTGTTAGTAGACAATTGTGACACGATATAAATGCATGTATGCCATCTGACGCTTGGGGAAGACATGGTCATAGTCGCTGGGCGTGGGTGGCAGCTTGCGGAGAGACACGAGGCAGGGCGACAGGGTTGCGGGGGGAGAGGGACGGGGGGCATGGCGTGGAACGTGATTTTGCAAAAATCACAAAAGTCGGATTATGCTGCTGTTGCTGGTTTCGAGTTTTTTTTAGCTTTTGTGCATTTCCGTATGCGGTCACATTTGAGAAGACTCTGTATACTACACTAATAGAACCATGTCATAAATGCATGATGGTATTTACCCTGTCGAGGCTCCACTTGTAACTAGGCCAACAATGGCACCGACATATGTGTTTGTACTACTTCTACGCAACCAAAGTGATGATGTGCTATTGTTAAATGGTTCAATGTATGGTTGGCTTTACATGATGTATTTAGTCTCTAATGACGATGAAAAAGCTATTGAAAACAATAAAAACAGATTAAAAATAAATAAATAAATAAAACT
Organism: Triturus cristatus; assembly: GCF_964204655.1. NCBI lineage: Eukaryota > Metazoa > Chordata > Amphibia > Caudata > Salamandridae > Triturus > Triturus cristatus. The sequence goes on along the minus strand of NC_140584.1, from coordinate 29,121,530 downwards.
GTATAATGCTAAATTGTACCCCAATTGGCCAGGACTTTAGCACCCCTGTAAGTCCTTGATAAATGGCACCTATGGTACTAAGGGCATAAGTACTAAGGAGGGTCCCTATGGTCTGCAGTCACTCAAAGAGACCCACACCAAAACTGCTTGCAGACTACCATTGAAGGATGTGTGAAAGGGTGCAAGCCCGTCTGAAAACACAACATTGCACACTTATTTTGTGATATGCCCAGGTACACTGCATGTCTTCAATGTATGTCCCCCCTAAGGCAGGGTGCGTTATATTACATGTGAGGGCACGTCTGCACAAACAGATATGCCCCTGTGATGTTTACTTCCATTACTAAGACATTGCAAGTGATCAGGAAGCCATCTTAACCATGTGGGTACTGGTCACTACGAGTTACCCAGCTACATAATGGCTTCACTGAAAATATTGGTGTTTGGTATCAAACACCTCATCTCAATAAATGTATACTGATGCCAGTATCAGACTTAATGTGACATGCACTCAGAGGGCACCTTAGAGGCCCCCTTTAAACCTACTAAATCAACTATGAAGAGGTGTTTCTGGATGTAATTAGGCTGGATAGATCTTATGATATCAAATGGTGCAAAAATGTCAGATTTTGTGCCTAGGTTTGCTCAGTCATTGGGAGCAATCACTGCCTGAGCTAATTCCCTTGAAAGAACAAATTAAAAAACTGTACTGGCATTGGGTGGTACAGAAAGAGTCTGACAACACCTCCAGAAGTTCTCTCACTACGAATTGTGTCCAGTGCGAGTCAAGTCTTCAGTTTGAAGAGTCCTGGACTGCATTACTACCTCCCTATACAGGAAGCTATACGTTCAATTCAGGATTGGCTCGTTGCCCCTTAGGACGCTTACTGCAAAATGTTCTCTGCACTCTGAGCTCTCTTTGATCTGCCCAAGCTGTAAAAGGATAAAGAAAGTATAGCCCATGTTTTTTTATTTTAAAACAGATTTTATTTCCATTTTTCAGTTAGCATTAGTACCGTTATACACATTCAAGTCTTGTATGTTTCTACAATTGTTTAACATTCAATTTTTGCAACTATTTAACATCTTAGTTCTATATTGAGGATCTGTTCAAGCTGCGTCCCCATTGCAGGTCACTGGATTATCAATTGTTGTTCGCCTACGATGTTATTTGTTAGTTGGTTTTGTGACTGACTTTGCCCCCTTTGATCCTCCCCAAGTCCCTCAGGCCTATCTAGGTTTCCTCCTCCGGTAGTATCTGGTCTATTGCTCCAGCAGGTTCATGTCTTATTGGGCTTCCCTGTTGGGAGTGTGTCCCCGGTGTTGTGCTCCCGGATTCCAGGCCCTTGTGTTGCATGCTCTCTAAGAGTGCCTCCCACGCCCTGGCCCTCTCAATTGTGCCTAGTCCTCTTTGTGCATTCCTAAACAGGATCCTGCCCTCACAGGCTGCCCATTTCTCCAGTTCCCGTTTCCACCTAGCTATATTGCCCCCCCCCGGTGCTTTCCATTGATTAGTGTTTTCCCGTTTGGCTAGAATGAACACCAATTCCTGAAACTTGTCAGTGATCTTTGCCGTGTGGGAGAATAGGTTAAGAAAGCAATGGGCCGGTGTGCTTGAACCCTCTTGGTTGATAATTCGAGCAAGTTTGATTGTCACTGCCTGCCAGTAGGCGGCCAAATCCTGATGGCACCATAGCATGTGGATAAGGTCTGCCCCCACCTCACCGCATCTCGGGCAGCCCGCGTCCTCCCTGTGGAAGTAGCAGTTAATACAATTTGGGGTAAGGTATGCCCGGTGTAGTATGTAGAAACTGATCAGTCTGAAGCAGGCTTTTCTTGAAATCCTGAGCACTCCTGAGTCCTGTCTATTATGTTCTCCCAGTCTTTATCTACTAGGGACCTACCTGATCTTCCGTCCAGCAGTCTCTCAGTGCTGTCATGGGTCTGATGGCGTCGCTACCTATTGCCCTATTGAGGCAGGTAACCGCCTTTATGGTGTTCATATGTAGCCACAAGTAGAGTGATGATCTGGCTCTACATTGCCCCCTCCCCAGTGTCTTCGTATGGCCCTAGTGATCGCTCTGTGTAGCAAGAATTGACCCTATGGGATACCCTAAAATTATTGAACGCTATTAATTCCCCATCTTTGTACAAGTCTCCCACTTTTGTAGCCCCTGCTTGCTTTCAGTCTTCTAGACCCCTCTACTGTCCCATGTGGTAGCACCTGGAGCGCTATCATTGGTAGGTCTGGGGAGTAGGGTTGGCTGGTCCGCGTCTTCTGGAGACATCTGTGCCAGCATCGCCGTATCACTTTGGATTCGTTCGTGTCCTCTTGTGGGGTCCCCTCAATTCTCAGGAGAGTACGCAATAGTATGGCTCCCTCTGGGGTGAAAGGTCATACCTCCTTATCTTGCGTTAGTCTCTCAGACACCCACTGTGTGAGCCTCTGCAGTTGCCCTGCCAAATAGTAGGATTCGAAGTCCGGGACAGCTAGTCCTCCCTCTGCAGCTGGGCGTTTGTGTCGCAAGGGCCAACCGTCATTGGCCAGACCCCCATATAAAGGCTGATAAACATGAGTAAAGTTCCCTGTACCATGCACTGGCACCTATATTGGGAGTGTTGCAAAGTAATAAATTAGTCTGGGCAGATCCACCATCTTCAGGAGGGTGACTCTGCCCGCCATGCTATTCTTTAGTGAGCGTAGTGCTCCCCCCTATGTTTCTTCGCTGTAGATCTAGCTGTGCGTGGTATATTTTAACCCCTAGGTATCAAAAGCAGTGCGGCTTCCACAGCAGGTCCCCCAATCTCTGTGGCGGGGTCCACCAGCTATCATTGGGAAGAGGTGTGACTAATGCCAGTTTACCCTGAGTCCCGATAGGGCCCCACATTTCTCCAGCATGTCCCTGGCCTCTTGCAGCTTCCCCTCCGGTTCCTTCAGGAATAAGAGATCATCGGCGTACACTGCAACGTGGTGCACCTGTCTTCCCAGACACAGGCCAGATGGGCCAACCAGGCCAGGAGTTCCATGGCCAGGGCACATAGCAGAGGAGAGAGGGGGCATCCCTGGCACGTGCCTCTTCCAACTCGGTATTGTTCTGATATCGTTTGGCCTGTGCGCACTCTGGCCAGTGGTTCCAAGTATAGCAGGCGCACCCACCCTATGAAGTCCTGCCCCACTCCCATCTGTTCTAGGGCAGAATAGAGAAACCCCCTCTCCAGGCTGTCGAACGCCTTCTCCATATCTATGGCGAATATTGCACCCTCCCGTTCCTCATGTCCCCCGCCTCCAGTATGGAAAGGAGCTGTCTGATATTTAGAGTTGTATTCCTTCCCGGGATGAATCCCGCCTGGTCCGGGTGGACAAGCGTATATGGGAGTAGCCTCGTCGCTAAAAGCTTGCTTAATATTTTGAAGTCTAGATTGAGCATGGACAACGGCCTATATGCTGCATATTCCAGGGTGGGTTTGTCCGGCTTAAGTAGGGGAATCCCCAGTGCTTCTCTTGTGGTCTTTTGAAGGAGACCCTCCTCCCCGGCTGCGGTATACATCTCCACAAGCTTGGGGGCCAGTTCCTCTACATATCTGGCATAGAACTCCGTAGGTAGCCCATCAGTTCACAGAGTCTTGCCCCTGGCCAGTCCTTTAATGGCTGCCCTAACCTCGGGCTCCGAGATTTCTGCCCCAGCTGTTCCGCGTCGTGGTCGGTCAGGGTGGGAAGGGGGAGCGGAGCCAAGAACTCCCTTATCCTTCCTCTCTCACGGTCCCCGAAGCTTTTATACAGGCACTTATAAAATTCAAGAAATCTGCCATTTAGGTCTCTCTGCCTATAAAGGGAGTGCCCCAAATGGCCGGCTATTTCCATGATGTTGTTGTCCCTACGGGCCGGATTGGCCAGCCAAGCCGCCTTATCCTTCTCCGCATGGGTGCGGTCCATGTAAGTTTTGTAGTCCAAAACATCGCAGTCGTTCTAATTGAACTGCCACTGGCTCCTTTGCATCTAGGAGCTCCTGGCGGAGCTCCGGGAGTTCAGGTCGTTGCGTCTCAATGTCCCGCAGTACTCTGTCCGCCCATTCCACATCTGTCAGTAATGCCCTATGGACCCAAATAGATGTCGCCATGCACCTACCCCTAATTACGGCCTTAAAGGTTTCATACTCCGTCAAGCTAAAATGGGTGGAGCTGGCATTATGATTAAAATATGAAATTATGTGTTCCCTAGTTTCCTGTAGGAAGACCTGGTCTTCCAGTGCTCCAAGTTTGAGGCGCCAGGTAGGTATAGGCTGGTATTTCAATCCCCAGTGTATCCTCATCACGGCAGGTTTATCGGCCGATATTGTACGTGTTAGATATTCTACCCCCAGCCTCAGAGCATGCATGTCAGAAGAGCATAGGAAGGTATCCAGGCGAACGTGCAGTTCGTGGGCGTGTGAGAAGTGAGAGTAGCGTTTGTCAAGTGGGTGCATGCTCCTCAAAGCATCCACCAATCGCCATTGGGTCTGCCACTCTATGCATGGAGAATGGAAGTGGTTCAAGGCAGGGTCCGCTACACAGTTAAAATCCCCTCTCATAATGATGGAGCCAATCAAATAGGGCGCGAAAATGCCAAACATCTTGTCCAGGAAGGCAATGTGCTCGGAGTTTGGCCTGTATATGTTAATTATTGTTACATCCTGCCTATCCAGGCATCCCGTGAGTATTCGCTACCGCCCCTCCGTGTCGGCTTTTTGCCCTGTGTACTGAACTGGAATTCCGCCTTAGTGATGAGAACTCCCAAGGGGTTGGGTAGCTCTCCCCACTTTCAGCTGGGGGGGACGCGTGTTAGACCTGTCAGCCCTTTGGGTGGTCCCTCCTCATCATTATTTATTTTGTCCCACTTTTGCCTCAAACCCTGTTTGAATTTTTCCTTTTTGGGAACCACCAGACTTTTTTGTGTTGCTACAGATTCAGGGAGCCATTTTAGCTACCCCTGAAACTTCTGTCTGAGGGCCTGGAGCACAAAATGGTGGCCACCTGTGACATCACCAGCATCCACTGGAACCTACCAGCACCTTCCAGAACATTCCAGGAGATTCCAGAACTCTGTGACAGTTGGAGACCGTTTAGAATGTTGGGAGGATAAGAGAGGCAGTTGGCAGTTGGAGCTGGCAGTTGGCACCTGACTGGTGAAGAGAGAGGAGCACAACAGTGAAGGAGGAAGGAGTGAAGCAGCAGGGGTGGAAACTTGTGCCTGGAGTGGGGTCCATAAACCCACCCTTGATACTTGTCCCTACTGATGGATCCCAGCCTATAGCCCTGTGTGGGAAGAAGACAGAAGAAACTTATCCTAAGGACCTGGACAGCAGGAACAGGCCTTAGAACCAAGAAAACAGCAAGATTCTGACCTGAGAACTGGTTTCCCTGGAGTCCGGCGTCGAGTAGCCTGAAGACCTGGAGCCCGAGGTGGAGAAGCGGCGCTGACTGAAGTAGCAGACGTCGTACCCGGAGCCGCCTGAGGTCGTGAGAGGGCGCCGACGGAGGTCGTGAGGAATACCAGAGGTCGAGGAGGAAGTGAACCGAGGTCGAGCGAGCGGCGTCATCGGAGGAGTGAAGTCCGCCCTCCGGAGTCGTCGGAGACCGAGGTAGAGGAGCACCGGAGGTCGGGAGTGAGGATCGCACTCCGGAGTCGCCCGGAGCCTGTGAGAAGGAGCACCGGAGGTCGGGGGTGAGGATCGCACCCCGGAGTCGCCGGAAGTCGAAATCGAGGCCAGGCCGGCCGACGTCATCGGAGCCGAGAGCGCCATCGGACCGGAGCCGCTCGAAGTCGACATCGTGAAGAGACTGCCCGACGCCGTCGAACCGGAGGTCGAGATCGAACCGAGGCCACCGACATCGGACCGGAACCGCCTACCGGCGTCGTCAAAGAACTGACATTGTGCCGAGGCTGCCAAGACCGAACCGGAACCGCCTCACGGCGTCGACACGACTCCAGCGGCGTCGGAACATCAGAAAAAGGGCAGTAAGTGGAGTAGAGGGCGCCTAAGGCCCTGTGGAGACCTGAGAGACTGCTCTAAGGGGCTAGGGAGGTGCTGAAACCCACCTGACTGTGCCTGGGGTGAACTGGGACTAACCTAGAGAGGTTGTGTGGAGAGAGAAAGCCAGGGCACTGGTATACCCCCCTTGGATCTACCTCAGATTAGGCCTCAGCCTTGTCCCAGCCAGGGAGTAGCCCCCCCTCAAGCCTTCCACAACCCTACAAGCTGTGCCTGGGCCAAATCTGCCCTTAAGAATTGAAGTGTCATCTGATTACATGAGTGTTGCTGTATACTTTTAATTATTTATTGGGGGTACTGTATTTATTGAATTTTTACCTATTTATTGCTGCACTATATTTATAGGTCCTCAGGACTTGTTGGTGTACAATATTTATTGGTACAGTATTTATTGCCTCAAAGTATTTAATTGTCTGTATATATTGCACTTGTATTTATGCCCTGTTATTTATGATCACCCCTATTTATTTCATCAAACAGCCAATATTTATTTGACCTGCACTAATTGAAACTTGTATATTGTGATTGACCTATTTATTTTCCCAATCAGCAACTAAGAGAAAAAGATAAAGAAACATATTTTCATAATTTTTACGGTGTAGAGTCGTTTTTGGAACGGATGCACGCATGGTTATTGTATGGGTATATTGTACGCTTAGCACGGTGCCTGATTCCTGACCACTCGAGCCAAGCTACCACAGTGTGTTCGGGGAGTCCACCACCACCCTGCGGAGTGGGAGTGGGCTGTTTCCAACATAAATTGGTGTTCAGCGGTGGGATAGAGCTGTGCCTACATATACTCAACAATAACTGTGGGTAGTCCATAGGCCTACACCGGGAGTTTTCTCACAGCGGCCTTCCTAATTGTGGGTTTTTGTTTTTTTCCAAATTTACTCTGGTGGTGGGAGGAGGTATTATTAAAGGTACCCCCCTGCATTGTTACTGCACAAAACCTGTCCTCTAACCTGAGTGGGCAAGATGGAGTTTGTACTAGAAAATCTAGAAACGTACACTGTGGCCCAACTCAGGGAGTTTTGCCAGCGGGAGGGGGTGTACTGTCCCCCAGGAGCAAAGAAGGGTGCACTCCAAACCAGCTTAAGGGCTTGGGGGGAGGCACGCCGAGAAAGCAAGGCTGAGGAGGAAGACAGGGATGGAGAGCCTGACACCGAGGGGGCTGAGATGTACCAACCTGAGGTGGGGAACCTGTCAGCAGGGCCCAGGACACTTTCTAGGAAGGGCAGCACTGTCTCTAGTGGGGGCTTATCCGAAGTGGAGTTAGCAGATCGGAGGGAGAAAAGACAGCTCACATGGGACTTAGCAAAGCTGGAGAAGGAGAAGGAGGAACAGAAGATGGCTCATGAGACGGAGAAACAGAAGATGGCTCATGAGATAAGACTGAAAGAGATAGAGCTTCAGATCTTAAGAATTGGGGCACCAACTGTTCCTAATGGTGGCAGCAAAGACCAAGAAATCACCAGGGAATCCAAACCTTACCTGCCAAAGGACATAGTAGCTAGCTATGGGGCGGGTGACGACATCGCCAAGTGGCTAGCAGCCTATGAGGTCTCGTTGAGGGCCCATGGGGTTCCAGTGAAGTATTGGGGAGGAGGATTGTATAGGTACATGCCTCCAGCTGGTAGGGATGCTTTATTGGCCCTCGAAGAGGATGAGCAGACCCACTACCCCACCATGAAACTGGCGCTCATCAGAAAGTTTGGACTAACACCTGAAAAGTACAGACAGAAGTTCAGGGGTAGTCACAAACTGGGCACACAGAATTGGGTGGACTTCCTGGACTATGCAAAGAAGGCACTGGAAGGTTGGATTCAGGGCAGTGAAGTAAGGAACTACGAGGAGCTGTTTGACCCAGTACTGAAGGAACACCTACTCGAGAAATGTTTCCCTGAACTGCGGCAACACCTGGTGGATAGCAAGCTGACCAGTCCCCGGAAGCTTGCTGAGGAGGCGGACATTTGGGCTAGTACCCGGGTGTCCACAAGGGGGACTGGAGGGGATACTCAAAAGGCCGGACAGGGCGCCCCCCAGAAGAAAGAGGGAGGGGAAAAGAAAAAGGAGTTCTCCAAAGGCCCCCAAAATAACTTCCAAGGGAAGGGAACAGGATTCACCTCTAAGGCTAACCCACCCAGAAACCCTAATCCTGGCCAGAGTCAGCAGCCAAGGGTTGTCCATTGCTACGAGTGCGGTGGCGTTGGACACTATAAAGGAGATCCGAAGTGTCAGAAACGATCACCCCCTCCCACTGGAGGAAAGCCCCCCGGAGTAGCTAGTGTAGTGCTCGGGGAGGAGATGCCCTTAACTAAGGGAAGGGAGTGGGCGGGTGTCACTTTAGTGTCCCTGGGAGAACGGGAGATGGTTCCTAAGATCCAGGTGCCCGCAAATACCGCAAAGTATGGGCAGTGGATCACCATCAACGGCCAAAGAGGGGAGGCTCTGAGAGACACAGGAGCCAGTATGACTATGGTGCGTAGCCAGCTGGTGTCTCCAGAGCAGGTAATTCCCGATGTACTCCACCCAGCCGCGATGGCTGACGGCAGAACAGGCCACTATCCCGTGGCCGAGGTTCCCTTTGAATGGGGGGGGGTTGCAGGTTCACTTCGAGTTGCCGTAAGCCCTGCCGTGCCAGTCGATTGTCTGCTGGGCAATGACATGGAGCACAACGCTTGGAAGGAGGTGGAATACCGGACTCACACCGAGATGCTGGGTACACCTGACTGGGCCTGTGTTAGCACAAGGTCCGCGACTACCCGAAGAGGGAGTTCATTTCGGCTGGAGCCTGGAACAAAGGCCCAGCCAGCTGCCAGTCAAGGGAAGAACCGAGGACAGGAGGAGCCTGCCTCGGCGTCTCCACCCCGTAGGACGGATAGGCCACCGGAGGTGGTGGGCCAGGAGTCTGCGGAGGGGGACGTTACCAACCTGGAGGACTTACCCATCCCGGCCGAGTGGCACGTGGAGGGAGGCCCGTCCAGGGAGGAATTCTGCCAGGGCCAGAGGGAGTGCCCTACCCTTGAGGGGCTGAGGCGACAGGCCGAAGCCCAGGCAGCAGGGAACGTTGAAGGGAACTACAGTGTTTACTGGGAGGATGGCCTCCTCTACAGTGAACCCAAGGCACCCCTACATGGATCGTCACGAGCCTTGGTAGTTCCTCAACGTTATCGAGCCTTCCTTCTGGAGTTGGCTCACGAGATACCATTGGCAGGACACCTGGGGCAAGACAAGACCTTCGCCCGTCTTGTCCCACCCTTTTATTGGCCTCAGATGAAAGTGTCGTCCGATACCTACTGCCGGACATGTGTGTCTTGCCAAGCCAGTGGGAAAACAGGGGTGAAGCTGAAAGCTCCCCTGGAACCACTTCCTGTCGTTAGCACCCCCTTTGAAAGGGTGGGCATCGACATTGTGGGTCCATTAGATCCACCGACTACAGCTGGTCACAGGTTTATCCTGGTTCTGGTGGATCATGCCACACGGTACCCAGAGGCAATACCTCTGAGGACCATAACAGCACCTGCTGTGGCTAGGGCCCTGATGGGAATCTTTACCCGAGTGGGTTTTCCCAAGGAAGTTGTGTCCGACAGGGGGACCAACTTCATGTCAGCATATATGCGGGCAATGTGGAAGGAGTGTGGAGTGACCTACCGGTTCACAACTCCTTACCACCCCCAGACCAATGGTCTGGTGGAAAGGTTTAACAAAACCTTAAAAGGCATGATCCGAAGTCTGCCTGAAAGCCTGCGGAGGAAATGGGACGTCCTCCTACCCTGTTTACTTTTTTCCTACAGGGAAGTGCCACAGAAGGGAGTGGGCTTCAGCCCCTTCGAGCTTCTGTATGGGCACCCTGTACGTGGACCTCTTAACCTGGTGAGAGACGGATGGGAAAGAACTCCCAGAAAGCTCCCCCAGGATGTGGTGAGCTACATGCTGGCCTTCCGGAGCCAAATGGCTAAGTTGTGGAAGCAAGCTTCTGACAACTTGGAAGCCAGCCAAGCAGTAATGAAGGCGTGGTATGACCACAACGCTCACCCGGTGGAGTTGGAGCCTGGCCAGAAGGTGTGGGTGATCGAACCAGGAGAGCTTAGTGCCCTCCAGGATCGCTGGTCAGGACCCTTTGAGGTGTTGGAGAAGAAGGGTAAGGCTACCTACTTGGTGGACCTGAAGACCCCTCGTCAGCCCCTGCGGGTGCTGCATGCCAACCGCCTCAAACCCCACCACGAGAGGCCCGAAGTCATCTTGATGATGGTGACTGACGGAGGAGAGGACGTGGAAAGCGAGCCTCTCCCTGATCTGTTTGCGTCTCAGGAAAAGGATGGGTCGGTGGAGGGAGTGATTCTCTCCCCATCTCTAACTCCTGAACAGCAGGAGGACTGTCGCCAGGCCCTGGGGCAGTACTCTGCGTTGTTCTCCCTTGTCCCGGGTAGGACTCACCTGTGCGTCCATGACGTGGACACAGGAGACAGCCCACCTGTGAAGTCCAAGATCTACCGGATGTCAGACAAGGTGAAGGCCAGCATTCATAGTGAAGTCACTAAGATGCTGGAGCTAGGAGTGATTGAACCTTCCAGCAGCCCCTGGTCCAGTCCGGTGGTGTTAGTACCGAAGGCTGCACCACCGGGTGCCCAACCAGAACTGAGGTTCTGTGTGGACTACCGGGGACTGAATTCAGTGACCAAGACTGATGCACATCCGATCCCTAGGGCGGATGAATTAATTGACCGGCTGGGAGCTGCCCAATATCTAAGTACCTTTGACCTTACTTCGGGGTACTGGCAGATCTCTTTGACTGATGGAGCAAGGGAAAGGTCAGCCTTCTCCACGCCCAATGGCCACTACCAGTTCTGTGTGATGCCCTTTGGGCTCAAGAACGCACCTGCCACGTTTCAGCGCCTGGTAAACCAGATCCTCACCGGAATGGAGAGTTTCTCTGCTGCTTATCTGGATGACATAGCCGTCTTCAGTAACAGCTGGGAGGATCACTTGCGTCACCTGCAAGCTGTTCTCCAGGCCCTGAGACAAGCTGGATTGACGATCAAGGCCAGCAAGTGCCAGATCGGGCAGGGGTCGGTAGTGTACCTTGGACACTTGGTGGGTAGGGGAACGGTGCAACCCCTCCAGGCGAAGATCGAGGCCATCATGGCCTGGGAACCCCCCAAGACACAGACTGAGATCCGAGCATTTTTGGGCCTCACGGGATACTATCGCCGCTTCGTGAAGGGGTACGGTACCATCGTAGCCCCCCTCACGGAGCTCACGTCCAAGAAACAACCTCGACGGGTAGTCTGGACGGAGGCTTGTCAGCAAGCCTTTGAGAAATTGAAGAAAGCCATGTGCGAGGCCCCGGTCTTAAGGGCCCCAGACTTTTCCAGGAAGTTCATTGTCCAGACAGATGCATCAGAACATGGCATTGGGGCAGTGTTATCGCAACTCAACGAAGAGGGCCTGGATCAACCCGTGGTCTTCCTATCCAGGAGACTACTTCCCAGGGAACAGAAGTGGAGTGCAATAGAGCGTGAAGCCTTTGCAGTGGTATGGGCTCTGAAGAAGTTGCGGCCATACCTGTTTGGTTCGCACTTCCTGGTTCAGACCGACCACAGACCCCTTCGCTGGCTGATGCAGATGAAGGGGGAGAATCCCAAGTTGTTGAGGTGGTCTATTTCCCTACAGGGGATGGACTTTCAGGTGGAACATCGGCCTGGAGTGGACCACGCCAATGCAGACGGTCTCTCAAGGTATTTCCGCCTTAGTGATGAGAACTCCCAAGGGGTTGGGTAGCTCTCCCCACTTTCAGCTGGGGGGGACGCGTGTTAGACCTGTCAGCCCTTTGGGTGGTCCCTCCTCATCATTATTTATTTTGTCCCACTTTTGCCTCAAACCCTGTTTGAATTTTTCCTTTTTGGGAACCACCAGACTTTTTCGTGTTGCTACAGATTCAGGGAGCCATTTTAGCTACCCCTGAAACTTCTGTCTGAGGGCCTGGAGCACAAAATGGTGGCCACCTGTGACATCACCAGCATCCACTGGAACCTACCAGCACCTTCCAGAACATTCCAGGAGATTCCAGAACTCTGTGACAGTTGGAGACCGTTTAGAATGTTGGGAGGATAAGAGAGGCAGTTGGCAGTTGGAGCTGGCAGTTGCCACCTGACTGGTGAAGAGAGAGGAGCACAACAGTGAAGGAGGAAGGAGTGAAGCAGCAGGGGTGGAAACTTGTGCCTGGAGTGGGGTCCATAAAACCACCCTTGATACTTGTCCCTACTGATGGATCCCAGCCTATAGCCCTGTGTGGGAAGAAGACAGAAGAAACTTATCCTAAGGACCTGGACAGCAGGAACAGGCCTTAGAACCAAGAAAACAGCAAGATTCTGACCTGAGAACTGGTTTCCCTGGAGTCCGGCGTCGAGTAGCCTGAAGACCTGGAGCCCGAGGTGGAGAAGCGGCGCTGACTGAAGTAGCAGACGTCGTACCCGGAGCCGCCTGAGGTCGTGAGAGGGCGCCGACGGAGGTCGTGAGGAATACCAGAGGTCGAGGAGGAAGTGAACCGAGGTCGAGCGAGCGGCGTCATCGGAGGAGTGAAGTCCGCCCTCCGGAGTCGTCGGAGACCGAGGTAGAGGAGCACCGGAGGTCGGGAGTGAGGATCGCACTCCGGAGTCGCCCGGAGCCTGTGAGAAGGAGCACCGGAGGTCGGGGGTGAGGATCGCACCCCGGAGTCGCCGGAAGTCGACATCGAGGCCAGGCCGGCCGACGTCATCGGAGCCGAGAGCGCCATCGGACCGGAGCCGCTCGAAGTCGACATCGTGAAGAGACTGCCCGACGCCGTCGAATCGGAGGTCGAGATCGAACCGAGGCCACCGACATCGGACCGGAACCGCCTACCGGCGTCGTCAAAGAACTGACATTGTGCCGAGGCCGCCGAGACCGAACCGGAGCCGCCTCACGGCGTCGACACGACTCCAGCGGCGTCGGAACATCAGGAAAAGGGCAGTAAGTGGAGTAGAGGGCGCCTAAGGCCCTGTGGAGACATGAGAGACTGCTCTAAGGGGCTAGGGAGGTGCTGAAACCCACCTGACTGTGCCTGGGGTGAACTGGGACTAACCTAGAGAGGTTGTGTGGAGAGAGAAAGCCAGGGCACTGGTATACCCCCCTTGGATCTACCTCAGATTAGGCCTCAGCCTTGTCCCAGCCAGGGAGTAGCCCCCCTCAAGCCTTCCACAACCCTACAAGCTGTGCCTGGGCCATATCAGCCCTTAAGAATTGAAGTGTCATCTGATTATATGAGGGTTGCTGTATACTTTTAATTATTTATTGGGGATACTGTATTTATTGAGTTTTTACCTATTTATTGCTGCACTATATTTATAGGTCCACAGGACTTGATGGTGTACAATATTTATTGGTACAGTATTTATTGCCTCAAAGTATTTAATTGTCTGTATATATTGTACTTGTATTTATGCCCTGTTATTTATGATCACCCCTATTTATTTCATCAAACAGCCAATATTTATTTGACCTGCACTAATTGAAACTTGTATATTGTGATTGACCTATTTATTTTTCCAATCAGCAACTAAGAGAAAAAGATAAAGAAAGAATATTTTCATAATTTTTACGGTGTAGAGTCGTTTTTGGAACGGATGCACGCATGGTTCTTGTATGGGTATATTGTATGCTTAGCACTGCGCCTGTTTCCTGACCACTCGAGCCAAGCTACCACAGTGTGTTCGGGGAGTCCACCACCACCCTGCGGAGTGGGAGTGGGCTGTTTCCAACATAAATTGGTGTTCAGTGGTGGGATTGAGCTGTGCCTACGTATACTCAACAATAACTGTGGGTAGTCCATAGGCCTACACCGGGAGTTTTCTCAAAAGCGGCCTTCCTAATTGTGGGTTTTTGTTTTTTCCAAATTTACTCTGGTGGTGGGAGGAGGTATTATTAAAGGTACCCCCCTGCATTGTTACTGCACAAAACCTGTCCTCTAACCTGAGTGGGCAAGATGGAGTTTGTACTAGAAAATCTAGAAACCTACACTGTGGCCCAACTCAGGGAGTTTTGCCAGCGGGAGGGGGTGTACTGTCCCCCAGGAGCAAAGAAGGGTGCACTCCAAACCAGCTTAAGGGCTTGGGGGGAGGCACGCCGAGAAAGCAAGGCTGAGGAGGAAGACAGGGATGGAGAGCCTGACCCCGAGGGGGCTGAGATGTACCAACCTGAGGTGGGGAACCTGTCAGCAGGGCCCAGGACACTTTCTAGGAAGGGCAGCACTGTCTCTAGCGGGGGCTTATCCAGCGTGGAGTTAGCAGATCGGAGAGAGAAAAGACAGCTCACATGGGACTTAGCAAAGCTGGAGAAGGAGAAGGAGGAACAGAGGTTGGCTCATGCGACGGAGAAAGAGAGGATGGCTCATGAGATAAGACTGAAAGAGATAGAGCTTCAGATCCTAAGAATTGGGGCACCAACTGTTCCTAATGGTGGCAGCAAAGACCAAGAAATCACCAGGGAATCCAAACCTTACCTGCCAAAGGACATAGTAGCTAGCTATGGGGCGGGTGACGACATCGCCAAGTGGCTAGCAGCCTATGAGGTCTCGTTGAGGGCCCATGGGGTTCCAGTGAAGTATTGGGGAGGAGGATTGTATAGGTACATGCCTCCAGCTGGTAGGGATGCTTTATTGGCCCTCGAAGAGGATGAGCAGACCCACTACCCCACCATGAAACTGGCGCTCATCAGAAAGTTTGGACTAACACCTGAAAAGTACAGACAGAAGTTCAGGGGTAGTCACAAACTGGGCACACAGAATTGGGTGGACTTCCTGGACTATGCAAAGAAGGCACTGGAAGGTTGGATTCAGGGCAGTGAAGTAAGGAACTACGAGGAGCTGTTTGACCTAGTACTGAAGGAACACCTACTCGAGAAATGTTTCCCTGAACTGCGGCAACACCTGGTGGATAGCAAGCTGACCAGCCCCCGGAAGCTTGCTGAGGAGGCGGACATTTGGGCCAGTACCCGGGTGTCCACAAGGGGGACTGGAGGGGATACTCAAAAGGCCGGACAGGGCGCCCCCCAGAAGAAAGAGGGAGGGGAAAAGAAAAAGGAGTTCTCCAAAGGCCCCCAAAATAACTTCCAAGGGAAGGGAACAGGATTCACCTCTAAGGCTAACCCACCCAGAAACCCTAATCCTGGCCAGAGTCAGCAGCCAAGGGTTGTCCATTGCTACGAGTGCGGTGGCGTTGGACACTATAAAGGAGATCCGAAGTGTCAGAAACGATCACCCCCTCCCACTGGAGGAAAGCCCCCCGGAGTAGCTAGTGTAGTGCTCGGGGAGGAGATGCCCTTAACTAAGGGAAGGGAGTGGGCGGGTGTCACTTTAGTGTCCCTGGGAGAACGGGAGATGGTTCCTAAGATCCAGGTGCCCGCAAATACCGCAAAGTATGGGCAGTGGATCACCATCAACGGCCAAAGAGGGGAGGCTCTGAGAGACACAGGAGCCAGTATGACTATGGTGCGTAGCCAGCTGGTGTCTCCAGAGCAGGTAATTCCCGATGTACTCCACCCAGCCGCGATGGCTGACGGCAGAACAGGCCACTATCCCGTGGCCGAGGTTCCCTTTGAATGGGGGGGGGTTGCAGGTTCACTTCGAGTTGCCGTAAGCCCTGCCGTGCCAGTCGATTGTCTGCTGGGCAATGACATGGAGCACAACGCTTGGAAGGAGGTGGAATACCGGACTCACACCGAGATGCTGGGTACACCTGACTGGGCCTGTGTTAGCACAAGGTCCGAGACTACCCGAAGAGGGAGTTCATTTCGGCTGGAGCCTGGAACAAAGGCCCAGCCAGCTGCCAGTCAAGGGAAGAACCGAGGACAGGAGGAGCCTGCCTCGGCGTCTCCACCCCGTAGGACGGATAGGCCACCGGAGGTGGTGGGCCAGGAGTCTGCGGCGGGGGACGTTACCAACCTGGAGGACTTACCCATCCCGGCCGAGTGGCACGTGGAGGGAGGCCCGTCCAGGGAGGAATTCTGCCAGGGCCAGAGGGAGTGCCCTACCCTTGAGGGGCTGAGGCGACAGGCCGAAGCCCAGGCAGCAGGGAACGTTGAAGGGAACTACAGTGTTTACTGGGAGGATGGCCTCCTCTACAGTGAACCCAAGGCACCCCTACATGGATCGTCACGAGCCTTGGTAGTTCCTCAACGTTATCGAGCCTTCCTTCTGGAGTTGGCTCCTGAGATACCATTGGCAGGACACCTGGGGCAAGACAAGACCTTCGCCCGTCTTGTCCCACACTTTTATTGGCCTCAGATGAAAGTGTCGTCCGATACCTACTGCCGGACATGTGTGTCTTGCCAAGCCAGTGGGAAAACAGGGGTGAAGCTGAAAGCTCCCCTGGAACCACTTCCTGTCGTTAGCACCCCCTTTGAAAGGGTGGGCATCGACATTGTGGGTCCATTAGATCCACCGACTACAGCTGGTCACAGGTTTATCCTGGTTCTGGTGGATCATGCCACACGGTACCCAGAGGCAATACCTCTGAGGACCATAACAGCACCTGTTGTGGCTAGGGCCCTGATGGGAATCTTTACCCGAGTGGGTTTTCCCAAGGAAGTTGTGTCCGACAGGGGGACCAACTTCATGTCAGCATATATGCGGGCAATGTGGAAGGAGTGTGGAGTGACCTACCGGTTCACAACTCCTTACCACCCCCAGACCAATGGTCTGGTGGAAAGGTTTAACAAAACCTTAAAAGGCATGATCAGAAGTCTGCCTGAAAGCCTGCGGAGGAAATGGGACGTCCTCCTACCCTGTTTACTTTTTTCCTACAGGGAAGTGCCACAGAAGGGAGTGGGCTTCAGCCCCTTCGAGCTTCTGTATGGGCACCCTGTACGTGGACCTCTTAACCTGGTGAGAGACGGATGGGAAAGAACTCCCAGAAAGCTCCCCCAGGATGTGGTGAGCTACATGCTGGCCTTCCGGAGCCAAATGGCTAAGTTGTGGAAGCAAGCTTCTGACAACTTGGAAGCCAGCCAAGCAGTAATGAAGGCGTGGTATGACCACAACGCTCACCCGGTGGAGTTGGAGCCTGGCCAGAAGGTGTGGGTGATCGAACCAGGAGAGCTTAGTGCCCTCCAGGATCGCTGGTCAGGACCCTTTGAGGTGTTGGAGAAGAAGGGTAAGGCTACCTACTTGGTGGACCTGAAGACCCCTCGTCAGCCCCTGCGGGTGCTGCATGCCAACCGCCTCAAGCCCCACCACGAGAGGCCCGAAGTCATCTTGATGATGGTGACTGACGGAGGAGAGGACGTGGAAAGCGAGCCTCTCCCTGATCTGTTTGCGTCTCAGGAAAAGGATGGGTCGGTGGAGGGAGTGATTCTCTCCCCATCTCTAACTCCTGAACAGCAGGAGGACTGTCGCCAGGCCCTGGGGCAGTACTCTGCGTTGTTCTCCCTTGTCCCGGGTAGGACTCACCTGTGCGTCCATGACGTGGACACAGGAGACAGCCCACCTGTGAAGTCCAAGATCTACCGGATGTCAGACAAGGTGAAGGCCAGCATTCATAGTGAAGTCACTAAGATGCTGGAGCTAGGAGTGATTGAACCTTCCAGCAGCCCCTGGTCCAGTCCGGTGGTGTTAGTACCGAAGGCTGCACCACCGGGTGCCCAACCAGAACTGAGGTTCTGTGTGGACTACCGGGGACTGAATTCAGTGACCAAGACTGATGCACATCCGATCCCTAGGGCGGATGAATTAATTGACCGGCTGGGAGCTGCCCAATATCTAAGTACCTTTGACCTTACTTCGGGGTACTGGCAGATCTCTTTGACTGATGGAGCAAGGGAAAGGTCAGCCTTCTCCACGCCCAATGGCCACTACCAGTTCTGTGTGATGCCCTTTGGGCTCAAGAACGCACCTGCCACGTTTCAGCGCCTGGTAAACCAGATCCTCACCGGAATGGAGAGTTTCTCTGCTGCTTATCTGGATGACATAGCCGTCTTCAGTAACAGCTGGGAGGATCACTTGCGTCACCTGCAAGCTGTTCTCCAGGCCCTGAGACAAGCTGGATTGACGATCAAGGCCAGCAAGTGCCAGATCGGGCAGGGGTCGGTAGTGTACCTTGGACACTTGGTGGGTAGGGGAACGGTGCAACCCCTCCAGGCGAAGATCGAGGCCATCATGGCCTGGGAACCCCCCAAGACACAGACTGAGATCCGAGCATTTTTGGGCCTCACGGGATACTATCGCCGCTTCGTGAAGGGGTACGGTACCATCGTAGCCCCTCTCACGGAGCTCACGTCCAAGAAACAACCTCGACGGGTAGTCTGGACGGAGGCTTGTCAGCAAGCCTTTGAGAAATTGAAGAAAGCCATGTGCGAGGCCCCGGTCTTAAGGGCCCCAGACTTTTCCAAGAAGTTCATTGTCCAGACAGATGCATCAGAACATGGCATTGGGGCAGTGTTATCGCAACTCAACGAAGAGGGTCTGGATCAACCCGTGGTCTTCCTATCCAGGAGACTACTTCCCAGGGAACAGAAGTGGAGTGCAATAGAGCGTGAAGCCTTTGCAGTGGTATGGGCTCTGAAGAAGTTGCGGCCATACCTGTTTGGCTCGCACTTCCTAGTTCAGACCGACCACCGACCCCTTCGTTGGCTGATGCAAATGAAGGGGGAGAATCCCAAGTTGTTGAGGTGGTCTATTTCCCTACAGGGGATGGACTTTCAGGTGGAACATCGGCCTGGAGTGGACCACGCCAATGCAGACGGTCTCTCAAGGTATTTCCGCCTTAGTGATGAGAACTCCCAAGGGGTTGGGTAGCTCTCCCCACTTTCAGCTGGGGGGGACGCGTGTTAGACCTGTCAGCCCTTTGGGTGGTCCCTCCTCATCATTATTTATTTTGTCCCACTTTTGCCTCAAACCCTGTTTGAATTTTTCCTTTTTGGGAACCACCAGACTTTTTCGTGTTGCTACAGATTCAGGGAGCCATTTTAGCTACCCCTGAAACTTCTGTCTGAGGGCCTGGAGCACAAAATGGTGGCCACCTGTGACATCACCAGCATCCACTGGAACCTACCAGCACCTTCCAGAACATTCCAGGAGATTCCAGAACTCTGTGACAGTTGGAGACCGTTTAGAATGTTGGGAGGATAAGAGAGGCAGTTGGCAGTTGGAGCTGGCAGTTGGCACCTGACTGGTGAAGAGAGAGGAGCACAACAGTGAAGGAGGAAGGAGTGAAGCAGCAGGGGTGGAAACTTGTGCCTGGAGTGGGGTCCATAAACCCACCCTTGATACTTGTCCCTACTGATGGATCCCAGCCTATAGCCCTGTGTGGGAAGAAGACAGAAGAAACTTATCCTAAGGACCTGGACAGCAGGAACAGGCCTTAGAACCAAGAAAACAGCAAGATTCTGACCTGAGAACTGGTTTCCCTGGAGTCCGGCGTCGAGTAGCCTGAAGACCTGGAGCCCGAGGTGGAGAAGCGGCGCTGACTGAAGTAGCAGACGTCGTACCCGGAGCCGCCTGAGGTCGTGAGAGGGCGCCGACGGAGGTCGTGAGGAATACCAGAGGTCGAGGAGGAAGTGAACCGAGGTCGAGCGAGCGGCGTCATCGGAGGAGTGAAGTCCGCCCTCCGGAGTCGTCGGAGACCGAGGTAGAGGAGCACCGGAGGTCGGGAGTGAGGATCGCACTCCGGAGTCGCCCGGAGCCTGTGAGAAGGAGCACCGGAGGTCGGGGGTGAGGATCGCACCCCGGAGTCGCCGGAAGTCGACATCGAGGCCAGGCCGGCCGACGTCATCGGAGCCGAGAGCGCCATCGGACCGGAGCCGCTCGAAGTCGACATCGTGAAGAGACTGCCCGACGCCGTCGAATCGGAGGTCGAGATCGAACCGAGGCCACCGACATCGGACCGGAACCGCCTACCGGCGTCGTCAAAGAACTGACATTGTGCCGAGGCCGCCGAGACCGAACCGGAGCCGCCTCACGGCGTCGACACGACTCCAGCGGCGTCGGAACATCAGAAAAAGGGCAGTAAGTGGAGTAGAGGGCGCCTAAGGCCCTGTGGAGACCTGAGAGACTGCTCTAAGGGGCTAGGGAGGTGCTGAAACCCACCTGACTGTGCCTGGGGTGAACTGGGACTAACCTAGAGAGGTTGTGTGGAGAGAGAAAGCCAGGGCACTGGTATACCCCCCTTGGATCTACCTCAGATTAGGCCTCAGCCTTGTCCCAGCCAGGGAGTAGCCCCCCTCAAGCCTTCCACAACCCTACAAGCTGTGCCTGGGCCATATCAGCCCTTAAGAATTGAAGTGTCATCTGATTATATGAGGGTTGCTGTATACTTTTAATTATTTATTGGGGATACTGTATTTATTGAGTTTTTACCTATTTATTGCTGCACTATATTTATAGGTCCACAGGACTTGATGGTGTACAATATTTATTGGTACAGTATTTATTGCCTCAAAGTATTTAATTGTCTGTATATATTGTACTTGTATTTATGCCCTGTTATTTATGATCACCCCTATTTATTTCATCAAACAGCCAATATTTATTTGACCTGCACTAATTGAAACTTGTATATTGTGATTGACCTATTTATTTTTCCAATCAGCAACTAAGAGAAAAAGATAAAGAAAGAATATTTTCATAATTTTTACGGTGTAGAGTCGTTTTTGGAACGGATGCACGCATGGTTCTTGTATGGGTATATTGTATGCTTAGCACTGCGCCTGTTTCCTGACCACTCGAGCCAAGCTACCACAGTGTGTTCGGGGAGTCCACCACCACCCTGCGGAGTGGGAGTGGGCTGTTTCCAACACCGCCCTAATCCAAATCAGTACTCCTCTGGTGAATGTCGAGTATGCAATCTAGTATGCCTGTCCTCTCCACCTGCGGTGTAGCGCTGCCCTCTCCGGGGCCAGGGTGTGGGTTTCCTGAAGTAGGGCGATATGTACCCCCGTCGGGTCAGGCGAGAGTATATTTTATGTCTTTTCTGCATAGTATGCATGCCCCTAACATTCCAGGATATTAAGTTCTACTTCATTATACTGCCCATTGCATTCTTACGCCTCCCACCCGTTCTTCATTTTTTCTTGGGCATTCTTCAAAGTACGTGTCACGTGGCCCGTGTTGGGGTTCAGGTTCTGATATTTAGACCTAAGCTCCCTGCATTGCCCCCAACTTAAAACAAAACCCCAGAAACTCCCCTGACTAGTGAGAACCTCTCCCCTATCCAAACTTTGCACTTGTGTGCAGCAACTGATACAGTTAGTAACTCAAGTAGGGTCAGTCCAGGCAGTCTTTCTGGAGCGGAGCAGTGCCCCCTCACGCCAGCGGCCCTTCCCCAGTCCAGTGTTCTCGTAAATCAAGCTTTAAGCCTGGGCCCCTGGCCTAGTCTTTCCTGCTATGTCATTGCCCTTCTTATGTGCCCCCTCTCTCCAGCTTATCTCATCTTACTGTTCTTGCATGGCCACCAATTTTCAGATAATGTCGTCCGCAGAGCTGGGAGTCACCGTCGGGAGTTCTTGACTGGCTTTCCCCAGTGTGCTGAAGCTTTAATCCGAGTCTCTGGAGTCATCCCCTGATAGCGGGGCAGTTTCTCGTCTTCCAGATGCTCTGAGGGACGCAAACACCGTCACCGCCATATCCCTTTCTTGTTGTGTCTCTGCTTCCGATGGGGCGGCCCCTGTCTTTGTTCCTCTCTCTCTTTTTGCAGAACTCGCCCCCTTTCCCTTTGTCCTGTCTGGGAGGGCCAAGTTTCTGTGGCGCCTGTTGATCAATCCAGTCCCACACCTCCTGTGATGTGTTAAAGAATCGTGTCCCTTCTGTCGTTGTCACTGTTAGTTTAGCTGGGAATATCATAGAGTATTGTATGCCCAGCTGGCACAGTTTCCTTTTGGCAGCCACATATGATGCTCTCTGCTTCTGGACCGCCCGCGAGAAGTCTGGAATATTTGGACTGTGTTATTCTCCACTATCAGTTGGCCCATCAGTCGAGCTTGGCCTAGCACGTGATCTCTGTCTTTGTAGAATAGCAGGCGTGCCACTACATGTCTTGTGGGTCCCGCAGGAGGGGGGGGCCTCGCTGGCACTCTATGTGGCAAAGTAAGGAGAGAGTCCTTCTTCCTCCACCCAAGTGCGTATCCAGCCCTCCAGGTATGTGGTCATGTTGTCCCCCTCTATTTTTACAGGCAGGACAATAATTTGCAGGTTGTTGCATCTCGCCCTGTTCTCAGCATCCTCCGCTCTGAGCTCCCGCATGTGTATTCTTTTTTTCCAAACGTGAGAGTATTTGTCGATGTGACCAGCATAGGTTTCATTTCCTGGATATCACTTTCGGTCGTTGTGACACGTTCCCCCATGGTGGCTGTGCTGCATGCTTGTGGTACCCTCTGATTGATTCTGCTACCTGTTCTCGTACTGTCCCACAGCCCAGGACGGTGTGGGAGCTAGGGTCACTATGCCTGTGCTGCAGCGTGGAAAGTCTAATTCCCCCTTTCGTCACAGACCAAATATCGCAATAACACATTCACTCAAATACATTCATTGGTGGGGCCCATAACACCAACACTCACACTTCATTGATCTGCTTCCCTAGAGGGATAAGTTTCCCAAACGCTGACATGAAAGGAATATCTTTTCACCTAAACCCTAATGCGCATTGAATACTTTTATTAACTTCAACTTTGTGATATTTCCCTCATTTGGTGATGAATCAGTTAGTCTATACTCTTCTCCTATTCTAGTTTCTTCAAATAATCGACACAACACATTTATCAATTAATCAAAACATCGTTTATCTAATTAAATTGCAAATTGTTAGAAAATCATCATCCAAACCGCAGAACATCATTTTTACCTAATCTGGCTAACAGCCGTCCTCCAAGTCAGTCAAGTTGTAGAAAATGTTTAAATTCATCAAAGTCAGGCCACAATTCAGTCTCTCAAAGATTCAGGATAACAGCTGTCCAGCAGTGTCACCGTCCTCTCCGTCAGCATAACGTCAGGAAATTAAAGTTCGTTCAAAGAAGGACTCTATAATTCGCTTTGTCTACCTACTTTTATAATGAAACTAATGTCAAAATGTATCAAGATTGAGCTTTAGACAGTCCTCATTGGTGGATTTGGGGGTCACTCGGTAAAGTTCTCACATAGTCCGCAAGATTAAGCCATCGCACTTGCTGGTTCCGGTTTAAAGACAGTTCATTGTTGTAGTCCTGGCGAAGCTCCCAGGGTGTCCTTGGTGGGTACATCTTCTCCTGGGGTCAGGACGAGGTCATTGTTGCTGGCAATGGCGCATGCGCACTTCACCCAGAACCTCGTGAGACAGCAGCAGTCACGTCGTACGTCTCAGTCAGCCATCTTTAGAGAGGCGCAAATGGTCAACTTAAGCAAAACAAACACAAAAACGTAAGTAAAACATAGAAATGGCTAATAAAATGTTAAACCCTCACTAATTCCCCTATGTGTAAGTAATAATCTAGCAGAATAGCAACATTCAAAGCGTTTATATTCACCCAGTGATGTCATCTGGGGCAACTTACAATTATATCACAAAAGCAACATATAGCATGCAATATTCTAATTTTCTACCATTAGTATGCGTACATATATTAGTATACAATTAGTTTAGCCATGCAAAATGCAAATCCCACGTGTAATTCTTTTGTTAATATAATTGGTGAGTTTCCACTTCAAACGAATTAATATTACTATTGAATATTCAGATTAATATAAACATGCAGAATGGGGGGGGGGGGTATATAAAATGTTGTACTACCCGCTCCAGCACCTGCAGGATGCTTCGGCTCTCTGGGGTATTCGTTATCGGTGCGGTGTGCCCCAGCGTGCCCTCTTGTGTTCAGGGAGGGCCGAAGCATGTCTGGTTCCCCTCTTCTCTCCTTCCGAGGCAGCACTCTCCCAGTCTTACGAAGTCCCCCTTCCTGGGGGTCTTGGTTCTGGGCCTTGATTAATTAGGTCCTCCGCCCTCCGCCCCGCTCTGTCTAGTTATGATCCTCTACTCCTTGCTCTCCTGTTGGGTGTTGGGTTCCCTCTTGGGTCGCATCCACTTGTATCAGACCTGGGAGTGCTTCTGTCCTCTCTGGCTCAATCAGCCTTATTCCTCGCAGCAATACACTGCCTACTGCGTGCCGTCATTCTCTATTCCTGTGTGTAGCTAGGTGGAAACTATCCTCGCTGCTCGGGGTCCACCACCTTAAGCCGGTCTGCCTTCCCCGGTGTTCTCTCATTTTCCTACACCCCTTCCTTTATACCTGGGGTCTCTTTGCCGGGTGCTGCGTCAGGCTCTTATTGGTCTCCAGTCCTCCTTGTGGATCCTCTGTGGCTCTATATAGTGCTGCAAGGCGCTCGTGTCTCTGTGTCTGGCCCCAGGTGCCAAAGTCTTATGTCCTACAGTGCTCCCAGGGTGCCCTCCCATCTGCCTGGGCCCAACCTCTGTATGGTACCTACAAGGTCCAGTCACTCCTCTTTTCCTCTTGGAGGCACCAGCCTCGTGAGCAGCCGTGTTCCGCTTCCAGCAGCTCAATCGGGAGGCGGCTGCCCTCGTGGCTTATTTTAAGGCCCCAACCTCCGGAGAGTCAGGGATTCGCAGTCGCCTCCGCCCCAAGGGAGAAGTCCGGGCTCCCAGGCTCACCTCCACCTCCTCTGCTCTTCCCTTGGGGGTCCGACTCAGCCGCTCTTCGCCTCAGGACTGCTAGTTTCAGCGCTGGTCTCCTCCCTCCTGGTGTGTGGAAGTCGGGTGCTGCCTCCACCCGTGGCTGGCTTCAGTTGCTGTCCCTTCCTTGGTAATCGAAATCCGGAGGGGAAAGGCCAGGCCTTGTAGTTCGTCTCCCGCTCCGCCTCCCAGGGGCTCCGTCGCGCACACCTTCCCTCTCTGCCGGCTTCCAGTCGGAGAGCTGCTGTGCCCCTGGGCCTCATAGGTCGTATCGGTCGCCGTGGTCACCATTTTGTTTTTTCATGCAGCTCCGTCGATCGGTCACATCTGTCCGCTTCCTGCGTTTTATTGGTCCTCACTGCCGGTGTATAGTGTGCACCTCCAGGTGGGGTTCCGGTTCCTCTTCCTTATTCCCCTTAATCATGTGAGGATGGCCCTGGGTGGGGGATCTCCGACAGGAGCGCGGGCCAAAGCTCCTTACTTCATCAGCGCTAGGCCACACCCCCAAGAAAGTATAGCCCATGTGTTGTTTATTTACTCAGTCGATGCCCAGCCAAGGAGGTGCTGGAATAGGCTGGTTTGCCAAACTCTGAGCACAAGAAATTGTGTAACGGCTATGAGGATTTTACAATCTCATCCAAGATCTCTATGTACGTGGTCTGTGGCAACATTTCTGGGCTGGATTTGGTCAGTCAGATGTTAAGCACTAGCAGCTGTATAGTTACTTTGTGCTGTAGTGTCTTCTAGGCATATACTGACTTGCTAATTAGAAGTATTCATTTCTCTAGTACCATCGCAGGGGTGCTAATGGCTTAGCTATCATGTAACAATCATGAAATTGTGTGCTGATAATGCATGCAGCCACTAATTCTGGACATTTTGGCGCTAAAGACTGGCCATGCACATTCCTGCTGAGTGAATGCTAATAGCAGTACATTTATCTACACTGAAGAATGATTATGAGCAGTCTGCATGTATCATTTTATATGAAGCATTATAAATTGTGTTTGTTTTTTAGCTTATTGTAGCGACAGCTTCTACATGTGATGTCCCTAGCCTATGGTACCTCACATAACCTGGGTGTGGGGCTCCATGTCTGTGAAGCCCCTTTTTTCTTTCCTTTAATTGATTGGTGCTTAATCACTGCTAGAAATGATTTGTGTTTTAAATTATCTTATATTAATGAGTTTTTTTATCCTAGTTTATTGAATACTCATTTATGCTAGGAGATATTGTTGCAATGATTTTATATATCTGTCTGCTCTAACTGATTGTATTTTATGTGTTTTATCTTTTGTGATGTTTTTAAGGATGTATCTATTCCGAAATAAACATATTTGTATCTTGAAAACCTACTAGACCTCTGTTGGCTGATTGGTATCGCCCAGCCTGCCCCCACATTCAAGTTTCTGACTCGCTGTAGGTGAGAGCCAGTGCTCTCAGTGGCCAGAAACAATGCCTGCTCTGGAGGAAGGTGGTAAAATCTCCTTCAGCAGATGACTAGAGATTTAGCATATCAAGACCAGAGGCTTCAAAGCCTCTGCTGCCTTTGTTCTGCGACCCCGGCTTCCGCCAGACCTGGGGAATACCATCCCCTACCCTGGGGCCCATTTGGCACCAGAGCAGGTTGAAAATTAGATAGTCAGTAAGCTTGTTGCACTTTTAGGCTAGGCAGACCCTTAAGGTACTCCTCCTGAAGGGGACAGCCGAGAAAGGGTTTTACCATCTTGGATTTGATTAAACTAGGAACTCTGGATCAGAATTATGCTCACTCCACAGGAAGTGGTCTTATAGGGGGTGTTGTCACTCCAGGGGTAAGTAGTGCATTGGCTACTACCCTACACTTCAGTAAACGTCCCATAATTCAGTATTTAGGGGTCTCCTTGACAACAGGCACTCGGATTCGCCTACCTGGGAACAGAAGAAGGACAAAGAAGAGTAGTGGCCTCTAGAACTGAAGACTCACCCTGAACTTGGTGCCACACCCTACCGTGCTGCTGGTACCTTGACAGTTGCACCGACCCAGCTCGTCCAAAAGGTGGGGATCCTCCTAAGTCTTTGGAGGACTGCGCTGTGCTTCGTCAACCCCAGATGATCTCCCTTGGGGTAAAGGAGCACCCCCCTGCATCTGCAGGCACCGACCATACTTTTCCTGTTCTTCTTGTCAGGGGGAGGTCACCGTGGGTTCAGGACGTCAGCCCAGTCTCTCCAGCGAGTTTCGAGACACTAACCCTCCAGAAGCCTCCCAGCACCAGTACCCTGGGTACTGGAGCATTTGCCACAGCCAAGGCTTGTTAAGTGTCCAGCCTGGACACCACAGCTGCTTAAGTGACCTGCCAACGAGGGACTTCAGGACCAATGAGGCACACACTGAGAGTGGACCTGCTGCCCGGTTTTCTTCCCCTCTCCGGGACACTCTGAAACCATGAGAGCCTCAAACTCAAGCGACCTGCCGGACAAAACACCTCGGCACCTGAGCCCTCCAGCGCAGGTCCACAGAAACCGACTGTGTCCCCTTGCTCCAGAGACCCTCATGAGTCGAGCCCCCCCTCTTGGATTCTGCCGGACTTATCCCGAAGGCCCCACTTGCAGCCTTTTTGTTACAGGTACCGCTCTATTGCTCAAAAACGCTCGTAAAATTATATCTAGAGTGCCCAATTGAACAGGAAGGCGCCCTGAGATATTTATGCATTGTAACCCACCCACGCCACCTATTTATCCTAGTAAGTTTCCGTTTGAATCTCATTCCTTGTATGTTTTCTTTCCCAGCTGGTATTTACTCTATAGCAGATCTTCCACCCTGTCCGTGTGATGGCTCCTCTCCTCAATCAAATTTACGCATCTTTTTTTTCTGCACCGCAAAAGACTAATTTGGCCGCGTATGCGCAAATATGACTTTATCGAGTGTCGTCCGGCCTTGTATTTTTTACACTCATTATGTAATGAATTAGTTTGTTTTACTGTGGCCTTATATCAACTCCTTTCATGGAAGACTAGGCGGCGGAACCATTTCATCCTATGAATTATGAATTTTATTTTGTTTTTAAACTCCCTGTCTTAAACAAATTGTCACCATTTGAATTGTGAAAGCTGTATTTTTAGAATGTAAACTTTATAGTGTGTTTTCTGTACTTTTATGATCTTAATAATTTTAAGTATCGAATAAAATGATTTGACTGACTGACTTTAATGTGTAGCGCTTGAGGCTACCAACGTGATCAGCACCTCCGCACCTGGACACACCAGGGCAGGTAAAACTGAACTGCTGGTGGTTCTTTGGTCCTTAGCCCTTAAGCACCTAAAGTCCTAAAAGCCACTTTACCAATTGTTTGCAAGTATATGTATGCAGTGTTTTTACTTACCTGATTCTGATGATCTTGGTGTCTAAAATTATATGAAAATCGGTGTTATTTTCAAATTGTCTCAATTTTTTTCTTGTGTGTGTCTCATTCTTTGCCTCTGCGCATGCAACAAATGCTTAACACTCCCATCTGATAAGCCTAAGCTGCTTGACCACACTGCCGTTAATAGAGCGCTTGAGATTCTTAAAGTAAGCCCCTGAAAACCAATAAGGGTCATCTGGACTTTTTGCCTAGTGTGCCCCTACTTTGGCCCACTACATAAAAAGCCTGCTTCCTACATATCCCTGTAGCTCAGAACAGGAGGTCAGCTTTGTGACCCTTAGAGTCACTTTGGTAGATGGTAAATGGGAGAGGTTGGACTGCATTTTCTTTCGTTCAAAGTGAGAGAGTTTCTAGACAGAGAGAACCTATCGTCTGTCCCTGATCACTGCTTAAGGAACGTTGAGCACAGCCAGGTGCAGAGATCTCACACTTAATTGTGCCCTTGCTGTGAATACTCCTGCTAGAAGCGCCAGTATCATTCCTACCTGCTGTGAGAGCCAAGCCTTGCACAAGACTGTGACTGAGTAACAGCCAGAAAACAGAACTAATTCACACCAGTTGTGAAACTTTAGAGAGTGGATATACATCCCTTGTCTGGAAAATGCATATAAAAGTAGGATATAAACCATCCCACTTTATTACAGTTCTAAGTTTTTCATGATAAACAAAGGGCACGCTGTTGTGGTGACTCAAAGGAATGCGGTGTGACCAAGGTCAGCAAGTCTCCTAGATGTGGGGGGACATCACCTGAAGTATGCATTTTCTGCTGGAAGAGTGTCTTCTTGGCAAGGGGAACAAATCAAGAAAGCTAATGGTTATGAGGGAGCCTTTCTTGTGTGGATGGGTGCACCAGTGTACTGAATCACAACTCCTAAAATTGCAAGCATGGGGAGTGACCAACAGTCTGGTATGGGACTGAAAGACTGGTGCTACCACTGCTGACTTCTGAGTCAGGCTAATTAATCACTGCTGAGGAGGGAGGCCCAATTGGCTGGAGGCTGCGGGTGCTGAAGGCATCCATGTGTTCACAGTCAGCCTCGATGTTGCACCTGCCATCCTAGTGATCCTCATGCATCTGACTTAGAGAGGCTGTCGCTGCATATAATGAGTTCTGCTATGCGAACATCTCCCTGCTGTCAAGTTCAGAGTACTGCCTCAGCCCCTACAGCATTAATCTTCCCGATACCACCCGTACTGCAGTTTCAAGAACGTAAGTAAGCACTGGTTTAAAACTGAGAGTGGAGCGAGAGAATGAGGAAGCGGACTGCAGACTGTGATGCAAACGTAAGACTTTTGACAGGTACTTTTAAAAAGGTACAAGCAAACTGAAATGTTTGTACATCTACTCCTTGGAGCCGCTCTGAATAAACTACACCTGTGCCTAACTAGTGCCGTGTCCCGTGTTTCCCAATAGGAATTTTAGACACTGGGGAACTTTGGGGTGGAGGGGATATCAAGGACGCAGTGCCTCATGGAAGATAGCAAGCAGTATTACAACTATGTGTTTGAATTTCCTTTTTGGGCTTTGTAGTATTCTATCATGCTGTAAGATTAAAGCCTTTTTTTAACTCAAAAGTTAAACACTGGGCTGTACAGTAACGTTTCGTGTCTATTGGTTGACTGTTGCGTTCTGAACACTTGTTCGCCATGCTACCTCTCTGAGAAGCCTTTTATTGCTCGTCCTCACTACCTTGAGATTCAAGTGCAGAAAGCGTGTTCCTGGCCCAGTTTGCAGAACCATAATAGGACAGATGCCAGGGTATCAGTGGCAAACGACCGCAACCATCACGTTGAGGCCCAGTAGCACCTTTTCTGCCCACGGTAAACATATACAATTAAGGGAATTGGGAGACTTAGTTCTAAGCTTGAATCTTACACTTTAATTAATTCACTTTTACACCTTCTTGACTGACTGTGTCTCTGAATTATTTTAATTTAGGCTTCAACTAATCTCTGTTTCTCAACATAGTCTTCCATTTCCTGACTTCTCCTGAACTATACATTCACTTTTCTTTTAAATGTATAGGTAATGAGATTAACAGAGATGCTAAACGTATTTCTGACAAGGGTGCCTTTTGGGTTAAGTTTCAGAAGCGTAGATGCTTTGGAGGAACATACCATGACTAAAAGACTATTCTTTCCCAACAGGTTACAAACTAGAACTATGGCTTGAATTTGGATTGCTCTTGCTAGTGTTTCCTGGGAGGAGGTGGTATGGAGTCTCTGGATCACATGTTGACAGACCCACTAGAGCTTGGGCCCTGTGGTGAAGGAAATGGAACAGGGATAATGGAAGATTGCATGCTTGGGGGAACAAGAGTCAGTCTGCCGGAAGATCTCCTGGAGGATGTGAGTATAACAAACGTTTTGTTCGGTGTTAGGGCTTTTACACATGATGAAAAACCCACTACTTTCCTCTTTTCACATTGTTTTTTTTTTTATCTTTTTGTCTTTGTAATCTTCTGTAGCCTGAGATATTTTTTGATGTAGTTAGTGAAACTACATGGAAGGAAGTGCTAACCGAATCCCAGAGGGAACACCTTAAGAAATTTCTGCCCCAGCTCCCAGAGGAGAAGGAGGAAAGGCAGGAGCAGGTCATCACTTCTCTCTTTGGAGGGGAGAACTTCCGCTTTGGGAACCCGCTTCACCTGGCACAGAAACTCTTCCGTGGTGAGCTATGGTTTAATAATATGTTTATTAAAGTTTTTCCATTTATATTGCATACTAACTTACATACCATTGTATAGAACAAAAATGTGAATTTTGTTATATTGCCTGAAAACTGCGGGGTCTGCGTCTCCTTCTTCGCCACCTGGCAGGCTGGAAGTAGCGGGAGTTGAAATCCTTTGAGATGTATATATTTGCAACAACAAAAGGGTGTCCCCTCAAGGAAGCCACACGCTAGAGGGTAAGTATCAGCGCTTTTATTTCAGAAAGCAGCAGCTCAGAGGACAGAGATCTGTACAACAGTCTTGAGCCCAGCCCGACGCGTTTCGTGCAAACGTGCACTTAATCATGGGCCGATGTAAAAAAAAAAAACACTTGCTTCACCAATGCAGCACTAAATAGCCATAGGATCCGCCCCAGTGGGCGTAGACAGTACAACTGCCTGCTGGTCCCTGTAGTGCTAGCAGTTATCCCAAGTGAGTGGTGTTTCTTCAGCGGTGTCATCGTGAAAAAAAAATATATATAGATAACATTACACTGTGGTGGTCACCAGTGTATAGATCAAGTTAGGTCAGACTTTCCATAGAAAGAGGGAGTTTTTGTTTGTTTTCCTAATAACTTTGGTGCCTTTTGATGAATGTTCACAAAACTTTCCAAAAGAAATTTCATCCACCTCAGATCCTTCCTGGAAAGTTTCAGGTAGTCCTGTAATCAGGGGCTGAGAAAGGAGGAGGGACCCCAAAGAATAATGCAAAAGGAAAAGAACAATAGTTCCTGTCCATTTTTTAAAATCTCTCCTCTGTTCAGAGTATGATCTCTTCCTATTTTTTCAGTCATAATATGATTGTAATAGATGTGTATTTTTAGTGGAATGATAGTATTCTTACTTTTTAATGAATCCGAAAGCCGTGTTAATTTAAAATCGTTCCAGTGAGTTAAGTTTGAAAATAGAGAGACAAAGTCTACATAGTGGTAACCTAGAAGGAACAGTAAGTCACAGGAGGTGATGCAGAGAAGCTACATTGATTAGGTAGAAGTTTCAAGAAGAATGGAAAGCACACAACCACACAGGAAGTATAACTACACATTAAATGAAGAAAATTGTCCGATTGAAAGAATGAGTTCTATACTTGTATCCCCGCTATGGTTTTGAATATAAAATTCAACAAAATTAGTCACCATACGTGAACTCCAACCTTGGATTTTTGTGACTTCTCAATTTAAGAAAAATAAACAAAAGCCACTTCGTAGGAGTAGAGCTTCTTCATTTCAATATCAGACTTGATTCATTTGCTCTACTGAGCTGTGCGTTTAGTGTGTGAATATATCTCTTGTTTTTCTTAGTGTATTCAAATTAAACCTCCTGGCGCTGCTTATTGGCACTTTATGAAGCCTAAATGACTAACATAAAAATTGTTGTGTGTTCAGTGCTATGGAGTATTCGACTGGCACTCACTCTTTGAAGCTGTGGCATATATAATTAGGCTAATAAGGATATCACAGACTCAAGATGCGTATATGATCTTGCAGCAAAGTTTCGATAGCGTTGCAGAGGTATCAAACCGCTTTGAAAGGACTGTTTCCCCACGGCCAGTAAACATCTTACTGGATGACCTCTGTTTCTAATCTGGCTCCTACAATTGATCACATTGATGGACCCTGAAAAATGCACTGTGCCTTCTCAAACCTGAGTTTACTTCTCTACCAAAATTTGGATAGACTGAATGTTTTATATGAATATAGCAAATAAATGACGGACTTGAGAGTGCAGCAGACACAGAATACAGGGAACGTAGGACAGGGTTCAGCGCCGCGTTCTCCCCGCTCTGCACAGGTCCATGGAGGTCCTCTCTGTCTTTCTTCCCATGTCTACACGTAGCCCCCACATAACAAAAGGGTGCACCATCTAAACCATAGCTGTTGAACATTGAACGGAATGGGGGGACTGAGTGAACACACTGCACAGACAAAGATATGCTAGGCGGAGCGCACGGGCAGAGAGGGAAAGTTGTGGGGGTGGCGCACGGGGAAAAGGATAATTCTATTGTAAATGCTCTAGGTTTTGGGTTCCAACGTTCTATGTTATGTTGTTAAATAAGCAATGTATAAGTTATCTCAGTATGCTACGATACTAGAACAGTAATAGACACAAGCAGTCTATAACAGATGTAACAGCCCGAAGTGTCCGCTGATAATGAGTGTTCTATCTCTGTAAAGTTATGATCTGAACAGTATTGATACTATTGATCAAAACGAAGATACACTGTAAACTGCAATTTATTGAAAAACAATAAAAACAATGTTAAACAAAAAAATGAATATAGCAAATAAATAATCAAAAAACAACGAATAGACCCTACCATCTTCATCTGATCCAGTGAAGATTACATTGGTAAGTAAATATACCCCCTGCTCTTAAGAATTGTCCAGCATACAAAATGTGCTCCCTCTTCTCTCTGAATAAAATTTCAAAGGTACCCAGGGTTTGTGGATTCCCTTTGAGAGGACAGAACATAGCCAAAATATAACACAATGTTTTTTTGGGGGGGGAAATAGTGCTGCATAAGTAAGTTCCGTTTTCCCCCCTAAAAATGGCACTTACGAAAGGTTTGCTGTTCTAAAATCACAATTTTCCCAGATTTCAGAAACAAGTAGAGCTGATAAAAAAATATTTACTTTTACCACTGGTTTTGTTATGAGCCCCAATGTAACCCAATATAGGCCTTGCATAACAGTTCTGGCATTGACCTTTTACCTAGTTATGTGCTGAATTAATATCGATCAGTTTTCTCCAAAACTGGTCTCCTTTATTATTCATGAAGGTTCCTAGTATCATATCTTAATCCCTTCCCAGGATGTACACAGCAGGATTACCATATTCTGTATAATAGCTCTGTACAAAAGTCACCGCCGTCGTCTTTCTTGGACGAAAGGTCCAATACACGTAATGGCAAGCCATTACATATCTAGGTGGAACCCCTGAGGGGACCTTTTGGGTATAAAAGAACCACATCTTCGCTGGGTAACCAGAGGAGAGGATTCCACGCTGACACAAGAAACTTCACGCAGAAGCTCCAGCACACAGTGGGACATCCCTTTCGGGGTGTCCCACTCAAGACAAATTCGGGGTCCCTCATTCTCTCCCATCAGGTAATGGGTTAGCTCTTTCCTAGGAGATTCTTGGATTTACACCCACATACATGCTATGTACACTTCGATAGGGTTCACATCTTAAGAGTATGCTTGATTACTGCCGTGTATCGATTTGCCTGCATATATTTACTGTTTTAGCACCATGGTAGAATTCGACCTTTTATTTACTCCGTCGGTATTTGTAATCTGTTTCGGTCTAATGATTGTTGCAGCAAACATGTTTTATACTACAATGACGCTGGTTCAATAAGTGCTTACTGAAAACGTCCATTTTGTTTATTCTTTGTATATCTCTGAGACTAAGTGAGCACTATTAACTGAGCAAAAAGTGCTGTACTGTTTCCACGATCCCTGAAGGATCAAGGGTTGTCATGTTCAATAGTCGCCAGAAACTATAAGCTTATTGGTAAAGTTGGGGGGCTTATGATGGCGCTGTGAGCTAGCTGGTCTAAAGGGTAACATTTCCTCTGGGGGTGTCTGGAATCAGTCTGGATACCAATCACTTAGTTTATGTTGACTAAACGCACAGATCCCATGTATTATTAGGAACTACACAACAGTTTGCCATTTCTTAAGAGGTAGCCAATTTCCATTCATTTTTGTGCCTACAACCATTTTCTAGTTTGTGGTGGAAACCGTTGTGACAGACATGGGTGATCTTGTAAAGCTATAGATTTCTGAAAAGTAGACAATTCTGAATGCAGCAAGGGTGTCAAGAATTCCTGTCATGCGAGGGGAGGAAAACGGTAACCAGCGAAAACGGACTACATCTCCCAGGATGCTTAGCGGTTGAGAGGTTATGTAAACAGGAGAGCTGTTACATAACTCAAGGAAAACACACCCTTATGTAAACAGGAGAGCTGTTACATAACTCAAGGAAAACACGCCCTTATGTAAACAGGAGAGCTGTTACATAACTCAAGGAAAACACGCCCTATAAAGGGAGGAACCGGGAGGTACAACGCTGTCGGATATTGTGTTTACACCGACGTACCTGCTTAGTGAAGAGCAGTGTTCCGGAGTGGTGCTCCAGTAAGGCAAGAACGGAGGTAGGTCGAGTCGTTACTCCCTGGGCCGTGTCTTGCCCCATCGTCACCTGTGAAGGACCCGGAAGCTCTACCGGATAACCATTGAGCTTCGCTTTTTGACTCGGCTGAGTCAAAGCGCAGTGGCGCTTTTGCTGGTTGGAGTCGTAACTCCCAGCCCGACCAGAGATACAGGGACTGCCAGCTGTAACGCACACCAGGAGGTGTTTGCCGCGTTACAGACTCGGAAGTCCACAGGATCGATCGAGCGGCTGCTCTCGGTTCAGTCTTCTTTGCTTGTGATTGGGGTATCGGTGACGCATCACCAGGAGGTGACTCCGCGTCCCGGTGCAGTCTGAGGAAGAGGTTGAGCGGCTGCTCCCTTCAGGTAGAGACCCCGGCTGGGTGTTTCCCTGACTCCTCGATTCTCCCCAACACTCTTCGTGCCCCTCACAGCCTACCGATTGGCATTGTCGGCCATTTCATTTCTGCCCTCTGTTGGCATACGCCGGGATCGGCGTATATGCAGAGGACGGTTAGGACCATCCGTGCTGTGGGCTGGTAACGTACTTTGCCTGGAGGATTCCAGTGACTATAACCTTTGTTTATTCCTTGTATTATTTTTGCCTTCATTAAAATAACTAAACCTTCACAAGTGGTTGCGTTCTCATTATCGTGTCTGTTAAACGATCCTGAGACGTTCAGGGCGTTACAAAGGGGTCATTTGTGTAGCGCTCTTAAGGTTTTCCCAGAGGAACTAATGGTTGAAATAAAAAAGTAGGAAAAACTGCCATTTGTGATGTTTTCATCTGTATCTAATTATCACGATGGCAGATTTGCACATTATGTCTGCTAGACACTTCTGGTTTCAGTGATATATAGGGTTTGTAGGTGGTGAAGAAAACCCATGTTACTCCGAGCTGGCAACTGAGCTGCTTACTATGTTTTTCATTATGTACTGAATATTGAGCAATTCATATGGTAAAATATAGAGAGTGAAAAATAGTTATCAAGTAAACCCATGGATTTCTGAAAGTTGCACCAGCTACTGAATTTTGGTCCGTGGTTATCTGTGTGCCTCTGAATTTAGGGTTACCCATACTATCAGGTGAGGGCATTTTGAAAAAATACCTTCTTTCATGCACACTGGCCTACATTTGGAGCTCACAAATGTAGAGAAACCCAATTGGTAATAAAACATGTTCCACTATTCTCTTTTCCCACATTTTCCCATGATAATACCAGTACCCGTTACCAGTGGCTGGTCCAAGCGCCTGCAATGCAAAACACCCAATTAACCCGACCTGGAGACAACCTATTTCATCCAGCAAGATCCTCACTTTTATTTATTTACATTGTAGGTAGCGCTAGCTTAGCCACCACCCAGGGGAACCTTCCATATCAGACATTTCTGAAAATTCGACACCTGGTGTTGTGCCAGGGTGGTGTGACTTGTGTGGTTCTCACCAGGTTTTCTTAACCAGAAGTTCTTAAAATATGGCACACATTTTCCTCACATTTCTGTGAGGAAAAGTTCTGGAATCTGTTGGGAATCACATGTTTCCTTCCACCCAGCGTTCCCAAATCTCTCCTGATAAAAATGGTACTTCATTTGTGTGTTTGGGGAAAGCCCCCTCGTCAGGAAAGGCCCAAAATGCAACATGGACAGATGAAATATTTCCTCTCAAAACTTCCCTCTTTCTTTTTGTTTCCCCGCAGATTGGGTAGCTGTGAATTTTGGGCCCTAGCTAAGCTAGTACCTAGGGAAACCTACCAAAACCACACATTTCTGAAAACTAGACACAGGGTTGGGTAACTTGTGTGATTTTCCCCAGGTTATCTTACCCAAAAACCCTTGCAAATCTAAAATGTTTGCCAAAGACACACATTTGCCTTGCATTTCAGTGAGGGAAAGTTCTGGAATCTGTGGGTCCGCTCAAATTTCTTACCACCTAGTGTTCCCCCACATCTCCTGATAAGAAAGGTACCTCACTTGTGTGGGTGGGCCTAGCGCCAGCTACAGCAACAGACCCCAAACTCAAAGAGGAGACCTCAACATTTCCTGTCAAAACAGTTTACATGGGTTGGCAACAGGGGTAGCTGTGGTTTTTGGCCCCGGTGTCAGCCAACAGCTAGGGAAACCTACCAAACCCAGACAATGCTGAAAACTAGGCACACTGTGGAGTCCAGTGTAGTGTGCCTCAGGTGGATCCCTTAATGTTTTCCTGTTCCTGTCGCAGGCACTAGCCCCAGCCAGAAAAGTGAGTTAGCATTTTTATCGGGACATGTGGGAAAATCCTTGTTGTTATCAATTTTCTAGATCCCTGTGAAATCTGTAAGTGTACGTCACAGAAATACAAGAAAAATGTGTGATTTTAAGCAAAATTTGAGGATTGCAGAGCATTGTGGATAAGAATTCCACAATGATTTTTCGAGGGCTGTTCCCCGATGTCGTCCCCCCAAGGGACAGATTAGAAATAATCGCCCTCACCCTCCCACTCCCCGGGAAACAGGAGGGGATCGTTGGGGGAGGGCGAGTATTGGGAGGGGTGGTCTGGGGAGCACAAGCACTTCCATCCATAAGAAAGTCGGTCCCACTGCCAAAAATCCCTGGTGTCAAGTGGGTGGATTGCTGCTTGGGGTCGCTCTCCTGCAGCAATCCCCATCCAGGCATCCACTGGTAACTATACCATTGGAAGGAGAGATCCTCCCCTTTCCAGCGATTTCAACCCCCCCTGTCCAGTTCTTGGAGGGTTGAGCTTGAAGTAGTGAAAGTAAATCGAGTCTATTGCTTACTTTCAGTTTTGTAGTAATTACAATGCTGATGATCTTTACCAAAAGTACAGCCTCGGCCTGCTGGGGATGCTTTTTCCCAGCAGCCCAAGCTAAAATTGAAGAAAAGGCACCAGAGTGTTCTTATAACACCACCCCTACATCTGCCAGTGGCTAACACGCACTGGGGAGATAGGGTGTCCGTTGGCCGATGCCCACACTTAATAGGTTAAAGAGATCACCCTCAATTAAATAGGCATACTTGACAAGTAAAAGCGCTCTTTTTTTGTAGCGAACATGTGTAAATTGCAACTTAAAAATAGCCACTGAGTTGTGTGAGGTCGGTAATGTTCCAAGTAGTGACGAGTTGCAAATTGGGCTCAGGGTAGAGTTCACTGGGGGCTTTTCTTTGAGAACATGAAGGGGCGGTTTTATAAATTCCACTGACCATCATGACGGCCGGAAGTGAAGGGAATATTCAGCTCATTCAGCATATGTGCCAGAGCCGAGTGTAATCTTCACCCTGAACTTCCCTTGCATGCCAAAGTTGCATTACGTGACAATATAATGTGGTGGGACCCTTATATAAGGGCATCCATTTCTTCTTCCAGATAAGTAAAACAGCATCACAAATGTGGGTCAGAAAACATGATGGATCAACACTTAGGGTCGCATAAGAGGGCCCTTGTCTGTCCTATCCATCATTGTCACCAACCCACAGCACTCTCATTGTTCTTTGCTTTTTAATGTCTGAAAGCTCTGCTCATAGGGCATGAGCTAAGACCCCAAATATAGGCCATCAATACCACTCTGGGGAGGGTGGTGGGGGGGAGAGAGGGGTTCTAACATGATTTTCTTGCAAGGTATGGATGTCTAGTTGCCCACGACCCCCCTATTTCTTATTTTTTGACACTACAACCTCTTTCTCCACATATATGGTGAAGCCGGGCCACCAATTAGAAACTAAGTTTAATCGGAGCTTGATCTGAGAGTCGTCTGGCGTGAAGGGTCATAGACTTGATGTGGTGCAGGTTACAATAGGGTTTAAAAAATAGTTGAGAAAAGGATCTCTGCATCCCTGAGAAAAATCCCCCCTTTTGTGGATTGTTATAGCTCCAGATGTTCATTAATGTCTCGGAGCACATAATGTTGGTTAATTGAGTCGATTAGAAAATTCTTACTAGAGGGGGACGGGGCAAACCTGTTGCATGCATAGTCTACTGGTCCATTGAAATTTCCTGCAACTATTGTTGACGGGGCCGGGCCTCAAGTGGGATAAATCGCAGTTTGCGCGGGAAACACTTGAATTTGGGGAGGGGAGTAGACCAGACAGATGACGGGTTGTTGATCATAAATTACTGCAGTCACCATGGTGTACCTCCCCACAGAGTACTTACAGGTATGTGTCACCAGAAACTGGAGTTCTGCTTATGAGAATCACTACCATCTGGGATCCCCACTCAGATCCAGAGAGAGCAAGTATAAGGATGCTATGCTATATCTGTTAACACCGCAATATAAACCGACTAATAAATGTGTCTTGTGCAAAAATGGAATGTCAGCCTTCTATTGGTTAGCGGTTCTGAGGACTACTTCCTGTTTAATATTATTCAGGAGCCCATTCCCTTTCCACAAGATAAATGTCACTGAGGCTAGTGGTCTTACATTTTAAGAATGCAATAGAATACAAAGTCATCCTGGGAAAGATGTTTTGACCCAGAGTTTGTAAACCTTAAAAACTTTGCCAGCCCAAACTGTGCTATCCCCTCTCACCCCATACTTACACAAAAGAAGCATCTGCCAGAAATTGTTGGATGCAATTCTGATCAAGGTTGCTGGGTGGAAGAAGGAAGATGCCCTCTCCCCCAAATTCCCCCTGCACTTCTACTCACCTCACCCAACAAGAAATCACAAAAAAGAAACAATATAGTGAAAAGGAAAAAGGTCATCTCAAGAGCATCAACGTGCCTGTGCCCTGAGCCCTTCATGAAATTAGGATGGTGAGGGGAGGCCCCTACATCTCATACCACAATAGTTATTTTTGCACAACAGTTTTATTATATCCCTCATTAGCTAGAGGCAATCTAGGCATTTCATCAATGCATGGCACTTGAGCAATATCAGATTATCATGAGGGTCTTCTCGTTCTATGCTTGTAGCAGCCTAGTAATCTGGAGGGGTTGATAATGTCTCAACTTGGTAGAGTCCTACCTCATCGGGGTCAACGACCCTCCCTCGGATGAAGAGCTGTTCCCCCACTCCAGCCATCCCTTCCCCTATATTTGGTCTCTCTATTTGCTCTCTCTTCCACCCGAGGGGATTCAAAGAGGAAGGTGGTATCCTGGAAAATTACATTGAAGTTTGGAAGATAGATCATCATGTAACAGAGGTCCATGGCACAAAGCTTTCTTTTAACATCATCAAAGGATTTGTAGAGTGCATTTCTTTTCTTTAAAGTCTAGGAAGATAAGTATACATTGGGATTCATACATCACTGTTCCCACCGTCCGAGCAGCAGCTAGGACCTGGTCTCGATCTTTGTAATTGAGGGTATGTGCTGTTATTGGGTGAGGCGGAGCCCTAGGTGGTGGTCTTCGCACTAAAACCTGATGAGTTCATTCTATAATTAATGATTTAGATAACCTTTCAGCTGGGACCCCTTCACAAATCCAACATTCCAGAAAATCGGGGAGGTCTGCTACATCCATATTTTTGGGAAATCTGACAAAAGCCCAAGGTATCCCCTTTCACTTGAGCCTCTTCAGTCCTGAGTTCCAGGATTTTGTCACCTTGGTCAGTCTGACCATTTTTTTTTCATGTCTTTAACAGAGTCTTCCATTTCCTTCTACTTAATTTCAGTTGCTCTAATCCTGTCAACTGCCTGTTGCAAATCCTGGCGAAGGAGAGAGACATTTGAACCCACCTCCCCAATCCTGGTTGCTAGGGAATCCTTAGATCATTGTATCCTGTGCAAAATCAGGCCCATCATCCGTCATGGCTTGTGTTGCTCCCCCTGAGTATCCCCATCAGAGCTCCTGAGAGGGAAGAATGCACACCCATAATTTTGTCCAGAGCGCCCCTTGGAGCATGCTGGGCAGGTTTATTTACAATTTTAAGTTGTTGACATGTCTGATCCCACAAGATATCTTGAAAGGATTTGACCACTTGATTGTTCTTGTGGGTACGGCCCAATGGCAAAGTTTCTGATCTTTAGCCTCTTTCGACCCGCCAGCGTCTAGACCACCCATGTACCTTCTGAGGGCCCGGGGCCGCATGTGTACTTCCGTCCCAGTGTCTGGTAGAATCTCTCTGGGAAGGCAGAACTCCCTAGGGTGAATTGCACGTAGAATGAGTGTCCCTGATGTCGCCATGCAGGTCTCCCTCATGACGGTCACAAATACTTTGTTCTGTCAAGAGACCTGTTTGCAAAGGATCAAACCCTCTTTCCTCTCCTAAGTGGGGGTCTAACAAATAGCGTGTAACGTCTCAACAAAATGTCAATGCATTGTATCTCCCGCAGGGTATTCTAGTGTTATTCAAGGCCACCCCTCGCCCCACTCCAGTGTGGCAGCTCCGAGTTTCCCGCTCATTAGGCAGGAGCTTCATGAGCGCTGCAGTTGTTCTGAAAAAGGGGGGTAGAGGGCCTGGCAGTGGGGAACATGCAGACATGAGGAGCCTCTATCCCCCTGCAGGCATCTACTCCATGAGGGTGCTACAAGAGCATCCATATCCACACCTCTGGTCCCCAAGAAAGAAACTCACTAGTCGGGGCAGGACCCACAACACTGTAGGGCCTGCCTCATAAAAATCACAGCAGGGTCTGTCTCACTGCCATCAGGGGCTGATCATCCGCCGCATTACCAATGGGGTAGCATCCCAGGCCACTGCCTTGGCACTTCGATCCCAAAGGGAGGTGGGGATTCCCCAACAGGGAAATAATCCACTTGACGCCAGCACCAGGGCCCAAAACCATCTCAGGCCTGTGTGTGGATAAGGGCCGGGCCCCTACACCGAATCCCTCAATCTCTGTAGGCAGCAGAAGGGCAGGTCTGCTGACACCTATCTTGCCGGGGCCCCTGCCAGCACTTACTATCCCTTAGCTGTACCAGACATTCTCCAAAGGCCTGGTCACCCCAGCGTCCCCGATGTTGGGTTATGGTGAGGCTTACAGCATCCCTGATGTTGGGTTATGGTGAGGGTTAACCGCATCAATCTCCTCTTTGTCGGTGCACTGCACCCCTTAACCTCAGGATCAACTGCCTTGTAACTTCTCCTAGGAGAAAGGGGATTAGCTGCGGTCGCCAAATTGCCCCATGTTGAGGACATTGAAGGATCTTCAAGGGGCTAATCACGGAAATCTAGAAAAGAGCATCTGCTATTTTGGCTGACTTCGCCACGCCCTTGTGGGCTTGATTTTAAGGAAGTTGTGGGTCAGATAACCACCTATTTACAAAGCAGCATCGC
This sequence comes from Triturus cristatus, assembly GCF_964204655.1. Lineage (NCBI taxonomy): Eukaryota > Metazoa > Chordata > Amphibia > Caudata > Salamandridae > Triturus > Triturus cristatus. The sequence continues at coordinate 29,079,351 of NC_140584.1, read as the reverse complement.
AGAGAAAAGGCACTCCGAAAGAAAATTACTCATTCTATAGGTTAGCAGATGGAAAGCTGGGCGGGATGCAGAGCTTTAGTGAACCACATTTAAGAACCCTTTAAAAGCTGCACATTCCTGTTGAACACAAGAAGATGCAGGACAAGCTGCAGGCAAAAGACTTTTTTTCTGGCTGTGTAATTGAGGAATCATGGGGGAAGAATTGGGAAACCACAGTGTGCTGACAGAAGCCTTTTCTTGTTTACATGATGGGTGGGATCACACTTGTGACAAATAGAAATCAGACAGATTTTCCCTTTAAGACATTAGGAAAAGTCTTGGGAAAGACCAAGTGGAACACTGTAGGAATTATCCATGGACAGAACGAGAACATTGTATTGATATATATATATATATATATATTGTGTATATATATGTGTGTATATATACTCTCTCTCGTCTATATTTCGTACTGCTCTCTTCTGCTGAAGAAACCACAAGCACTATCAGAGTAATTAATGTTACTTTCCATCTTGCTTTCTTGGGCTCACTACTGATATAAGTTTGCATGTTCCATTGTTTCATGTGGAGAAACCCGCTTATGTCCCCTTGAGAACGATAGCTAAGAGAGCCAATGTTTGTGACTACTTAGTTGATGTAATTGATCCTCTGAAGCTTACTATAGGACTTTGTGTTGTGAACCTTAAAAAAGGAAATAGCAAGGTGGTTTTATTGTGGGGCTTCTCAGACTTAACCAACTGTTGTTTTCTTCCATAGATGGGCACTTCAATCCAGAGGTGGTGAAGTACCGACAGCTTTGCTTCAAATCACAGTACAAACGGTACTTGTGCTCACAGCAGCAGTACTTCCACAAGCTACTGAAACAGATCTTGGCCTCCCGCAAGGTACCAGTGTCACGGCCTCCAATCTTTGACCTGCGCTATGCCATGTCCCAAAGACAGAAATCTCTCTGACTGCTCTAGACACAAAATATTTGTTTTTTTCCTAAACAAAGAGGATTCCTGCCATGTTGTGGAATATCAACCTGGTTTCATGAATAGGGGACATTATTTCTGCTGGTGGTTTCTTCTGAGTTCAACAACCGTAGTCCATTGAGTGGGAATGGGGAAAGATGAACATTCTTCAGCCTTCCCCAGGATGTTTCAGTTAACTGCTTCCTTATTCCTAGTGCTGTTAATAAAGCAGAGCTGTGGCAGAATTTCAGTAGTAACACAGGGCAGATGTAGCTGAGCTTATATTCTTTTTTTTTCTGCCAGGCAGATGTTTTTGGTCTTTCGGTATCCTTCTAAAGTCTGAGACACACATGTACCCCAGATTAGCATGGACTGTAAGTGATTTTTATCACATTGCTGAGGCCCACTTTGGAATGTGTTTGTTCTCAAAATCGTATTTATTTTGATTTGGCCTTACTATTCCTATTTTTCTTACAGAACTCTTTGTGAATGGCACTTTCAGAAATGTATTTTGTTTTTGACCTTGTTGGAGAGCTTTAAAAATTGGTCACTGGAAAAAGTATAGTTCATTGGTTATGTCTTAGAAATGCACAACCACACTCAGTAATCCAAGTCAAGTCATTGGATTTTATTAAACACACATTTCACCCGAGGGTCTCAAAGCTCTAGTGAAAGATCAATAAAGCGGGAGGGAGAAGTATGCAGGAGGGGGAAGTGGTCAAAAGAACCAGATATTCAGTCTCTTTGGAAACTGCTCATGATCAGTGACCGTACGAAGCTGCAGAGAAAGTTTGCTCCAAAAGACAGGGGCTAAATGGGAAAAGGATCTACTGCCGTTTCTTGCAGTGCGTATCCTGAGAGAAGTAAGAAGATGTTCAGTTCCAGAACTGAGAGTCCTGTTAGTAAGTACCATCTTAGTTTTTTGTCAAGGTAACTGCTTGTTTACGTACAGGGTCTTATGTGCCATGCAGATGAACTTGAAACAAATTAGTTTCCTAATGGGAAGATACTGAAGAACTTTCAGTCTAGGAGCCGACGGGGAGTGTGAGGGAAGATTTAACACCAGTCTGGCGGCAGTATTCTGCAAGAGTTGAAGTAGAGTGCGATATTCTTTATAAATGGAGGCCAACAGGGTGTTTCCATAGTCGAGCTGACTTAGATGAGACCCTGAACCAGTGGTTTCCTTGATTCAATTGGAATCCACTGAAAGATCTTACGTAAGCTTCGCATGAGTCCGTAGCAGATGCCCGTTATATGGTTTACATGATCTTTCATGGACAACTTGTTATCGATCTTTACTCCTAGGTTACGTACTATGGGTTTTGGAGATGGACAGGGCCCAAGGCTCGCCAGCCACTATTCATTGGACCAGAGTTCATGTGCATTCCCAAAGAGGAAGATTTCTGTCTTGTTAGCATTAAGCTGAAGGTGGTTAGTATGCAACCAGGTGTTAATTTGGGTCATGCAGTGTTTAAATCTGAGTCTGGTCTCAGTTGGATTAAGACCAGGAGTGATCAGTAATTGTGTATCATCAGTGTATGGTACAACATCACAGCCGTAAGATTTGATCACCTTGGTCAAACGGGCCACATAGAGGTTGAAAAGCACAGGACTTAGAATGGACCCCTGGGGGACTCCCTTGTCTACCAGCTGGCTACGAGAGACCAAGGTACCTAGTTGTACTGTTGAGGTTCGGTCAGTTAGGTAGTTCTTAATAAAGGCTAGGGCCTTTCCCTTGACTCCCATCTTCCACAGTCGATGTTCCAGAATATTGTGGGAGCTGGTGTCAAAAGCAGCCAATAGGTCCAGTAAAACTAGAATGGCTGACTGCCTGTAGTCATATAAACAACAGGAATTAGGGGGGTCAAAGGGAAAACGTTTATAGACCAGCAAGATGAAGTTTCTCCATATACTAAGTAAACACAGAGGTCATCTCGGGTCTAAGAAGGTAGTGAACACAAAAGACCAAGGCAGGTGAATTGAATCCCCACAGGGATAATCCCGAAAGAGGACTGGAGCCCTCACTCACCAAGAGGTGACATGCTTCATCATCGGGTTCGTTCCTCCAGTGGATAAACCTAGTTCCAAAGGGGGCTACAACCCCCTCACAGAGAGGGAGGAGTCCAGGGATTTTGTTCAGTGAGGATGAGGCTGTATGTACAAGGAGTAGTGTTCCTTATACTGTGAGTGAGGTAAAAGAGAGCAGTGGAGATTCGACACTACTCTTCGCAATAGGTCGACATGTTTCAGCCCTTGGGATCTATACAAGGATCTGGGCTTTCTTCAGGACCGGGTGAAAGATAAAGCTACTGCTGTGGTGTGCTCAAATTGAACAAAATAATAGTAATAATACTACACCGATGATCCATGTGTTCAGTATTTATTGGGTCCATCTGAGGGAGATAAAAAAACAACTCCTCCCCTGGTCAGAAAGGGTCACTACATATATACAGTTCTAGTAATGCAGGTAATATATTTATAAAACAAAAAATGCTAACCCCAAAAGTATGGGTCCTGCACTTACCCAAATAGTTTGGATGACACCCTCGCCTCAACCTGGATACAACTCAGGGAAGGGGGGCCCGCCTATAATAAACAAAATGTGTGATGTCAGAGTGTACAGACAGATCTCTGATCATATGTTTTACTATGAACACAACCACCCACCTAGTCACAACTACAGTATGGCATAAAAAGAAGAACTCAGGACAGGATTCAGTCATTTTAAAATTTGAAAAAAAGGATTTTTTTAAATAAATAATAATTATTTTTGTAAACAAATAGAGAAACTGTTAGCTCTGTTAATGTAAGGAGAGAGTATCTAAATTCCAAGCGCAAAGCTTACCTGTCCATCGGTACCCCGGGCGGTCAATGAGTTGAGACCGGAGGTACCGAACGGCTGGCCAGCTCTGCGCTTATATAGTGAGTGGAAGACAGTGAATTGTTCCCAGCTGTGTCAGTCAGGACCCTGAGGTGACCAAGTATATCGCCTGGCTTAAAGAATGAGGCCCTGTCATGACTGAGCATGCTCAATAAAGGAGACACTTATTCATAGCGCGGTGAGTGGGCATGCTCAGTGAAGATGACACTTATTCATAGCGCGATGAGTGAGCATGCTTGGTGAAGGACATACTTATTCAAAGCCTGAAGAAAAATACTCAAAATTAAAATAAATTAAATTAAATAGAATGAAATTAAATGGCAATGATGGAGTAACGCATTGCTTAAAGAGAGGGGGATAGTTCCACAGTGTGAACGATCAAAGAAACGATCAAATAAAGGTTCTGCTGTAGTGTTGCGCATGTGCAGTGTCAAAGACACTAATCATAGCCCAAGAAGCAGATTAACAATAGAATCATCTCCAAAAGATGTTATATTAAGCACAACTTTGCGCAAATTTGAGGAATGATTGAGTGGTGCGCCTCAGAGTAGGGTGCGGATACAAAGCATTGGTAGAGGAGAATCAACCACTGGAAATCATGTGTGCTGTATCTTATGTTGTGATGTAACAGATCAGTAGTATGATACATCTACAATAGAAGCCAGGGTATGTCATCATTCAGTGCATTGGCATCAGTACGTAGTTTGTGTACCCATCGTTGTTCTCTGATCAGTAAGAATTGATGAATGTCACTGATATGAGGGGGAATAGTTGGTTTCTCTAGTACCACCCAACTAATGTCATTCTCAGTGTGCCCTTGTGTAATGAAGTGATTGGTCATCTTAGTTGAACTTAGTTGAACTTCTTTTGTGTTCACTACCTTCTTAGACCCGAGATGACCTCTGTGTTTGCCTGTAGTCATAGGCATGCCTTAGATTGTCGACTACCTCAACTAGCGATGTTTCAGTGCTGTGGGCAGCCCTGTACCCTGATTGGGAGGTGTCCAACAGTTTGTGGTCCTCAATATGTTTTGTGACTTGTTTGTTGACAAGGAATTCAAGAACCTTTCCAAAATAAGGAAGAAGTGAAATAGGGCGATAGTTGCAAGGCTCTGAAGGGTCTGCGGTAGGCTTTTTCAGGATTGGTTTGACCCTTGCTGCTTTACACTTTGTGGGGACTATTGCTTGATTTAGAGACATGTTAAAGAGGTCAGTGAGACTCTTAAGAAGCACTCCAAAGTCTCCTCTAAAACCTCACTAAGCAGGTATCTGTTGAGTGTAATTTTGGGATACGGTCCCATTCACTCTCAATGCTCTGTCACAAGGTAAGCACTAATAAATTGTGTTCTTCATCCCCGTTAATTTTGTTAAATACTTTTCATTTATTTAGGGAGTTTGGATATAGAACTAGGAATTGTTTTCAGGTTTCTTTAGTTCACTCTTGTTCAGATTACACAAATTACAGCAAGTAGGAGTTGGGAACTGTGGATGAGGGAGCTAGAAATGTGAAGGGCCAATGAGGGTACCAGTGCTTTTCTATGATAATACCCAATCTACTGTAGGGCAAGAATACTGGCGCATTTGGGACGCATTAGTGGATAGCGATAAAGGGTCTAGTGGGCGGTATGAGACGTGCCTTCAACTTTGGAACATGATCAGTGCTCAATTGAATGCTTCAGTAAAGAGTTTATTTGTCACCATAGCTCTGAAAATATGGCAGTTTAGTCTTGCTATTAGCACTGGATTGAGGGTGTTTAATTTTTTGAAAAAAATAGGTCTTTATTTCTTTTACACATTGAAACAACGTGTATGGGTGGTAATCAATTAGAGAATCTCATACCGAGATCTGACCATGTAGCATACAGCATTTCAAGGATGTTTGAGTAACGGTCAATATGTGTGTTACGTTAGGTAGGTGTATGTGAGCAGTTTGGGCGAGCATCCCGGGGACTCTGTCCCGTCCTAGGAGTGCTGCCTACGGGGTATGGTGCATCCCACCTCATGGGGGTTGCAAGTCGGATTCATTCTCCAGTGTCAATATTAGTACATCTCATCCTGTGATATGCATGTCTTGCCCGGCCTGCTTGCGGAGACGTTGCAAGATGTCATCCTTGGCCCGTGCCAATAGCTTGACATCATTCTTCCACCCAATCAAAGGTCGTGGCGCAGTTGCATTCCAGTGCATGGCTATCTTGCGATGAACCAGCGCTAGGGCGAGGTCTATGAGCCTACTTCTTGCTTTGTCAGTCTTAATACTGGACATCAATCCCAGTAGATACGTTTTGGACATGCTGATGTGCTGTCTGCCAATCATCTGTGTGATGTTTGTGCATAGGTCGGTCCAGAAGGGTTGTAGAGGCGTGCACTGCCCTGTCATATGGTAAAAGTCTTCCTGCTTGGTTCCGCATCTGGGACAGTGGTGAGATGGCCCAGCAAACAACTTGTTAAGGCATACAGGAGTTATTGCCGTGTACATAATTAAATTGTAACAGTTTTGGACGCGTGTTTCACGAGACCCGTGGAATATGTCTCAGAATCTTGTCTCAAACAGCGTCTGTCCGTGTGATTTGTGAATCGTGGCTCCATTTATCTTTCAAGTCAAGCAGAACTGGACCAACTACCCAGCCCATCGCGGTGTGTACATCAGTTATGTGTGGGTATCTTGGGCTCCACGTCAACAGTACCTGTAGTGCAGGCTCGACCACTGCCTCTTTCCCTGGGTCGCCCTACGTTTTTCCTGTAGCTCGGGTAAGCGCAGCGTGGGCCAGGAATTGTTCCACCGTAATACTGTAGTTTCCACTGAGCTTTTCAAATGAGACAGTGGTCCCTGCTGCAAACAGCTGCCCCAGGGTAGTAACCAAGGTGAGCTTCCACTGAGAGGGGTGTGCCGTACGTTCCGTACATCCAACTGATAGGCACCAGAGGTATGTCTGGCGAATACACTATTACCCCATGCTGTCGGCATTGCATAGCATTTCCAGCTCTACCGAGCCACACGAAGTAATAGTGCTGTATGCTCCACGCATATTGTCACCCTGATCACACCTCTAAGGGCGTCCCCACTTGTTCCTTGTGGCCAGACATAGGTAGCCTCCTGTGACATTTCCCATGCGATCCATGTCTTCAGCCACTGTATCTGGCATGCCAGATAATGCAACTCATAATCTGGTGCTCCAGACCCCTGGCTGCCAGGGGCTGACACAGTTTGTTCAGGACAACGCTCCCCCTTCTGTTGGCCCATACAAGTTCAGAAAGCCAGCTGTTCAAGTCCTAGAACCCAGTGCCTTGCAGCAGTGTGTTAGGTAATATGGCAGGGCCATCTTCATTGCCCTCGGAGAAAGCTGCATTGACTGCCAGAATGACGAGGACGGTCGTAGCGATGTAACCACCCAGCCCAGAGTGCCCTCTCGAACGTCCGTCAGATCTCTATACATCTAAACCCCCAGGTAATGGAAGATGTGTGCAGCGATTCATATGTCAATGGGCACCACGACCCCCAAGGTTCCCTTGGCCAATACAAGTCACAGAATACAGTGTGGTGCAACAGTAGCGATGTAACCACCCTGCCCAGATTGCCCTCTTGAAGAACATCAAATCTCTGTACATCAAGAACTGCCAGGTAATGGAAAGTGTACGTAGTGATTTGTATATCCATGGAGATCGTCCCCGTAAAGTCTATTGGCCCATAATAGTTCAGAAAGTAGGCTGCTCAAGTCCAGGAACACCGTGCATTGTAACCGCAGCGGTATGTTAACTATCACATACAATAGCCACAGCAGGGTCACCTTCTTTGCTAAGGCCTCTCTTCCCCTCGGTGAGACTGGCAGTGACCACCAGAACGATGAAGGAAAGTGTGTGCAGTGATTGGTATGTCATTGGGCACCACCCCTGAGAGTGTGGCTACTCCCCGATCCGTTAGTGGGAAATGGCACGCCTTTGCTACATTTATGCGCTGGCCCCAAATCTCGCTAGCATCTGCATAATGGGCGGCGCTCCGGTAACTGCATCTTGGAGGTGTATTAATATATTGTCCACATACAGAGATAAGATGTGGGTGTTTCCATTAAGTGTCAGTCTCTGTTCTGCGTGCAGTGTCCATATTTAACACTCCAGTGGTTCCATGGCAAGTGTGCGCAGCAGTGGTGACTGCGGGCAATCCTTTCGGGAGACCCTGTATATCTGCCACGAATCCGAATACTCACAGCCAATGTATACCATTGATCTGGGGTCCGAGTGCAATACTCATATCCAGACTATGACAGCCTTTATGTATTTCTCTATACCTTTCTGCACTAATCCTGTTGCATCTTATTTCAGGTCCAGACAGCTGAACTTCATTGCCCTTTTTAAAGCAGTAGCAGGTCATTATGTTTTATAGAAAACTTCGTAAAATTCATTATGCAACAGAAATAGATTTTGCGGCAGAAATACATTTATTTATTTTACCAATTTTCTTTCAGCAAGTTAACATTTAGCAGGTTTTTTTACACGCAAACTGGTGCATTTTAAGAAATGACTCTTAACGATCATTCGATCACATCTCGTTAATTACAGCTGCCCCCCAGTGATCTCTGCATCCCTGCTCCCCATGTGCATCAGAAACAGTACTTAGCCCCTTCTTCGGCCAGCTTCTGCACCCTAGTTCTGAATTCAAATCAACTCTTACCTCTTTAACAGCCATTTAATACTGCAGAATAATTCTTTTTACAAATCAAGATTAAAATTATCATACAGTGATACTTGCATGCACCAGTCAATCAGCTTGCATCCTTATTACCCTTATTTTTCTCATTAAAACTTAAAAAAATAATTCTCTACGTACTGTTGATTGTGCACAGCAAGCAGCTACTGCAAATGTGTACTGGAATAAATTCACAGTGCACAATATTCAGTTTTTCTGAATGGAAGTGATTTCAATTTAATCACCAAACTCCCTACTCTTGGATTCCAAGCATGTACATTGTGTTGTCCCTCTGGGATCTCTCTTGGATGTACAAGTTCGGGGCGTGTGTGCTGTAGACACACAGCCTTTGCATACTCCTGCCATCTAGTGTTGAATCCGGATGTTTGCAAGTTGTTTTTCTTTGAAGAAGTTGTTTCCCAAACACAAGGTGAAGTGACTCCCCCTTTCCGTGATGATTCACATGGGCATCAACTCCATTGTTGGATTGTTTTATTTCCGCCATCTGGTTCAGACGTGTAAAGCTGCACTCCGGTTCTAAACCATTCTTCGGATTCCCCTTGGTGCACAATCCACTGTACCCTTGACGGTATTGTTATCATACGTGTTTCCCTATTCTCCGCGTATCAGTTCGCTCGGAAAACTCTCCATCTTCTGCCGGAAACATCGTGTGTGGCCTTCTGGCCTAAACTCATTGGTCCAGCCTCCTGCCGATGGAATGAACTCCGTTTTAATTTTGTCCTTGGTGCTACTCCACGTACCCATGCACCGACCTACATAAAGTCTGCAACTTGTGCCTCTCACTGGAGCACAAGGAACAAAATTGTGAGGCTTGTCGTTCGTTCTGATTGAAAAAGCCTCTTTGGGATCGTCTGGCTCGATGACAAGAAATGCAACGTCAAAGCATCCAAAATACTCCCGATAAATTCGGAGAAGATTCCGATCAAGAAGAAGCGACAGCAGCGGAAGAAGAGTGGGGCTCTCTGTCCCAGAATCGGATTCAGAGCTGGAAATCAAATGCGAGTCCCAAGACGTTCCAGCAGGACAGGGTGTTGTGAGTACTAAAGCCCCTTTACCCCATAAACTCTCTCCCACCTCCACCATCCTATCTGCCTTCAGGCCATGGCCGGCACTGAGAAGTTGTTTTTGATGCCCCGCCCTCAAGCCCGGCATGGAAATAAACAGTTAAGCCTTCCAGCTCGGGATAGAGCCGAGACAGGTTGTCTCCAGGTCTGAAAACTTCTGCACTGAAAGACAAGTCTGGTTCGGAAACAAAACCTTCCGCTTCGAAACACAAGTCTGGTTCGGAGCCGAAATCTTCCTTTTCGAAGGACAAAAAGGACAAGTCCACTATGACACCGAAACCTTCGGTGCCAAAATGGAAAGAAGATCTTCTAACGCCCCCAGAACCAATCCTGGACGTTATGAAAGAAAGATTAGACCCTAAACATTAGAAGTTATATATTAATCCAGGTACTGGACACGTTTTAACTAAAACACCTTCCAAAAGGAAAGTCAGTTCAAAGGACACTGATTACAAGATTCCTCTTAAAAAGAAAAAGGATATGGCTACAAGTCCTATTCACCCTATTTTGCCATCCCCTCCACCTCCACCATCTTCACCATTACTAGAACTGCCAGGCTCAGATCCACTACACATATTACCTCAGGGGTCTCTTCATACACACCCTGGTTTACGGGATGATCAAGATGACGACAATGATCATTTACCAGCAGATTCATGGGATGACTATAATATTGACCCAACCATGGATAATGATCCGGATTTATACCCTGCAAAGCCATCGCCTCCAGAAGATAATGTAGCTTATCAAGAGCTAATTTCAAGGGCACCAACCTATCATGGAGTTGCATTACAAGGAGTCTTTGGATGAAGACTTTTTTTCCGAGACACTAGGGTCTTCACGTTGGACTAGTCAGAGTCTACCCATGTTAAAAGGAATGATGAGACATGCAGATGAGATATTTAAGGACCCGGTTTGTGCCCTCATGTTAACATCTAGAGTTGACAAAAAATATAAACCTCCACCATCTGATCCTGTTTTTATTTAAGAACAGCTTTCCTTACACTCATTAGTAGTCTTTAATGCTCGTAAGAGTGCAAACTCACAAACCTGAGCAGATGCACCGCCCCCATTCAAAGAGTCTAAATTGATCGACGGGTCTGGTAAAAGGGTGGCTGCTCAAGCCGTTAATCACTGGTGCATTGCTAATATGCAGGACTTACTAGCTAGGTATGACACGGCACTCTGGGACGAGATGGAAGGTCCACTTTAACACCTCCCAGAAGAGCACAAACAGAAAGCACAAGAGTTAGTTCAAGAAGGCAAACTCATATCTAATTCCTCCATTAGAAGTGCTTTAGATGCAGCTGACACTGCAGCGAGGAATGTTACCTCCAGCATTTTCCTACGTCGACATGCTTGGCTTAGAATTTTAGGGTTTAAACCTGAGGTCCAGCAGTCTATTTTAAATACCCCTTTTGACAAGCAACATCTTTTCCGACCTCAAGTAGATAAGTGTAAGAAACTCGCTCTATATATACTTCAACAAAATGAGGTATAGTGTATATGAAGTCCAAGTGTCCCCAGAGGTAGGCAGAGGTTAAATTTAGATAGAACCATACTCTCTAATAGTGGTAGCTTGGTCGAGCAGTAAGGCAGTATCAGAGGACAGCGTTAAGCATTTGATGTACACACTCAGTCAGCAAATGAATTCACACACACAAGAACTGAACTCTAGGCCAATTGTGTTTGTATAAAAATATACTGTTGTTTGTTTTTAGAACCAAGCAAGCCTGGTACAGGTAAGCATGACATACTTTTCAGTAATAAGTTACTGGATATAGAACAGTTCGAAAATGCAATAGAAATTGTACTTTGTTTTACAGGGGAGCAGTAGTATGCAACACTTAGCAAATACAGTACATTGAAATGAATAGGCTTTTTCTGTAAATTGCAGGTAAGTTACTTTTTACGTTACTTTTTTAACTCCGTGCTGGATACCTAGATTCAGCACTGGAACATATCCTAGAAACAGGTAAGTAATTACGTTTTGGTTATTCGCATGATTTTTAAAGAATATTTTCAGTTTTCAAAACTCCACACTTAGAAACATTTTTGAGCATAAGAGAGAATTGGAAGCAGCCGGGTCAAAGGAGACTGCACCACCAGAATCAGTCACTAGCAATATGCAATATTGCCCACCTCAAACGATCTGCTGCTTGTAGATCGTAAATATATACTGAAAAATTGATTGGATGAGAGGCAATATGATAAAACAAGTAGTCAAAATGAACAATAGTGTTACAACATAAAACATTCCACGTATGAGTATTTAGTTTCATCCGTCTTTTTATTTTCCTTGTTGCACTTCATAAAAACAGCCAGCCAACTCGTTTCGCCCCAACATGGGCTTCTTCAGGGCTGTAATGCAGTTTTAGGGAAGGAACATAGGCCCTGGGTACCTGATTAGCAGGAGTCCAAGGCACACTTAGTCAAAGACCATCAGCAATTCAGCAAAAAGTGGGGGCATACCATGCAAGAAAGAGGGCACTTTCTCACAATGAAGCCTTGGAAAAGATAAAGAAAGACACAGATGTGGCGCGATCTATGGAGGCACTTCAATCCCCATCAAACAGAGGCTCCTTTCACTTCTCATTTTATACAGGAGGGTCCAAAAGTACATCCTCAGACCCTAACACTTCCTCATATAAGTCAACCACACGCCAACACGTAACTCCCCTTACCCCAATAAACAGTGACTTGCCTACACTTCCCTCTGATCATTTAACACCTGTTAGGGGAAGACTTCAACAATTTCTCCCCATGTGGGTATCCATTACATCAGACAAATGGATGCAGGACGTTATCCGACATAGTTATTGCCTGGAACTCAGCAGCAATCCTCCCAATGTTCCACCTCGCACTCACAAACTCTTGTCAGAGCACCTGCAGCTCCTCAAACAAGAGGTACAGGCCCTTTTAAAAAGAGGAGCTATAGAACCAGTTCTGTTTCAGTACCAAGTTTCAGGAGTTTACTTTCTGTACTTTCTAATCCCCAAAAAGGACGTCTCCTTAAGACCAATTTTAGACTCAAGGACTTTAAATCTGTACATACTGTCAGAACACCTCCACATGGTTACGCTTCAATAGGTGCTTCTGCTTCTACAGAATGGCGATTTTATGTCAACACTGGACTTAAAAGACTCATACTTTCAAATTCCGGTTCACCCAGCACATCGCAAGTATCTGAAATTTTATGATAGCAGGAAAACACTATCAGTTCAAAATACTCCCATTCGGAGTAACTACTGATCCTAGAGTGTTCACAAAATGTTTAGCAGTAGTAGCAGCACATCTCAGAAGACAACAGATTCCATACCTAGACGACAGGCTCATCAAAGCCAGCACACACCAAAAGTGTTTACAGCACACTCAGACTACATTAGACCTACTCTACCAGTTGGGTTTCACGGTCAATGTGCACATGTCTCATCTTCAGCCTTCACAAATACAGTCCTATCTAAGAGCGACTCTAAACACATCCGAAGCTCTAGCCTCTCGCAATGCAGCCAGAATTCTAAATATTCAAACTCTGCTAATACAATTTCAGACCAATGAATACTTAACAGTCAGGACTTTCATGCAACTATTAGGAATGATGGCATCTTGCATTGCAATAGGGCCTCATGCAAGCTTACAGATACGTCCTCTACAAGAATGCTTAGCACGTCAGTGGACTCAATCACAGGGTCAATTAACCGACCTAAGGCCACATGTCTGGAAGTATCATTTTGCGATTACCAATTTGCGATTTTTAAGAACTTGCTATTTGGTAATCGCAAAATGTAATGTAACAAAATAGACAGAAAATAACGATTTCCTAATTGCGATTTCCCTATAAATCGCAAACTCAATTAGGGAATTGCTATTTGTAATTGCGACTTCATTCGTTCCTATGGGCCTCAAAAGACCCATGGGTGAGAATGGTCTTGCATTACCTAAATTGCGATTACCTAATTGGTAATTGCAAATTAGGCAATGCAAAGGCAAGGGTGCCTGGGGGCCTAGGGCCCCCTGAAGCACCCCTAACAAAAAAAGGTGCACATGTAAGGCACACACATGCCCTACACCAAATGGCACTTTTGCACATGGTAACAATCAACTTGAAGTTGATGGTAATACCGTTTAGTAAATGCACAGTTTGCATTAGGAAATGCTTCTTACATGTGCATTAGGGAATCGTAAATTGTGAGTCCCTATTTGCATTTGCAATTTAGGTAATCGCAAAATATTGCGATTACCTAAATTGCAAATGCCTAACTCTTTCATACATTGGAAAGGCCATTTCGCTTTCGCAAATGGCCAAAAATATGCGAATCGCACCATTTGCTAAAGCAAAATAGCTTGATACATGTGGCCCCTAGTGTTGGTAGACAAGCCGCACCCATCGCTCTCTGCAGTGGTGGAACACACAAAACTTATCAAAAGGGCGGCCCTTCATCAACCCCGTTCCACAGATTGTGCTAACGGCAGACACATCTCTCACATTTTGGGGTGCCCATCCACAGAACTTGACAATTCAGGGTCGGTGGGACAACAGCCACAAAAGTCTCCACATCAACTATCTACAGCTTCTAGCTGTGTATCTTGCACTGAAAACGTTTCAGTCTCACCTCATAGGTAACATTGTCTTAGTCCACACAGACAATATGAAAATTATGTACAAAAACAGGAAGGTTACACTATCTGCAACTATCACGCCTCTCTCAGACCATTTGGTGTTCGGCAGTCCATCATAGAATTAATCTTCTGACAGAACACCTCCCAGGAGTGAACAATCAAATTGCAGATCTCCTCAGCAGGATGCAGCAACAAATACACAAGTGGAAACTTCACCCCCAAGTTCTCCTTCCATACTTTCAACAATGGGGATTCCCACAAATATATCTGTTCGCCACAGTGGACAACTCAAAATACCCAAACTTCGCCTCCGGGTGCCCACATCCTCTATCCAAAGGCAATGCCCTATGGATTAATTGGTTAGGGATATTTTCCTTGGCTCCTCTGCCTCTCCGCTCCTTCCGTTTCTGGTTCGGGAGCTCAGGCAAACATCTCTCACACTGATTTTGGTGGCTCCCACATGGGCCAGTCAACCATGGTTCACCACACTCTTGGAACTATCAGTGGTTCCACATCAAAAGCTACATCTCAATTCCAGCCTTCTCACTCAGAACCATAGAGAAATTAGATACCCAAACCCTAAGAAGCTCAATCTAGCTATTTGGCTCCTGAAGTCATAGAGTTTGGATACTTCAATTTGCCGCCAGATTGTATGACTATTATTAAAGAAGCAAGAAAGCCCACCACCAGAGCATGTTATGCAGCAAAATGGAAACAATTTGTTGTATATTGTAATGACAACAATATTCATCTGCTTGACGCCTCTATTCAAAATATAATTTGTTACCTTTTGCATCTACAGCGACCTGGTCTAGCCTACTCATCCATTTGATCACGCCTTGCAGCAGTAGCCACATATTTGCAAAACGCACAACATTTATCTTTGTTAAAAGTTCCAGTAATTAAAGCCTTTATGGTGGGCCTAAAAAGAGTAATACCACCCAAAATTCTTCCTGCGCCAGTTTGGAATCTGAACATTGTGCTTACAAGAACCATGGTCCTCCTTTTGAGCCATTGCACAATTGTCAATTACAGTTTCTTTCATGGAAGGTTGCCGTCCTCTGCGATCAGAGAGTTGGTGAGCTACAAGCATTAACCTTAGAAGAACCCTTCTTTCAACTTCATAAAGATGGAGTAGTTCTTCGCATCAACCCAAAATTCCTTCCAAAAGTGGTTTCTGCCTTTCATATTAACCAGTCAGTTAAGTTACCTCTGTTCTTTCCTCAACCTGACTCAGTAGCAGAAAGAGCTCTTCACACACTTGATGTCAAAAGAGCGTTATTATACTATATTGAAAGAACAAAAGAAAATTCTGTAAGCCAAAGCATCTGTTTGTTGCATTTGCTACACCTCACAAAGGCAATCCTATCTCTTAATCTGATATTTCAAGATGGATTGTTAAAATGAATTCAAACTTGCTATGCTAAAGCTAAAATAACTTTATCTATACTTCCTAGAGCGCATTACACTCGAAAAATAGGAGCATCAATGGCCTTTCTAGGTAACATTCCTATAGCTGAAATCTGTAAAGCAGCAACATGATCCACACCACACACATTTACCAAACACTATTGTGTGGATGTGTCAGCATGTCGACAAGCCAATGTAGAGCAAGCACTGCTAAAGACACTTTTTCAAACAAGTGCAACACCTACCGGTTAGCCACCGCTTTGGGAGAATACTGCTATATAGCCTATGCAAAGCATGTGTACCTACAGCACATATGCCTCGAATGGATCATGTTACTTACCCAGTAAGCATCTGTTCTTGGCATGTAGAGCTGTAGATTCACATGCACCCTCCCACCTCCCTGGGCACCTGTAGTTGTTGCAGTTCTCATTATTTACATTACATACGCATGGATATCTCTGTACTACACTTACTCTATTCTCACCCTCTTGTGGGAAAATAATCTAACGATGGAGTCAATGCCCATTCGCATGTCACCGAAAGGAAGAGTCACTTTACCCTGTGACTGGTAAAGGACGTCTTCGAAGAAAAACAACTCGCAAACATCCTGACCCAACATTAGATGGCAGGAGTATGCAAAGCCAAAAACGGATGCTTACTAGGTAAGTAACATTATCTTTATTGTTGCTTTGGTATACACTTCTTTTTCTTCTTCAAGGCCTGTGTCTACTACCTTATCTGCTCCAATACACAGCTGAAGTCCTGTTTCAATTTCCCTGTAGGCAGTTCCAAGTTCTGTATTAAAACAACATACAGGTACATCTCCGTTAACATAATGTTTTTAACAATTTAGAATATTATGTTTGGTTTTTAAATGCAGGAACTATTGGACCTTGCCAGACAAAATGGCCCCAACATGGAGATCAAAAGAAAGCGTGTGCCACCTACAAGTATTTCGGAAGAGAGAGAGAAACGGACCCAAAACCGGTACTTGAAGATTCTGCGGGAAATTAAGGATGAGTGTGGGGACAGCACCCTGTCCTCTGAAGAAGAAGGTAATTACATTTTCTCGAATTGAAATTATGCGCCATTCTCAGGGAGTCCTAGTCAGTTCTTTATCAGTTGGCCAGCAGTTAATGAGACCAGATGATTGACAACAGCTGTTCTCTTTTTTTAGAATTCATGTGTGAGCAACTCTTTTAATGGTGTTTGCAAGAAGAAATAATAGTTTGCTTCTGATAAGTTATTTTTGTTCTCTCAATTGTATTGTTTTTTTTGTTTCATTGGCCTTACTGTAAATGATTCATTGTTCTTCAAGCTTTGTAGTGTTTTCACAAGTCATTTTACCCTTTCATATTCTTTCTAGATTATTTGTGTGTATATCTATCTATCTATCTATCGATATTACCTACTGGCGGTCGCCAGGTAGGTATAGTTAGGACCTATTTTCCATAGGAAATTTGCAACATTCTATTCCCAATAACTTTGGTGCCGATTGACGAATCATCGCGAAATTTTCAAAACTTTTGGCCAGCTCCGGTCCGCTCCGATCCTGAAAGTCTCGGGATGATTTCTATAGTGGGGGCCGAGAAAAAAGGGGGGTCCCAAAACGTGTTTTCCCCATGCAATTTCCCATAGGACCTTTAGCCGCAGCTACAGCCCGAACTGCTGAACGGAATTACGCCAAATTTGGCAAAGAGGTAGTCCTCAATTCTGACTCGTGCCTTTTGCTTAAATGGTTTAAATATGTTCAGTAGTTCCTGAGAAAATCCCAATTAAAAGTACATATATATCTATGGTCTCAGAGAATCCGCGTACCGTAAGTGCACCCAGCGTGCACCCTGCCGTGCACGAGCTGTATTCTAATTGGCTGTCAACACTCCAAATCAGGAAGTGTTGGCAGCCATCTTGTGCCTCGGTAGAACCGAGGCACAAGAAACCTAAAAAACAAACATGCAAAACGCAAAAAGGGGGCAGGGTAGAAGCACCCTGACCCCCTAGGCCTGCTCAGGGGGTCCCACAAGGACCCCCAATTTTTTATTTTTTTAAATCGGCAAAATCCGCTCAGGGTGCGCGGATCTTGCAGATGAAAAAAAAACGAAGCCTGGGCTCCCGTGCTATATTACTTATTAGCTCCCGGAGGGCCAAATCCCAGGGGCAATAACATAGTTTAAGGGGGGGCCCGGGGCTTTATTATAAATTGTGCGGGGGAGCTCATAGCCCCCCCAGCCCTGGGGACCGCCACCCCCCGGGGCTTTATTTTAATTAAAAAACCTGTGGGGGGGGGGCTTGAGCCCCCACCACACGCCCCGGGGACCTCCACCTCCCCGGTGCACTACATTTTTCATTTGGGGGTCCGTTATGGACCCCCAAGCCCCGGGGACCACCACCCCCGGGGCTTTTCAAATGATGGGAAGGGGGCCGCGCGGACCCCCTCCTGGAGCCCTTGATGGCCCTGGGGACCGCCACCCCCCAGGGCCGGCTCCTGCAGTGTCCCGGGGTCCTCACCCCCGGGACACTGCCGTTTGCAACGACAGGGCAGGAGCCTAGTGGCTCCCGCCCTGTCATTGCATACTACTTTGTATTTAGAAGAGAGAGCAGGAAACCTGCTCTCTCTTCCAAATAGCAAAGCAGATTGCTTTTCCACATGGGGAGCCGCATGTTAGCTGCTCCCCACATGGGGAGCAGCATGTTAGCTGCTCCCCATGTGGAAAAGCAATGCCGGCTTCCGCAGGATGCGGGGAGCCGGCTGGGACCGTGGGGGGATTGGGGACCCCCCACGGTCCCCAACGGAGTGGGCCAGCCCTGGGGGATGGGTTCCCCGAGGCCATAAGTGGCCCGGGAGGGGGGGCCACGCGGGCCCCCGTCCCAAAATGAATTTTTTTTTAAAAAAGGGGGCGGCCCCGGGGATGGGGTCCCCGGTGTCATAAGTGGCCACAGGAGGGGGGCAAGGCAGCCCCCCTCCAAATAAAAAAAAAAAATAATAATAAAAAATGGCCCATGCCCCAGGGGATGGGGTCCCCGGGGCAGATTACGGCCTTCGGGAGGGGGGCCACGCGGCCCCCTTCCTGATTCTAACATTTTTTTAAAAAGAATTGGGGGCAGGCCCTGGGGGATGGGGTCCCCAGGGCCAAAAAATTAGAATAAGAAGGTGGGCTACACAGCCCCCCTTCTTAAAAATATAAATACATTTAAAAAAATGGGATCGTGGACGGAGGCCATGCCCCCTCATTGCATCACTCCGCAAACGCGCCCCCTGGCGCGTTTGCAGAGGAGGAACAAATTTCCCTTGAATACTGGGGGTCCCTGGGGGCCAACTAGCCCACCAGGGACCTCCAGTATGCACCAGGGAGCTGTGTTGCAGAGGGGTGTTATGAGGCCACGCCCCTTTTTACACCTCTCTGCAACACAGCTCTGTTGCACTTACTGGAGGTAGCTGTTGGGCTAGTTGCACCCCAGGGACCCTCAGTATTCAAGGGGAGTTAATCCCCAACTTAAAACGCGCCACGTGGCGCGTTTGCACAGTGGTGAAGGGAGGGGGCGGGGCCTGAGTTCACATGTGTGCAATCACACCCTGTGGCGCGATTAAGTTGGGGAATTAATTCCTTGTCAATACTGAGGGTCCCTGGGGGCCAACTCCCCCACCAGGTACCTCCAGTAAGCGCCATGGAGCTGAGTTGGAGAGTGTTGTAAAAAGGGGCGTGGCCTCTGAACACCTGTCTGCAACGCAGCCTCTTGGCGCATACTGGAGGTATCCGGTGGGCTAGTTTGCCCCCAGGGACCCACAGGATTGAGGAGGAATTAATTCTCTATCTTAAAACGCGCCAGAGGGCATATTTGCACACATGTGAACTCAGGCCCCACCCCCTCCCTTCACCACTGTGCAAACGCGCCCCGTGGCGCGTTTTAAGTTGGGGAATTAATACTCTTTCAATACTGAGGGTCCCTGAGGGCCAAATAGCCCAACAGGTATTTCCATTATGTGCCAGGGAGCTGCGTTGCAGACAGGTGTTCAGAGGCCACGCCCATTTTTACACCTCTCTGCAACGCAGCTCCCTGGCGCATACTGGAGGTACCTGCTGGGCTAGTTGGCCCCCAGGGCACCTCAGGATTGAAGAGGAATGAAGTCCCCATTTTAAAACGCGCCACAGGGTGTGTTTGCACGCATGTCACCTCAGGCCCTGCCCCCTTCCTTTACCATTGTGCAAACGTGCCCTGTGGTGCATTTTAAGTTGAGGAATTAATTCTTCTTCAATTTTAAGGGGTCCCTGGGGGCCAACTAGCCCACCAGGTACCTCCAGTATGTGCCAGGGAGCTGCGTTGCAGAAAGGTGATCAGAGGCCACGCATCTTTTTTTACACCTCTCTGTGGCGCTTACTGGAGGTACCGAGTGGGCTAGTTTGACCTTAGGGACCCTTCGGATTGAAGGGGACTTAATCTCTCAACTTAGAACGGTGACAGGGCGCGTTTACACAATGGTGAAGCGAGGGGACGGGGCCTTACGTGATGTGTGCAAACACACCCTGTGGCGCGTTTTAAGTTAGGGAAAAAATTCCACTTCAAACCTGGGGGACCATGGGGGCCAAGTAGCCCACCAGCTGCTTCCAGGAAGCGCCACTGCGCTGCGTTGCAGAGAGGTGGTGCAGACCGTGCCCCTTTTGACATCTCTCTGCTATGCAGCTCCGTGTCGCTTACTGGATGTACTATGAATTCCGATTTACTCACCTGTTATCAGGAGCGACCTCAGTGCTGCATCTTTAAGCCCAGTACTGATCCTGAAAAGTAATTCTAACCATACTTACCAGTAACTTGAATTTCCTTCCATAGGCTAACATTGACTGGTTTCACTTGGAAATTCTTCTGTGTGTGGAGTTTTGGAACTTTACAATTTTCACCTAAAATCATCCGAAGAACGAATTCCAATTTATTCACCTGTTATCAGGAGAGAACCCAGTGCTGCATCTTTTAGCCCAGCACTGACCCTGAAAAGTAATTCTAACCGTACTTACCAGTAACTTGTATTTCCTTCCATAGGAATCAATTGTCTGGTTTTCAGCAGAAAAGTTTCTAAGTGTCTATTTTACAAAACTAAAAAAAAAACGAAAAAATCGCCTGTATGACTTAAACGCATTCTTTCAACTGTTTACAGGAGATGCACCAGTGCTGGATCCAGGGTCTACCACTGAGTAAGAAAAAGTAATGATAACACTACTTACCTGCTAAGTGAATTTCCTTCCATAGGGTAACATTGACTAGTTTCACTTGAAAATTCTTCTAAGTGTGGAGTTTTGGAACGTTAAAATATTCCTATAAAATCAGCAAAACTACGAATTCCGATTTACTCACCCTTTATCAGGAGAGACCTCAGTGCTGCATCTTTTAGCCCAGCACTGACCCTGAAAAGTAATTCTAACCGTACTTACCAGTAACTTGTATTTCCTTCCATAGGAATCCATTGTCTGGTTTTCAGCAGAAAAGTTTCGAAGTGTCTATTTTCACAAACTAAAAATATTCCTTAGAAATCGCCTGTATGACTTAAACTCATTCTTTCAACTGTTTACAGGAGATGCACCAGTGCTGGATCCAGGATCCACCACTGAGTAAGACAAAGTAACGATAACACTACTTACCTACTAAGTGAATTTCCTGCCATAGAATAACATTGGTGATTCTATGTGAAAAAATTTCTAAAAGTGTCAACTTTTAAAATACAATAATATTCTTTAAAAATTACTACTGTAACCAAAACGTTTTTGCTCAATTGTTTACAGGAGATGTCCAAGGACTGAATGTAGGATCCAGTCCTGTGGTTAGACAAGTAATCCATAAAGTAACTAATTGCATTTAACTAGAAATTTACATTGAGCTCAATGGTGCATTGTGTTTGAAATTGTGTTGCCCATCGGAACAACTGTAACTACTGTACTTAAAAGTCTGTTGCCTATTTGCAAAGTATTTAAACTAAAGTAATTCATTCTGAGAAAGTATATTTTGTAATGTAATGTATAATGTAATTTAAAAAATAAAATATCAAAAAATAAATAGTTTAAAAAATGTAGTTAATCAGTATCAAATAACTATAACAATTAATACATTAAAAAATTGTCATTTACAAAACCTTTGAAATTCACTGAATAAAAAATAGGTTTGAGACATGTTATAGTTAGGAATTAGCATTTAAAAAACCTTTGAAATTCACTGAAAAACCCATAGGTTTCAGGCCTGATATAGTTAGGAATTAGCATTTAAAAAACCTTAGAAATTCACAGAAAAAACCATAGGTTTTAGGCGTGTTACAGTTAGCTGGACATTTCACTCGTACAAAACCATTGAAATTCCTCCGATATAGTTAGTTGTACTAACTACATCTCGCGCCCCCGCAATCCACTGCTGATAATGTCACATACTACATCATTCATGACATGGTCAGTGACATCACTGATGACATCTCAAATGACATCACTGATGACATCATCCACGTGACAATTAGATACACCTCATCATACACTAGTATAACCTTTCATCACTCACTGTAAAATACAGAGTGCCATATTTGAATCCATTGACACACCAATACAAGTTTCTAAACACCCACTCAGTGATTCCTAGATCTATACACACATCTAATCACTTACCTATAGATTCACTCATACATGCTGTCAAAGATCGATAGAACACTATCAAATATACTTATACACCTATATCGATCACCTACATTTGAGATGTCATCAGTGATGTCATCAGTGATGTCACTGACCATGTCATGAGTGATGTAATATGTGACGTCATCAGCAGTGGTTAGCGGGCGCGCGAGTTAAAGTTAGCTGAACTAACGGGGGAATTTCAATAACTATTTGCAATAAATAACGTCTGTAAATCTTGCTGCTTAAGCACGTACACCAAAATAATATCTGTCAAACAAGTCCACAATTGTTACCTGTACCTTTCCTTGAGGCCAAATGGTAATTTTAAAATCCTTTGTAAGTGAAATATCCAATGTTAATTCTATAAAATTGAAATAATGGTTTCTTCAGATGCTGGAATTTGTATCTAAAATTTTGGTTTTAGAAAAATTAAGTAAAAATGTGGTAAATCATAAGGCAAACGTTGCTTGAAAATTAATTGAGAATCATTACACTGTGTCCATCCTTTTTCACATTTAAGATAAAATGTGTAATGACCAGAAGTTATAGAAGGTCCATCATGAAAAATAATTGCAACTGCAACAAAAGTTTTACCTGATATTGATAATTGATTTCCTACAAACTTCTTTAGTAAAGTTTCCATTTTAGTTCCATCTGCTCTACAACGTTGCATCATTAAAATTACATACTGTCCATATTTATGTAAAAATAATGTTGATAACATGTCTGATTTACATTGAGAACATTCCATGTTGTGATTTGCATCTTTAACTAATTTACTAAAAGTCACTGTTTTACTCTCTGGTAATGTTAAATATATGAACCTTTCAGAATCAACATTACTGCTGCATGTGTTCATACAGTTTTCACAACAATGTTCCCATTTATATGAGACACCTAATATATTTTCTATTTCTACCCCTTCATCTTCCAGTACCATAAGCATATACATCAAGAATTCCTGTGCATCTTGCTGGACATCTTGTGTAAACTGTGTACATCCAGAACATTCATCTAAAAGATTTCTAACATCAGATGCACTTTCTGTTTTAGTTTTATCATTACTCAGCTTCTCATAAAGGAGACTCAGCAGAGAACAGAATCTTTTTTCATGATTTAGTATTATCTGCTCTTGCAAAATTTGAAGATAAAATACAACATTGAGCACTACATTTGCGTAGCAGTTGACACCAGAGCTATTTTCAAAATGACAACCAACAACCTCTTCAACACTGTCCTTTTTTTTTTGCTTGCAGTCACATCACTCTCTTTTTGTTTTCTCTTCTGTACATCCTCATTACAGATATTCTCAATTCTCCTTTTCCGACAAACAACAAGTTTTTCAAACACAGGATACTGACCTAAATGAGGAGCATAGCTTCTTCTTAATCTATTATACTCCTTTACACAGTTTGCATCAGCACTTACTTTTGAGTCATCAAAGTCTATCATGAATAAACCAGATATTTTTTTCACGCGTGACAAAGCAACATATGCCATACCTTCTTTAAACACAGTAGATCCAATGTTTACAAATGCACTATCTACAGTTAATCCTTGAGATTTGTGAATAGTTACTGCATATGCTAGAGAAAACGGAAACTGCTTCCTACGTACATATAAGTCTTTCACAAGCAAGAAACGAACTGAACAACGACAAATGTCTTTAACCTCTTCAATCTGATCTAATTTTATTTGTAAAAATTCAATTCCAACTTTTTTCTGGTAATTAACAAAACCGACAACTTTACCCATAGCTCCGTTCACTAAACCTTTCTCTACATCCAAATTACGTCTTAAAATTACTCGACAGTTCATACATACATAAAGATTCTTTTCTAAACCGGCTGTTTTCGAGATGTTTTTCTCTAGAGAATCCAATTTATTTGTCAATTTGTTTGTCAATATAATAGTTATTCCTTCATGTTGTATTTTATCCACAGCTTCCAGTTTGACAATCTCTTCATTTTCCAATTTCAAAAGTTCTTGATTGAATATAGAGCATTCATGTAGTGTTGGCATTAAGCAGATTACAGTATTTTTTCCAGCAATGTTCTTGTATATTTTCTCTGGAACTATTTGTTCTCTTGGAAACACATTACATAGCAATCGACTCTGTAAAGCTTTTCTGCCATGTTCTGTGATAGTCCAATTCTGATATCTTTGAGAATACTTGCATAATCCTCATCATTGGCTTGCCGCATATTGGTAATGAGTTCATTATACTCAAAGTAAGTCCAAATATTCACATTACCTATACTTCCTAATGACTTTTTCGTGTCTTCATGTGTAAGGATTTGAAATACTGGTTGTCCTTTAACTGGAGTAAGCTGCAGAAGATCCCCAAAAACTATAACATGTTTTCCTCCAAATAGCACGTCATAGTTTGTCTTTAGAATTTGCTGCATTCTTAAATGCACAAAGGCAAGCATTAAGTTTGATACCATGCTTACCTCGTCAATGATGAGAACTTTCATTTTTTTCAATACTCTTGCAACTTCAAAACATGCTTCTCCTGTTAGCTTGTGGTATTGTATTTTGTTCTCGTGCTCTACTGGTAGCATTAGCAAATAATGGAGGGTAATTCCTTTTATGTTATATGCTGCTAACCCAGTTGGAGCAGTAACAACACAAGACAAAGTTGAATCTGTTTTTTGCTGTAGGTAGCTTCTAATTACTTTAATCAAGAAACTTTTTCCAGTTCCGGCTTGTCCACTCACATACATTCTGATTGGTTGAAACGATGTGCATGAGCACTCTTTATTTTCATGTAGTAATCCGTGATCAATTTTTTTTCTGACTTCCTCATAAATTTGTTGTTGTTCATCATTCAGTTGTTGTTCCATATTTGGTAAGTTTATTAAATCTTCCTGTGCTTGATTCATAGCTGTTTCGACTTCAGTCATTGCTATTGCAGCTTCATTTTCTACAATTGGTTGTCCTAGAGGATCTTGACTGAACGTCCCAGAACTTTGACTGTCTTGAGAACTGTCTCTAGCTACTTCAGCTGCAATTGTTGTTTCTTGTTCAATTTCTTCATTGAACATTTGAACATAAGTTGAGAAAGTACTGCATTCTATGCTATCTTTGCAAGCATTAAAGGAATCTTCATAGCTCTGAAAATCTCCAAGTAGTTCGTCCTCTGAACGCCATGGTTTAAACAGCTGTAAAAGTGCCAAGTAGTAAAATTCCTTTTTGTCAGTAGTGTCACAACTCGGCTTCCGGTGATTAATCAAACTTCCTTTTGTTTGTTTTACCAAACATCCTTCCTCACCAGTGACTTTATATTTTCCATTGTTGATGTCTTCTGTGGTATTCCGTTTATAAATGTAGTTCTGCAGCACTTCATATAGACACATGTTCTCAAGATGATGACTTCTTTGTGGGTAATATGTGTCCAACATGTTTGTTCTTAAAATGTCTGTACTTTCAGGTTCATACTCTGCTAAATATTCAATTTCTCGAACAGATTTCAGTACCCGATTTCTCATTCCTGCAAGGCCTAAACTTACCCAAATGATTCTTCTGGATTTGGAGTACAGACTTGCAGATGATAACCTATCTGAGCATTCGTAGGATCCAATTTCTCGATGCGATAACATCTTTAAACTGAAACTGTATAGCTTTTTACTGACCGTCTTCTCGTGAGAAATCTCTTCCCACATTTCTTTCAATTCTGTTTTCTCAGATTTAGTGATGTAAGATGTGACATACCGAGCAACAGCAATAGAATTGTCAGCTACATACTGTATTTCCATGTTAGCATTCCACATGGATAAAATGACTGGGTTGTAGTCATTTAAATATTTTGACTCTTCTTTTCTTCTTGGGTTGTAGGTATTCTTAGGCGATTTTCTTGTAATAGTATGTCGCACAGCTGACATAAAACTGTTTACTCTTCCTTTTGAAAGAACAGGTCGTGGAAATCCAAATCGACATTTTGTGTAGAATTTATCTTTACTCTTGTACTTTCGTCGACAGTATTTTCCACACCGATGTCTTTGGGAACGTAAAACTTGCTCTTTTAAGTTTTTTTCTTCTGTGCTTTTAGGTATAGCACATGTTGCATATTCTTCAATGAAAGATAAAACTGGATCATCAGAATCTGTTCCAAATTTTGGGGCATCCTTGATCCACAACAGCATATGAATATGAGGAGCACCTCTTGCTTGGTACTCTTTTCTCCAAAAGAAATCCACAACTTCTCCAAGAGGTGGATTTTTTTTATTGCAGATGAAAGACATCATAGCCTCAAATCTATGATTGAAATATCTGCAAACATTAACCGGATCCAATGAGCACAATTCTCCTGCTGTCTTGTATTGGATGTTTTCAATATTTAAATTTGCCTCTAGAAGAAAATCCAGTAAATCATCCCAAGCGTACTCAGCACAGCTTAGGGTAAGGAACCATGTAGGAGTTCCTAAATTCCGTGACATACATTTCAATTCTCCATGGCGTCGGTACCAATATTCATTAGTTCCTCGCTGACAAGCCATCAAATTTATCAATTGAGATTCCAAATGATCATCTCGCTGTTGCACTTTGTTCATAAAATCCTTTGCAGACACATTACGTAGATGTACTCCAGTTTTTAATATGTGATTTACTGCATAAGATAGTGCAGACAAGTCACTTTCAAATAAAAGATGGAAAAATATGGAATACTTTGACGAAATCTTGGATCTTCTGCATATAACCTTGTAGTCCGATACTCAGAAGCAGGAATCTGTACTGGACGTTCATCATATCGTCCACCTTTTCCTGTAGGAAACAGCTGGGGAAAACAACGAGCTTCCAAGCTCTCCTCCCATACACTCACGGGAGTTCCTTGTGCTTTTTTCATCTGAAACAGATCAATAGTGTTTCCCATAACTTCTTTAGAATGATGAGGATGTATGCTGAAATGTTCATACATTTCTTCTTCTTTTGACTTATCCACTTTTTCAATTTGCCCAGCTGGTATTCCTGAGTCTGCTAGAAAAACTTCTTCATCTTCATCCATATAAATTGTTTCATACCATTTATTATTTCTTTTCAAATATAAATTTGCTCTTTGTACTTTTCGTACATCTACCAGCTCCTGCCAAATTTTCTTATTCTTTGTTGGTACTCCATTAACCAGAATCACTAATGGTTCAGTTTCCAATCTATCTGCATCAATTGTTTCCATTTTTTTTTTCAAATCCAATGGCTAATAGACAACTCTTCCTTTTAAACCTCTTTGTAAATCCGAAGGAGGTAATTTACCTGTTTTTGGCTCCATACGCACTATGGTCTGAAACGGATGGACACATTGAATGAGTATAGACTCATACGTATTTAAATCAGAAAGTTCTGCTGGAATATCAACCAATTCTAAATTATTATGTACAGCTCTGGCTGGCATTCTATTTTCTTCTAACTTGTTATAACAGTATTTACAAATACGCTGATCTTCACCCAAATCAAAACTATTTTCCAGAAATATATATGTTGCAAAATCCTTCCACTTATAATTATCTTCTTTTTCACTTTTTTTATACAGATCAACATTTCTTGTTTGAATTTTATAATGACTTCTCCGGCAACAAATACAAGTAATATTTGGTCTTTCATTAGAGATGATAGCAAATTTTGTCATTTCATCTTCAAACTTTTTACTAACAGTGAGTTCTACATTCTCTTCCACATTTTCCTCAATAACTGTGTCATTTCCTGCACTTTCTTGCTCTGGACCAAAGTAACAAAACTGAATATCATCAGTAACCTTCACTACATCTGATACAGATCCACGGAACAGAGCACTATTCAACTCGTTTAACTTTAGTGCTGGACTTCTAGCAAAATACAATGTTCTCACAAACTTTCTCATTTCAGTATGATTAACAGCCAGCATCCTAAAATGGTGAAAAACACTTTGGCAAACTTTCCTAGATAGACAAGCAAGAGAATGTCCTTGCAAACCAGTATTCTCTCTCACTCTGCACGGGTCTAGTCTTTGAAGCACCTTAATCTTCTGTTTAACACTCTTTTTACTATATTCTCTTAGGAAGTCACGTAATTTATCAATAGATTCCTGTCGCACAGTGCAAATACTACTACAATTCCAAGTGTACACTGGGGCTTTAGGATGTCTCCCCATAACCTCATCGGCTAACACTTCTTCCTCATTTCTTGGAACCATTTTCTCCTTTTCCATTACACAACCATCTTTAACTTCATAAGCTCGACCATTGGTGTCAACTGCATGCAACAAACTATTACTTTGAAGATAACTCTCTTCATTAAAAAATGGCTCAGTACTTGAACTATGCCTCCATTCTCCTAAGAACACTTTACAAAAGTTATTTTTTTTCACTACTCTCTTCCTTTTGCTTTGTGACTTCATTGCTTTGACTAATTTTTCTAATCTACGCATCCTGTTCAAAATTAAAATGAATAGTTTTCGTTTTATTTCCAAAGCCTTAGCAACAATTGTTTCAATATATTTCTTTTTTTTATAAAATTTTGTTTTCTTCTTATATTTTTTCACATCCTTTAGCAAATTTAACATCACTCTTCTCTGAAACATTTGTCTACGAATGTTTTTAAAATCTATTTTTCGTGTTAAGTCACTCTTTCTTACTTCTGATTCAACATTGGCTTTTCGTATTTTCTGTCGACTCTGTTGTTGTTTTGTACTTGAAACACTATTTGCAGTGGATATATTCTTAACATTTTTTCTTTGTTTGAAGATATTTAAAAAAAAATCCTTAGTCTGCTTACCAGAAGACTTTTTCTTTTTTCCAATATGAGGTTCTTCAACTATTTTTTTTGGTCCAGTTTTCTTCAAATATAGATGTTGTTGCTGTTCTTTTCTCTTTCTTTTCAAATCCTATCATATGACCTGTCCCTTTCCTACAACTGCAAATCTGACAGGACAAGAGCAACATGTATAAAATCTCTAACATCAATTCCTGTGTGCACACAGACTCATGGTGTGATTATAGGCAAAAAACGATTTTGGTTTGGCAATTTCAAAGTATATTTACTACTGTGGAAGAGTAAGTGATAATTACTATGGCAGCCTGACACATTTTCCTTATATTTTAGAGAGGCAGAAAAGAGTACATGTCCTAACAGCTACTTGAGACCATCAGCATGTGTTACAGGGTGAGTGATTAGAGTAGAGCAAAGGAAATGAGCCTTGGTGACGTTGAATGTGTTAGCATTACACACTGCTATCTGAAATACCACACAGAGCTGAATAGTAAGCATGAGAGTGCAGGAGAAGCACCTTTCTGTGTGCTAAGAGCGTGCGTCTGGAGACCGTGTATTGTCAGGTGCAACACAGATCTGCATGTCCGCTTGCACAACTGCATGAAGACTGCAGACATGTATGTAAGACTACATGTGTGGTAAAGGTTAATTGGACTTTTGAACATGTAAAAACTACCTCACCCATTGCGGGAGTGGAAGGAAAATGTACCATGCTAATTTCAAATGTGTTAGCATTTGCCTCTCATTTGTGAGAAAGTGATTTCTGGTAAATGCTAACCATCACAGTTCTTGAAAACAAGCTCCCCCTTTCCTGCGAGTGCAAGTCTAACGGAGCAAGAGCAACACAGATTAATTCTCTGAGAAGAATTCATGTGTGCACACAGACTCATGGTGTGATTCTAGGCACAAAATAGTATCCCTGGGTGATACCAGTACACCTTAACTTATGGTGAAGACCTACTCCATAATATCTTTCAAGTTCAAGGCACTTAAATATCTTCCTTAACACAACTTTATAAGTGGAAGGAAAATGTACCATGCTATTTTCAAATGTGTTTGAAAGTGATTTCTGCTGAATGCTAACCATCACAGTTCTTAAAAACAAGCTGCCCCTTTCCTGCGAGTGCAAGGCTAACAGAGCAAGAGCAACACGAATTAAATCTCTGAGAAGAATTCCTGTGTGCAGACAGACTCATGGTGTGATTCTAGACACAAAGCATTATTTCAGGGTGATACCAGTACACCTTAACTTATGGTGAAGACATACTCCATAATATCTTTCAAGTTCAAGGCACTTAAATATCTTCCTTAACATAAAAAGTAAAACACAACTTTTAAACTGGAAACAAAATGTACCATGCTAATTTCAAATGTGTTAGCATTTGCCTCTCATTTGTGAGAAAGTGATTTCTGCTGAATGCTAACCATCACAGTTCATGAAAACAAGCTGCCCCTTTCCTGCGAGTGAAAGTCTAACAGAGCAAGAGCAACACGAATTAAATCTCTGAGAAGAATTCCTGTGTGCACACAGACTCATGGTGTGATTCTAGGCACAAAACAGTATTCCTGGGTGATACCAGTACACCTTAACTTATGGTGAAGACATACTCCATAATATCTGACATGTTCAAGGCAGTTAAATATCTTCCAAAACATAAAATGTAAAACGCAACTTTAAAAGAAGAATCACATTTCTGTTATTTATATCCAAATACACCACATACATCCCCTCTCAAATTCATAACTCACCTTTTAAAAGTAGTTAGTTGAGAAAGAAATGTGCCACTCACACAGCAGATTATCAGAGCCAGAATCTCTGAACTGTACACCTCTCAGCAGAACCAGTAAATGGCAATGTTTCCCTCTCTTTTTTCACACATATACATGTTAACTTCAAATCACAGTGTTTCCCACATTTTTTCAAATGGAATCAAACATTTCTATTGGTTGCAAATTTCAACCCTTTCAAAATGATCCCTTCCCCCAACATGACTTCTGCCTGCTACCATAGCAACAGGTCATGGAACACTGGTGTGAGCAGAGAGGTCAGAAGTTCAGCACACAATGTTTCAAATCCAAATAGCAAGAGTGCTTGAATTTTCAAACCTAACAGCAAATCCAAAGTAATGTTCTGTGGGAACACATTTTTCTGAACCAATACAAAACATGCTTTTAAAAATGTAAACATACAGCCTAGTTTTTACTGTTGAATGGTCTGAAACAGCTAATGATTTCTTTTTATTTTAAAAAAAAAAGTATGTAAGCCTCCATTTTACAACTATCTTTCTTTTCATATTGCCATTCTACTGAAAGACACCTTCTGAGTGCATCCAGATCTCCTTGGAAGATGTTCACAGTGTGGATTATAGGTCACAGCTATGTCTTCTGGAGTGAAAAGTTTGCAGAAAAAAGAGGTATTGTGAAAGATCTTGCTTTGCCAAATGTAGACATTAAATGGATTGGTCAGAGAGGGTTAAAGTGGCACCAATTAATGCCTTTGGTGAAAACCTTTCTACATCTCCCACAGCCTAACCTTATTATTGTGCACTGTGGTGGAAATGACCTAGGCACTTTAACTGGGGTAGGTCTGGAAATGCTTATTAAGGACCCCTTTTTGCAATTGATGTCACTTTTTCCACAAACTGCCTTTGTATATTCTAATATATGCCAAAGGCAAAAGTGGAACTGGTCCAACCAACATTGTCCGCAGATTGACAAAGCAAGAAAGCACTTCAATAAGTCTGTTTCTGCTTTCCTCAGAGACTATGGTATGGGTTCTATATACCACAACAACTTGCGTTACAACATGCAAGGCATTTATAGAGGAGACGGTGTACATTTCAATGATGAAGGGAACAGAGTCTTCCTCTTGAACTTTAGACTCTGCATCGGTACTTACTTATAGGTACCAAAAAACACGCAATAAACACAACGGCTCTTTTTAGAGCCACCTAATATCTAAACACTTAATCTTCTTTTTTAAATCTTTTTTGTTTTTAAAATTTCTTCCGTGCGCGCACCCCGCGAATTTTGAAAATAAAAATTAAATTTTTTTTTTGGCCCTTCGGGGTCCCACTGTGACCCCCTGACAAACGCTAGGGGGTCAGGAACTCCCTACCCTGCCCCCTTTTCACGTTCTCCACCTTTCCTTTTCAGTGTGACAGACAAAATGGCGGCCGACACTTCCTGATTTCGACCGATTCGCATGTTTACAGACATGTAACAACCAATCAGAATTTCGCTCGCGCACGTTAGGGTGCGCGCACCGTGTGCTTACGGTGCGCGCACGGTACGCGCTTATAGATATTTATATGCTTTTAAATGCTATTTTCTCAGGAACTACTGAACAGATTAACACCAGACCTGCAAAAGGCACTTCCCTGACCTGAGGACTACCTCTCTGCCAAATTTCAAGTAATTCTGTTCAGCCGTTCGGGCTGTACCTTCGACTAAAGATCCTATGGGAAAATGCATGGGGAAAACGCGTTTTGGGACCCCCCTTTTTTCTCAGCCCCCGCTTGACGAATCACCCCGAGACTTTCAGGGTAGGAGCTGAGCGGAGCGCCCCATTAGTTTTGACAATTTCGCGAGGATTCGTCAACCGGCGCCAAAGTTATTCAAAATAGAATGTTCAGATTTCCTATGGAAACACGGTCCTAACTATAACCATTTACTGGCGACCGCCTGTAGATAATATCTATCTATCTATCTATCTATCTATCTATCTATCTATCTATCTATCTATCTATCTATCTATCTATCTATCTATCTATCTATCTATCTATCTATCTATCTATCTATCTATCTATCTATCTATCTATCTATCTATCTATCTATCTATCTATCTATCTATCTATCTATCTATCTATCTATCTATCTTATTTTCCATAGGAAATCCGCAACATTCTATTCCCAATAAGTCTGGCACCGGTTGACGAATCTTCGCAAAATTTTCCAAACTTTTGGCCAGCTCCGGTCCGCTCCTATCCTGAAAGTTGCGGAGGCCGAGAAAAAAGGGGGGTCCCAAAACGCGTTTTCCCCATGCAATTTCCCATAGGACCTTTTGACGCAGCTACAGCCCGAACTGCTGAATGGAATTACACCAAATTTGACAAAGAGGTAGTCCTCAGTTCAGACTCATGCCTTTTGCTTAAATGGTGTAAATCCGTTCAGTAGTTCCTGGGAAAATTAGAGTTAAATGTACATATATATCTATGGCCTCGGAGGATCCGCGCACCCTATGCGCTCCCTGAGCGCACCGTCTGCGAACCGTGCACGCACCCTCCCGATCATGCGCTGAATGCTAATTGGCTGTCAAGTGTCTGTCAACATTCGAAACCAGGAATTGTTGGTAGCCATTTTGTGCCTCGGTAGAAGCGAGGCTGAGGAAGTAAGGGAAATAAGTGTGTGAAAGATGTAAAGGGGGCAGGGTAGAAATACTCTGACCCTCTAGTGTTACTTAGGGGGTCCCAGAAGGACCCCCCAGGGCCCCCCCTTTTTCTTTTTTTTAAACGGCAAAATGCACGCAGGGTGCGCGGACCCGCCCGTAAAAAAAAAAACGAACCGCGGGCTTTGTGCTTCCTTAATAATTAGCCCCCGGGGTGCCAAATCCCGGGGGCAAAATGCGTAAAAAATTAAAAGAAGGGCCCGGGGGCCCCCCAGCCCCGGGGACGCCTACCCCCCGGGGCTTTATTTATTGAGGGAGCCTTAATGCACATTTCGTTTTTCACATTCCAATGTTTTACAAAGGACTCTCGAAGCTCGAGGGGATTTAAATCCTCTCGAGCTTCAAGAAGCCTTTGTTTTATTTGTTAGAACATTCTGCCCTTTAGTGGCAGAATGTTCTAATAGCCTTATAGGCCTTCGTAGCAGGGCTGTACAGGCTATTAAAGTCCCGCTCCCTTGTTAAAGTCCCTCGCCTTCGGCTCTGGCCTTTAACGCGGGAGTGGGCCTTTAATCGCCGGTATAGCCTGCTACGGCGGGTTTCAAGGCTATATTAAGGTCTGTGGAAGAGGTGATGGTCTTCAGAGTGTCTCAATTACTTCTTTCTCGCCTTCACACCACTTTCTTCTGTGGTCTTTTGGGTTTACACTTGCACCCTTTTTCCTCTTCATAGCTTTCTGTAACACTTTGTCTGCCTATCTCACAACTCACTTCACCACCCACCCATGCACACACAATGCACCCACTCACTTGTAAGCACTGCAGAAACACAACATCCTGATAAAAGAAAATACATTTAGGAAAATCAAGAGTAAGTAAAACACGAAGTGTAAACAGGAACAGCATTGCCTTAACCAAGATTGAGAGACAGTGTGCCTCCTGCAACTGTCGGCTAGTCCTGGGAAACAAAGGGGGACAGGATGCATACAGTTTTGGCTCCATGCCAACTTGGCACCCCTCTAGCTATCAACACACAGACAGAAGTAAGGCTACTGAAATCGTAATTTTTATCAAGTGATAATCAAAGGTAAAAGTGTAGCAAAGTGCAATAGTTTGTAAAAACTTCCCTCACCCACAACAAATTGTGGCATGTTTCTTCATAGGGCTGCTGTGATGCATCAGCGCAGACCCACGCTTGAGACTGAGCAATAGGGTGGGGAAGACTATACAAACACAGAAAAGACAGAGGATCCAAGAAACAATTAGTGCAGAATATAAGTCTAAAACTAGCTAAGGGATATCCTCATAATAGTTTTATTCCTGGATTCCCTTATTAGGATTAAAGGTAACTCCCTACCAAAGGATGGTGCTGAAGGGAGTGTATTAGGCACCCAACACCCCTCTGTCATGCATGAAGGTCGACATGTTTCTGCTGAAATACGTGTCTACTGGCATTCATCAGGACTGTCGGATCCCTATGCTAAATCCCTTTCTGTCAATATACCTATAGTATATCAGATTACTCCACCTGAAAATTGTGGAAATGTGGTTGGTCCAGTAATCACACTCCTAATAGGATCTGTAAATGGAAAGAATAAGGAATAAAAGTGAAGAGAATTCTTGTATAAGTGCATTGACGTGCATAAAAATGACAAAACAAGTGGCTGAGTGCTATATTTGCTACTTTTATGTATTTAAAAACCTTGAGGTGCGAAGCGGCCTTAATAATCGTTATTACGTCACCGCTAGTGAGAGAGCAATGCCCTTTCTTGCTAGTGATTTCACCAATGCAAATTTCAGAAAAGAAAGCAATTTGTGCCTACATTAAAAAGGGTATGAACCCACCTACTCGTACAATACAGGAAATCATGCCTAGAACAGTAATCATGCCATGACCTTTGCGCTAAGCGATCAGGTACCTATGTCAAAAATCTCTGTGCATCTTACCGAGTTTCATTATGTGTATCGCTAGAACTGGCACGAGGGAAGAGGGCACACTTGTTGGAGCAATGGTTGTTAAATCGAAAGCGTTGGATTAAGGCAAAGCTCGTTCTCGCACGTACCTCACACATCCTGTCCCACACCAAACCAAACGGGCTAGCGGGGGCTTCCACTGCCCCAGGTTTGATACGCCGTCATGGTTCCTCACAGCCCTTGGTATTGCCAACAGGCCCGTTTTTAGTTTCAAGTTTACTCATTGCTGCTATTTACTGTATGCCCATTCTCAAGCCTCCCGTTCCCCCTCCTTACGTCGTCAAGGGTGGTGTGCCTCCACTCTGAGGTCCCTCCTGGTGCCGTGTAGGTACCCGGACTAGGACCGCGAGGACCCTTGTAAGCATCCTGACTTCCCATCACGTTTGACTTGGGGCGTGTACGTATGACGTCACCATGTTGGTGCGTCTACACGCTGAAGAGAGCTAGACCGCTCACATAAACTGATGTGTCCGGTCACAGTGAGTAGAGCGCTCATTCAAATACGTCTGTATCTCGATGCCATAATTATAACTGAATGAGGGTAAATTAAGGGGACTATCATCACTCTCCTTGCAACAAATATAGAATATCCCTAA
Source organism: Triturus cristatus (assembly GCF_964204655.1). Classification (NCBI taxonomy): domain Eukaryota; kingdom Metazoa; phylum Chordata; class Amphibia; order Caudata; family Salamandridae; genus Triturus; species Triturus cristatus. The sequence continues at coordinate 29,043,384 of NC_140584.1, read as the reverse complement.
TAGCCCATATGTGCGGCGTGACAGAGGATGTTACTAATAGTCAAGAGGACATGGTACTGCAGCATTCATTGGATGACATTACACATAAGCTCCCAAGAGTATAGGGGTTGTTGTTCAGCCCTACACGACTTGCCTAACGCATACCACATATCTCCCTATAATGTCTAGTGGGTGTGGTAGTATGATATTGAATGTGCTATTCCCCAGTGTGTAAGGATGTAGGAATATACCTTGTGCTGTGGTCAATGACTGTTGTTTAGCTGTTATATAAGAGGTACCACTAGGATCAAATACACAGCTCTCTGTACCTCTTACGTACAGTAAAACCACTTGTTATCAATCCCACAGGGCTAGTGAGTGTTGTCAGCATTCTTGTGTTCCCTTGATCATGGCCTGCCCAAGGAGGTCCATGGGATGTCATCAAGGCCAATCTCATGGCTACGTAGCCTATAAACCCATTTCTGTTCACGCAGAAACAAGGTCCGGCTACGGTCCCTTGTGTTAGGTGGAATGTAGGGTTTATCTAATATTGTCCAATATAGATCCTCCACCATGTGTCTTATCTCTACGTAATGAGTCGTGAGTCGTCCTTTCACAGCGGATGTTACTCCTGTGTTCCATTATACTCGCTTTCACTTTCCTTGATGTCATTCCCACATAGATCAATTGACAAGGGCATTTGATCATGTATATCACGTTTGCAGAATTACAATTGGTACGAGTGCATTGTTCCTATAGGTAGTTGAGCCCCCGTCTACACTCTTGGTATTTGCAGTGAGTCTACACACATCACATGAGCCACACCTGGTGTACCCTGTAACTGGGGGAGTTCCCACGGGGCTCGTCGCTCTGCCTGAGGTGTAAGGCGGGTTCTCGGGTGGACCAGGTGGTCCCTAATATTAGGGCTCCTCCTAAAAGAGAATAGTGTTTTGTCCAGCTGAAGGCCATTAGTATTAAGTATACACCAGTTCTTCAGAATGATGCGTTTCACCTGAGTGGAGGCCGTTTTGAATGTAGTCACGCATATGGCGTTTCTGTTTTCTGGTCGTTCCACCTTTTCCAAAAGGGCCTCCCTTTGGCAGTTTTGTGCTCTCATCTGAGCTTGCCGCACAACTCTGGTGGGGTACCATCTCCTTTCCAATGTTCCTGAGAGTGTTGCTGTCTCCTTTTTAAAGTCTTCAAGCTCTGAGCAATTTCTGCGAAGACGTAAAAATTGCCCCACTGGGAGGTTCTCACTCAAAGATTTAGGGTGGAAACTTTCAAAGAGCAAAAACCCGTTTCTGTTGGTTGGTTTGTGGAACACCCTTGTGGTCAGTTTACCACCGCGGGGGTTATTACAAGGTTCAGAAATGGTAAGCATTCTTTTGTGATAGTGGAGGTGAAGTGTAGGAAGGTGTTCTGGCTATTCAGCCTTTGCAGAAAGTTCTCAATTGATTGTTCATCTCCCTTCCAGATGAGAATGACGTCATCTATAAAGCGTCTCCATATACAGATGTTTGGTGTCCAGGGGCTCTCTGTGTTGAAGATCTGGTTCTGTTCAAATGCAGAGACATACAGGCCAGCTAGGCTAGGCACGAAGGCGCTGCCAATGGATGTCCCATGTGTTTGCAGATAATATGACCCTTGATACTCAAAGAAGTTCTTAGTGAGTGCTATCTCCGCCAGGTGAATTATGAATGGTCTGGGGGGTGCTGTACTCCCAATCCTGGTCGAAAAGGATCTCCTCCACTACCCTGAGGGTTTTTATTCGGGGGATGTTGGTGTACAAGGGTTCAATATCCAAGCCCACCAGGAATTCCTCTTCAGGGTTAAAATACATGCCCTTGAGTAAAGTGAGGACGTCAGTGGTATCCTTTAAATATGCCTCTCTACTCTGCACCAAGGGTTTAAAGAAAAAGTCACAAAATTGTGACAAAGGTTCCAATATGGATCCAGTGTCCGCAACAATCGGCCTCCCTGGAGGTTGTCTGCTTACTTTGTGCACCTTAGGGAGTGTGTAGAAATACGGTACTATCTGGTCTTTCTGCTGCTGGAAATTTCCTTCATGTTCTGAGATCCACTCATTAATGGTGGCCTCCTCTATCACAGTTGTGATCTCCAGTTTCAATTCTGTTATAGGGTCTCTGGGAAGGACCCTGTTGGAAATTGCCATTTTTGCAGGGTCATCCCTATGCTTTTTGCCTTCCTCCTGGATTTTTCCTAACCTGTTTTGTTGGCTTTATGACTCTGGTCACTTTACCACTGCTGATCAGTGCTGAAGTGCATATGCTCTCCCTTTGTAAATATGACATGTGAATTGGTATATCCATGATTGGCTTATTTGGTTGACCTGTTACTCCCTAGTAGCGTGGCCTGTGTGTGCCCAGGGCTGGTAAACCAAATATTGCTGGTGGGCCTGCAGCGTTGGTTTGCGCCACCCACAGAAGCAGCTTGTAAAGTGTGACTCAGACCTGCCACTGCAGGGTCTGTGTGCCTTCCAGAACTGCCCTCTTGGCTGTTAAGTGCACCCACTTTCCAGCCCCTGAACCTTCCCTTGGCATCATGTAAGTCACCCCTATGGTAGGGTGCATTGTATGTGTAAGGTAGGACATGCCTTGGTATGTGTAGCATGTCCTGGTGGTGAATTACACCCAGTTTCGTTTTTCACTACTGTAAGGCTACCTGTTCTCCATAGGCCAGAATGGGCAGTTTGACTATTACACTCTATAGTCCTAACTGACCCCAGGAACATGGTAGAAAAACGAGTTTAGTATGCCTGAGCTTAGAATATTAAAATACATTTTTTACCAAAGTTTATTTTTATATTCTGTGTTTCAAAATACCACTTTTAGAAAGTAGGTATTTTCTTGCCTAAGCCTTCCAGTGTGCTCTGCTGTTATGTGTATTGTCTGTCTGGTTTTGGAGTGACAAGGCTGGGGAATTCCAGGAGACAGGGTGAGGTGTCCCAGTGGTGAATAGAGAGATCTGCATCTAGATGGGTGGGAGGAGTTGCACCTGGGACCTGAATAGGGCTGTGCCTTCCCTCCACAATGCTGGATCCACCTCCTGTGAAAGGAAGGAAGGATGCAGCCTGGTAAACAAAGTGCTCCAGGACTGGGCAGAACTGGTTCTGGCTGGGTTCAATGACTTGTAGCTTCTGAGAACAAAGACTTTTGGGGTATAAATATCTGTGCTGAAACCCCTACAATTTGTATTGCTCCTGGACAACAGGAAGAACCTCTGTCCGTGTAACTGAAGGAATCTGCAGGAGGTGACTGTCCTGGTGCTTGTGTGCTGTTTCTTGGATTGGCCTGCAGTAGTTGTCACTGGACTTGGAAGAAGAGGAAAAGGACTTTGAAGAGAACTTTTATTTCAACTTGCTAAAGCAATCACCCAAGGGCGAGAAGACAGCTAGCCTCCTGCTGGAGTCTCAGGCACATCAGACTCCACCACCAGCCTCCTATTTCCTCCCAGCGAGGATTTCTATCTGCAGGTGAGTCTCCTGTGAGTTCCAGGGCCTCTAGTTCTACTACAGAGAAAAGAGTGCTGAAAATCGTCGCTAACGCCCGTTTGCGAGCCGCCGCAGCCGAAGAGCATACGAAAAATCATCGCGCTGCTGCCGCTGAGTGCTCGCTACCGGAGATCATCGCATCACACGTTTGCGGGCTGCCAAATGCTCGCTGACCTCAAGATTATCGCATCGCACGTTTGCTGACTGCCAGAAGCTCACTAACCCGAAGATCATCGCATGTTTGCGGGCCTCCCAGTGCTCGCTAACCAAAGATCATCGCATCAAGTTCATCGCTTCACGACATTGCAGCACCGATGCCGGGGGTCCGCCATTTTCATTGCATCGCACCCAGATCGTCACTCCCTCGCGGAGCGCCATTTCTTCTCATCGCAACAGGGTCACACACGCAACAGGCTCGACGCATCATCCTCCCTTGCGGCAAGGATTTCAACGCATCGCCAGCTTAGTGTGGAGAAGTTTGTCGCTTTGTCCTGCACACAGATCAGCTCATCATCCTCCCATGCGGCAAGGCTTCAACGCATCACTGGTCTCGCGTGAGGAAATCATCGCTACAGCTCCTTAGTGACATTTTGGTTGTTTTGCTACAGAATCCAGGTACTTTTGTAAGTAAAATGGTCGCAGAGACCACTGCTTTGAACTTAACTCTTCTTTGCACACTTGAACTATTTTTGCAGCATTTCAAGAGTAACCCTATTATTGGTCTTGTGTTAAGTCTATATATAAAGATACTTATTTGTTATAGCTACTTGTGTGGTGTCCCTTTGTAGTGTTCCTCACTGTGTTACTGTGTATGGTCATAAATGCTTCACACACTGCCTCTGAGATAAGCCTAGCTGCTCGTGCTACGTTACAACAGGGTTGAGCAGGGGTTATCAAAGGGTGTAGCCCGCTTACTCTGACTTAGGAAGAAGGGTCCCTACTTGGACAGTGGCCATCCATTGCCAACTAGAGACCCCCATTTCTAACAGACCCTGTCATTTCTCTCATCTCTGAGCAGTCCCAAACATTCTTGGTCATATGCTGTTCCTGTTTGAATGACTAAGGTCCCTCCCTTTTCTTGTTTTTAAGGTGGTCAAGTGCCTCTTTCTCCTCCCTCATGAGGTTTCTGAAGGATTGAGTGTGAGACCTAGCCAGCTCTTCCAAATTGTGAACCACTGCCCTTTCAAATGTGATGACTTCAAGTGGGAGTGTGGAACTCAAAAGAGTGAAATTGGATTTGGGGCGGAAGTTTGTGTCTCATCTGTCCTTTCTGGGCATCCCTCAAAAAAGACTTTTAGTCTTATTGCCCCGAAGAACTCTGACAGCTCTTGCCATAGTTTAAAGCTGTCTAAATTGTTGGTAAAAACAAATCCCAATCCGTTGTTCAGCAATCTTTCTGGGGGTTCATCGAGTGGGGTATATGTCAGGTTCATCACTAAACTGCCTACTGGCTGGTCCCTGGTGAGCAGTCCTGTGCCATGCTCCTCATCACCCTCTGGTTGAGATCCTCCCATTGTACCCCTGGTGTTCGTCTTTGCTTGCCCCTGCCTCGCCCTAAAAAAGGAACGGTTGTTTCTGGATATTGGGGATTGTGAGGCCCTTGCATCGGTGAGAACGGTTGGAACAAGGGAGGCCAACCAAAACCCTACCCCAGGTTGTTCTGATACATCTGGTTATAGCTTGGGCGTGGGCCATGGTACTGTCCTCTACCTCTACCCCTTCTCCTAGGTCTACTTTCGTAGTCGCTCCCGTCACTACTAGAGCTCATGGAGTCCATATTCCTTCTACCTACCTGTTTTCCCTTCTTCATGTTCTCCATCTTTTTTTAATGTACTCGTCAGATGTATATGGCTATGTTTTCACCCTGTAGAATTATTTCTGATCTTTCTGCAGTTTAGTGGTCTTCGATTGCATCAAATAGTCTTTGTACTCTCCAATTTCCTTGTTTGTCTTCTCCAACTTCCTCTTATACGTAGCCAGTACTACGCTTGTTTTTAATCCCTTCTCACTCGTTTGTATTTGAATGAGCAGGGTGTGTGCGCTATCCTCTTGGCTGTGATGGTGATCAACACCAATCAATCTCTTGTACACTTCCAGTTGATCATTGCCCATTCCTTCCTGAACGCAGAGTCTTCAAGGATGATTAGTGGTTCCTTCATCACTGAAGACCCTGGGGGGCTGCATTAGCCTTCAGGTACTCTGTTAAGATGGCCCCATGTAGAATAGCAGTGACGTAATAACGATTATTAAGGCTGCCTTGCACCTAAAGGGTTATAAATATATAAAGGTAGCAAATCTAGCACTTAGCCACTTGTTTCGTTGTTTTTATGCACATCTATGCACTTATACAAGAATTCTCTTCACTTGTATTTCTCATTCTTTCCATTAACAGATCCTATTAGCAATGTGATTGCTGAACCAACCACATTTCCACAATTTTCAGGTGGAGTAATCTGATATACAATAGGTATATAGACAGAAAGGGATTTAGCATAGGGATCCGACAGTCCTGATGAATGCCGGTAGAGACACATATTCTGGCAGAAACATGTCGACCTTTATGCAGAACAGAGGGCTGTTGGGTGTCTAATATATTCACTTCACCACCATCCTTTGGTAGGGAGGTAACTTTTAATCCTAATCCTCAGGAATAAAACTATTATGAGGATATCCCTTAGTTAGTTTTAGACTTAGAATCTGCACTAATTTTTTCTTGGTTCCGCTTCCTTTTCTGTGTGTTTGTATTGTCTTCCCCACCCTATTGCCCCGCCTCAAGCGTTGGTCTGCGCTGAGGCGTCGTAGTAGCCCTATGATGAAGCATGTCACAATTTGTTGTGGGTGAGGACAGTTTTTACAAAGTATTGCACTTTGCTACACTTTTACCTTTGATTATCACTCGATAAAAATTGCGATTTCAGTAGCCTTACTTCTTTCTGTGTGTTGATAATTACCCTGAGGAGGTCGAAGAGAGGTGCTTTCCTCCTCCCCCTTCTTTTGTGTTGACCCCTCTAGCTATGCCACTGTGCTATGTACTTCACCTGATGTCTTGCTCGGTTTTCCAGTGCTGAGAAGAGCGTGAGGTACATTTGTGACTGCACCTACTTTTCATCTCAAAATAAGCTGTACTTTGAAATATGGGAAATGGATATTGTGAGAAGCTAACCTAGTATTTAATGTCTACTAATGTAAGTTGGCACCTAGCATCAGTCCAGGAACACTTATGGTGATTTAAGAGGTCTTAGACAACCGAAGAAATCTCTCAAAGTGGTAGTTGTGGAGAGCAGCCTTGAGGCTTAGTCCAGAAGGAGTGTAAAGCAGCTTGTTTTTCCAAAATGCAATCTTATAGTATAGATTAAATGAAAATACCCACAGAAATGGGTGTCTCTAGTTGGCAAGGGTTTGCACCTTTGTCCAAGTAGGGACCCTTCCTTCTAGTCAGGATAAGGCAGTTACACTCCTAAAATAACCCCTGCTCACCCCCTTGGTAGCTTGGCACGAGCAGTCAGGCTTATTGTTTTTTATTTTTTATAACATAATTTATTGAGCACCACAGAGAAAATACAGAGTGTGTCATGACAGATATAGCATGGTATTTTCAGCGTTTTTCTAATTGTGTACACGTGTTTCCTTCAAGTACTGCCCATATCATATATATCCAGTAGGGCTTGTTCCTGCATGCCATTAAGAGGGTTGCACAATGTAATTGGACTACAACGCACTACCATAAGTATTTTTAGCCTCCGTATACATGTGGCCATTTCAACAATATTAGAGTCAATAAAATATACTCCCAATATGGCTGCCCTGGTTAACGTTACAGCATCTCCTCTGTTCCTGACGTTAATGTGCAACCATCAAAAGCCCTCCCCCGGCGTTTCCCTTCACGGGAACCAGAGCCGGGGTAGGAGCACGGCTAGTTGCCACTCCACCTTCCGTGAGTATGAAAGTCCTGATCACGCCACCAAGAACATGCCAAAGCTCCCGGTAAGACCATGCATTCCAATGTAATTGATCGCCTGCCTTCCGTATGCGTTTACTCATACGCAGGTTGTAGGCAACGACGCACTTTGTTGAAAAGCTTCTGTCAGCACAGACCTACAACATATGGGCTGTGTGTCAGCCAGCAGTCCGTTTCGGACTTTACAGAGAATGCGCCCCCTTTACTATAGGCTTCTTTTGCCCGCATTAATTATGAGATAATGCCCATACCAAGTCACGCAAATTGCCAGCATCGTTCATGTATATGGGTGTACTTGTTTGTTACACAAACTATGGGTCAGGTGGCTACCCCCATTTTGGATCACAAACAAGTTCAAACATATGCCGCAATAACCTTGTTGCATTCACTTGTGACTCACAATTTGTGTTTGTTCGTCCCGTACGTATTTTAATCTATGGCTCCTTAATGAGTTCTTAATTGGAGAAGTTCTCCTACTTTTCAGAGACACGGATAACAGTAGAACTTGCCGCAATAATCACGACGGGCTGAATAGGATTATTCAGTCATGCTGATAATATTTTAACTTTGCGCCAATGGTGCTAGAACACACAGGACTTTCCCCGTAATTTGTACTTGAAGCACGTTGGTACACCACACAGGAGATAAAAATGAGTTCCCCTTATGGTCAATGAATGCCTCACTGACGCCACATTCAGACCGGGTTCACTTGGCACCCTCTAGCGCCGCTGGGTGTTTCTGCCACACATTATCTGAAATTTGTTTGTACTATCACTCTCTCTTTCAGGTCACAGAATACTAGGTGAATCAGACCTGGTGTTCACTTGCAAAACTGGTAACTATTTTATCTCCTCACTTTGAGAACCAGCATTGCGGTAGTGTCAGAGTTGAGATATTCTCTATGAAACAATCGGTCCTGACGAATTGCCACAAGACCCGTTTGGGGCTGCTACAGGCAAGAAACATGTTACTGTTTACACCACACATGCCCGTTAGGACCATTGTATCCGGTTAGGGATTCTTGTTTTTAGTTAGGTTAGTGCACCCTAGGATAAAATTTAGGTGATAGGGTTGCCTTAAACCTGTTTTAGACACCACTTTGCACTCACCTCACTATCTAGTCCACACACCCTCACGCACCTAACAGCGTCATCATAAAAGATCTCCGCCAAAGAGCCCCTATGCGGGTGAGGAGGAGGCCCAATGATGAAGCATGACATCCTTTGGGGTGTGTGAGGGCACTTCCTCACTGACCTGAACACTCTCACTTACACTTAGGAAATGCACATCATTCGGATAGACTTATTATACGTGTGCAGGAGCTGCTTAAATTGCTCCTGGTTCCTCTCTTTTGGGGAATAAATAAAGTCCCATTCTTCCCTATAGGACAGATAGCCTTTCCATAGTGAAAAACGAAATGCATTGTAATTCACTACCAGGACATGGCACACACACCAGTACATGTCCTTCCTTTAACATACACAGCACCCTACCCACAGGGGGTACCTTGGGACTACCTTAGGGGTGACTAAAGTGTAAGAAATGGGAAGATTAGGGCCTGGCAAGTGGGTGCACTTTCCAAGTCGACATGGCAGTCACAACTACGCGCAGAACCTGTAGTGGCAGGTCTGAGTTGCTTTTACTGGGCTACGTCTGTGGGTGGCACAATCGGTGCTGCAGGCCCACTAGAGGCATTTGATTTACAGGCCCTGGCACTCTCAGTGCACTTTACTAGTGACTTGCCAGTAAATCAAATATGCCAATTATGGAAACACCAATCCATAACACAATTTACACAGAGATCATATGCACTTTAGCACTGCAGTGGTAAAGTGCCCAGAGTCCTAAAACCAACAAAGACAGGCCAGGAAAAAGTAGGAAGAAGAAGCAAAATGTTTAGGGATAACCCTGCAAAAAGGGCCATTTCCAACACCAAGTATTTATAAAAATATGTATTTATTATATAATACTCTCTAGTACGTTCCAATATCTCCAACACAGAGATAAACACAATGCACACAATCCTTTAACAAAGAAACACAGTAAATAGCACGAAATACACAGTGGCCCCAGGGGAGACAAACCATATACTAAGAAAGTGGTTTAAGAGCTACGACTCGAGTCAAGACAGTGTAAAGAGGACGTAGAAGTGCTGGGACCCCAAGGAACCACCCAATGTGAGGAGATAGGGCCCCCAAGGATAGCGTGTGCAGTGTGGAAACATGACAACGTGCTCCGTGCAACTCATTGTGCAAGCTGTGGTTGGATTTTTAAAGATAAAGGCCGCTTCCCAGTGGACCTTGAAGAAACCCCATGGAAGACAGAAGGTTGGAGAGCCACCCCACCCGTGGATAACCTAGTACCCACATTAGCTATACCAAGGAAGCCGGGTGCATCCGTGTGAAGTGGTGTCGGAAACCGCCATCGAACCCAATGGATGACTTCAGGAAAGTGCCGCTGTTTTAGAAGGAGAAAGTGTCCAGTGGAATCCCAGGATGGATTCTAGATGAGAGGTACCTGCAAACGGAGGGGACAGAGTCTATGTCACTCAGGGGTGACCAGGAGACTTGGAAGACAAATGCCCTCCGATATTGTATGTTGCAGGATGGATGACGATGACCTTGACTCTGCAGCTGTGAGGACCAGGTGACACTGAGGAGGACCAGGAGCCATGCTCAAGCTGTCCCACGAAGGATGTCAAGTGCCGGGGGGAGGGGGGGGTCGGTGTCTGGCGGGAGCACCAACTAGCCTTGGCAAAGGCATGCAACGCAGGAATCAAAGAAGGAGCAATGTCGGGACCAGCAAAGTCCAGGTGACTCACCAAAGGCAGGAAGTCAGGGTAGGCCCTGAGCAATCGGGGGAGCCCCAAAGAAAGAAGTGTGACCCTCAAGTGGACCCACAAGCCAGAGTCTCTGGAGTCTAGAGAGGACCTCAAGCAGCGCACCAAAAGATGCAGTCCACGATACACAAGATGCGGTGTGGCTGAAGATTCTGGTCACTGAAGGTGCTCGAGGTTGGGGCTACTTGGAGCCCGAAGATCTAATTGCAAAGAAGCCAACAAGCTTTTGCAACTGCAAGTTGGCACGGTGCACAGGGGTTCGGTTATTGAAACCCCCACGAGGGATACTGGCCTCAAACTTGATGAGACGGCATGTCAGGCCTCGGGAGCTGTGTAAAACACCACCTGTGTCTCAGAGCCCACTTAGTCCTGAGGAGCTCAGGATCTGCCGACCGGTCGACTTAGATGCTGTGCCTACGAATGCAGGGGAGGGACACCTTCACTCCAAGGTTGATTTCTTGGCCTTGGAAGTTACCTGTATGATGCTCCGGCACAGACGATGCAGCAGACTGGAAGGGAGATGAAGTCAGGCCCAAACGAAGTCCAGCGGAGTCCAGAGTGCCCTGACGGTAGAAGTGCAGTAGTGTCTGATCTGAATCTTATCCCATGACGAATCTAGGGACATACACCCTGGTAAGCCCTTAAGTACCCTACGGAAAGGGTTGGGAAGATTCAGGGGACCTACCCAGGGGAGGGTCTGGACAGGGGGAGGTTACTCCATGTCCTTTGTCCAGTTTCGCACCAGAGCAGAATCCGACTGCTCCCAGGACTGGTTTGAACTGGACTATGCACAGGGACACCAAATGTGCCCCTCAGCATACTGAGTAGCGCTGATTGAGCAAACCCACCCCATCCCAAAACACTAAATCCTGTCTGGGAGGTGGTCATACCTCCCTGTGACAGGATGGCTATTGTTTTGCCTTCCCCTGCTAGAGCTTGGCTCAGCAGCAGGAGGGCGGAATCATGTCTCTGGGCGGCAGCAGCCATTTTGTGTTGTTTGGGTCAAGAAGGCTGGTACCGGGAACACTGAGAGCCTAACAGAATGCTTTTCTAGTGCTTGGAATCATACCTCCCACAGTGTGGGGGTAGGATTCCAACATGTTTGAAACCAAACATTTTAGGACTTGTTGCAGCCGTTTTCGAGATGGTCACTACGTAATTACGCTGTGCCACTCTATATAGTATATTGCTGCTTCACTGACAACCTGGGAGAATGGACTCCGTAGCCTGCAGGGGTGTACAGCTCATGCAGGATGCACCCTCTCACTTAGAACCAAGCACCCTGCCTTCAGGATTGCAAAGGCCTGCTATAGGGGGGACTTATAGGTTTTCAGTGCAGTGACCCTAGATATAGAAAACCTATATCTTTAGTAAGTGGTGCTAGCACCAGCTTATACAGGCTTCAATGGCAGAGCTGTAGTTCCATTTTGAATGTTCTCTCATGGGTGGCATAATATATGCTTCAGCCCATAGGAGACCTTTGGGGGTACCTATGCCCTGAGTACCTTAGTACCATATACTAGGGACTTATAAGGGTACCCCGGTATCCAATCTGGGATGTACTTAAGTACTGAAAACAACAATTTAGGGAGAAAGCAGATAGACTGGGGTCCTGAATAGCAGGATCCCAGTCAGACTAGTCAAAATACAGCTTAGCACTAGGCAAAAAGTGGGGGCAACCATAGAAGTAGATCCTACTTTCCTACTCATTTCAATATTTTATAATCCTTATACTGTTGGTTCTTTGGGCCTCATACAGATCTGGAAAGTTTTAGAGAAATGCATTACAATACTATATCAGTAAAATATGTGCTAAAAGGGACAGACCCATTCACGTCTGTCGCACAGCCACTGCATTTATGTTTCTTCTTTTTGATGAAAGATTATGGTAAAATTCTTCAGCCCCAAGGAAATTCTGCCTCCTTGAGAAACTAGAAAATGTATTTGTCAGTACAGAAAAACCAGATCCAGGAGACAAAACATTATTTGGTAATATTTTTATACAAATATATATAAAGTACATCCGTTTTATTCCCAACGCAATAAGTCTTCTTTGATGGCCACCTCATCTCTTATTGGGGTTTTGAACTCTGGTCAAATTAACGACTAGTAGATCCTCAGCGTGAGAAGTACCAGATCATGATGTGCAGTGCATTTCTGCTTTCATGCATTGTTAATGTTAACACTTTATTGACTTTCAAGTGACACTTTATTGACTCTCACGCGAATGTGGGAACTGCGCTTTGGTCACGCATATTCTCCCTGCAACTGATTAATGCCACATGCTCCACATGCACTAATTTCAGTTAGCGGCACAATATATGCATGTGTTGTGAATGTGAAAGAGCAAATTCAATGTTTACAAAATATGGGCAATCACTTATAAGTGATTTGCCATATTTGGTAATATCTTGTAAGTGATTATCTGTTACTCCCCACCACTTCAGCGCTTTGTTTCACACACTGTTTGTGTGCAGAGTGATTTCACAGGCACTTGGGCCTGCTTACTGTCACTGCCACTCTAGCCAATGCCCAGTCCCCTTTTTAGGTCAAGCCTAGGCAGCGCGCATGTGCTGTCTGCAAGGCATGCAGTAATCAGTCTATTGGCTTTAAGAATGCCTATGTATTGCAGTTTGTGCTTTGTTGTTCTCGTTTTAAATGATTTTTTTTTATTGGTGCAGTTTTCTAAATGTCCCCTCTTTGTGTGCTTTGTTGTCTCCCTGGCGATTTCACTAAGGGAGCATGATTGTTGGCCATCGCACTACTTTCAGGTGCCTTCACGCTTCCTCCTGTTACAGTATGTGATGGCTTCTCCTCCTGTCTGGCATCTGAGCATTGCAGCCTTCCTTAGTTAGTGTTTTGGTTGTCCATAGTGGCTACGAAAACAAAGCAAGCATTATATCCTTCCTCCTGTTACAGCGTGTGATGGCTATTCTTCCAGTTTGGTGTGAGCTTTTTGCTGAAAGGTTTGCGGGGAGCTGAAAGAAAGCTTGTTTTTTTATTAACCTTGTTTTTTTGCTTATACATGCGCTGAAATGTTACACACAGTTCTTTATGGTTTAAATCGTTTTATTGGATATGATGCAATCAGTAACAGCACACCCACCTTCAACCACCGGCCGGTGGGTAACGTCTTATTCAAGATCAAACTTTGTTAAAGAGAAAAGGGATGAGGCAGAGAATAAGTGAAATAAGGCAAAGTTGAGGTTGAGAGAAACAGAAAGGATAGAAGACAGGTATCCACCCACGGCGTACGGTGTGGCACGGTAGGGATCTAGGGCTGAGTATCCCTCGGTGGAGGCGGCGGGTTCATTAGTGGTGTCGTGGGGAATCGCAGGACTTGTAGGTAGCGAGAGCAAGTAAGCTCTATGAACTCTGAGGATAAGTATGCCACAGTGGTACCCCAGGTGTTATCGAATTTAGGAAATGTGTGGTTGATCCCCGCTGTGATCCTTTCCATCCCCACAACCTCCCATATTTTGTGTTGCCAGTCTAACTTAGTTGGGATGTCGGCTGTGCCCCACTTCACCAGGAGAACCTGCTTGGCCGCCCCTAGTGCTAGAGTGATCGCCTGCCCCTGCATGACCGGAGGGGGTATGTGAGAGGGTTGGGTAGCCCCAGCAGGATGTAGCTAGGAAATCTGGGGAGTTCTGTCTGATAAATCTGATCAATTACGGGCAGGATAGTTCCCCAAAATGCCTGTATTTTAGGACAGTGCCACAGAATATGGGACAATGTACCCTCCTGCCCGCACTGGTGCCAGCAGAGATCGCTGCTACGGGGCTTCCATTTAGTGACTCTCGCCGGGGTGTAATACCAAAAGTGAGCAATTTTCAGGAGCATTTCTTTCCCTGCGGTACTACACAATGATGCCCGGGCCCTGTGAATAATATCATCCCACTCCTTGGGGGAGTACTCCAGACTCGGCTCTGCCTCCCATCTACGCTGCGGAGGGGATTTGGCCTGCGTTCGGGCCCTTTTGAGAAAGCCATAAATAGCTGATAAAAGACGTGTGTTGGAGGTGCTGGTGATGTACCAAATTTTAAATTTCGTGAGGAGCCGACCAGCGTGCGGACGGATCTGCGGCTGAGTGACCCAATGGCGCAGCGCCAAGTACTGCCAGTACGCTGCCTTGGGGATCCCATAATGAGCCGTCAATCTGGGGAAATCCAATATTCCTCGCTCGTCAAAGAAGTCACTGACACGCTTACAGTTTGCCTCTTGCCATTTCAAGCAGGAGTTTCCCACGAGGGCTGGGGGGGAAGTCCGGGTTCCCGATGAAGGGGGTCAAGAGGGAGATAGAGGACAGCTGACAGTTCTCCTGGATTCTGTCCCACACCTGCATAGTGGCAAGCAGGACTGGGGAGATGTATGCACCCAGCGGCCGGTAACATCTGGGAAGCCAAGGAACCTTCCAAATATGGATCCCTGCCACCCCCCTATCCATGAAACACCATTGTTTTACCGACTCTAGTTGGTACCATTCGATCATCCATCGTAATTGCGCCGCTTCGTAGTAACGCCCGAGATGCAGGACACCAAGGCCTACCTCGTCCTGCCTTAGGTATGTGAGATGACGGCCCATACGTGTTATTTCCTCGCCCCAAATGAAGTTGTTGATGAGTTGCTGCATTTGAGCCAGTATTGTGGGTGGCGGACATAGGGGGAGCGTCTGCATGATGTAGAGCAGACGGGGCAGAATTGTAATTTTGACTGCCGCGATCTTGCCCAGCCAGGAGAGGGCGAGTTTCTTCCAGTTGTTCAATTCGAGGCGGACCTTGGTCAGTGCTGCCGTATAGTTCACCTGAGCAGTCTTCGCGGTGATAGAAAAAACCTGGAGCCCCAGATAGGTGATGTCGGTAGCAGCCCCAGAGAATAGGAAGTGTAGCGATAGTTGGTGGCGATGCACCGCTGGGAGTGTGAGGGTCAAAGACTGGCTCTTGGTCAAGTTGATTTTGAATCCCGGCGCCGCACTGAAAGCCTCAACCTCCGCCAGCAGAGGGGGAAGAGATAGCGACGGATGTGTTAAAAAAAGGAGCACGTCTTCCGCGTATAGGGAGATCTTATGCTTCCTGTCACCTAATCCGGATCCCGGTGACCCTAGAGAGTTGGCAGACCCTTTCGGCAAACGGCTCCATATAGAGCACGAAGAGGAGGGGGAAAAGGGGACACCCCTGCCACGTGCCCCTACCGATCTGGAAGGGACGGGGGACCACCCCATTAACCCGGATGAAAGCCTGTAGGCCGTGATACATGCAATTTGCCCATTTCCGGAATCTGTCCCTGAGCCCGAATCGGCTGAGAACCTGTTGCAAGTAAGTCCAGTGGACCTGATCGAATACCTTTTCGGCATCCACCGAGAGAAGAATCGCCGGGATCTGGATTTGTTGCGTCTTATCCAGTAGGTGGCAGAGTCTTCGAGTCCCATCCCCCAATTGCGGTCCGGGATAAAACCCGATTGGTTGGGGTCCACCAGGCCCTGCATGTGGGGAGCGAGCCTGGAGGCCAAAGTACTGGTGAAAATCTGCAGGTCCACGTTGAGCAGGGAAATGGGGCAGTATGAGGCACACTCTCGAGGGTCCTTTCCCGGCTTGGGAATGACCACCACCTCCTTCATGGACATTGGGGGTAAGTTTCCCAGAGGAACTAAAGGAACAGCCGCGCCAAGAGGGGGGAGAGGTCCGACGCGAACGTTTTGTAGAAGTCGGCTGGGAAGCCATCCTCCCTTTACCAACCGAAAGTCCCTGGATGGTCCGCAGAACTTCAGCCGGGCTGATGTCAGCGTCCAGGTTGGCTGCACCCGATTCCACGAGCGGGGTCATTCACAGAGTTCTTTAGAGGTCATGTTGGTGCACAAAAATAAAGTACTGGGTTATTTAACACGCGTTTCTAAATTTGCAAACTGAGCATATTGTTAAATTATCTGGCAAACATTTACTACGGTGTGACAGTGTTTAATTTGGTGGTCATGTTTGTGCCTACAATTAATTATAAATTCACATGGTGAAAAGTGCCTTGCTGGTTTATAAAAGGCGGTGTGCCTTTTTAGACTATTTAGTATCTTCGATCTGAAACAGTTTTTCTGATGGATACATCTGCCAGTGGATTCCTCACCTTGTGAATATCCCCTGCGCCAGCATTCCACAGAACTTTTTTCCCCAGCTCTCTACGCCGACGTGGACGACATCATAATGCATCGGCTCCGCTCGCGACTCCGTATGACGTCACCGGAGCCATAAGAGAGCCACGTCGGCGTGATGACGTCAGTTCCCTTTTTTCCGCGCCGTCGACGCGCAACTGTTTTTCCAGCACTCTTCTGCTACGTTTGGTGTTACTGTTGGAAATAATTTGTCATGTCTTCGACAAGGATGTCGGGTTTTAAACCCTGTAGGGAATGTGGGGGCCACATGTCTATGATAGACCCCCATGATGATTGTTTGTGGTGCCTTTCATCCGACCACGACGTGGAAGATTGTTCCAGCTGCAGGAGGATGAATCCAAAGGCGTTGAAAGAAAGGAAGGCGAAGGCCAAAAAGGAGAAGAGAGGTAGGAAGAAGGAAAGATCGAGGCCGGAGTCGTCGACTTCGCATTCTTTGAAGAAACACCATAAGAAGAGGAAGCATTCCTCTCGGCGCCGGTCTTCGAAGAGCAAGGCGTCGAGATCGACTTCGCCTCGACGCCAAAGTAAGGATATATCTCCTTCTCCTTCTAAGTCTCCTTGGGGATCTCCTTCTCCGAAGCGGGCTCCAGCGCAGTCCCTGGCGCAGTCACCGGCGCCGTCACCGGTTCCAGTGTGTCTTCGGCTTCTGAGGCTGAGCAAGAGCAAGGAGAAGAACCTTCTCTAGAGCCTGATGAGCCTGCGGTGCCTGTGGAGGATACTGCGGCGCCGGTACCAGGTACTCCGCAGACGGATTCGGGACCAGTCCATTATCCACAGTTTCCGGCTCCGGGTATGGATTCGTCTAATTTTTTTAATACGATGTATGGAATCTTCCAATGGGCTGCCTTCCCATCCGGTGCACCTACTGGTCCTGTGGGTCCTATGGCTTATACTCTGGGGGTGCCGCAGCATTACGCTCAGGCCCCGTTTATGCCCTTCCTGCCGATGGCACCTTCGTGGCAGTTTCCGGCGCCGACTGGGGATCCATCTCGGCTTCGATTGGATCGACCTTCTTCGGAGCCTTCCTCGACGCCGTTGCCGTCTACCTCCGCGCCGCATCCGGCGCCGCCGATCCCGACTCCGGCGCCGCCGGCCTCGACACCTCTGGCTCCACCGACTCCGTGTACGGCGCCGGCGACGCCGGTTCCACGGATCCACTCAAGAAGAGAGGCCCAAAGGGTGTTGGATGAAGAACGATATAGAGTGGAGGTGGAGGAAGGTGAGGTTGACACGTCCTCTGATGAGTTTGAGGGGATTCAGGAGGCTAGTGGCCTGGACACGACTCCGGAGTGGGAGCATTCTTCAACTAGGTCCTCTCCGCCGCAGGAACTGGCTCCCTATCATATGGTGATAAAGAAGGCCACAGAGCTGTTGGATTTGCAGTTGCCCTCTGCGAGTATAAGCCTAACCTTTTGACGGAGGTGTTACACTCGCCTTGCTCAACAAGTGAGCCTTTGCTGCCTTTCAATGAGGCTATTTTGGAGCCAATTGTGGAAGTCTGGCGTAAGCCGTTATCTTCACCAGCGGTCTCTAGGCAGGTGGCGAGAAGATATAGGGTGGCTCCTGGGGATCCAGATTTTCTATCTTCGCACCCTTCGCCAGAAAGTCTAGTGGTGCAGGCGTCATGCTCAAAGCATGCTTCAGGGGCATTCCCTCAGACTCCTGCGGACAGGGAGACCAAAAAGGTTGATCAATCCGCTAAGAAAACCTTTTAATCTGGGAGCGTGGCGCTTAAGTCCACTAATGCCACGTGCTTGCTAGGGCGCTATGTTCATGCTTTGATGGACTCGATGAAATCTTTAGCCCCTAAGCTGCCAGACGGTGATAAGGCGTCCTTTATGGAGGTGGTCGCAGATACTCAGGCCGCTGCGAGACAGGTGATTCAGTCGGGCCTTGATATGGCTGATTCGGTAGCGAGAATAATGGGGTCATCTATAGCCACTAGGAGGCAGGCGTGGCTTCGTTCGTCTGGCTTCTCTACGGACGTTCAGGCCACATTGGTGGATTTGCCCTTTGACGGTCAAAAACGTTTTGGTGAGAAGGCTGACTCTGCCCTACAGGGAATTAAGGAGAGTAGGGTAACAGCTAAATCTTTAGGACTGCAGGCTCCTGCTAAAGGTTTGGACTTAAGAAGTTCAGGGATTTCGGGAGGTCTTCGTTTCGCTCCTACTGGCAGCCTCAGCAGCAGCAGCAACAGCAGAATCCCCTCTATAGGTCCTATAGAGGCAGACAAAGAGGTCGGAGAGGTTCTGGCCGCAACCCCTCTTCATCTTCTGCCTCCTCTGCTCCCAATGAAGCTTCAGGGAAGCAGCCCTAGATCCCCCATCCTGCAACATGTAAGACCTGTGGGGGGTCGGGTGTCCCACTTTCTGCTGGGTTGGAAATCTGTTACAACAGACCTTTGGGTTTTAAACCTCGTGGAGTTTCCTCCCCCTTACCCTCCTTGCCAAGGTTACTGCTCGGAAGACCATCTGCTTCTTCTGCAGAAGGAGGTGCTAGCTTTGCTTCAAAAAGGTGCGATAGAGCAGGAAAGGGGTCAGGGATGCTACTCCCGGTATTTCCTGATTCCCAAGAAGGACGGCAGATTGCGTCCGATACTGGACCTCAGAGTCTTGAACTTTTACCTGAAACAGGAGAAGTTCAAGATGCTGACCCTTGCACAGGTTCTTCAAGCGTTGCAGCAAGGAGACTGGATGGTGTCGCTCGACTTTCAGGACGCGTACTTCCATGTTCCAATCCTGAAGTCGCACAGGAAGTATCTCCGTTTTACGGTTGGGTCGCAACATTACCAGTTTGCGGTCCTCCCGTTTGGTCTTACTACCGCACCTCGAGTCTTCACGAAGGTGATGGCAGTGATAGCGGCCCATCTCAGGAGGTCGGGGATTCCGGTTTTCCCCTACCTGGACGACTGGCTTCTGAAGGCAGAGTCCCCAGAGATGGTGCAGCATCATCTGCAGGTAACATCTCAGCTGTTGTTCGAATTGGGTTTTTCGATAAACGTGCCCAAATCTCACCTGGTGCCCTCTCAACGCAACCTGTTCATAGGGGCGGTACTGGACACTACTGTGTGTCGAGCATTTCCTCCACCTCAAAGAATTCTCGACATTCAGGAGATGGTCCCTTTATTCCACAATGGAGCGGTTGTTCCGGTTCTGAAGGTCCTTCGCCTGCTCGGTCTGTTCGCCTCCTGCATTCTGTTGGTCAACCATGCACGCTGACACATGAGGGCGCTCCAGTGGTGCCTCCGCAGGCAGTGGTATCAGCACAACGGAGATCTCAGGGAGTCGATCAGGATCTCCAGAGAAGCTGCAGCGGATCTATCTTGGTGGAGCGTGGAGGGCAATCTGTCTCAAGGAAAGCCCTTCCATCTACCTCCATCGGTGGCCTCGGTGATAACGGATGCCTCCACCTTAGGGTGGGGTGCTCATCTGGGGGATCTGGAGATCAAGGGTCTTTGGTCTCCGGAGGAGAGGTTGCTTCACATCAACCTTTTGGAATTGCGGGCGATTCGTTTGGCACTCAAGGCCTTCCTCCCTTCCCTTCGCGGTCAGTCTATTCAAGTCCTGACGGACAACACTACCGCGATGTGGTATGTCAACAAGCAGGGAGGAGTGGGGTCGCATTGTCTCTGCAGAGAGGCCCTGCGTCTTTGGTCCTGGGCTCAGGATTTGTCTGATGCCAAATCATCTGGCCGGGGTGCTGAACATGCGTGCGGACAGTCTCAGTCGGCAGTTCTCTGCCGACCACGAGTGGAGGCTCCATCCGGAGGTGGTTCGTTACGTCTTTCGGGCGTGGGGAATCCCTCGGGTGGACCGGTTTGCCACCCGCGAGAACGCGCACTGCCCGTCATTCTGCAGTCTCCAGTTTCCGATGCAGGGGGCGTTGGGGGATGCGTTTCAGTTGAGTTGGGGCTCACGACTCCTTTACGCGTTTCCTCCCATACCCTTGATTCCTCGGGTTCTGAGGAAGATTCGCCAAGACCGGGCCCAAGTCATTTTGATTGCCCCGGATTGGCCAAGAAGGGTGTGGTACACATATCTTCTCCACCTCTCCTCGTGCCCTCCGCTCCATCTCCCTCTGAGGGCAGACCTCCTCTCGCAGTCGGAGGGGCAGGTTCTACACCCCCGCCTCCAGAGCTTACACCTTCATGCCTGGAGATTGAACGGGGCAACCTGAGTTCTTTCTCTCTCCCACCTGATGTGGTGGATGTTATTTTATCGGCCAGGCGACACTCCACCAAGTCCATTTACTCCTACAGGTGGTCCAAGTTTGTAAAATGGTGTGGAGAGAGATCCATTGACCCGTTAAAAGCACATCTTTCTGAGGTGCTTCAGTTTGCCCTTTTCTTGGCTCATCAGGGCTGTGCTGTGGCCACGGTCAAGGGCTATCTTTCGGCCTTATCTGCTTTTCTATGTCTACCTGATCAACCGTCATTATTTAAATCTCCGGTTGTACTGAGGTTTATCAAAGGGCCTTACAAACAAGTTTCCTCCTACTCCTTTTGTAATGCCGCAGTGGGACCTTAATCTTGTCTTAACTTTTCTGATGGGGTCCCCGTTTGAGCCTCTTCATAGTTGTCCTTTGAGGCTGTTGTCCTTTAAGACGGTCTTTCTTGTAGCCATAACCTCGGCAAGGAGGGTGAGTGAGCTTCAAGCTCTTAGTTCTAAACCCCCTTTTCTAACATTACATGCTGAAAGGATGGTGCTCAGGACCAGGGCTGCTTTCCTGCCCAAAGTTGTTACTCCGTTTCATTTGGGGCAGTCTATTACTCTCCCTGTTTTTTATCCACCTCCTCATCCCTCCAAGGAGGAGGAAAGGCTTCATCGCCTGGACCCAAAGAGAGCTGTAAGCTTTTACTTGGACAGAACGAAGGACTTTCGTCTGGATGATCAGCTCTTCGTGGGTTATGTTGGACATTCCAAAGGAAGAGCGGTGCACAAGCGCACTCTGTCAAGATGGATCATCCTTGCCATCAAGATCTGCTATGCCCTGGCTGGTAAGGTTCCTCCTCAGGGTATTAGGGCTCATTCAACTAGAGCTAAATCATCTACATCTGCTTTGGCCCGGGGTGTTCCTGTGGCAGATAGTTGCAAAGCCGCGACTTGGGCCTCCCTCCATACTTTCGCAAAGCATTATTGCTTGGACTCTGAGATGAGGAGGGAGCCACTTCGCACGCTCTGACTTGCAAGACTTTCTGGTATAGGAAGGTGGACACCCTCCTCCGGGAGTGGGGACTGCTGTGGGAATCTATTCACAAGGTGAGGAATCCACTGACAGATGTATCCATCAGAAGAACAAGTTAGTTACCTTCGGTAACGCTTTTTCTGGTGGATACAGTATCTGCCTGTGGATTCCTCACTGGCCCAACCGCCTCCCTGTTGTCCACCTTTGTATACCTTAAAAGTTGTCTTGTTTGAGATGTTGTTATGCTTTCTGGTACATTTGTAGGAAATACTTATTTTGTTTAGCTTTTCTTTTGTTTATGTACTATGTATATTTGATTGTATATTGTATACTGTGTATACTTTGAATCTTTCGTTGGTCCACCTGTGCGCCTCGGAGGCACAGAAAAAATGGGTGGATCTGACGTCATCACGCCGACGTGGCTCTCTTATGGCTCCAGTGACGTCATACGGAGTCGCGAGCGGAGCCGATGCATTATGACGTCGTCCACGTCGGCGTAGAGAGCTGGGGGAAAAAGTTCCGTGGAATGCTGGCGCAGGAGATATTCTCAAGGTGAGGAATCCACAGGCAGATACTGTATCCACCAGAAAAAGCGTTACCGAAGGTAAGTAACTTGTTCATTAGGAACCAAGCACGTAGGTACAGCATGTAGGCATATTGATACGCATTTTTGTTTCCAAAATGCGAAAATAAAACATAATTTTGTCACGGATGTGTTTGTGTATTACAATAGTGCACTTTTTACTAGTTAGATAGTGTTAGAGTACTCGCATTGTTGAGGCATTTGTAAAAGTTGCTTCTCCATCAGACTAGGACGCTTGGAGTTCCATGAGCTAGGAGGCGACAGCCACACTGCACAGTTAGTGCCACTGGAGCGCAAATCAGTGGATCCATGAAACAGGAGGGAATGGCCACACTGCCCAGAAAGTGCTACAGGTGCATGAGTTGCCCTCAAGACGGTTCGGTGTTACACATTGCTTCTGTGAAACTGAGAGCGAAACAGCCACGCCCACCTGGTTACTCAGTCAGTGGCTCCCTTTAGCTGAAGCATTGGGCAATCCAAGCATGTGAGCTCATGCAGGACCAGAAGCCCTCCTCCTCTGCCAGGCTCCTGCTCATCCCAGAGATAGCGCAAATGTATCCACGCAGGGAGAACCATCAGGGTCGACCTGTTGCCAACTTAAGTAAGGAGCACCACAGTGCCCCCTTGTGGCGCAGGCAACGCTCAGTGCCCTACACAAGCATGGTAACTGCAGACTTCCATAATTTATCTCCCAAATCAGCCTAATGCCTTAGTAAGATGTAGAGAGGACACCAACAATATCCAGAGGTCAGGGAGGAGCCTAGCGCTTGACCAAGATGGCTGCGTGAGCCCGGAGCTCCCGCTACCCACGCGCCCTCCGGCACTTATCCTGTCCTAAATCCTGAATTTCATGCACGGAATCTTGCAGATGAGTC
This sequence comes from Triturus cristatus, assembly GCF_964204655.1. Classification (NCBI taxonomy): domain Eukaryota; kingdom Metazoa; phylum Chordata; class Amphibia; order Caudata; family Salamandridae; genus Triturus; species Triturus cristatus. Next base: position 29,020,295 of record NC_140584.1, on the reverse strand, counting down.
ACAGCTGGGGCGACTGACGCTGTCCGGGCGAGGCTCGCCCACCGGGGACCGAAGTTGTGCGTGGCGGAAGACTGCGGCCTACCTCCGAAGGATGCCAGGGGCTTGCGTTGGCAGGATGCCCGGCCACTAATTGAACAACAGCGGCCCTAGGAGGTGTGAACTGACGGACGGATGCCGCTGCACTTTCGCTTTCGCTTTCTCGCCCTTTGTTTGCTCTGGCTTGGGAGCGCTTCACGCATATCCTCCTCTGACTGGAGGACCTCCATTCGGTCCTGATTGCCTGTGGTAGTCCTATTTGACCCTGTTGCCTCTAGCTGCGTGAGGGACGGCCTTTGGCACTTGACTGTCCTGCTGTTCGGGATGTCGACCAAATCGGAGGCGGACAGGTCGAAGTCTAAGACTTCCCGGCGGGGAGGCTATACCCAATCCAACAATATGGATCGTTATGCCCAGCAGAAGGGGTCGCCCGGTGGATCAGGACAGTCGCTGGAAGCGCAGAAGGCCGATTCACCCCCTGCCTCGGAGCTATCGCTGCAGGATATCAAAGGGGCGATAGATGGGATGCAATCTTCGATTGGGCGACAGTTTGAGACCCTGGCGCACAAGGTGGACATGATTCTGATCGATGTCAACTTGATTCGCGCGGACCTGGGCAAAACCAACGAGCGGGTCAAGTCCCTGGACCTCAAGACCACTGGTCTAGCGGACGATGTTTCGGAACTTCAGGCTGAGGTTCGTAAGTTGCGAACTGCGAGTGACCTCTCCGCCCGTCGGCTCGAGGACTTCGAAGGTCGGGCCCGGCGCAACAATGTGCGCCTTATTGGGGTCCCGGAAACCTCAGAGGATGTCTCTGTGGATTTACTCGTCGAGGATTTGGTGGTGAATCACCTCGCGCCTAAGGGCCTCAGCAAGTTCTTTGCGGTGGAGCGGGCTCACCGAGTGCCTGGAGGACGGCCTAAGGTGGGAGCCCCCCCGAGACCGATTGTAGCCCGGATCTTTAATTTTCGGGATCGAGACGCTATCCTGCAAGCATCGAGGGTGACAGGCTCGGTCCCTTTTCAGAACGCCTCTGTGAGTTTTTATCCTGACTTCACCCAGATGGTGAAGAAACAGAGGCAGAGTTTCCTGGGGGTGAAGCGGCGGCTCAGGGATATGGACCTGAAGTATGCCATGCTTTTCCCCGCCAGGTTACGTGTGGTGTATGAGGACCGGACTTTCTTCTTCGACTCACCGGACATGGCAGGGGACTGGTTGGATGCGCTCCCTCGGAAGCGGCCCGGCCGGGACAGCGTGGACGGAGCGGAAGGCGATCGAGATGGACAGAAGTGATACCTCCGGTGTTGGCACGTATTGACTCAGCCCCGGACAGTGACTCGCACCTTCCTGCAGTAATGAGAGGGCGGCGGGGGGAAGATAGGAGCTCTTTCCTCCCTTGGGGTACTTTTTGTAGATTTGTTTTTGATAGGGCGACAGGCACACTGCAAGTTGGGGGGGCTTTGTAAGCTGACGCAGGGGTGCAGGGAGGGAGGGGATTTGGGATGTTGGGGTTGTTGTTGGGGGGTGTGTTTCTTTTCTTGCAAGGCGCAGCAATTGTTGTCAGCATTGTCCGATCATGGTTCTCCGGGGGGGGGGTGGAGGTCTCTTTATGTTCGGGGATGGGGGATAGGGGCTTAAGCATAATCAGCTGGAATGTTAATGGCTTAGGGGACCGTATTAAACGGGGGATAGTCCTGCAATTCTTGAAACGGACCTCGCCAGATGTGGTCCTCCTGCAGGAGACCCATCTTATAGGGAATACGTGTTATGCACTCAACAGAAAGGGCTATAAATTCATTGCTCACTCGGGGTTCTCCTCGGGCTCCAGGGGTGCGGGCATACTTGTTAGAGCTTCCCTACCATTCGAGGTTGATTCCACCATTGCTGATGACAGGGGGCGCTTTGTGGCTGTGGCGGGGAGGTGGGAGGGCAGAACGTTGGTATTGGTTTCTGTTTATGTCCCTCCTGCCCTGCAGGCCTCCACGTTTGCTGATCTGGGCAAGGCCTTGTTGGAACTCCCCGAAGGGACGCTGGTGGTGGGAGGAGACTTCAATGCAGTTGGTTCTGGAATGCTTGATAGGTGTCCGCCCAGGGACACCAGGGGTGCTCAGAAGTGGCTTCCCGATTTTATAGACACTTTTGGTCTGGTAGACTGTTGGAGGCTACGGCACCCCACTCAGAGACAATATACCTTCCATTCCGGGGCCCACGGGAGTCTCTCCCGGATTGATTACTTGCTCACTCTGGCTGCGCACGCCTCCTTGGTATCTGAGGCTAGGCACCTGGCCCGGGGCATTTCTGATCATTCACCGGTGTGGGTCCGCTTGAATATTGGCCGGGTGGCGGGGGGCAGGGTGGCTCCCATAAACCCCTGGTATTTTCGTGACCCCAAGCTGCGCAGTGCGTTGCTGAAGTCAGTTGACCGTTATTTTCAAGAGAATCAGGGTTCAGTCGAATCTGCGGTGTCCTTGTGGGAAGCTTTTAAGACTGTGTTGAGAGGGGAGGCCCTTTCCCTGGTAGTGGCTGCCAAGCGGCGGAGAGATGCCGAGGTGACGCAAGTAGAGGATGAGATAGCGGCCTTGGAAGTGGCCTTGGAAGAGGATGTTACACCGGCCACACTGCATAATTTGAGTCTGAAGCAACGGGAATATAGGGATCTGGTGACGAACGCTGCTCAGACCCTTCATAGGGAACAGCAGGGTCGACTGTATGATGTCGGCGATAAGGCCGGGAAATTGCTGGCGTGGCTGGACAAAAAAGAGCGTGTCAATCGAGTGGTGCCGGAGTTGTCTACGGATGGGGGAGAGGTTGTTACTGACCCTGACGGTATAGTTCAGTGTTTCTCGGACCATTTTCGCACGGTATACACCTCGGTCTCGGATAGGCCGACTGAGGATTCGTGTGACCTGTTGCGGGATATCGCTCTGCCCTGCCTTTCTGCCATTGATAGGGATGACCTCGATGGTGATATAACTGTCGACGAAGTGGCTGGTGCCATCTGTGCGTTGCGCTCCGGTAAGGCCTCGGGCCCAAATGGTTTGCCGGTTGAGCTGTATAAGATTCATCCGGATAAGTTGGCTCCTCACCTGCGCGCCATGTTCGTGGAGGCGCGGGTGAATGGGTTTCTTCCGCTCGACCAGCGGCTGGCGACGATCGTGGTAATACATAAAGATGGTAAGCCCCGTGACAAGTGTGGCTCCTATCGGCCGATATCACTTCTCAATGCCGAGCCGAAAATCCTTGCTAAGCTCCTTGCTAACCGCCTGGTCCGGGTGCTTGGCGACTTGATCCACCCGGATCAGTCGGGCTTTATCCCGCACCGTAACACTGCACTGAATCTTCGACGCCTTCATGGTGTAATTGCCAGGACGGGCACGATGCGGGAGCCGGCTGTGGTGGCGTCCCTCGATGCCACGATGGCCTTTGATACGGTGGAGTGGGCGTACCTGTGGGCTGTGCTAGCCAAGTTCGGCTTTGGGCCTGGATTTGTGGGCTGGGTGAGGTTGCTCTATGAGGGACCTCTCGCCAGCGTCGTGGTGAACGGGCGGGCGTCGGCACCGTTTGAGCTCGGGAGAGGCACCCGGCAGGGTTGTCCCCTGTCGCCGTTATTGTTCGCTCTCGCTCTTGAGCCGCTGGCGGTGTGGATACGATGGCACCCGGACATACGTGGGATTCGCTGGTCGCCTGACCACGAAGACCGTATTTCGCTTTACGCCGACGACATTCTGCTATACCTCGCCTCGCCTAAGAAATCTCTGATAGTGGTCTGTGACGTCTTGACTTCTTTTGGTAGGAACTCTGGTCTTGTCATTAATTGGGGGAAGTCCTACTTGTATGTCCTGTGTGGTGATGTCCCGCCTGTCCCGCGCAACTGCCCGCTCCAGATAGCCCAGCAGGGCTTTTTGTATTTGGGGATCTATATTTCCATCGATCCCATCTTGCGGTACGAGAAGAACTTGCTCCCTCCCTTGGCGCGTCTGCGGCGGGACGTGGCGGGCTGGCGGCGGTTGCCGCTTTCCCTCCTTGGCCGTGCCGCTCTGTTCAAGATGATGTCTCTTCCCCGTTTCCTTTATGCCCTGCAGAATACTCTTGACTGGGTCCCGGCCAGTTACTTCCGCGAGGTTGAAAGCCACCAGCGCGCGCTATTGTGGGAAGGGCGTCCGCGTATAGCGATTGCTAAGTTGACGCTTCCGTGGTACGACGGGGGTATTGCGCTTCCGGACATCCGACGTTATTATTGGGCCACCCAGTTGAGTGCGATTAACCATGGTGTATATGGTCCGGCGCTGAGCCCTGGTTTCGCTATGGACCGATGGTTGCTACGTGGGGGTAACTACTCCAGAGCGCTGTATTCGAAGTCGTCAGACTTAACCCTAACGGGGCCCACTAGGGTTGCTGTGCATGTATGGAAGGTTGCGACGGATTCGCTGGGTTGGAAGGGTAAGCTTACCCTCGCCACCCCTCTATTTGACTCCGATATTCTGGGTAAGCTTTGGCACACAAAAGGGTTTGAGAAATGGGACCTGATCGGCATATCCAGGGTTGGAGACCTCTTGGTTAAGGGTAGGATAAAATCATTCGAGGAGCTGCAGAAGGAGTATGAGCTGGGGAGCAAGGAGTTCTTCCGATACGCTCAAGTGTTCCACGCCTTGCGGTCAGTTCTTGTAGACGGGGAGAAGGTGCCCGAGTCCTCCCCGTTGGAGGACCGGATCCTGGATGGCCATATGCCAGAGAGTACGATCTCGCTCATTTATAAGAAACTTAATAATGTTCGGGCAGATCTTCTTCTAGGGTTACGTGCTCAATGGACCAGGGATGGACTTGAACTAGATGACGAGGACTGGCAGTACGCAGTTTCCTCTCCCAAAGAGGTCGCGATCCCCGCGCGCCTGTGGTTGGTGCAGCTTAAAATACTCCATAGGGTCTACGTGACGGGGCCCAGGCTGGTCCATATGGGTTTCTCTGAGGATGGCTTATGTAAGAGAGGCTGTGGTATGGTGGGCACCTTCCTACATATTATTTGGGAATGCGGTGCGATTATGGAGTTTTGGAGGCGCATCCACGAGGTGATGGGGGAGGTGACGGGCATCGTCATGCAGCCTGAGGCGCGGTGTTGTCTTTTGAATGTTTGGGGTCCTACTGACCACGACGCGGCACAGACTCAGTGGGTGACCCTGGGTAACATGATTGCCAAGCGCGACATTGCTCGTCTGTGGGGCTCTACTGGGCCTCCTACATTGACAGCATGGATGGAAAACATGGATTGGAGCATGTTTAGGGAGAAGACAGTGTATTGTGCTCGAGGGCGCCCTCGGAAATGGCATTCTGTATGGGGGAGCTGGAACCAGTACAGAGGGGGCATATGCCTGCCCCCGGACCCGGATCCGCCCGAGGAGCAGCTTTCCCCTTAGCTTTCTTTCCGGCTTTGAACTTCTTGCTGATATGTGTATGTCTTCTTGAGTCTCTGACTTCCCCTCCCTTCCCTTACTACAGACCTGTGCCTGTTAGACGTAATGGGGCTCGCCTCCCCTGATGAGAACCCCTTCTGGTGCTTACGGTACTCATCGCCTTGCTTGTGTTTAGGTTTGGATTTGTGTTTATTTAAAACAGAACCTTCAATTCTTCTGTCCTTGGAATGTTGACGCTAGCATGTGTTGTGTTTTTAAAGCTGCCGTACCTCCGGGTTGTCGGCTGAATAGCTGTGTCAATGATTTTACAGAATAAAGGTTTAAAAAAAAAAAAAAAAACAATATCCAGAGGTAACAGGGAGACCCTTCACATGCCCCCATCTATATCATGGGGCAACACAAACAGAAATCCAGGTAACATTTAGTCTGATGTACAGGCTATATAATAATGATCAAAGCTTTGTAAATTCCTGTCGGGAAGATTTCTGTTTTTCATCAAATCCAATAAATGCAGCAGCATTGATGAAAAATGTACTCTGTTATGCACAATTATCCTGAGCATGGGCAGATGCTGCAAGGTATATCTAATGTTCTTGTAGTATCTCTTTGACAGTCCCAAAATGTGCAATAGTGGAATCTGTGTAAATAGTCCCTTTGTGATTCTCCTACAACAGATCACCAAATTCCCATGCAGCTGTCAAAATAGCGATCTGGTCCTTATAGTAAACAATTCCTTGCTATGATATGTTTATCATTGTCCCTGACCTTTGGTTTGGGCCTCAGTGATCTGTGAGCTCTTTCCAATAGAAAAACATCAGACAGAACATCCCCAGGTAGGAGATCCTGAATCAACGCCTTGACAAATGGTTACACTGGATGCAATTCGACCTACTCCGGTCCCCAAAGTAGGCAAATAGTATTCCTTGTGGCTCTCTAATCTTGGTACTCGAAACTCGAGCAGCTTTAAGGTCCAGAGTGGGTGAGTAGACTTTTCCCTCTACAAGTTATCCTCTTTGCTACTCACTCTTCCCTCCATTTCAGTGACTCACCTTTTCACAGAGTGCATATGTTTCTGCATCAGATCCAGCTTAATAGCCAGGGTGGTTTTTATACCCCTCATTTACACCTGCAGGGAAGCATATTTGGTAGAAGGATTTGCGGTATGAGGTAATGCAGGAACAGGGCTGGCTGGACATGCTGCCTGTAGTCTATATCTGTAGTCTGCAACAAAACAACATCACTTTGGAAAGCTGAGAAACCTTCTGTTTTATCCTGTTTCTTGTCGATTTTGCCCACTAAAGATACCGAATCATTTTCTCCGTAGGTACCCTTCACTCAAAGCCAAATTTCTCTTTAGAATATTGCTCTAATTTTGCAGTATATCACTGAAGGGGCAAGAGTTCAGGAGGAACTCATCCTCCTCACCAGTCAGCATCCCATGACCACCTGTTTCACCCAGATCCGATTCCCATTTAATTTCAGCTCCTCCAGTTGTTTCATCTCACTGGAAAGACTCCCCTTGTATAATTCTGTAATAAGCCTACCCCCCGCCCCGCCTCCCTTCCCCAGACATAGATTTTTAAGTTTAGTATATCTATTTATGCCCCTTTTGTGTGGTCTGGTCATGCCTGTCATTCTTGGCTGCCAACCTTACATAAATCAGAAAATTACTTTTGCTGATTGCCCATTATGTTTAGAAGTCGGCAGAGCCCACCATTCTACCATCATTGTATAAATATCCTACATCAGCGGAGGACTGTTCGTCTCCCAGTTTGGCTGATACCCCGAGGTTAGGTAGGGTGGTACATTGTATATCATATCGCTACTGGGGCATATACCTATGACTTTCCGTTTTCGTGGCAGTTTCCCATAAAGTTCATATTTCTACCATACGTTAAGTTAATAGCTAAACAATGCCTCTAGACAACAGTGGGAGTTTTCAGAGATCTAAAGGCTTAATCAGATCCCTTGATTAACGTTGGCACCAAGTCGGGTCTGGGAACCCGGGAACAATTTATCAGGAGTGTGCCATAGAATGATATTTCTGAAAATCTGGGACCACCGCTCTTTCAATTTTCAAAAGCAACCTAATCAGCTTCAGGGCAACAATTGCTCCCCTATTTTTTCTATTGCTGTTTCTGTAAAACTCTATCTATCTTTTTTAAACCTTACTCTTTAATCAACATGGACATATTCTGTATTGTGTAGATCATTCGGGCAACATTATCATTTTGGAAAGTGCATTAAGGCCCCTCAAGGAAATCTGAAATGACAACCAGAAAGAGATCATTAGACCAAGTCATCTAATGTAACTTTTATGTTTGATATGTATGGTCATAGCCAACAGCTTTCTTTAAGATGTATGTTGGTTGTAATAGGGGCAAATCAGCTCATTCATGTTCGTCTGCGTTTAGGTTTTATATTATACTGGTATAATATTGGCTTTTATTGGGGTTTATAATCATTTGCTCTTCTCTCTTCACATTCTGCTTATGGTTTAACTGTCCCTTGTTCCTTCACTGTGTGAAAGTGGCTCTGTATATACTGTTCCAAAATAGGTACATGGTGTACAGAGTCCACAGACCCCAGAGGTTTGACAGAGGCTAAAGTTAGATATAACCTTACTCTCTAAAGTGGTAGCTTGGTCGAGCAGTAAGGCGGTATCAGAGGACAGTGTAAAGCATTTGTTGCACACACTCAGTCAGCAAATGGTCTCACACACTCAATAACTGAACTCTAGGCCAATGGTTTATATAAAAAATGTTTTTTTTAATTTTAGAACCAACAACAGGTATCAGAATATACTTTCTCAGAATGAAATGCTTTAGTAAAATACATTTGCAATATGCAGTTGATTTTTGTAGGTAATAGTTACAGGTTGTTGCAATAGGCAACACAATTTCAAACCCAATAATACATTGAGCTCAATGGGAATTTTAAGTTATGTGCACTTGATTACTTTCAGGGTTACTTTTCTAAATCCAGGACTGGATCCTAGATTCAGTCCTGGGACAGTTCTTGGAAACAAGTGAGTACATTCAGTTAAGTTACTGTTGTGATTTTTAAACAATATTTTGCTATTTTAAAAGTTGACACTTAGAAACTTTTGCTAATCAAATTACCAATGTTATCCTATGGAAGGAAATTCACTTAGCAGGTAAGTGGGGTTATGAGTACTTTTTCTAGGTAAGTGTTGGATCCTGGATCCAGTACTAGTGTACCACTTGTAAGCAGTTGAGAAACTGCGTTTAAGTCATACAGGCGATTTTTAAAGAATTTTTATAAGTTTGCAAAATCGACACTTAGAAGAAATTTCATAGAAAAGCAGACAATGGTTTCCTATGGGAGAAAGTTCAAGTTACGGGTAAAGTATGTTCTCGTTACTTTTGTAATCCAGGGCTGGGCTCCTAGGCTCAGCACTGGGGCACCCATCTAAAACAGGTAAGTAATTACGTTTACACTGATGGTACGAGTTTTAAAGAATATTTGTAGTTTGCAAAAATCGACACTTAGAAGAAATTTCACAGAAAAACAGTCAATGGTTTCCTATAGGAGAAAATTGAGTTAATGGTAAGTACGGTTGTAAGTACTCTTCAGGGTCAGTGCTGGGCACCAAGATCCAGCACTGGGATCTCTCCTAATAGTAGGTGAGTATTTCCGTTTTCGTTACTCGGTTGATTTTAGGTGAATATTTTAAAGTTTAGAAACTCTACACTTAGAAGAAATTTCAGAAGAAACCAGTCAATGTTACCCTATGGAAGGAAATTGGGTTATCGGCTTTTGGGTAAGTACTCGACTGGCAGATTTAAGGTTCTGGGCACAGACTCAAGGGTCTCCCAGGGTCAGGTAAGTACAGTTGTTACACCCTCAGCTGCACAGGGGCAGACGGGTGCAGAGTGAGTTAGGCCCAGTGTTATCCTATGGGAAGCAGGGGGGCCTTGGTTGGTGGCTGCTGACTAGCAGGCCACGCGGCTGTGGGAGCTGGGCTCCTGGTCATTTGCTCAGGGCAAATGGGGAAGTAGGTAGGAGTAGAGTTTACACTGCCAGGGCCACACGGGCAGCTGGGTGCAGGGTGCTTTTGAGCATTCGGGCGCTCAATGGATTTCAATGGGAAAGCTCCAGGATGAACAAAGGCTGCAAGCTCGGGGACGAAGATTCTTCAGGTGCCACCACCACTTCGAGAGATAAGTTGGGTAGTTGGAGGATAGGTCGGTACCCAGGAGTTGGGTAGAGGGGGCCGCAGGGCGCTGGGTGCAGGGGTGCCTTTTGGTGTCGGGAAATCTTACCCTCTGTTGATCGCGGTTGGGGGGGTACCTGGTTCTGAGGCTGCAGGCATCGTCAGGAGCGTCGAGGTGAGTCCTTGGGTGCTGGATTCGGGGTCACAGTCGCCGGGGGGATGTCTTCGGGGTCTTTGTTCACTCCGGCACAGGCCAGGCTTGGCAGGTGCAGAGTGTGCAGGGTTCGCAGGTCCGGGCTGATGCCAGGGGTTAGAAACTTGCTTTGAGCAGAGCCACTGCTCGTGGGAGTCCCAGGTGCTCAGAGTCCCAAGGTAGCTAGGTCCTCCCGGGATTGTGAGGTTGCTGGCCACAAGAGGTGCCGGGATTTAGCAGGAGCAGGTTCGGGGGTCGACAGGCCGGTAGGGCTGGGGCCAAAGCAGTTGGTGTCTTCCTCTTAGCAGCTGCACGGCAGGTCTTCTTTCTTCTTGTTCTTTTTTACTAGTTTAGAATCTGGAATCTAAGGAAGGAAGGTTCAGGGTGCCCCTAAAAACTAGATTTAGGGGTGTTCCAGGTAGGTAAAGGGCAGGGACCAATGGATCCCTGCCCTGGGGTGGGTACACCCCCTATCCTGCCACTCTCCTGTGGGAGGGGGGCAGTAGCCTAGTCCTGATTGGGCAGGGCTTCCCATCTTCAAGATGGCGAGAGCCCGGAGATGTGCTTCACCTCGCCTCCCCCACCTGATGGGTGGGGTTGGCAGAGGCTGGCACATCCCCTGTCCTTACTTGGGGTTTCCAGCCAGTCTTCCCGCCAGAGTGGGGGTCAGAACCGGTGGGGGCCAGTTGCTGAGTACAGGGATGTGTGCCATTTCGACTCTTCGTTATGTCTTGTACCCAGACACTCAGCCTGCATGGGCAGTGTGTTTGTGTTAGGGTACCGGGCCTCTAAGAGTGGCACAATAAGTGCTGCAGCCCTTAGAGGCCTTCCCTGGTCACAAGGCCCTGGGTACCTAGGGTACCATTTACCAGGGGCTGACATGTGGCCAGGGTTTGCCAATTTGGGTTTTAGGGAAGGAACATAGGCCCTGGGCACCTGATTGGCAGGAGTCCAGGGCACACTCAGTCAAAGCACATTCAGCAATTCAGCAAAAAGTGGGGGCATACCATGCAAGAAAGATGGCACTTTCTCACATTCACCCACTATCCTATTCTGTTTGGGTTCGTCATGCCTCATCACCTCTTTAAATAATGGATATAGCATCTCTTTCAGAAGGAGGATACAGTGCACACTTTGACTTAACTCTATGCACTACCATTATCACAATTTGAAAACGTCCTTGATTTTTTTTCTTATTTATTTTAGATGTGAGTTCATGGCTCCCAAATTCTGATGCCCATTCTCCGAGCCCTCCAATTCCACTGAGAATTATCCCAACTTTGTCCACTACAGATATGAAAACTGCAGGTGAGGGTTGTGCAAAAGAGGTGAACTAGTGGGTGGGAAGAAATGGGTTCAACTCTCTTTCATAAAAGAGGTGCAATGCTATTAAGATGACTTGACTTTGAGATAGGCCTTCTTTTTGATAACTCTTTCTTTGGGTATATTTCAATCTGAAGATAAACCAGAGCTAGATGACTGCGATCTGAAGCTAATGATGAGGAAGCATCGTGACAAGAGGAAACGACAACCTGTAAGTTATCTTTGGGCTGTTTGGCCTTAGTAGTGGTTGTTTTGTAGAGCTTTTAGCAGGAGCAGTGATATGATCAGTTTGTGACCTAGCTATTTCCAGTCTTTATTTTTACTGTAAGGTTGTTTTGAATGTACACGCTCCTAATTATGAATACTGTGCTTAAAGGGTATAGGACACCATTCCATTGGACAGAGCTCTATAATGTGCATAAACACTGCTTGGAAAGCTGTGGAGGACCGTTATATGCACCTTTCAAGAAATTCATCACTGAGTAACTATGACCTGATACCTGAAAACAGATCTCTTCCTTTATCCCAGACTTGGTTTTCAGTTAAGAAAACACTGGGTTTATAATATTAGTTTGTTGTTTAGCTTGATGAGGATGCACCTTTAGTTTTTCATATGTCTTCTTTCTTGGCAAGCCATTCTGACAAAATTACATTTAGAAAACGAATTGTAACAATTATTCAATTAACAAAGCTTTAAATAAAAACCTTCAATGGCTCTGTATTTGCATCTGGCATTGCACTCTGTGTTAATAAAATTGCACTTAATCTCTTTGTTCGAGGCATGTGTGCTGTAGATACACATGCTTTGCATACTCCATCCATCTAGCCTTGGGTCTGGATGTTTGCAAGTTGTTTTTCTTGGAAGCAGTCTTTCCTAGTCACGAGGTAAGGTGACTCCTCCTTTCGGTGATAGTGCGCATGGTCATCGACTCCATTGTTAGATTGTTTTTTTCCACCATCAGGTTCGGAAGTGTATTGCTGCGCTCCGGTTTGAAACCATTCTTCTAGTTCCCCTCGACGTGCAATCCTCTCTACCCTCGACAGTATTGTTTCATACGCATTTCCCACTTCTCCGCCTATTGCTTCGGTCAACGGAATCTACTTTTTGATCTGATAGCTTCGTGGACGGCCTTTGGGCCTAATCGCGTCTCACCAGCTGTTCATCGATGGATCAGAAAAACTTTAAATTTTGCCCTCAGTGCCACGTAAGGTATCTGCGCACTGATTTGCACAGGGTGTGTAACTTGTGCTTGTCTCTGGAGCACATGGAAGAAGGCTGTGAGACTTGCAGATCGTTTAGATCAAAGAAAACTCTTCGCGATCGTCAGGCCCGATGTGGAGAGATGCAGCGTTAAAGCATCGAACACACACCAGACATCTTCGGTCAAGATTCCGGTCAAGAAGACGTGGATGCATCAGCAGTGGAGGACGAGGAAGCCTTCTCCGTACAGAACTCCGACAAAGGAGCTTGAGATTGACCTCGACGCCAAAGAGCTACCGCAGGGACAAGGTGATGTGAGTACAGAAGATCCCTTGCCCCCTCAAATCGCTCCCAAAAAGCATAAGGCTTCGACACCAACTCTGCCTTCTGGCCAAGGTCGGTACCGAGACATCGTTTCCGACACCCCGCCTCCCAGATGATGTTTCCGATGGCCCACCTCCAGGCTCTGCTACGAAACATGTGTTTAAACAGACAGAGAACCCTTGTCGGCAGCCAAGGGAATGGGGTACTACCAGTACGAAAAACAAATTATCCCTTGATTTACTCAATCAACAAGAACATCCTATCATAAGTGGAATTCTTGATTCATATAAAGCACATAGACTTTTTTTAAAAAAAAGATCTCACTCAAAAACCCTAACACACTCAAGCAACTAAAACGCTTCTTAAGCTACCCCACATTTGTATACAGTTTCTGGGTCCAAAAAACAAACCGCAATAACCCGCTGTGTAACAAATGAATGCACCTACGATTTGACACTTTCCCAACTAAAGATAACCCACTTATCTAGAGGAATAGAGACCACTAATGGCAATATGTGCCTACATTGCTGTTAACATATCTTCATCATCAAACTCAATTGAGAGATACCTGTCTAGATCACTAAATTCATTTGTATGTCTGCAGAGGGCGTTCTCATTATTCTCACCTGAATGAAAGGGAGTTGATATTTGCACTTATTCTTGTATTTCTTTTGCAGGCTGGAAAAGTGGTCTGTTAGTGGACCCCCTAATAGATAGCGTTTTTTTTATTACTATTACTGTACCGGAAAGTGTCTGCCGTATACTCTATCTAAACACACTACAGTGCCTCTCCGCCTATGTATTTTATATCGTACCTTCTTAAACGGACTTGAATAATCACGGTTTCCCAACTGCCGTATATTCTTGAATGGTTCAATCTGGAACCCCAGGTTTCTAGTTCTGTGTCAAAATAATTCCGCAAATAACGTTCAAGGTAGAGGGGCTTAAGTACATCCACCTCCTCACCTGCCGATGCGCTTACGTGGTGCTCTAGAATAAAGAAACACCCCCCTTATATTACACCCATGAATGTAAGGGAGGGAAATTCATTTAGATATGCTGTTCGTGTGTCTATCCCATCTATTTTATAGGATTCCTTTCTCAGCTTATTGGCTCATGGATTCCCCGTCCTCCTTCGTCCTTCTTGAAAGTGTGAATGGGAGGCCACTGCATTGTCCTCGTTTAAATACTGTCTCACGATCTCTCATTGGTTCCTACAAACCACGTGACCCGCATGCACTACTTGTGCTGATCTGCCACGCCTAACCCGGAAGCTAACACCATGGTTTTCATGTGTTTTGGCAACACCTTTGTTTATTTGTATAAATAAAACTTTATTGGTTTGTGTACGTGCATATAATCAGAAAATGGTCTCAAAAGATCCCATACGTTTTTGTGAATGATAACACCAGCTTTATTGATTCGTACAAACACAACTTGGTTGGTTTGAATGGATACATTTAATTCAAACAGGGTTTCAAGGCATCCCATACATATAATTGCAATACATTCATAAATGTAGCCAAAACTGCTGGATTATACTTGCAGAATTGATCCATTAATACCCAAATGTATACTTAAATGTCTAATTTCTGATCGCTGTCTCAGGGCCACTCAAATCACTAGTGAGAGACACTTGCACTGGATACTTTACTATCCCATTAATTCTAACCAGCGTTTCTATATTCATGTCTAATTTTACAGCCGACTTAATATCTGATCTCCCATTGCAGCAAGTATCTCTTGTGCATACAGTATCTACAGATCTAAACTACCTTCTATTTATTGGTTGGCCACTATTGTCATCCAATCTTCTCGTGTATTTAAACCATTTTCTATTGTGTTTAGATGACACATCATCCACTGTTCTCGTGTTTTTCTTTTGCTGTCCAGATCTCCATCCCTTCTTTCTACGCAGATTTTTTCCAGAATGTACCATTTAAATTGCTCACCATCTTGATTCGATTTAGAGAAATGGTCCACTAGGGGGGCATTGATTTTCTTAGTTCTTATTGCAGATTTATGTTCAAGTAGCCGAACACGTAGTTCCCTACTGGTTTCACTAACATAATCTAGTCCACACGGACAGGTCAGTAGGTAGATGATATTTTTGCTACGGCAATTGTTCAGAGTTGTTGCCACTAAGGTTTTACCTGCGAACGTAACACTCTTGCCTCCATAAAGATGGAATAATCAGATACCCATCGAAACGCGTCGATGTATTTCTGTACATTATCCGGAGGACAAGTTGGACCTGTAGATACAAAATAGAGTATATGTATCCAGGCTAATCTTGCTAAAATTATTTCTAGGGAATTCTTGAGCTAAAAGACAAAGTGTACTGTCTATCATTGTTCTTTTCCCTATTTTCTAGGGTTCTCTGTGGTACAAGTGTCATACGATGTTATGGTATGTCCTGATTTGATGAATTGTATTGTTTTTAATTATGTTGAACTGATACATTGTGTTGTATTTTAGGTGTTTTACTATATAAATTGTGTTTTTAATAATATTCATATGTACTAAAGAAATAAATTGACCCTTTTTGTACTGTATGTTATAGTGGTATCATTGCTTGAGTGTGTTAGGGTTTTTGAGAGATCTTTTTTTAAAAAAAGTTTATCTATGTGCTTTATATGAATCAAGAATTCCACTAATGATGGGGTGTTCTTGTTGATTGAGTAAATCACGGGATGATTTGTTTTTTGTACTGCTACGAAACAGCCAGTCAAGCCTTCCAGCTCGGTACCGAGTCGGCAAAAGTCCTCATTGGAACCAAAGCCCTCCGGTTCCAAAGAGAAATCTGTCTCGGAGCTGGAATCCTCCATGCCGAAAGCCAAGCAGCCTTCTGGGAGCGGAAACCTTCCGTACCGTAAGGCCAGTACACACCGGCACCGTAAGCATCGGCGCCGAAGACGTCGGCACTGAAATCCAAAGATGCTTCTCCAGATCCAAATTTGGACATTCTTCCATCCAAAACGGAACCCAAACAAAAGAGACTATATATTAACCCTGAGACTGGTCATATTCATACAAAGCTGCCTCAAAAACATAAACTGTCTGATGAGGACACTTCTTACAAGATTCCTTTATAGAAGAAATCTGTTGCTACATGTCCTTTTTATCCACCATCTTCATCCCCACCACCTCCTCCTTCTCCATCTCCATCTTCAAATCCTTTGCAAATTACACCTCAGGATTCTCCACAGTATCACCTCGATGACGATGATGGTGATGATGAGGGGGCACATTTACCAATAGATCCGTGGACGGATTATTCAATAGATCCTCCAGCAGATAATGACCCAGGCCTTTACCCAGCCAAGCCATCCTCTCCAGACGACAATGCATCCCACCAGGACTCATTGCCAAGGCTCCACCATATCATGGGATGGCACTGCATAAAGAATCATTAGAAGAATGTTTTTTGTTTGAGACCTTAATATCCACACATAGGTCGTCACATACACCTCCTATGCTTAAAGGCAGGATTAGGCATGCTGATGAAATCTTTAAGGACCGAATACGAGCACACATCTTGACTCCTAGGGTTGACAAGAAGTATAAAGCCCCCCAACAGACCCAGTATTTATCAAGGTCCAGTTGCCACTAGATTCACTAGTAATGTCTAATGCTCGTAAAAGGGCTAATTCTCAAACGTCAGGGGATGCTCCTCCACCAGATAAGGAGTCTAAATTAATGGACGCTTCTGGCAAGTGCATAGCTGCTCTAGCTGCAAATCAATGGCACATTGCACACTGGGATGAGATGGAGCAATTGCTTCAATGCTTCCCAGACGAGCATAAAGCTAAAGCGCAGGATTTAGTAAATGAGGGTAAGCTCATTTCTAATTCCTCCATAAGGTGTGCTCTAGATGCTGCTGATGCTGTGGCTAGAGAGGTCCACCCTAGCTTTTTGCTCAGGAGACATGCTTGGTTAAGGATCTCTGGGTTTAAGCCCGAGGTCCAACAATCCATTCCTAACACACCATTTGACAAAAAACCTCTTTTTGGTCCTAAAGTAGATTAAGCATTGGGAAAAATGAAAAAAGACACTGAAGTGACCAAGTCCATGGGAGTGCTCCAGTCTCCTTCAAACACAGGCTCCTTTCATCGTTCCTTTTACCGAGTGGAGTCCAAAACCACATCTTCAGACCAGAGTACATCTACCTACAAAGGTAATAACCAGTCCTCTCCTTCAAGAGGATTTTTTCGAGGAGGTTATAGAGGGAACAACTTTAAAGGTAGGGGTAAGGGCAACACAGCCCGCAACTCTCCTTCCCCTTATACGCAGTGACTTGCCCACACTTCCCCCATACTACACCACACCTGTTGGGGGAAGACTTTAACAATTTCTCCCTATTTGGCAGTCTATAACAACAGACATATGGGTGATTGGAATTATCCAACATGATTATTGCCTGGAGCTTACCGGCAATCCCCCAAACATTCCACCTCAACCTCACAAATTGTATCCAGAACTCCTACAATTGCTCAAACAGGAAGTGCAATGTCTCTTACAGAAAGGAGCTATGGAGCTGGTTTCCACACAGTACCAGGGCTCAGGGGTTTACGCTCTGTATTTTCTCATTCCCAAAACAGACGGTTCCCTAAGACCTATTCTGGATCTTAAAGTGTTGAACCATTATATACTGTCAGAACACTTTCACATGGTGACCCTTCAATAGGTCCTTCCACTTTTACAGAAGCAGATTTTATGTCTACTCTAGACTTAAAAGACACATACTTTCATGTGCCAATTCATCTTTCTCATAGAAAATACCTCAGATTTGCGATAGCAGGCAAGCATTACGAATTCAAAGTACTTCTCTTCTGAGTGACTACAGCGCCAAGAGTATTTACCACATGTCTGGCTGTAGTCGCGGCTCATCTCAGAAGACTGCATATTCAAGTCTTCCGCTATCTAGATGACTGGCTCATCAAAGCAAGCACTTATCAAAATTGCCTACAACACACACATATCACAATAGACCTACTTCAACTAGGATTCATGGTCAATGGACAAAAATATCACCTGCATCCGTCACAAGTGCAGTCTTACCTAGGAGCCACTCTAGACACCGTCAAAGCTCTAGCCTCTCCATTGTAGCCAGAATTCAAAATATTCAGGCTCTCATACTACAGTTTCAACCCAAACAAGCCTTACCAGCCAGAGTGTTAATGCATCTGCTAGGAATGATGGCATCTTGCATCGCAATTATATCCCTTGCAAGACTTCACATGCGTCCGCTACAACAGTGGCGTGTCAGTGGAATCAGTCACAGGGTCGATTAACCGATCTAGTGTTGGTAAACAGCTGTACCTATCCCTCTCTGCAGTGGTGGAACCTACAAAACTTGTCAAAAGGACGGCCTTTCATCGACCCTATTCCACAGATCGTGTTCACAGCAGACGCATCTCTGACAGGTTTGGGTGCTCATCTCCAAGATTACACAATACAAGGCCTGTGAAGCAACAAACACAAAATCTCCACATCAACTATCTGGAGATTCTAGCACTCAAAGCTTTTCAAACTCACCTCATAGGCAAAACTGTCACACACTCTCCAACTGTCAAGACTCGCAAAAGCCATTTGGAATTGGGCGATCCATCACAACATTTATCTTCTGGCAGAACACCTCCCTGGAGTAAACAATCAAAATTGCGGACCTTCTCAGCAGAAGGAGGCAGCAAATTCACAAGTAGGAACTTCATCCCCAAGTTCTCTTTCCCTACTTTCAACAATGGGGATTCCCACAAATAGACTTGTTCGCCACAGCAGAAAAGCAAAATGCCCAAGCTTCGGCTCCAGGTTCCCACACCCGCTCTCAAAGGGCAATACCCTATGGATGAACTGGTCAGGGATATTTGCCTATGCTTTTCCACATCTCCCACTCATTCCATGTCTGGTTCGGAAGCTTCGGCAAACATCCCTCACACTGATTCTAGTAGCTCCCACATGGGCCCGCCAGCCATGGTACACCACCCTATTAGAGCTGTCACTAGTTCCACATCAAAAGCTACACCTCACCTCCGGTCTCCTCATACAGAACCATGGACAAATCAGACATCCAAATCCCAAAGAACTGAATTTAGCAATCTGGCTCCTGAAGTCACAGAGTTAGGTTATTTAAATTTACCACCAGAGTCTATGAATATTCTAAAAGAAGCAAGAGGGCCTGCCACCAGAGCTTGTTATGCAGCAAAGTGGAAAAGATTTGTTGTATACTGCAACAACAACACAACCAATCCTTTAGATGCTTCTATACAAAACATTATCTGTTACCTGTTACACTTACAGCAAACTGGACTAGCTTATACATCTATTTGTTTGCACCTTGCAGCAGTAGCTGCGTATTTGCAGAACAGGCAACATATGTCACTATTCAGAGTCCCAGTAATCAAAGCTTTCATGGAGGGGTTGAAAAGAGTAATACCACCAAGGATTCCCCCCTGCCCCAGTTTGGAATCTCAACATCGTTCTCACAAGACTCATGGGTACACCTTTTGAACCTTTGCACAAGTTCCCCTTGGAATGCCTCTCATGGAAGGCTGTTTTCCTCATTGCAATCACATCACTGTGGAGAATTGGTGAGCTACTGGCATTAACCTTAGAAGAACCATTCTTTCAGCTACACAAAGACCGGGTAGTTCTACGCACCAACCCTAAGTTCCTTCCTAAAGTGATTTATGCTTTTCATATCAACCAATCGGTTGAGTTACCAGTCTTTTTTCCTCAACCTGATTCTGTAGCAGAACACACTCTTCACACACTGGACGTTAAGAGCTGTATTGTGCGGCATAGATAGAACAAAATACTTTCTCAAAACAAAACAACTGTTTGTTGCACTTGTTCCGCCTCACAAAGGCAATGCCATTTCTAAATCTGGCATTGCATTCAAACATGCTACACTAAAGATAAAAGAACTTTACCCATACCCCCTAGAGCGCATTCCACTCGCAAAATAGGGGCTTCTGTGGCCTTTTTAGGTAACATTCCTCTAGCTGACATATGTAAGGCAGCTACATGGTCTACAGCACACACATTTACCACACATTATTGTGTAGAAGTGTTAGCACCTCAGCAAGCTAATGTAGACCAAGCAGCACTTAAAACACTATTTCAAACAACTGCAACATCTACAGGTTAGCCACCGCTTTGGGAGTATACTGCTTTCTAGTCTATGCAAAGCATGTGTATCTACAGCACATATGCCTCGAACGAGTAATGCTACTTACCCATTAAGCATCTGTTCTTGGCATGTAGAGCTGTATATTCAAATGCGCCACCCCCTTCTCCGGGTACCTGTAGTTATTGCAGTTCTTTATTATACATTTATACGCATGGACGTCTCTATACTACACTTAATTACTCCATTCTCACCCTCTTGTGGGAAAACAATCTAACAATGGAGTCCATGACCATGCTCACTGTCACTTAAAGGAAGAGTCACTTTACCTTGTGACTAGGAAAGACTTCTTTGGAAGAAAAAAAAAAACTTGTAAACATCCGGACCCAACATAGATGGCAGGAGTATGCAAAGCATGTGAATCTGCAGCTCTACATGCCAGGAACAGATGCTTACTGGGTAAGTAACATTATCCTTCTGAACCTCTGAACCTTAAGCAAAGTCTTAAAATTAAGCATAGCGTTTTTTTATACAGATGTTGTCAAGGCTAGAGAAAATGCACTTTTCACTGGACCATCCTTAGGCACATTGTTTGGTACTCCCATATGGAATGTTATTTTTTTTGTTTTTTTGTTTAGAGGCATAGAAAACATATTATTCTATATTTTACCATTTCTCTTTGTTCTTTTTTAAAATCTTTTTTTGTCAGGATCATCCTGACCTTGCCATTGATGACCTTACACTCAGTGATGTGATGGCACGAGTTAATGCTGGCAGAAAGGGGTCCCTTGCAGGTGGGTGATCATGCGTTGTCAAAACGATTTATAGCTCGGTAAATTGTTTTCATCTACATGCCTTACATTTCTCTATTCAAGCTTACATGTGCCTATTATTCGTATAAATAATCACCTTCCTGATTTTTTTTTTTTTTGTAAAACCTTTATTATTCACAGTTTCATCATCCTATAGCGTACATTCACCATCCAAGGTGTCGAATCATTTAGACAATAAGCACATGTTTCCAGTCAGTATGACACAGCCATTCAGCCGGCAACCCGGGGGTCCGGCGGCGTTGCACATGGTGGCAGTTTTACAGGAATTAGGTGTGCACTTTGTTAATCGGCAGGTCCCTGTTGCTTTTTGGTGTTTTGTTGTGGTGTTCCTTATTCGTGATATCAGTGACAAAGAATGGCGCTGTATTCCAGCCCGCACCGCGGCCATCGCGGTCGCCACCCAGGCCCCTATCTGGAGTCGTGCAGGACTCCACGGTTAACCTCCAGCGTAAGGGCCTCCGGTCAGCACAGCGTCAGTGTCGTGCTCGCAATGCGGGCCGGAGCGCGGCAAGGATGTTTCGGTATAGCTCACTGAGACATAGACGCTAACGTTTAAGTCCGGCGACTCCAGTCTGCAGTTTCGCAATTCGAGTCCATGTGTGGGCTACGTGGCGCGCATCCGTCCCCCCAGCTCTACGCCCCTCAAGCTGCTGAGTATCGGGGTACGTCTGGTAGTCAATACAGCGTGCCCTTGGCAAGATCTTGCTGCAAGCTCCAGACGCACCCGTCCCCGGCAGGGTGTGTGTACCATCGCCGCTCCGCTGTCAGTGAGCGGGGCACGCTAAATAGGGTAGCGCTTCGGGGACGCCGGACGGCGCAACCACCGTCTGTCATCTGTGATTAGGTATAGATCCGGTCAGGGAACTTGACCAGTAAACAAACTGTCCCCTACGCTTATGTGGCGATAGGGGGAGTAGGGGTTAGGGTCATAAATTCAGGCGGGAGCAAGGGGGTGGGGGGGGAGATCATCCTGCGCTTAAGCGGGGGGGCTAGCAGCTGTCGAGTGGGGCACAGCAGGACTGCACGGTGCACGCGGGAAGCAGCAGGCCGGGGGAGGAAGGGGAGGCGGCCTCCAGGCAGGTTGGGATCCCAAAGCGCCGACGCCCACACCCATTTTCTTGGTGCGTAGAGTGCTCCGCTGCATTGGAGAGGGAGCGGCAGGGTGGGGCGAAGTGGTCGTGTCTTCCCGTCTGGGCCCTCAGCCAGGCATTGTGTGCGCTGCTTCAGATCTCAGCAGCAGCGGTCACTGGATGCGCGCGATATCCGTGCGGTGATAAATCCCTGGCAGCAGTCCCACCTAGGGCGGGAGTAGGGGCCACCAGGGGCGGTCAGGGGGGGGGGGGCGCGAGCTAGCTCCGTCGCAGTTTTAGGGTTGTCGCTGCCAATCAGCAAGAGATCGGCAGGTTCTATAGACTCAGGTTATCCCTTGATCCTGGCAGGCCATCTGAAATGCTTTGAGGAGGTTATCCCAAAGCTGGGCGATAGGGAACTTCCGGAGCCCCGCGGCTTCCTCGCGAAGGAGCACCGCGCTCTCTGCCAGTGCCCAGTTAACGAGGGAAGCTTTCCAGTGTCTGATGTGTGGAGGGGTCGCGGCCTTCCAGTGTTTAGTGAGCAAGCGTTTGGCCGTTATAAGTCCCATGTCCCAGAAGCGTGCCTGTACTTTGTTATCTTTTGTGCGCTTATACAACCCTAGTATGCTTGCTTCCCATGTGCGCGGCAGTTGCCCGTCAGCGTCGCGCGCGAGTAGTGTCAACACGCCGTCCCAATATGTCTGTATATCAGGGCAGTGCCACAGCATGTGCAGGAGGTCCGCTCCCGGTAGCGAGCAGCGCTGGCAAGCTGCGTCCGTCCGCGAGAAGTATCTATTGATCTTTTCGGCGTGAAGTATGCGCATTGCAGTATGTAGTATTGTATAAGTTTAAAGCGGGGGTTACGTGGGATGTTGGTCGGGCCAGCCAGTATCAGTGCCCATTCTTTGTCTGTCCAGTCTCTTCCCCTGTCTGTCGCCCAGCGTTCCCTCAGTGGTAATGTGGATGGTTGCGAGTGTGCCTGCAGTGCCTGCGCTAGCCAGTGTATGATGTGTGAGCCATTGCCCATAACATGCAGGTATTGTATGAAGCTGTGCGTCGGGAGCTCTATTGCAATGTCGCCCCAGGAAGCAGTGAGCGTGCGCAAGAGGGAGGCATGCAGCAGGAACTGCCCCGCCGGTAGGGCCGTGTCCTCAGCCAGGTTGGCAAATGTGAGTAAGTCGCCATCTGCGTAGAGGTCACTCAGCGTGTCTACCCCTGCGCGCTCCCAGCCAGCCAAGTGGACTTCTGTGAGCGGCCCCGTCGGGCCAGGCGTGCCCAAGAGCGGTAAGATCGGGGCATATGGCGTAGTCGCACGTGTGAGACGAAGGCACCGTAGGAAGCACCTGCGCGCCACCGCCAGATATATCTGGGAAGGGCATAGTACGCGGGTTATCGGGTGGAACAGCGTATTTATTTGCGTTCGTGTCCAGGCAGCTGCGTTCGAGGCGGTATCCTTGAGTTGCTTGCCGCTCAGCCATCCCGCCACCCATTGCATCTGTGCCGCGAGGTAGTATAGTTCCATATTAGGGACTGCCAAGCCCCCCGAGTCCGTGGGCATGTATAGTTTGGTCAGCGATACGCGCGGTCTCCCCTTGTTCCTGATGAGGCCGCGCAGCAGCGCCTCCAATTCGCGGAATAGCTTGGTGGGAACATACACGGGCATGTTCGCAAAGTAATAGAGTAGTCGAGGCAGCACAATCATCTTGGTCAATGCTACGCGGCTAGGCACGTTAAGGGGTAAGGTGTTCCAGAAGCCAATTTGTGCTCGGATAGAAGCTATTGCTCGGAGGAGGTTTCCCTCCAAGACGTCTGCTGGGGTTCTGTATATTCTTATCCCCAAGTAGCGGAAGGTGGTGGGGTACCACTGCAGCCTGTCCCCTCCCAGACGGATGTCGCATTCAGGCGTGTCTGGGCTGAAGGGATAGGCCCCCGACTTGGACCAATTGACTCTCAGGCCCGACACCTCCTCAAAGGTGCGGAAAATGCCAGTGAGGGAGGCGGGGATGGCAGTTATATCTCTGACATATAGCAATAAGTCATCCGCGTACAGAGACACCGCATGCAGACCGTCCGCCAATGGGATTCCCCACTCCAGCCCGTGCGTCCTGAGAGTCGCGGCCAGGGGTTCATGGCCAGAGAAAACAGCAATGGCGACAGTGGGCAGCCTTGTCGGGTGCCTCTGCGGACCCGGATGGCGGCTGAGAGGAGGCGGCCTGTGCGGACTTGGACTGTCGGTCTGCCATAAAGCAGGTCGACCATGGCTCTGTACCCTCCCCCTAGTTGGTACTTCTCCGCGACTGCTTTCAGGTACGGCCACTCGACTGAATCAAAGGCCTTCTCCAGGTCCAGTATCAGGCATCCCGCTCTGGGCCATTGCTGAGTGGCGTACTCCTGCACCCGAAAGAGGCGTCGGATGTTGTAGGAAGTATGGCGTGTGGGGACAAAGCCATTTTGATCTCGGTGTTCCAGGTTGGGCACATGGGGGGCCAGCCTTCTGGCCAATACGGAAGCCAAGATCTTATAATCCGTGTTTAGCAGCGCCAAAGGGCGGTAAGAACCCACCTGTGTGTTATCCTTGCCAGGTTTAAGAATAGAGACCAGCGTGGCCTCATGCAGCGTTGGGGGTAAAGCGGCGTCTTCCGCTGCCGCATTATACATTCTCAGCAGTTCCGGGATGAGGATATCCGAGCCGGCCTTGTAACGCTCAGCTGATAGCCCATCCGGGCCCGGGGTTTTGCTATTTGACAGGTTAAAGATGGCTTCTCGGAGCTCGTCCGACACGAGCGGGGCTCCCAACTCATCCTGCTGCGCAATAGTCAGTTGTGGCAGTTGTAGGGGGGAGAGATAGCTGGTTATATCAGGATGAGGGACTGGTAGGCGGGAGCGATACAATGCTTCATAGTGGGCGATAAAGGCGTCGTGTATGTTAAGTTGCGTGTATACTAAGTCCCCCCCTTCCGTCCGTATGGCCGCCACTGGGGCTGAGCGGGCTTCTTGAGAGATCAGCCACGCTAAAAGCTTGCCAGGCCTGTCGCTGAGGTGGTGTGTTCTCGCCGAGTGCGCAGCATAGTTGACATTTCGGAGTCGCTCTAATAGGCGCGCATGCTCCGTGTGGGCTTCGTGTAGCGGGTCCTCATCGCCATCCATAGCCCCCTCCTCCCATGCGAGTAAATCAGACTCCAACCTAGTTAGGTCCCTCTCCAGTTGGTGCCTCACGTGGCCTTGTGCGTGCAGACAGTGTCCTCGGAGCACTACCTTGAAGGCGTCCCACTCCACCTGGGGAGCGGTTGCCGTGCCGGTGTTATCTTCAAAATATTGCGCAGCACGCGCGAGTAAGGACTCACGGAAAGCCGCGTCTAGTAACCATGCAGGCTGCAGACGCCATGTGGGCACAGGGGGGTGCGGGTGGTCCCAGGTTATGGACATAAAGTGTGGGTTGTGGTCTGAGTGCGTGCGGCCCATGTATTGTGTGTCTGTCACGTGGGGTAGGAGGTCAGTGGATGCCATGAACCGGTCCAGGCGGACATGCAAGTCATGAGCGCCAGAGTAGTAGGAATATGTCCGCGTCCCCGGGTTGCGTGTTCGCCAAACGTCATGCAGATCCCACTGTGTGGCCCACTCCATTAGTGCTTTTGTGACTCCCCGTGTGGAGGCGTTAGCTGGGGGTGGGGAGGAGCGATCCAGTGTTATATCTAGAGTGCAATTATAATCGCCCCCTATTATCCACGAGGTTGCATGCCAGGGTGCCATGGTCGCTGAGAGCCACGCCAGGAAGCTGCCCTGATCGACGTTGGGGGAATAGAGGGACACTAGTGCAATATGTTGGCCATCTAGCCTTCCCTGCGCAGCGGCATATCTACCCTCCCGATCCACTGCAACATCTGTGGCTTCCCAAGGAGTCCCAGGGCGGATCCATATCAGTGTTCCGCGAGCGTATGAGGAATAGTCCGTGGCATACAGTTGCCCTCGCCATCTACGGTGCAGCGCCCGCGCCTCAGCTCCGTTTAAGTGAGTTTCTTGGAGTAGCGCTATGTTAATT
This sequence comes from Triturus cristatus, assembly GCF_964204655.1. NCBI lineage: Eukaryota > Metazoa > Chordata > Amphibia > Caudata > Salamandridae > Triturus > Triturus cristatus. The sequence continues at coordinate 28,994,562 of NC_140584.1, read as the reverse complement.
TTATGCCGCTTTAGGTATGAGTAAATGTGATAGCGTCTAGCCGGTGTGTGCATTCCCCTGACGTTCCAGGTGCATATTTGTACATTAGCCATAGCAGTCTCGTGTGTGTGTGTCTATGGCTCCCTCCCAAGGCGGGGCCCCCAGCCCAATGGCTCCCCAGTTCCAGTGGTCCGCTCCCACCGTACAGCTAGGAGTAGTGCCGTGTGCGCAGTGCCATGATCTCCAGTGGGACAGGGGGATAGGGAAGAAAGGGGAAACATAGAGCCTCAACATGGCAACAAAGTCAAAAATACCAAAAGGTCGGCTGCACAACATGTCGCCGTCCAAACACTCAAGTGAGCTCGCAAACTATACAGTCTTAGGGGTATCTTGTGGTTTATAGTTTATCAGCAAACAAAACGGCGCAGCCCTGGGAGAGCTCGGCGTCCCTCCCGGGTGAGGTGTGGAGGCCGATGCTGTCCGGCGGACGCTCAGTGTCTGCCGCTCAGTGTCGCAGCAGCTGCGTGCCCAGGTGTCAGTCAAGTGCGGGCAAAGGTGTCAGGGGGGACATGCCCCTCTCCAAATGGCTCATGTGACAGCGGACCGGCAGGAGAGCACCGTAGGGCACATTTGCGTGTCTGCGATGCGGGAGATTGAGTCTCGTGTCTACGATTATAAATATTCACCTTACTGATTTATACTTTTTCATGTTTTTATTACATATTCTACTTCTGAGCTAGAAGTACTGTTTTACCCTTACAATGTGGTTATGTGAGAGTGTTGCTTGTTTTATTAAATATACATGTGAGTAAAATGTAGAACATGCCACTGGTAAGCACTTTTAAGAGGATATATATTTTTCAAGAGTTGCTTCTGCTTTGGATTTGTTCTGTTTGGCAAGTGCAAAGAGTTTGACTTGCTGCTATGAATACACCTAACAAATCAGCCATTTGTTACAGGTGCTGTAGGTATTTCTTAAGCAGCACATTGGCAAATGTTACTTTTGAGAGTGAGAATGTACAACAGATTTGCCAGAAGTGGTGTCCTATTTTTAGAACGCCTCTACCTTGGTTCTCCAGTTTGTTCACATTCTGATGATCATTTTGTATTGTGGCATGAAAAGTAGATTCCATAGTTACATATTTCTTTTCCCACTGTGGAATGATGTGAGCTCGTCAGTGACAACATAAGAGATGCTCCTCTGACTTGGCAAATTCATTGTGGCATTCTCTCATCCCTGACATAATGCAACCTATTGTACATGAATGACTGGCTTTCACTAGAGCCTCTTGATCACTATACCTCTGCAAGAGAGACACTTGAGAGCTGCACCTCGTAAAAAGTGTAGAATGTTTAAATCTTCCCTTAACACAATATGTCTGTTAGGTACGCTGTTGAATTAATCAACATTTGGTACATTTTTTCATGCGCATTTTTTCATATATTGATGCAAGATATAGTTGCTACTGTTGTTCTGGTGCGGGTAAGGGATGTGAGCAGACTGGCATTGCTGATGAGAACATCAAACATCAACATGGGTGTCAGTTTTGGGTTGTTAAACAGAAAGATTTTCAGCTATAATTTGAAGATGTCTACAATTGTGACTTCCTCTTGATGAGAATTCTAAGGCAATTCTGTTAAAACTGCCAATATATTATGGTGATCTGGTTTTCCTAATTCTCAGTAGGTTTCATTGGAGCTTTAATTTATAAGTTGTTGCCAATAATGGAAGGCTTCAGCTCAGAGAGGTGAAACTCTGTAATGGCATGTTTTACAGCTTGATGATTTACCGCTTTCTAGTCTCAAATGATACAATGAAACAAGAAAAGAGAAATAGTTGCATATTAGCACAGCTGCCATATTTACTCCTAGCGGCATGATGCATGAAAAGAGTGGGCAGGAAGGCAGCATGATGAGATAAATTCCATGAACATACGATGCCAGAGACCAATCTGATTCAAACTTCAAAATGGTCCTAACAGAGAATCGAAAGGTGGAGAAATAAATTTCTACAGAGTATACCAATTCAATTATAGTATCTCTATCCTACAAAGTGATCAACACACAAATAGGGGGGAAAGGAGAGTATGGAAAAATGCAACGGAGGCAAAATATATGTAAGCAATTCAAATTGTATCAAAGGTTGGTAATATATACATATAGTTTTAAATACAATGGTTGCTCCATAATAATTTTTTTTAAGTGCTGGAAAAAGTGCTTGTGCAAAGTGATAGGTGGTTGAAAATATTTAAACAATAAACAGCTAAAGTACAATTGCAGGGAACTTCACATATCCTGTCTGCAGTTATGGTAAATAACCAAATTATCATCCATAAAGTAGAGGTGGGTGCATGAATCAGTCCGCTTCCTATACAAGGATACTAGTTCAGTACAGGATGGACTAATTAGGTTGTCGATGTTTTGACGTCAAAGGAGGGAGGGGCAATCAGAACTTTGCATGCGGGTCTTCATTTTCCTATTTTTTTTGTTCTTTTGTTCAATACATTTCGTATTGTACATATACATTAGTGAGTCAAAGGTACACTTCAGGTGAAAATATAGCCGCTATTCTGATCCTAATGCTTTGTACTTTTACCCGGCATGTCTTGACAGTTGCTATTGGTGTAGAAACGTTACCGTCCTTTAGTCAATACTTATTATTATATACCAACTTCTGATTGCAGTTGGTTTTGTTTAAATACAGAAGAGAAAAGAACACAGGTTAGTGCAAGTGTCCGATTGGTTTTAATAGATTAACAAAGAAAAAAAGAACTCTCTAAACATTTGCACAGCCCGTAGTACCCCCCCCCCACTTCCCTACATAAGTTTTGTGTGTTGGTTCTATGTCTATTGACTGCTTGTTACCTCACCACTTTGGCACGTGCATCAGCGCGCTAGTCCAACCAGTGTATAATTGCTAGCAAAGTGTTGTGGTGTATACGCGGTTGTGGCATGCGTTCATGGTGTTTACCTATGGACTACTCAGCAGAGGAGTCCCCTACGGCCCCATCCACACTCTGCTGCAGCTCAGCGAAGAGCGCGTCTCTATATGTTGCAGTGGGAACCTGACCTAGACCGAGGGTTTCTTCGTGCCTGATGGCAAGACTTTCCGCCTTGGCCCATGCTAGCAATGAGTTACGCCAGGCCTGTGCATGTGGGGGGGGGGGGTTCGGGGGGGGAGTGGTCTGGTGCTTTCCATCTTTTGGTTATCAGCCTCTTGGCTACCACCATTCCTAAGTCCAGGAACCTGGATGGTACTTTGGTGTTGGGTGTTCTACGGAATTTTGCATGCAGGTCTTCATAAGGACAAAACAAGGAAGGGGGCAACCTGTGAGGGGACATTATCAGTTAAAAACCATGCTGTGTGTTTTTAAAAACATTTTGCGCTCTCCTACACGTGGACTAACTCACCTGGAGTTGTACACAATCCGTCTTGAGGTTAGACACATAAAATGTGTTGCCAGGGAAGGTTCTAAGGCTTTCTATCCTTTTCTCATGATTTACCATTGAAATACTTTACCTTGACAATATCCTACACAGCTCATTTGATGATTAATGCTTGAAGGGCTCTCCTGCCTTGAAATTGACTGATTTAATCTTCTTTCTCAGTGAGTACCCACGCCCTTCAGTTGCATAGACTGACATGTATGGGTTTATAATATTTTGTACATTATCCCATAAATTGTCCTTTGGCTTTTTTACAGCCCTGGCCTTAACAAAATTAATATTTGTATGCCACATTCCATAAATCTACCGAATTTACTTAAAGGTGAGTGAACTTTTGTGCAGCGTCGCACGTTTTTCTGATCCGTCGGGGAAGCTATATTTACTAGTAATTTTTCACTTTCACAGACAACAGTATATACATTCGCGGAAGATGAGGCGCCCCCGAGCCATCGCTGGCAATACATTTTATTCGTCCAACCTTAGGACGGACTGTGTACAACTCCAGGTAACTTGGTACACGTGTAGGAGAGAGCGCAAGTTTTATAAAAACAACATTCACCATGGTTTTCAACTGTTAATATCCCCTCGCAGGTTGTCCCATTCCTTGTGTTGTCCTAATGAATACCCTTGTGTGAGTTTCTGATTCCCCCCTCCCCTTGGAATCAAAACGTCGACAACCTCATTACTCCAGCCTTTACTGAACTAGTACCCTTGTAGAGGAAGCAGACTGATTCATGCACTCACCTTTGCTTTATGGATGATAATTTGGTTATTTACTGTAAATGCAGACAGGCTATGCACTGCGAATTGTACTTTTGCTGTTTGTTGTTAACCACCCATCACTTTTGCACGAGCACTCTCCAGCAATTTTTTGCACATTATGGAGCAACCATTTAAAACTATATATATGTATGTTTGTAGGAGTGGGAGGGTAGCAAAAGTTGGTCCATGGAATAAACCATCAGATTTGAGTCTCTGCAGAGGGATAGGACCATCTCAATAGACTACAAAACACAAATGTAGTGAGGGCAGAGCTGTATTTGTTCCAAACTTTCTGTCCTCACCCTTGCCGCCTTGTTTGTTATGTGGATCACTTTGTAGGATCGAGATACTATAATTGAATTGATATACTCTGTGAATTTGTTTCTCCTCCTTTTGATTCTCCGTTAGGATCATTGTGTTTGTACTGTACTGGACCCAGGTCCAACTGCCTTTTTGGGTTACCCCAATATTTTGGAATGGTGAGATCAATCCGAAGCAAGAATATTCCTTCAAAAACCATTGACTGTTATGTGATCTCATGTGTGTCCAAAATATGGGGCTTGTGGTAGGGTAAGTAGTTGCAAAAAGCTGTATTATTTCATTGATAATTGTATGACCTTGTGTCCGGTGTGCCTTGTTTGATTGGGGAAGATGGAGACACTCAACACACACTGGCATCAAGGAATGAATTGATAAAACACATATTTTCAGTGAGTTGTGGGGCTCAACAGTTCTGCAATGACAATGTTGATTTCTTTTAAAAGTTTGTACAGTTTTAAGCATTGTTTTTATCTTGTGCTTTCTTTTGCACTGCCTTGCATGGGAGATCAAATGTTTAATTAGAATACTGTCTTTTGCAAGCTTTGTTTGATCTTGCTGTACTGAAGAAGAAAGCGAAAGATGAGAGGAAACGAAGGAAATTAAAAGTAATTAAAACCGAGGAAGAAGATTTCTCAGAGCCACTGAACTGCCCCGATGTGACGCCTTCCCCCTTGAAACTTGAGGCATCAGTAAAACTAGAGACTCCCCTTCCGGTCCCGATACATGCCGTTAAAGAGGAGTAAGTTTCATCACTGCCATTTTCTTTGGTGTTTTTTGGGCATATTTGCAGGCAATTTCACATTTCTGTTTTGCTCTAAAGTTATTAGGATTATAGTGCCCTGCTTGTTGCTTGAATCAGGGTACAATTTGTAGATGTCTCTTGAATATCTAGCTTACAGTTGTGAAACATTGCAGAAATAATCATCTTTCTGGAGAGCTCTCTAACAAGGAATATTTAAGAGCTGCTTTTCTTGATTTTCGGCACAGAATAGCTTGGGAAATTCTTTTTTTTTTTTTTTTTTTTTTTTTACACAGGAGGTTCGCATAGTGTTTGTGTTATTGTGCAATCCTGTCATCTACTCTGCTATTGAAAATTAAGAAAGAATACCTTCCATTGCTCCGTGAAATGTTTGTGCTGTTTTTCATCCAGGGTTTGTACTGATTTTTCTTCCTTACAGACCCATGGAGGATGTGAAGCCTGCTTTAGCTTTCAATGAAATATCAGCCAACTTCTTCTGCCTCCTGTTAGACATCTTATTACTCGAGGGGCCATCCAGCCTTCCACTGGTAAGTTCTGATTGTTATAAATAGAGGACAGGCTACACTCCTGCTGTTTGACTCCAATGAAACTAGGCTGTCTAGTCTGCTGCTTTTTTTAGCTGTTGGAAAGCTCCTCATGGTACCCCTTCATGCACCTTGGTTACTTTTGTAAGGGAAATGTCATGCTTCCGGCTGGACTTCCTCAACAGAAGCACATCAATTGATATGTTTGTTAGTTTCTTGTGCGAAGATTTCCAAGCTCTTTCTCATTTGCCACAGCGTGCTGACATAATCGGTCATATGCAAGTAGATACAGCAGCATTTGCCCTAGGTAACCTTGAGATGGTGGTTCTGACTTCGGCACTGGAAGAATTTACACTAAATTCGGTGATATTACTCCTATACATACTTTAAATATAAACATTTGACTCCAGGGGTGGCCTTGAAGGGTTAACTGTCCAGATAGATTCTATCCAGTCTGTTCTAGTAGCTATTATCTGAGGGTATTTGAGGCAAGTTGTCTTCTTTCTGCATTGGGTGATATTTGGAGCATGTTTCCTGCTTCGTTTTTTAGGTCTCGCCTAGCGTTGCTGCGCACATTCGTAGCTCGCTCAGCAAGATTTAATGCAGATGAGTACTTTTAGAAAAGGGCTTTAAGCCCCGCCTCTTATTTCCTTTGACTGGCGTCACTGTTTATGCTAAACCGTGGCCAGCCATTGGAAATAAGCTATCTGTGTTGCCCCCCTATGGCTTTTTGGGACGGCCCACCTGGACTGGCTCGTCTGCTTTCCTTTTGTCGTAAGCGATTTCTTATCTTTATGGGGTCATGTGTTTAAATACATGGCCCCATAAAGACAAGAGATCAATGGCGATAGCTTGTGTTTAACTTTGAAACTGAGCCCCCGCCTAAAACGGCATCCCTCAAACCACCCTACGACGCACGATAAATAGCTCATGGGGTCAATGCATTTGTCTCCAAGATCTGTGTAACCTGCAGTTTGTGAAGGGGCGATTCGGCCATGTATGTTTCCTAGGAGGGTCGGGAAAGCACCGTTAATTAGGGGGTTGCGTTAGCAGCAGACTGCAAAATAATGACCCCCTCCCCACTGAAAATGTGATGAAGGCTCTGTGTCTCCATACCGCACACATATCCATTGGTCTCGGACTGCATGGAGGGCCGCTGACACGTAGGGGCCCTCTCAGTGGTTGCCCGGCCCCCCTCTATAGCGTCGCTGGGGCTGCCAGCGCCTGTGTTACACCCCACATCCCGTGTGTGCCATAACTCGAGTTCGGCATCACCACATTTTCTACTCCCAGACATATCTCACCTTTCTTTTCTCATGAGTTCACCCTCTCCCTGTGCTCAGTCTTTCCTCACCGGCCCCTGCTGTCCTTTACACCCGTCTGTTCCTCGTCTTCACCTATCCCCTCTCCCTCATTAGTATCTGCTCCCCATTTCACCCGTATTCTCACTCCCTTATTTCTTCCTGCTGTCCTTTTTATCACTCCAAAATCCATCTCTTGCTCATTCACTCATCCGCCCTATTAGTTCGTCCTCTCCTTTCACCAGCCGACCACTCTCTGCTCACACATCCCGCTCTGCCTCCCGCTTGTCGCCGCTCCCTCATTAGCCCCTTCTCTCTTTTAACCAGTCTATTCCCAGTCAGTCAGTCAGTCAGTCTACTTTCCAGTGAGTGTTCCCTGCTCGCTCCCCCTGTCATCCGCCTATCACCTCTTCCCGCTCTCCTCTTCACCCAGTCCTCTCCTGCTCACTAGCCCCCGTGAACCCTTCCCCCATCTGCCACCCTCCCCACGCTGGTATTTTGTATCCATTCACCATTTGACGCCCCGACCCCCTGGTTTCACTCGCATCCGTCTGTCCTGCCTCTTCCTCGTTGGTATCTGCTCTCCATTTCGTCCGTCTGTGCCCGCTCCCACACTGCCTCCTGCGCTTCTTTCAGCAGGCCGTCCCCGCTACACTCCCTGGTCCTCTGCTCACCTTTTCACCCACCTCTCCCCGCTAGTCCGTGCTCCTCTTTTCATCATTGGGCCTCTCTCCCATATCTAGTTGTAGTTCTCCATTGGCCAGTCTGCTCTCGCCGCCCACCCCCCAAATTCGACCATCCTCCTGTTCATCCGTCTGTCCTCTCCCTCTTTAATATTTGCCCGTCTGTCCCTCACGCTCACCAGTGCCTGCACACTGCTCTCCTTTCCATCAGTCCATAATCTTCGTTCCTCGTCTGTCCCTCCTCTCTTTCTCCTCAGCTGGTCCCCTCTCCCTCATTAGTCCCCGCTCTCTCTATTTTCGCCCATCTGTCTCCTGCTCCTCTCACTGGGTCGCGTTTTGCTTTCGACAGCCTGTCTTCTCTCCACGCACTCGTCCCTTCTCTCTCTGGGTTAATGCACCTGCTGGAGCGCGCACGAGGGGAGTGCAGCTATATATAGACAAGGACACACACAGTGCGGCCGTTGACGCGTTTGGGTGGGAAGGAGGGAGGGGAAGCTTATCGCGGTTTTGGCAAGTACATAGATGGTCTCTGACAAAATACATTTCATGACCTGTTTGTATTTCAACTAGAAAAACGCAGATATTTTAAAACTAGTGGTGTGTTGCAAGGTCCCTTAAATCGTGGGAAAAAAATCAAAATTGGGACAGTGCATTTCGAGACCAACTTGCACCGACCAGCTAAAAGAGAGCGACAACTCAGTGGGTTCATGCGCTGCCACGTCGAACCGTATGGTCATGGAATTAATTGATTCATAAACCACTAGCCTTGGGCCGCCTCAAGGCGCTTTCGGCAGACGAGGGGGCAGTCGTGGGTAGTGAAAGAGGCACGTTTTGAATGCCCGCAATGGTGCCTTCTGCTCTAGTGGTACTCAGCCTCCTAAAATCAGACCACCACGGGAAATGGTTAATCTCTCAGGTGCCCTTTGCTGTTGGAAATAAGAGGATGCGGTATAACAACCAGAGCTGCCACTTTGGACCTGTAGAACCGAGTTAGAGTCTCGGCTCAACATCCTGTGATCCTGGGCAAATCACTTAATCATCCCATTCCTATATATATGTGTTTCTGTAACGTAACTGGTGCTCATGTAGAGCGCTCCCTACCTCGGGTCTAGTTTGCGCTACATAAAAACTGCAAAAAGACATTCTAGTTGACCAGTTACATATGGTTTCCATTGGAAAGTTGCTTCCTGGCTTTAGGGTGCTTGGGGCAAGCGCTCGACTACTGTGGAGGAGTCCCAGTCGTACCTTGGAATTTGTTTGTGGCACATGGTGGTGTGTGACGGGGTTTTAATTCGAAGAGCACAGGCATATGGTCAAATGTACATATAAATGCTGCAGCTGAAACAAGTTGTAAATTGTGCGGCCGTTTTTTCCTCCATGGATGCCCAATATTAGACAAACGGAACACAAGCGATTCCGCAGTGGCCTGTGATCTTTTGAGAACACCGTATTGACCGACTAGAGAAATGAGGCAGCACGGTGGGTTGACGTGCCGGCTGCTGAGTGGCATGTCACAGATATTAGCCATGGTGAGCTTGGCTCAACCTTTCATCCTCATCAGGAATAGGCTCAGTGATTTGGGCAGTAGTAATAAACGTTGCTCATAGTGCCACAGAGCCATAAGCATGTGAAATAAAGAAGCAAGCTATATATATATTTAAACGTTAACCACGGACAGATGTCTAGTGAAAAGTGGAAATGTGCGGAATCAATATCCCCCACGGGTGAAAAAAACGAAGAGCGCGTGCCCACCTAATGTAAAAGGGGAGACTCCACCCAGTAGTCGAGCCAGTGTGTCATAGACCCCAATAAAGGAAGATAATGCCCCCCCCCCCCGGTTTCGGGGCGCTGCACATTAAATGCCCCGCGCTTCTATCAATGCTTGAATGCAGATGCCTATGCACCAACCTAGAATATTCAAAAGTAAACTATTGCCTCCGTCGCTGCCTTAAAACAAAGCACATGGTTTATTTCTCGTTTGCCTCACGACCGTGACAACAGGCAGGCTGGTGCCGCCGACGCTCATTCCTTGCACGGTTTGCCTCGGCTTCGCTGTAATGATAATGTGCTGTATGATGGGGCAAGAAGTTGCCGACTGCCTGCTGCTCACTAGCTTCCATTCCCACAGTTGCCTCTTTTTTGGCAAGCATTAAAAATGCAATATGTCTCGCCTTTGATTAAGTTAAAGCCATTTGCTTTGCTATACAATGCCATTAGCAAAGCAAATGGCTTTAACTTACTCAAAGGCGTGACCTCTTGCATTTTAAATGCTTGTTTGAATTCGTTATTCCCTTTCTGTTTGAATACTTTGTCCGAGAACTGTTGATTACTTATTGAAAGGTCTGATTGGGCGTGAATCTGTTACTAGCCTCTTTATCATTCCTGCTGACTGAAAGCCATTTTTCTTCTGTAATTTGTATTTCCACAGCATTGGAGCTTTCATAGATTCAGATACTAGAATCATACCCCGTTGCTAGGCTGGGATTCCTTTCTACATTTAGAGCAACAGTAAATACTGTTAAATGGTCATAGATCTAATAACAGAGTTTGTTTAGTAGCACATTAACCTTGTTTGCAGTGACCCAAACATCAGCCAGCGAGGTGGAAGTAATGAGATCTCTACTCTCCCTAAAGGCCACCATAGCTCAGATTTCCATTGCACATTCGTAGCTTCTACCAGGTCTTCCATGGACTTCAGCCAGTGTTAGCTTTAGCTCCAACTAAACGTGAGTTGTTTCTGGGATATTATACCTTACTATTCTTGGATCTAAGTGTACATCTCCAACTGCTTACATAGCAGATAACAAGAAACCAATCTTTCTTCAGATATTGTCCAGACTGCGAGCAAAGAAAATATATGCAGACCAAGTGTAGGAAGCTGTCTATGTATATACTATTCCACAGTGAGGTATAGTGTGCACAGAGTCTAGGGGAAGCCGAAAGGTAGGCAGAGGTAAAGTAGATAGCACCTCACTCTATTTGTGATAGTGTGGTCGAGCAGTAAGACTTTATCAGAGGACAGTGTTAAGCATTTGTTGTACACAGTCAGCAAATGAATTCACACACTCAAAGACTGAACTTCTGACCAATTGTTTTTGTATAAAAATATTCTTTTAGTTATTTTATTTCCTAGAACCAAGCAAGCCTCGCACAGGTAATTAATAAGTACTTTGCAGTAAATATACAGTTTGTAACACAGTTTGAATTGCAATTGTAAATGTACTTTGATTTGATTACAGTAGTGTTACTGATAATGCAGTGCTTTTCAGAATACAGTACATATACTTTGTATAGGGTTTTTGGTAAAATTACAGGTAAATTACTTTTGAGATTACGTTTCTTACACAGTGTAGTATACCTGGATACTGCACTGAGACATTTCCTGTAAAAGTTAAGTAAAAGCGTGTTTGTTAGTTAGTACAATTCTAAAGAATTTCTTTAGGTTTTCAAACTCCACACTTGGAAATTTTTCCAAGAAAAACAGTCATTCTTAACCTATCGAGGAAAATAATGTTATCGGTTTTAAGTCAAGTATTCGGTAGTGGGAGTTGAGGTTCTGGGGGTAGAATCAGCGGTCCCCCAGGGTCAGGGATAGACTCTTGTTACACCCTCAGCGGCACTAGGGCGGCTGAGTGCAGAGTGCTGAGGCCCAATGTTATCCAATGGTGGATAGGGGCCTCCGGTTGGTGGCTGCTGATGAGCAAGCCACTTGGTTGTGGGAGCCAAGCTCCTGGAGGTGGACGACGACAGCCTGGGGCGAGCCCGCCTTCAACAGCCAGTTGTCGAGCCTTCAACAGCCAGTTGTCGAAATGGGGGGAAAACTGTAACCCCTGATCTGCGCAGATGTGCTGTGACCACCGTCATCACTTTCAGGAACACCTTAGGGGCCCTGGTAAGGCCAAAGGGGAGCATGGAAAACTGAAAGTGCTCGTGGCCTACCGTGAACCGTAGGTAACGCCTTTGGGCCGGCAGGACTGGGATGCGGAAATAGGCGTCCTGCAAGTCCAACGCTACCATCCAGTCTCCAGGACAGACAGAACCTAAGCCAACGTCAACATTTGGACTTCTCCTTCCGGAGGAAGCGGTTGACGTTCCAGTGATCCAAGATAGGACGCAGGCCTTTGTCCTTCTTGGGCTCCAGAAAGTAGTGGGAATAGCAGCCACAACCTACTTCTGGGGCAGGAACTCGCTCGATAGCCCCTTTGGCCAAGAGAGCCGTAACTACCTAATGGAGAAGGACCAAGTGATCCTCTGACATACGATGGTATTGAGGTGGCATGGATGGAGGGGTAGTCTCAAAGGGGAGGGAATAGCCCCTTCGTACTATCTGCAAAACCCACCTGTCCGATGTGATGGTTTGCCAGTGGGGTAGGTGATGGCGGATGCTGACGCCCACTGGCAACTGGTGGCCCTGAAAGGACAGACTAGGAGGGTTTGGAGGTTGCTGCAGAGGGGGCGCTGGTGGACCCGCTGGCCCCCGACCCACAACGCTGGATCCCATGTCCCCGACCGCGCAGAGGCTGAACAGTTTGCGCAGGCATGTGGCCCTGGGCAAAATGTGATGGGGCACCCCCTTCGTAGCCAAGAAAGGGGCGAAAAGCAGACTGCGCGGGCGAGTGGTGTTAGCAAGGCCCAAGGATCTGGCCGTAGGTCTAGAACCTTTAAAGAGCTCGTGCGCGTTGTCCGCTTTGTCGCCAAACAAGCGAGGGCCATCAAAGGGCATGTCCAAAAGAGTTGATTGGACACCCTAAAAGCCAGTGGACCTCAGCCAGGCGTAGCGTCGTAGGGCTACTGAAATCGTTCTGCCTTGCGAGTTGGTGTCCAGCCCACACCTAATGGCGGACTTCGCTGAATCTCTGCCCTCAGCGACTGCATGGGGTAGAGTGGTCCGGGCCTCCTCCGGACACTGTGGCAGCACCTGCGCAACTGTATCCCACACAGAGTGGGAATAACGGCCCAAAAGACATGCGGTTTTCACCAACCGCAGTCCCAAGCCGGCAGAAGAAAAGATCTTCTTCCCAATATGATCCTGCTTTTTTGATTCCCTATCAGGGGTAGCAGTAGGGATTGCACCCTTAGAGGTAGAGGCTTGGACCACCAAGGGACGGGTAGTGGTGTCAGGCAATCATCCTACCCACAGGAGCCCCTGTGCTGGGCTTGGACCTGGTGCCCAGAAGGATGTCAGTAATGGCCTCATTGAATGGCAGTAGGGGCTCCAAAGAGGCCGCTGCCGGTTGAAGCACCTCGGTCAGTAAGTTGGTCCTGACCGCCACCGTAGGAAGCTCGAGGTTCAAGGCCTCAGCCACCCTTCGCCACACCACTGCGTATGAGCCTTCCTCCTCCATTGCCACTGTAGGGGGAGAAAGCATACCAGGGTCTGGTGAGGTATCCAGACCACTGGCATCACTCAACACCTCTTTCCAGTCCAGTTCATTGAACTGGTCAGCTAAAAGAGCACCAAACCCCTCCCAGTTCTCCTCGTCCTGTTCTTGCTGCCACTCAGGGCGAAAAGGAACTCCAGGATAGAACAATGGTACAAAAGTACTGCCCGCTGCCGGATCAGACATCGATCGATTCCAGTCCGGCTCTGTGTCCAGGTCTGGGAGGAGGACGGGGTTGACGCGAGCTAGGGACACAACTGGTGTTGGAGGGGACGGAGGTGTCGTCAGTGGATATGACGCCGAAGAAGGTGTCGGAAGGTCGACCGGCGGGTATCCGGATCCAGGCCAGGATCCTCGGAGGACCTGCGGCACTGGGGCCGCAGCCGCTGGGTTTGAAGGTCAAGAACCCCCAGCTGAGTCCGACAAGCCCGAAGGCGCGCCAGCAGAGTGGGGCTGTCCGAAAATCGAGTGGAGAGCTTCGTGAAAACTACGAAGTTGGACAGCGGACGCTCTGCTACCCGGGAAGGGAGGGAGCCTCGGAGTCGACCAAACAGGCTCCGCGGGCGGAGCCGGATGACTACCTTCCGCAACCCGCCTTGTGGCGGCCGACGGACGGGGAGAATGCGAAGAGCGACAGTGCTTCTTTACCTTCTTTTTGTGCTTCGACTTACCCGAAGACTTCGACGAGTGGTGGTGATGGCTCTGCGACCGGTCCCGCGACCTCCCTCTCGACTGGGACCTTGAACGGCGAGGAATCGGACTGCCAGGCCTCAAGAAGCTTTTGTGACCGCTCCCGCAAAGACTTTGTGTTCGTGGCCCGGCAGTCGGAGTACGACTTCGGGTCGTGGTCACGCTCCAAACACCTAAGGCACACGAGGTGCGGGTCCATAACCGACAGGAGTCGCAAGCCTCGAAGCCGGTTCGAGGACATGACATCCCTACTTGCACCCGGAGTTGAATGACTCGAAAAGAAGTCGACAAAATTGAAAAAATAGTAGTCAGAAAGTGACTAGAGGTGACTAGAGGGTATGCTCTCTCCGGATCTGCACTGGCTGGCACGGAAAAAGAAAGAACTTACGTCAGCGCGTGAGTGCTGCATCTAAGCAGATACTTTGATGTCATCTCTGCGATCACGACGCCGTTGACAAACGCGGAGTTGACCGACTCCACCTACTGACGCGCAGGGGTACTGCTACGAAATATTTGTCCGGACACAGTCTGACGCATGAGGGTTATTCTAATGTAAGGAATCTATAACTAATAGTCTCTTTCAAATACAAGGTAATTGTTCCACAATTGGCAAGCCCTTTAGCAATGTCCTCTGAACAGGGAAGTTGAGTTTAGCCCTTTCCAAAATGGCGCTTACATTTGCGTGATATATCACGTGACTGGGATCGGAACCGGCAAATGTCACATGATAGGTGATGGGTTTATCAGAGGCTTTGTTTGAAGTGAACGGAGCGGCTGAGACGAAGCTCGTGTTGCCATTTTAAACGGTGAGATGTATGAATGAGGGGTGAGATTGGATTTAGACACTTTCCCCTGATATTCAGAGCGCCCGACAGTAGGGGATGTGTAGGTGTGAGCCTCCTATATCAATTGGGTATAGATCTCCGTCTTACAATACTGGGCGTGTGTATGTAATGTATGCAATGGAGTGAAATACAAGTCATATTGAAGTTATGGGAAATAGCCGATAATTGGAGACACACTGCTGAACCTTGACACGATGTTGTGAATCGGATAAATTATCGGTCCATAACATAGGATACATTTGGAATTCCCTTGCAGAATATCCAGAAGTTCGAACAAAAGTGTGTGTGAAATACGGAATCACAACCTTTGATAGTACGCTGTCGAGCCGGTATGGCTGACAAAGGGTAATGACAAACATGTACTCCCTTTACATCCGAGTAAAAGATTATAGAGCGAGTATGGCTGCGCCCCAGCATTCAGTGAGTAATTGCAGGAACCTTCTGTTTTTTATATTTTGAAGTCACAAATAATTCAGCATGAAATATGCTGTTATGGTGAATGGAGTCCTGTGGCCCTGAAGAAATTGCCGTACAAGTAAGGCAATGAAACATGTCGGCGGTTTGACTTTGTGACTGTTGATTTACAGCACTTTTTTATTTTTGAATTGATCCATGAGCTGAGAATAAAATTGTGGTAGTCATGGTTCTCTATCAATTTTAAATAAGGACTTTGGTGTGTAATTTTCACTCCTTTTTTCACCGTTTTGTTTTCTTTTGAATTTTGTTGGTACAGTTTCCCAATTTTTCTTTGACCAAGGTGGCAACCTATGATGAGAAACGTGGCAGTACTGGTGTTGACCTAACCAGTGACCGCCCGCTATGGTGTTGCGCACGTGAGGTGCTACCTTGTTCTGCACATTTTTCCACTAACCTCTATGGTGTGGGTTGTCACAATTTTGAAATAGTTTTTCACAAATTGACAACAGTGGCTTACAAGCTGAGGGTTCTTGCAATAAATCACTGTTTTATATAAAATATAGTACAGATTTTGGTAAATCTGGAATCTACCCCATGAATAAAAATAATTGGGGGTGGATGTGAAGAGGTTAGTTGTGATACCTCCTTAATCCTGGTGATACACAAAAATTAAGGATATTTCTGTACGTATTTGAGTGGGTCTGCTTTGTTATAAAGCCCTTTAGCACCCCTGTAAGTCCCTAGTAAATGGTACCTGTCAGGGACTTGATCAGTGACCCGAATGATATCACAGCCACTAACCTTCGTCGCGGGACTCAGCAGGAACGATGGTAGTTGCGTGAACCCCACCTCCCGTAAGCGCCCCCTCCCACAGAGAGAAAACACCCTACTGCGTGAGGAGGCCCCCAGGGAAAACGGGGAAAAGGGACAAAGCAACAAAGGTAGTTGCGGCAGGTGAGGTGTTCCCCCAGGTCGGTTAGAGAGGACTAGGACTTCTTGTGATTGGGCTGCTCTGGAGGGGGGAACAAAAACAACAAGGATTAATAGTTCTCTTAACTGCTAGCTGGATATTTTCCCCTCTGTGTTTGTCTCTAGATTGCCCGTACCACTCACCAGGTTTCCCCTGCACCCAGGACGTTGGTTCCTCAACACCCTGGTAGGGTGCCTGGGAGGAGGAGGGTCTGATGTCACCTGCACAAGTCACGATAATGAACAAAGGATTCCTGCAGTGACGCTGGTCGAATGTCTCGACAAAGGGTCTGTTGTCGCCTGCAGAATGTCTCGTAATAAAACAAAAGGAAAGCTTCCTGAAAACGGGTAATGTTTCTTTAAGTATCTCAGCGTTGGGATTGACAACGCTCCGGTAATTACGAAGCGGTTTCACTCACCGCTTCTTCCCCCGGAAAGCGGCCATGTAGCAGCAATGCCTACAGAAAGGATATCTCGGCAGAAAGTGGAACCGGCAATCAGCGCGTCGGAAGAACAGGTACACGCTGACGAGAGCAGGGTTTGGCGGTTGCACGCTGTTCTTTACTTTCGATTTCACGATTTCTTCCGTGACCCCAGGGATGCTCGAGAAGGCGGTCACGGTTCCTCCCGTAACCCCTGGGCTATATGGGAATGCGGATCACCCCCTTGGCGAAAGGAGACAGAGAAGGCGGTGCGCTTGCCCTCCCTACGAATACCTGATTCTTCCGCTCCGTTCTTCTCTCGGAGGGTTGCTCCGCTGTTCACTCGACTCGGCTTCGACGACTGGAGAGACGCTGCAAATACTTCCCGCTGGTATCCGGCGGGGAGCACCATCCGCCATTTCCTCTCGGTCTTTGATTGTCAAGCACCTTCCTCCTTGAGGAGGTGGTGCTAATATACAAGGGTGGTCCTAGCCTCATTTTGAGGCGGCCCACGGCATGCTGGGACATGTAGTATCCCTGGTCTTTCCTCCACCAGCTTCCTGAATTAGGGGTCTGTTTGTGTCTACATAGTTCCTGCCTAGCGGTTGCCCCTCGGGTGATCGCTACAGTACCGCTGGTGCCTAGGGCATGGGTACTAAAGAAGGTCCCTATAGGCTGAGCATGTATTGTGCCACCCTAAGGCATTCACCACCAAACTCATGCAGACTGCCATTGCAGGCTGTGTGAAATGGTGCCGACAAAAGTGAAAACATGACATGGTACACACCCTGTGTACCATGTCCCCAGACACTGCATAAACTATATGTAATTCACTCCTACAGTAGGCCTTACAGCCCTAAGGCATGGTGCATTAGCTACATGATGGCTTCAATGAAACTATTGGTGTTTGGTATCAAATACCTTGTCATAATGAATCCATACTGATGTCAGTTTATTAAGACATGCTCCCAAATGGCACCTTAGAGGTGCCCCCTGAAAACCTACCAGCCTCTAGTGTGCTGGCTGACTAATGTAGTCCAGGCTGCCACCACAAACAGTTGAGAGACCCCTTTTTCTGAGGCACAGAAACAATGCCTGCTCCGGAGGAAGGTGTTAACATCTCCTCCAGCAGGATGGCTAGTGATTAAGCATATTAAGGCCAGAGGCTTTAAAGTCCCTGCCACCTTTGATTTGTGACCCCAGCTTCCCTCAGACCTGAGCGGTGCCACCATCTGCCCTGAGACCCATTTGGCACCAGGACAGGCAGGAAATCTGATATGCAGGGAGGTGTGGTCAACTACTAGGTCAGTCCTCCCCTAAGGTGGGGGCTGCTTGATGTGACCCATGAAAGAAGGTTTCCACCATCTTGATTTTTGGTGGAATTAGGAACTCTGGGACAGGTTTATGCCCACTCCCCACAGGAAGGGGGCATATATGGGGTGTAGTGGCCCCAAGGGTAAGTAGCCCATTGGCTACTACCCTTCACTCCCCTAAATGCCCCTAAATTGAGGATTTAGTTGGCACCCCTGGTAACAAGAACTCAGATTTGACGGACACAAGAAGAAGAGGTCAAAGAAGAGTGAAGAAGCAAGAACTGAGGTGCAGCTGCAGACCTTTTGGCTCCCACCCTACATACCTGCACCTGGTCCGACAATCATGACAAACCGACTCGTTCTGCTGCTGTGCATTTGCCAAGATCTTCGGTTGGGCTGCCACCACTTCACAAATTGCTAGCAATCCCACTCAGAGTAGAGGAGCTACTCCCTTGCAGCATGGAGGCACCAAACCGCAAAGTCCAGACCACCATTCTGCTGCACCCGGTCTCATCAACACAGCAGCTGCCCCGGAAGAGATTGCCGTGCTCCAGGAGGTCAGATCCGTCGCCCCACCAAGTGAGAAAACTCCAGGACCCACCGGAGCCGTACAGCACCAATACCCAGGGGTACCGCACCCCTTTCAGCAGCCAAAGCCTTTTTTAGTCCAATTTGGACTCCAAGATGGAGCAGCCATCGTGGGATGTCAGCACTGCAGAGACTCACTTCAAGAGTGCCCCAGCTGACCTGTTTTTGTCCGCTCAACCGTCGAGTGCCCATGACGCACAAGCCCAGTTGACCTAACCACTCTGCACCTGAACGCCCCAGCCTGGGTTCCCGAGAACTGACTATGCGTCCTTGCTCCCTGGGCCCTCACAAACCAAGCCCCCTCTGGGGAGCTACCCAACTTGTCCCCAAGTCCCCCTCTGCAGCCTGTTTCTAAGTGCCCCCCTTCCTTTGGTGCAGCGTGCAGATCTACCAACCCAACCAGCACCTCTGCACCTGAACACGCCAGGGCAGGTGAAGGCTCACCGCTGGTGGTTCTTTTGACCTTGGCCACCTACCACCTTAAGCCCTGAAGGGGACACCCAGAACCTCTCACAAATAACTGCATGCAGTTTATAGCTTTTTTCCCATAGGAATGTACTGCAGTGTAAAAACGCATTTAAGTGAATATTTTACTTACCTGTAAAAATCAATATCTCGAAAAGTACTTACTTGATACCGAAGTTCTTGGTGTTGCAACATATATAAACATGTCTTCGTTTTATTCTTGAGTGTGTGTTTCATTTATTTCCTCTGTGAGTGCAACAGATGCTTAGCACTAACCTCTGATAAGGCCAAACTGCATGCCCACTCTACCACCAAAGAGAACATTTGTTTTTTTTACTTGTGTCTGTAAACCAATAAAGTTTGCCTGGACTCTCTGCACAGTGTACCTCATTTTGGTGCACTATATAGAGTGCCAGCTTCCTACAAGCAGCATTGCCATCCTCTTTAAGAGTTACCTTGCGACTATTAGAAATGCTTGGGATTTTATCAACATGATGAAGAAGCACTTTGAGACATCGTATGTGGCTCTGCCTGAATATCAGATTATGGTTAAACTTGTATATATTTATTTTGCAGCCTATGAGGTCCCAGCATATTTAAAAATGTTGGTTTCTTTTGCTAACTGATTGTACTCCTGAATCCTCATGTTGTCGCTTTGAATAGCTGTGAGTGCCAACTTTTGGGGTAGTCGTTCCCCTTCTTTGTTCGAGCCTGTGACTAGATTGATGTTTATAATTTCAGTTGGAGGATCGAGTTTTGGAATGGCAGTCATCACCTGCAAGCACCCTAAACCTCTGGTTCTCCTCTGCCCCAAACTGGTGTGAATTGGTGCACCCAGCCCTGCTGTACCTCACTGGTGAAAGGAAAGGTAATCTGTGCAAGAAGGCTGAATATGGGTTTCATGTTAAGGTAACTAGTCAAACATCACAGTAGCCATGTATTGATGGACTAATTGATGGACTAATTGCCTTATTTGGAGGGGAAACGTGTACGTTGGTGTTCGAGGCATGTGGGCTGCTGAATTCATATCTGTGCATAGATCGCTGCCTAGTGTTGGGTCCGGATGTTTGCACGTTGTTGTCCTGGAAGAGTCTTCGAAGTATCACGAGATAGGTGACTCCTCCCCTGGACCACAGTGCGCATGGGCATCCTCTCCAGCCTTAGATTGTTTTTTTCCGCCATTGGGTTCGGATGTGCTTATCTTAGCTCAAGTTAGGAAAATTCAGTTTAAGGCCAAAAGGCCTTTAGTTTTCGTCGGTACTGTTCCCGCTCGGTATCGACTACTTTCTTTACTAATTTAGACCCTTCTTCCAGCCTTTCGGATCCGTTTGGTCTGAACATCGAACTTACATCGAAGATGGAATCGAGGACTCCATTCAAACGGTGTCCTTTATGCCACGCCAAATACCCACACATCGACGTCCACCCGGTATGCAACAAATGTCTCTCACCGGATCACGAGGAGTCGAAATGTATGGCCTGTGCCCGATTCCGATCGAAGAAGACTCTCCGGAATCGACGGGCGGCGAGATTAGAAGCGCAGCAATCGGCGCCTGCCCCAGCCAACATCTTCAGCACCGAGGACGAGGACGCTGAGAGCGTGGAAAAAGTAAACTCCAGCCCCGCTTCCGAACACGATTCCCGATCGGAAGACGACGATGAAGTGCTATTTCAAAGGGAAGAAGTCGTCGACGAGGTAGGAGACTACGATGAGGCCTTTGGGGCCGAAGAAGATAGCTCTAGCGAGGAGACAGGCCTGCCCGTCGATACGGAGGCCGTCAAAGTGCGTCATTCTAAGGCTCAGGTCGAGGAATCGCCGCCAGGCCTTACCCGAGATCAATCTCAAAGTTCTTCGGCCCCGCCTTCGGGCCCGGCCTCGAACATACCGCACGAGCCATTATTAACGAAGACGACTGGATTCCCTTCCACGAAACCGAAACCAATCGTCGCACCAGTTCCACCGAAACCAAAAGTGAAACTGGCTGTAATCGGCTCGAAGGCCTCGAAGCCCTCCACTCCTTCGACGCCAGCAAAGGTCGTCGGCCCCGAACGCAGTAAAAGGGATTTCGGCGCCGAACTCACTGCAGCCAATATCGGTACCGACCCGAAGAAAAAGGCCACCGGTCCCCCCAAAGCACCTCGGCCTCTGGCACCGATTCCGTCGGCTCCGACCACCAAAGTCAAAATGGCCGCTCCATCTGCGTCCACGTCGAAGACAGCGACACACGCCAAGTCATCGACTCCAACGACCGTCGATACCTGTCCTCGGATCGATGACCCCATGGCTCCAAAGCAGTCGACGCCTACCTCCACGGTGCCGACCGGCTCCAAACAGCCTTCTGCGTTCTCATTGCAACAAGTCGCGGCGTCGTTGCAACGCATCAGGGAACGGGCAGCCCTCCGATCCACGTCGGGCCCCGACACGCACAAGGCTCCGAAAGCACCCTCCGCGCCAACACACATCACTTTTGGCTTGCCGCCGTCCACGGCGCCGAAGATGTTCGAGATCCGAACACGTGTCCGACAGACACAGTCCCCGTCTACTGGACACACAGATTCTGAGCCTTCACAGCCACAATTCATCGACGCCAACACTGGTAAACTGATGCCCCGCAAGCAGAAAATCGCACCAGAGAGGGGATTAGACTCCTACAGAATACCTCTCAAGCACAAATTACCAGCAGGGTCGGAACCAGTTCTGTATGAACGATTACAGACCTCCTATCAGGATCCCCAGTCCTTTTCTCCTACGCCTTCAGAGACGGACGCAGTAGAGGACTACATGGGAGATGATACCACCTACCCTGGGGATGTCGGTCCTAATGAGCATCTACAGGACCCAGATCAGGCATGGGATGACCCTACAGACCAGGGTACCGTGCCAGATACCCAGGACACGCAGCTTTACAGCGCCAAAACATCTCCCACTGAGGACACTGCTGCCTTCAATGCCCTCATAGAACGTGCTGCTGCCAATCATGGAGTAGAACTCCATTCAGACACTGTTGAAGAAGACTTCTTAGTGGACACTTTCGCCTCCTCCGAAAGAACTGTCAAAACTCTGCCCATGTTAAAAGGAGTTCTCAAACCTGCAAAGGACATTTTCAAAGAAACAACCAGGGCACGGGTGCTAAACCCCAGGATTAAAAAAAAATACAAGCCTGCGCCCGGAGACCCTATGTACATTAGAGGTCAGTTACCTCTGGACTCCATGGTGGTTGCTAACGCTCGCAAACAAGCCCATTCACAGACAACAGGTGATGCTCCTCCCCCAGACAAGGAGTCCAAAGTGCTGGAGACATCGGGCAAAAGAATTGCAGCGCAAGCAGCAAACATCTGGCGCATTGCCAACACACAGGCACTCCTGGCCCGTTATGATCGTTCACATTACGACACGCTAGAATCACTACTCCAGCATTTGCCTGATGAATACAAAGAGGCAGCGGAGCTCCTCATCAGAGAGGGACAACTCCTTACCAATGCATCCATCAAGTGCGCCCTGGATGCTGCCGACACAGCGGCAAGGGCAATCAACACCAGCGTCATGTTAAGACGACACGCATGGTTGAGAATCTCAGGATTCAAGCCAAAGATTCAAAACAACATCCTAAATCAGCCAGTCAATCCCGACTACTTATTCGGCCCAGAAGTTGACACTACCCTGGAAAAAATTAAAAAAGACACTGACACTGCGAAATCAATGGGGGCTCTGCAGACGCAGCAATTTCGTAGTGGCTCCTTTCGTCGCCCCGGGAATAGAGGAGCAGCTAGAGGCCAGGGGTCACAGCAGCAATACACTAAAGGGGGCACACAAAGTACCTACGATAAAACCAACAGAGGTGGATATCGTGGCTCCAGCACCAAGGGCAGGGGACGTGGTTACGGCAACACCAGATCCTCCCCCAAAAACAAACAGTGACACCCTCTCCCTTCCCCCCGACCGCATAACACCTGTCGGGGGGAGACTCCAGCGGTTCCTGTCCACGTGGAAAACCATCACCACAGACAGGTGGGTCAGGGATATTATCCAGCACGGTTACTGTCTCGAATTAACCTCCACTCCACCCAACATACCGCCAAGGCACCGTCCAATGTCCGTAAAGCACGTAGCATTATTGCAGCAGGAAGTGCTAAGTATGCTGCAAAAAGGTGCAATAGAGGTCGTGCCCGTCAACCAGCAGGGGACAGGGGTGTACTCTCTGTACTTCTTAATCCCAAAAAAGGACGGGTCACTCAGACCTATACTAGACCTGAGACCCCTCAACCACTACATTCTCTCAGAGCATTTCCATATGCTCACCCTACAGCAGGTTCTCCCGCTGCTCAGCCAGGGAGACTTCCTGGCCACACTAGACCTCAAAGATGCGTATTTCCACATACCCATACACCCATCACACAGGAAATATCTCAGGTTCACTATTCAGGAACATCACTATCAATTCAAAGTTCTCCCCTTCGGAGTGACAACAGCACCCAGGGTTTTCACCAAGTGCCTAGCTACAGTGGCTGCACATCTACGGAGACAACACATTCACGTCTACCCTTACCTGGACAACTGGCTTGTTCAGGCAAAGTCAGCCCAGCAATGTGCCAGCCACATGTCCCTCACCATTCACCTCCTTCACAGTCTGGGATTCTCACTAAATTACCCAAAGTCACATCTCCAACCCGCACATGTACGACAGTACCTGGGCGCCACCATAGACACTCTGGCAGCCACAGCTCAGCCAAATTAAGTGAGGATCAACAGCATACAACTGCTGATCTCGAAATTCAAACCTCAACACTCCCTTCTTGCGCGAGTGTTCATGCAGTTGATATGCATGATGGCCTCCTGCATTTTCATAGTCCCGCACGCGAGACTACATATGCGCCCGCTTCAGGAGTGCTTGACACGTCAATGGAATCAGGCTCACGGCCAATTAAAAGACCTAGTGTTGGTGAGCGGTCTAGCATACAACTCTCTGCATTGGTGGAATCCACAAAACCTTTGCAAGGGCCGACCGTTCCAAGAGCCTGTTCCACAAATAATACTGACAGTGGACGCCTCTCTCCAGGGTTGGGGAGCTCATGTACTCACTTACACAGTGCAGGGACTATGGACAACACAACAAAAGAAGATGCACATCAACGTTCTGGAACTGATGGCAATCTTCCTAGCCATGAAGGCATTCAAGTACACTTGTGCAACAAAGTCGTGTTGATCCGGACGGACAACATAACTGCCATGTACTACATACAAAAGCAGGGAGGAACACACTCTCCACAGTTGTCTCATCTGGCTCAGAGCATGTGGAAGTGGGCCATTCAGAGGAACATCTTCCTCATGGCGGAACACCTCCCCGGCAAGGACAACCAGATGGCGGATCTGCTCAGCAGACACAGCCACCAGATGCACGAGTGGGAGCTACATCCATCAGTTCTCCAACCGTACTTCCAAAAGTGGGGTCATCCAGAGATAGACCTATTCGCCACAAACGAAAACGCAAAATGCCAAAGCTTTGCCGCCAGGTTCCCACATCCACAGTCACAGGGCAATGCGATATGGATGAACTGGTCCGGCAGATTTGCGTACGCTTTTCCCCCAGCGCCACTAATACCTCTAGTGGCACGCAAACTGCGACAACACTCACTGACACTCATCCTAGTTGCTCCCACATGGGCGCGCCAACCATGGTACACCACCTTTCTAGAACTTTCCGTGGTGCCGCATCAACGGCTGCGGATCAAACCCGCACTCTTAGCGCAAAACCATGGCGAGATTCAGCACCCAGATCCGCAACAGCTGAACCTGGCAATCTGGCTCCTGAGGTCTTAGAGTTTGGCTATCTAAACCTGCCACCTGACTGTATGGATATCATCAGGGAGGCCAGGAGACCCACTACCAGAGCTTGCTATGCGGCTAAATGGAAAAGGTTTGTCATTTACTGCAACAACAATGACATTGACCCGCTGGACGCATCCATTCAGAACATCGTCTGTTACCTCCTACACCTATACCGATGCATTCTGATGGATACATCTGCCAGTGGATTCCTCACCTTGTGAATATCCCCTGCGCCAGCAACATTCGGAAACTTTTGTAGCAGTCCACGCCGATGTGGTCGAAGACGACGTCACAGAGACACGGCTCCGCTCGCGACTCCGCTGACGTCACCGGCTCCATAAGAAGACCTCATCGGCGTGATGACGTCAGTTCCCTTTTTTCCACGCCGACGACGCCAACGGATTTCGGGAATCGTTACTAGTGGCTGTTCTGGTTACTTTGTATGTTTTTCTGGATTTCTCTGTCTTTTTTGAAAAATGTCGACAAGGAAGTCTGGTTTTAAGCCTTGCCGTGAATGTGGCAAACACATGTCTATCACCGACCCGCACGACGATTGTGTTTGGTGTTTGTCCTCGGACCACGATGTAGAAGGTTGTTCGAGTTGCAGAAAGATGAGCTCGAAGGCTCTTAAAGAAAGAGAAGCAAAGCTCTTTATCGCCCGGATGAAGAAAAAGGAGAAAAGAGGAAGAAGAAGGTCTGGATCCAGGTCGAGGTCAAGGTCGGCTTCCAAATCGACTTTGGGTCATGCTTCAAAGAGCAAGAAGCATAAGAAAAAGAGGAGGCACTCTTCACATCACCATTCCGATAAAGGTACGACTTCGAAGTCGAGGTCGCCTTCTCGACGTCGTAGGGAGTCAGTGTCTCCTTCTCCAGTCCCGGCTTCGCCTCCGGTGCCTTCTTCTCCGGTGACTTCGCCGGCTCCGGCTGAATCTCCGGTGCCGGTGTCATCTCCGACGCTGGTTCCATCTCCGGCTCCAGCAAGTCCTCGGGCTCCGTCTCCGACCCCGGGCCAGGATGAGGATCGTCAGGCTCCGGGTGAGTCTGTGACGCCGCAAGTTCCACCGTCGGCAGGCCCGAGTCCGGTGTTACCTGACCAGTATCCGGCTTTCCCTACTACAGGTCAGGACCCCTCGCATTATCTCAATGCAATGTATGGGGTGTTTTCACGGGCCATGTATACCTCTGGTGCACCTATGGGTCCGATGGCTTTCAATTTGGGAGTGCCGCAGGTTTACCCTCAAGCACCGTTTATGCCATTCTTCCCAGCGACGCCGTCTTGGCAGCTGCCGGCGCCGAGAACATCGACGCCGCTTCCCTCTTCACCGGCGCCGACTCGATTTCGTTCGACACCGGCTGTTCCAGCTGATCCGCGTTCGACGCCGCTGCCGGCGCCGTCGGATTCGAACACGGCGCCGCCGACGCCGCGGGTACGGATCCGTTCGAGAAGGGAAGCGCAGAGAGTGCTAGAGGAGAGACGCTTTCTGATGGAAGAGGCTGAAGAGGGGGAATTAGTCGAATCCGATGAGGTGTTCGACGAGTTGAAGGAGGCAAGTGGACTAGATTTGTCTCCAGAGTGGGAGATCACTCCACCATCAGACGAACCCTCTAAAGACGTAGCACCCTATCATGCGGTAATTAGAAAAGCAGCTGAGTTGTTGGACCTTCAATTGCCATCCACCGAATTCAAGTCCAATATTTTAACTGAAGTGTTGCATTCCCCGACTGCGGTCTCAGAGCCTCTGTTGCCTTTCAACAAAGCAATTTTGGAACCTGTGCTGGATGTATGGTGCAAGCCTTTCACAGCTCATGCAGTCTCCAAGGTAGTCGCAAGAAGGTATAGGGTGGCTCCAGGGGATCCTGAGTTTTTATCATCACACCCTTCACCTGAAAGCCTAGTAGTTCAGGCGGCTTGTTCGGGACGATCGAAAGGGGCATTTCCTCAAGTCCCAGGAGACAGGGAGGCAAAAAAGGTGGACCAATCGGCCAAAAAGGTCTTTTCATCAGCCAGTATGGCGTTAAAGTCTTCAAATGCGACTTGTCTGTTGGGGCGCTATATTCATGCGCTTATGGACTCGGCTAAAAAGTTGGCGCCAAAACTGTCAGAGGAGGATAGAGGGGGCTTCAATGAAGTTCTATCGGATGCCCAGGCGGCTGCTCGCCAGGTTATTCAGAGTGGCCTGGATACAGCAGACTCAGTTGCCAGGGTCATGGGGTCTTCAGTTGCCACCAGGAGGGGTGCATGGCTTAAGTCCTCCGAATTCTCTTCCGATGTACAGTCAACTTTATTGGACTTACCTTTTGATGGGTCTGGGTTGTTTGGCAAGAAGGCTGATGCGGCTCTCGAACGCTTCAAAGAGAGTAAGGCTACGGCTAGGTCGTTGGGCCTTCAATCCCAGCCGCGAGGTACTTTCAAAAGATACAGAGGCTTTGGAAGGGCGAGTTTTCGTTCCTACAGACCAACCCAGCAGCAGCAGCAGCAGCAGCAAGGCTCTCTGTCCAAGGGATATAGAGGAAGACTTAGAGGTCGCTCACGTGGCCGTCAACTCTCCTCCTCCTCTTCCTCTTCCTCAGCCCCTCCCACCACCGCAAAACAGCCCTAGATTCGACATTCCGGATCATGCTGGTCCTGTGGGGGCCGGCTTACCCATTTTCTACAAGATTGGGAATCTGTAACTATAGATCTCTGGGTTCTGGATCTTGTGGAAAATGGGTACGCCCTTCCCTTTCGGGAATTTCCTCCAAATTACCCTCCTTGCCAAGGAGCTTGCTCGGAGGACCACCGTCTTCTCCTGCAGGAGGAAGTCCTGAAGTTGTTTCAGAAAGGTGCGATAGAGGTGGTTCCGGAGCAGGAGAGGGGTCAGGGATGCTACTCCCGGTATTTTCTGATTCCGAAAAAGGACGGCAGATTGCGTCCGATATTGGACCTCAGAATCCTGAACTTTTACCTGAAACAGGAAAAGTTCAAGATGCTCACCCTTGCGCAGGTTCTTCAGGCGCTGAATCAGGAGGACTGGATGGTGTCGCTCCACTTGCAGGATGCGTATTTTCACATCCCCATCCTGAAGTCGCACAGGAAGTATCTCCGGTTTACGGTAGGGTCGCAACATTATCAGTTTGCGGTCCTCCCGTTTGGTCTTACTTCGGCACCTCGAGTCTTCACAAAGGTGATGGCGGTGGTGGCAGCCCATCTCAGAAGGTCGGGGATTTCGGTTTTCCCTTATTTAGACGACTGGCTGATCAAGGCGGAGTCGTCGGAGAAGGTGCTGTTCCATCTGCAGGATACAACTCGGCTGTTGTACAAATTGGGTTTTTCGATCAATGTGCCCAAATCTCACCTGGTGCCCTCTCAGCGCAACCTGTTCATAGGTGCGGTACTGGACACTACTGTGTGTCGGGCATTCCCTCCTCCTCAAAGGATTCTCAACATTCAGGAGATGATTCCTTTATTTTTCAACGGAGCGGTCGTTCCAGTTCTGAAGGTCCTTCGCCTGCTCGGTCTGTTCGCCTCCTGCATTCTGTTGGTCAACCATGCACGCTGGCACATGAGGGCGCTCCAGTGGTGCCTCCGCAAGCAGTGGTATCAGCACAAGGGAGATCTCAGGGAGTCTGTGAGGATCTCCAGAGAAGCTGCAGCGGATCTGTCTTGGTGGAGCGTGGAGGGCAATCTGTCTCAAGGAAAGCCCTTTCATCTACCTCCATCGGTGACCACAGTGATTACGGATGCATCCACTCTAGGGTGGGGTGCTCATCTGGGGGATCTGGAGATCAAGGGCCTTTGGTCTCCAGAAGAAAGGTTGCTGCACATCAACCTTCTGGAATTACGGGCGATACGTTTGGCGCTCAAGGCCTTCCTCCCTTCCCTTCGCGGTCAGTCGGTTCAAGTCCTGACGGACAACACTACCGCGATGTGGTATGTCA
Organism: Triturus cristatus; assembly: GCF_964204655.1. Taxonomy (NCBI): domain Eukaryota; kingdom Metazoa; phylum Chordata; class Amphibia; order Caudata; family Salamandridae; genus Triturus; species Triturus cristatus. The sequence goes on along the minus strand of NC_140584.1, from coordinate 28,965,950 downwards.
ACAAGCAGGGAGGAGTAGGGTCTCTTTGTCTATGCAGAGAGGCCCTGCGTCTATGGTCCTGGGCTCCGGACCATCAGATTTGTCTGATGGCAAATCATCTGGCCGGAGTTCTGAACGTGCGTGCGGACAGTCTCAGTCGGCAGTTCTCCGCCGACCACGAGTGGAGGCTTCATCCAGAGGTAGTTCGTCACGTCTTTCGGATGTGGGGAACTCCTCGGGTGGACCTGTTCGCCACTCACGAGAATGCTCACTGCCCGTCATTCTGCAGTCTCCAGTATCCGTTGCAGGGAGCGTTAGGGGACGCGTTTCAGTTGAGTTGGGGCTCACGACTCCTTTACGCGTTTCCTCCCATACCCTTGATTCCTCGGGTTCTGAGGAAGGTTCGCCAAGACCAGGCCCAAGTTATATTGATCGCCCCGGATTGGCCAAGAAGGGTGTGGTACACAGATCTTCTCCACCTCTCCTCGTGCCCTCCGCTCCGTCTCCCTCTGAGGGCAGACCTCCTCTCGCAGTCGGAGGGGCAGGTTCTACACCCCCACCTCCAGAGCTTACACCTTCATGCCTGGAGATTGAACGGGGCAACCTGAATTCCTTCTCTCTCCCGCCGGATGTGGTGGATGTTATTTTATCGGCCAGGCGACACTCCACCAAATCCATATACTCCTATAGATGGTCTAAATTCGTTCTCTGGTGTGGAGAGAGGTCAATTGATCCCTTGAAGGCTCGTTTGTCTAACATTTTGCAGTTTGCCCTTTCTCTTGCTCAGCAAGGCTTTGCTGTGGCTACAGTTAAAGGATATTTATCGGCTTCGTCGGCTTTCCTATGCCTGCCGGATCAGCCGTCCTTGTTTAAATCACCTATTGTACTTAGGTTTCTCAAGGGCCTCACAAATAAATTTCCTCCTACTCCCTTTATTGTACCTCAATGGGACTTAAACCTTGTACTGACTTATCTTATGGGTTCTCCCTTCGAGCCCTTACATAAGTTTCCCTTGAGACTGTTGTCTTTTAAAACGGTTTTCCTCGTTGCAATCACCTTGGCAAGGAGGGTAAGTGAGCTTCAAGCTCTTAGTTCAAAACCCCCATTCTTGACTGTGCATGCTGAACGAATGGTGCTCCGGACCAGGGCTGCGTTTTTGCCTAAAGTGGTAACTCCCTTCCATCTGGGGCAATCCATTACCCTCCCTTCCTTTTATCCTCCCCCTCACCCTTCCAAGGAGGAGGAGAGACTTCACCGTTTGGACCCTAAGAGGGCGGTGAGCTTTTACCTGGACAGGACAAAAGACTACAGGATTGATGACCAGCTCTTTGTGGGCTTTGCTGGTTGCAGAAAGGGTCGTGCGGTGCACAAGCGCACCCTTTCCAGATGGATTGTACTATGCATCAAGATCTGCTAGTCCCTAGCTGGTAAGGAGCCTCCGGAGGGTTTGAGGGCTCATTCTACCAGGGCAAAGTCTTCTTCGTCTGCTTTATCTAGGGGTGTTCCTGTGGAGGACATTTGTAGGGCGGCAACTTGGGCCTCCCTCCACACCTTCGCAAAGCATTATTGCTTGGACACCGAGGTGAGGAGGGACGGACATTTTGCTCGTTCCGTCCTTTAGGATTTTCTGGTATAGGGGGATGTACACCCTCCTCCGGGAGTGGGGACTGCTGTGGAATCTATTCACAAGGTGAGGAATCCACTGGCAGATGTATCCATCAGAAGAACAAATTACTTGCCTTCGGTAACGCTTTTTCTGGTGGATACAGTATCTGCCTGTGGATTCCTCACTGACCCACCCGCCTCCCCGTTGTCCATCCTTCTATACCAGTGATTCTATGACTGTAATTCTATTGATGGTTTCAAATGTGTTTATGACTGTCAAGGGCATTATGTTATTTCTAGTGCTTTGATGTTTCTTCTCCACACTGTGTGTGTTGATATGCATATTGTGTACTGTGTATACTGTTTATGTACATATTGCTGTCAGTCCGTCCGTGTGCCTCGAAGGCACGGAAAAAAAGGGGCGGAACTGATGTCATCACGCCGATGAGGTCTTCTTATGGAGCCGGTGACGTCAGCGGAGTCGCGAGCGGAGCCGTGTCTCTGTGACGTCGTCTTCGACCACATCGGCGTGGACTGCTACAAAAGTTTCCGAATGTTGCTGGCGCAGGGGATATTCACAAGGTGAGGAATCCACAGGCAGATACTGTATCCACCAGAAAAAGCGTTACCGAAGGTAAGTAACTTGTTCATCTGGCATACAACTCAATACGTATCCATTTAACCGCGATAGCAGCCTATCTCCAAAACAGGCAGCACCTCTCTTTATTCAGAGTGCCTGCCATCAAAGCCTTCTTGGAGGGACTCAAACGAGTAATTCCCCCAAGACACCCACCGGCACCGGTGTGGAACCTCAATCTGGTCCTCACCAGATTAATGGGTCCACCCTTTGAACCTCTCAATTCATGTGAGATTCAATTCCTCACCTGGAAAGTAGCTTTCTTAGTGGCAATCACTTCATTAAGAAGAGTTAGTGAACTCCAGGCACTAACCATTCAAGAGCCATTCATACAGGTTCACGCAAACAGGGTGGTACAACGTACCAACCCCAAATTCATGCCCAAAGTCATATCGCAGTTCCACATGAATCAAACTATTGAACTGCCTGTTTTCTTTCAAAATCCACAAAATGTCGCAGAGAGAATGCTCCATACACTAGATGTGAAGAGGGCCCTCATGTACTATATAGACAGAACTAAGGACTTTAGGAAAACAAAACAACTTTTCGTTGCCTTTTCTCCACAACACAAGGGCAACGCCATTTCCAAAGCAGGGATAGCCAGATGGATCGTTAAATGTATTCAAATTTGCTATCAAAAAGCTAAACGCACAAAAACGATTCCCCCACGAGCCCACTCAACACGAAAGTTAGGGGCTTCCATGGCTTTCCTAGGAAACATTCCTTTACAGGAAATATGTAGAGCAGCCACATGGTCCACTATACATACATTCACCAAACACTACTGTGTAGATGTACACTCAAAACAGCAGGCAGCTCTAGGACAGGCTGTTCTCAAAACTCTTTTTCAGACTGCTGCAGCCGACACGGGTAGCCGCCGCTAATGGAGGAACTGCTATGTATTCTATGCACAGATATGAATTCAGCAGCCCACATGCCTCGAACTGAATATGCTACTTACCAGTATGCATCTGTTTTTGGCATGTAGGGCTGCTGACATTCATATCGCCCACCCTCCTCCCCGGCGCCTGTTGCGGCTGCAGCTCTCACAATTACTGTATAGCATGGTCATCACTTACTGTATCTACTCCATCACTGCCACAATGGCGAAAAACAATCTAAGGATGGAGAGGATGCCCATGCGCACTGTGGTCCAGGGGAAGAGTCTCCTATCTCGTGATACTTCGAAGACTCTTCCAGGACAACAACGTGCAAACATCCGGACCCAACACTAGGCGGCGATCTATGCACAGATATGAATGTCAGCAGCCCTACATGCCAAGAACAGATGCATACTGGTAAGTAGCATATTCATTTTCACATGTAACTTATGCTCCTCCCTTGAAACAAGTAAGGGGATAGGAATGAAAACCATCACTTCTACCAGACATAATTTGTGGGGCAACTTCTAAACTTGTGCATTTCCTGGGAATAAGGAGTGGCGTGCAAATCCTAAATGGCGGTGAGAGGCCTTATTTATACCTTGACCAGAAAGGTCAAACTTTGATGGGGTGGTATATCTCTCTGCACATCTTCACTATGCCGCCTAGACTATGTACCTTATGGAGGAGGCCTGGATTCTTTGTAAATCTCTATACTATTAATAAGTGGAATGGCCCCACTGAATTTTTGATTCATTATTTATCTTCATATGTTACCTTCTCTCAAAGGAAGCAGCTGCTATAGCTGGAAGCGCAGTTTGGGAAAATAGGCTGCTTTGGACATTGGCATATTAGTGCATTCTGTCTCCACAGGCATCTGTTGCCTGAATTTGAATGTTTGGGTAATTGATGCTATTGATTTTGTTACATGCTTCCCAAGCCGTAAGTGTTATCTTTTCTTTTTGTGTCATCTGTTTCTGAGTGTGGTTCTATTATTTCCTTTTGTTCTTCCAGGCACTGCTAGTTTCCCCCCATTTGTTGAATTTCGGGAGAAAACAATGCAGTGGAAGTGGATTGGTAAGTGGCTGAAATGCCATCATAAAAATTAATCTGGAGTTTCAGATAGCTTTTTCCTACATACCCCAAAGCCTCTTTATTCTACTGCATGATGTTATTGCACGCCTTTCTGCCCACAAGGATTGCTGGACTGCCTTCCCAGTCCAAGTGATCCACTTTGTTAGAGAACCACTGGGATAGTGACCGTTGCTCTGCTATTGTAGAGCAAATAATTGGGCACACCAGAATATGAAAATACCGATGAGATAGGCAGTATTACACCACTGTGCAATCTGCAGTGTGAGATTGTTTGTGTAAATGGTATTACTTTGCATTCAAATTACTGCACAACTCCATGAAGTGTCTACATCGCCACCCAGTATCCCAATGTGTGTGCTGTGATCTCCAGAAGAATGTTAGAAGTTTACAGTTTAAACTAAATATTTCCTGTGAATCAAAATACTACCTTTGTTTGGAAGACTATGCCTACTTCTTGTACACTGGCTAATTATCAATTTAACGATGCTGAATGACCCAGAATGCAGTGCACTTACAATGCTGGTATTTAGAGATTTAGCTGGGAAGCTTAGTGGCATTCCTTTCCAGTGTTGGAGAATTCAAATAACTGTGGGCGTGGATGACATTTACAGTTTGTTAAACATGTTGGTCAGTGAACAGCATGATTGATGTAATGCTTACCATGCTGAAAGATTTTGTTGGTTTTATCTAATTTTAGGTCTAGACTAATAACTCATTTTCACTCTTATCTTCGTAGTGTAATATCTTTGTATTAGCTTGAAACCACTACTGGTCATTAGCATTCACCTTTGTCTTTGCTTCTAACAGGCCCAACCCAGGATAGTGAGAAGGAGCTGAATGCACTTTTCCAAATCTGGCTGGAGACCAAGGACCAGATCTTCAGCAAGGTGACCTGGCATAATTGGGAGCTGGTGGGACAGGCTGCTTGTTTAGATCAAGTTGGTTAGTAAATGAGGGTCCATGCTATGAGATGTTTGAGAGGCAGCTGAGATGGACAGTTTGCTGAACTTTTAAAAGTTATTAAAAAATCTGTATGCAGTGTTTCACACACCCCCCCTTTTTATTTTTAGGATGATGGTGACAGTATTGATGAAAGCACGCCTGATGCCCGAATGTGAGTATCCAAAAATCAAATAATCTGTGTTAGCCCAACAATCCACTTACTGTGTTTTATTCAATTGCTGGTCTTTGCTGGTGTGAGATTTTCATTTGTGTGCACTAATGGCTAAATGCTGGAGTATGACCTACTCGAAAGAAAACAACAGTTGCCATCTTTTTAGTGCTACTTTAAAAAATGCATAGGGCGTCTTCCTTATCAAAAAGTGTTGATTGGCTTTGGTGAGGTATATTTCTACTACTGTCACCCTAATGTAAAGTCTTTCTGTCCTTTGTAGAACAACATACATTGTCACCTCATGCGGTGTATCTGATTCTGCTTGAACAGATAATGCTTGTGTGTAATATTTAGAGAAAATCACATCTTTCCTTAAAGATGTGGTTTTTTTGTATGCGACCCTCTGCTAATTTTGAATGCTACCTGCATTTGTTGCTGGAAGCAAGTGTTTTTGCATCTTTTACTTGCCGAGACATCTGCCCACTGACCACTGGTTAACATTGTTTCATTGAGTTAACGAATATATGCACTGCCATCCTCAGTTGGGTAGAATGAAAGAAATAGAAGTTAAAAAACTGAATTGGTGCATTGGAAAAGCATTCTGCCCCTGAGGTCTCAAACATGGTACGATATAGGACCAAATACATTATTGAATCAGAAGAACATAGCAAAATAAGTTTACATGATATTAAGAATAACACATTACATCTTGGAAGGGCCTTAAGTCTAACATGCATTTAATGCATAAATAGCGAGCATCATAGTAAATAATCAAAAGACTATTATTTTAATTGACCAGCGCTCTTACTAAGAAAGAGTTTTTAAGAAACACACTTTTTAATTACAAAAGTGCGTTTAATTTTGTTTGTAGTCTGGATAACATGAAAACAATAAGGTCTGTCATTCGTTTTGTACAACTCTCAATTAGGAACAGAAAAGAATATGCACATCTGGATGTACTATTATACGAAAGACGGGGCGAATAATTATAATTTACCTATGTATGCTTTTATATATTTATATGCACTTATGGGAGGAGCCTAGCGCGCAACCAAGATGGCCGCGTAGGTGCGAGGCTCCCGAGGACCTCCGCGACCTCCTGAATTAATCCTGGCGATATCCTGTCCTTGTTGAGGGGACTGTGTCGGTGAACCCGAGCTGAGGCGCCACCCGTTTTTTGGGCTCGAATCGGACCCCGAACACCGGTGGGAGCATCGATTGAAGGTTGCGGCCTTCTCCTCGCCGGCCCCCCGGATTGGAGTAGTGGGGCGATCCGGGGACGAAGTGAATAACAGCGGCGAGCGGGGCTGGGCGACTCGCGTACCCCGCACTTTCACTTTCGCTTTTGCGCCCTCCTTGCCTCAGGCGGGGTCGGGCTGCGGAGCGGGGTGCGGTGGTGTTGCCTTGTCCAGGTGCCCGGCTGACCCGCCGGCGGTGGGTCGACCCGCGGCCCGGTGGTCGCCCCCGCCCCCCCCCCTGACACCCGTGATTTGGTGTGGCGGCCCGTTTGGAGATCTTGGCACGACGGTGGAAGGGCCAGCATGTCCACCAAACAAGATGGCGACCGGGCGAAGATGAAGACAACCCGCCGTGGCACGGCGCACCAGGCCAATAGTATGGATCGCTATACGCTCCAGAAGGGTTCTCCGGAGACATCGCGGTCATCCCTGGTGGGCCCGACGGAGGCGCCTGCCCAACCGGTGGATCTGACCCTCCGGGACGTCATGGGCGCCATCGCAGAGATGAAGGCCTCAGTGGACCAGCGTTTCGATACCTTGGCGCAAAAAATTGACTCGGTCCTGGTGGATGTGGGCCTTGTGAGGGCAGACTTGTCAAAAACGAACGACCGAGTTGACTCCCTGGCCCATACCACAACGAGCCTCACTACGGACGTGGTGGCCCTCCAGAAGGAGGTGCGCCGGCTAGGTCAGGCGAGCGCCCTGATGGACCGGCGACTGGAGGATTCCGAGGGTCGGGCCCGGAGGAACAATGTTCGCATTATTGGTGTGCCGGAGGGCCGAGAGGCGGAGGCGGCAGATCTCTTCGTGGAAGAACTGATCCTGACCCATCTCCAGCCCCGGGGGCTGAGTAAGCTTTTTGCGGTGGAGCGTGCCCACCGGGTCCCTGGGGGCCGCCCTAAGACCGGTGCACCGCCGCGGCCTATTATTGCCCGGATTTTTAATTTCCGGGACAGAGACGCCATCCTCCAGACCTCCAGGCAACAGGGACCGGTCAGGCTGGACAACATGGATGTACACTTCTACCCAGACTTTACTCCGGCGGTCCAGAAGCAGCGACAGAGCTTTCTTGGTATTAAACGTCGCCTAAGGGACCTAAACCTCAAGTACTCAATGCTCTTTCCGGCTAAGCTGAGGGTGGAGGTGGATGGCCGTACGCACTTCTTCGACCGGCCCGAGGTGGCTGGGGACTGGTTAGATACTTTGCCTGGAGATCGGGGTGGGGGGGGCGCGGCTGGCGGGGAGGGCCCGCCGGATCAGAATTGAGGGGTGACTGTATAGGCCTTGCTCTGGATATTGTTCCTTTACCATATATTGCTTTCGTATGTTCCCCTCCCAGGGAGGTCGGGTGGGGTCTGCTGGGGGCTTCCCTCCTCCTCGGGGGGACTAGTTAGTACTTAGCTATGGGGCGACAGGCACACTGCACTTTGGGGGGGCTGTCTGGGCTCATGCAGGGGTGCAGGGAGGGGGGAGTTCTGTTGGGACCGGGGGGTGGGGGGGGTGTGTTGTTTGTTAGCACCGCAAGGCAAACCCGCAACTGTTTTGTTGTTTTTAAGATGCTCGGTGGGGGGCGACCGATTGTTTTGACGTATGATGGGGGGTAGGGATTTGATTGTGTTGTCATGGAATGTTAACGGCCTGGGGGATAGGATTAAGCGTGGTGTGGTCCTGCAGTATTTAAAACGTATTTCTCCAGATGTTGTCTTCCTGCAGGAGACACACCTTATAGGTAACACCTTTCATGCAATGAATCGGCGGGGATATCGTTTGGCGGCCCACTCCGGCTTCACTTCGGGCTCGCGGGGGGTGGGTATTATGGTCAAGAACTCGCTCCCGTTGGAGATTGACGAGGTGCGCCATGATGAGAGGGGACGTTACACTGTTCTGGTGGGACGAATGGAGGGTAGAGTGTTTATCTTTATATCAGTGTACGTCCCGCCTGGGTTACAAGCCACTACATTTGCGGACCTGGGGCGCCTCCTTCTGGACCTTCCGGGTGGCCTGTTGGTGGTTGGAGGGGACTTTAACGCGGTTGCCTCTGGGTCTATGGATCGCCATCCCCCTAGGGACCTCCCCCGGGCACAGGCGTGGCTGCCCGGCCTTTTAGACACGCTGGGCCTGGTGGATTGCTGGCGCTTAAAGCATCCCGTATTGCAACAGTACACCTTCCACTCGGGGGCCCATGGTAGCCTCTCGCGGCTTGATTACATCCTTGTCCCGGCGGCCCAGGCAGGGAGGGTGGGGGAGGTGCGCCATTTGGCACGGGGTATCTCAGACCACTCCCCATTGTTGTTGCATTTCGATGTCTTCCCGAGGGGGGATGGCAGAGTGGCCCCGATCAATGCATGGTATTTGCGCGACCCCACCATTCGTGCCGACTTGATCAAATCCTTACAGCGCTATTTCGATGAGAATGTGGGGTCGGTCCCGTCTGCCATCTCCCTGTGGGAGGCTTTCAAGGTGGTTCTTAGAGGGGAGGCCCTCTCCTTTATTTCCAATGCCCGGCGGCGCGAGCGGGAGGAGGTGACCCGGGTTGATGCCGAGATTGCAGAACTGGAGGGTGACCTGGGGAGCGGGGTAACAGACGCCAAGTTGCATGTTTTGCACTTAAAGCAGGCGGCCTATCGGGCCCTCGTCACGGAGGCGGCCAGGGGCCTCAGTAGAGAGCAGCAGGGGCGATTGTATGATGTGGGTGACAAGGCTGGCAAATTGATTGCGTGGTTGGACAAGAGGGAAAGAGCGAGCCGCGTGGTGCCTTTGATTGAGAGCGTGGATGGTGTGTGCGTCACTGAGCCGGAAGCCATTGTCTCCTGCTTCGCGGATTATTTCCGCGAAGTCTACTCCCCGGTTTCTCCCTGCTCGGAGGAAGATTCCCATGCCTTGCTTCGGGACATCGCACTGCCCTCCCTTACGGTGGAGGACAGGGATTCGCTGGATGCCCCGCCCACCTCGGACGAAATTGCCTCGGCTATTCGCTCGGTTGCATCCGGCAAGGCCATGGGCCCCAATGGTATTCCCATTGAGCTATACAAGCTACGCCCGGATGTGTTGGCGCCCCACCTGCGCGCGATGTTCCTTGCGGCCCACTCGCAGGGCTCCCTCCCGCCGGACCAGCGTCTGGCTACAATTGTGGTGATCCATAAGGAGGGGAAGCCCCGTGAGCGGGTCACTTCCTATAGGCCGATTTCGCTTCTGAACGCGGAGCCCAAAATCCTCGCCAAGGTGTTGGCCAACCGGTTGGTTGGCGTGGTGGGCGATTTGGTCCACCAAGACCAATCGGGCTTTATACCACACCGCAACACGGCGCTTAATCTGCGGCGCTTACACGGGGTGCTCGCGCGTGTCCCATTTGTGCGGGAGCCGGCCATCTTGGCGTCCTTGGACGCCACCATGGCGTTTGATACGCTCGAATGGCCATATATTTGGGCGATGCTGGCGAAGTTTGGGTTCGGCCCGGGTTTCGTCAGCTGGGTCAAATTGCTATATTCGGGCCCGTTGGCGCAGGTGGTGGTGAATGGGCGAGTATCTGCCCCATTCGCGCTGGGGCGGGGCACGCGACAGGGTTGTCCCCTGTCGCCTCTCCTGTTCGCCCTGGCCATGGAGCCCCTGGCGGAGTGGTTGCGGTGGCACCCTTCTATCCGTGGTCTCCGCTGGACCCCCGAGCATGAGGACCGCGTGTCCCTCTATGCTGACGATATCCTTTTGTATCTCGCCTCCCCGCGCAAGTCACTGATCGTCCTGGTTGATGTTTTGCGCTCCTTCGGTCGCAACTCAGGCCTGGTCATCAACTGGGCGAAATCCTGTGTCTATGTGCTCTCCGGGGAGGCCCCGGTCTTGCCACGGGACTGTCCGATCCAGATTGCCTCCCAGGGTTTCCGGTACCTGGGTATATATATCACTCTTGACCCGGAGGCCCGCTATGAGCGGAACTTGCTGCCCCCCCTCCAGCGTCTGAGGGAGGACGTGGTGCGCTGGCGGCGTCTGCCGCTCTCGCCGCTCGGCCGAGCGGCCTTATTTAAAATGATGTCCCTGCCGCGCTTCCTCTACGCCCTCCAGAATACCATGGACCTGGTCCCGGCACGCTACTTTCGCGAGGTGGAGGGCCTCCAGCGGCGCCTGTTCTGGGACGGGAGGCCGCGTATTGCTCTGGCTAAATTGACGCTCCCGTGGTACGATGGAGGGGTCGCCCTCCCGGACATCAAACGGTACTACTGGGCCTCCCAACTAGCTGCAATTAATCATGGCCTTTACGGGCCCGCCTTGAACCCGGCATTTGAGATGGACAGGACGCTTCTGCCCGGTGGCGATTATAATCGAGCGCTCTACTCTGGCGCGCCCGACTCCCGTTTGACGGGACCGACGCGTGTCATGGTGCGTGTCTGGCACGCGGCTAATGCGGCTATGGGGTGGAAGGACCGTTTGACCCGAGCGTCTCCGCTGTATGCATCTGAGAGGTTGGGCTCCCTGTGGACGTCGAAGGGCTTCGAGAAGTGGGACACGATCGGAATCAGCACGGTGGGAGATCTCTGGACGAGGGGGGGATTCAAAACTTTTGAGACGCTGCAGGCGGAGTTTCAGCTGCAGGGCAGTGAGTACTTTCGGTACCTACAGGTCCGCCATGCGCTGGGCTCCGTCTTCCCGGATGTTGCATCCATTCCGGAGTCTTCCCCCCTGGAGGACAGAGTGCTAGATGGCCATGTCCCGGACAGCACGATCTCCCTCATATACAAAAAATTGATTAACGATAGATCGTGTCTGCTGACTAGTCTCCGCGAGGCTTGGGTTGCCGACGGGCTGGAGCTGGACGACGAGGATTGGATCTCCGCGGTGGCCTCTCCGAAAGAGGTGGCCATCCCGGCTCGCCTTCGTTTCGTCCAGCTCAAGATCCTTCACCGGGTCTACGTGACGGGGCCAAGGCTTTTACGTATGGGTTTTGCCGGTGATGGAATGTGTAAGCGTGGCTGTGGTGCGTTGGCGACTTTCATGCATATACTGTGGGAGTGCCCGAAGGTGGAGCGATTCTGGCGTGGTGTGCATGAGGTTCTACGAATGGTTACGCGTGTCGCGCTGCTGCCTGAAGCGAGGAGATGCTTGCTGAATGTCTGGGAACCAAATGACTACTCGGTCCCGCAGGCGCGGTGGGTGACTCTGGGATACATGATAGCCAAGCGTGATATTGCCCAATTGTGGGGATCCCAGAGGCCCCCTGCGGTGTCGGCCTGGAAAGAGCATATGGATTGGTGTATGTTTCGTGAAAAGGTGGTGTATGTGGCGAGGGGTAAGCCTGGGGCGTGGATGAAACTCTGGGGCCCCTGGAACGCCTACCGCGGGGGTATTTGTGAGCCGCCGCTGCTACCGGCGGCCTCGCCGGCTCCGTCTCCCTAGATGGCGCCCCTCCCTTGGCCGCGGGCGCGCGGTCCCCCAGTCCCTGATCTACTCCCGTCCCCCTCTTCAGAATTTTGCTGCTGGTTTGGATCCCCCACTTATGGAGCACGTGTTGTCACTTTGGATCGAGGGTTGCCTTGCGGTTGTGGTTTGTTTACGTTGTTTTGCGTTAAGAAAATGGAACCGTACTGTGGGCATGGAGCTGTGAGGCCTGCACCATTGATCACTCCTGTCTTCCTACTGTGCACCGCTGAGAAAGCTTTTTGCTGTATGTATGTAATATGCTTTTGATGCTCTAGCGGCCGGCCGTGTGGTTGTAGGCCCATACCTGTAACTTCTATAAACTGCAATAAACGGTTTCAAAAAAAAAAAAAAAAAAAAATTTATATGCACTTATAAGCACTAGCACTTTATTGCATATACTGTGGCAGCTTGTACTTCTGGATTTATGGTACTTTCATGCACTGACAACTTACTAATTTTATATTGATACTATCCGCCATGATAAGCTCAATGTGTAAAATTGATATTAATTTTGATTGATTATGATGTAATATATGAATGTTTTTCTTTTATTTGTGTACTAGCATGCTTTTATGGTGTTTGTTTTATTTACACCGAATAAAGCTATTTGAATTTGAGTAAAGCGGTTTGGTAGCCCACTCCCTGGGGGTTAAGGTAAGCACAGGGGCACAAGGCAGTACCAAACTTACACCCTCAGCGGCACAGTGGCGCCTGGGTGCAGAGTTCCAACACAGCGTCAGGTGCCCAATGGAAACCAGTGGAGGAGAACGGTCTTGAAGAAAGGCTGCAGGCTCAGGCCAGGAGGCTGGGTGAAGAAAACCCACAGCGGCCCAGGTAAGAAGAGATGCTAGGAGTTGTAGAGACACCTTTGGCAGCCCTTCCCCAGGCCCAGGGGCTTTGGGTGCAGGAGTGTCGTTAGGTGTCAGAAAAGTCTTACCGGGTAGGTTCAGTCAGGGGGTGTCTTCGAGTTGTGGCAGCAGGCGTCTGGGTGAAGTCCTGTAGGGATCCGCCCACTGTGGACTCTTGCTCAGAAGCGCTGTGGAACCTTCACAGGATCAGTGGGCCACTTGGACTCAGGCCATGTGCGTTGGTTGCAGAGGTGGGTCTGGGTGTCGCTTTGCGGTACCTCAGGGCAGAGATGTTTGTTCTTTGAAGTTGTTTTTATCTGGACCGGTCCGCTGTCCATGGGAGATCTTGGTCTTTGTTGAAGGCAGGCAGTCCTCCCAAGGCTTTGGAGGTCGCTGTGCTGCATGACGGGTCGTCTTTTGGCGCAGGATCGTCGAGTGTTGGAGACAAGGCCGGGAGGTGGAGCCAAGTCAGTCGGTGTCTGTAGTCTTCTCTGCTGGTGCGACGCAGTGGTGTCCGTCAGGAATCTGATTTCAGGGTCTGGGAGTGCCATTTAAATACTAGATTTAGGGATGTTACCAGGGAGTGATAGGTAGGCACCAATGGGAATGGGTTCCTTACCTGGGGTGTCTACACCCTCTATTATGCTAGCCTCCTGTGGGAGGGGGGCATATCTATTGCCCTAGTTGGATAAATCCCACCATCTTCAAGATGGTGGGCACTAACAAAAGTGCTTCACTTCACCTCCAGCACATCAGGGGAAGAGTCGGCGAAGACGGGCACACCTCCTGTTTTCACTTCGGTTTTCCCTCCGGTTCTCCCGCCAAAAGTGAGGATTTCAACAAGGGGCTGCTATCTGCTGCTAGCAGCAGAGACCGGGGTCGCATTACAAAGGCGGCAAGTCCTTCGAAACTTCCCTCTCTAGCTCTGTGTTCATGGTGGGGGAGGAGGTGTGACACCGTTGCCCAGGATCAGCTTTGGTTTTGGCATCAGAGAGCCGGGGCTCTTGACCCAGGGTTCCAGAAACATGTCTGGTGGTGGCAGGCTGTCTAAAGCCTGTCGGAGACCACACCAGGTTTGTAGGTTTCAGGGGGCACCTCTGAGGTGCCCTCTGAGTACATGTTTTAATAACCCCAACACTGGAGTCAGTGTGGGTTTATTAAGAGAATTCGTTTGGTATCACATACTCCTGGGTTCAGGGAAGCCATCATGGTGCTGGGGAACTCGAGTTGTCGGGTTTCCGGCCCATGTACTTTCTATGGCTTCCCTGGAAGTTACAATATTAAGAATAGACTTAAATATTGTAGGGGTATATCTGCTCATGCGGATATGCCCCCGCCTGATATATAGCGCACCCTGCCGTAGGGCTTGGAAGGGCAGCTGGAGGGGTAACTTACCTATTCCTTAAGCAGTGCTGCTTTGACATTGTATATAGTCAGTGTGCCATGTGGACATAGTCTTTTTTGTCTGCACTAAGTCATGCAGCCTGATGTGGTGGTTTACATGGCCTTGATGAGGGGTCCCTTGGGGACCCTCTTCAGTCCCAATGCCCTAGATACCAGGGTTACCATTTACTAAGGACTTACATGGGGGTCTGAAGTTGTGCCAATCGTGGTACAGTTTTAGGGAAAGATCACTGGTACTGGGAAACTGGATAGCAGGGACCCCGTACAATACAGTCAAAGTTGCATCAAAAGCCAGGACAAAAATTGGGTAGGGGGTACTGCAACTGAAACCCACATTCCTACAGTGAGTAATGCACAAGCCCCCTCCATAATGCTACTTTACTATCACCCCCGTGCTAAGAATTGTTGGTTAATAAATGCAGTCCTGGAAGAGAAGTGGAGGAACTCCTGAAGGCATAAATAGGCATGTGGCAAAAAACAAACTAAGGGCTAAAGAACCACTATTTTTGCCGCATACCCTCTGGTTCTTCCTCACCCTGTGGCTACATTTCTAATGAAGACTTAACCTCCCTTTTGCAAAGAGTGCTGTCATTGTTCAAATCTGAGGTAAAAATGGGAAGCTTATTTACACTTTCACCCTGTTTTCCCCATGAAAAGCACCCGTCTACATGTTTAAATGAGGGTGTCAGTATTATAAATGGACTGACAAGCTGCATGCCAATCTTTAGCTTAAATATATTTGGTATCACAGTTACTGAAAACATTTTTTGTTGGCATTATACATGAAGTTATGGGAACAGCTGATTTGGAATAAACCAATAATACGTACCGATGCTCGTGCCAATGATTTGCATGATTACAAATGGAGAGCATTACTCATTCAATGAGAGTGCATATGAACAGTAACAAAGGATTATCCTTCCCAAGCTGTTAATAGTGTCCTTGCAGCTATTAACAGGTTGTCTGCATTGCAGGAGTGCCGCATAACACTGTTAGTGGCACGGTGGTCGAAGGTCCCTTGTCGGTCGCAGTCATCTTCTCCCTTGGAGCATCGCTTGAGGGGCAGCTCCCGAAGTCCTTCATCTTCGCTGTCGACTGGTAAGTCATGCCGTAAGTGGTCAGAGTTGCAGTCTTCCCCGACTTTACTGCATACGTACAGTGTCTCTGATTCCTTCCATTCCTCTGGTTGCGGAGTCGGAGCTAGAATCTGTCCCGTGCCTTCCGGAATGCCCCGGTGCAGAGGCGACTCTGGGTCCGATGAGGGAATACTTTCCCTCCCTTCATGCTATCGTAAGTTTTCTGCCTCCCTCTGGTGCGCTTCTTAGCGCCAAGGAGGCCTGAAGCCTTGACTGACTACAAGCTGGCAGGACCTCCATTGGTGTCAGTGAGGCCCTCTGGATCCGTGATTGAAACCTTATTGGCTCCGGGGGTTCCTATTTGTGATGCCAGTGTTGGATCCACCAGCGCTGACATCGTAGTAGACCGTGCCAGTTGTCGCTACAATGTCTTTCCTTCCCGACACAGTGATTTTGCCTCTTTGACGCCAGGAGTGGCGTCAGCAGTACAGTTCTTTTTGGGCTACCTTCCTCCACCTTCAGAGGAGCCCCTGCTATTTTCTCCTCGGGAGACAAGTATTTTGGTGGTGTATGTGATGGCTTGAGTGACACTTCTCAGCCTTGTCCGGAGTTTCATTGGGTATCTTACCTTGGTGAGGCTAGTGGCCTTGACGCTGCCCCATCCTCTGGCTTGTTTTCTCCTGCTAGCCTCGCTACTAAGGCTAGCTCTGCTTTTGCTGAGCCTTTGCAGAGAGTTTCTGTGATTCTGGAATGCAACTCAATTCTGTAGAGGTGGCCAATAATCCCCTACTTGGCTTGCTTCATCAGGCCCATAGGGGCTGAGCTTGTGCTCCTCATCAGTGAAGTCCTGTTTTATATTCTGGCCTCTTGGGCTAAACCTGTTTCAAGGACTTCTGTGGATCAGTCTATAGCTCATAGGCACCGTCCTGCCCCTTGAGACCTGATCAGCCTCTTCCAACAGACTAAACTGCTACAGCCTCCTCCGACATCGGCGCTCTGCCTGATGTCCCTCCAGACAGGGAGCCTAAGACTCTAGATGCTGTTGGTCGATATATCTTTTGTGCTGCCAGTTCTGCTTTGCAGTCCCTTAATGCCTCTTGTGTTCTGGGCCATTTTTCTCACATGTTGTGGGATTTGGTCTTGCTCCTTTTCCCTTCTGTCCCTGATGACACCCATTACACAATTACTCAGCTACTCCAGGATGGCCATCAGACAGCTAAATTGCTGATTCGTTGTGGCATGGATAGCACTGATTCTGCTTGATGAGCCATGTCTCTTTCGGTAGCTCTTTGATGGTGTGCCTGGCTAAGCAACTCTGTTTTTTCAGAGACTGTTCAATCTGTGTTGGTGGTCTTGCCTTTCAATGGTCAACATCTGTTTGGCTTTCAAGTTGACTCCGCTTTACACAGTTTTTGGGATAGTCGGGGTGGACCGAAATCTTGAGCCCTGCTAGCTATACCGTCCATTACGCTTTTTGTCCTGAGCCTGTTTTTACTCAGCTCTGCATGACTCTGTTTTTGCTCTTCGCTTGGGCAATGTTTTTGTGCTTTGTTCTTCTTCTTTTTTTTTTTAATAAACTTTTTTTATTTTCATTTACAAGGACAATATAACAAAAAGCTGGTTACATTAGGTAGTGTCTGTTACCGTCTTACTTTCATTGCAGGTCATATACACAGGTAATGCAGTATCAAGATCAAGAGTCGTCGTATTTTACATTTTCGATGTATTAAAACGTCTGGATCACCGATCCCGGCCATTGTTATGCCCCCTTACTAGACCCAGTGGGTTAGTTGCTCAAGTCTGGATCAGAGTCTGACGCCGGAAGCACAGATGTTACCCCGAAATGAATTCCACCTACCCCACACCTGTTCCCACTTTTTGGGACATCCTCTGTGTATAAAAACTGCTTTTTCGGCCACCATTGAGCTATCCATATCTTGACACCATTGTCTCTGCTGGGGGGCTGCTGGCACACCCCAGTGCTGTGTAATATTGCGTTTTGCCAACTTGATCCCCAGGGTTGCCCAGTCTTGTGCTGCGTGATTTAGGTCAGTCGGTTCCCATATATTGAGGCAGCATATCCCAAACATATCCCGGTGAAAAGGATATGTTTAATCGTCTCCACTGTCCCGGGGCAGCCAGGGCAATACTATGCAACCACAGAAGATCCCTGCCATACTGCCGTGAAAGAATTCACGGGGAGGCAGCCAAATCTAAATTGGATGTACAGCTTCCTATTTGAGGGGTCGAAATTATCTCCATGTACTGTTCATATGCACCTAACCACTTAAACTCCATGAACTCTAGTGTAAGGCATCCAGCCTGTGAGTGGGAGACTGTTGTCTGCGCCACCCAATTCCAAAAGTGTGTCTTAACTTCTCAGCTAGGCAGTAGGCTAGGATTGAGCTCAGGTGTTTTTTTGAGTCTCAACCAGAAAAGAAGGAGCCAAAGCCTTGCTTTCTCTGCTATGGTTGTTCTACCCATATCTAATCTTAGAGAGATGAGCGGAGTACTCTGGGGAAGGGAGCAGAGAGTTCTCAAGAACTTAGTTTCTGTATGTACAAGAGCTTCTAGATTGTCAAATCCCCAGATTTCCGCCCCATACAGGGCAGAGCCTACCACCTTCTGGTTGCATATCTGAAGCGGGGCTGCTATCGGTCTTGTTTGGGAGGTTTTTTGCTCCTTGATCAGTGCCCCGGAGATTTTCTTCTGCTGAAGATTCCTCTTGGTAATGTGGTACTTCCATGCCAATGTCTCAGAGAGGGTCACACCCAGATAGTAAAAAATGGCCACTCTCTCCAGAGGGATCCCCCCAACATCAGTTTACCTTTAAAAGATTTGTGGGGGATCATCGTCAAAAGCTTAGTTTTGGTGGTATTACCTCAAGGCCTCTCTGATTACAGAAGACCACGGAGCGATCAAGTAGAAGCTGAGGACCACTGGGGGTCTTGGAACCTACTAAAGTGTCATCCCCAAATAGTAGAGTTGTTACTTTAACACCCCCCATTGAAGGGGCATCTGCAGGGACTTCCTCCAGAAATTTCACCTCCCCGGTAATGAAAAGTGAGAACAGGGTGGGGTCCAAGACACAACCTTGACGGACCCCCTATCTACTTTGATTGGATCAGTCAACTGCCCTTCGAACCCTTGCATAGGTGTCCTCGTGCAGCTGAACAACCATTGCAAGAAGCTCTAGTGGAAACCCCAAATCTTGCAATACCTGCCAAAGTTTGGACCTTGGAATGAGGTCGAAGGCCGACCTTAGATCAATAAATGCTATATAAAGACTTGCTTGTTCAATGGTCACTGTTTTCCAGGCCAGTAAAGTGAATCTTTAAACTTGGTCAATCGTGCTGACTTTCTTCCTAAACCCGGTATCTGCCTTTCACATTAATCAATCTGTTTATTTACCTGTCTTCTTTCCTCAACCAGATTCAGTGGCAGAACTGGTACTACACACTTTAGATGTTGGAAGAGCATTATTGTATTACGTAGAAAGGAAAGGACAAATACGTTTCGAAAAACTAAACAACTCTTAGTGGCTTTTGCTCCACCACACAAAGGCAATCCTATTTCTAAATCTGGTATTGCTCGGTGGATTATTAAATGAATCCAAACATGCTATGCAAAAGCAAAGAGGACTTTACCAATACCCCCTAGGGCGCATTCCACTCGCAAACTAGGGGCCACTATGGCTTTCTTGGGAAACATCCCCATAGCTGACATCTGTAAAGCTGCAACATGGTCTACACCGCACACATTCACCAAACATTATTGTGTAGAAGTGTTGGCGAGACAACAAGCTAATGTAGGTCAGGCAGTTCTTAGAACACTCTTTCAGACAATCGGAACAGCTGCAGGTTAGCCACCACTTTGGGAGAATACTGCTGTATAGTCTATGCAAAGCATGTGATCTACAGCTCACATGCCTCGAACATAAAATGTTACTTACCCAGTAAGCATCTGTTCTTGCTATGTAGAGCTGTAGATTCACATGCGCCCAACCGCCTCCCCGGGCACCCGTACCTGTTGCAGTTTCTTACATATATACATACCCCGGAACTCCTAGCATCCAAGCGCACCTGCCGGAAACTGGAGAACAAATGGCACAGCGAGAAGACGCCGAACAGCCGCACAGCCCACAACTACGCCATCCGCAACCACCATCACCTCATCAGGTCCGCCAAGAGGACCTCCTTCAAAGACCGCCTTGACAACACCGCACACAACAGCAAGGAGCTCTTCAGCATCGTGAAGGAACTCTCCAACCCCAGCTCCAATGCCAACGACTTCCCGCGGACGCAAGCCCTGTGTGATTCCCTCGCCAGCTTCTTCCACCGCAAGATCGCCGACATCCACGACAGCTTCGACTCCCGGACTAACCCAACAGGCCCCGACACAACAGACCCGCCGCACCCCATCGACCACGACCCTTTGACAGCCTGGGTCAACGTGAACACCAAGAACACAATCAAGGCCATGGGCACAATCCACTCTGGCTCCCCATCAGACCCTTTTCCACACCACATCTTCAACATCGCACCCCACCTGCGCAACGTCATCAACCTCTCCTTCGAGACCGCGACCTTCCCAGAGAGCTGGAAATGCACCGAGATCAACCTCCTACTCAAAAAACCCAAGGCGGACCCGAGCGACCTCAATAACTTCCGACCCATCTCCCTGCTTCCATTCCCAGCTAAGGTCATTGAGAAGATCGTCAACAGACAGCTCACCCGCTACCTCGAAAATTACCGCATCCTGGACCCCTCCCAGTCAGGAATCCTCAGCAACCACAGCACAGAGGCCGTCCTCATCGCCGCCACAGACGACATCAGGATCCTGCTGGACAACAGCGAGACGGAGGCCCTCATCCTCCTGGACCTCTCTGCTGCCTTCGACACTGTCTGCCACCGCACAGTACGCACACGTCTCCACGACGCAGGAATCCGGGACAAGGCCCTGGATTGGACCACCTCCTTCCTCTCCGGCAGAACCCAGAGCGTCCGCCTCCCCCCATTCCGATCCAAAGCCTCCGAGA
This sequence comes from Triturus cristatus, assembly GCF_964204655.1. Classification (NCBI taxonomy): domain Eukaryota; kingdom Metazoa; phylum Chordata; class Amphibia; order Caudata; family Salamandridae; genus Triturus; species Triturus cristatus. Next base: position 28,945,626 of record NC_140584.1, on the reverse strand, counting down.
TCATCTGCGGCGTACCCAGGGATCTTCCCTCAGCCCGACACTGTTCAACATCTACATGGCTCCACTCGCATGCATCGCCCGACAGCACGACCTCAACATAATCTCCTATACCGACGACACTCAACTGATCCTCTCCCTCACCAAGGACCCGCTCACCGCCAAAGCCAACCTCCACGAAGGAATGAAAGCCGTCGCCGACTGGATGAAGTGCAGCCGACTTAAGCTGAACACAGACAAGACAGAGACCCTCATCCTCGGCTCCGACTCCTGGTGGCCCTCTTCACTAGGGGCACCCCCGACACCAACCGACCACGCACGCAACCTGGGAGTCATCCTCGACTCAACGCTCACCATGACCAAGCAAGTCAACGCAGTCTCCTCCTCCTGCATCAGCACCCTCCGCATTCTCCGCAAGATCTACAGGTGGATCCCGACAGACACGAGAAGAACTGTCACCCAGGATCTCGTCAGCAGCAGACTCGACTACGGAAACGCCCTCTACGCAGGAGCCCCGACCAAGCTCATCAAACGACTGCAAAGAATCCAAAACGCCTCTGCACGCCTGATCCTCGACATTCCACACCTCAGCACCCCCCACCTGAAAAACCTGCACTGGCTCCCCGTCGACAAGAGAATCTCCTTCGTGGACTAAAGACGTATTGGCAGTTCCTCTGAAAAAAGCGGGGTTTGATCAATGGGAAACACTCTTTCCGGAGGGCTCCCTGATCTCTTGGGATGAGTTGAACAGTATGCTGGACTGTAGAGTTTCAAAATTCAAATACTTACAAATAAAGAGCTGGAGCCAGGCAATCGGTTTTGCGGTAGGCATCTCAAATGACCTGGAGTCAGCACTACTCACGGATTCTCAAAATAAGATGGAAACAGCGACTCTCTATTGGTTACTGATCGATACTACAGACGAAGACTTTACCCTACCACTTCAGCTCTGGGGAGACTTCTCGCTGGAACACAGTCCAACTGATATTTGGCAAGTATCCTTTGATTTACTACATTCTGTTGTGTCACCTGCCAATTTAAAGAGGAACCATCTCTTCTCTCTCCATAGAGTATACTGGTCTCCCCTCAGGCTGTCCAAATTCTCCAAGGGTCCCATTCCCAGCTGCCCGAAATGTCAGCAGGAAAAAGCAGATGACATTCATATGTTCTTGGGGTGCCCGATGTTGCACATTTTCTGGGGAGAGGTTATGAAAGGTATGAAGGTAATGCTGAACTGTGACTGCCAGGTGAGCATCTTTCTGGTATTTTTTGGAATTTTTCCAAACTACGACTCGCTACCCTGGGACAAACAAATTGTCTTTCTACTTGGTTCTCCTGGCGCGTAGAGAAATCTGCAAATCTTGGCTCAAGAAAACACCTCCGACCTTTCTAGATTGGGTAAATGCCATCAAATATACAATAAAATTAGATAGAGCAATCTGGAAAAGGAAGAAAGATTTCTGGTTGTCATGTATGGGCTGGCTTGATGGGCTATGATTATAGAGATCTATATGTCCTATGATTTTGCCTTTGTACAGTTGCAATACCTCTTTGATCAGTTTCAAGGGTCACCCAGTTAGAAAAACTGAACTGACTACCTAGGAGAGGTTTAGTGCAAAGTGCATCCATTAAGACCAGATCAACACTTGCTTTCTGCTGGCGGTATATATCGCAGGGCTGGCCGCAGAGAGAGGAAAGCTGATCTAGGTTATATATATTGGCGTATGAGGACAAAAAAAAAAAGAAAAAAAAAAAAGAGAATCTCCTTCAAACTCCTGATCCACGCACACAAGGCACTCCACAAGACCGGCCCAGCCTACCTCAACAGTCGTCTCTCCTTCTACGTTCCCAACCGTCACCTCCACTCCACCGACCTCTCCCTGGCCACCGTCCCCTCCCTGGCCACCGTCCTGCGCATCCGGAGAACCACCACCGGAGGCAGATCCTTCTCCCACCAAGATCTGAAATACCCTTCCCCTCAACCTACGACAGACCCAAGACCTGCTGACCTTCAGGCGACGACTCAAGACCTGGCTATTCGACCAGTAGCGGCAATCCCCCTCTCCCTCAGCGCCTTGAGAACCTCGCGGGTAAGTAGTGCGCTTTCTTGTGATTGAATGATTGATTGATTGATTGATAAGCATGGAAATCTCTATTCTGCTCTTTTCTAACTCCATTCTCACCCTCTGCGGGAAAATAATCTAACAATGGAGTCTATGCCCATTCGCACTATCACCGAATGGAGGAGTCACCTTACCTCGTGACCCGAACGTCTTCTTCGAAGAAAAACAACTGGCAAACATCCAGACTCAACACTAGATGGCAGGAGTATGCAAAGCTTGTGAATCTACAGCGCTACATGCCAAGAACAGATGCTTACTGGGTAAGTAACATTTTCGTTTCTGGATCCAGTCTGGCGCCTGGGGAAGATTCAAAGGTAAGGAATCTGCAGCTACATCCTGTCTCTACCAGATAACGCGTTACTGAAGGTAAGTTGCTTATTCATCTTGTTACGAACCCTGGGAGAAGTCTCCACTTTACATTGTGTATCTTTTGTGAATAATTTCTCTTCAGATGGTATCCGGTATTTGTTTGAAGATTGTGGGCAAGCTATATCACTCTAGATAAGTACCTTGTACCCCTTGTTTTGGATTCAGCTGCAGTTTCTGTGGCGCCCTCTTAGGTATTATGATCTTTTATTCCTCTGTCCTAGAAGGCGCTGCACCATGAGTGGTCCTATCTAGCTTTGTTTAAATATCGCCTGGTGTCTCATGCGGGAAGTATGTAACCCTCGCTTCAAAAGCAGAATGCACAACGTAGGTATGATAATTTCCGATGGATGGAGGTGTGTCTGCCTTCCACACTCTGGCTATGTCCCTTTTTGCCAATGTGAGCCCCTGGAACAACAAGTGTCATGTATATTTCCCTCAGTGCCCTCTCTGGTATGAAGGAGGATCAGCTTTGAATCAAGCGGAATAACCCAGGAGAGGACTTCCCCTAAGCAAGGCATCACCTTCGCCAGAAACATGTTAACGCCATTCAGTGATCATGAGTCGATCATACCCATGTGCCATAGGCGATGTCAGATGTTGTAAACTCTGTGTAGATATTTTAATTGTTACAAGCGGAGGTGGACTGCGATCACTGCCGTTCGGGGAGCCCCCAGAACCTGCGACCAGTTATCATCATCCAGTCGGTGAATGCCTGCTTCCCACGCTGCCCTTAGTACATGTAATGTGATTGAGCTATTCGTGACTAGGGACTGGTATATCTTTATCTTGTGAGCGGCCAGGTATCCCAGGAGGAGCTTGCCTTCTAATAGACTCAACTCGAAGGCTCGTGAGGTCCCGCAGTTACGGGGAAATAGCATGGTGGAATTTCAGGTAACTGATAAAATTGGCTGCAATGTAATTAATATTCTCTTGGCATCTCCTGAAATGATTTCAACACTGTGCCCCGCATTACATCTCCAAGCGTGGAGATTCAAATGATGTTCCATTTTTAGAAGCCTTCTTGCTGAGCCACCTGTTTTAGTACACTTACCTGCCACAAAGGCGCCCACTCCGTTAATTTCCCCCTCCACCCCATCTTCCCAAGGGATCGTTGCCATACATCTGTGACCACTTGTGTTGCTGGTGGAAGAAACCCTACCCTTTTCCCACTATACAGGTAGTCCAGCAGGGAGGCTGTACCCATCACCCATCTTGTAACCGCATATGCCAGGTCTCCCTGAGGTGCATACCACCTATCCTTTATAATCAGGAGATGAGAGGCGGAGTAGTAGGAGCATATGTCCGCAGCAGCAATGCTTCCACAATATGTGGACTTGAAGCATATCCAAAGGGCAATGCGTGCCGCTCCTAAAGCCCCCCCCCCCCCCAGCAAGGCGTTGATCTGTCCAAACCACGACTGGCGAAAAGCAGTCGAAGCAGGGAGACAATTTTGAAGATTGCGATCTAGCCAATAAGGACAGCAGCAATAAGGACCACACCTTCAGTTCTTCTTTGACGCGCTATAGCACCGAGCCTAGGTTATGGGTCCACGACAATGCCGGGTCTGAAGAGACATTACCCCAAAATATTTAAATCCCCCGCAGATTTAAATGTAAAAGCTGAAGTCAGGAACAGACACTGGAGATAAATAGTAACTGGTAAAAAGAAGCTGGAGCTCATGTTATTAATCTTTGCTGTTACAACTAGAAAAAACATGTGCCACTAGTAGGCTGACTATTTTTAATTGCTGTTGGAAACTGAGTTTGTGTTGTAGTACCCCACACTCACACACGTATTGCCTCCTTTTCAGTTACTAGAAGCTGGTTTTCAACTCTGACTGTGCACTGAGCCCTGCTAACTAGACCTCAGTGGTCTCATCTCCCCCCAGACCAGGGAGATGCCACCCCCTGCTCTGAGGCCCATTTGGCACTAGAACAGGTGGGAAAATAGATATGCAAGTAGGCATGGTGCACTACCAGGCCAGTCACACCCCTAGGGTGAGCTGTCTGAAGTCTCCCACGAAAAAAGGGTTCTACCCTTTTTATTTTTGGTGGACATAGGAATTCTAGGACAGGGTTATACCCAGTCCCCACAGGAAATGGTCATCTAGGGGGTGTAGTGAACCCAGGGATAAGTACTCCATTGGCTACCACCCTTCACTTAGCTTAACATGCCTAACTTGAGTAATTAGGTGGCCCCCTGACACCAGGAAATCAGATTTTCTTGCTTGAAGAAAAAAGGAGGACAAATAAGAGCCCCATGACATGAGAACGGAGGACTTCACTACCAGTTGGCGCAGAACCCTGCCTTGCTGGTGAAGCTCGACAATTGTATGGACCCGGCGCATCTATAAAGCGGTATCACCTCCCAAAGCTGTGGAGGAGTGACTCATAACTTCATCTTGCCAGCAATATCTCCCTTGGAGCAGAGGAGCTGCTTCCTTGCATCTACCAGCACCGAAAATCATCTGCCTGGTCCACTGTGTTGCTGGCCAGCAGACCTACCAAATGAGCAGCATGACAGGAGAAGGTATTCGTGCTCCAGGAGGTCAGATCGGTCTCTTTGCCAAGTTTGGAGATGCCTGGACACCCAAGAGCCGCCCAGCACCAATATCCTGGGTACCAAAGCAGTTGCCTCTACCAAGGCTTGTTGGTGGTCCAATCTGGACTCCAACTGGACAAAGGCAGACCTACCATCGAGGGACGTCAGGATCCACCAGGCCAGCGCCGATAGTGGCCCTGCTGCCCTGTTTCTTCTCCGGGTCTCCAAGAAACAAAGTGAGTCTCTGACCGCAGCGAACCGACGCCTGAAAGCACCCCTGCAACAAGCCTCACAGCCCGAGTCTGAGGGAGGCGACTGTGCCAACGGTGTCCTTAGACCCTCAAAAGCTAAGGCCATCCTTGGGTTTGGCCAAACTTGTCCCCCAGTTGCCGGCTGCAGCCTCTTTCTGCAGGGGCCAAGAACCGCAAGAGTCTTCAGCAGCGCTACCCCCCAGACAAAGCAGCGCTGCACACAAGCCCCCCAGCTCCGGTATGAGTGGTCCAATGGTGTCCCTGCATGACCAAGACCCTCAAGACCTGAGCCCTGCTTTGGGTTCAGGCGAACTGGCCCCCAGTCCCTACTTGCAGCCTCTTATCCCCAGGACCGTTTCCCATTGAAGTGAACTAAGCACCCGGCGCTGAAACACAAATCCACACCCAGACTCTGCAGTGCCTCCCAAGTTGACTTGTTGGTGCTGTCTTGGACCTTGTCCCATACTCACCTTAAGTCCAGGAGAACTGTCCTATAGTGACCCGATGCAGTATATGTCTATTCCCCTTCGGATGACATTACCGTTGAAGTCCACTGTATAAGTCTATTTTATTGTGACTTAAAAACTGATAACTTGCAAAATGCCGGATTATGATGATCTTGGTATCATAATTCCTATAAAATCTGTGTTATTTTCATAAATTGGTATTGGATTTCTTTATTGAGTGTGTCTCGCTTACTGACTCTGTGTGTGGAATAAGTGCTTAACACTATCCTCTACGAGGCCTAAACTGTTTGCCCACCTTACCACAAAAGAGAGCATTTTTTTTTTTTTAGTTTTTTTTTTTTAAAACCTTTATTTATACATCAAATATTCACAGTCATGGGCCTACAACCGCCTGGGCCGGCCGCTAACTTAGGACAACAATAATACAGCAATCATGAGAGCAGGAGCGAACCGCACGCGTAACGGCTGCAGCCGCCCACAACTGAACCCAGCACTACAGAAAGGTTTCTTATTAACTGTTTTGTAAATAAAAACAACAAAAGGAAACTTAGACCAGGCAGAAGAACTCCATTAGCAGGGACTTGCTCTCTCATGAGCGGGGGACAACAGCGACAATGCAGCCCATTACACAGTAACTCGCGTTAAGAAGGGCAGGGAAAAGACCAGTCATCAATCCTGCAAAGCGAAAGGAAAAAGACCAGGAACATCAAAGTCAAGGGGACATCGTTACGTCTGGTGTGACCACCAAGGGGGGGTGCATATATCCCCACGGTAGGAATTCCAGGGACCCCACATCTTACTCCATTTCTTAGGTTTGCCTCTGGCCACGTAAACAGTCTTCTCTCGGAACATGCACCAATCCATATTCTCGTTCCACTTCGTAACTGTGGGAGGCCTACCGGAACCCCAGAGCTGTGCAATGTCTCTTTTAGCGATCATGTTGCCCAAAGTCACCCAGCGTTCTTGTGCCACATCGCAATCAGTCGGTTCCCACACATTCAACACACATCGCCGAGCCTCAGGGAGCAGGGCCACACCCGTAACCTCCTCCATCACTGCATGCACACCAGTCCAGAAACGTAGCACCTTCGGACACTCCCACAGAATATGGAGAAAAGTACCAAGCAGGCCACAACCACGCCGACATAAACCATCACTTGTGTAACCCATGTGAAGCAAGCGGGGACCGGTGACATAGACCCTATGTAATATCTTTAACTGCACAAATCGAAGGCGAGCCGGTATGGCAACCTCCCTCGGTGAGGCTATGGCCGCGACCCAGTCCTCATCATCCAATTCTAGGCCATCGGCGACCCAGACCTCTCGCAAATGTGTGAGGAGGTCCGCTCGAGTATTGATCAGTTTTTTGTAGATCAGGGAAATGGTACTATCCGGCAGGTAACAATCAAGTAAACGATCCTCCAACGGGGAGGCTTCAGGGATGTCTGCAGGATTCAGGAAAGCGAAAAGTAGCGCATGGCGCATCTGCGCATAGCGAAAGAACTCCCGATCGCTCAGCTTATATTCCGTCTGAAGAGCTTCAAACGTTTTAAAAGCGCCCTTCGTCCAGAGATCTCCCACACGACTAATTCCAATCAAATCCCATTTCTCAAAGCCCTTAGTACGCCATAAACCACCCAACGCATCAGACGCATACAGTGGAGTCGCACGAGACAGATGGCCCGTCCATCCCGTAGCAGCGGTGGCGCAGTGCCAGGCACGTACTGCATTTTTCGTAGGACCTGTCAATTTAGTGCCTCCCTTCGTAGAATAAAGCGCTCTATTGAAATCTCTGCCCGGCAACAGTAGCTTATCCATCTCGTACGCGGGGTTCACCTCCGGGCCATATGTCCCATGGTTCACCGCCACCAACTGGGACGCCCAATAATACCTTCTAATATCAGGAAGAGCTATGCCACCGTCATACCACGGAAGGGTCAATTTAGCGAGAGCAATTCGCGGTCTCCCATCCCAAACTAGTTGCCTCTGGAGGCTCTCTACCTCACTAAAATATCGGGCGGGCACCACGTCCAGCGTATTCTGCAATGCATACAAAAAGCGTGGAAGAGACATCATTTTGAATAAGGCTGCCCGGCCAAGCGGCGATAGCGGGAGCTTCCGCCAACGAGCAACATCGGCCTGTAGCCGCTGGAGCGGGGGCAGCAGATTCAGAGCATAACGGACCGCCGGATCCAGGGACACGTGGATACCTAAGTATTTAAATCCAGAATGTGAAATCTGAATCGGACAGCCACGAGGGAGAAGAGGGGGGTCGCCAACCAGCACATAAACACAGGATTTCACCCAATTAATGACAAGCCCTGAATTGCGACCGAAGGAGTTTAATACATCAAATAACACTATCAACGATTTCCGCGGGGAGGTGAGATAGAGCAAAATATCATCTGCGTAGAGTGACACGCGATCCTCAAACGTCGGTGTCCACCGAATACCCATCATGGAGGGTTCCCACCGGAGCCACGCCGCCAGGGGCTCCAGCGCGAGAGCAAAAAGAAGCGGGGACAGGGGGCAACCCTGCCGCGTGTCCCTTCCAAGCCCAAAGGGGGTAGAAACTCTACCATTCACCACCACCTGCGCCAGCGGTTCCACGTATAACAACTTCACCCATCCAATGAATCCAGGTCCAAAACCAAACTTAGCCAGCGCCGCCCAGAGATACGACCACTCCAATGTGTCGAACGCCATCGTGGCGTCTAAGGACGCCAAAATGGCGGGCTCCTGAATAGAATCAACTCTCGCGAGGACTCCGTGGAGGCGCCGCAGGTTCAGCGCGGTGTTGCGGTGCGGAATAAAACCAGACTGGTCCGGATGTACCAGGTCACCAATGACTTTAATCAGACGATTAGCGAGCACTTTAGCGAGAATCTTAGGTTCAGCGTTTAGGAGTGAGATAGGCCTATAAGACGCACAGCAATCACGCGGCTTGCCCTCTTTATGGATCACCACAATAGTTGCTAGACGTTGATCACGCGGAAGGGAGCCGGCCTCTCGGGATGCAATAAACATCTCGCGGAGATAAGGTGCCAGCCTATCTGGACGAAGCTTGTAAAGCTCGATCGGAAGGCCGTTAGGGCCAAGAGCCTTTCCTGAACGGACCGAGCGAATCGCCGATGCTATCTCATCGTTCGTCAACGCCACATCCAGCAATTCTTTATCACCGACAGAGAGGCACGGTAATGCAATATCTCGTAGCAGTTGACGAGAGTCGTCTTCTGGCCTCTCCGAGACCGGAGAGTAGACGTCACGCAAATGGTCCGCAAAACAGCTCACAATCTCCCCCGGATCCGTAACACTCACGCCATCAGCACGCACAATCACCGGGACCACACGACTCGCTCGCTCTCTCCTCTCCAGCCATGCAATCAACTTTCCAGCCTTGTCACCAACATCATACAAGCGCCCCTGTTGTTCCCGACTAGCGAGCTTGGCCGCATCCGTAACCAACGCCCTATAATCCGACTGTTTAAGGCAAAGGGCATGGAGTTTATCCCGTGTGACCCCCCGCCCGAGATCCTCTTCCAAGTCAGTTATGTCAGACTCCAGGCGTACCACCTCCTCATTTTTACGTCTCTTAGCAAGGGAGATCAAGGATAGGGCCTGCCCACGGATGACCACCTTGAAAGCCTCCCACAATGTTACGGCCGATGAGACTGAACCCTGATTTTCTACAAAATAACGGTCAAGAGACTTAACCAAAAGGGCACGAGTTGTGGGGTCATGCAAATACCAGGGATTGATCGGTGCCACCCTCCCCCCTGCCCCCAAGACCACATCTAAGTGTAGCAGCACCGGGGAATGATCAGAGATGCCACGAGCCAGATGTCTGACCTCCCCGATCATTTGAGCTTGGGCGGCCGGCATCAGCACATAGTCCAATCTAGATAAGGAGCCGTGGGCGCCAGAGTGAAATGTAAATTGGGCGAGCCCCGGATGCATCGATCTCCAACAGTCCACAAGCCCCATAGTGTCGATAAAGCCACCCAGCCAAGAGTGCGCCCCGGGGAGGTCTCTGGGAGGGTGCCGATCCTCTCTACCCGATACCACAGAATTGAAGTCTCCACCTACCAGCAGGAGGCCCTCCGGGAGCCCAATCAGCAACCCTCCCAAATCCGCAAAGGTGGTGGTTTGCAACCCAGGGGGGACATAAACTGAAACCAAACACAAAGTCTGTCCTTCCCACCGGCCAACCAACACCACGTAACGCCCCCGGTCGTCGTGCATCACCTCATCAATTTCCAGCGGGAGAGAGGATCGAACCAAAATGCCCACCCCTCTGGATCCGGTAGTAAACAAACGGTAGCCCCTTCTAATCATAGCATGGCATGAGTGTCCCACCAAATGCGTCTCCTGCAACAGAACTACATCAGGAGAGAGACGTTTCAGATATTGTAGCACCACCCCTCGCTTCAATCGGTCCCCCAAACCATTGACATTCCATGTTAAAATGCGCAATCCCCTACCCCCCATTTCCACCACAACGGTCACCCCACCCACGTTGAGAGCAAAAAACAGCACACTGGTTGCCTGGTACAAAACAAACGCCACCCAAAAACAACCCCCCTACCGCCACCCCCCCCACTCCCGTTACACACCCCCACCCCACCCTGCACCCCTGCACAAGACCATTCAGCCACCCCAACTCGCAGTGTGCCTGTCGCCCCAACATGAACCTACTCTACGGAAAGAAAGAAAACCCCCCGAGGAGGAAGAATATCACCAGAAACCCCGCAGCCACCCAATGATGAAGGAAGGGTGATACAATCCTAAAGAAGAAAAAACAATACGTCAAACCCAAGTCGGAGGTGAACACAAAAGAGTCTAGGAACCACCAGTCATTCGTTCACACTTGATCCGCTGATCCACCACCCTCATCCTCGGCTCGTTCCTCCCCGCCGCGCCGACTGTGCAAGGTGTCAAGCCAGTCCTCAACCGCCTCGGGCCGGTTGAAAAAATAAGTCCGTTCCTCCAGTTCAATACGTAGCTTGGCCGGAAAAAGCATAGAGTACTTCAAGCCCATGTCCCTCAGCCGCCGCTTGACATTTATAAATCCCATTCGCTGTTTTTGTACCGATTGTGTAAAATCAGGATAAAAGCTGATGTCCACATTTTCATACTTCATCGGGCCATTCACACGGGAGGCCTGCAGGATTGCGTCACGGTCCCTGAAGTTGAAGATCCTGGCAATGATGGGTCGCGGTGGGGCCCCAGGCCTCGGCCGGCAACCCGGAACTCTGTGTGCCCGCTCCACCGTAAAGAATTTCGGCGCTAGTTTGTTCAGGATCAGATCTTCCACAAAGAGATCGACCGGCCAATCCTCCGACTTCTCTGGCACACCGATGAGGCGCACGTTATTCCGCCGGGCCCTGCTTTCAAAATCCTCCAGTCTCTTAACAGAGAGGTTGTTGAGGGCCCGCAAACTGCGGATCTCCGTCTGCAGTTCAGAGACATCCGTCTTGAGGCCCGATGTCGTGAGATCGAGTGATTTGACCTTTTCACTGGTTTTCGACAGGTCCGCCCTAAGTAAGTTGACATCGATCAACACGGTGTCCAGCTTGTGGGCCAGCGAGTCGAATTGCTGGTCGACCGAAGCCTTCATGGCATCGATGGCACCCATGACATCTTGCAGTGTCAATTCCGTCGAGGGTGACGGGCTCTCCTTGACGACATCCGAAAGCCCACTCGAACCGGGAGATCCCTTCTGCTGGGCATAACGGTCCATGTTGTTCGTTTGCACGTAGCCACCTCTCCGGGTAGCTCTAGACTTTTGCTTGTCACCGTCCAGCCGGGCCGCCATTACACAACAGGGAGAGCAGATCCAGTATACCTGTTAGGCGTAGCGATCTCCCTGGGGAGTCCACCTCAGTGATGGACAGCCCCCTTTGTCAATGCCACTCGACAGCCACAGATCGGTCCAAACGTAGAGCGACTGCGAGCGCCCGCCACCAGACTCGTAGAGGAAAGTCAAAAACGAAAGTGAAACCAGGGGGGGACAGGCCCGCCCAAGACCCTGGAACCGTTGTTGTTCGATTGGAGCTCGGGGACAGTGCCAACCCAAGTCCGGGGTGGTGCCGCGGGGCAGGCCTCATTCTGGAGGACAGAATAAGTCGAGTTCCCAAAGTCCGATTTAAGTTCCGAAAACAGGAATCACCTCAGCTTCGGTTCACCCGTAATATTCCTTCAAGATTGCAGGATTATAGCCAGGATAGACGTGGGAGGCTGCGAGGGTCTCGGGAGCCCTGTGCCTACGCGTCCATCTTGGTTGCGCGCTAGGCTCCTCCTGTTATTATTATTAGTGAACCCCAGTAAATCAATATGGGTCACCTGGATTCTCTGCACAGTGTACCTTCTTTTGGTGCACTTTATAGAGAGCCTGCTTCCTACAATTACCCTCAAGTTTTACGTTTGTGTGGGGATGATCCCTCACTGTTTTTGTGGAAAACCATTTTCCTTCTTTGCATGCTTACATCTGAGTAGCACTTGGAGAGAAAAGGTTGTAACAACTTACAGGGTTTTGTGTATTTTTTAAAAATGAACTTCCACCTAGACCCGTGTATGGTCCTTTGACTGTCTTGGACACTTCTCGTATTACCTTTAAACTGCATTGGTGATGCACATGGCGAGTTAGACTTCATTAATATCTGAGCATTTTAACTTCTCTGGTACCAGAATGTTAGTAATTGATGCAATGAATTTTATTTCAGGAGGACGGACTATGTGGTGACTCCAAGCTCCGGAGACGAAAAGAGGGTTTTCCAAGAGCAGGTGAGAAGAACCATTTACTTCCATTATCCAAAATTCTAGAATTGTAGGATTTATGGATCTTAATGTACTATTAAGCAAGTTGCAACAGTAGGTATGAAGTGCACAGCATCATTATTCCGTAAAGCTCAGCATTTTGCAATGCCAGTCACATCACAAAATGAATATTCTGAGGGAGTTGCACACTCTTTTGCCGCATTAATATTAGTGATGTAGGAAGCAATTTGCGATGCCCTGTGAATGGCTGCAACTGCAGTGACAGAGGCATGCAAGGCATAGCTGACTCTTATATTTTATGTAAACATGCCCTGGTAGATTATTTGTGGCCCTTTGTCAAGCATAGGTATGGGCCAATAATGACCAGAAGGAATTGAAAAGTTGCGACTCACTTATCTCCCTAATCATAAGATAATGCTTATTGGACATGTAACAGTCTCAGAGGCTGTTAGACTTCTTTATTTATTTGAGGACTTAAGGCAACCTGAAATTAGCAAACTGACATTCAGAAACAAGTGTACAAAGGGCTATGATGTAGGTGTCTACGTCTTCATCGATATTCTGTTTAAAAAACTTAAATCTGAGAACTATTAAACTGTCTTGTTCATCAAATATCATTTGGAGTGGACCGCAACTTGATACTCATCAAGAACTTCACCTTCCTCTAACACTAATTCAGGTAAATTCTTAAATGTGGATCTCCACTCAACTCCAAGTGAGTGTAAAAGCAGACATCTTCTTCTTTCTGCTCTGAACCTGGAGGTGCCTATTGCTCCTAAATATATCTCAAATGCATCAAACCAAACCGGCCACCTGACTGGTGAATCTCCAGGAGTGCCTTGAAATGATGGAGGCGGAGCAGCTTACTGCATTGTGAATACAAGAGACTCAAAGTAGATATGCTGATCAATACAGTGCAACCAGAAGCATAGTATGCTGCTAAATAGTATTCATGTCTCTTAGGGTAAAGAAATACATGAGTATTCTAGATACAGTAGAAAAACAGCAGATCATTTGTTTAAAACACCTTATAGCAAACTTTAGTGCTAATAGACAAGCAGCTGATATTCATAATTATGCCTGCCACTGTGGTAATTTTCTTGAAGTAACAAGCAAAATGATATTTTCTACCTGCAGTAGAATGATTAGTGTTCTTGTCTTTGTTTTAAGAATATGTTAATGAAAGTTTTGATGCCAGCAAACAGCAGTAGAGACAATAAGTGTGCTTGTCACTGTTTGGGTATCATTGAGTTGCTATGTTCAGTAGAATAGATTGACAGTACTGTTTGAAAATAATGATATTCACTATCCAAGTATAGTGGCAGAAACCACCTCCAAATGGCTGCAGGTTTGCACTGAAGTACTCTGAAACCGCAGGGACAAAGAACAGCTGAAGAATGGCAGGGGTGTAGCGTTCAGAAGTAGAATGCACAAGGTTATTCACAGAGCAGTAAAAATTTGCCTTTCAAATGGTGGACGCAGTACTTTGCGCCATGCTTTTTTTAGTCTTAATTAGATAAATACAAGTGCGGCCATACAAACTACTTCCAAGATGGCCTGCACAACCTGCGTTGGTTAGCATTATATGCCATAAAAACCCGGCACATGCCCATCTAAGATACACAGCCCTGGACTGTAGAGAGGTCTGCAAGTCAACGCTGGAAGTTAACATGGACTTTGCCCAAAATCTCCCTTGAAGCACCCAGTGAACGCAGTAAAGTACCTTACTCACAGAGGTGGCATGCCCCGGCATATACAACGAGGAAACCGAGAAACACAGCGCACGATCCTCAATCCAATTGTGGAGATGTTCAGGTAGCAGCTACTGTGCCATCAACAGCTGTACACCACATAGATCTGGATTCACGATGTACATAGTCTGGGGAAGCTCCTCAAAGGAAGCGACTAGCAGGGCTCGTGGGGCAGCTCCAGTCGTCACCAATAAATTTGTAGCAATAGACTACAGACGTGTTGAGAGATTTAACCAAGTTTATTTCACATAAACATAAGGAGCTGCCGAAGTAGTACACACAGGTACTTTTTGCTTATCTCGGTCCATAGCCCAACCGTCTAATTCAAATAACATTCCCAGTAGAACCTGACAAGTAGAACTTCCCCTGCAGGGATTGAGCTCAGATTGTAGACGGAATACAACACAATTAGTCGTACAACATTTTAGGAAATTTTGGTGTTTTGGACTCTAATAATTGAGGAGGGAGAAACTTCTTTATTTGTAAAATATGGCGGATGGGGCACCCCTTCTTGCTCCTTGTAGCAGTAAGATGTGTGTTATTTGATGCAGAGAGTGTTTGTCCCATATCTATGCTTTCCAGAGTGCATTGCATATTCAACATTTGTGATCAAGTTGAAGGTGTTTAAACTCTCCTTATTTGCTTCTGCCATCCTTTTTTATGCTGTTCCTGTTTCTACATTTCTCTGTACATCAGCTTTATGATGCGTTCTCTCTTTTTGGGTGTCTTAATACCACCATTCTGCTACCCACATTCTGTATCTTTCTTTCTTAAACATTCTGCAATCCGTATTGTACACACATTTTTGTACTTAGTAAAACATACCCAATGTATCCCCCTGTTCCATTTTCATAGTGCCATTATCCTTGAACTCTTATCATCGTATCTTTTTTTCATTCTCCAATATACTTTTTTCTTGCTGCTGCTCCCAGGAGCGTCTTCGCTACAGTCAGCCGCACAAGGCATTCACTTTCCGTATGCATGGTTTTGAGTCAGTGGTCGGACCGGTGAAAGGTGTGTTTGACAAGGAGACTTCCCTGAACAAAGCACGAGAACACTCCCTGCTGAGATCGGACCGTCCTGCCTATGTCACAATCCTGTCCCTTGGTGAGTAAGCGTGGGGTGATAAAAATAACATTCTCGTGCCAATATGAACTTATGCCTACCTTCAGTATAGTTGTGGTAAGCATAGGAGTGCTTTTCTTTATATTTCCGCATGTGCTGTCTCACAAACTCTTCCAAGTTCTTCATCAATTATTATTTATGTGGTAAAGTTCAGAATAATCTGATGAGCATTAACGTCCATGAAACTGAATGTCAAAAAGGTTTATATTGTCTGATTATTTTAAATTTAACACTATGATAAATATTTGTTATTCCAAAATGTGGTTATTCATATGAGTCTTGTGCAATAAGTGCTAATCGGACCACTTGATTATATAGAAACTCCCCATTCTGAATACAATAATAACCTCAGATGTTTACAGAGAACATGATCTAATGTTTCCTTATGAATACTACATATCCAACCTGCGCTGTTTACCAGAGCATGTAAGTTCAGAAGACTCTAGAATCACAAAAGTACATCAGTAGAAGTTTTTTTTTTTTTTTTTTTAAAGTTCCAAAACCTTTATTGGTACCTGACACAGTCATACATCTCACGCCTACAACCTCACGGGCCGGCTTCAGGTGACAGTTCACCACTCAGTTCACCCTCCTATACACAGCCATGTGACCGACAACCCGGAGGTCCGGCGGCAGATACCTGTTGATCAAGCATAACATTACAATTGTAGATGAAAAACATCCGGAACCCTGGGCACCAAACTAAGCACCCTGTCCATTAGGCGCATCTGCCATGTGTGCTACCTGCAATTCGGAGGTACTAGTGTCCAGGAGCAACAACCCCCATGGCAGTCCATTAGTATCACGTTCCTGAGGGGCAGATAAACAGACCTCCCCTAGGTGACCCGTGCGGCCCCTGAATCAGCAACCCCCTGTGATTGGGTCTCCGCAGCCGCGGAGGCGGTATAAGCCGCTAGGTACTCCTTAAACGGGTCCCAAATGTCCCTAGCTCTGCTAGTTAATGGTTGCGTCTCAGCATAGATAGTACTCTGTTCCTGGCAGTACAAAAGATCCCCTATCCAGTCCTTAAATTTCGGTGCGCGCCCTCTGCCCCACCGGCATGCAACTCTCCGCTTCGCCAATAATAGTGCAATGCTCCCCAATTTGCGAGTTAGCTTTGGTATCGATACCGTGTAGCCCAACAGCATCACCAGCGGATCTAACTCCACCGGAGCCCCCAACATGGCCGTCAATGCTGTATGCACCTGCACCCAGTAATCTGCCACTCTCGGACACATCCACGCCAAATGCAGGAAATCTGCACCCTCCGCCTGACACCTCTCACACTTGTCATTATCCGACAGGCGAAATCTAAGCTTTTTGACTGGCGTGTAATACATTCGCTGTAAGAATTTGTAATGGATAATACGCAGTCGGCTACTGGAGGAAATCTGGGATGTGAGCTCACAACAATACGTCCACTGCTCTTCCGTGATGTCCCTGCCTAGTTCGAGTCTCCACTGCTGGAGTGCCCTACAGTCCAAACTTCCACTGCGTGCACGTATACTGCTGTATAATTGCGAGACTAAATGCCTACCATCCGTTGACGTAAGCAGGGCTTGCAGAGGCCTCACCGTGACGGGTTCCTCCGGGAAGCGTGGTAATATCTTCCGCAGCCCCCTCCGCAACCGGACATAATAAAAGACATCCAGCGGCGTGGGCCGATATCCCCCAAACAACTGCTCTTGTGTCTTGAACTGACCACTGGCGAAGAGGTCGCCCCAATGCCGAATTTTAATTCTAGCGCATAGCCCCTGGAACCCTCCTTCCTGCAACAGCGACAAGTCTGGGTGATAAACTAGGGGCAACGTCGGGGCATACAGAAAGCCAAGCGCCAGACGACGTAGTATACGCTGCCACGCATCTACCGTGCACGGCACCGTAGTGAAAGGCGTATCAAATGCGCTTAATGGGCCCTGAAGAACCCCCGTCAACGGTAGGGGTCGGGATATCCAGTCCTCCACCGCCAGCTGCGGCAGGAAGGGCACAGGTGCAAACCAGCAATAAGCAAAGTGGGCCTGCGCGCTCAAATAATACTCCAGAAAGTCTGGTACATCAAAACCTCCAGATGCGTACGGCCGAGTTATAATCGACCATGCCAGTCGAGGCTGCTTACCAGCCCAAAACAGCCGCAATAATTCGGAACACAATGTTCTAAAGAAATACGTACCCGGATAGTACGGTATGTTCTGAAAAAAATATAAGAAGCGAGGCAATACCACCATCTTGATCAGCGAAGCCCTGCCTGCCATGGTGAGCGGCAGAGACACCCAACGGGTAACATCCTCCGTCAGCTTAGTTATGGCGGTACCGTAATTCAGCCGCAACGTCTCCTCCCTTACCTTCGAGATCTGAACCCCCAAATATCTGAGATCCGACTCACACCAGTCCAGCGGGTAGTCCAGTGGAAAGCGGCCCACCGCAGGCGTCGGGGGAAAGAATTGCGACTTCTTCCAATTTATTTGGATGCCCGACAGGCCCCCAAACACTAAGAATTCTCGGAGCAGCGGATTAAGGTTGACCTGCGGATCTACCACATACAACGTTAAATCATCCGCATAGAGAGACACATCAATCTGCCGTTGGTAGCATTTAAAGGCACTCTGCTTATGTAATTGTCGGATACGGCACGCCAGAGGTTCCATCGCGATAGCAAATAATAATGGGGAGAGCGGGCACCCCTGTCTAGTGCCTCTTGTCAGCGGGAACGAGTCGGACACCTCACCATTAATCAGCACTCTCGCTTTCGGGTCAGCATAGAGCAATTTGATCCATGCAACAAATATTTTGGGGAAACCCATCCTGTACAGGATGGCAAACAGGTAGTTCCACTCGACCGAGTCAAATGCCTTGGTGGCATCAAGAAATACTGCCGCTACTGGCAGTTCCGGCGCAATCGTATTGATCAAGGAAAAAAGCGTACGCAAATTACTGGCCGTCGAGCGACCCGGAACAAAACCCGACTGATCTGGAAGGGCAATTTTCGTCATCAGCAGAGAGAGCCTAGTGGCAAGCACCTTCGCCAAGATCTTTGCGTCACAATTGATTAGGGAGAGCGGCCTATATGAATCACACTCCGCCGGGTCTTTTCCTGGCTTCAACAATGAGGTGATCAGTACCTCCCTCATTGTCCCTGGAAGCACTCCCACCTCAAGTGCGTCCTCATACACCTCCCGAAGCACCGGAGCCATGATATCAATATAGCATTTATAGAATTCAGCTGGGAGTCCATCGAGCCCTGACGCCTTACCATTACTCAGAGACATAATCGCCTCCCGTTTCTCATCCAGTTCAAATGGGGCTCCGAGAAATTCCCTATGGTCATTGCTTAACCAGCATAACGCCACATCATCCAGAAAGTCCCCAAACACCGCCTCCCCACCACTGCGGGCTTCATACAACTCCTCATAATGTGCAGTAAATTGACTCAAGATTCCCTTCGTATCCTGACAGAGGGCCCCTTCCCGATCTCTGATCTCCAATATATGTGTGGATCCCCGTGCATGCCTAGTAATCTCCGCTAAGGCACGACCTGGTCTCTCTCCTTCGCAATATCGGCGGGCTTGCCAGTATCTACCCCTGAATTTGGCCTCCCTATCTGCTTCCCGCTCGTACAACGTGAGTCGTTCTCGGAATTCCTTATGGAGCGGCCCCATCGGTTCCTGGGCCATCCTAGTTTCCAGCTCCGCTAGTTCCGACTCTAATTTGGTGAGCGAGCCTTGTATTGCTTTTAGCACCCCAAAGCTCTTAGATATGTAATACCCTGTGACCGTCACCTTGAATGACTCCCATATGGTCTCAACACTGTCCACTGACCCCTTGTTGCGGGGAAAAAACTTGGCTATCTCGTCCCCCAATTCCGCCTGAAACACCGGATCTAAGAGTGCCGTGGGTTGCATACGCCACCTGGGAGCTGCCTTACCGCAACCCGGGAGCGCCACCTGGACCAATACAGGGCAGTGATCCGAATACGACCTCGGTAAGTGCACCACTCGCCCTAGATCCACCGCTAAGCCAGTGGATAGAAAACAGTAATCCAGCCTGGCCCAAGTATTGGCATATGTTGTGAAGTGCGTCCCCTCTCGGACCCCAGGATGCACCAACCGCCAACTATCCACGAGTCCCCCTTCTGCCACTATGCCCACCATGGCATCCCTCGCTCCCTTATTGTATTGCGGGCTACCATCCGACCTATCAAGCCCCGAGGCCATAGTGAGATTAAAATCCCCCCCCCATAGGATATGCATGGAACCCGCGTTCAGTATCTTGCCCCATAGCATGGTGAAGAAGGCAGGCGAATCCACATTTGGCCCATAGCAGTTTACGATGGTGACCGTATCAGTACCAAGTCTGCCCCACACCAATACAAATCTCCCCTCCTTGTCCGTATGGTCACCTAGCATCACGAACGGCACCTCTTTCTTGATCAGTATCGCCGTGCCCCTTGCATACCCTGAGTACGAAGAGAAGCTCCGCACAGCCGCCCATTTGCTGGCAAAAGTGTAAGTGGCTCGAGGACTAAGGTGCGTTTCCTGTAACAACGCGATTTGCACCTTATGCTGTTCCAAGTAAGCCACCACCCTCCTACATTTCCTGGCGTCATTTAACCCCCGAACATTCCAAGTGGCGACAGTGACGTGTGACTTACGCGCTTTATCAGCCATGCGTCGTTAACCTCCCACGATCCAAAGCAGTCACCCAGTTCTGCATACCGTGCCCGCCCCAGGTGCCTACCGCCCAACAGGTTACCCCCTTTACCCCCTCAAATTTAATATGCAGAAGAAGCTCTATCTGTAGCGTAACACATTGCAGCCCACTCCTTACTCCATAGATAAAAAACCCATCCTCAGTACCATGCTCTCTATCCCGGTCCGGAACTACAAACATACAAACCATAACTACAGCCCATGACCCCACCCTCCTCCCACTGAAGCAAACCCCAACTTGCCAGACCTGTATCCCCCCCTCCCCACCCACAATTGCCCCAAACAGCAGGGCAAGTACATTCCCAAGACCCCCAACATGTACTAGGGTGTTTCCCATCAGGAAGCGAACCTAGGTGGCACCACCAGCTCCCGCCCCAGAAACGCCAGCCCGGCCACACAGTGTGCAGTCCAGCTCAGCGATATGAGGAGGCGTCCGGCGCTAGAACTGGATCCACCCGAGTCCCATCATAAGCAGACCCCTGCCTCCCATAGCAGCAGCCAGCACTATACCACAGCCCGTGCAAACTTCAACAAGATTCTCCTGCAGTGCAGCGCCCCACGATAGGCCACCACCCCACCACGCTCGCAGCCACAGAGCGCCCAAGCCCAATCAGCCCCCCGTGCAATTTCTCATAGCTGGCCACCCCAGTCCCAGTCCTCAGTCCACCAGTACACCTGCACTTGTGGCCTAATATGCCAAATACAGTCACCCCACTCACTGTTCACCGGCCACAAGTTCCTCACGCCGGGGGTCCTCGTCGTTTCCAGCTCCAGTCTCAGATCTGCGGGAGCGCTTGTGCTGTTTGATGAAGTCCTCCACCATCTGAGGATTCGTGAAGAACTTCTGCCTCCCCTGGTATGTGACCCGCAAGCGCGCCGGGTAAAGCAACGCATAATCCATTTGCAGGTCCCGCAGTTTCGCCTTAACTGTTATAAATTTCCGACGTTCCTCCTGCACCATCGGTGTGAAGTCTGAATACAGCGTGAAGGAGTTGCCATCATAGGATAACGTGCGTGTGGTCCGTGCGGCCCTCAAGGCGGTGTCCCGATCTCGATAATTGAGCATCCGGGCGATGATCGGCCGGGGCGGCGCTCCCGGCTTCGGTCTGGGGCCCAGGGCTCGGTGCGCCCTCTCCACAATAAATTGGGGAGAAAAAACATCCGATCCAATCGCCGCCACCAACATCTTCTCCACATAGTCCTCCATTTTGCCCACATTCGTCGACTCCGGAATACCCACGATGCGTACATTATTCCGCCTACTGCGCGCTTCCAAATCCTCATTCTTAGCAGCGATGAGGCGCAGCAGATTGTCCATTCTGGATAACTGTGAGGTGTGCTGCGCCACCGTATGCTCAGCGTCCGAGATTCGCTGTTCCGCCCCCGTTATTCGTTCCTCCTGGACGTCCAGCTTCTGCACCACCGCATCCATACGGGACGACATTCTGTCCACTTTATCTGCAATCGTCGCAAACCCTTGACGCATCTCTCGTAGGACATCTTGTAAATTGGGCGCCGCGTCTGTCGAACCTCCTGCCGGCATCGGCGGCTCAGCCGAACCACGAATCTCTTCCACCACCTTGGTCGACTTCTTGCTAGCCTCAAACGTGAGTTTGGGCTGTTTCTCGTCCGTCCTGCCCATTCTGCCCTCCGGTCAGTACACTCCGCCAACAGCCGTGGACACCTCCCCGGGACCAGAAGCAACGCTGATGTCTCTCCGCACTTCTCTGGAGTTGGTGCCCCTCTTTACAGCGCAAGTCCAAGCTGCCAGGATGCCCAATCGAAATGGTGCAGTCCAGTCGCCACCAGCCTCACCCTCCACGCACACTCACTGTGCTTCACGGTAAGCCGGCCGCCTCACCAGCATAGCAGGGAAGCAAGCCATACGTAGTCCGTGCCGCCGTCCTGCCCAGCACTCCCTCCTTCCACTGCGGACACCAGCGAGGCACCATGCGACACCGCCCTCTCAAAGCAACGCCGGGGTTCGCCGCCCCAGTCAGTGGCATCCAGCTCCTCCAAGCCCAGCGTCACGGCCCAGTGTCTGCGCTCTTGCTCATCTGCGCTCCCAGCTGGCCATCCACAGTGCCCGGGGGCCCCTGTTCCGAGTCATCCACAATGCCCGAGGCAGGGGGGCGAGGGGGGGGGGGAGGGCGACACCACTCACCCCCACGCGGTCCAGATGGCACCCGGCTCCCCCACAGAAGGCCGCCACCAAACACCGCCGGAAAACGGCAAAATTAGCGTTCCACCACAATGGAGGGGGGGGGGGGGAGAATCTCCCCGTTAACGAGCGCCACTAGCTTCTCCAATTCCTGTCCCGCTCCGCCGCTACCTCCAAGGCGCCGAGTCCCTCCAAGGTATCGTCACCGGTCCCAGCGTCCACGGCCTGCAGCCAGTTGCTCAACCCCGGCCTCTCGTACCCGCCGGATCCGGCAATGCAGCTCCGCACGTCCAAGCCTCTCACTCGCCGCCGCTAGCGAGGCTCCGTTCTCAGGGACCAGGCATCCGTCACCTGTCAGCCGCCGCCAGTACCGTCCGGTACCTGCACCAATGTTCCACACTCGATTCTGGGACCCAGGTGCCCCAAATAAGGATAATTTGGCGGATTATAACCGCCGGACGACGGGAGCTCTACACGGAGGCTTCCATGCACCCGTGCGCCACCTAGCGCTCCCCAAGTACATCAGTAGAAGTTGTCTCCCCCCCCCCCCCCCCCCAAGATTTCTGACTGATACATTAATTTAGAAACCATTCAAATAAGGTGAAGTGTGCTTAAATCGATAATTTCCTTCAAGGAACACGGTAATTTTCTTTTTTAAAGTCAGCCAGGTCTATCTGAGAACAGATACTCTTGAATTTGAACTTTACTTTTGTCTTAAATCCTTTCAGGTGTCTGTCTACTTCTCAGTGCAACTTCCCTGGCCTTGTGTAGATCCAACTCTGTCCGGGCCACCTTGAAAAGTGTGAATCCG
The DNA here is from genome assembly GCF_964204655.1 of Triturus cristatus. Lineage (NCBI taxonomy): Eukaryota > Metazoa > Chordata > Amphibia > Caudata > Salamandridae > Triturus > Triturus cristatus. The sequence goes on along the minus strand of NC_140584.1, from coordinate 28,922,547 downwards.
GGATTAACTTTGACTTCTGATCCTTCATTTGTATGATTTGATCGTCCATTAATTTATTACAAAAGGGGAGAAAGTGAATCATAACCATTAGCTACAGCTTTAAGCTAAACTTTACAAGTCAGTGTGGCTGTGAGCTGAACTAAGGTAACATTAGCCAATCCCAAAATGTTGCAGTTGTGCTATATTAAGCCTCTTGGGTAACTTCACTAAAAATGTTGCAGGCCTCTATGTTAGACCAGGTATTAGTTTGACATTGATCAATCTGAGCTGTGACTCAAAGCAATGACCAGTCCCATTGTCATTTAGATGCTGCAGTGCATGATTTAATGCTTTGGCTGTGTTTTTAAGGCTTGCTAGGTGACAAGGAGTAGAGCATGATCTTCCTTCATAGGGCAGTAGATTGAATTCACAAGTTTCTTTTCCCTATGGGTTTTCAGCGCTACCTTAGATTGAAGAGGATCCTGAAGCAATCTTTGGCCTGCACCTATGGTCTAAGCTGGTCATTCGCCTTCCATGCAGCATTCAAGTTCTCAAGATTTTGATCAATCAAGAACTTCATGGCCAATCCACTATCAGTCCAAGCAATAATCATTGATATTTGAACCCTCCTCTGAGGTGGTTCCAAACAGGTCAATCAAATGTTTAATAGGTTACAGACTTAGCCTTTATATCTTGCATACACAGATCATGCAGAAAGGAGATTAAAGCTGGGAGCACCCTAAGGCAGGGTGCTGAATATTGCATGTAAGGGCATACCTGCATGAGCAGATATGCTCCTGCGCTAGTCAGTACAAGTGATGAGGTAAGTCATGTTAAAACATGTGCAGGAGACTTGTGAAAATAAGTTTCCCAGCTACATAATGGCTTAATTAACAATAGGGATGTCCGTTAGCACACATATTGTATTAGTAAACCCACACTGATTTACCAATACATGCACCCCGAGCATACCTCAGAATGTATTCATGGTGATTCTAAGGCCACCACAGCGATAAAGTGTGATTATAGTAATGCTCAGTCCCCACAGAAATAGCGTGTTGTTATAGTTGTGCTCCGGTCTCCTCAGTGAGAGTCTGTAATGGTAATCATGTTGAAATCCTTGCAGAGATATATTGTATTTTTAGTAATACCCATGACACTGAGGAGAATATGTGTGATTATAATGATGCCCAAATCCCGTCAGAGATAGTGTGTGATTATAGTCATGTTCAATTCCCTTTAGAAATAGTGTGTGAATATAATCATGTTGAAGTCCCAGCAGAGATAGTGGTTGATTACAATCATGCACAATCCCCCACAGACATAGGGCCCGATTACGATGCGGTTAGGAAAGTATTCCCACCTAGGGCCCGATTACAATGCAGTTAGGAAAGCCTCCCAACGGCATTTTCTCCTTCCGAATCAGATCGGGAATGTGTCTTCCGGACGAGGGCCTGATTATGATGCAGTTAGGAACATAGTCTCCCATTGAAGTCAATAGAAGTCGAACTAAATTGTATCTAGAAGCATCCGGATGCATCGTACTCGGACGGTCGGACTCTCCCGATCCGAGTGGGTTGGAAACCATTTCCAAACTGATTCGGTCGGGAAGATTTCCTAACTGCATCGTAATTAGGCCCATAGTGTGTAATTATAGTAATGCCCAGGTCCACACAGAGATAGTGTCTGATTATAGTTGCGTTCAAGTCTATTCAGTGGTAGTGTGTGGTAATCATCATGTTGAAATCCCAGTAGAGATAGTGGGTGTTGCAATCATTCCCAGGTCCCCACAGAGATAGTGTGTGATTATACGGATCCCCAGGTCCCCACAGAGATAGTGTGTGATTATACTGATCCCCAGGTCCCCACAGAGCTAGTGTGTGATTATACTGATACTCCGGTCCCCTCAGAGATAGTGTGTGATTATTACCATGTTGAAATCCCTACAGAGATAATGTTTTATCCCAGTAATGACCAAGTCCCCACACAGATACGTGTAATCATAGTGATTCCAGGTGCCCCACAGAGAAAAAGTGTGATAAGTGCACACAGAGATAGTGATTTTTATAGATGTGCTCAAGTCTCCTCAGAGATGGTTTTTGATGATAATTATGTTGAAATCCTTACAAAGATAGTATGTATATATAGTAAGATCCATGACACTGCAGAGATTATGTGTGATTATAGTGATGTCCAAATTCTGAGAGAGAGTGTGTAATGATAATCATGTTGAAATCCCATCACAGATAGTAGGTATTTACAATCATGCCCAGGTCCTCACAAAGATAGTGTGCGATTATGCTGATGTCCAGGTCCCCACAGAGATAGTGTGTGATCATAGTAACATTTAAGTCCTGATAGAGATCAGGGTACCTAAAATAAACCCACTACCACGGATAGAGTAATTTCACAGTTGCACGCACATACATTCATCATACGCTAGGGCCCATTTCACTAACATACGCTCAAATACTCTACCAGCATAAGACCTGTGGGAAGAAAACCCTGCATCTATATCCAGGACGATAGGACCTAATTATAGTGGTTATCCTTAATCATACTCTATACAATCTATACAACAATAATCAAAATGTACTCAATAATTGACAAGAAAGAATATTCAACACCATGTTTAAAAGTTATATTGCTTTATCTAAAATTAGTCAATGTAAAATCAATCAGAATAAATCATTTCTCATAGTTACCTATTCTAACTAAGTGTCAGAACGGGTCAGGACCAGTCTCTCGGTAAAGTCTCTCAGGACAGAGTCCTCAGCATCGAACCTCAGCAACGCGTGAAGGTGGCCAAAAGAGTGGGGAGAGCCCTCCCTAAACTAACAGTTTTTATAGTGAAAAATACAATAGAAACACACATAAAGTTGGCTGAATAAACTGTATCACTGAGCAGAACGAGAAGGAAGAAATGTAACATTGCTACATCTGTAAATCTCCGCTCAGGAAAAGTCACAAGACGTGAACTACGGAACAGGAACCAAGAAAATAAAACATGTAACACATTTAATCCGGTTTCTCCTCGGCCATCGAGCCACAGTTCAGAGTTTCCCTCTAAGGCTCCTTTGTCTTTCGAGATGGCCAAGGACACTTTCACTTTTCTTGGAGAACACCCAAAGCTGCTGCCGTCCTCATGGAAAATTTCATAGAAGGACCATGGTCAGTTGTCTTCGACCTTTTTCCAGCAGGGGTCTCTCTTGTCACGTCTTTCACATATTCACTCGAGGCCAGGCTCTCAAAATTAGCCATCATGGATTAGGCCTCCATAGGCCACAATAGACCATCTCAATTAAAAGAAATAAAACCAACGTTACTACAGCATAATGATTAAACAGTGTTAGCCCCACTAATACCCTTATGTGTACGCATTTATCTAGCTTTGCGACATAAAAAGCATTAATTCAGACAGCGTTTTGTGCTTAAAATAAATAGCACACAGCAACATTTAAACATGAAAACTTGCACGTTATTGTAAATACAAGAACAGCACAAATAAGCTAACCCTCATGTAACTTTCTCTTGTGTTAGGACAAACAGGTTGATTAGTAAAACACACTTGCACAAGACAAATAATTAATTGTTAAATATTAATAAATTAATAAAACGCATAGACATGCCAGAGCTTCAAAAGCCCCAGAATTTTCTAAAAGAAAACTCTGCTCCAGCAATCCCCCCTTTGGTGATTTTATCACCAAATAAACCCAAAAAAAAAAATTAGTGAAAATTTAGTCCCATTTTAGGAAATCAGAAATGTCTCTTCCCTTTAGACAACATTAAACACCAGTCACTCTTTCATCATCTCTCTTTGTCTCTAAATAAACACTCTCCCTCAATTCTTCTAGTTCAATCTCTTCTGGTTCTCTTTTTGAAATTTTCGAATTCTTGTTTTTCTTTTCATTTTTCAATTTCTCTTTCCCTTTCCTGTTTTTACAACACACACACACCAATCTTAGTATCAGTAAAGCAACAATTATACAAGACAAGGGAAACAATATTCTACCTATAATAGTACTACCTATTTTTGCAATAAAATCCTTAACAGCTATCATCTTATTAGCTAGTTTAGTCCATAAACTCCCAGTCTCAAGTGGTACTAAATCTTCATGCAAATCAGTAATATTTTTGATATAGACCTTCAAGTCTTTACTTTCGTCAGGAATGTAAGTGCAACAATGTTGAACTTTCAAAATTCCACAAACTCCACCCTCCTTAGCCAAAAGAATATCAAGGGCAAGTCGATTTTGCATAGACATGGCACGTACGGCACTTAATTCCGTATTCACCAAAAGAAACCCTCCTGCGGTATTTGTCGATAAGCGATCAACCACTGTGGACAGTTTCCGAATTCCATAAGCATTCAAAGAAATTCCCACTGCTGGAATCAAAACCCCAAAAATATCACCCACAATTTCAGACCAAGTTTCTCTCTTAAAACGTGTTAATAAGTTAATGTCTTCTACATCTTTTACTTTATCTGTATGAAAAATCTTAGGAAAAACCAGGCCCACATAACATGTGCCATACCAATGGTCAGGCAACTTGTAATAAGCCTTGTTCCCACAAACATAGTACACTCCTGGAAAAATCGTATCTTCTCCACCTCTGAAACCCCAACCTGTCGCAATGAAGTATGTATCATGGCACTCACTAGTTCCCACAAAATATGTATCATATTGGGAGTTCCTTCTGGTAATGCATAGTTTACCCTTCTGCGGTGCATCTAGAGCCAAAGTTGGACTAGCCCCATTCCTCAATTCTTTTCCAATTTCAATGTCCCAAATTGTCTCACTCACTTCATATTTTCCCCCTTTCTCATGCATGTTCAATCTCCTTTCCTCTACCATATCCAGGAAAGCTCTCTCCTCTTCTTTCAAACTGCAAGTTAAATTATTCTTAAAAATGTAATCTAATGTTAATACTTTTTCTTCAATAAAAATCTCACCAAAAGTGTTAGCTTCTTTAGCTGGATTCAGCTCCTTATTCATTGGCAAGTGCCCAAAAATACTATCTCTGTTAGACATCTTATAATCTATTTTCCCTAACAAATAAAAAACACTACTTAAAATACTACAAGAAATACCATATGTAGCTGGCAAATGGTGATAAGTAACACCCTCTGAAACGGATGCAGGTAATTGCATGCAGACATAGCAATCCCTTACTTCCATTGTCTTCACATATTCATATAACAGTTTAGAAAAAACATTACTAGAAAAATTATTAATTGACCTATCTTTGTGTATGTAACTACTACTTCTAATTGGAACTGCTTTTTGTGAATTCTTCTCTACATTAGTCACATTTTCTATATTCATTCCAAATTCTACTCTAAAAGTAACTAATAAAATTAAAACACCCCATAGAAGCATTAATAATCCAGTACAACAGCAGCACATTCTGCACCACCTCCTCAAAAAGGCACATCTATTTCTATTTTCCTCTATGTTAGCCATTTTAGTTTAGCTTCTACTACTCCACTACTGTTTGAACTTCTTCAATTCTTCAGCAATTCTTCAGCTTTCAGTTTATCCAAATGATTTCCTCGTTCACTTGATCCAAGTGAATCCTTCTTTCACTCAGTTTGGATACTTGTCATTCTTCACTTCAATTTCTTCAACATCAAATTGTATCAGATCTCCAACGTCGGAATCCTCAGTACTCGACTCTTCTCCAATGTCAGTCAAAAGTACTTTCAGAATTTCACCAGTATTTTCCTCAACCACTTTTCTCAAGACCACTTCCGGATTATCTCGAGTCACTGTTTCTTCTTTTCCTTCTTCAGACAGTGTCACATAAGACCATTCCGGTGATCTGTACTTTTGGTTGGGTCTTTTAACTCTTCTTATTTCTACTGGTTCTTTTGATTTCTTTGATTCTTTTTCTTCAGCTCTCGAAGTTTGGCTTGATACTTCATTCACTTGTTCAGCTTTTGATGAATTTGCTCTTATTACTCTGTATCTCACCCTTTTCACTCGGTTGTTAGGCCAACGATCTCCTTTCACAACCTTTTTCGGCCTCAATTCTTTAACACTCTTCTCTCCAATCGAAGTTCTCTTTCTCAGAACTCGACCTTCTGTTTGTTCATCTTCATCATCTGTTTCAAGTGCCTCTTGTTTCCGTTTCCCAGTAGCTTTTCTTTTCTCCACAGATTTTTTCACCACTGTTTGAGACTTCCCTATTTCTGTCCCTCCTCGGGTCTCCGACACGCAATCTTCTTGCTGTCTACTTGTCCCTTCACCTAACTCCTCATCAATGTTCCCTACACCTCCTCGGGAGTCTTCCGCAATCTGTCCCTCTCTATCTTCATCTGACCCTGTTTCTTCAAGAATAATCTCAAGTGGTTCTTCAATCTCCTCCTCTTCTGATTCAGGAGTAGTCTCTGTGTGATTTCTCTTTTCTTTTCTTTTTTCTCCACTGCTACTCGAAACTTCAGGCTCCGTAACAGAATTTGATTTTCCCTCTGATACTCGCAGTCAATCTCTTGAAGCTCTCTCTGCTTCTTTTCTCACTGATTCCGTATCTTCAGGATCTTCACCATCACTGGAATCTGACTCTTCATAATACTCTTCACCAGTTCCCTCTCTCGGGCTTGGAACTCTCAGAGTATGACTTGCATGTACCCAGTGCTTCACTCCAGCACACTTTACTGCAGTCGTTGTAGTCAGAATGACTTGTCTTGGCCTTCCCCACCTTGGAATCAAGCAATTTCTTCTTCTGTGCACCTTAATCCTCACCCAGTCACCTGGACTCAGATCATGGGCTTGCTTCTTCTCAAGTGTGGTAGCTTCTTCTCCATTCTGGTGAAACACAGAATGAACTGCGTCAGCCAGGCCTTTACAGTAATCCAAAATCATGTCATCAGTTATTGACACCAACTTATTCACAGGCACGAATGCATGGCGCATAGCACGTCCCATGATTATTTCATGCGGGCTCAAACCAGTAGTTCTATCTGGAGTAGATCTCATTGTCATCAGGACAAGAGGTAACACATCTGGCCATTTCATGCCAGTGGCTAAACACATCTTTCCAATTCTATTCTTGATTGTGCCATTGATCTGCTCAACCACACCAGAAGCCTCTGGTCGGTATGCACAATGTAACTTCTGCTGTATTTTCAATGCTTCACAAATTAAACCAATAAGTTCATTTTGAAAGTGTCTACCTCTGTCAGACTCAACTGTAACTGGAAACCCGTACCTAGGAATCAATTCCCTCAACAGTAATTTTGCCACTGTTAATCCATCATTTCTTCTAGTCGGGTAAGCTTCCACCCACCTTGAAAACAAACAGACTACCACTAGAACATACCTCAGTCTGTTCACTTGGGGCATCTCAATGAAATCAATTTGCATTCTTGTAAAAGGACCTCCTTCTCTGCCAATTGTCCCTAGACTCACCACTGTCTTTTTCCCTGTGTTAAATTGCTGACAAATCAAACACCTTTGACAGATGCTCTCCGCAATTGTCCTAAACTTTGCATTGTACCAGGTTTGTTTAAAGGACCTTATTATCGCGTCCCTCCCCAGATGTCCCTGGCCATGATACATCCTTGCCATTGACGACAAAATTGAGTTTGGCATTACTGGTCTGCCATCTCTGTAGACCCAAAAATGGTCTGTTTCCCTTGGAGCACATCCTGCTTTAACCCAATCTTGTTTCTCTTCTTCTCCTGCCTCATCTTGTAACTGCTTTACTTCATCCCACGTTTCTAGGACATTAGTAAACATCACAGAAAGGAAAGACATTTCTTCCATCCTATCCCTGTTAATTGATTGGTTTGTTTTGGCGCAATACTGCGCCACATCGTTGGCATACCTGTTACCAACAGTGATAAAATCGTCCCCTGAACCATGTGCGGCACATTTTACAACCGCTAACTCCTTAGGCAGCTGTATCGCCTCAAGCAATTTTCCAATCAACTCAGCATTCTTTATCGGAGTTCCACCCGATGTCAAGAAACCTCTTTGTAGCCACAGTTGGCCAAAGTCATGCACCACTCCAAATCCATACTGACTATCTGTCAACACAGTTGTTCTCAAGTCTTTCCCAATCTCACAAGCTTTTGTCAATGCCACTAGTTCAGCAACTTGCGCAGATTTCACTCCTTTCAATGGTGATGCTTCCATAACCTCTGAAACTTTGCACACTGCATATGCTGCACATAACACACCATTATCATTTCTCAGGCACGATCCATCCACAAACAACACATGGTCATTCTCAGGTAAGGGAAGATCCCTTATGTCTGGTCTCGGTTTTGTACAGTACTCAAGCACATCCAAACAATCATGATCATCTTCCATCTTTATACCCACATTTTCAATATCCGGCAAGAGTGTCGCTGGATTCACATTCACACATCTCTCAAGAGTCACATTTGATGCTCCCAGAATCACTTTTTCATACTTAGTCAGCCGACTATGTGACATATGCTGAGTTCTGCTTCTTGTCAAAAGAATTGCCACATTGTGAGGTACGAATACCCTTACAGGATACCCCATTATGATCCCCTCACTCTGTTCTAGGCTTCTGCATGTCGCAGCTACAGCTTTCAAACAACCTGGTAACCCCACGGCTACAGTGTCAAGTGTCGATGAGAAGTATGCAATAGGCCTTCTCAATTGCCCATGTTTCTGGATTAACACTGAAAGTGCACATCCATTCCTCTCACTGCAGTACAATTCAAATTCTTTTTCGTAGTCAGGCATACCCAAAGCTGGGGCCTCACACATTTTAGTTTTGAGCTCTTCAAATGCTGCCAATTGTTCTGCATCCAGATCTAACGGATCTGTCATTTCACTTTTTGTCAATTTAATCAATGGCTTTGCTATCAGGGAAAAATTAATTATCCACTGACGACAATATCCCACCATACCCAGGAACATTCTCACTTCTCTCTGGGTCTTTGGAGCTTTCATTTCTCTGATTATTCTGATCCTGTCAGTAGTCACTTTTCTCAGACCTTTTTCAATATTATGTCCAAGATAATGCACTTCTTTCTTGCAAAATTGCAATTTGGCTGGAGATACTTTTAACCCTCCATCTGCCAGATGATTCAGTAAAGCTATGGTATCCACTTCACAAGCTTCACGTGTCTTTGATGCCACAAGTAGGTCATCAATATATTGTACTAGCACTGAGCTCTCAGGCATGATCAGACTTTCCAACGATTTTTTCAATAACTGATTGAATATCGAAGGACTCTCCGTATACCCCTGTGGGATACGACACCATGCTAAAATACGCTGGCCAAACCTAAATGCAAAAATCGGCTGGCTGTCATGATGCAATGGAATTGAAAAGAACGCATGACACAAATCAATCACCGTATACCACTCAGCATCATGTGGAATTTGATACAGAATCACTGATGGATTTGGCACAATGGGACAACATGCCACCACAATTTGATTAACTTTTCTCAGATCCTGCACAATCCTGAACTTGCCATTGGGCTTTTTCAGTCCCATTATCGGTGAATTACACGGACTACTCAATAGTTCTCTTAGGACTCCTTGCTGAATCATTTTCTCAATTATAGGAGTTATCCCTTCAATTATTTCTGGTGTCATTTTGTACTGAGGAATGTTAGGATATGTAATTCCCTCTTTCACTGCAATTTTCACTGGATCTACATTATTCATCAATCCCACATCCTCTCCTGTAAAATCCCAAACTGCTCTTTTCACTGTGTCTCTCAGCACTTGAGGCAAATCCTCCGGATTAAACACTGGAAATGCACCAATTAACTCACTTTCTCTATTTTCTAGAGTCATTCGGTAGAAAACATCATCATCTGGTGTCTCAAAAGCTATTCCATCTGGTGTACAAAAAATTGTGCAATTCATTTTACACAATAAGTCCCTACCTAACAGGTTCACTGGACTCGTGTCACAGACAATAAATCTGTGCATGTCTGAAAATTTCCCTATCTGTACTCTTACTGGTTCAGTAAGACGTGTTCTGATCTGTGTATTGGCTACACCAACTACTTGGATTGCTTCATCCGAGAGAGGAAGATTTTTAACATCTGTTGACCTGACAGTTGATCTTGTCGCACCTGTGTCTACCAAAAAAGTAACACTCTCCTCATTTATTTTCCCATCCACAAATGGTCCTGCCTGGTCTATTTCTAGAGTTGCACCAAGTATGCACTCTTCTTCCTCTCCTCGGCACCGTCAATAATCACCCTCAGACTCACTTCCTTCACTCTTTAACAAGTACTGTTGTACTTTGTTAGTACGTCTCGGTTTGTTTACCTGCTCATCATTGAAGAATCCTGAGTCCTGATTGTACTTTTGTACCCCTCTATTCTGCGGTAAGGGCGGTTTTGGCTCTTGACTCTGCTGTCTCACAACTTTCTGCTGTTGTTGCTGCTGGTTATTCCCATCATTCTGCACCTGTTGATTTAAGGATTTACCCTCATTATTTACTAATGGTGGATTAGGACATTCAGATCTCCAATGTCCCAGCTGGCCACAGTTGTGACAAGGGAACTTCTTTTTGGCTTCCTCAAGACTTCCCCTTCCTTTTCCTGCAAATCTCGGTCTATTTCCTCCATTATTTCCTGCATTATTTGCCTGTTCCACCAACTGTGCTTCCTGTCTTTCTGCAACTTTCACTTGTGCCCACATCGCTTTCTCTTTCAGCTTTCTTTGTTTTGCTTCAATTTCATCACTAAAGTATTTTGCATGTCTCAGAATCTCATCTACTTTTTTACTCTGCCAATCCACTGTGTGTTCACGAATTCTCTCACCAATTTCAGGTCTTAAACCATAAACAAATCTGTATACAAAGTGACTCAAGTCTTTGTCACCCAGGTGTTCATCTCCACTGAATTGTTTAAAAGCCAGTATCAGCCTCTCGTAAAAAGCATGAACTGATTCTTTTGCTTCCTGTTGTGTTCGATCTATTTTAACCCAGTCTGTCTCTTTTGGAGGAACTTTACTCTTCAGGTATACCATCACCTGATCATACTTCCTCATCACTTCTGGATCTGGTGCCCCTGTTCTTGGATCTCTTGGATATTCCTCAGTAGGCCAACTCACAACTATTTTACACTCAGTCCACAAGTCTACTGGAACAATTATATCAAACAGACTATTCAGGTCAACCCACAGCACTTTTGACAATTTCACAAACCTATCTACCTGCCTATACCACTCGACGGGCTTTTCTCTCAATCGAGGGAAATCATTCGTAAATGATAAAATATCCTGTCTGGTCCATGGAACATGTACATATCCTCCTCCAGGTATTTCTCTCATGGGATAATTCTCCACTGGTTTCTCCTTTTCTCTCACTGGAAATGCTGAATAAGTTGTTCTATCCTCAGATTCCTCTCTTTTCTTATACCACCTATCCTTCCATTTTTCTACATCACCCCATCTTCGCAATAATGCCACCATTTCTTTAATCTGTCCTGTTCTACCAGAAGTATTCAAATTTTCTATGTCCTTTTCTGTGAAATCCATCCTGTACGTTTTCTGCAAAGCCTTTACTCTATCAATGTCAACTCCTTGCTCATTTGCTATTGCTCTTAGTCTATCATGAGTATTTCTTGCTCTCCATGTTATGCTTTTGCACATGAACATTAGCTCACCATCATGATGACTCTTCAGGATTTCTGTTGGAACTGTTCCTGTCACAAGCTCTTCTAATTCTATACGTAACTTAACCACATCAATAACTTGTGAATCCTAGTCCTTTTTCTGAAGAACCTTCATCCAATCATTCAAATCATCAACTGTTATTTCAGCAGTTTTTCTCACTGGAACCACTTTTTTCTGCGGTTCTAAAATTGGCATCCCTGAACAACTAGGTTCACTAACATCCAATAGTTCACTACATGTATCATGTCTGGTTTGTCTCAGGTCACTTCTCCCTGTTCTTTTATCTGAATCTCCTGAAGGACCAACTGAATTTGTTGATTCATTTGCAATATATGGAATTACCAGTCCTTTCTCACCTGCTCTCTGTTTATCAAACACAGGCATAACTGGACCTATTGTTACAGGCACCGTAACAGCTTCCAGATTCTTCGTTAACTCCCTAATTTTCTCAGTCAGTTCTGTTGTCGTTTTTGCTAATTTTCTAGCATTTTCCTCACTACCTCGATTCTCTCTCTCCCTGAAAGAACTACTACCTCTTGATTCAGGTGTCATTTTTTCTTTCTCAACTGTATCTCTTATCGGAGAAACAACTGGTGTACTCTCATCTGGTTCTGTTCTATATGGAGGTGGTCTCTTGTAAATCATGTCATTTAAGACCTCATCCTCATACTCTCCATATCTTCTCATATCTGACTCAGAAACTCTTTCTGTCGAAGGAGCAGAAGCTTCAACTGTTCTCATTGGATATAATCCCTCTGTCATACTAGCATCTCGCCATCTTTTCATTCGATCATGATGTGTTTCACGATCATGTCTCCTCCCAAACATGTACCTGTAATACCCTCCAGACCTTTGCTTTTCTCGGTCATGAACTTCCTCTTCCCATTCCACTAAAGCCTCGAACTGCGTAGGTCTCGGCTTCGGGTCTAAGCATAACATCTTTTCCCGTAAATTTCTCAACACGGCCAAATTAAATGAACCATGTTCTGGAAATGCTAGAACACCATCTTCTTTAGTATACCTAACCCCCTTCTGCAACCATATACAGGTATGTAATCCATATTTCGCAGCCATGAAGGATGCAGGTGTTTTCGCTGGAGGTAACAACTCACCCTCTCTCGTTTTAACCTCTTTATCCTTGCTAAACCACTTTTTAACTTTTCCAAAAAAGGTTTTCTTCTTTTTCTCCTCTTGATAATACATTTTAGCGCTTACTAAACTCTCTACTCTCTCCGTATTATAAATATACAATACAAGTTTCTCAACCAATAGCAGCGCGACTCACACTAACGCACCAATCCTGGAGCGTCTACGTCACTAAACAGCTCTTCTAATCCCTGCGCGACTCACACTAACGCACCAATCCCAGCGCGAACCCTATTCTGATTCACTATCCAATCAGTGCGCGGACCTTCTGACGTCAACAGTCGCTGCAGTCTCTGTCTCCTGTCTCTGTCACTCGTCTACCCCTCCTTTACAAAACTCTCAGTAGACTTCGTGTGTCAAAACTTCTACAAAATCTATTAGTTACAACATAAAAACATCTCCATTGTCTGCTTCGCTAACCACAGAATAGTAAAAGAGAGTCTATTTCTCAAGAATCAACAACTTTCATACATCGCATAACTGTTTCCTCTAGGACTTATCCAAAGAGTTTTACAGTCAATAAATGTATATGCATTCACGCACATTCACACGAGAAAAATATAGTACATGCACACAGAATCCTGCTTCCCGAGAACAGCACAATCTGTCTCTGTACAGAATTATAACTCAACAACTAAGCAGCTTACCTCTGCCCAGTTCCTCAAATAAGCTCAGAGAATACCTATTACTCCTCCCGCGATAAGCTTTAACGGCAATCCTTACGGATCCCTGGGACTTAAGACCAGAGTTTCATAGATAATCTTCACTATCATACACACTCCTTATATACCAGAAATATCTAATAGTAACATACGACGATGTCACTGATTCCGAACCCAGACAATGTGAACGCGCAACTTCAATTGTCACACGTAATTCCTTACAATCCCGTCTTTCCCGAGAGCAGCATATACTTCCCTCTGCTCTACTACGGAACTGCTACCAGCTTCCAAATTCCAGAAGCACTACATATAACTCAACATGACAACTCCAACATTTAGTATTAGTACATATACCAATAACATCAAAATAAATCAATAATCAATAAGCCAATATACAAGCAATCTTATCTTATCAGATCAAGACAACCATCTAAAACCATCCTCTGCTACCAGAGAAATTGATAGAGATCAGGGTACCTAAAATAAACCCACTACCACGGATAGAGTAATTTCACAGTTGCACGCACATACATTCATCATACGCTAGGGCCCATTTCACTAACATACGCTCAAATACTCTACCAGCATAAGACCTGTGGGAAGAAAACCCTGCATCTATATCCAGGACGATAGGACCTAATTATAGTGGTTATCCTTAATCATACTCTATACAATCTATACAACAATAATCAAAATGTACTCAATAATTGACAAGAAAGAATATTCAACACCATGTTTAAAAGTTATATTGCTTTATCTAAAATTAGTCAATGTAAAATCAATCAGAATAAATCATTTCTCATAGTTACCTATTCTAACTAAGTGTCAGAACGGGTCAGGACCAGTCTCTCGGTAAAGTCTCTCAGGACAGAGTCCTCAGCATCGAACCTCAGCAACGCGTGAAGGTGGCCAAAAGAGTGGGGAGAGCCCTCCCTAAACTAACAGTTTTTATAGTGAAAAATACAATAGAAACACACATAAAGTTGGCTGAATAAACTGTATCACTGAGCAGAACGAGAAGGAAGAAATGTAACATTGCTACATCTGTAAATCTCCGCTCAGGAAAAGTCACAAGACGTGAACTACGGAACAGGAACCAAGAAAATAAAACATGTAACACATTTAATCCGGTTTCTCCTCGGCCATCGAGCCACAGTTCAGAGTTTCCCTCTAAGGCTCCTTTGTCTTTCGAGATGGCCAAGGACACTTTCACTTTTCTTGGAGAACACCCAAAGCTGCTGCCGTCCTCATGGAAAATTTCATAGAAGGACCATGGTCAGTTGTCTTCGACCTTTTTCCAGCAGGGGTCTCTCTTGTCACGTCTTTCACATATTCACTCGAGGCCAGGCTCTCAAAATTAGCCATCATGGATTAGGCCTCCATAGGCCACAATAGACCATCTCAATTAAAAGAAATAAAACCAACGTTACTACAGCATAATGATTAAACAGTGTTAACCCCACTAATACCCTTATGTGTACGCATTTATCTAGCTTTGCGACATAAAAAGCATTAATTCAGACAGCGTTTTGTGCTTAAAATAAATAGCACACAGCAACATTTAAACATGAAAACTTGCACGTTATTGTAAATACAAGAACAGCACAAATAAGCTAACCCTCATGTAACTTTCTCTTGTGTTAGGACAAACAGGTTGATTAGTAAAACACACTTGCACAAGACAAATAATTAATTGTTAAATATTAATAAATTAATAAAACGCATAGACATGCCAGAGCTTCAAAAGCCCCAGAATTTTCTAAAAGAAAACTCTGCTCCAGCAGTCCCCTCAGTGTGTGATGGTAACCATGTTGAAAACCCCACAGAGATAATTTGTGATCCCAGTAAGGGTCAGGTTCCCACAGAGAGAGTGTAATCATTGTGATTCCAAGCCCCCCCGCTCCCACAGAGATAAAGTGTGATTATAGTAATGCCCAAGTCCCCACAGAGATAGTGTGTGATTATAGAGAGGCTCAGATCCCCACTGAGACACTATGTGATTACCAAGTCCCCACAGAGATAGTGTTTAATTATAGTGATTCCAGGTTTTTACAAAAATAGTGTGATGACGTCACACCTAGACGTCATCTGTGAATGACTAGAGGTGGCATGTGAGTATAGTAATGTTCAAGAACTGATAAAGACAGAGTGTGATTATAGTGATGGCCAGGCCAACACAGAGATAGTGTGTGATTAGAATGATTCCCAGGTCCCCATCCAGATAGTGTGTGTTTCTCAGTCATGTTCAAGTCCCTACAGAGATTGTGTGTGATTCTAATCCAGTTAAAATCCCAGCAGAAATTGTGGATTTTTTTCAATCATGTTCAGGTCCCCACAGAGAATATATGTGATTATACTGATGCCCAAGTCCCCACAGAGATAGTGTGTGATTATGCTGATGTCCAGTTCCCACAAAGATAGTGTGTGAATATGCTGATGTCCAGGTCCCCACACGGATAGTGTGTGATTATAGTAATGTTCAAGTCCCCACAGAGATAGTGTGTGATTATAGTAACATTTAAGTCCCCTCAGGGTGTGATGGTAACCATGTTGAAATCCCCACAGAGATAATTTGTGATCTTAGTAAGCGTCAGGTTCCCACCGATTTAGACTGTAATCACTGTGATTCCAAGCCCCCCGCCCCCACAGAGATAAAGTGTGAATCTGATACGGACATCTAGCCGCAGATTCCTTAACTTGAAATATCCCCAGGCGACAGACTGGATCTGGAAAAAACTTTGCAGCAGCACCTCTGTGCGCCGGTGGACGGCGCCACACGACCCCGCCCTGACGTCGTCAGCGAGGTCATATAAGTCCCTCCCGGCGCGCTGACGTCTGTTTTGCAGCGTGAATCTTTCTGGATTCACTATGCTGTGCATTATTCCGCGGTCTAGTGGTTGGGTCCGGAATCGTCGTCTCTTTTTTGTTTTTTTGTTGTTGTTTTTTTTTTTGTGTAGCCCAGGTGGGCGTCGACGCCCCACCATTTGGTGTCCTCCCGTGACGTCGGCGCGCTTCCTCCGAAAGCTCCCACCCATGGGCGCCATCTTAAGATTCTTTTTTCCGCCGTTGGGTCTGGATCGTCGTGAAGAGCTCCAGAGTTGGAAGAGGAGAAAAGAAGAAAAAAAAGCAGAAAGAACCGAGAAAATTGAAGTTTCTTCATCAAAAGACAAAGAAAATTCAACCGGGACGACGAAGTAGGTGAGAAGTAGAGAAAACTTCACCGTCCGCCGGAGAATGCGCACACAAGTGGCTCCCTGAGTGCAGGAATGGACAAGACACCATTCAAATTTTCCCAGAACTGCCACCACAAGTTCGCGCAGAAGGACCAGCATCCAGTCTGCAACCTCTGCCTACTGATCGACGATCAAAGTACCGACTGCAACGCCTGCTCGGCATTCGCCCCCAAGACCCTCAGAGTGAGGGACAGACGGAGGAGAGCATATTACAGCATGCAGAGGCAAGGACAACCTCCGTCGCTGCGGGACCTGGGCATCTCCAGCGGGGAAGAGGACAACATCGCTGAGGGACCAGAGGACTGCATGGACGTAGAGACCGATAACAGACCGAGGAAGGAGGTAAGAGAGACGTCGACCCCTAAAACCCCGACAGTCTCTCGAAAATCAGAGTCAAAGTCCTCGAAAGGAGCACTGGCGTCGAAGCAATCGACGACCACAGCTGCATCCACGGACAAACAGCCCAGCAGATCCTTCGAGAAGGACTCCCAGTCGGCGAAGCACGGTTCCGAAAAGCCGCACTCGACGCAGAAGGGGAAAGAGCAGATGGCAACTTCGACGTCAGCATCCATGACCTTGAAGAGAACCGCCAAAACTCTGGACGCCGAACAAGCGGCAGAGATGGAGAGGAAGAAAAAAAGGCTTGAGGCCGAAATGACCAGTATCCTCCAAAGGAAGAAGGATTTCGACGAATGGATGAGTAGATACACCATCCCTTCGAAGCACTCTATGGTTGTCGAGGCAGAAGCCCAGGAGGAGTTCCACGCCACCGATCTGCCGAAAACTCCTGAACCGTCAGAGCAACAGGACCTGCATTATTACACTGAGGGCGACGACGACCAACAGACGCACTTCGGCTCGACACCCTCGGAGGCTCTGGAATTTGATTGGCAGGATCTTGACGCCGAAAACCAAGAAGAGGCCGTGGAGACGTATCTGTCGCCGCCGGACGACTTTGGAATATACAACATGGTCGTCAGGAATGATGCAGCAACCTATAGGGTGGAAATGGAGGAAGAAAAGCCCAAGGCCTGTTTTCTCCTGGAGACACTGCTGCCGATGCAAACTAGGAGCCAATTCCTTCCTATGCTCCCAGGTGTACTAGACCAAAGCAAGGGAGGCTTTCAGGGAGCCATCTACCTGCAGATCTGTCACCCCCAGGACAGAGAAAAAAAACAAACACTCTTCTAAAGATCCACCATATATCCAGGGATCTGTGCCGGCTGATTCAATCATAACTGCAACAGCCAGGAAGAGGGCCAACGTTCCCACAAACTCCGGACCGCCTCCAGATAAGGAGAGCAAAAGAATAGACCTCACAGGTCGGAAAATTGAGAGGAATGCGGCAATCCATTGGCGCATTGCCAACTCCAATTCCGTTATAAACAGGCATGCCTACCAGCATTGGGAAGAAGTTGGGCAGTTGCTCAAACTGCTCCCGACCGAACACCAGCAAAGAGCGGTGCACCTGGTGGAGGAGGGCAAGAATATGGCCAACACCTGCCCGAACTAGGCCTTGGATGCAGCAGACACATCAAGCAGGCTGATGATGATCGGAGTAACGGAGTGGAGACATGCCTTGCTGAGGATCTCTGGGTTCAAGCCGGAAGTACAGAACAACATCCTGAACTTACCCTTCAACGGGGAAAAGCTGTTCGGCACCCCCACGGACGAGACGCATGCACAGCTCAAAAAAGATAACGAAACTGCAAGGTCCATGGGAGCACTGCAGTTCAGAGGGATGAGAAGGGGCACCCCCTCACGAAGACCAAATGGCAGAGGAGGGAACCAGCCGTGAACATTGCCCCAGGCCTTCCAGAAAACATTTCAAGGAAGCGGCCAGGAGCAACAGGGTCAGCAGCAACAAGGCTGGCAGAACCAACAGAGGGGCCAGTCCTTTCGAAGCCGACCAAACAGACGAGGACAGACCAGAAGAGGCGGCCAGCAACCCGCCCCAAAGTGACTCCACAGTACCAAACGTGCCTGCACTCACAACATCCCGAGTGGCGCGGCACAACAAAAGACACGAACAACAATTAATCAACGATCATGTGACACACGTAGGAAGCAGACTAAAACACCTCTTCTAGGAGTGGGAGAAGATAACAACGGACAAATGGATACTCAACATCATACAGTTCGGCTACTGCATAGAACTGGTAAAAAAGCCACCAAACAGGAGGCCAACCAACAAGACACGCTCAGCAGAAGAGCTATCACTACTGTGGCAGGAAGCACAAGAACTTCTCCACAAACAGGCTATAGAACACGTACCATACAAGGAAAGAAACACAAGAGTGTACTCCAACTACTTCTTCGTACCAAAAATAGACGAAACGTTGAGGCCCATACTGGACCTACGGTTCCTAAACAAATACATAAAGACTCAAGTTCAAAATGACTTCCTTAAAAGAGGCTATACCTCAGAAGAGGCACGGGGATTTTATGTCCACAATAGACCTCATAGATGCCTACCTACACATTCCCATGAACCAAAAACACAAGCATCTACTGAGATTTACCATCAGCAAGACGCACTACCAGTTCACGGCCCTAGCATTCGGCCTAAAATCCGCGCCAAGGGTCTCCGCAAAATGCCTAGCTGCCATAGCAGCACATCTGCGGAGGCAGGGAATACATGTATACCCCTACCTAGACGGCTGGTTGGTGAAGGCGAACTCCTACAAGCAATTCAAACTACATGCTCTTCAGGTCACGCACACGCTGACAAAACTAGGCTTCTCCATACACAGTGGGAAGTCGTCGCTAGAACCAGAGCAAGTGAAGATCTTCCTGGGTGCAAAAATCGACACCATTCAGGGCAGAGTGTTCACCAGCAAAAAGAGAACCTTCGCACTGATGGAGACTCGCCAATACCAGAAGGGGCAACGTCTGACAGTGAGCAAGCTCATGGGGATGATGGCGTCCTGCATACACCTAGTCCCCAATATTCAACTACACATGAGACCATTCCAGGAATGGCTGCAACAGCAGTGGTCACAGCCTACAGGAAGTTGGGAAGATCTAGTGGTTGTAACGCATGCAGTGCAGGAAGAGATAGCATGGTGGAACAAGGACAATATAACAATGGGAAAGCCATTCACACCACCAACTCCGACAGTGACCTTATAAGTATTTAGTTATGTAGCACAATATCCTTGGTGCAACAACATCAACTGTTGCATGGCTAAACACTTATAAGGTCCCAAAGGCGAGACCTATTGGCTTTGCCAATGCTTGTTATATAATGGGACCACGATACTCCCTTTCCATGACGACGGAAAAGGCCCATTTGCATAGCAGTAAGAAAATAGCAGACACAAACATTGTGCCCATGCTGAGCAGCCCTGTTTAACTATAGCAATTGGTACGTCATCAGGGCCCATCGCACCTGAATACCTTGCCCTTCAATGAACCCCTCTATTTCACTACACGAGGGAGGAGTCGTAATCGCTACCCATCGAGGAATCAAAGGCAAAATCTGGATTTAACCCAGCCAAGGGATTTTATGTATACAGCTGAGATATGTATGTGGTCCATTCTTCAACAGATATTAAAATGGGTTTTGCTTTAGTTCTGCCAACGCAAAATTTGGCACCGGACTGGTCATCCTCTCAATTTTATCCAGTTTGCATCTTCCACCCTTCTACGATCCGATTCCAGTTTTCTTTTTCTTGCCTGTTTTAATCTATTAATTTCCCCATGTCTGGACATTGAAGAATGCTTAGGTTGTTCCCTTATTAGGGCATTGATCACGCTATTTCGTTTTTTTTTTTTACCTCCCATGATAAAGCTACTAAAAGATTGGAGCTGCCTATTTGCTTTTTGCTTTCGCATTATCTAATTAGGGCCAGTATCTTCTCAAACCTAGAGATGGGATTTTCCTGACTAGAGCCAGGATATGCATTTTCAGCTATCCTCCTAAGACATTGGAGGTATTTATTAGATCAAAATGTACGCCCATTAGTTCTGTTATATAAACTGCTATCATCCCTTTGATTCCAAGGTTCCAGCAACTCAAGTTTCATGTTGACATCCACTGACAGAACTCTATGATCGCTTAAATATTTTTTTTTTTTTTTTTTTAAAGCTTTATTTAGATTTGCAAAATCAAACGATACACAAATGATAGCTGTGCGTTCACCAATGATAAAGTATGGAGGTACATCATAACACTTCCAGCTCCCTGACAAGATGTGTAACTTATGGATGGCATCCGACATCAGAACCCCCTTGATCAATCCCCCATCAATACTTGTCTAAATTGAAACAGATGAAACTGACATCAACAATCCACACCCAGGGCCCATAGCCACCCCATCCCTCCACGCATGTGATCGCTTAAATTTCATACATGCACCAAAGAGTTGATAGAATACCACAATATAGTCAATCAGTGAGTGCCCGCGTGGACTGGAAGGTAAAGGAGGCAGGAGACTCATCTGGGAATCTGCCATTCAATATTACGAAATCACATATTCTCAGATTATTCAAAAAAGATAAGCCCCGCCTATCTGATCTAATAAGGCCAGGCAATAAAGATTCCTGAATGGACCATACATCCTCCAACTCAGGGTTAGAAAAGGCCATAGAGGAGCAGTGTAAACTTTTAGCATTAAAATCACCCACCATCAATATCATGGTGCACTCTTCGAGGAAACTTGTCTTCTGCAAAAAAGAAAAAATACTTTCAACCAGGGAGTCAGTTGGCCTCCCAGGTGGAATATATACATTTACCAAAAAAGGGGATGCATTCTGACTAAGCCCGGCAGAGCTGGCGTAGTTGCTCTACTCGGAGTTCCACAAAGTTGGGTAAAGACTCAGTGGAACTCTGCTCCATGCCTCCACCCCACCCCCCCCCCCCCCCCCCCCAATTAATTTTTTTTTTAAAGATTTAAAAAAAATACACATACCTTTAGACTCGGCATCTCCGGGCTGCCCTCCTCCTCCTCGGGTGGTCTCTGAAACCTCTACGTCATATGTACATTATGGTAGGACTGCGCACGCATGCTCCGTCCTCCCACGACGTACGTATGGCGTAGGGGTTTGCAGAAACCATGGCGAGGAGGAGGGGGCGAGCCTGCAGATGCCGCGTATAAAAGTAAGTGTATTTAAAAAAAATCTTATTTGTTTTATTTTCTAAAATATGTATATGGGGGTGGAGGCGGGGAGCTAAAGTTGGGGCTCGGGGGATCAGAACTCCCCTCCGCTGTGGAGTAGCAGTTTTGCCTACACTCCGCGTTCTCAGCAGAACGCAGAGTAGGCAAAAATCTGGAAGCTACGCGATCAGAGCGGAGTTCTCCGCCCTGACCTTAATTCTGACCTCGTGTCGCATTACCCAACCTAAGTTTCAAACCCATGCAAAACTTAGAAGGATGGAGAAAAAACACAGGATTCCAATGTATAGTGCAGCTAAGTAAAATAGCTATGTCACCACTTGCATGACCTTTAATTGAAGGTTTTGCTGCACAACAAAAGACGAAAAAGTGCTCAAAATTGAAATCCATGCAGCTCCATGCTTCCTGAAGACACATTTTTTAAGGATCGTGTTCTAATAAGGAGTTTAACTTAAGGTTAGAGTTTCCAACACCCGCTATGTTGCAAGACAAAAATGTTCCCAGTGGGCTACCTCGGCAGCATGGGGAGTTTTGTGTTTTCTTTTAAGCCATTCAGCGAGCCAGCCACCCAACTCCACTGGACCATTTCTTCCTCTCCTATGTGTTTCGTGGCCCTTTGAACCTCAGGTCCCCCATATATTGGAAAGTGTACTACCTAGCTCCTGGCAATCTTTCTTGTGGGATTCAAGAGAGGCCACGAAAGAGTCCACATATGGAAACACATCTATCCCTCTTTTCCTAAAATCAATGTTAGCCAGCACTAGAATTGCAGTTATCCCTGAACTAAATGTGATGTTAGTATTTGGGGGACCACTACTAAAATCTAGTTAAACCAGCTCAATATCTTTAATTATTACTAATTTTAAGTCCTCTATATCTGATAGCAACTACAGCAGAGAGCTTCTGTTGATAGGAGCTGATTCTGTATCAAACAGGGATGCAAAGATCAGAATTTGAGTTGCTTGCCCAGAATTATTTCCTGCACATATATTATCACTTAACCTTAGGTCAGACCCCAACACTGACATCTGCCTTGTACGAGAAGCAAGGTCGCGACCCTCTTCCAAGAACCTCCCTTGGCTGTGATCAATCTGTACTGGGAGAGTACCCTGGCCAGTAAGGATGGAGGGGACATTATCCAGGGCCTGTCCTAAATCTGGCACAGAGGAATATGTAAATAAGTTTGTACTGTTAAGCTCACTAACTCTTGGTCTTTCCTGATTCCTCGATGTGCTACATCCGGGTCAATTTGTTCTTTAAAACTCTCCCATGTGTTTCCTTCTCCCCCCCTCATTTAATTTGGGTATCCCTCTATCTTCCTGCCCTTCCAACTCCTCTAATCCCTTCCATGATCACCCCAAATTTTTGCCGTCGTCAGAGACCGGAAGTCCAGGATCATTGCTACTTTGAGGCAGATTTGAAATATCAGTAGGAAAGCTCAATTGTTTTTGGGCTTATGCCGTGGAATGCGCCGGATCCTGTTCTTCTTCTCCCTCCAAACTTTTAATCCATAACTTACTTTCGAAGAGGCACCCTCCCCAAGGAGAACGGCATCTAAACTATCCATGGGCCGTTTGACATTCAGGGGGTTGGTTAATAATTCAGTCGGGCAGGACTTGTTAGGGTTCCCTTTTTTTAAAATAAGGTACACCTGTAATGGATTCATAGTTACGGTTACATATATGTTGCCCCCAGGACTGATGTACGAAATAACCCCAGATCATTGTTTTTTAGGGGCAGAGCTTAAAGTGGAACTACCTCTAAATGGTGAGGTGGAGGAAACTCCCTTATCTTCCGTAACCTCAACCTGGATTCAAAGCCCAGACACCTCTATACATGTCTGGCATGCCTGGGATTTTACCTCAATGCCCTTTCTAGCTTACTTGTACTAGGATTGTCAGAATTGATCTTCAGAACCCCCATTAAAATTGCTGAAAGGACATCCAGTATATGCTCAGAAATTAATTGTGGATTTCTCCAACAAGGATAAAATAGACGAGAAAATCCTCATCTGAAAGAAACACGTTAGTTAGATTCCTTACCTTAGAATATCCCCAGGCGTCAGGCTGGATCCGGAAAGATTTTTCGTCAGCAATACCCTTGCGCGTCGCTAGGCGTCGTCTGCGGCTCCGCGTCCGTCGTCGGAGTCGTGATCGCCAGGATGACGTCGTCGGAGTACTTAGACGCCGCCCTCGTGCGCTGACGTCAGTTCTTCTTTTTTCCGCGCCAGTAAGCGCAGATCCCCGAAGAGCATACCCTTTTAGTCACTTTTTGACTAAACTTTTTATACTTTTTTGTTTCCCATTTCGAGTCGATCTCGACTCCTGGTGCCGGTAGGGATGCCTGGATTCAAGCCGCGCGACGCCTGTCACCGCCTGATGTCGGTCACGAATCACCACCGCCGGTGTCTCTACTGCCTTGGGGCCGACCATGATGCCGAGTCGTGCCTCGACTGCCGGGCCTTGACCTCGAAGGCTAGGCGGGAGCGGTCCCGTAAGCTGCTCGAGATCCGGCAGTCGGCTCCGCGCCGCTCATGGTCCCGGTCGAGGAGGAGGTCGAAGGACCAGTTGCGGATCCGCAGCCATCACCGCTCGTCGGGGTCGAAGTCCTCGCATTCTGGTAAGTCGAAGCACAGTAAGAAGAAGTCGAAGAGGCGACATCGCTCTTCTGACTCCCCTCGCCGGTCGCGCCACTCGGCGGAGGGTTCGGGTGGCCCCACCCGCACGGCTCCGTCGGAGCTGCAGGAGTCGCATCCGGCCCCATACCCTCCGGTCCGGTCTGATGCGCCTCCAGCAGAGATCCGAGACTTCTGCATGGCCTTGAGGAGTCTGCCTCCGTCGTCGAGGCCTGCCGGCGCCCCTTCGGGCCCCGCAGGCCTGACTGGGAGGCCTAGCGAGCTGGCGGCTCCGGCGCCGTTGTCGACTTCAATCCCGACGCCGCAGGCCCCCTTGGGATCCAGGCCTGGATCCCGTTTGACTAATCTAAAATGGTCGCACACTGCTGACCTACCTGCGTGTTACCCCAAAGAACTGTGGTCCCTGTAGTCAGCGTCGGCGAGTACACCTATGCTCGTGTCGTGAGTGCAAGTGTGAATAGCGTGTGCCATCCCTGGACACGTGTTTCGAGGTTGTTGCCTCTCGTCAGCAGGGAGTAGGAAAGAGTGCAGGGTTGCTGTGTAGGCTGCTAAAATCATTATCAGGTATGTACCTCTCGTAGCACGCAGGTGCGTAACCTAAGCCCGTCGGCTTCCCGGCTCAAAGAGCCACTAAATAACTAATCCAAAATGGTCGCACACTGCTGACCTACCTGCGTGTTACCCCAAAGAACTGTGGTCCCTGTAGTCGGCGTCGGTGAGTACACCTATGCTCGTGTCGTGAGTGCAAGTGTGAATAGCGTGTGCCATCCCTGGACACTGGTCGACCTTACGACCCCTTCACTGGTGCCGACCCCTTCTTCGGACAACGTCGTCCCCAGGTTTAGTCCCAGTTCGGGCCCGGCATCGGAGCGGCGCCGATGGATGACAGATTCATCTACCGCCCAGCTCCGACCTTTCCACCTGTCTACCAGGAGTCGGATGACGGGGACGACTGGGAGGGGTCTGAGGACCCTCTGGCACAACAGCGCCAGTTATCTCAGGACTAGGCAGAAGAGCTGGGGGATGCCAGTGGTCTTGACACCTCCCCTGACACTGGCTTCATCTCTCCTCCCTCCGTGGCTACGGAGGAGGGTGCTACCTATTCTGTGGTGCTGCGCAGGGCTGCCGAAGCCCTTCATTTGGAGCTCCCTGCAGTGGCCGTGAGGACTAACCTCCTTACTGAAGTGCTTCAATCGCCAGTAAGCTCCTCGGAGCCTCTGCTGCAGTTCAATGAAGCACTGACGGACGTTCTGATGGGCACCTGGTCCAAGCCCTCCACAGTCCCTCCTGTGGACTGGAACGTGGCCCGGCGCCACCGCCCCGGGCGACCCCAGCTTTCTGTCGGTGCACCCCACGCCCGAGAGCCTGGTTATCCAGGCCTCTACCTCCCAGAACGTCTTCCCATCCGCTCCCCCGCATCGGGAACCCAAAAGGTTGGAACAGTTTGGGAAGAAACTGTTCTTCTCCCTTAGTTTGGGGTTGCTGTCTATCAACACCGCGTGCCTTTGGACCGTTACACCCACTCCTTGTGGGATAAGGTGGCAGATGTGCTGCCCCAGTGTCCGGAGGAGGCCCGGACACGGTTCGCCCAGGCTCTTGCCGAGGGGCGGGATGCGGCACGGTACTTGATACGATGTGGGCTTGACACAACGGACTCGCTAGGCAGGGCAATTGCGACCACGGTGTCGATTCGACGCCTCGCCTGGCTGAGATCCACAAATTTCTCCGGGGATGTCCAGAGCACCCTCATGGACATGCCCTTCGATGGCCGTCACCTCTTTGGCGACAAAGCAGATATCCCTGGAGTCCTTAATGCGCTCCAGCGCACTAAGGCCAAGTCCTTGGGCCTCTCGGCCCCGCGCCAGCAAACTTCCGCTTTTCGCCCCTTTCGTGGCCAAGGAAGGGACGCCCCCACACGTCCGTCTAGCCACAGGCGGCAGAACCAGCCTCAACGCGGTCGCGGACGTGGATTACGCCGAGGCGGAACAGTGGGACAGAGAGCCGGTCAGCCCACATCTTCCCCAGCAGCATCTGCCTCAAAGCCCTCCTAGTCCGAGCTTTCAGGCCCATTCCACGCCAGTGGGAGGCAGAGTTCGCCATCACCTGCTCCACTGGCGTACCATCACATTGGACAGGTGGGTGCTGCAAATCGTCCGAAGGGGCTACTCCCTCCCCTTCGAGGCGACCCCTCCGGCCATGCCACCGCAGTACCACCGCTTGTCGGGGGATCACTTGCAACTTCTGCAGGAGGAAGTTACGGCCCTCTTGGCCAAGGGGGCCATCGAGCGCGTTCCTGGCCCAGAAGTAGGTTGGGGTTGTTATTCCCACTACTTTCTGGTTCCCAAGAAGGGCAAAGGGGGCCTACGCCCTATCTTGGACCTCAGGAGCGTCAACGCCTTCCTCCGGAAGGAGGAGTTCAAGATGCTCACCTTGGCTCAGGTTCTGGCTGCCCCAGACCCTGGAGACTGGATGGAAGCGTTGGACTTGCAGGACGCTTATTTCCACATCCTCGTCCTGCCGGCCCACCGGTGTCACCGGCGGTTCACGGTAGGCCACGAGCACTTTCAGTTTACCGTGCTCCCCTTCGGCCTCACCAGTGCCCCTCGGGTGTTCACGAAAGTGATGGCGGTGGTCGCAGCTCATCTGCGCAGATTAGGGGTTCCAGTCCCCTATCTCGACAACTGGCTGTTGAAGGTGGGCTCGCAGCAGGCAGTCGTCTCCCACCTCCAGACTACGGCCGACCTCCTGAATTTGCTGGGGTTCTCCATCAACGTGCCAAAGTCGCATCTGAGTCCCTCCCAGAAGCTCCTTTTAATCGGAGCGGTTCTGGACTCGGCGCAGTTCCGGGTCTATCCTCCGGAACAGCGGGTTCGGGATATTCAAGCTCTGATTCCGATCTTTCAACCTTTATCCTGGGTTTCGGTCAGGTTGGTCCTGCGGCTACTGGGTCTCCTGCATCCTGCTGGTACATCACGCCAGGTGGCGGATGCAGGATCTGTAGTGGGACCTAAAGTTCCAGTGGGCCCAGCATCAGGGCAACCTGTCCGACCATGTCTTGATCTCAGAGGGCACTGCAAGACAGTTGCAGTGGTGGCTCACGGACCGCGATTGGGTCAGTGGCAGATCCCTCTCCCTACCCCAACCGGAGCATGTAGTGGTGACGGATGCGTCGCTCCTGGGATGGGGGGGCCACATGGGAGAGGCGGAGATCAGAGGCCTCTGGTCTCCGGCGGAGTCCCGGCTCCATATCAACCTATTGGAGCTGCGGGCGATCTGGCTTGCACTGAAGGCATTCCTTCCCTCTGTTCGGGGAAGTGTAGTGCAGGTGTTCACGGACAACACCACCACCATGTGGTATTGCAACAAACAGGGCGGGGTGGGGTCGTGGACCCTTTCTGCACCTCTGGACATGGCTGGAACATCAGGGTATCACCCTGTTGGTTCAACACGTGGCGGGCTCTCTGAACGCCAGGGCGGACGAACTCAGCCGCCGGTGCATGATGGATCACGAATGGCGTCTGAACTCTGACGTGGCGCAAGGCCTCTTTCGGCAGTGGGGAGAGCCTTGGTTAGATCTATTCGCCACCGAAGAGAAGGCGCAATGTCATCAGTTCTGCGCATTGGAATTTCCAAGGCGGCACTCGCTCGGAGACGCTTTTCGTCGCAAGTGGAGTTGCGGTCTGTTGTACGCCTTTCCGCCTATACTACTTCTGCCCAGAGTGCTGAAGACGATCAGGAGCGACCGGGCCCAACTCATCCTTGTGGCTCCGGATTGGGCACAAAGATACTGGTATCCCGAGCTACTCAGTCTATCAATCAATCCCCCGGTTCGACTGCCTCTTCAGGAGGACCTACTGTCGCAGCAACAGGGGACGGTCCTCCACCCGAACCTGTACAGCTTCCACCTCCATGCGTGGAGATTGAGCGGCGACAGTTGATGCCATTTGACTTGCCTCCTGAAGTCTGTGATGTCATTCTGGCAGCCAAGCGTCCCTCCACTAAAACGGTATACGCCTGCAGGTGGAACAAATTTGTGGCATGGTGCACAGCAAAGGCTGTGGATACCCTTTTCGCCCCCCTTTCTGAGGTTCTCCTCTTTCTTCTTTGCCTGGCCCAGCAGGGCTCTGCGCTAGGCACCCTCAAGGGATTTCTTTCAGCTGTTTCTGCTTCCTTACGGCTTCCTGATCAGCCTTCTCTTTTCAAATCCCCTGTTGTTGCTCGATTCTTTAAAGGCATTACTCATATGTTTCCTCCTGTCCCTTTCGTAATGCCTCAGTGGGATTTGAACTTGGTGTTAACCTATCTGATGTGCGCTCCCTTTGAGCCACTTTATAATTGTCCTCGTCGTCTTCTGACTCTTAACCCCTTGTGTGCCCTTGACGGAACCACGCCGTCATGAGCCATGGGCACCGTGTGCTCATGACGGCGTGGTTCCGTCATGGAGCGGCCGCTCCTCCCACGCGGCTCGAATTCCCCGCCTGTGCGGGCGAATTAGAGAGTGGGCGGAGTCGTGACGGAACCACGCCGTCATGAGCACAGCTCGCCCGTGACTCATGACGGCGCGGTTCCGTCATGAGCACCGCGCCACCGTGCTGCCCCCAAACCCCCCCAGCGCTGCGGCGGAATTCGCGCCGCAGCAAAGGGGTTAAGACTGCTTTCCTGGTTGCCATCACCTCTGCTAGACGGGTGAGTGAGCTCCAGGCTCTATCTTCTAAGCCTCCTTTCCTTTCTGTCCATCCGGACAAGGTTGTTCTCAGGACTCGTCCTTCCTTTCTCCCCAAGGTGGTAACTGCCTTTCACATCGGCCAATCTGTTACACTGCCCACATTCTTTCCACATCCCTCGAAAGAGGAAGAGTGGCTCCACCGTCTGGACCCAAAACGGGCGCTGTCCTTCTATCTGGACCGCATGAAACTGTTCCTGGTGGACTACCAACTCTTTGTTGGCTACGTGGGCGCTAAGAAGGGGCAGGTGGTGCACAAGCGAACCATCTCTCGTGGGTCGTCTTGTGCATTAAGGCCTGTTATTCCATGGCTAAGAAGGAACCTCCGGTGGGGCTGAGGGCCCATTCCACTCGGGCCACAGCGGCTACTACTGCCCTGGGACGGGGAGTCCCTTTGCAGGACATTTGTCAGGCAGCAACGTGGGCCTCGCTGCACACGTTTGCCAAGCATTACTGCCTGGACAGCCAAGTCCGAAGAGACGGCTTCTTTGGCCGTTCTGTAACAATATATCTGCAAGAAACATTAGTTAGTTAGATTCATTACTGCCCCACCCATCCTCCCCGTTCTGCGAACTGATATCTACGGTTAAGGTCATCCCTTTCAGGGCCCTAGATTCATGGCACCAGTGTCGGTCTCTTGCATGGGTCTGCGTTCCTGGCACGGAAAGCTATGTACAAGAAGTGACGTCAGAGCGCGTGGGCAGCGTCTAAGTACTCTGACGTCATCCCGGCGATCACGAAGGCGACGACGGACGCGGAGCCGCAGACGACACCTAGTATCGTGCAAGGGTATTGCTGAGGAAAAATCTTTCCGGATCCAGCCTGACGCCTGGGGATATTATAAGGTAAGGAATCTAACTAACTAATGTTTCTTACGGATGTTTCGTTACTGAAGGTAAGTAACTTGTTCTTTAAAACATAAAATATCTCAAGAATGCCCCTCCCCCAATCTGTTATCTTCTACATTTATTATTAGCAGAAAATCATGTACCCCTTTATCTGGCGACGCCTCCAGATTAGTTAAATCTGATTTATGCATACGGGACCCAGTGGAGGAGGTGCTACTGTACAGAGTTGGCATATGGGAGCAACTGGCTTGAGTATCCAATGACAGTCTCTGTACCAACTCCCTAGCGACTGCCGTTTTCAAGTTGGCCTCCAATCCATCAGTATGGCAATGTCTGGCGTTGTATAATCTTCCAACTCCCCAGGTTCAAGGCTGCAGTCTACAGTCTGTGGCATGTGGGGGGACATTTTAAGGGAAAGATGACCAGGAGATTGCACAGAAGGATTACATTTTTTGACAATGAATACCAGCGACTTTTCCGCAGAATTTATTTCAGGTTGAATCTCAACATTTCCCACAGGGATGTCCATTTCCATCTCCGTATCTTCTGCCACAAATGGTAGAGAGCACTCATCAATGGCCTGTGTTAATGAAGGTATTGGGTTACAGTGTTAATGACGGTATTGGGTTACTTACCCAATATTTTGATAAAGAAACTTAGGGAAATGTGGAACAATCAGCTCAGAAAGACTGGGGTAGACACCCACCTCATCCACACAAACCACCCCAGAGGCCAATCCCAGTCCCGGGACCTTATCCTTTACCACTGTGCCCCTTGCGCCCTTCGAGAACATAGACATCACAGTGGGATGTGATTTCAGATGTAACAAGTGACCCCGGGGTTTCCTTCGCTTGATGGTTTTTAGTAACTTTAAAGGACTAAAGTGATCAGAGATGTGACTAGCTGGCCCTAATGTGGACCCTGGCGATCCTGTGGGTGATCCTAATGAGGCAATTGAGCGCCATGAGCGTAAGCACCTTTAGGGCATTATCAGAGAATGATATTAGTTTGTGGCTTGCCAACAAAATTGCTGTGGCACCAACCAGCCCTCGGCACCCTCCATTGACTCCAGTGACTTTTTGGTAGTGGCACCAGGTTCAGCAGTAATTCCAAGTGTGGAAAGGCTGTGGTACTGCGGGGAATACAAGGCGCTGCTGAGGGGGTGGCGAGTAGCTACGATGTTATGATCCTATGGTCAGAAGGCAGGGTTTAGTGGATGCTTGCATGACCTTGTAGAGCTCCTTGGAGCTCCGTAAATGCTCCGTAAATGCAAACTGCAGTAGCACAGGCAGCACAAATAAAACATACAAGGAAAAGAAACTGAGACTGACTGGCTGAGCAGGTGGACAGAAGAACAGTGGAGAACAAGTGGGCCAACATGCGAGCATAATGGAGGAACTAAGATTGAGCGGAGCTCACCAGGCCATCCCACAAGCCACACCCAGTCCTAGGTGGGCCATCTCCGTGGGGGAAGCCGGGCTTTGCTCTACACAGAGGGACACTGCGCCCTCCACACTCAGCCTCCTCACCTCTTCTACTTACAGGCAGATCCTTTGGCCCCTTGGCCAGGAAGCTTAGAGGTGCTAGGTGCTCCGCATGTTGCTCAGACTAAGCAAGGTGATTTGGTCAGTGCTCCTAGGTCTTGAATCGAGCAAATTCCAATGGGGGGCGTGGCTGGGGACAGGGACCAGCGAGGACTGCCTGATTCCGCAGCCCACAGCAAACAAGATGGCACAGCAGCAGCTGACCAGAACAACGGTCCACAAGGTAATATGGAGTCTAATGGGTTGATGGCTGCAGGCTGTAGTAGCAAGCCTGCACCTGCCTGCACCAGCACCAGCAAGTCCTTTGTACCTCACGGCAGGAATGGCGGGAATGGAGACTGCAGGGTTGGCAGGGATAGCTACTGTCATCCAGGCCCCCGGACAGTGAAGGAGTCCGATGCCGGGACCGATAAATCGAAGATCGAGGAGTAGGGAGCTCAGGACCGCTCGCAGCATTGCCAGCACCGCCCCCTTGCATCAGTCATCACGTCACCTCAATTGTCACAGAATTCTCTGGCCTGCAAAAAAAGAGTCCTAATTCTAACATGTCGTATAGTGTCACTATAGTGCATAACTTTATTTACCCACATCTAGATGCAGATCATGTTACATTGGATAGAGGCGATAAGAAAGTACCTTTAATATAAAAATATATATTTTTTTATTTCTGGCACTACCGAAAGTATGGCATAGTCTACCACACATGAACAATTGTGTTTCCGGCATACAAATAATTATTTGGTTTTCCATTGCGCTTCATACCAAGTTTCAGCTTGTGTGCAGATATGCATTATTGTCAAGCTCTTCCGCACTGTGAGGCCCTGTCCAGGGCAGAAATGCACACTATAAGTTCCGTTAACATTA
Organism: Triturus cristatus; assembly: GCF_964204655.1. Lineage (NCBI taxonomy): Eukaryota > Metazoa > Chordata > Amphibia > Caudata > Salamandridae > Triturus > Triturus cristatus. Next base: position 28,890,169 of record NC_140584.1, on the reverse strand, counting down.
CAAACCGCAGTTATGTCGTGCTTGCAGGTGAAGTCGCTGTTCTGCTCAACAAATGCACTTGTACTGGGTGCTTAGCTCTTATTAAATCGTGAGGGTGCCTTAGCTATTGAATTTTTTTAAATGTAGCATGACCTTGGTTGATCCAAGGACATTACAGCGCTTGTCTGGTTTTTAGGTCTTGCCTAGCGACGCAGCGCATGCTTATCTCGCTTGGCAAGATCTATTGTTGTCAATTTCTTTTCGAAAGGGGGACTGGAGATGTGAACGTGTACGGAGAACAGGAGATGTGCACTCGTTCGGCTCGCGGCGTTAGCACAACGTGCGCATGGCACGCTTTCACTTTCCCTCCCTCCCCCGTTGTTCTTAACTTTCACACTGAGCGCAGTGCCTGCTTTAAGGACACCGCGCTCAGTGTTAAATAAAAAAACAACAACAAAAAACGAGCGCGGTGTCCTTCAAGCGGCGCCGCGCTCAGGTTTAAACTTAAGCATTTGCAATGCAATCAAACCTATTGCATTTCAAATGCTTGTTTTAATAGCTAACGTTCTCGCATTTTTTTTCTTTATTTTATATACCTGCCTTGTTCTAATAGTATGCTCTCATTTGCTATCACTTCGCCTCTGTAGTCCCTTTTTTGTTTCCACTGGATGTACCTCCCCAGCGCTTTCCCTCCTTGCACACACACCCTCATACTTCATCGGTTTGTGTGATCTGTGGGAACCTGCTAAGGCAACATGAAGGAGTCGGAAAATTCTCAGAGCCCGGAGATGGAGTTCAGCGAGGTGGGTCGGAGTCACTTATTTTTAGGTGGTAGTACTAAGGGACCAGTTGTGCTACATCGAGTTGCCAAACTATGTAACTGAATTTAAATGGCTAATCTTTAACATTTCGATGTCTCATCACTCCTCTCCTTTAGTCCTGGCTGTGTAAATACCACTTTCTACATCATCCAGAGGGAGTGAGGTGCATACACCCTGTTCGTATCCAATTAGATTGCCCGTATATCTTTACGTATGCAGAGTTTTAAGTGGGCCGGGTCCTTTCAGTGCTCCGCATCCACTGTTCAAAAAGCAGGTTCTTAGACGGGTCCCTATCGGCTCTCCATTTTCATAATCTCAATATAGCCAAATACCTCACTAACGGACTCTGCTAAAAAAAATGCACACAATGACACCATGTCCTGTCACTCTTTACCAGGGCCAGCTTTAGGGCAGTGCGAAAGGCGCAGCCTGTGGAGGGGGCGCTGACCTCAGGCGGGGGCATTGGTTTTAGCAATAACTTTTGATTGGAGAGATGAGGGGCACTTTTGCCTAGTGATAGTGAGAGGGGTGTGGGGGCGCATAAAATGATTGTTGCACAAGGCGTCACCAGCGCTAAAGCCGGCCCTGGTCTTTACAAATAAGTGCCGGAGCCGAGCACTGGCAAACACCGGCACAAATGAAACACTTTATGACACATTTTTAAATAACAGCAAAAATAATACTGAATCACAGTGTTAAAAATATATAGTGTGGGATCACAGACAGAACAGTACTTTGTAGTAGCCTTTCCCTTGGTGCAAGCCATTTTGGCTGCGGTAGCAGTGTAGCACAATAAAGCCATACAAGGCAAGTGCTCAGTTGCTATGGAGCATACTTTAAAACTCCTTATTCAGCCTGATGGTGCATTTACATTATGGGAGCATGTGGAGGACCTGTCTGGAATATGGTACGGATCATGAACCCAATGACGGGGATAATTTCCCTGAGGTGGGGTTACAAACAGGGTAACACAGGAGATGCCTGCCTGTCTTATGATGGCTCCACTTCATCAGTAATGCATGCTTTTTTCTTTAAATAATCACTCCACTGCAACAAAAAAAATCATTGCCTTTTACAATGCCAATAGCTCCAGCTCTGAAAAAATGCGAGACCTATTGCATTGCAAATGCTTGTTTTCTAAGGCACAGACAGATTAAGTGATTTGTCCATATCACAGGAGGTTGAGCAAACACCAGGACTTGAACCCGATTTTCAATTTCCAATGTCAGCTGCTCTAGCCTTTATAGGAATAAAGCTGCTCAGCATTTACTTCACATGAAAACGATACTTATAGATGCTTTTGCTGTGAGCACAGACACAAAAACTCCCTGTCCAGATTGCAGCCTTTCAAGCGAATCGCACCTACTACTACTTGCTCCCGGCCTCCAGCTCTGTCTGCCCAAGTAGCCAAGGTGTGTGTATTAGGTTTCAGGAGGCCCCATACCCCAATGTCTGATACTCACGGCATGGAGGTGCTCTCAGCAACGTTGGCTACTTGGCCCTTTGTTATGCAGATTTGTGCATTTGCACATCTTCGGCTGACCATGGAAACACCCTGACGCCCTTTCTTTCTCTTTGCACTGGAACACTGGCCAGAGCCTCTGGGATCTTTTTAACAAGAATCGAGTGAACCACATAATTTTGAATGTCAGCACATATGAAATAAGACTCGGCGCTTGACAGCAGAAAATGTAGTTTTACACATACCCATTAGCTGGAAAATATGTATACGTATACTATGGTGCATCATCCTTATACTATTCACCTTTCATCAACCTTCTTCCTACAGAATTTATTGACATTTCGAAAATATTTCTTTGAAAAATGCGAAGATGCATTGTGTTTGACCGAAATGATAACTTATGATAACTTAAGCCCCTCATCAGTAACTATACTGAAAGAAAGTATTTATTTATTTTTAAACCGCCCACAGTTTTTAGGTCTCGCCTAGCGACGCAGCGTATGGGCTCGCCTAGCGATGCAGCGCATGCGTTGCTCGTCTTGGCGAGACCTATTGTTGTCGGTTTTGTGTTCGGAAGGGGGACAGGAGATGTGCACGTGCACATCGCCTGTCCGGACGCGTGTGCATGCACATCGCCTGTCCGTGCGCGTGCACATCGCCTGTCCGGGCGCGTGCACATCTCCTGTCCCCCTTCCCCCGAAACACAGTTAAACCCTTGCGCTGTCCGCAGGGCTTGTTAAGGCCTTGCACTGTGCGCAGCGCTTGTTAAGGCAGAATAGAGTCTGTGGTAATAACTATCCCACTCGGCAGGCTGTAACTTCTAAAACGAGACCATCTCAGCAGACGCCAGAGGACTCCAGTGGAGCAGGCCCAAGGCAAGGGAGTGGAGGGGTCAGACAGAGACCGCAACGTCACTGTGATGTTTGACCCCCTGAAGCCCCCCCCCCCCCGGAGCAGACAGGCCATGCCTTTTCTGTTTAAAGAACTGTACAGCGCAAGCCCAGCTGTCTCCTGCACCATGCGCGCCCTGGCATTGGCTGTGCTGGCACTCTGTGCTGCAGGCTGGGCATTGCACAGGTAACCCTCCTAATGCTTTGGAACTGTACGTGTAAATTCTGCTTGCGCCACTGTGCGCGTGTCAGTCTTGCGCCACTGTGTGCGTGTCTGTTTTGCGCCACTGTGCAGGTGTCAGTCTTGCGCCACTGTACACATGCCAGTCTTGCGCCACTGTGCACGTGCCAGTCTTGCGCCACTGGGCACATGCCAGTCTGGTTTCAGTGGGCACCGTATGATTGTGTCTCAGGCTGCACTGTGGCTCAGTCAGGTTGGAACTGGGACGCAAACCCATGCACAGAGTGTTATAGTTGTTGTTACACTATAGAACGCTGCAAAGTTATGTTGTCAATCTTTGGAAATGCCACAGTGTGTATATGTTGATGTGTCTATCTAAGCGATAGGCCAGGGGTTGTATGTACATTGCTGAGCCATGTGCGCGTAGCAATCACGTGTTTATCAGTCCAGGCAACAGGGCACAATCACTGGATGTGATGGTCTGGAATGGGCAAATAGTAATACGATGTGGGCTAGCAGGCCTTATCAACCTATGTGTTCCATGGGTTACACTGTCTAGCCTTGTATAGCGTGCTGACCCCACCACACCTAACTCTAATAGAGGGCAGACAAAGGCATACAGCTTATCACTCACAGGTTATCACTCAAAGGTAAAGAGAGGCATGCTTTGGATTCCTTTAGTTACTGTAAATAAGAGCTATGCATGCACTGTAAGAATGGCAGATGTGTTGTTCTATCCCTGTATTTACACAAGTAACAATTTAAATACCACTATTGTGTTTTATTTATGTCAGAGCGCTATAGATTGACAAAAAGTCATTTGTGTGTAAATCAATATGTTGGATGTGTTACATAAGACAGCGAGGGTTACAGGGTCCAGGAACCACACGTCTTTCATAACTCACAGTGCTATACTAAAAGGATTACAATTTATGAATAGTCAGTAACAAAAGGATATCCGTGTTAAAAGCAGTAACGTACCCACCTACATAAATAAAAATCTGTCACCTGCATTAGGACATATTAACCCTCTATGCTATTTTGATTCAAAACTGGGACTAGACAAAACACAGATTTCTCCAGCAAATACGTTATACTCCAGAGTTATCATGCCATTATTATTCCCTGATATTTAGATGGCACACTAAGATCTCTGCAGCAGATGCCCTAATCATGAGATATTTTAAAATGCTGACTTTGCAACCAATTAAACAGAACCGATCTATTGCCATGTTTCTTCATCTTGCCATTTTCTTGGTGGAAGGTTTTTAAAAAATAAATAAGTTGAAGCAAGGATTTTGCGTAGGTGTTGCGTCACTTTTTGGGCACAACCCTGATGCAAAATCCCATTAGTTAAATATTATAAATGCACTCAAAGTAGACCTGCAAAGCATATGTGTGAGGTCTTAAGACCTGATGTCACTTCTTGTGATGCCACTTCCTGGGTGGTCACTTCCTGGGAGGTCACGGGTAGTGATAACACTTCCTGTAATGCCTCCTGCGGTGATGTCAGCACTGTGATGTCACACGCCATGATATCACGTGCCATGATATCACTTGCCATGATATCACTTGCATACCGCCAAACTTGGTTAGCGCCCCCACTTTTTTTTTTTTAGGACTTGTGCCCTGGGTATGTCTGCGCGCAATGACGCACAGCTGGATAACATTCGGTGCAATGGACACTCTGCAATCGCTCTAACTCAGCTGCTCTAGTGAGCGTGGGCACCGCTGCTCTGTAAATTCATGTGTGTGCTGTTGATACCTTTGAGGTACCTATAAAAGTGCAGAAAAGCTGTTAAACTGCACCCTTTAATAATAGAAAGTGAAAGACGAAGGTACAATGCTTCAACCAACTTGTTTTTCTCGGCAGAGCGGTAAAATAACACAAAATCATGTTTTTTTTTTTTTATCCATGGAAGGAAACACTGTGTTTTCACTGCAAATATGAGAAAACGTGACCTATTTTTCAATGCAGATATTTCTCATCTTTTTGTTCAGACTCGGCTGGCTCAGAGCTTAGCGTAGAACCATTAAAATCCAACAATAAAGGTGATGCTGCCAGTGTGAAGGGAGCATAAAATGCCCTCAGACTAGGTGGCATGCACACTGTGTTTGTAAATGCAAGCAGCTGCAGTGTTCCCGGTTTGTAAATGCAAGCAGCTGCATTGTTCCCAATTCGGACTCATGTAAAGAAAACAAATTCCACTTTCTAACAGGCATTTGCAATGCAATAGTTCTCGCATTTTAGAAACTTTGACCTATTGGTATTGTAAGTGATAATGCCTTTTATTATTGCAGTTTTTTTTAAACACATAAATAAAAGGCATTGTCATTTACAATGCCAGTAGCTCAAAATCTCGCAATTACGAGACCTATTGCATTGCACAGGGGCGGCCTTAGGCATGTGCAAGCTGTGCACCTGCACAGGGCCACCAAACCCCAGGGGCCACCACGAGGAATCGGATACAATACATATTCGTGGCGGCCCCTGGCAGGGATTTGGCGCATGAACGACTGAGGCGTGCTAAATCCAATGTGATGCACGCTGAATGGTTGTTCTTATACTCTTTTCCTTTCTAACCCAGTCTCGTCTTTGTGTGGGGTCGGCCTTGTTTCGGGCTCTTCTGGTAGGTCTTGTGCTTGTTTAGAACTTTTTTTCCAGGAGAATCGAGCTTGTTTTAATAGTCCAGATCTGGCACCTCCGGAGGCTCGCATGCGCAGTGCCCGCGAGTCCTGCAGCGAAGGGGTTACAGAAGCACCACGCATCACTGGCGGCAGGAGGGGTGGCAGCACCCGTGCCCGGCGTGCAGCGAGCAGCACCGAGACCGGCCGAGGCCATGCACCGGCGCGCCTAGAGACCCTGGGCAAGAAAGGCCGCCTTTCAGAGGATAGCATGCCAGTGTGCAACCTTTGGTGCCAGCTGCGAGGTGAGCAGCCCGAGGGTCAGGGCATGGGGAGGGGGGAGTGAGGAGATCAGCGTGTGCCACTGTAGAGTGAACCCAAGGGAAGGTGAGCCATTGGACGAGGGTGTGGGGAGACCTGGGGAGGAGGGCAGATCAGGCGTAGGAATGTATCCCAGCCCGTGGGGGTGAGGAGCCGGGGGCGTGGGGAAGGTTGGGTGAGGATGTTATTGTAGATGGTGTGTGCTTTGGGTCTGGGTGGAGGTAAGCCATGTGAGGTGGCGAGCTGGAGGTATTCTGGTGGTCATGGGAAGGGAGGGCATGATGAATCGTGAGAGAGAGCCTCTCTCTCACGATTCATCTCTGAGAGGGCGCGGGTCGGAGAGGTGGTCACCGTGCGCCAGGGGTAGGGAGTGGTACAGATCGGCGCTGTATGTTGAGGGAAGAGTGAGTCAGGAGTGCAGGGGCGGTGTTTACTTGTGGCTGAGGAGAGGCATGGTGACTTTTGGAGGTGTAACTTGGGAGGCAAGGTCGTATTGGGGGGAAGAGGAGAGCAGGGTACGAGGCGTTAGACGTAATGTTAAGGATTCATTAAAATGATTACAATTAGTTATCAAAAATCATGAAAACAGAGTATGAAGCTGATACTTGTGATCTAATGAGTGGATCTGCCTGCACAAATCTTTTAAAACATCGAGTGTTCGAATGTACTTGGCATTTGGTTATGTCTGTTTATATGGTGTTGAGGCAGACATGAAATGCAAGCACCTATGGATGGACGCCTGGAATAGGATGGCAGTGCCTACCCATGTTAACTCAATCTAATGCCCTTTTGCAGAGACCTTGGTAGGAGACTGGCTTCTAGATCATTTCTTTAATTACATTCCAGTGCTTGTCATGTGACTAGCAGAGAAAACTAGTTTAACTAGTCCTTAGTTTGCAATTGGTGAAGCAGCCTTCTCTGTCCATACTAGGGGCATAGTTACCATTGGTTCAGCAAGTACAGTGGTACTGAGACCCAAAACCCTCAGGGGCCCATTGAACCCTGATAATTGCTATCTTTTACTTCCTGAGCAGCAGCCAAAGAGGCCATTTTCCTTGCTTATGCCACGGCCCATGGGGTCGTAGGTACGCTGTGCTAGTGATTCGTACGTCTGCTTGAAAGTTGTCTCCTGACTGGATGTTCCTTGCACATTAATTTTGCTTCAGTGAACCTCTAGTGCCTTTTCATAGCCTTAGGACTCACTGTAATTAATCCTTGTTTAATAGGTGCTCTGAAAGCGAGCAGAACTGGTTGCTGGAATATGACACTATACAAGAAACCTTAATTAAATATATTGTATTTTGTCTTTTGACAATGTGGTAAAGTGGACGAGTCTTTGGTTACCTGTAGGCTGTCTTCAGGATCAGTTAGTGACGTACTGAGACAGGTCTCTGTGTGCCATGATTTCAAGGTAGCTTACTCTCTTCCTGTGAATCAAGAAGTCTGATGAAGCAGAGGCAGAATCCACATATGCACAATGCCACAATTTAGTGGGGTAGGGTTTCTATGATTCTCTTTTTGTTGCGTTCATTTACTCTCCTACCTATTTGTTTTTGTATGTCACAGGTTTTTCTCCCTCCACACTTTTGTTGGCACATTTTCTCAAATAAAAGAAACGTCTGTAGTAATGCAATTGTTTCCCCACAGTTACAATCTGCATTAATCTGGGGAATTACCTTTTAAATGATAAAAAAGAAAGTTGACACCTTCCACCACTCAGTCTGTCAAAGTGTTTCATATCTACTATTCACAGTTAGCAAATTCTGAAACACCTGTATCCTAGACAGATTTTTTATTTCCAATTAGATATTTAACACAAACGTGATGTGCATATACACATGGAATTTTGAAGGGGACTCTCAAATTATATATTTCAATGTTCTTGTTTTGATCATGACATTGCACTGATCTCTAGGTTGTGATCACCAGAGTCTCTGTTTGGTGTGCCTCAGCCGCAGCTGCTATCAGGATATAAAGTCAGTCACATCCAGTACTGCTGCTCTGTAAGCTACATTTCAAGGTGTGTGCTTTTGCAGCACCTCTCCCTCTCCATTTTGGGAGTTTTTAAGCTCCACGTCTCTTTTTATGCTAATTTACTTTTTGTGATGCATGATTGTGCATCAGCGAGTGGGCATACCGAGGCCCTGCTTTGGACTCTGCTCGGGTTTCCTTTCTGTCAGTAGTGCTAAAGGATAGGTTAGGTTTTCAAGTAAAATTTGTTTTCTTTATATATGATTTGTATTTCCTGTCAAATAGGCAGAAGGTAATATATTATATGATGGAGTGCAACTTTGATGTTTAATATGTCTACTTTGCCCTAGCATGCTTTAACCTCTTGGCTTTTCGTATTTAAAAAATCATGGGTATCTATACAATTTGCAGAATCCATTTTTTTCTCTGGCAATACTGTCTATCTTAGTATAGTTTGTAGAAAAATGGGTGGCATTTTTAATTTATATTCTGCACCATAAATTCATTTACATGCACGCAAAGTAAATTACTTTCAACCTGTTGCAAATCATTACAAGAGCTAAACAAGGTGCTCTGTTGCCCCACCGGACTTTTAGCACTCATTACATCCGTGAAGTAAAATGACCTTTATATGGACTATTGCTAAAAGTAAAAAAGCATTGGAAAAACGAATATTTGTGGCACACGTGCAGTGAGAAGGATTTATTTAAGAACAGAGATACACAGATGTATTTGGTAAAGAGGACTATTCGGAGGAGAAAACCAACAGAGAGAGGGTTTCAGAAGAAGCAGTAAAATGACAGCACAGCAAATATGTTACTTAAAAGGTGCGCTTGCTATTTCTATATGCAGCCAAATTGAATGATAAGTGAACTTAGGCACCAGAAAACAACATGATTTCTGCTGAATATGTGGAAATATGACGTGTGTTAGCGACTGAGCACAATGTAATATTTTCCTGATGTATAGATATGGTGGCTTGGTAGAGCAACTGTACATTAACATTTACAATGTTTCATAGAAAACACAAAATGCAGAACACCAACCTGACGACCCTAAGGTGGTGCCTTCATCTAAAAGAACATATCCCATACTGAATATTATTATGTGAACAAAGGCGAAGCAACACAAAAACTCCGAAATCATGGTGCAATCATTAAAATGTAACAATATGCATTGATGCCTCTAGGATATTTTGGAAAAAACAATCAGATCAGATCAGTTTATATTTTATCACAGTACAGTGCACCATCATTCTTTATTTATTATTGTTGTTTCCCACTATCAAACAGCAATAGTGACATATTCTAGGATTCAAAACTAACCCTAATTCCTTTTTAGCAATGTTTAAAAAACATCTAACAATTTTTAGACACAAAAAGTCTAAATTTAATAACGTCATGCAAACACAGTTTTATTTGAATGAATAGAGAAAAGGTTTATTTGCATGAAAAATATTTGGATAAATACAGGACCCTTGCTCACTGTGCCACTGGATTCAAGCTAGCCTTGCTGAAGAAGGGTGACATACCCTGAAACCGGTCCCAGGATGCTTGTTTCCGGCCCAGGGAGGACCTGGCCTGGCAGTTCGGTCTGCCAGGCCAGGGGCACAGGGTCAAGACTGATTTGCACATGGCTGGGTCCAAACTGGGGTGGCGTAGTGGGTAAAAGAACGATGGATTTAACCGAGATCTTTGAACTGGGGGCACATGTTTGCATTGTCAGCATTCCGTCCATTTGTTTGCTGTAAGTCCATTTGTAGACATTGTAAGTGCAGTGCTGCCATTAAGAGTATATGGTGCTGGGAGCTTGTCATTATGAACTCCACAGCACCATAATGGCTACACTGAAGACTGAGAAGTTTAGTATCAAAGTTCTCAGCACATTAAACCCACACTGATGCCAGTGTGGGATATGATGAGAAAATGCACACAGAGGGCATCTTAGAGATGCCCCCTGAAAACGACCAGCCTCTGGTGGGTTCCCTGACTGGTACACACCAGCCTGCCACCACTAGACATGTTTCTGGACCCCTAGGGTGGGAGCCTTCTCTCCCTGAGCCCAGAAACAAAACCTTTCCTGGGCAGAAGTATTCACACTTCCCCCAGGCCAGGGAGAGCCATCTGTGGCAGGGGAGCTTCAAAGGCCTGGCAGCCTTTGTAATGCGACCCCCAGCCTCTCCTGCTATCAGGAGCAGGCCCCCTTCCTGTCTCCCCCTCCTTTTCGGTGGGAGAACAGGTGGAAAAAACTAGCCAGCCCAGAAGGTGTGCCCATCTCTGCTAACTCCATCCCTCAGGTGGGGGAGGCGAGTAGAAGCCCACTCTTCAGTGCCCGCCATCTTGCACATGGCAGGCACTCCCCAATCAGGATTAGGGATTGTGCTCACTCCCCCAGGTGGGGTGAGCACACCAAGGGTGTACTCACCCTAGGGTCAGTAGCCCATTAGCTACTGACCTCGAGACCCCTAAAACGCCCCCTAAATACAGTATTTAGGGGGCAGCCCTGAACCAAGAAGGCAGATTCCGGAACCTAAGAAGAAAAAGGACGAAAGAAGATGCCCAGTAGAGGAGACTGCAGAGAACAGCTGACTTGGCTCCAGCCCTACCGGCCCTTCTGCAGTTTCCAGTGATCCTGCGCCAAAAATTGTCTTGTCCTGCAGCCAGCGACTTCCAGAAACCCCTGGGAGAACTGACTGCCTTAAAGAAAGACCGGATCTCCTGTGAACAGCAGCTCTGTTCAGAAGAAACGCCAACAAAAGACTCCGAGCCTCCTGAGGAAAAAGAAACCTGACGCCTGAAACCACCACTGCACCCGTCGCCTACGACCTGAGTTCGAGTGGCCCACCGTCCCATTGAGGTCCCCCAGCGCTCCAGAGTCTGAGTCCACTGTGGGTTGACCCCTCCAGGACTCCCCGACGTCACCTGCAGCCTCTGTACGGAGACCCCCCCAACTGTGAGTGGCCCAGAAAGGTGATATCTGACCTCAGAAGACACCCCGGCATCCAGCCGCCCTGCGCCCTTGAGAAAAGAACCCGAGGTGCACCTTCATCCCGAGCCCTCCAACTTACCTGCCCAGCTGTTGGTTTCTTCCAGAAGTCTTGCTAGACCGAGCCTGCAGCTGAAAACCAAAACCGAAAATCCCCATTGAAAACAACAGGGCACTCGACGCCAAAACAGCGCCCTGCACCCAGCCGCCCCTGCGCCGCTGCAGTTGCACTTTGTGGGCTAAACCGGATCCCCCTTTGCCCTGAACCTAACACCAGGAGCTTGGCTCCCACAACCTTGTGGCCTGCTCGTCAGCAGCCACCAACCGGAGCACCACTACCACCCATTGGATAACATTTGGCCTCAGCACTAGTACTGCTGAGGGTGTAACAAGAGTGCCTCCTTGACCCTGGGAGACCCCTTAGTCTACTCCAAAACCTCAACTCCCACTACCGAATACTTACCCGAAAACCTATAACACTATTTTCCTCCATAGAATAACATGGACTGTTTTTCTTGGAAAAGTTTCTAAGTGTGGAGTTTGAAAAACCTAAAGAAATTCTTTAAAATTGTGCTATTTAACAAAAACGATTTTACTTACCTCTTTGCAGGAAACGTTCCAGAATAGTTTCCAGGTATACTACTCTGAGTAGGAAAAGCAATCTAAAAAGTATCTTACCTGTTATTTTACTGAGAACCCTGTTGAAGTCTATCTAATGTATTTACAAAGCATTGCATTTCTCTAAAACAATACTGTAAGTCAAAACAAAGTAAATATACCATTATAATCCAAAACTGTATTACAACTGTATATTTACTGCAAAGTTTTTATCCCTTTCCTGTGCCAGGCTTGCTTGGTTCTAGGTCATAAAATAACTAAAAGAATATTTTTATACAAAAAAAATTAGTCTTATGTTCAGTCTTTGAATGTGTGAATTCATTTGCTGTCTGAGTGGGTACAACAAATGCTTAACACTGTCCTCTGATACTGCCTTACTGCTCGACCACACTACCACAAATAGTGAGGTGCTATATAACTTTACCTCTGCCTACCTTTGGGGTTCCACTGGATTCTGTGCACACTATACCTCACGTTGGTATAGTATATACAGAGCCAGCTCTCTACATGCAAGGGCTAAAAAGAACTAGATCGAGGCATGTGTGCTGTAGATACACATGCTTTGCATACTCCTGTCATCTAGTGGTGGGTCACGATGTTTCCAAGTTGTTTTTCTTTGAAGAAGTCTTTTCAGCCACGAGGTAAGGTGACTCCTCCTTTCGGGGATTGTGCGCATGGGCATCGACTCTATTGTTAGATTGTTTTTTTCCTCCATCATGTTCAGACGTGTATTGCTGCGCTCCGATTCAAAACTGTTCTTTGGGTTCCTCTCGGTGCACAATCCATTCTACCCTCGACAGTATTGTTTCGTACGCGTTTCCACACTTCTCCGTGTATTGTTTCGGTCAACGAATCCTTCACTTTCGATTGAAAACTCTGTGGGCAACCTTCCTGCCTTACCGCGTCAGACTAGCCTTGTGTCAGTGGAATGGAGTCCATTAAAATTCTGTCCTCGGTGCCACACTAAGTACCCTTGCACGACTCGCATCAAGTGTGTAACTTGTGCTTGTCTACGGAGCACAAAGAAGAAGACTGCGACGCTTGTAAATCGTTCTGGTACAAAAAGACTCCTTGCGATCGTCGGGCTCGATGTCGTGAAATTTAGCACCAAGGTTTAGAACACGCTCCAGATATCTTCTGTGAAGAGTCTGAGCATGAAGAAATTGAGGTATTAGCAGCAGAAGAAGATGAGGTCTTCTCAGTTCCAGAGTCTGATTCGGAGCTCGAGATCGATCTGGAGTCCAAAGACCTCCAGACAAAGAATCTAAGCTCATAGATGCTTCAGGAAAATGTGTAGCTGCTCATTCACTGGTGAATTGCAAATACACAGGGCCTACTAGCTAGGTACGACTGGGCACACAGGGATGAAATGGAGCAGCTTCTCCAATATCTGACGGAAGAACACAAGGCTAAAGCTCAAGAATTGGTTCGAGATGGCAAGCTAATTTCTAACTCTTCAATTAGGTGTGCTCTAGACGCTGCTGACACTACAGCTAAAGAAGTTAATCCCAGCATTCTCCTTAGTAGTCATGCATGGCTTAGGATTTCCGAGTTTAAACCCGAAGTCCAACAGTTTATCCTAAACACCCCCTTTGACAAGGAACATCTTTTTGGTCCCGAGGTCGATCAGGTTCTTGAAAAGATGAAAAAGGAGACTGAAGTGGCAAAGTTCATGGGAGCACTCCAGTCTCCTTCAACTAGATGCTCCTTTCGCCGCTCCTTCTATCGGGCAGGGTCTAAAACCATACTCTCAGACCCGAATCCTTCACCTTACAAAGGCAACACTCAATCCTCTTCCTTTAGAGGTTTCTATAGAGGAGGGTATTGAGGAAACAACTCCAAAGGTAGAGGTAGGGGCGCCACACCCCGTAACACCCCTTCCCCCAATAAGCATTGACGTGCCCAAACTACTCCCGATTTCTAAACACCTGTCAGGGGAAGACTTTATCAGTTTCTCCCCATTTGGCAGTTCATAACAACCGACAAATGGATAAAAGGACTTCCCCAACATGGTTATTGCCTGGAGCTCACTACCAACCCTTCAAACATTCCACCTCGCTCTCACAAACTATTGCCAGACCACTTACAGTTACTCAAGCAAGAAGTGCAATCGCTCTTACTAAAGGGTGCCATAGAACCAGTTCTATTACAGTACCAAGGTTCAGGGGTTTACTCTCTCTTTTTTTCTAACCCCCAAGAAGGATGGCTCCTTAAGACTGATTCTGGATCTCAGAATGTTAAACCAATACATACTGTCAGAACACTTCCATATGGTAATGCTTTAACAGGTGCTTCCGCTTTTACAGCAAGGCGATTTTATGTTTACACTAGACTTAAGACACACGCTTTCACATTCCAATTCATCCAGCTTTGCAAATACCTCAGATTTGTAATAGCAGGCAAACACTACTGATTCACCGTACTCCCATTTGGAGTAACTACTGCTCCCAGAGTCTTTACAAAATGCCTTGCAGTAGTGGCAGCTCACCTCAGAAGACAACACATTCACGTCTTCCTGTACATAGATGATTGGCTCATCAAAGCCAGCACGTAACACAAATGTCTGCAACACATTCAGATCACGCCGGACCTACTCCCCCAATTGGGTTTCACGGTCAATGTGCAAAAGTCTCATGTTAATCCTTCACAGATACAGTCTTATCTGGGAGCCACTCTCAACACTCACACAGCTCTAGCTTCTCCCAATGCAGGTAGAATTCACAACATCCAAACTCTGTTGCTTCAGTTTTAAGCCAACCAGTCCTTGCCAGCCAGAACTTTCATGGCAGCTGCTAGGGATGATTGTGTCATGCATTGCAATAGGACCCCATGCAAGACTACACATGCGTCCTCTACAAGACTGCTTAGCACGTCAGTGGAATCAGTCACAGGGTCAATTAACTGATCTAGTGTTGGTAGACAGCCGCACTCATTGCTCTCTGTAGTGGTGGAACCCACAAAATGTATCCAAAGGGCAGCTCTTCCATCGACCCTCTTCCACAGATTGTGCTAAAAACAAACACATCTCTCACAGGTTGGGGTGCCAATCTCCACGATTACACAGTCCAGGGTCTCTGGAACAACAAGCACAAACATCTCCACATCAACTATCTAGAGCTTCTAGCAGTATTTCTAGCACTGAAAGCTTTTCAGTCTCATCTCATAGGCAAAGTTGTTCTAGTCCACACGGACAACTATGTACCATATACAAAAACAGGGACACACTCACTCACTCACTCACTCACTCACTCACTCACTCACTCACTCACTCACTCACTCACTCACTCACTCACTCACCCACCCACCCACCCACCCACCCACCCACCCACTCACCCACTCACTCACCCACTCACTCACTCACTCACTCACTCACTCACTCACTCACTCACTCACTCACTCACTCACTCACTCACTCACCCACTCACCCACTCACCCACTCTCTCTCTGTCTGTCTGTCCCTAGGAGCTGGGCAATCAATCTCATGATTCATTTTCTGGCGGAGCACCTTCCAGGAGGAAACAATCAGATTGCCGACCTCCTCAGCAGAAAGAGGCAGCAAATACAAGAGTGGCAACTTCATCCCCAAGTTCTCCTTCCATACTTTCAACAATAGGGATTTCCACAAATAGATCCGTTCGCCACAGTGGACAACTCAAAATGCCTAAACTTGGCCTCCAGGTTCCCACGTCCTCTATCCAAAGGCAATGCCCTATGGATGAATTGGTCAGGGATATTTGCCTATGCTTTTCCGCCTCTCCCACTCCTTCCGTTTCTGGTTCGGAAACTTATTCTAACATCCCTCACATTAATTTTGGTAGCTTTCACATGGGCTCACCAACCAATGGGCTTACCACCCTGTTGGAGCTGTCAGTAGTTCCACATCAAAAGCTGCATCACACTTCCAGCCTTCTCACTCAGAACCATGGTGAAATCAGGCATCCAAATCCCAAGGAGCTCAACTTAGCAATTTGGCTCCTGGAATCATAGAGTTTGGATATTTAAACTTGCCACCAGATTGTCTGACTATTCTAAAAGAAGCAAGAAAGCCCACTACTAGAGCTTGTAATTCAGCAACGTGGAAATGATTTGTAGTCTATTGTAACAACAACAAAATTAATCCTCTGGATGCTTCTGTTCAAAACATTATTTATTACATTTTGCACTTACATCAAACTGGTCTAGCTTACACTTCTATTTGTTTGCACCTTGCAGCAATGACGGCGTATTTGCAGAACAGACTGCATTTATCCTTGTTCAAAGTTCCTGTCGTTAAAGCCTTTATGGAGGGCTTAAAGAGAGTAATACCACCCAGAATACCTCCGGCAACAGTCTGGAACCTTAACATTGTACTATCAGGGCCTAGGGGTCCACCCTTTGAATCGTTACATAATTGTCCTTTACAGTTCCTTTCATGCAAGGTTGCATTTCTCATTGCAATCATTTCATTAAGGAGAGTTGGAGAACTGCAGGCATTAACCTTAGAAGAACCCTTCTTTCAGCTCAACAAATATAGGGTAGTTCTTTGCACCTATCCAAAGTTCCTCCCTAAAGTAGTTTCTGCTTTTCATATTAACTAATCGGTTGAGTTACCTGTGTTCTTGCCTAAACCCGATTATGTAGCAGAACGACCTCTTCACACACTTGATGTGAGAAGAGTGTTATTGTACTTTATTGAGAGGGCAAAACATTCACGTGAGACAAAGCAACTGTTCGTTGCTTTTGCTCCACCTCACAAAGGCAATCCTATCTCTAAATCTGGTATTTCAAGATGGATTGTTAAATGAATTCAAACTTGCTATGCAAAAGCTAAAATGACTTTATCTATACCCCCTGGAGCGCATTCCACTCTCGAAATAGGGGCATCAATAGCATTTTTAGGTAACATTCATATAGCTGACATTTGTAAAGCAACAACATGGTCTACGCCACATACATTTACCAAACACTATTGTGTAGATGTGTTAGCACGTCAACAAGCCAATGGAGGGCAAGTAGCACTAAAGACACTTTTTCAGACAACTGCAACATCTACTGGCTAGCCACCGCTTTGGCAGAATACTGCTACAAAGTCTATGCAACTTATGTGTATCTACAGCACACATGCCTCGAACGAATTATGTTACTTACCCAGTAAGCATTGGTTCTTGGCATGTAGACCTGTAGATTCACAGGTGCCCTTCCCGGACACCTGTAATTGAAGCATTTCTCATTATTTACATTACATACGCATGGACATCTCAGTACTACACTTATTTACTCCATTCTCACTCTCTTGCGGGAAAGCAATCTAACAATGGAGTCGATGCCCATGCGCACTATCACCGAAAGGAGGAGTCACCTTACCTCGTGACTGGAAAGACTTCTTCGAAGAAAAACTATTTGCAAACATCCGGACCCAACAGTAGATGGCAGGGGTATGCAAAGCATGTGAATCTATAGTTCTACATGCAAGAACAGATGCTTACTGGGTAAGTATCCTTCCACCACGTACACCATCAGTACCTTGGTAGAATTTTAATGTTGTTCTCAGTAGACTAAATTCCACACCTTTTGAACCACTGCATTCTTGTCTTCTGCAGTTCCTCTCTTGGAAGGTAGCTTTCCTCCAGGCTATAACTTCCCTAAGAAGAGTTTAAATCCATGCTCTAACTGGAGAAGCGTCTTACTGAAATTTTTATTTGTTAATTATTCTATCCCTCATCAAAACTCTAAAGTAAATGCATGAGATCTCAAGAGTGCAAGCATAACACAACTAATCCTACACAAAAAATGACTCTCATAATACAAATTTACTACCTAATTACCTCAAACCTTGACTTTTGAAGTAGAGTGCTACTAGCAAAGTGAATCAATTCCTCCTCAGGGGTAGCAAGTGCTGTATAAATGCAATTTACAATTACCATTTAATGTGTGCTTCCGCAGAGGTCAAATGCTTTTTGCAGAAATCATCTTTTTAGGATTAGTTCAATGGAAAACCTTTCAAGTGTAGCTAGGTGGTTTGCGTTGAGCGCCGTTCCTTCTAATTTTTGTAAAGGAACTTTTGCTTACTTGTGTTGGTACAAAGTTGCTGTGATGCTAGTTAGCACACAATTATGTTACTTGTGTGCCAAGTAGCATCATAGATACTTTGGGCCATATGTAGGTAGCAACACATTTACCGATTCATAAATACCGAATTTTACCGATTCGGTATTTATGAATCGGTAAATGTGATGTAGGAAATGATTCGGTAAATTTTACCGAATCGGAAAAATTCGGTAAATATGAATCGGTATTTACCGATTCGGTAATGGGGCATACCTTCCCATTGATTCCTATGGGCCTGGAGGCCCATAGGAATCAATGGGAAGCCAGTCACCATTACCGATTCGGTAAATACCGATTCGGTAATGGGGGGAGCATATACAAGGGTGGCAGGGTGTCACATTGACACCCTGTTGCACCCCTGATTCTTGCATGTGTGCACA
Source organism: Triturus cristatus (assembly GCF_964204655.1). NCBI lineage: Eukaryota > Metazoa > Chordata > Amphibia > Caudata > Salamandridae > Triturus > Triturus cristatus. The sequence continues at coordinate 28,871,849 of NC_140584.1, read as the reverse complement.
TGTGGCGCACATACATGCCCTAAGGGCATGTATGTCTGCCACATGGCACTCTTACATCTGCAAAATATTGCGTTTTGCAAGGTATTCGTTATTTATCACCAACCTGTATTTGGTGGTAAATAACGAATTCTTAATTCTAATTTGCACTCTTTAGAGTGCTCCCTACATTCAGGATTCGGTATTTACCGATTCGGTATTTTACCGATTCGGTAATCTACCGAATCCTGAATTATGCCTCCTACATCCCAAATAGCTAAATACCGGTCGGTAACGGGATATTTACCGAATTTCGGCCGTTACCGACCGGTATTTAGCTACCTACATGAGGCCCTTAGTGCATATTTCTGGCTCACATAGATTTTTTAATGGGCTAGCCATTTGTCTGTCCTTTGTGTTTTATCACCTGAATGAAAATGCCTGTGTTGGTTGGCACTCTTCCCAGTCTTTTTCCATTTGTCATGTTGAGGAATGTCCTCCTGTTTGCCGCCACAGCAATTTCAATACTTCATAGCATGCACATTATTGGCGTCACAGCAGTTTTTGCACATAAGCATTTCCTGCCAGCCTACACTGGGGATACATGATCCATAGAAGCAGAGACCAGAGAGGGGAGATAGCCAGGCGAAGTAATGTTGTTTTGGCTACCTGAAAGTAAGCATGGTTGCTGGTTTCTTCTAGATTGTGTCCAGCCACTTTTCCACATTCGGAAAGGACAGAGATGAAGAGTGGTGTGGGTGTTTATCACATTCGACAAGCCATCCTATCAGTGATATCACTTCTTGCCCATTGATGACACGTTTGATGGGTGACCATACATAACTGTGCTGTTCGTTATAAGCATCGTTTCCTCAAAGTATCTTGACCTTTGATTAGGGATAGCTCACAGTAGCAGCTGCCACTCTTTGCTGTCTCTTGGTACCCACTCACTGCCCTTCCTACCTCTGCTGTCGGTGGTCATCTAGGCAGCAGAAAGAATAGAAAGCAAGCACGATCTGTAAGCACTATGTTTACTTTGTGTTGTTGACATGCCTTGCCCTATCCTTAGTCCCTTCTGAGTAAAAAAGGAGATTAAGGAGCATTGGTGACACATTGAAGTCATCAGAGGTCAACGGGTGTGTATCTTCACTTATGCTACCCCTATCATTTTGATAAATCGTTGCTCATGCTGAGGGCCCATGAAAAAGAGCATTTAACAGTCTCTTAGCATCTTCACGAGACACAAAATATGATAGAGCATAAATAATAAGTGAAATGCAAAAGGAACAAAAAAGAAAACTCTGCATGCGTGTGGGCATAAAAGCGGCAAATTGGCAACAGAAAATTAGTAGCTTAAAAGATGCAGGTGAAGATTGTATTGCCAAACTTAGTTCATAAGACGTTACTGAGGTTGATCCCAGTTAGAGTGTATGGATTGATCTCTGAAGCAGGATGGAGTGGAAAGACTTAAATTTCACTGGAAAAGTTTGAGAGATGCCCTAGATTGCTCCCCCATGTAATATTTAACCCACCTTTTTTCTCTATCCCACCCAGTACGTGATGCAGCTGCTCGTCTCCCAAATGGAGAAGGGACTCGTGCTGAGATCTGCGAACTGCTAAAAGATTCACAGTTCCTTGCCCCAGATGTCACAAGTGCACAGGTGAGAGGGTGAGGGTAGTATCAATCTAATCTGTTTCCGGACTATACATTTTAAACTACCTATTGACACGCTTGCTTTTCCATCTTCAGTTTCTGGTACTGTATATTTTGCTATATTGGATTAATGCTTGACTGGCTGAAAACTTGTGTGCATCTGTACAAGCACAAACATTTAAAGGTGTTGTCTGCAGTCTTAAGAATTTATTGTGTACTAATGCATATCATGCATTTCCTGTCACTTTGTCCAGAAAAGTTGATTTTCTGGTAGGAGTTTTGAGTAGTGATTTAGTAACTCCTACATTATGATTCACTTTAAACCAGTTGGTTCCTTACCACCTTGTTAGTTGCCTCTCAGTGCCTCATATTCAAAGTTGTGTGCACCCATTAGCAAGCATCCTTGTGTTTATTATGTGGGGGTGGGCATTCTCTACAGTGCTGATTTTTCTGCTGATTGAGTGGACTGGAACTCATTTCTCTCATTCTATTGTTCCCCGCCAGAGAGCCCACCCTGCCATTTCCTCCTTTCTACTTCTTTAGCATGGCATCTTGTTGCTACAACAGACCCTTCTCTAATAATGTGTGCTTTGCCCCCAAAAGGTTGCAGTGGATGGCTTTCACTCATACTGTGTATCTTTCCTGGACGAGCATGAGCATGTGTTTTCTAACACCTCTTAAATCTGTGAGTTATGAAGAAGAAAAACACCAGGTTTTGAAGGCTGGTCTTGCAATATGGAATGGAGGCTAGATTTTTTATGGACCCCCTTTTGCCTCTGGACTCAAATATGCAGGCACCAAAGGGGAAAAGGGCAGGAAACAGGAGGTACCAGCACCAGCTAAATACTATACTGCAACCTACTTTTTGTGCCTACCAGTCCTGCTACATGCAGACACCTGTCACTGAGCTGCACACATGGATGGAGGGAGTATGTAACCCTGCCTTTCCCTTTCCCTGCCAAATTCTGGAGTGTGAAAGCATCCTACTTTTGATCTCTGTTGAGAGAAAGTCCCTCTTTTGGTATGGTCAGCCCTCACTTTTTGCCTGGACATTGATGTTGTTTCGATTGTTGTGCACAGGGTCACTGCCAACCTGGTCTCCTGTGCCACGGCTTCTTCCCTAAAAACTATTCCACGCTTGGCCCTTCAGGCCCCCTGTAAGTCCCTAGTAAACGGTACCTAGGGCATTGGGAGTGAAGAAGGTCCCCCTCACCTAGTCCATGCTGACTACCACTGCACATTTCCTGTATGCCATGCCAGCTAGCACTGTGTAGGAAAGTAGGATCTGCTTTTATGGTTACCCCCACTTTTTGTCTGGTGCTAAGCTGTTTTTGACTAGTCTGACTGGGATCCTGCTAATCAGGACCCCAGTCTCTCAGCTTTCTCCCTTAAATTGTTATGTTCAGTACTTTGGTACATCCCAGATTGGATACTGGTTGTACCCTGGTCAGTCCCTAGTATATGATACTAAGGTGCCCAGGGCACAGGTACCCCAGAGGTGCCCCATGGGCTGAAGCATGCATTATGCCACCCATGGGAGACCATTCAAACTGTAACTACAGGCCTGCCAATGTAGCCTGTGTAAGCTGGTGCTTGCACCACTTACGAAAGATATAGGTTTCCAATATCTAGGGTCACTGCACTTAACCTAAAAGTCACCCCTATAGCAGGCATTTGCAATCCTAAAGGCAGGGTGCTTGGTTCTAAGTGTGTGGGTGCCCCTGCATGAGGAGGACATCCCTACAGCCTACGGAGCCCATTCTCCCGGATTGTAAGGGAAGCAGCCATATTCTCTATAGAGGAGTACAGCGTAATTACATGATGGCCATCTCGAAATCGCCTGCAACAAATCTCATCATGTTTGGTATCAAACATGTTGGAATCATACCCCCAAACTGTAAACGGTGTGAGAGGTATGATTTCAAGCACTGGAAGAGCCCTCCGTTAGGCTCTCAGTGCTCCCGGTACCAGTCTTCTAGACCTGGACAGCACAACATGGCTGCTGCCGACCAGAGACACGATTCTGCCCTCCTACTGCTGAGCCAAGCACAAGCAGGGGAAGGCAGAACAATAGGTATCTTGTCACAGGGAGGTGTGACCACCTCCCAGACAGGATGTAGTGTATTGGGGCCGGGTGGGTGTGCTTGCCAGCACCACTGTCTGTATGAGGGGCACATTTGGTGTCTCCCTGCAATAGTCCAATTCAAACAGCTCTGGGAGCCGCTGGCTCCCGCTCGGGCGCAAAACTGGACAAAGCACATGAGTCACCTCCCCTGGTAGGGTCCCCTGATTCGTCTCCACCCTTTCCTTAGGATGCTTAAGGGCTTAATTGTGGGTGGGTCCCTAGATTTGTCGTGGGACACAATTCAATTCAAACACTACTTCAACTTCTACTGTCTGGGCACTCAGGACTTCGCTGGACTTCGTTTGGGCTCCACTTCGTCCTCCTTTCAGTCTGCTGCATTGTCTGTGCACCATATTGGAATCTTCCAAGGCCTGTGGGCATCCAAGACACTTGAAGGAATCTCCCTTGAAGTGAAGGAGTCACTTCCCTGTATCTGCAGGCACTGCAACCAAGCTGACTGGTCTGCTAACTCTGAGCTCCTACATACTCCTGCAACACAGGTGGTGGTTCTCCACAGCTCTCTAGGCCTGCCCTGCCCTCTCACTAAGTTTAAGGCCAGTATCCCTCGTGGGAGCCACAGGAACTGAACCCCTGTGCTTCGCGTCGACTTGCTGTTGCAAAGGCTTGTTGGCTTCCCTCCACCAAGATCTTTGGGCTCCAACGAGCCCCAACCTCAAGCATCTCCAGTGACCAGAATTTTTGTCAATACCACATTGCCTGCTCCGCGGTCTGCATCTTTTGGTGAGCTGCTTGAGGTGCTATTGCGACTCCAGTGTCTCCGGCCTTTGGGTCCTGTTGAGGGTCACCTTTGTTTCTTTTGGGTTCCCCTGATTGCTCAGGGCCTGCCCTGACTCCCCTGCTTGTGCTAAGTCCCCTGGACATTGCTGGTCCCGACATTGCACCTTCTTCGACATCCACATTGGTTGCAGTTGCGGAGGCTTGTTGGTGCTTCTGACGGACACTGACCCCTCAGTGCACGACATCCGACTTCGGACAGCTCGTGCACAGCTCCTGGTCTTCCTCAGCGTCGCCATGTCCTCACTGCTACAGAGTCAAGGTCAGCGTCATCTCTCCTGCAACACCCGACATTGGTGAGCATTCGTCTGCCAGATCTCCTAGTCACTCCTGAGGGACATAGACTCTGTCCCCTCTGCTTGCAGGTACTTCTCATCCTGAATCTACCTTTGGATTCCACTGAACACTTTCTCCTTTTCCACGTTCCTGAAGTCCTCCATTGGGTTAGTCTGCGGTTTCTGACACCACTTCATGATGTGGGTACTAGGGTATCTACGGGTGGGGTGGCTCTCCACCTTCTGTCTTCCACAGGGTTTCTTCAGGGTCCACTGGGAGGGTCCTTAATCCTTAAATTGCATCCGCGACTTACATGTTGATTTGTATGGAGAACGCTATGGGGTTCCCACACTGCACATGCTCTCCGTGGGGTCCTTATCTACTTACCTTAGGTGGTTCCTTGGGTCCCCAGCACTTCTGCATCCTCTCGACCCTGTCTTGACCCAAGTTGTGGTTCTTATACTACTTTCTTAGTAAATGGTTTAGTCCCCCACTGGGGTCCACTGTGTATCTTGTGCTATTTACGTCATTTCGATGCAAAGTATTGTGTGAATTGTGCATATCTCCGGGTAGGCAATATTTGTATATGGTAGAGAGTATTATATAATAAATACATATATTTTATAAATGCCTTGTGTGGTTCTTTTTCACTTAATCTACACTATAGGATTGCATTCTGGTAAAACAAGCTGCTTTACACTCCTTCTGGACTGAGCCCGAAGGCTAAGGCAGTGGTTCTCAAACGTTTCCGAGCTGGGCTCCCTTGACCCGTGCAATACATGTCTTCTACTCCTCTTTGTTAGGCCTTAGGCTGCTCGCCCACACTACCACTAATAGAGCACTTTGTGTTTTGCGTTTCTTTGTACACTTCTGGGGAACGCCTGGACTCTGTGCACAGTATAACCACCTTGTGGTATAACATATACAGAGCTAGCTTCCTACATCTGTACTATCCCTGATACTGTGGGTAGTAGCTTTCTATCCTCCCATCCGTACCTTTGGTCTGTCTTCGCTAGGCCGGTGTTTCCTTTGAATGTCACTTTTGCTTAGAAACTTCAGCTACATAAAGATGGTAACGGTTATTCTGAGGACCTAAATCATGATTATCTTTTGATTGAGGTTGATACTGTGTAACTCCTCTAGTTCACAGTGCTCATGGACGTAAACACCCTTAAATTGTTTTTCACACAGCAAGAGAAAGTAGAGTGTATAACAAAGAAGGTGTATGCTCTGCACATTGCACAATTGTTGGGGAGGTATTCTCCAATTTTAAACAGCTACATTTTTACTTAAATACTTTACTGACATCATGACGTTTTCCTTCCATTAAAGCTCATAAGAGGAACTCAGCCTTGTTAGGTGGTGCAAACTTTGAATACCGCAGAGCAATTCAAATGGTAAAATTCCTGGATACCTCTTCCAGCAAGGATGAAAACTCTTGGTGCAGACTGTTAGGGCCACATAAACTTAATCTGAGTTACTGCACAAGATCAGAATTGCCAATACAAGATGAGGACTTTGGATCCTGCATAGCTCCAGTTACAGAAGGTACATTATTACATTACCTTGAAAGGCTGCCTAAGGAGGACATCCAGATCAAATAAGTCCTCATTTTTACATCCATCTTCCACATGACTTTGTCTTTGAATTTCTCCAAATCGTCTCTGCTACCATCAAGAAGGGTTTAGTTCATAGATGTCAATATACATGCAGGTTGGCTGAGGGCCTTCACTCCTGCACAAAGTATCATCATCAAAGAGGCAATGGCTCTTTTTCAGTGGCGCCAACTTCTGCATCTAGTTGCCTCTAGGATAGCAGTCACCCTCTTTATGAGTTAAAGCCAAGTCATCTTAGGTATTAGTGCACTTTATAAATTATTTTAATTTCATTTCAGTTGTTACTGTTGCCTAGCTGTATATGTGATCCCTGAAGTGAAGCACTGGGACCAATTTCTGTACAGCCAGTTTGAGTCTGTCTCTGTGCTGCATCTCTGAGGTGATGGGTGAGTGCTTCATATGTCTTAATACGGATGAGGGTTTCATTGGAAGGACCTAACTGTGAGAACATAACATCAATTTATTAGAGTCATGGCTGGCTTCCAGGCCTTAACCCTTTTTTCTGATGGTTTTGTATGAAGTGACTGCAATATACATGGCACCCCTACCCATTTGGAGCTGGAAGTAAAGGGCTGGGTCAACAAAGCAATGTGGGGTGGCACTAGACATATGGGAGTGTCCCATTTTGTTGAGCATGTTCCTGTTGGTTTCCTTTCTTGCAGGCATGTAAAGTATGAAAATGAGTAGCATAAGCAGGCATATTCACTCGCTTAACCAGGAAGTGCCAGACTCCACCTTCATAGTATATGGGCGACTACATCAGGACATACAGTAAAGTGATTTTGCCTCCTGGATTAGCAGAAGTCTTGTTATCGATTGATCAGATAATGTTCCACATGCCTTTTTAGTATCTCATAAGTGAGGACTGTTTTATGTTTTGATAACTTCTCAGCATGCTAAGTAGATTCAATTTATGACAAGAAATTGTTACATAACAAGCATTGGCATAGCCAATATGGCCCCGCCTTTAGGACCGTATAAGTGGTTAGCCAGAGATATTGGCTTTGTCAATGTCTTTAAACTATGTTGTAGAGCTGTGTTGCCGGTGTGCAGCTTGTTTAAAAGTTAAAATAAAAATAGTGTTATAAGCATTTTTGTTATCTTGTATATAACCAAGAAGACCTTATGTACAACTCAACGACCCTATTAAAAAAATAGAACATAACAAATGTCTGCTAGCGTTTTGCTCTTGCAGTGCTGGCAACTTCTTTGGGCCTGTTCTAATACTTGTATTTGGTAGTTTTTTTGTTTTGTTATGGTGGGATACATAAACAACGGGAAACGGGAGGGTGGATTTTGGAACATAGTACCTGTGAGAAGCTGGCTTCGTATATGGTGTACACTTTTGTAAGTTGGCACCCTGCACCAATCTTGACAACCCTTATGGTGAATTTAGTGGTCTTAGACAACCTCAGAAAGCTCTCTAAGTGGTAGCTGTGGAGAGCAGCCTTCAGCTTAGTCCAGAAGGAGTGTGAAGCAGCTTGTTCTACCAGAACATAATATTATTTATATAGATTAAGTGAAAAAGAACCACACCGTGTATTTATAAAAATACTTATTTATTATATAACACGAAAGGGTTTGTTGCAGCCAATTTCGAGATGGTCATCGCATGGTCACGTAATGCCCCTCTCTATTAGTAAATGGCTGCTGCACTGGCAGCCCGGGAGAATGGGCTCCGTTGGTTGTAGAGGTGTCCCACTCACGCAGGGGCACTCTCTCACTTAAAACCTAGCACCCTGCCTTCAGGATTGTTAAAGCTTGCTATAGAGGTGACTTATAGGTTTTAAGTGCAGTGACCCTAAGATATAGTAAACCTATATCTTTGATAAGTGGTCATGCACCAACTTACACAGGCTGCAATGGCAGGCCTGTAGTTCCATTTTGAATAGTCTCTCATGGGTGGCATAAAACATGCTGCAGACCATGGGAGACCTCTGGGGTACTTATGCCCTGGGTACATGGGTACCATATACTAAGGACTGACAAGGGTACCCCAGTATCCAATCTGGGGTGTACCTAAGTACATACCACAACAGTTTAAGGAGAAAGCAGATAGATTGGGGTCATGATTAGCAGGATGCCAGTCAGACTAGCCAAAAACAGTGTCACATCAAGCAAAAAGTGATGGTAACCATAAGAAGCATATCCTACTTTCCTACACCACCCAAGGTAAGTAACCAGGAGCCCCACGGAAGCCGTGTGCAGCGTGGGAACCAGACCGCAAAATCAATGCAAGTCAAAGGGTAAGTTGCAGTTGTAATTTTAAAGAAGGACCCTTCCCAGTGGACCCTGAAGAAACCCTGTGGAAGACATAAGGTTGGAGAGCCACCCCACCCATGGATACCGTAGGACCCAGGATACCTGCCCCAGGGGAGCCAGGTGCATAGGTGTGAAGTGGCATCGGAAACCACCGTCAAACCCAGTGGAGGACTTCAGGAAGATGCCGCTGCTAGAGAAGGAGAAAGTGTACGGTGGCATCCAAAGGTGGATTCAAGTCGAGGAGTACCCGAAAGCAGAGAGGACGGTTTCTATGCCACTTGAAAGTGACTAGGAGGCATGGAAGATGAATGCCCACCAATGTCTGGTACTGCAGGAGAGTTGATGGTGAACTTGGAGCTGCAGCTGTGAGGACGAGGTGATGCTGTGGAAGACCAGAAGTCGTTCTTGAGCTGTCCCAAGTCGGATGTGGAGAGTTGAGGGGTCGATATCTGTCAGGAGTACCAACAAGCCTTGGAAACTGCATACAACTGGAAAAGCGAAGAAGGTGCAGTTTCGGGACCAGCAAGGTCCAGGTGACTCACCACAAGCAGGGGAGTCAATGCAGGCCCCGAGCAATCAGGGTAGCCCAAAGAATACAAAGATGACCCTCAGGAGGACCCACAGGCCAGAGGCACAGGAGACGCAAGAGTACCTCAAGCAGCTCACGAAAGAATCAGGCCCATGATGCAAGTGTTGAGGTGAGGATGAAGATCTTGGTCACTGAAGCTGCTTGAGGTTGGGGCTACTTGAAGCCCGAAGATCTTGGTGGAAGTAAGTCAGCAAGCCTTTGCAACTGCAAGTCGATGCGGTGCAGAGGGGTTCAGTTCCTTCAGCTCCGACGAGGGATACTGTCCTCAAACTTTGTGATAGGATAGGTCAAACCTCGAGGGATGAGAGGAACCACCACCTGTGTTGCTGAATCTTTTCGAGTCTGTGGGAGCTCAGGATCAGCAGACTGGCTGTGGTGCCTGCGGATGCAGGGAAGTAAGTCCTTCACTTCAAGGGAGATTCCTTCACATGTCTTGCATGCCCACAGGACTTTGAAGGTTTCTGTATGGTGCGCAGGCACTGACGTTGCAGCACACAAGCAGGGCAAGGAGATCAGGAGCAGCAGGAGTCTTCCCGGTTGCAGCCTTGATTCCCAGAGCGAAGTCCAGCGAAATTGAGAGTGCCCAGACCGTTGAAGAAGTGGTGTCAGAAATTAATCTTGTCCTACCATGAATCTAGGGACCCACCCAGAAGTAAGCCCTTAAATACTCTAAGGAAAGGGTTGGGACGATTCAGGGGTCCCTCCCAAGGGAGGGGCTGGACAAGGGGAAGTATACCCCCCCCCCCCCGAACTGTTTTGAACTGGACTATGCATGGAGGGCACCAAGGGTGCCCTGCACGCAGACTATGTGGTGCTGGCAAGCGCTTCCACCCTGTCCCAATACACTAAATCCTGTCTGGGAGGTGGACACAACTCCCTTGTGATAGTATACCTATTGTTCTGCTTTCCTCTGCCTGAGCTTGGCTCAGCAGCAGGAGGGCAAAAACGGGTCTCTGGCCGGCAGCAGCCCTGTCTTGCTGCCTGGGTCTGGGAGACTGGTATCGGGAGCACCGAGGTCCTCCCAAAGGAGCTTTATGGTGTATGGAATCATAACCCACACTGTTTACGGTGTGGGGTATTATTCCTACATGTTTGGTACCAAACATGATACGATTTGTTGCAGCCAGTTTTGAGATGGTCACTGTGTAATGACGCGGTGCCCCTCTATATGTCATATGGTTGTCTCACTTACAACCCAGGAGAATGGACTCCGTAGGTCGTAAGGGTGTCCTGCTTATGCGGGGCACCCTCACACTTAGAACCAAGCCCCCTGCCTTCAGAATTGAAAGGCCCGCTCTAGAGGTGACTTAGGTTTTAAGTGCAGTGACCTTAGATATAGGTAAACCTATATGTTCGAGGCATGTGAGCTGTAGCCCGCCATCTAGTGTTCGGTCCGGATGTTTGCACTTTGTTTTTGTTCGAATAAGTCTTTTCCAGTCACGAGGTAGGTGACTTCTCCTTTTGGTGATGGTGGGCATGGGCATTGACTTCAGTGTTAGATTGTTTTTTTTCCACCATTGGGTTCGGATGTGAATTGCTGCGCTCTGGTTCAGCACTGTTTCTCGGGTTCTCTTCGACGGGCAATCCACTACCCTCGACAGTACGTGTTTCCTATTCTCCTCGTATCATTTCAAACCAAGAATCTTCCATCAGAAAACTTGTGGAGGGCCGTTATTCCTACCCGCGCCGGGCTCGCTAGCAGTTGATGGAACGGACTCCATTCAAACTCTGTCCTGGTTGTGGCACCAAGTTTCCGCGCACCGACCTGTACGAAGTGTGCAATATCTGTTTGTCCCCGGAAAACGGCGAGAAAGACTGCGATGCGTGCTGATCATTTCGATCGAAGAAGACGCTCCGTGGCCGTCGGGCTCGATGTCACAAAATGCAACAACAGGGCGGCTCCGTACCGGACATCTTCGGAGAAGATTCCGATCAAGAACACGCTCAAGGAACAAGAACATGTCTCCGTGTTCGAAGCTGACTCTGACATGGAAGAAGAGTAGCAAGTTACACCGGGTCAGCGTACCGTGAGTACAGGAAACCTCTTGCCCCAACAACCAAAACCTAAGAAGGCGCCGGTCCTTCCTCTGCCTGTGGGCCAAGGTAGGCACCAAGAAAAAAAATTCGAGGACCCTGCCTGCTGGCCCGGTGCCGAAACATAAAGAAAAGCCTTCCGGCTCGGCATCGAGTCGCCCCCCTGGCGGCACCGAACCGAAATCCTCTGTGCCGAAAACCAAGCATGTCCATCCTCCATCTTTGTCCAAGCCTAAATCTTCAGTGCCGAAGAGTTCGGAGCCAAAACTCTTGACACCGAAAACTACAACTAAATAAAAAGACTCCGACAAAAGATTTTCGGTCCGATGTTCCAACTCCGGATCCAAAACAAAAAGAACTGGTTATCAACACAGATACTAGACATATTCATGCCAAATTACCTGAAAAAAGGAAATTGGCACATCAGGATGAACATCATATACCTCTAAAGAAAAGGAATATGGGTACAAACCCTTCTCCACCTAATATTCCACCTCCTTCACCTACAAATCCTCACCTACTTATTACTCCCACTGTTCCACCATCACCACTATCACCTGACCCACAGGATGAGGGGGATGGGGATGACAACAGGCCACAAGATGCTGATCCATGGGAGGATTATAATACTGATCCACATACAGACACTGACCCTGATTTGTATCCATCTAGGCCATCACCTCTTGATAACTATCTAGGTTATATTGAGATTCTTAATAGGGCTGCTCACTATCATGGGGTGGAATAACATAAAGAAACTTTAGGAGAGGACTTCTTATTCGAGACATTAAGCTCCAGTCAAAAAACAGCACACACTTTACCAATGCTTAAGGGGATGCTTAAGCATGCAGACGAGGGTTTAAAAGACCCTGCCAGGGCAAGAATAATCACGCCCAGGGTTGAGAATAATATAACTAGCACTTACTGACCCTGCACACATCAAAGGTCAACTGCCCTTAGACCCTTTGGTGGTCTCTAATGCTCGTAACAGAGCAAATTTGCAAACAACAGGTGAGGCCCCTCCTCCTGATAAAGAGTCCAAGTTAATTGATGCCTCTGGTAAAAGGGTAGCTTCTCAGGCAGCTAATCACTGGTGCATTGACAATGCTCGGGCTTTGCTAGCCAGCTATGTTAGAGATCATTATGATGAGTTGGAAAAACGTATCCATTATCTGCCTGATGAGCATAAAGCTAAGGCAAATGATCTCATAGAAAAAGGAAAACTCATTACCAATACCTCCATCAAATGTGCATTAGATGCAAAAGACACAGCAGCACGTGCAGTAAACACAAGCGTGTTGCTACGCAGACACGCATGGTTAAGAATATCGAGTTTCAAACCTGAGGTACGGGCCTCTATTCCTAATCAACCTTTTGACAAGGAACACCTATTTGGCACAGCAGTTGACACCTCGCCGGAAAAAATGAAAAAGGACACTAAGGTCGTAAAGTCCATACAATTACCTGCTAGTAGAGGTTCATTTTGATGCTCCTTTTACAGGGTTGGTTCCAAAACTGTTACCACAGAAAATCCCTCCTTCTCTTACAAGATCAACTATCAATCACCCTCATCGAGAGGATATTTTCGAGGTTTTAGAAGAAGCAATGGTAAGGTAAGAGGCAGAGGCAACGCCACACGCACTTCCCCTGCTAATAACAAACAGTGACTTGCTTCCACTACCCTCCGATCATTCCATTCCTGTCAGGGGACGTCTCTCTCAATTTCTCCCTGTCTGGAACACCATCACCTCAGGCAAATGGGTCCTACAAATTATCCAATATGGTTACTGCCTGAAACTTACAGGCACTCCCCCAAACATTCTTCTAAGATCACATGCAATATCACAGGAACATCTCCCCATTCTAAAAAAAAAAAAAAAAAGGTTCAATCTCTGTTAGAAAAGGAACAATAGAGCCAGTCCAATTAGAACATCAAGAAACCAGAGTATACTACCTATACTTCTTAATTCCTAAGAAAGACGGATCTCTCCGGCCTATACTGGACCTCAGAGAACTCCATCTATACATTCAATCAGACCACTTTCACATGGTCACTCTACAACAAGTACTTCCACTCCTTCAACAAGGTGACTTTCTGTCCACTCTGGACTTAAAGGACGCCTATTTCCATATCCCAATGCATCCTGCTCATCGCAAATACCTAAGGTTCGTGGTAGCAGGGCAGCATTATCAGTTCAGATGCTCTGATTTGGAGTAACAACCGCGCCCAGAGTTTTCACCAAGTTCTTAGCTGTAGTCCCAGGTCTTACCTCGAAGACAACACAGTCACGTCTTACCATATCTGGAGGACTGGCTCATAAAAGCCAGCTCGCAAAAAAACTGTCTTCGTCACACTCACAAAACATTGTAGTTGCTCCACGATCTTGGATTCACAGTAAACTTGTCCAAGTCTCCTCTACAGCCATCCAACACAGGTGTATCTGGGACCCACAATAGATGCACAAAAGGCTTTGGCCTATTCCAGTCCAGCCAGAATCTGCAACATGCAGGGTCTGCTCTCCCAGTTTCAACCTCATCACTCATTACCAGCTCAAGTGTTCATGCAGTTACTAGGGATAATGGTGTCTTGCATACTAATAGTCTCTTACGCAAGACTTCACATGCGTCCCCTTCAAGAGTGCTTTGACCATTAGTGGAACCAGGCTCAGGGTTGGTAATCGGATCTAATGTTGGTGGACGGCTGCACCCATTACTCTCTGCAGTGGTGGAATACACCAAACCTTTCAAAAGGGTGGCCCTTCATCCACCCGGTTCCACAGATAGTGCTAGCAGACGCATCGCTCACTGTTTGGGTGAGCTCATCTCCAAACACATACAATTCAGGGCATGTGGAGCCTGCAGCAAAAACAGCTCCACATAAACCATCTAGAGCTGCTAGCAATTTGAAAGCACTCAAAGCGTTTCAAGTTCATCTAGTAGGCAAAGCTGTCCTGCTCGGTACAGACAACATGACAGCAATGTACTACATACAAAAACAAGGGGGGACACACACTCTCTCTAGCTGTCACAACCAGCACCTTCCAGGAGTAAACAATCCGATTGCAGATCTGCTCAGTCCACAAAGACAACAGATCCACGATTGGGAACTCCACCCTCAAGTTCTCCTCCCATTTTTTAAAATGTGGGGCTTCCCAGACATATATCTGTTCACCATAAACCTAAACGCAAAATGCCCAAGTTCGCATCCAGACATCCACACCCATTGTTCAAGGGCAATGCATAATGGATGAATTGATCAGGGATGTTTGCCTACACTTTTCTGCCTCTCCCGCTCATTCCATTAGTGGTTCGGAAGGTCAGACAGGTGTCCCTGACAATCCTAGTTGCTCCCACTTGGGCTTGACAGCCCTGGTTCACAACCCTGTTGGAGCTCTCAGTAGTTCCTCACCAAAACTACACTTCACTCCTAATATGTTCACTCAGAGCCATGGAGAAATAAGATATCCAGATCCCAGCCATCTCAACCTTGCGATCTGGCACCTGAAATCTTAGAGTTTGGCTACCTTAATCTTCCGCCAGACTGTATAGATAGACGCTCTACCACAAGAGCATGCTATGCAGCAAAGTGGAAGTGATTTATTATATACTGCAATAACAATCAAATAGATCCACTGGACGCTTCAGTTAAAAACATAATTTGCTATTTACTACATCTGCAGCATTTCAATTTAGCGTAAACTTCCATACGCTTACATCTGGCTGCAATTGCTGCATACCTACAGAACAGACAACATCTGTCTCTTTTTCGAGTGCCTGTAATTGAAGCATTTATGGAGGGACTTAAAATAATCATTACTCCAAGACTTCCACCTGCTCCAATGTGGAATCTCAACATTGTCTTCACCAGGCTAATGGGTCCACGCTTTGAACCATTGCATAAATGTGAAATACAATTTCTTACTTGGAAGGTAGCTTTCCTCATAGCTATCACATCTCTGAGGACAGTGGGTGAGCTTCAGGCACTAACCATACAAGAACAGTTCTTACAAATACATCATAACAAAGTGGTTCTGCGGACCAACCCTACATCTCTACCAAAGGTAATTTCTGCCTTTCATATGAACCAATCTGTTGAGTTGCCTGTGTTCTTCCCTCAACCAAATTCTGGTTCAGAACGTTATTTACACACTGTAGATGTGAAAAGAGCTATTCTTTAGTATATAGAAAGGACAAAAACGTTTCGCAAAGCAAAACAATTATTTGTCGCTTTTGCTCCACCACATAAAGGCAATCCTATATCAAATTCACGTATTGCAAGGTGGATAGTCGAATGCATTCAAACATGCTATATTAAAGTAAAACGCACATTAACAATTCCCCCTAGAGCACACTCCACTCGCAAACTAGGGGCTCCTATGGCATTTCTAGGAGACATACCCAAAGATGATATCTGCAAAGCTGCAACCTGGTCTACACCTCACACATTCACAAAACACCATTGTGTAGATGTGTTAGCAAGACTACAAGCTAGTGTGGGCCAAGCAGTTTAACGTACACTATTTCAAGCCATTGCAACAGCTACAGGTTAGCCACGCTTTGGGAGATAACTGCTTTGTAGTCTATGCACAGCATGTGTTCACAGCTCACATGCCTCGAACGGAAAATGCTACTTACCCAGTATGCATCTGATCTTGGCATGTAGAGCTGTAGAGTCACATGGGCCCACTACCTCGTGACTGGAAAAGACTTCTTTGAACAAAAACAGAGTGGAATCATCCGGACCCAACACTAGATGGCAGGCTATGCACAACATGTGACTCTACAGCTCTACATGCCAAGAACAGATGCATACTGGGTAAGTAGCATTTTCCCTTTCGTAAGCAGTGCTAGCACCAGCTTACACAGGTTGCAATGGCATGCCTATAATTACCAATTGAGTGGTCTCCCATGGGTGGCATAATACATGCTTCAGCCCGTGGGGGACCTCTGGTGTACCGGTACACCCCCTGGTGTACCTGTACCTTAGTACCAAATTTACAAGGGACTGATAAGTGTACCCCAGTGTCCAATCTGGGATGTACCCAAGTACTTACCAAACCAATTTAGGGGAGAAAGCACAGAGACCGGGGTCTTGGATATCAGGATCCCAGTCAGACTAGTCAGAAACAGCATTACATCAGCAAAAAGTGAGGGTAATTGTAAAAACAGATTCTACTTTCCTACAGTACCTGAATTACAAACATGAGCAGCTGACGGACACCAGGGGAGAATCAACAGATGTCAGATTCCAATGCTGAGTTGGTGGTGCACTGGTGGTGGAGTGATGCGGAGGTTGTGCTGATGCTGAGAATGGTGCTGTGCTGATGTTGAGGTGGTGCTGCGCTGGTGTTGAGGTGGTGCTGCGCTGGTGCAGAGGTGGCGCTAGGCTCAACCTAACAAGCTGGCCATATTACCATTTATTGTGTGTAAGAAAATCGAGACAAGTTAGAGCTGTTTAGCATATAATCAAAAAGATACTTTTATATTCCTAAATGGAATAATGATGCAGTAAAATGGAGAATAAAAGTGATAAGTTCTGTTGATTGCATGATAAAAATATACCAACACCGAGCACCTTCCTTGTAGTCCTTGTATTTTGAAGACATCTGGTAAAAATCACCTATTCCAAGATCTTTACTTTTCTCTAGGATAATAAGTTTATAAAGTATGCTCTGGAGAGAACATATAAATCGTTTAAAATCTCGACAATTTAATGTGATTTGTATCCTTCCCCATTTGGAGATGCTCATGCTGACTGCATTTCGTAGAATGTTTAACTTTTGGTTAAGCTGGTAGCCCTATTTTCTTCATTTTTTTGACATTTGAATACACCCATGCACTTATCGCAAGTCTACCCCCACTCGACTGAAATGATGAAGACAGTACAAAACAAACTGGGCTGCCCTGAAATCTGGAAAGATTCATCAGGTCAGCACTTTACATGAAGCGAGATGGCACCCGCAAACAATATTATAATCCAGAATGCCTTTAAGAGTTGAATTGTGGTCTAGGACCCCAGAGAGACACAATCCTGGCGAGTTTTGACCCACTTGTGTGACCTTGGGCAAATACATCTCTCTCTTTCTCTGCTGAGTACTCACTTTGCACCTATTCTCAAATGAGCCCCTTTTAAAAGTCGCAAAGAGCCTATAGGTCTCTGTGAGTACTTGAGTATTGTGCAAATCACCGAAAAGCGATTTAACTCCTCTGCATGGGTAGTAAGCGCTGTACAAATGCTTTTAGAAATTATTATATTAAACTAAAGGCATTCAATAAAGGAATGGATTTAAACTGACAACAATATGTTTTTCTGTATGACTTGCTGCCCATGACACCGGCCACTGCACAGAGCAGGATGAATGCTTACTGCCTTATGACTGAGTTCATCAATCCCTGCTTAACATAACATCCACAGAGAGCCAGTGGTCTTTTTTCCTCAGAGGAAGTTCTGGTCCAGCAATGGAAGGAAAACCGGTTTCACAAAGCACAAGAACTGTATTTTTACCCAGGTGGAGGGGACTAAAGGAGGGAGGGGTGGGAAAATAAAGTGACCAATGACAACACTCACAGGGAGTTTTTTCCCGTTCTCCCCATTGTTGGGGAAGGTTTAAGCCAATAGGACGCATGCTTGTTTCCCCACTGAGAGGCAGAAGGGTTTACTGTAAGTGCTGAGAGTGGGATCCCACGTGAGAAAGCGAGGAGGCCACAAAGGAATCTTGCAAACAGGAACAGTTAGTGTAGAAAAGTGCAAGCATTTAGGGCACAACAACCCCAGCACTGTGCAGCTCTGTGCACCCGACCGGGCACTTTATCTTACCGCATGTGACACCTCCCCCAATGTGATTGAATATGAGCCTAAAGCCCGGATCACAACGTATCAGGAAAGCAAGGCATTGTGAAATAAAAGTGAACACGTACAGAAAATGAAAACGAAATCGTCATTGCAAATCAAATAAGAATAAAAGTGAAAGCGCCCACGGCATGCAGAAAATAAAAAAATATTTGCAATGCAATAGGTCTCGCATTTAAATGCAAGACCTATGGCATTGGAAAGAAGTGGCCACCATTGTTCCGGCTGCTTGAAAAGAGAAATCGCTCATGGCGCGTGGAATGTAAGCAAAGCACGTTGTGCCTACAGTAAGAGAAACTCAATAAAGAAAATAGTGCCTACAGACTAAATAGCATGTACCTTGTAACAACCGAAGTAAAAGGGCCAGTCACCACAAGAGGTTACAAATGAAGATAAGGCGGTACTAAGGGGGGACTAACAAGCCTATTTACGAATCAGAAGCCAACATTTACGAAGGACAATAACACAAGCCAGTGACAAATATGGGCGGGACTTCTATTCCATACTCCAGTATAACAAGTCTTGCAGAGCAGCGCATGCGCACTGACTCTAGGCTCGACCTAAAAACATAAAAGTAATTCAAGATGGTGTTGACTAACATTTCCGTCTGTTAGAAAGTCATGATTTTTTTATTGGCAGATTTGAACTTCTGAGTCTCATACAAAACAGACAACTTCCTCAGTGAGGCTTTAGTGGTGTGGAAAAAGTTGGTACATTTCTGGGGATTGTCTGGTGTTCGAGGCATGTGTGGCTGTAGATACACATTTTCTGCATGCTCCTTCCATCTAGTGTTGGGTCAGAATGTGTGCAAGTTGTTTTTCTTGGAATAAGTCTTTTGAGGCACGAGGTAAGGGGATTCCTTCTCTTGGTAATAGTGCTCATGGGCGTCGACTTCATTGTTTTCTTTCCGCCATTGGGTTCGGACGTGTATTACAGTGTTTCGGTTTGAGACAGTTTCCGTGACCCTTTCGGTGCGTAATACACTCTACCCTCGTCTTTATTGTTTCCATCCCTCTCATATTGAAATTTGGAAGATTCTTTCTTGTTGGGCCGGAGCACACCATTCCTAGCCTTCAGGCCTCGCCCGTCCAGGCTACCTTACACTGATTCGACTCCATAAATGATACTTAACTCAGGGAACAGACTCTATTTTGATTATGTCCTCAGTGCCGTTCCAAGTACTTATGAACCAACCTTCACCTGGGTCTGCAATCTGTGCTTATCCCCCAAGCACAAAGAACAAAATTGTGAGGCCTGTCTGTTGTTTCGATCCAAAAAGACCCCGCGGACCGTCAGGCACAATACGGAGAAATGCAGGGACATGACATCAAGCACTCGCCCGATGTCTTCTGTCAAAAAGATATCGAACCAGAAGAGGAAGATCTAGAAGCTTTAGCTGCTGAAGAGGAAGGAGCCTTTTCAGTTCAATATTCAGACTCCGGATTGGAGATCGATTTGGAGTCATTTAATCTTCCTCCGTGTCAAGGAGACGTGAGTACTCTAACTCCTCAACTGCCCACCCGAAAACATTTGGTTCCTAGAAAACAAAAGGCTTCCGGGCCTCCACTGCCATCTGGCCATGGTAGGCACTGAGAATTCGCTTTAGCTGCCCCGCCCTCTGGCTAGGCACCAAAATCGCTTAAGAAGCCTTTCGGCTCCGCACCAAGCCGAAATCACACCTCTTCAGCTCCCACCATTCCGGTTCCGAATGTGAAACCAGGTTCGGTTCTGTACCTTT
Source organism: Triturus cristatus (assembly GCF_964204655.1). Lineage (NCBI taxonomy): Eukaryota > Metazoa > Chordata > Amphibia > Caudata > Salamandridae > Triturus > Triturus cristatus. The sequence continues at coordinate 28,851,934 of NC_140584.1, read as the reverse complement.
GCCACCGAAACAGAAATCTGCTTCCTCTACACTCCCGGAGACCATGCAGGAAAGACTCGATCCAAAAGAAAAACGGATCCATATACATCCAGAGACTGGCTGCACTATCACAAAAACTGCATCAGTGCCTTCTACCAAGAAGCAAACCTCTTTCCAACTGGACATTGATCTCCCAATAGTTATGAAAATGAAGAAAAAGGACAAGGCTACCAGTCCTCTGCACCCTGTTCCTTATCCTTCTTCTCCATCTCATATACCACCACCTCCATTACCTGTACCTCACTCACCACACAATCCTCTAAATATTACACCTCTGGAACTCCACACACAGAGCCAGATACAGGAGATAATGTCAATTATGAAACACGACCACCACCAGACCCCAGGCAGGATTATGACATTGTCCCTCCAGGGAATACAAATCCAGACCTTTATCCTGCCAAGCCTTCACCTCTTGATGAAACTTCTTCATATCAGAAGCTTATAGCTAGGGTAGCAGCATACCATGGGGATACACTTCTCAAAGAATCCATGGAAGAATATTTTTTATTTGAGTCATTCAGCACTACAAATAAGACGTTTCAATCTCTTATAATGTTGAAAAGCATGGTGTGCCATGCAGATTATATTTTAAAGGACCAAATATGTGTTTGCATCATTACTCCCAGGGGAGATAACAAATATAAGGCTTTACCATCTAACCCATTTTTATTTGAGGCCAGCTTTCACCAGACTGCCTAGTTGTTTCAAATGCCCAAAAAAGGGTAAATTCACAAACTAAAGCAAACGCACGGCCTCCTAATAAGGGATCAAAACGTATTGATGGGTTTGGCAAATGGGTTGCTGCACAATCTGCCAGTCATTGTCGAATTGCGAATACATAGGGACTGTTCGGCAAGTATGACAGAGCTCACTGTGATGAGATGGAGAAACTCCTCAAATATCTCCCAGAGGAGCATAAAAAGAAGGGGTAAGAACTAGACAGGACGATCTAGTGTTGGTAGACAGCCGCATTCATCACTCTCTGCAGTGGTGGATCACACAAAATTTCTTAAAAGGGCGCCCGTTCATCGACCCCTTTCCATAGGTCGTGTTAACAGCAGATGCATCCCTCACAGGTTTGGGTGTTCACCTGCAAGATCTGCCAGTGCAGGGTGTCTGGGACACCAAACTCCAGAATCTCCACATCAGTTACTTAGAGCTTCAAGCTGTTCACCTAGCGTTGGAAGCATTTCTAACTCACCTAGTCGGCAATGTTGTCTTAGTCCAGACAGACAATATGACAGCCATGTACTATGTACAACAAGCATTTGCAATGCAATAGGTCTCACATTTACGTGAGTTTGAGCTATTGGCATTGTAAATGACAATGCGTTTTATGTATGCTTCAAAAACCAAAACATAAATAAAAGGCATTGTCATTTACATTGCCGATAGCTCAAACTCGTGTAAATGCGAGACCTGTTGCATTGCAAATGCTTGTTATATTATGCAACAGCTAAGCTGCAGCACACAGTTCAGTTAGGTTGATGAAGGAAGCCCTTGTTGGCTGTAACATGTATAAACTACACACAAAGGCAGACATATCCCTCGGGCTGGGAGTGCTAAGTGACCTTCCATATTTGCCTGGCAGATTGTGGGTGGTGGTACAGTCAGGTATTAGTGTGTTAAAGAGATCAGTTTGCAAAGTTCCGTTCCGGGCCATTCATCCATTCCAAACAATGCAGAAATATATTACCTACTTGACATTACAGGCGGTAGGTAGAGTGCCGCATAGTAGGGAATCTATTTATTTAAGCTTAAACATTATTTCAGGTTAGCTTAGGTCCATTTTTACAATATGCCAAAAATTGCACATAGAGTCAGAAGTATGTAAAGTTTGTTCCCAGAAGCCCCCAGAACATATCATTTACGAACAAACTTTTGAAATGTGGGGAGAGGAGAGTTCACCAAGAAGCCGATATGGATATATCCAGATACATTAGCAGCATGCCTTAGAATTGGCATGATCAAGGCGAACTTTTTATACACGACATAAATCTTTGGAAATGGAGATTCCCAGATGGTAGAAAGGCCTTGGAAAAAAAAATCCACATGGTCAGAAAGCGTATGCTTTTCTTCTCAAAAATCATCTGTCTAGAACTTGTTCCAAAACACATAACAAGTGAAGGAAATATACGCAAGAAGCTCAACGAAGAAAGTTGATCACAATGCAACTAATGCACGAAGGAGTAGGATGTATCTCGATTGTAAAGCATATATGAATAGATTTGTATCCTTCGCAGTGACATAGAAAATGCATGGTCTGTGTTCATAACATGGATTCTGTAACTCATTCCTAAAGACGGATAAGTGGACAGATTCCAGAAGAAAACTTTCCAGATACAGTCAAATAAGAAAAAGTTCAGCACATTTGCCTTCACTATGTCAAAACGGGTCAAGACAACGGTCGCGCGAAAAGTGTGCATAATATCAAGTGCTGAAAGAATTTGGCTGTGCTTAATTAAAAAATGGATTTGACCCAGGTGCACCATTGTTGCCTACCAACTTAGAATTCCAACTAGGGATCTCCAGGGCAAACCTTCCTCAAACAAAAAAGGAGAACGAACAAACGATTTTCGAGGGCCAATCACTTACCACAGAATGCTTTTGCCCCCCTCCACAGCGAACACGAAAAGAGGCAGCAATTGAAATTGTTTTTACCAATGAGTAAACTGGTTAAAGAAAAAAAAATCCTACAGGTTAGTCCTTGAATACAAAACTCAACACGTTTCACATAAAGCGCCCAGAAATCACATTTGTATGACACGGATTTCTCAGCAAAAGCTGTGTGCCTGCTGTGAGAAGGTGGCCTGATATATGCTGTCCACTAGTTCTAGTGGGCACCTTGTATCATTCCAAACAACCCCTTATGGTGATAGGTTAAAGACAACCTTATGTGAAAGCTATCCTAGTGGTAGCTATGGAGAGCAGCCTTCAGGCTAAGTCTTGAAGGAATGTAAAGCAGCTCGTTTTACCAGTCTATAATCTCTTGAATGATCAAATGAAAAGACAACCACACCAGGTATATATTCAAAATATATGTATTTAAGATAATACACACCCCTCTAGTCTCTTTATGAGACTGGAGTTCGAAGTACTTTAGTTACAAGTGTTTAAGCATCAGTAAAAAAGCACAAATACACGTTTGGGCCCTAGGGGCGTACTAAACCATATACTAAACAAGCATTGGCATAGTCAATAGGTCTCGCCTTTCGGACCTTATAAGTGTTTAGCCATGCAACAGTTGCATAACTAAATACTTATAAGGTCCCAAAAGCGAGACCTATTGGCTATGCAAAGCAGCCATGAAAGTGAAAGTAATTGCGGTAAAGCGCGTCGCGCGCGCCCGTGCACATGCACTGTAGCTCTAGGCTGGCCTGGTAGCACTTTTTGGAGCCCTCTCAATAAGTCTCGCCAGACCAGCGCATGCGCTGGGTCAGGCGAGACCTAAAAAGTGGTATAAGAACCACGACTGAAATAAGCAGTGTGCCTATTACCTCTAGAATCGCTGGGACCCCAAGGAACCACCCAAGGTAGTGACACAGGGGACCCACGGGAACTGTATGCAGTGTGGAAACACAACCGCGGGTTCCTATTATCTTCTATGGGGAATGTCGCGGTTGGAATTTTAAAGATTAGGGACACTTCTATTTGAACTAGGACCAAGCCCTTTTGGACTTAGACAGTTCTAGGGCTAGCACCCACGAGAGTACCGGAGTACTCGAGTTACCTCACCCAGGGAAGCCAGGTGCATAGGTGCCTTTTGGTGTTGTGTCGCGTCGACGATTCTAATGGAAGCCTGCAGAAAATTGCTGCCGTGAAGAGGAGAAGTGTCCGGAGAGATCCAAGCCTGGATCTAGGATGTAAGGAACCTGAAAGCAGAGGGGACAGAGTCTGGGTCACTTGCCAGTGACCTAGGGCAGGATGGACCAATGCCCACAGATGTCGGGTGCTTCAGGTGGGTTGATGGGTGTTTTGACTCTTCAGCTATGAGGTCCAGGAGGCGTCGACTAAGTCCACAAGCCGGATTCGAACTGTCCCACAAAGTCTGTCGAGAGCTGCGGTGTCGGCGACCAGAAAGGACCCAACAAGACTTGGCAACGGCAAGTCTCAGGAAATCAGAGAAAGGACTGCGGTGCAGACCAGCAAGGTCTGATGGACTTACCCAGCAAGGGTAAGTAAGAGCAAGTCTGGAGCTACCAGAAAAGCCCAAGTAGAAGTGGAGTTGCCTTCGGGGGGACCTGCTAGCCAACGGGCTAGTGATCGCGAAGGAGCCTCGAGCGGTCGCACTTGGAGCTGGCCCATGGGTCACTCGTGGAGTGGGGGCCAACAATCTTCGGTGCAGGAGGTGCTCAAGGCTGGGGCTACTCGGAGCCCAAAGCACAACTTCGAGGATGACCAGGAAGGTTGTGTTGCTGCAAAAGTTCACGGTGTCCAGGGGTCACGGTTCCACGTTACCCACGATAGCCACGGGCCTCAGCTTGCTGTGAACTCAGGGTAGCCTCGGGGAAGTCTGGAAATCCACCTCTGGGGATGCAGAGACTTCGGTGTCTGGTGGGAGCTTCAGTAATGCAGACCGGTCAGTTGCTTGTTTGGTGCCTGCCAAGCAGGGGAGTCACTCCTTGACCCCAAGGGAGATTTCTTCCGTCTTCTAGTTGTGATAGAAAGTCGAAGGTTCAGGATACATGTTTCAGAGGTTCGTCCAGGGTAATCTAAAGTCCTAGGGACTGGATTCCTATACTTATACTAAGTTTAGGGGATAGACTAACTCTAAGACCCCACCTATGGGTGGGCCTGGGGGAAGTGCTTACACCCCTTCCCCTTTGTCCAGTTTCACGCCAGAGCAGGGCTGAGTGCCCCTGCAACCGGTTTGAAGTGGGCTATGCACAGGGACACCTTGTGTGCCCCAGGCAGTATCTCAAAAGCATTCTCTGAATGCACCCACCCTGCCCCAATACACATCTGCCTGTCTGGGGGGTTGGTTACACCTCGACAGGAAACCTATTGTCCAGGCCTCCCCTGCCGGAGTTTCGGTCAGCAGTAGGAGACCAGACCCGTTTCTGTGGCAGTGGCATCCATTTTGTGATGCCAGGGCTTTGGAAAGATTTAACCGGGTTTAGCCAGTGTGAACATGTGTCTCCCTCTAGAAGGGTGGAATGCTATCCCCGCCGCCAGAACTGGCAGGGGGGGGTGTAGTATTCCAAAGCGTTTGACACCAAACACGACATGTTTTGATGCAGCCATCCCAAAGTTAGCATTTACCACAAGGTTATAATGCACTTAAGAGTATATGGTATGGCTGTATCATAGAATAGCCATAAGGAAGTATTTCTGAATGCTGCAGAGGGGCTCAGCTCATGCTTGGGCACCCTCTCGCATAAAACCAAGCACTCTGCCTTCAGGATTGTCGAGGCCTGCCATTGGAGTGGCTTATAGGTTTATATGTGTCTGTATAAGGTAGTGATATAGGTAGCCTATACCACAGTAAGGGGTGCAAGCACACCCTTACCCAGGTTGCAGAAGCAGTCCTGTGGTGTCATTTTGGAGTGCTTCCCAGGGGTGGCATAATACATGCTGCAGCCCCTGGTAGGCCTCTGGGGTACCTATGCCCTAGATACATAGTATACCATATACTAGGGGCTTATAAGGCACTCCATAATCCAATAAGATATGTACCTAATGTACATGGAAACCATTTTAGAGAGGAAGCAGCTAGGCTGATTAGCAGGGCCACAGCCAGACTAAGGTCGAAAATCAGTGAAACACCAGCGAAAAGTGGGGGTACCCATGTGAAGCAGATCCTACTCTCCTACACCTGCCACAAAGCTGTGATCTTGGTAGAATGGGGCAGAAGATAATCTTCAAATATAAACAAACATCTCAGGTGTCTGACCCTAATATCGGGTGAAATATACTCCTCCCCCCCCCCCCCGTTCCCCCTCCATGGAAGCGGAACCCCTACATTTACTTTCTGCTTGCCAGTACAATGCATATAACCGGCCTAGGTGTCCCTGTGCTCAAGTCCTCCATTACCCCTCTCCCGTTATCAGTACCTCCCACGCTATCGACAGCAGCAACCCTGTGTTCAGTCAACCTTCAGCCAGAGCGTTTATTGGAGGTGCATGGTACTGTTATCCCCAGACCACTAACCCGGTGGTTTCGCCGATCGTCGTCCTCGTGAGTAACGTAGGCCGCCTGCTTGCAGTGTTTATCAGTCTTGAGCCGCTTGGCCTGGCTCTCGTAATCCAGTGTGTTTATTCTAAACAAGGGAACCCGTAAGGTAGGAAGGACTTTGGGTACTTGCTATTTTGAAAAACAATTGATCCTTCAAACATACATAAGTGTAAGAACAATGAATATAGACCAGAATCACTGCTATATTAAGTGAAAATGTACAGCCGAACATATAGATTTAATATTTAACCGTGATTAATCGAAATTGCACAGAGAGTAATAGAGTGGGACACAGTCCTGTATCCTTCGACAAACAAAACATTAGAGACAATCACATATATTTAGACATTTTTCAGGCGAAACAACCAAGCTTAACGCCGATCCAGATAATAGGGGCAAGCTTTTTAGAAAGTAAACTGTAATGCACTACTTTTAACACATGAGTTTAACGTGCATGCTGTTCAACAAGTCGACGACGTTTCGATCTATAACAAGATACAAAGATCATCATCAGGACAAAGTAATGACAAGCCTGAGGGCACACTGCCGGAATTATGAGTGCGCGGGGGGAGAGGGCGGAGAAGGAAGCGGTCCGGGGGTTGAGACCTAGCTGTGCATTTGTAGATAGGGGCACACTAAGCGGGTGGGTTCCGATAATTACTGAAATGGCGGTGCCGGTGGTTAGTTGAGTTTGGCGTCCGTGGCGGTGTAGGTCCTCTTGCCAATCACAAGGGTAGCCGTATAGTCATGATGATCAGGACGAGCTGGATCGCTAGTCTCGTAATCCAGGAGCACATCAGCGTCAGGCTGTTTTTGCGGCCCGTAGGGTGCAGGAATAAATAAAAAGGAAAGAAAAGAGAAACAAAGGGGCACCGAAGGAAAGGGCAGATCCGCAACAGAAGGGGCCTGATGGAGGTAGGGAGGGAGCGAGGAAGAGGGAAAGCGTACACATGCACATATGCTGTCCACGCATGCACATCTCGATGGAAACAGGGAGGGAGCGAGCAAGAGGGAAAGCGAAAGCATCTGCGTGTGGGAGCGAAGCGAAAGCACACGTTGTGCTAACACTGCAAGCCGTACGCGTGCACATTGGCTGTCTGGGCCGAAGCTCAAACAGACGCCGCGAGCGCAAGCGCTGCATCGCTAGGCGAGACCTAAAAATTGGGAGGGACACACTCTACAGCTGTCACGCCTCTCTCAGACCATTTGGGGTTGGAATCCATCTGTTAGCAGAACATTTTTGGGGCACAGACAACGACATTGCAGACTTCCTCAGCATGATGCAGCAACAAGCCCAGTAGTGAGAACTCCACCTCCGAGTCCTCCTCCCATACTTTCACATGGGGATCCACACATAGACCTCTTTGCGACAGCAGCAAATACAAAATGCCCAAACTTCGCCTCCAGTTTCCCCATCCTCTAGCCAAAGGCAATGCCCTATAAATGAATTGGTCAGGGATATTTGTTTATGCTTTTGCGCCTCACCATCTTTTTCCATTTCTGGTTCGGAAGCTCAGGCAAATGTCTTTTACCCACATTCTGGTAGCTTCCACATGGGCTCGTCAACTGTAGTTCACTACACAAACTTTCAGTAGTTCCTCATGAGAAGCTTCACCTCAACCCAAACCTACTCACTCAGAACGATGACAAAATCAGCCATCCAAACCCAAAGGGGCTAAACCTTGTAATTTGGCTCCTGAAATCATAGAATTTGGGTATCTAAATCTGCCACCAGAAGGGAGACGGAGCTTGCCTGGCTTTAAGATGGCTGTGTTCCAGTGCAGCTCCGCTGTAACCGGCTCATTGTCCTTCAATATTCTCACAAATAACTTGTCTTCTCACCGCCACTTTGCAGACCCGGAACGGAAGCGGATTTGACCAAGGTAGAGGAGCGCTGAGCCGCGATTTGAGATTGTCTCGGGCCTTGTTGTGGCCTGGCTGGCCTGCCTTCTCGCGTGGTGGTGCGCGGAGCCTCGGCCATGGAGTTGGGGCGTGAGGTCCGGGGTCGGGAGCCTGTCTGTCCCGGACCACCACTGACAGACACTGCATGCCCACTCTGCCTGATATCCTGTTGAGTTACTGCGACCCGACGCAGGGCTGGTGAGTAGGCTCCCTGGGCTTGTGCGCGACTCCGTACTGATGGTGGCAGGGGCTCTGATGTGGCTGGCGCTGTGGTGGCTGGCTGTGCTGCCCCCACTGGAGCGGTGAGTCTTGGATTGGAGCGCGATCCCAATACAGCCATCGTGGACCCCTCCTGGGGCCTGGGGCTTCTCATGGACTTGGTGCCTATTTCTTACACTGGATTCCAGCTGGGGAGAGAGCTGTGGCTTGGGCTTCGGCCCGGTTCCAGACAGGCCGACTGCTTGGTCCGTCGTGTGGCCTTGCTTGGGCATCTAGGGTGGCGGTTCGGGCTGTCCTGCGGCGCTCCATGGATTTCTACTGTGGGTGCCAGGGGGGCACTTCTGCTGCCCAGTGATCGGACTGGAGCTTGCCCAAGGGAACAGACGAGGCGCTGTTGATGCTATGGCTGCTGTTGAGGTGCATCAGCCCCCTGGCGAGGACAACCACGCAGCTGGAGGTGTGTGCGTCCGTAGCCTTCTCCCCTCTCCCCTCCCCACACACTCCAGTTTGGATAAAGATACAGCGTCTGGAGGAGTGCTGGAGCGGTAGGACAGAGTTATACCTAGCGACTGGAAGGCCTGGGGTGACCCCAGAACATAGACGGCCCCACCATTGTGTCCGGTGCGAGGGCCGTCTCAGGTGTGCTGATGATATTTGCTGCGCTGGAGGGGTGACGGTCTATTTTATTGCTTGTCGAGGCGTGGAGTCCTGGACGCTGCACATCTGGTATCCCGACTGCTGTGTGGAGACAGTGTTGGATCGGATGTTCTTGAGGGTCCTTTACATTGCACTGGTGCAGCAGCCATAGTGATCTTGCCCTACGCTTGGGAGCTGTTTTCAGAGGCTTGAGGTGCTGGTGGCGTTCTTATAAAATGGGAAAGTCTGACAAATCGCAATCGAAGTTACCATTTGAGCCCAGGAAATCTCAAAGGCAGCAGGTACATGATAACAACCTTTCAGAATCGGACACTGATGCAGGAGATGCCGTCTCTGACACGGACATCAAGCAACTGCTCACTACTATGCAACGCAGTCTAAACAAGATAGACGGTAAATAGATGCCCTCTTTTTCAGAATGGACAGGATGTCAGAAAGATTAGACAAGCATGCGGCCTAGCTTGACTGCGTCGTACAGTGTGTATCGGAGGTGGAAGATAATCTAAATACTGCTTCTAGAACTCAGGCAGCTATGGAGAAGCAGCTCCAGGCGGTACAGGCCATAGCGGAGGACTTGGAAGCCCACTCCTGGCAGAACAACTTGCTAATTGTAGGTATTGCAGTGTCCAAGAACATCCCTAATATGGAGCTATTCGTAGAGCATCTCTTAACCACGCTGCCGGGAGCAGACTGTTTCACATGTTCACGGTGGAAAGAGCGCACCGGCTGCTGGCACCCAGATTGGTCCCGGGGGCGCCGCCGCGCCCCATTACAGTGAAACTCCTCAACTACAGGGACTGCAATAGCCGCGGTGTCCATCTACCCTGACGTTACGCCTCGCGTTCAGGAAACGCGCAGACTGTTTGCACCTGCTAAGAGGAAACTGCGTGAACTGCATCTAGAGTACAACATGTTGTACCCGGCAAAGCTGTGAGTCACAGCGGATGGTGAAACACATATCTTCACTGAACCCTCCCAAGTGCTGCAATTTCTCAAGCGTAGGAATATGGCTGGCTCCCAATATGTCGCTGGGCCAGGTAGCTCTAGCCGACAGAACTCCTAACAGTAGACCCGAGATGGTTTGAAGGTAGTCTGCTCTGGTCGGGGACGGAGCTGGCGATTGGTTGCTTCACAAGCGGTAACCCACTACATCTACCCAGGAACTGTAAGTGACAATCTATCAACACAGACGTCAGTCTAGTGTGGGATGCTTGCAGTGAGATGGCGATCCCCGGGGTAATGGATTTCTGGATGGATGAACTTTCAGCCTTAGGCTTTTGTTTGGAGGGGGGGGGGCTCTACTCTCTCAATGAGCCGTAACGATCCAGCTGAGCATGGACCAGGTGAGAGAGAGCTAGTGGACTTCACTGATGAGGACACACAATATAGACTGAACGATAAGATTGATAACACTGCTGGTTGGCACACTTTATGGTTTGGGTCCGGGCGACATCTGCCCCGCAGTGTGATCCACAGAGGGGAGTGCCTATTTTAGGTCTGGGTATTAGTTGGTTCCACAGGTTGGGTTGAGGGGGGCTTCGTTTATGCACTGTTGGGGTCTGCATAGCGTGGGTGGGGGCTTAGGGCAGGAAAGGCACATCCACCCGAAAAGTAGTGGACTTCTAGATACATGTGTGTTTGTTGGGGCCAATAATTTTGAACATACTGCAGGAAGAGCTGTGAAACACGGTGTTGCGTTTACTTCCATTGACCATGAGTAGCACGGTACATCTCCTAACATGGAACATTAGGGGACTTAACGATCATAGGTAGGTTATTGCTTACATAAAACAGCATCAAATAGATGTCACTCTGCTTGAGGAGTCCCACTTGTCCCCACATAGTGGCATGTTGGCACACAAAATGTTTCAGGGTAAGGTTGCAGCAGGATTCACGTCACATGCTAGGGGGGTCTTGACCTGGGTGAGCCCGAAGTCAGGGATTACGGTGCAGGCACTCGAATTTGACTCTAACGGCAGGTATGTTATTGTGCGTTGCCTGAAAGAAGGCCCTGACATCACGCTTGTAAACATATATGGGCCTAATTATGATGACCCGCAATTTTATCATGGCTTGGGTAGTATTCTGCTCTGCTACAAGGGCTCCTCAATAGTAGTGGGCTGAGACCTCAATTGTATTTAGGATCCAAATGATGACCGCTCGAAGGGTCCACCGCGTCGCTTTTCGGTGGCGGCTGGCGCGATCCTGTGACTCGTGGAGGGCTTAGAACTGACGGATGTCTGGAGGCACCTCTCCCCCTATGTTGCTGGCTATACTCATTACTCTGCACCTCATGACACTCACACGAGAATCGTTTAATGGCTAGCGTCCAAGGACCTTCTATGTCAAATCATGAAGTGCTTTCTTCACCTGCGTACTCTCTCCGACCACTCCCTGCTGCAACTAGATTTGCACTGTCCAGCAAGGAAGTCCCCTGCTTTTCTTAGGAGGTTCCCGCCCTACTCCCTTCTTGATCCTGTATTTGTAACAGAAATCTCCACTGACATAGAGTCATACTTCTAGACAAATATGGGGTTAGTGAATAGCTTCTCTACTATCTGGGAGTCCTTTAAAGTGTATATCCGGGGTATGGTCAGGGCTAAAGATTTGAGTGTGCTCTGATCGCTAAGGAGCCATCTGACCAAACTAGAGCCGGGCATTTCATCACTAGAACGAAAGTTTCAGGAGACAAGTGACATCAATATGGTGGGCGATATTAAGGCTGCCCTAGAGGAGTTCCAGGACACAGTTCACAGGGATGTTAAACACCTGGGCAAGTATGCCACGGCCAGGATATACGGAGAAGGAGACCGCCCAGGGGCCATGTTAGCAGCACTGATGTGCCCCAAGCGTGAAGAGCGCACTATTTCTGAAATACTCGATAAGGGCAGTCAGCCATTGCACAGCATTCAGGACATAGCAAATAGATTCCATAGATACTACTCGCAATTGTACAGTACACAGACATCCCCCCCCCCTCCCCCTCACGGTTGTTGATGCTATACGTGATTATTTGGAACACATCCAAATGGCCTGGTTATTGAATGTACATAGAGAGTATCTCATGTCCCCCCCTTACAACATGAGAGGTTATAGCGGCTATCAATTCCATGCGACTCGGAAGTGCAAGGATGGGCTCACTGTCTCCTTTTACAAGACCTTTCAAGACCTGTTGGTTTCACACCTCATTACTCCGTAGGAACATATGGCCCATGTCAGCATTATGCCTCCCTCCATGAAAGAAGCGTTGATCATTATGCTGCTGTAATCAGGGAAGCCAGCTGAGGCCTGCTCCTCGTACAGACCATTGTCTCTAATGAATGTAGACACTAAGATATGCGCCAAAATTCTAGCAAATCGGGGTTTGTCACATGGCGCAACCTTACTTCTAACTTGCGTACCATATTCAGCACCATTCAGAGGCTAGACCCGGGGATCAAAGCAGCAGCGGTATTTTTGGATGCTGAGAAGGCTTTTCATTCTGTAGAGTGGACCTTCATGAAGTGAGTCTTGCAGAGAATAGGGGTGGGAGAAATCTTCCTTTAGTTTCTGATGACCTTGTATGCACAACCCACTGCACGGGTCTGGCTTGGCACGGAAGTCACGGCTCCTTTACGCATAAACAGAGGGACTAGGCAGGGCTGCCCATTGTCCCCGATGCTATATGCCCTGGCTGCTGAGCCCCTCGCTTGCACGTTGCAGGAAAATCACTCACACATGGGACTGGGGTTCCCAGGATATCGTTAATAATATCTGCCTACGCAGACAATACCCTGTAATATGTTCGGGATCCAGGCCAAAACCTCAATCCAGTCCTGGCAGAGGTGGTTCAATTTGGGAGTATGTCAGGACTACATATTAATTGGTCCAAGTAGCTGGTGTTTCCTCTTACTTCAGTAACTGTCCCAGATGCATTTGACTTCTTCATGCAGTGGACTACAGTCCCAATCTGTTCACTGGGGGTACAAATACATGTTGACTCAGCGGTTGTCTTAGCAGAGAACTATGGGAAGGGTATTTCTAAGTTAGAGGATTACATCAACAGGTGGATTCAATTACCTCTTTCACTGATAGGCCGCATTTCCTTAATGAAGATGGTTATTTTGCCTAGGTTCCTCTTCCTATTTCTGAATATCCTGATCACACTTGCACGCTCTCTCTTTGGGGTTCTTCGCAAATTATTGATTAGACTGGCCTGGGCTGGGAAACAGCCAAGAGTCAAATGGGACACACTGACACTCCCCTACACAGTGGAGGCTTGGGGGCACCGGACTTAGAACTTTACTATAGGGTTGCACAGGCTTCTCATGCATACAACTGGTTACATGGCCCTCACAATCTGCCCCATTTGTTCCTGGAGCGGACCGCAGCGGGCCTTTTGACGCTTCCACAGATTCTCTTTATGCCGCCAGTCCGCAGACACAGGGTAATTGAATCACTGCATTCCACAACACACGCATGGGACAGACTACTAGACTTACAATCGGGAGCACTCATGTACTCCCTGCTCATTCCTCTGGACTGATGCAGTTGGCTCCGGACGTGTGGAGAGCGGGCTGTCCTCAAAGCCATGACACACATAGGTGTTCGTACGGTGGGCGATTTCTACCAGGATAGAGAACTGCGAGGACTGCACGGCAGGCTTGCTGGGCTCCTCGCCATTGGATAGGTTTCAATATATTAGAGTTTGACATGCATGGCATCAGCTGCTGGGTAAGAAATGCAGGAACCGATTGAGTTCTCTCTTATATAATTAAAGCTAAAACACCGGCGAAACTCATCACAGTTCTATATTCCTTGGGCCAGGAGCCACGGAAACTTCACACCCATAGAGCCAGGATTGAGTGGCAAGACGACCAATATATGTTATAGATGACAGGTGCGGAGTGTATTGCTGCGAGGCTACGAAGAGGGTGTCACTGAACGGTAGACACCGACAGATTCATTTTAAATATCTCAATAGAGTGTATCACACCCCCCACAGGCTAGCGCGATATGGGCTGAGGGAGAATGCTAAATGTGATAGATGTGCGGAGCCTGAAGCTGGATTTCTGCATGTGGTGTGGGCCTGCCCTAAGACTTTTGCCTTTTGCGAGAAAGTATTCTCGGTGCTGAGCAAGATCGTGGGACAACAGCCTAACGCCCAGCCCTTAAGTCGTGCTACTGGGATATGACAGAGATATTCAGGCGGATTGGAGGAAACCGGTTGCTATGGGACTACTTTTAGCCAAGTTCAGGGTCACAATGCGATGGGCCAAGCGTCCAACACCACTTATCCATGGTTGGAACTCGGACATGCTATACTGCAATGCACAATCTGATGGGTACAATGATCTTCTTCCCCCGCAGTGTCGCCCTAAAGGCTTCTGGGGTTTATACCAGCAATATTTATTTGATAAGGAATCCGGCAAGCTGGGCCGGAGGGGGGTGACTAATATAGTGCCGATTGAGGGGTATTGTCTTTTATCACTGTCAATGTTATTGAGGTCATCGCAATTTTAGGATGTGTGGTGATGATGTATCTCTTTAAATGAGATAAGAATATTGGGATATGTGTATTCCTGGCATGCTATTGATGTACTGATTTTACATTGGAATTATATACATGTCATTTAGAACTTGTTATTGCTTGACTTGAACTGCAGTTGAAGTCTTGTCCCGTATCCTGTTGGATGGGATCTTCTTATTGGAATAAACTTGCTTCAACAGCATTTCTGATTCAATGTATTTCATATGGAATGCTTCATTGGTGTATTCGGCAAGATAATGATGCCATAAAGAAGATCTCAACACAGAAAATTTGGTGAGAGACATTTAAATATTTTGATGGATTTACTCTTTTGGAAAAATTCGATTTTGGATAACTTGTATATTAAATGAGATTGGGAGCTTTGCCGCAAGCTCACTCTATTAATACTTACTGGGGTTGGGAGATATTTACATCGATGCGGGCTCATCTCTTGTGACAGTAATCCTAAGGGCATGTCAGAGCACTCTTTGATCTTGCGCTTTCCAAATCAATGAAAATCAACTGAGGAATAAATTCAGCAAGTTTGTTTATCTTGGATTTGTGTTAAGAAAACAAATTTATGAGCTGGGCCAATGCGCTGTTTTAATTCATGCAAATGTGCTGTTTTATTCATGCGCTGTCGTTTTGATGTCTGATGCTCAGTTATTCCTCAGTAATCGTACTGATGTGGATCTACTAATTTAAGAATCTCTTTGTGGACATCGTTTGAGTATTGACTGTTTTGATTGGAGCCCATAACGTCGAAAAGATTGAAAATAAACTTACCGGCATTCCAATCTAACGGGATTAAGCTTCTCGTGCCATCACTGTTCTGATCGCTGTTGTGCATTTCACCTGCAGCGCAACAGCGTCTACGTCACGCACGCCGTCTGCACGTAACATAATATGTGGCGGTCATTTTCTTTGTCTATTTCCAGCTTTATCTTTGTTGCTAAGCAACTTAACAAAACACTTTATGCTGTGCCATCGCCATTAAACTTTTACGATCCTCACGTCAAGATATTTGATCAGCTCATTGAACAACGCGTATCACTACAGTGATACGCACACTTGGATTGTTCTTCATTAAAACATTAGTATTTCTTGAGTACAAACGTAATGTAAAAAGACATCAAAATATATTCTGTTCATGTTGTCAATTCAGTCTTCGCTTCTTTGAAGAATTAGAGTTTTGAGCTTATACTCTCTAATTGTGGACAAAATTTTATGTTAACCTCCATCTGCATTAATATTTACAGTGATTGTTTTAATAAGTAAATCTGAAATAATATATTGTAAAAATTCAAATATGCAGAATGTAACAGCAGCACCTTTCTTCTTGTCTAGTTCAGGGGTGCCTACAATTCAATGGAAAAAATGGAAGGTTGTGTTTTAGAGGTATGCCAGGGTTTGTGGTACTTCTCTAAGTGCTGAAAGGAAGTCCTCCTTATTGCTTCATTGTCTTGGTTCAGAGGGTCAGGATGTGTTTAATCACCTTCCTGATCTTCCAGCTGCAGAGGCAAGAGATTTAAATGATTACGAAATTTGCATAAAGAAGTTAGATAAACATTATCTACATAAAGTAAGTACAATTTTAGAAAGATATCAGTTTGCTAAGAGAACCCAAAAGAAAGATAAAACCATTGAAATGTATGTCACTGATTTGCGTTAACTTGCCTCGTCCTGCAAATTCAAAAATGTAACTTATGAACGCATTTGTGATCAGTTCATGTTTGGGTGCAACATGGAAAGGGTCAGAGAAAAGCTTTGGTTGCGTGATGAACACACTTTAGATGAGGTTCTTTTTTTTTTTATCTTTTTTTTTTTTGTAAATATTTTTATTGAGTTTTTTCAAACATAAGGCAACATACATTGACATTGAGTCCAGCAGTATAACAACCCATCGAGAGTGCAACAAAGCTTTCAGGGCATTCTCAAAAAACACTGGTACCCCTTCGGTATCACATGATAGTGTCCACCTCATTCTGCAAGCAAGCGATAGTTCGTCTAGTCGTGGTCACTTAGTTCAGAGTCTGAAGTATCGCGCGGGTGTTCACATATATTTCCTCTATAGGCATTCCACCCACCCCATACCTGGGTCCATTTTCTGGGGCAACCTCTATATATGTATATTGTTTTTTCGACATTAGATGAGGTTCTTAATGTAGCAAAGACAATAGAACATTCATTAAAATGTGTTGAAATTATTAAAAAAGACGATGCTAAAGAGGTAAATGTTCATCTCGTAAAGGAGAAGGATCAGAAGTCGATTGAAAACAGTAAGAATGATTATATAGTTAACACAGAAGAATTTAAAGGAAAAACTAGTGAACAAAGGAGATGTTACAGATGTGGTAAAGTAGGGCATCTTGCGTATGATAAAAAGTGTCCTGCATTAAGTCAAATATGCTCTAGATGCAAAAGAAAGGGTCATTGTTTAATGTGTAAAAGCAAAAATATTTCAAAAGTTAAAATGGTAGAAGTATATGAGTCTAACAACAGTGATTTGGGGTCTAATGGTTTTGAATGTGGACAAATCGTAGTTCAAGTGAATAATGAAACAGATAAGAAAGTTTTTCCTTTTGACAACATTATGGTTGAAGGGGAAAGCACTCGTGTCTTATTCGACTCGAGTGCAAAGATCACTATAGTTTCTAATGAATTTTATAATACTTGAATAAAAGGAAAGATTTCACTCATGAAGCCTGACATTACACTGTTAACTTATGGTGGGGAACCAATAACATTTCATGGAAATTTTATTGGTCTTATTGAGTTTAGAGATAGATATGTGTCAGGTAAGGTTTATATTTCAAATAGAGGTGATAGTATCATCAGTTGGATACATCAAGGGGATTTAGGTGTGTTTTTAGATCCCAATGCCAATCCTTCTATTCAAATTAAGGATAGGGTGTGTTCTGTTTCAAAACTAAAAGATAATGAATTTGTACAAGAGCTTAAGCATCCTGGTGTTTTCAAAAATGAGTTGGGGTGCTTAAAAGGTTACCAACATAAGATAAAATTAAAAGAAGGTTCGGTGCCTATATGTAGTAAAGTGAGAAATGTGCCTCTGTCTGTGAAAGATGAAATGAAAAAAGAAATTGATAAACTCATAGCTTCTGGAATAACGGAAGAGGTAGAGGGAACAGAATGGTTGGCTCCGGTTGTCGCCACACGCAAACCTAATGGGGATTTGCGGCTCTGCATCGACTTGAGACAACTTAATAAGTGTGTAATTGTTGATTGATATCCATTACCAAACATTACCGAATTGTTAGTACTTCTGGGTGAAGCGAAAGTATTCAGTACGATAGATTTAACATTGGCTTATCATCAGGTGGAGCTTGAGGAATCATGTAGAGATTTTACATCATTCATAACCCCGTTTGGTATTTTCAGATTGAAAAGAATGCCGTTTGGATTGGTATCTACTTCATCGGTATTCCAACGAGCCATGGATAATGTTCTGAAGGAGTTAAAGGGTTATGTATTTATCAGGATAATATCCTTATCTTTGGTGATGTTGTGAAACAACATGATATAAGGTTGAGTTTGGTATTAGAGAGGTTGTGTGCGTGCAATCTTACTGTGAAAGTTAATAAGTGTAGATTTAGAGCTGAATCGTTAAGTTATCTAGGACACAACATTTTGGGTAATGGCGTAAAACCCAAGAGTGATTTGATTGATACAATTCCTAATATGAGTTCTCCTACTAACAAGGGTGAATTGATGAAATTCTTAGGGATGGTGGAGTACCGCGCGAAATTTGTAAAGAACTTTGCTGAGTCTGCAGTCA
The DNA here is from genome assembly GCF_964204655.1 of Triturus cristatus. NCBI lineage: Eukaryota > Metazoa > Chordata > Amphibia > Caudata > Salamandridae > Triturus > Triturus cristatus. The sequence goes on along the minus strand of NC_140584.1, from coordinate 28,833,635 downwards.
ACATGAGATCTTTATTGCGTAAAGGTGTTGATTTTGAATGGTCAGAATTGTGTGAGGAAGACTTCGGTTCCGTGAAAGTAAAATTGGATAATGCCCCATCCCGTAAATGTTTTGATCCTTCAATCAAACCTATCCTTGTTACTGATGCCAGTGAAAAGGGATTGGGGGCTGTTTTACAACAAAATGGTCCTGGTGGTTTACAAACTGTCATGTTTCTTTCAAGAAGTTTAAGAGATCCTGAAACACGTTATTCCGTGATAGAGAGAGAATCTCGTGCTGTTTTTTGGGCAAAAAAAAAATTGAAGAAGTTTTTGTGGGATGTTGATTTCGAAGTTCGCAATGGTCATAAGTCTTTGGTGGAGGTATTTCATAAAAAAGGTTTAGACTTAATTTCCGCCAGGATTACTAGATGGAACATTAGTTTACAGGAGTATAGTTTTTCTCTCAAGTATATTCCTGGAATTGATAAATGGCATTGCTGATGTTCTATCACGTCTTGTTCCTAAAGAATCCTTGGTCAATGAAGAGTTTGATGATTCAAAAGATTGGGTATGTGTGGTTGACCATAATATAATTTCAGAACAAAAATAGAGGGAAGAATTACTCATAGACCCTATTTTAAATGATGTTATTTCTCTTGTTCTGATGTTATTTCTCTTGTTCAAAAAGGATGGATGGATAAGAAACCTAGCTCGTATAGCATGAAACCTTATTGGATCATGCGTAATGAGTTATCAGTTGTCAATGGATTATTGTTTCGTGGAACAAGATTAATTCCTCCAAGCAGCCTTAGGAGTGAATTAGTGGATCTAGTGTATACAAATCATGACGGTCTCACCAAAAGTAAAGAAAGGTTACACATGTCTTACTGGTGGCCTGGTATGGACAAGTTGGTTGAACGGGTAGTACGTGAATGTATTCCTTGCTTATTGACTGATAAATCTAAGTGTCCACGGATACAACCTATGGTCATAAGGAGACATCCATGTCGACCATGCCTGGACATTGCATTAGATATACTTGGTCCTGTTCATCATGGTGGAGCACAAACGTTTGTATTGGTGATAATAGACATGTATTCTCGATGGCCTGAGGTGTTTTTCTTGTCTATGATAGATTCAGCCCATATTATCAAATGCTTGAAAGAATTATTCTTGAGGGAAGAAATTCCTGAATCTATTTTGACGGACAATGGTGTCTAGTTAATCTCAAGGGAGATGGAGGAATTTGTATCTACCAGAGGTGTTTTTCATAAAACTTGCTCTTTTATCATCCAGAAAGCAATGGAATGATTGAGAGGTTTAACAGAGTTATTAAGGAAACTATTACTTTGGCGAAATCTTAATCTTTATTCTGGAAAGCCGAAGTTGTGAAAAAGTGGAAGAATACAGATTATCTCCTCATGGTACAACAGGGAAATCTCCCTTTATGTTGTTTCGGGGTAGGGTTCCCAATATGTTTGTTGAACCTGGTTGGGTCAACAAGTATGAATTAGCCAAGGGTAACAAAGCATGTGTGTGTGTGATCGTGAAGAAATACAAAAAAGAGAAGAAAACAAAGTCTGAGAGAGGAAAAAATACTTTGATATGAAAAATGCTGTTAAAAGAACTGTGGTGAACATTGGTGACTGGGTCATGATCAAACGACCTGGTCTGGGAGGTTTTTTAAACCTCTCAAGGTAATTAAAGTGTTTAAAAATGCTATTAAGACCCAGGATCATCGCATTTGGAATTTGAACAGGGTGGTGGTGGTGGTTAAAGGAAATGTAGAAGATCTTAGAGTTTCCACTCCTGTAAATTGTTCTAAGCATAAATGGTGATGATAATGTTGTAACAAAAACACGTTGTTCTACTAGGTCTATAAAACGTCCTGGTTTGGTTGGCAAATCTAATTCTAAGTTTTTTATTGTTAAGGAAGGGAGGTGTGTGGTGATGTATCTCTTTAAATGAGATAAGAATATTGGAATATGTGTATTCCTGGCATGCTATTGATGTACTGATGTCACGTTGGAATTATATACATGTCATTTAGAACTTGTTATTGCTTAACTTGAACTGCAGTTGAAGCCTTGTCCTGTATCCTGTTGGATGGGATCTTCTTATTGGAATAAATTTACTTCAACAGCATTTCTGATTAAATGTATTTTATATGGAATGCTTCAGGATGTCTGCCTTGTTGGGAGGGAAAGGAGGGCAGGGTTTTTTTCTTTTTGACTATTAATATGCACTTGCTATAATTCAACCAGTCGCGATGTATCAATCGCTCTATGTTGTGCAATGTTGTTTAAATGTTTTAAAGCGCAATAAATAAATTGATCCACTCAATACATCTGTCCAAAACATTATTTACAACATTTAGGCCTTGCTTACACTTCCATACGTCTGCATCTGACAGCAGTGGCTGCTACCTTCAAAACAGGCAACACTTATCATTGTTCAAAGTGCCAGTCAAGGCTTTCTTAGAAGGCCTTAAAAGAGTAATACCATCCAGGGTCCCACCTGAACCTGCGTGGAATTTCAATATCGTTCTAACAAGACTTATGGGTCCACCCTTTGAACAGTTACAGAATTACCCCCTCCAGTCTCTTTCTTGAAAGTTTGCTTTCTTAATTGCCATCATTTCACAAAGGCGTGTCTGTAAGCTCCACGCACTAACTTTAGAAGAAACATTTCTCCAACTTCATAAGGACAGGGTGGTTCTGCGTACCAACCCAAAATACCTCGCAAAGGTAGTGTCCCCTTATCACATTAACCAATCTGGTGAACCATATGTTTTCTTTCCTCAACCACATTCTGTTGCAGAAAGGGCTCTTCATACACTAGATTTCAAAAGAACATTAATGTATTATATCAACAGGACAAAAGATGTTTACAAAACAACTCTTTGTTGCGTTTGCTCCCCTCACAAAGGGAAACCCATTTCAAAATCAGGTATTTCCAGATGGATTGTTAAATGTATCCAGACATGCTATCTCAAAGCAAAAATAACTTGTTCTTTACCTTTAGAGCACACTCTACTTGTAAAATAGGGGCATCCATGGTCTTCTTAAACAACATTCCCATAGCTGAAATTTGTAAAGCAGCTTCATGGTTTTCACCACACACATTTACGACGTGTGTGGATGTTCTAACATGGGAACAAGCTAATGTAGGACAGGCGGTGCTACATTCAATTTTTCAAGCAACTGCAACATACATTGGTTAGTCACTGATTTTGGAGGTCACTGCTATACAGTCTATCCAAAGCATGTGTATCTACAGCCACATGTCAGGGACTGTCCGGGACTATGTCGGGAACACAGTCAGGGACTTGGGCAAGGACTGGGAAAGGGGTAAAAAAACACAGAGAGAGAGAGGAGTACAATGCTGCCCAGGATCACACTGAAAGTCAGAGGAGAAAAGGGATCCAAAGGGAAAGCCTGTACAAAGAAACAAGATGGCTAAGACTCAGAAAGAACAGGCACTCATGAGGGGATTTAGCATTCAGAATAACTATACCCAGGACGGACGTGCAAGACATGTATATAAAACAACATTAACAATAAAGGAATGTGGGGTAAAGCACACGGGAGCTCCACACGTTAAGACTGAAGCTCAGTAAGCTCCTCACCCACAATTGCTGTTACAGATACTGACTGCAAATACCCACATATAGGATATGTATGCAAAGGCAGGGTCTGTGAAGCGGATACCTATGGTGATTTTATAAATGTAACTCAAAGACAATACTCACAGTGAACGAGAAACTCCACCTAGGTAGTCAGCTGTACCCACGGATCCTGGTGATCAAACAGGAATACGCAAGGCAGTAACAGTAAGGAGGTAGAACTGAACACAAGCACGATAGACAAGGAGCTAGCAAGGAGGAGTGCTTAATATGAAAGGGAGGAAATCACAGGACACATGTGGCCGAAAGCAAGTAACAAACATACAAGGTAATAGAAGCAAGACAGCAGGAATAGAAAGACAGTAAACTAGGAACTGGAACCAAAGAAATGGGAAGAAAAGCAGGGACTGGAAAAAGATATACAGAAGGGGAGGCTACAAGGGTATACTAGAAGAGTATTGAATCAGACAACAAGAAAACACAGTAGCACTGAAGGCTGTGCGTGAAAAGAAACACAAATTGAGCAAAAGCTCAAGAGTCAAGGTAGCACTGAAGGAACAGGAAATTACTATAGCTCAGGAGTCAAGGTAGCAGTGCAGGCAGTGCTAGTTCAAGGAAACAGGAAATAGCTACAGCTCAAGAAACAAGGAGTCAAGAGAGCACTGCTAGGAGTGCAAATCAGGAACAAGAAATAGTTGAAGCTCAGGAACAAAGAATAACTAAAGCTCAGGAGCTCAGGAAACAAGGTAGCACTGCAGGCCGTGCTAATTCAGGCACAAGGAATAGCTATATCTCAGGAATCCAGGAACAAGGATTAACTATATCTCAGGAATTGAGGAATTTCAAAAGCTTAGGAAACAAGGATCGGTCCCACCGGAATACAGCTACAATAACCAACCCTGGCCTGAAGGGAGCTGGGGCTTAAAAGAGATCAGAGTAATAACATGCAGTAGGTGTGAGCAGGCTAGCAGCAGCCAGCCACAGGTGAGCTGAATTCCTCCACCCATCCTTGGCCTGCAGGGGTGGAGACGAAGCAGTGAGCAGGGAATTCTAGGTAGTGGAGTTCCAAGCATGAGCAGGCTAACTTCAAGTATAAGCAGGCTGGCCTTCACAAAACCTGGCATTGATTGGGAATGAATGTCAATTCCCAAATAGTGTCCAAGTGGCTGGAAGTCAGGATATGCATACAGGGGAGTGTCTGGGAGCTCATTAGAATACTGGAAAGTCCCACTATGCGGCCCCTTGGTGGTGGGAACAAGAGCACAGAGAACGAATCGGGACACCATACATGCCTCAAACGGATTATGTTACTTACCCTGTATGCATGTTGGCTTGTAGTGCTGTAGATTCACATAGGCTCACACTCCTCCGCGGACCCCTATGGTTGACGCAGTTCTTATCTATAATTTTACATGCATGGACATCTCCTTACTTACTTACACTCCATTCTCACCCTATCGCGGAAAAAAAATTCAACAGTGGAGTAGATGCCCATGCTCACTATTAACAAAAGAGGAGTCACCTTACATCGTGACTCAAAAGACTTCTTCAAAGGAAAGCAACTTTCACACATCCTGACATAGTGCTAGATAGCAGGAGTATGCAAAGCGTGTGAATCTACAGCACTTCATGCCAAGAACAGACGCTTACTAGGTGAAAAACACAATCCTTTTTTGCAACAAACCTAAGTTCTTCTTGATCACTGGATATTATCTTTTATTTCTTTCCATATTTGTATTCCCTTTTATATATATCTGTAAATGAAAGGTTTGTTTTAATCTGAACATTTAAGTACATTTCATAATTTCAGGTGAACACTGTGGTTAGCGGTGCTCTTGACCGGCTGCATTACGAGAAGGATCCATGTGTGAAATATGACATTGGCCGCAAGTTGTGGATCTATTTGCATAGAGATCGCACAGAGGAAGAGTTTGGTATGTACCTACTTAAGTTGGCTTGTTCCTTATGACAAATTTCTTTCATATGTTACCTTCTTAAATAGTTCTGTATACAGTGTTGTCACACTTTACTGTAACTTATAGTGTTTTGCAGTAATAGTTCTAAAACATTTTCTGAAGTGCTTAAATATTCTAAATTAACAAAGTAAACATTTGTCTGCCACATGTTGGGTCGGAGAAAGGTCTGTGTAAATAAATAAAAATAACAAGTAAAATACATTTTAAAGAAAGGTTTTCAGTTGTACCTCTAGTGGCTACCCTGGTAAGTACTGCTTAAGGTTAATAGTGGATTAGACTATATGCCAGTTGTTATTCTGCTGTGTGAGGCAAGAGGTGAAGGCCAGCCCGTGACATAGGGAGTTCAATGAATGAATATTTCTTGTCTTAAAGATTTCAAGTAGCATTGAGATGGTGGTTTTGTTTTGCCTGTCTTTGCTAAGGAGAAACACTGTTTAATAGATTGTAGAGCATGGTTGATCTTTCCTTTCAAAGCAGTGTGCTTTTAACATTGCCAGTATGGTGGCTTCCAATTGATGTATGTCTTAGAGACAGTTGACATTGGGAACCTATAAGCACTCACTATGTAAGACTTTAACCTTTTTCCTGAATTTAGGTGGTTGTGCTGCTGAATATTGATTTAATGTTATATGAGTTTAGGTATCTACATACTAAGGTTTGTAAGTCTGTTCCACTATGCAGGGGACTGTCATGCAGTATTAAAGGCAGATACAAACCCAAATGCTAGGATATATTATGTAAGGTTTTCTTTTAAATATGGTAGTGTCTTCCCTGGATGGAGATAGGTTACTTTTCTAACATCCTCTAATTTGTAAATGTGGAGATCTCTTTGTTTGTATGCTTGGGAATGTGTTATTTTGGCAGATCACTGCTCTATTTTAAATTGTAAAGACACTTGTGTGCTGAAAAATGTATATACTGTAGCAGCTGAAGCCTATAGCCTATGATAATTTGACACTGCTCACCAAGGGCATTACCGTGCTTTCTATTCAGTCAATGAAAAGTAATCTCACACATGGTGAAAACATAATAAATTAAATTCCACCGGTATATAATAGCCGTGTGCTAATTATTTTTGGTAAATCTACAGAATTTGCCTTTTATTGCATACACCAATGTATCTTGCTTCAAGATTGAGGAGATTTTGGTCATCAAACAGTTCTGCATTTTTTTCCAGCCTCATTTAAGTACATTGTAATTATAGTGCTGTGGAGGGCAGATGATCAAACTTTCTTAAGGGTTTGAGTTATCCAGACAGCGGTACAATTATTTTTCTGGATTGGATTTAAAAGAAAGTGTTGAAGATATGTTGGGTTAATTTTTAAAAATAAAGTGGTACTATGCTAATTTTGATTCCTAAGCCACCATGCTGCTTAATTGTTAAAACCCTGTGACGTGGAAGTTCCTTTGATCTGATCAAAATCATTTATAAAGCAGTACCATTATGTGTACAAGGCTATATTACAAGCCTAGCAGAGAGGTTAGGGCGTTCTGCCTTATTTGACTTTCCTAAGCAGCTGGTCAGAGAGAACTTGTCTTGGGTTAAAAAAACGCTACCTGTCTGTGAGGCAGGCAGAGAGAGAGAGAGAGAGAGAGAGAGAGAGAAAGACCAGAGAGCTCCTGAAACCTACAGTACGGGCCTATATAATATTGAAAACAACTTTACTGATAGAACCTTATTTAATTAAAACAACAAACCCCTATCACAACTTCCTTTTACCAAGGTTCAGATTTAAGTTGTTACATTCTGTGCTGGTGGAACCTAAGAGGCGATGTAAGGTGAAAGATTTGGGCCCCTGTTGTTGTGACAATTTCTCCCCTCAAGATTCTTTGCATTTTATGATCGTTTGTGACTATTTCCATTGTATCCTAAACGTTTTCTATTTCCGTTACTAAAAGACCAAAGCTTTGTGCAATTAAGACCTGCATTAAAATATTTCAGTTCACTAAGTCTTTATTTCGATTGTAAAAATCATAAAATACATTACAGTCAGTTAAAAGTTAAAACAAGTTAAAAATACAAATGTTAAAAAGCTCAAATCAAATAAGGGACTGACATTATTGCAAGGGGACCACAATAATAAGTGCATACATTTATATATTAATACATAATAAATAAGGTTGAGGCAAGTTAAAGTTCCCTTAGTTCGTTAGCCCGAATGGCCCAGGCCCATCTCAGAAATGTTGCCATAGCAACAACAATGGATTCCTGGGTATATGTCTGCAGGATCCTTAACACCTCCATAGCATATCTTGTACCCAGACTAATACAAGTGGGCTTGAGCCATTTCGACCTGGGTAACTTGTAGGCCGGGCATACAAATAAGATATGAGCTATTGATTCAGTCTGAGCTGAACACAAAGGGCACATTCCTGTCGTAGGCGGGTACCATCTGCTTGTAAAAGCTTTAATCAAGAGGGAGCCTACCCTAAACTGATGATATAACTTCCTATCAAACGGTCTTAAAATAAAATCCCAATAAGTTCGAACCCAGGCTCATGTTTGATCATCAAGAAATTCCTGGACAAAGTGGGCCTTGTTAAAGAGAAAAAACGCGTCAGCTTGACCATGTCCCAGTAAGCTTCCTTGAACTCCTTTTTTGACGGAAATGGGTTGGCTTCAGGATTCTCCCACAAAGTATACATCCCCATTTTAGTCAAGGTAGTTTTTATGTATTGAAGCCATTTAATCTTACCTAGGCAGCCTACCCCCCTAAAATCCAGGAGAGCTTTGGCGTAGAGGGAAAGCTCAGGGGTGTCCCAGAGCCTTCTCCAAAAAGCTATAGGCCTAAATCGAACCAGATCCTCAATACGAAAGCAACCCAGGTCCAAAAATAAGGGCAACATTGGAGTGGATTGCGGCAAACCCGTTAGTGCCCTAACAAATTTGTTTTGGGCAATAACCAGGGGGGTTATGTCCTCATGGCCCCAGAGTTCTGCGCCGTATAGGATTGCAGTGGTGACTTTAGAGTTCTATATCTTAAGGGCAGGGGCTATTGGCTTAGTAAATAAAAGCCTGTGCTCTTTTATAAGAGCCCCAGCCAGCTGAGCAGGTTTTAAAGCTATCAAATCAATCTAGGGCTTCCAATTTAATTTCCTTCTTAAGGTTATCTCCAGATATGTGAACACTTCGGTCTGTTCTAAAAGGACATTGTTCATGTGCACTTTACCCTTAATGGCTTTATACTTGTGAAGAACCATGAACTTAGTCTTATCCACGTTTACCACCAACTCATGATCGCGGCAAAACTCCTCAAACTGGGACAGGGCAGCCTGTAGCCCAGTTTGGGTCTTGGATAGGATCAAGGTGTCGTCCGCGAACATGAGTAGGGGTATCTTCAAACCCGCCAAGGTGGGAGCATCAGTGGGGCATGTGGAATAGTACTGGACGACCCTGTCAATAAACAAGGAAAACAGGGTGGGTGCGAGGACACATCCTTGGCGCGCACCCTTTAAAACGGGGAATCTTTCCGTTGCTTCGCCATGTGTGCCCCAACGAACCTGTGCGTAGTTGGAGTCATGCAGTTTGACTAACATTGCTAGTAACTCCAATGGCATCCCCACATCCAGGAAAAACTCTCCACATTTTGTTACGAGGAACCATGTCAAAAGCGGACTTGAGATCAATAAAAACCAGGTATAGTGTACCCCCTCCTATTCTAAATACCCGCCAGTAGATCATGACAAACCGGAGTACCTGGTCTATAGTGCTGGTATGGGGGCGGAAGCCTGCCTGCAGTGGTGATAGAATCTCAGACTCCTCTATCCACAACTGGATTCTGCACAATACCAACCTGGCAACTATTCTTTTAATGGACTCTATAAGGCTAATTGGCCTATAGCTGCCAGGTATTGCACGGTCCCCCTTTTTAGGTCTCGGCCTGACATCAACAGTGCATGCACTGCTCTCGTCTTACGAGGCTTCTTGGAATCGATACGATTCCAGAAGCCTCGTCCCAGCTCCGCCTTCAGTTGTGATTCGTGCGCGTCTTTTTGCGTCACGAATTATGCCAAAGGCAGTGCAATGATTGCACTGAAGGCATGTCACTCGCTGATTGTTGCACCCTGCCTCCTTTGATCCACGCCCACCGGGATTTGATCTTTTACTTGCGGCGGGAGACAGTGTCTCCTAATTAGCCACTACGCACTTTTTTTTAATCATTCGCCTTTGGCAAAGGCAGACGCCTGTTTATAATTGCATCGCGCTTTCACTTTAAGTGAAAGCGCTATGCAGTTATAAACAAGCGGCTGGCTGCCTTTGCCAAAGCCGAGAGCTTGTTTTCAGTGAGTGCATAAATATATACGTTTCTATATTTTTAGGGGCGCGTGGGCTTCTTTCTATGTGTGGAGCCGAGCAGAAGCTGCCTGCTAGCAGTAACCTGGCGGGCAGGCAGCAGCAGATACAGACATGATGAAGAGCAGAGCTCATTAACAAGTGTCCCGGGCCTTGGAGGGAGCTGGGGCTGCCTGCCAAGGAGGCTGAGCTGAGAGTAAACACCGCGAGTTGCTGCAGATCCCTCCACTCAAGACATCCTGCAACCTTGTCTCTGCGGAGGGTTCGTGCCCTCCACTCAAGACATCCTGCAGAATGTCTCTGCGGAGGGCTCTTCAGTGTCCCGGGCTCGCGAGGGGTTAGACACAACTCGTCCCGGTGCATCTGGAGTGCAAGGCCGACTACAAAGTCTGCAATTTGACATCCTGTCCCGTTTATGTTTTTTCTTCTCACCTCGTTTAAACCAAGATTCCGGATTACATGATTCACCCAACTCATTTTAGCAGAAGTACTCCTCACTCTGTGCCTCCTGGAACCATTCTACCTGTAAGTAACTTTTCTGTACAGTCTTTGGAGGTGGCAAGTTGTTCCTCTGTAACGCGATCAAAGCTTAATGTCTGCGGCTATTATTACTTGCCGACTTTGGTACTGGGGAACCAGGTTGGAGTCTCGGCGTCGGATCAACATTCTGTGATTCTGGGCAAATGACTTAATCTTCCCGTGCTTACCAAAAAATAAGTGTATCCTTGTGTAACGTAACTGTAGTTACAATCAGGACTCCAGTGTTCGTCAGGAATATAGAAAAATGCACCTTCATGAATCTTTGGTTTGTAGGGTGAACCCTTTAAAATAATTATCTACTTGGAGACATTTGAACAGAAGGGCGTTTGCTGCCCCTATACGGATCTAGCTTCTAGGTTATAGACTTTGGTGGCAAGAAGGGGATATCCGGCCTCGATTTCCTTATTTGCCTAAATGTGTGATCCTGAGCAAATCGAGTGCATTCATGGGGTAACCCAGTCCCCTACAGTTCCTGTGGCGGAGGGGACCTCCAACCTTTCAAGTAGACCCCATCCAGACCATATCTGTGAGATATTGGGAGACCTGGGGGCCCTTACCACATTCTGCGCGGGGTCCCCCATCATTTTCCGTTACTCCACTACTCATCCAACAAAAATGTTAGCTAACTCAGAGTGGTTCTGATCACAGTGCCCTCTGTATAAAAAATCGGTTGAGTTATTCAACAGGGGAATACAAATAGAGTGTCATCTCAGCTAGGTGCTCGGCACTATGTGAACTCTCTTGGTATCGCCCCAGGTTAGTCTGCAAGCATTGTACTAACTTCCTGACCGAACTTTGCAAAACAGTTTGTTTAGTGCCAGGGAAGTGCCAGCAATGTTTACCAGAGTCGTGTTATTGGGGGCAGAAAGAAGGGCTGGCTCTCGCCCTCGCTTAAAGTGACCTACAGTCTAAAATACACACCTACGGTCTCACAATTCGAAAAGAGGACCTCACAGCAGGGGCGCGTTATAAACCCGGACAAATACAGGTAGTCACCGCACCTTTTATTCCAGCATTTTGTTCGAATGTACCAAATAGCGACGAAAATTAAAATAACGAAGGGGGCGCTGCCCGCAGACCACTGAGCTGTGTGCTATACATTGCCTTCAAAGTGGGAATAAAGACGCCGTGCGCGGCGCTGCGCACTTACACAAGGAAAGATGGTTTACAGCTAACCCTGAAGGAAGGCCACTATGGTAACAAAAGCGAGGTGAGTGAGGTACTCCTGGGTGACCGATTATAGAACTCACATTCTTTCTGCACTTAGCGGATTGCATTCCTTCATGGGTGTGAATCGTTATTTTACTTATTCCACACGTCAGCGAACTCTGGCTTCTCAGAGAACAGCATGCTGCATTTTAGAGCGAGCGCCAATAATACAAATCTCCTTTTGATCGGACCGGGCGGGCATCATTGCTATATAAAATGCTCCTTGGGCCTGAAAGTCTACAAGGGTATACACAGAGTGAGAACCCAGCAAACAGCAACTGAATAGTCAACAGCAGCGTTATACAAAGGGCCAATGGAATTATGCAATTGTGCGGCAGCAACGTTTTTCGCATAAGTATGCATTTGTCGCATCTGCCACATAATCCATCGTCTTCTGCATAATCTTCAGATTTTAATAAAATAAAAAAAAGGTTTGTTTCTATCTCAAAGGGTTCAAAAGTTACAAAAGGCGCAGCAACATGTGCTGCCCCTCAGTGGAAGGCTCTTTGTAAAGCTTGATTGGTCACCATTCTCTTGCTTATTGCTATATTTTTGTGTTAAACCGGTGCTAATGAGGTGCAAGCAGTGCCCAGTAAGTATTAACAAGTGCCAAGATGACAAAATAATGAAGAAATATGATCGTAATATGTGCCACATTAAGCAACATAATTTGCGTTTTCTTGTCGCATAATTTATGAAACCCTGCCGCATAATTTGGTCCTTCCCTGCCGCATACTTCCAGTACCCTGATTATATATTGCGTCACAGCCTTTTCACGGTGACCAGGGGTATAGCTGCCATTGGTGTAGTGACGGGGTGCACATAGCCTTGAGCGTCCTATGCCCTGATAGTTCAATTTTACTACCCACCAGCAGCCAATTGGGTCATTTTCCTTTCTTGCTCCAGGACAATTGGCACTATTGCTAAGCTACTGATGGCGACATGCAGCTTGTCTCTTTTTTTAGGACACCATATGCATGTTTGTTGCTGTCCTCTCTGCAGTATTGAGAATGTAGAGCCTCAGAGATGCTCTCTCCTGTTTGCAGTTTCCAATAGTGTGGTGCTGCCAGGTGAGTGGTGACTTTGGTTGGACTGAATGTGTCGGACTGTGTGTGCCTGTGAAGTGTGGAGTGGCGCCAAAACGGTTGCACAGAATTTTAATACCACACCTCTGGGCTCTGTGGAGGAACAGAGGGAAGCTACAAGCTACCCAGCTCTTCCATGCCCCGTGGCTTGGCCGGTTCTGTACCACATGAGTTACCTCGCCATAGAAGTTTGGGTGCCGTGCCTGTGTGAGTACATTCATGACCCGTTACATGTGTGTGCACTGATTTCTGTAGGCACTGGGAATAGAGATCTCCGTGAAGGGCAGGGACCAATCAGCTGATCCATGACCGGAAGAATTGCCTTTGCATTCCTTGACCTCTTTGTTGCCGTAGTCAGCTCGCGCTTGATGAATGGGGTTAGCAGTGACCCCTGGGCCAGGGCTGGCCCCGGATGTGTTGTTGACCTGCACTCTTGAGTGTCTGGGTGGTCTCCACAGCGCCTGACAGCAGTGCCTGCCTTCATAGCACACCAGCAGCAGACCACCACACTGATGACTAACGTACTTTTTGGGCACAAACACATGAACCAAGCATTTGGAATGCACTAGGTCTCGCATTTGCGAGAGTTAGAGCTAGTGGCGTTGTAAATGACAATGTCTTTTACCCACTCCAAACCCATTTATTTTGGTTTGTATTGGAATTTTGTGGGTTGTATTAGAATTGCTAGCTGTGGAATTATGTGGGGTGGAATTTTGTGTTGTGGAGTATATTTGTGTACTGCAATTATGTGGCATGGTGAATAGATAGGGGTGAGCTGTCCGGTCCAACCCCCCAATCAGTTTCAAGCAAAACAAGTTAAAAAGACGATGCCCAGCGCAACGCGCAGCGGACGCGCGCAGCGGGCGCGCCGCCGGCGCGCCAAAGGCAAGCCCGTCTGCGCCCGTCCGCGACGGGCCGGGACCAGGGGCCATACCCCCTGCACAAACAGGCAGCCCCAGCCAAGGTAATACGAACCACCGCATATACTACTCCAGCGATGAGCTTAAAAGCCTCAATAATAAAACAATTGATAACCCAGCACGATGCGCACGAATGGGACCGGTAAACACCTCAGGCCCCTTCGGCTGCATTAATTGCAGATGGGAGAGTATGAGCTGGCTCGAGCCCACTACAATAAATACCCCAAATTTTATCCTGAAATGCATCTACATCAATGCCAGATCACTTCCCAGACATGCTACGGACATATGGGACATCCTGACTGAAATCAACCCTGACTTAGCTTTTATAACAGAAACGTGGCTTGATCACCACAGCGCCCCCGACATTGCAACTGCCCTCCCAAATGAGTATAAAATACTTCACCTGAACCGGACAGAGAAGAGAGGCGGGGGGGTAGCTTTATTATTCAAAGACTCCCTCTCCTGCAGACAGGAGGCAATCACACAGGTCAATAGTCATGAAGCTATGGCCTTCTCTGTATCCATAAACACCAACATTCTGCTCGGAGGAGCTATAATTTACAATCCCCCAGGCAGTACGTTGGATTTTTGTGCCCAGCTCCTTGCACAAATCATGCCAGTCTGCCTCAAAAATAAAAACTTCCTGCTGATAGGTGACTTCAACATACACTATGATAACGGTAACAATGCCCTTACTAGACAATTACTAGAGGATATGAAAATTCTACAGCTCACTCAGAGAATCGATAAGCCCACACATACAGCAGGACACACATTAGATCTAATCTTTTCTAATATAGACTCCATTGAAATTAACACGATAAAACCAATGATCTGGACAGACCATTCTTTAATCGAGTTTTCGTTCAAATTATTTTCCAAAAATTCAAAACCTCGAACTTGGACTTCATCTAAAACCAAGAGCTGGAAAAGATTCTCGATCGAAAAATTTCAGCAAGATTTTTCACACTCAAATACAACTATCATCGACCCGAATGACGAAATAGAGCTACTCCAGTCTAACATTAGTAAGGCTCTTGATCACTGCTCTGTCACCCAACACAAAAAAAGATCTACTAGATCTGAGAAATGGTACGGACAAGAACTAAAAACAATGAAAAGAAAATGCACACTATACGAACATAGATGGAGACTTAATAAAACCGACGACGCTAGAGCCATCTACAAAAAAGAACACACACTCTATAATAAAGCTATTAGGAAGGCAAAGAAGGAATACTTCTCGCACAGAATCATAGAAAACAAAAACTCCTCGAAAGAACTCTTCAAAATTGTCAAAGAACTATGCAGTCCCATGGGCCTCTCATCCAACCTCCCTCCTTCTCAAGAAAATTGTAATAAAATCAATGATTACTTTTGCAACAAAATAGATACAATCTACACCTCATTTTTAAACACCAAGTCGATATACATAGAACCTCAGGGACCACCCTCCCTGCAGGCTAACTGCCTCAATTTTGGCCCCTTCTCAGAAGAAGAAGTGAGTAAAGTCATGTTAGAGGTAAAATCAGGCTCCCCCTCAGACCCATGTCCTCATTTCATTTTCTCACAACTGACCCCGATATTATGTCCGGCAGTTACAAAAGCTTTGAACTCCTCCTTAAATCTTGCCGAATTCCCCAAAATCTGGAAGAATGCCATAGTGACCCCTCTATTAAAAAAAGTGGGAACTGATGTAAACAATCCTGCAAACTACCGACCCATTTCCCAACTTCCCTACCTATCTAAAGTACTTGAAAAACTGGTCAACAGACAGTTGTCCCACTTCTTAGAAACCAATGATTTATTGGATATATCCCAAACAGGGTTCCGAACAAACAATAGTACGGAGACAACCCTCCTAGCTGTAACAGACAACATCAGAACCATGGTAGATCAGGGGAAAACAGTGGCCCTGATACTTTTGGACCTCTCGGCGGCTTTCGACACTGTACCCCACAATCATCTACTAGAAATCCTAGCAGCAAAGGGAATTCGGGAAAAAGCTTTAGGATGGCTACAGTCCTTCATCCAAGATAGGACGCAATCAGTACAGATGGGTGATTTTCAATCCCCTCTCCGGAACATCAAGTATGGGGTCCCACAAGGGGCCTCGTTAAGCCCGACCATGTTCAACATATTTGTGTCCTCACTGGCCAAAATAGGGCGAAAATGGGGTGTCGAGATCTGCTCTTATGCAGACGACACCCAACTGATGATCTCACTGGATGAGGAGAATGACCCCAAAGGCAGATTACTCAACTGCCTTACTGATTTAGCCACCTGGATGCATAGTCATTGTCTGAAACTCAACGCAGACAAATCTGAAATAATGCTATTTGGCAGACATTCCCAGCTATGGGACAACAGCTGGTGGCCTACAACATTAGGCACCCCCCCAGACCCGACTCCAACTGCCAAGAATCTAGGGGTGTCTTTGGACACAGCTTTAAGCATGAAAACCCACGTATCCACAACATGTGGTAAAGGCTTTGCACTTTTAAAAATGTTGAGGAGAGTCTTTCCATGGATACCATTGGACTGCAGAAAGATTCTGGCCCAATCCCTACTAATGAGTAGGTTAGACTACGGAAACTCTCTGTTTGTAGGAATGAATGACTACCTTTTCACTAAATTACAAACTGTACAAAATGCCGCAGCTAAGGCAATATGTAATAAAAGAAAATTTGACTCAGCCAAGAGCTGCATGAGGGATTTGCATTGGCTGCCGATTCGACAAAGAGCTCTATTTAAGCTACTTTGCACAACATATAAAATACTACATAATACAGGCCCGTGCATCCTAAAAAACAAAGTCACACTCTATTTCCCCATCCAGAAATCTACGTTCTCAATCTACTGCTAGAGCCAGAACCACACGCGTCAAAACCGCAAAAATGGGAGGGCGAGCCTTCTCCCACCTGGCGGCTAACAGCTGGAACAATCTACCAGTGCACCTCAGACTAATAACTAATTACCTATCCTTTAGGAAACAGCTAAAAACGTTCCTCTTCCCCAAACCCGACTAAAAACGTTATCATTTGGCACTTTCCCCGCATTACCTACGCACTTTTGTCTGCAACTATAGCACCGTGATATCCCATTGGGATGATTGTTTGCGCTTTATAAGCACAAAAAAAAAAAAAAAAAAAAAAAGCTGTATGGAATGGACAGAAAGAAACTAACAAAAACAAGCATTAAAAATGGTATAGGTCTCGCCTTTGATGCAGTTAAAGCCATTTGCTTTGCTAATGGTATTGTATAGCAAAGCAAATGGTTTTAACTTAATGAAAGGCGAGACCTATTGCATTTTTAATGCTTGTTATATATTGGTATTATAACTGCTCCAAACCAGGTGTCAGGGATAGACGCGCCACTGGCTATGGCATTGGCAAGATAAGTCATGTAGATAACCCAATTGTCATTATCATAGACTAACAGGTCTGCTGGTACACAATCGAGGCCTGTGGCCCTTCCTCTCGTGATCAAAGAGAGGACTGACTCGACCTCGGAATTGTTAAATAATAGGGTAGGTATCGGGGTGGGAATTTGGAAATATACCAAGTTGTTATTGGTGGTGGAGAACTGGGCCTTGTAATACGAGGCCCACAGCTCTGGAGGTACATAATTAATAGGTGTTTGTGGCGTTCCCCCCACTCCCCCACTTGACTAACTGCCAGAATTTTACCATATCTTTCTCGTGGCTGGCTGTAAGCAGGTCGAGGTAACGATTGTCATCCCATTCCTTTTTGGCTTTTAATTGAGTTGCTTTATACCTAGCCCTGGTAAGTTTAATGATTGGGCTTGATAAAAAATGTTTTTAAATTTTACAACAAGTCACTATGGATCTGGGGGGCAATGAGGTTAATATCCTCCTGAGAATCACAACTGTGGAGACAAGATATTGAGTGAGCAACCATAGCCTTCATCTTGCCCAGGTCCCCTTCACTTCCAGTAAGCCTGGTCCATCTGACTCTCCTTGTGTCGTTTGAGAGCAGCACTTCTGGTGGTGTGATCTCAGCGACCTTATTGGAAATGTTTAATAAACCCGGGGCCTTAATTGACAAGATTAGCGGGTCATGATCGCTTTCGGTGCACTCCTGTACCAACATGTCTTGAAGGGAAGGCCAAAATTCCACATTGAGGAGGATGAAGTCTATACGACTACTTCTCATACCATTATTAAAAGTGTGCGTGACCCATCCGGTCCGATTGGGACCTCCCGTTTACTGCTCGCAGTCCCCTTTCCTAACACAGCCCTTTAAGTTGCAAGGCAGCTTCTGTCCATTTTTTATTTGGGCTCAGATCTAGGGACGGAATATTCCACTGTGAATCCTCATCGATACTTACATTACCATCTTCTAGACCAAAGGGTTCGAAGGTGCAGTTGAAATCACCTGAAATTACCAAGTTGCACCCACCCTTCTGGCTATCCAAGAAACTATCAAGGAGAGCAACTGTCTCGGAGCACCTCCCACCGGGCAGCCCTCTAGCATAAATATTAATTATCAAAATGTCTCGTGCTTGGGCGGTCCGGAGCTGTAAGTCCATAATATCCGGACTGTCGATGGGAACCACCTCTACGCTGTAGCCCATTTGCTGTCTCACCCAGCATGTGAGACCACCAATGGGTCTACCTTTCTGTCTCCCTTGGGCAGGTTTGGAGAAATTTAAAAACCCGAGGTGGTGAACCTGATTAATAGACCAAGTCTCCTGGAATCCCCAGAAGTCACACTGTTCAATAAAAACTGCCCAATCGCTTGATGCGGTTTTGGGCAGGAGCCCTGCAATGTTCCAGGAGCCCACTGCCATAGTCGACTTTGGAAGCCCTTGGAGTTCGTTAGTAGATGATGGTTGGAGCGGAGGTGCATTCGCAACCCCCTGGGCATCCAAGCCAAGAGAGCAATCCAGTGGAATAGATACTTCCGGGAAAACATTAGCCAAGCCTACCAGCCTCTCCTCGAGTCTCAAATCTACCTTAGTTACATTGACACCTCGAGATAGCCAGGGTTATTACCTTTTTCATCCTGATTTGTTGCAATATCCCAGTTTTTAAGAGAAACGGGATGTTCACACATTGGTGGACAATTGCCAGAGCCCGTGTAACCCCTTCACATGCCTGTCCCAAATGAAACGGAACAATCACGAGATTCGAGTCAATCTATGTCTTCTAATGAAGTAAAAGCATCGAAACAATTGCTTAGGGGGACAGAATAGTTAAATTGGCCAAGTATTTGGGATTTCCCTCTCTATTCAGCAAATCTAATAATATTGGTGGGTCGATAAAAAAAACCCAGGGGGAGAACAGAAATATAATTCCTGGCAACAAGATCCCCTCCCCTTTCCAAAATATGCTGGACCAGACCAGGAGATCTAAAACCACGCAATCACCCCTGAGGGACTTTTGGGACTTCCCTACCCATGGTACTCTGCGGACCATTTTAAATTCAGAGAACCGTGGATTTTTGATCCCTGTCCTGGAACTCAACAGATGTAATGCCTTGTTTCTCAGGGTTAGCAAATCCTCTTGTACCTGTGGTACTAACTCAAGAACAATACCTAGGACTACAGTGTAGGGGGTGGCTTCCGGGGGTAGATGTAAAAACTTGGGAGCATGCCGAGCACCTGCAGGATGTTGTTGAGGAGAGCGTGTGCCAGTTACTCTTAAGACCTGCTGCGAGCTCGGTAGGCTAATGCCACCCCGTGGCAGGGAGGCATGATGACTATCTTCGGGTGCTAACTCGGTGGAATTGGGTACAGTGGTATCAGGGCCTCTATTATGCAAACCCACCCCACCGGTCTGTGATAAAATACCCCCACCTCCCATCTGAGCGTTGAAATTGCTCAAGGAGCTGTTTGATATACCCTGCTCCAATTTTTTGAGTCTATCTTCTATTAGGCTTAGTTTTTGCAGCAAGGGGTCAATTATATTTGAAATTCCCTGCACTATCCGTGAATAGAATATTTCCTCGTTAAATTTGGGTTGATTGTCAGCGACACGGCCGGGGAGGCTATCAATAGTTGTAGCCAAGGTGGATTGATACCACCCACCACACCCTCTTGAGGCTACCTTCCGTTTGACTCCCCCTGGTGGTTGAGGGATGGCCTTCGATGGACCTCGGGCTTTCCTTTTCTTCGTGGGTGGTTCCCCACTTTCAACCTGAATTGCTTTCTTGCCCCTTGTTTATGACCATTGTTGAGCCAGAAAGAGATTTTGGACTAGTTGGGGTTGATGATGATGGGGCAATAAAACCCGGTGTATGCTGACTTGAGGTCGAGGAAGGTATAGCTGAGGGTGAATCTGATTGTGTTAGTACGGTGCGGGGAGCCAAGTTACCATTAGTTAAGGGCATTTGAGGCTCTAATGATAACCTGCGCTCAGTTAGTTGATTCTGATGATTCAGCGCAGATTCTGCCCTGGACAAAAAGGCATCCAGGGTTCCCACCACCCCCCTCCCACCTTTGCCTTACGTTTACTCAATGGACCAGCCCCCACAGGTGGCATAGCAGCAAAGCAAGGAGACTATACAGTACCATGCAATTGAGAAGTCTGATGTACGTAGGGTGGCCCAGCCTCGTCCAGTCTCGGACGGGCTCAGGCGGGCCCGCCCTTGGTACAGGCTACGTCCCGCGCAGCGGGGTATAAGCAGCGTTTAAATGCGCGTGTTGACTTCAGCGCCTCCCCCTCGTTGGCAGCAGTGGGATGGAGTGCTGTGCACCCTGGGCGTAGTAGTCCTTTGGCAGGGTCACGAGCAAAGCAATCCCCTGGAACCTCAATCCCACCAGGGAAACTCGGTTAGCACAAGTTTTGAGCCGGAACAACCATGGGGCAGGTAGGCAGAAAAACACACCCGTGCCGCGGGGTCGAGGCAGCGCTTAAATGCGCGTGTTGACTTCAGCGCCTCCCCCTCATTGGCAGCAGCGAGATGGAGCGCTGTGCACCCTGGGCGTAGTAGTCCTTTGGCAGGGTCACGAGCAAAGCAATCCCCTGGAACCTCAATCCCACCAGGGAAACTCGGTTAGCACAAGTTTTGAGCCGAAACAGCCGAGCGACAGGTAGGCAGAAAAACACATATGTAAATATTTACAGATGCTGAATAACTCATGGGAATGTTTTAACATCACCAGCTTTTTAGTTGAGGCTGTCAGGGAAAGAAAAAATAGCTTCTCTGACTATGTGTACTTTTGATTCCTACGCTGTATTGATTGTTAATGATTTTATCTTGATGTTTATGGAGCATCTTTGATGATCTGGAGTAAGATTTTTTAAATATGTATATTCATTATGTTTTTATTAGATTTTATTGTGTGATCTTTTATAATTAACCGAATAAAGTATTTTGACTGACTGACTGTATCTATGTCTGTCAGACTGACATTATGTATGTGTCTTTAGAGCGAATCCACCAGGCACATGCTGCTGCTGCAAAAGCTAAAAAGGCTCTTCAGCAGAAGCCGAAAACCCCTGCCAAAGTGGTGAGTATCAAACTTCATATTTCTTAAAAAAAGATTTTTTTTCCAAATATAGTTTGAGATTTTGGACATGTCTTAGTATTCAACTGGCTGATAAGTAAGGTGAGAAGTGTTGTCTGCATGAGCACCACATTAATTTTATTGGTAACGTGAAGGAACCTGTTTCCGTCAGAAATTTCTGCAGTAGCTGCACAACAGAGGTCACTAAAGTGCTTTTTTAAAGTTGGTCTAATTAATGTACAATGAAGATTCACACATATTGTTTTTAC
The DNA here is from genome assembly GCF_964204655.1 of Triturus cristatus. Lineage (NCBI taxonomy): Eukaryota > Metazoa > Chordata > Amphibia > Caudata > Salamandridae > Triturus > Triturus cristatus. The sequence continues at coordinate 28,812,260 of NC_140584.1, read as the reverse complement.
CTTTGTTGAACTTGAGATTCAGGTCGCTATACACTTGGCTTTTGGCACTATGGGTGCATCCAGAAAAACTAACTAGGTCAGCAAGAGTTTTAATTTTTGCAAATAGAAATTAGAGAATATAATTAACCTACACTTGTTCAGCTAATGCAGTATTCCTGTACTTGTTACTTGGCAGAGACATTAATTGACATTAACTAATGTAATAACTATATATCTGCTAATAGGGCTTACAAAATATCCTTCCATGTATATTATAAAAGTACAATGACATCCTTTGAACTTAAGCTTTGGAGTAAATATTGATCTGTGTCCATCACATCAAACATGAGATTTCTAGAGGAGCAGACCCTATGCCCTGTGTAGAAAAGTGCCCTTTTTTGTCATGGTCACCCCCACTTTTTGCCACTGGTACTGATGTTTTTCGACTGATGTTTACTGGGTCCCAGCTAACCAGGACCCAGTGCCAGGGCTCTTTCCCTATAACAAGGTAAAAAGGTGTAATTGCCACACAGTTGGCACCTCTGTAAGTCCCTAGTAAGTGGTACCCCTGGTACCTAGGACATGGGTACCAGAGAGAGTCCCTAAGGCTGCAGCATGAATTATGCCTCCCTAAGGGACCCCCATACAAATTGCATGCAGCCTTCCAGTGCAGACTGTGTGTCATCGTGCAAACCATGAATGAAAACGGAGCATGGCACACTCACTGTGTGCCATGCCAAAGTCATTTCATGTAATATATGTAAGTCACCCCTACAGCAGGCCTTGCAGCCCTAAGGTCGGGTGCATTATATTACATGTGAGGGCATAACTGCATGAGCAGGTATGCCCCTGGGCTGTCTAGTTCAATTACTAGATGGTACAAGTGAACAGGAAAGCCATCGAAAAGTGCATGTACTGAGCACTGATCACTATGAGTTCCCTAGCCACATGATAGCTTCACTAGAACCTGTGGTGTTTGGTATCAAACACCTTGTCTTAATAAATAAGTACTGATGCCAGTACAAGATCTATTATGACAAGCCCCCAGAGGGTACCTGTAGGAGAGTAGGGTCTGCTTTCTATGTTCACCCCCACTTTTTGCTTTTGCTTTACTGGTTTTCGACTTAGATGTGGCTGTGGGCCTGCTAATCAGACCCACAGCCCTGCTGTTCTCTCTCTAAATTATTACTATGTACTTTAGGTGCATAACCCATTTGGATAGGATCACCTTATTGGCCCCTGTACAGTGTACCCTAGGTACCCAGGGCATAGGTGTACCCTAGGCCTACCAGGGGCTGCAGCATGTATTATGCCACCCCTGGCCTGGCCTTCCATTTTGACACAACTGGCTGATCACTCAGCTGGGGCAAGGTCGTGTAAGCACCCCTTGCTTAGGTGTAGTATTCCTATACCTAACCTACATATAGACACGTGTACCTATCAGTCACTCCTATGGCAGGCCTTAACAATCCTGGAGGCAGAGTGGTTGGTAACATGTGAGATGGTGCTCTAGCATGAGCTGAGCCTGTCTGCAGCTTTCGGAACCTTGTCCTTATAGCTGTTCTATGATATAGCCTACCATATACTCTTAAAGTGCCTTATAATCTTAGACGGTTATGGTAACTATGGTTTGGCTTTATCGAAACATGTCGTGTAAGGTGTCTAACACTGTGGAATAATACCCCCATGCCATTTCTGGACATGAGAATATTATTCCCCCCTTCTAGAGGGAAAGACATGTTAAAATCATACTTCAACTGTTAGCCTCTGACCAAAGCCTCAGCATCACAAAATGGATGCTGCTGCCACGACACAAGTCTGACCTCCTGCAGCTGGGAGTGATCCCAGCCAGGGAGGCCTGGACAATAGGTTTCCTGCTTGGGGAGGTGCTAGCACCTCCCCAGACAGCCTTTAGTGTATTGGGGCAGGGTGGGCTGAAAGGAATGAGACATGCCTGGGGCACACAAGGTGTTCCTTGCATAGTCCAGTTCAAACCGGCGCTGGGGCACTCCAGCCCCAGCTCTGGCGCGAAACTGGACAAAGGGAAGTGGGTGTAACCACCCCCTCCCAGGTCCCACCCATAAGGCGTGACCTAGCAGGTATCCCAGCCCCCCAGATTAGTATAAGAGTGGGAGTTGGGCCTCAAGACTTTAGATTATCCTGAACCTGCAAAACTGAACAGAAACTCTGGACCTTCGACATTCGACGAAAGAAGAAGACTGAAGAATCTCCCTTGTAGCCAAGGAGTGGCTACCCTGTGCAAACAGGCACCATCAAGAGACTACCCTTTGCTTTGCCCACGTTCTACGAGGAACCGACTGCAGAGCCTGACCAGAGCCTTGACTTCCAGACTTCTCCGACCCTGATCCACATCTACAGCAGAGCTGAGATCCGTGGAGGCGACGAGCGACGTGGGACCGGCTACCTGGAAAAAGTGGCTAGTAACTTAAAGCGCAGCTTCTGAGGTACCCTCGAAGTTGTGCACCGGGGATTGAGAAGCCCCAACCCCAAGCACCATCTGCACCGAAGATCAGCCCCCCACACTCCACGAGTCCTGCGTGGGGCCCTTCAGCATTTTCCTGCTTGCCGCGTCTGTCCGGTTGCTTGCCCGCTGGCTAGTGGCCTTTGTGACGACGCACCCTGAAATCTTCTGCGCTGGTTTGGCTCCTCCAGACTGGCTCCCGCTTCTCTGCAAAGAAGAAGCACCCCAGACCTTCCTGGTCTGCACCAGAAGCAAGTCCTCCGTTCTTCGTGGGTTCCGCTTGCCAAGGCTTTGTGAGTCCTAGTCCAACTTCGACGCCGCCGACAGCAAGAGCCTTCGTGGGACAGCTCGCCTCCTGGTCCTGGTCGTCCTCGACGCTTCCTAGTCTTCCTGGCTGCAGCGACAAGCTTCACCTTCACCTGCAATCTTCACGACATCGCCTGGTTCCTTCCTGGTTCCACGTGGTCACTGGCTAGTGACCTTGACTCTGTCCCTTCTGCTTGCAGGTTTCCTCTCTTCTTGATCCCAGCCTTGGGATCCACCGGACACTCTTCACTGACTGCCTGTCAGCATCTTTCTTCAGGCATCCATAGGAGTCGACGACGAAAACGACGCATCTTCACCCCTATGCACCCGCAGCCTGTGGGCTAGGTAACTTGGGTACTCCGGTGCTCATCAGGATAGTGACTATCCTAGTGTCTAGTTTTCAAGTCTCAACTTCCTAGCTACTCCGGAAGTGTCCTAAATCTACCGTTTTCTAAACTGTACTATTGCTATTGACTTTTACGCATTACGCGTGAGTGTTTCCACTCTGCACACGAATCCCGTGGGCCTCCCACTTCCTAACTAACGCTAGTGTAGTGTAGCCCCAGCGATTCCCTAGGCCTAGGCCTATTCTATTTCCGTGACAGTGGTTCTTATACCACTTACTTAGTATATGGTTTGCGTGGCCCCTAGGGCCTAACTGTATTACTTACCTGTGTGACTTAATGTATGCTTAAATAAGACTGTGTTGTACTTACCTCTAATCTCATAAAGAGTGCTGAGGGTTTGACTAGAATAAATACACTTTATTTTATATATATATATCTGTTGTGGTGTCCTTTCATTTGGTATTCAAGGGATTATATATGGTATCACAGCTGGCTTCACATGCCATTCAGAGTTTAGCCTAAGACTGCTCTTGTCCATGCTACCACTAGGATAGCTGGTCTATAAGGTTGACTTTACAACCAATCACCATAAGGGTATTTGGACTGATATAAGGTGTACACTAGAACTAGTGACATCATACATCAGGCCAACTTCTCACAGTACCTTAGAGGTGCCCTGTGAAAACCCTACTACTGTCTAATGTGCTGGCTGACTGGTCTCGTCCAGCCTGCCACCACAGACCCCCTGTAGGTGATGGCCCAAGCTCTCAGAGGCCGGACAAAATGCCTGCTACAGACGAAGGTGTTCACACCTCCTCCAGCAGGATAGCTAGTGACTTAGCATATCAAGGCCAGGGGCTTCAAAGCCCCTGTTGCCTTTGATATGCGACCCTGGCTTCCCCCAGACCTGGAAGATGCGCCCCCCTGGCCTGCGGCCCATTTGGTGCCCAATCAGGCATGAAATTAGCTATGCAAATAGGTGTGTTGCACCACCAGGCTAGCCACACACCTAAGTTGGGCTGCTTGATCTTTCTCCACAAAGAAGGATCCCACCATCTTGTTTTTGGTGGTATTAGAAACTATGGGACATGAGTATACTCACTCCCCACAGGAAGTGCTTATATAGTGGGTGTAGTGACCCCAAGGGCAAGTGGCTATCCCCACCAAGTTTGGAGATGCCAGGACCCGCCCTATAATCAATACCTGCGGTACCGGTCCCCCTGCAGCAACCAAGGCTTGTTCAGTGTCTAGCCCTGACACCAACACCGCCAATAATGACCTGCCAACGAGGACGCCAGTATCACTGAGAGTGGCCCTGCTATCCTGTTTTGCCCCCATATCCAGGTCGACTGTAAAAGTGAGAGCCTTCATCGCAAGCGACCTACCACGCAAAACATCTCTGCACCCAAAGCCTAAGTTCGAGCCTACCGATGGTGCACCTTTGCCCCAGAGACCCTCAAGAACCGAGCCCCCCTTTGGGTTCCGACAGGCTTGTCCCCAAGGCCCCATTTGAAGCGTTTTTCTGCTTACAGGTTTCTCCATATACTTCAGCGTAGCATTTAAGGCTACCCTGGCAAACGGCACATCTGCCCCCGGACACCCCAGGGCAGGTAAACCAATACTGCTGGTGGTTCTAAGGACCTTGGCCCCTACTTACCTTAAGTCATGAAGAACGGTCCTGTAAGTCGTTTGTAAGTGACCCTATTCAGTGTATGTTTCTCCCATAGGATAACATTACTGCGTTCGAGGCTCATGCCTCAAATCTGACAGCTGTATTTTCAAAGTGCCTAAAAATCGCTAACTACGAACTGACCTAATCTTATAGAACCTTGTGTCTAAATCAATATATAAAAATCTGTCAGTTTTCTAAATTGATGTTGGATTTCCTTATTGAGTGGGTGTCTCATTTATTGATTGTGTGTGCAACAAGTGTCAAACACTCCCCTCTGATAAGCCCAAGGCTGCTCAACCACACTACCACAAATAGAGCACCTTGGGATTTCTAGAGCAAGCTCCTGTCCACTAGTAAGAGATAAAAATAAATGGAGGTGAATTTGTTGGGGTTTGTAGCGCTAACCCACACTGTTCTCACTTGTCCTTGTATAGGTTGTGGTGCTGTGAAAGGTAGAGAGATTCACCCTTCCCTCTAAAAATCACACGATCGGTTGATCTCTTGAATATAATAACATCAAAACATCAAGCATACGCTATATTGCAAACCTTATTGCAAAAAGAAATATTCAAAACAACACTTGTTCTTTTCTTGTGTTCTTTTTCAATTCATCCCTTGTTTTTTAGCCTTAGAGCCAACACGTGTTTTGTCATGATACTTCCTCTGGGCTAAAAGATATAACAAAGAAAAATATTGGTTGTAGTATATCACTAGTACCCACATCATATCACATCTGTGTGTTCGTGATCACATTGGTAAATCCTAAATAGTGATAATGTGTGGAATCCCATGTACATGCTGTTTTTTGTTACTAATTGTGTATTTATAAGGAAAACATAACTCTCCAAATTTCAGGTAATTAGTTAGCAAGGAATAGTACTCAAATTTGTGTGGACTGCCCTCGGTGGGATGTTACATGGCGTGGCACCCTCAAAGGAATCGGTAATATATAGAACATCATGCTATACCATAAGCTCTAAAGAAATTGTATACAGCTTTCTCCATTTAATCTTCAATATTATACCTGTTTTCACTGTGATGTAGGTAATCGGTTCAATCCTGCAGTAAGATGTATGCATTTATCATAAGTAACAAATCATGATCCATATTAATAGGGCTTATATAACACCACCATGATGTTCAGCCTACCTTATTTCCAGTTGTACTTATGTCCTGGATATTCTTTAAAGGGCGTAGTCTGTATGTATGTATGTATGTATATATATATATATATATATATATATATATATATGTGTGTGTGTGTGTGTGTATTTACATTAGGTACTTCCCTTTATCCAGTATTAGGGTATCTTTCATAGATTCACATGCCTGAATCATTCCCCGTCGTCGGAATGGGAGTCACCGGTAAATAACAAAGCAATGTCTTAGAAGACATGTACAGCAATAGGCCCCAGAGGCCTTAGCTTAGTAAGCTATCCACGTCCTTGTGTAAAAAAGGACCAGATTTTGGCCAGAACCAATCAGCTAACACCACCCTCTAGAACCTTCCTGGTAGGCGCTCTAGTCCCTCAGATTTTCTACCGCACATCGTGCTAAGGGAGTCTCCACTGAGCTCTGCTCATTACTTTTGGATTTACAGTATTTCTACTCAACTTTCTGGGGTTTCAACATGGCTGATACACCAAAGAAAGGATTGTTCAGATCCTGTGCTTCTTGTGGGAAGAAGAGGCTTCATATCGACGACCAGCATAAAGACTGTTTGTATTGCCTCTATCCCAGCCACAGTTCAAAAGACTGAAAGGTATGTCGGACTTTCTCTTCTAAGACCCTAAAAGACCGAGAAGGGCGCCTTTTAATATGGCTGCAAAGGCTAAAGGACAAGGAAGCTGTTGTTTCCTCTGAGGAAAGTGAGAGTTCCTCTATCTCGTCTCACTCCTCACGTAAAAGACCAAGGGTGTCATCTCCGGGCCCTTCGTCGCAGCCACCTGAAAAGAAGACGCAGAAAAAGTCTTCAGAGGTCCTGGATTTGTCTCCTCCAGGGATTACGTCTCCTAAGGCGGTGCCACATACCTTCAAAAAGCCAGTTTCCACCTCGTCGACGAGGACCTCGTCGACGGTAGCTTCGACGAGAAAATCTCCGTCGACAGCAATTTCTGTTACCTCGTCGACGACGACTCTATCGACGGTGGCATCCCATTCTATGTCTTTGACGACGACCACTCCATCGTCGACGGCAGGTAAAACCATCTCGTCGACGTTGGCCATTAAAAAGTCTTCGTCGTCGAGTAAACTGCCGACGGGAGCTTCGACGACGACACCGTCGACGAAAGCTTCCTCGTCGACGTCGACATCATCGTCGACGAGGACACCGTCGACGAAGCATTCAGCGACGAGAACACCATCGACGACGAGGGCACCGTCGACGAGACCATCGCCGTAGACGCCATCGTCGACGAAGAAGCCATCTTCATTGTCCTCGTCGCTGACGACGACACCGACGACGACAAACTCGTCGTCGACGACGTTTATACCTGTAACGCCGGCTATAGCTCTACCGTCGACGGGCCCGTCGAAGGATATGAACCCTGATGACCAAAGTACATATGTGCATGTAAAAATAACGAAACGTGCACTGACACCGGCCCTCACTTCACCCAGTAAGGTCCCAACCTTGCCTCCGACTCACCTTTTTGAAGAGGAGGATTCGGATGACGCCAGTCTCTTTCCTGCGGCGACTAGTCCATCGCAGCTGCACGTGAAATACCAGGATGTCTCTGATTACGAGGACATTACCCAGGAATATCAGGAGGTTTCACCTCAAGAATACATGCCGCCTCCGCCTTCCATGGTGTGTCTACCGGCGTCTTTGGTCACGGACCTTCAATTCTTTTTTTTTTTTTTTTTTTTTTATTGAAAATTTTATTGAACAATAAATCAATTACAAGCATGGGCCTACAACCACCAGGGCCGGCCGCTAGATTCAGAAAGGATCATACAGTTATTAAGGCAGTAGTCGACTCCCGGGGCCCAGCCCCGTACATGGCTCCGGATAGTCCTAGGGAAGCAGGATACATAGGTTTAACATAAATAACAAATAAGAACAAAAGGCGAGGCATAAGGGCAAAAAGTGTGGGTCCGGCCACCTCCGGGGGACTCTACTTCAGACCTTCAAATAGCTCTCAAGAGGAAGGAGTACTGATAGGTCGGGGGGGGGGTCACGGGAGAGGAACGTCTATATTCGGTTATTCCAAAAGTCGCAAGGAACCATCAAGGGTCAGGGGGACAAAGCAATATCGGTGTCCACTAGGGGGGGGAGTACAGATACCCCCACGATACGCGTTCCATTGCCCCCAGATTCCACCCCATGCCCCCGGTTTACCACGAGCCACATACACAGTCTTCTCCCTGAACATGCACCAGTCCATGTTCTCCTTCCATACGGACACGGTGGGAGGCCGCTGGGAACCCCAAAGCTGCGCTATATCTCTCTTGGCAATCATGTTCCCCAGGGCCGCCCACCGAGTCTGAGCCGCGTTATAATCATTGGGCTCCCACACATTCAGGACACAGCGACGCACCTCCGGCAACAGCGCAACCCCGGTGACTTGTCCCATGACCACATGAACCCGGCGCCAGTATTCAGCCACCTCGCGGCACTCCCAAAGGATATGGAGAAAGGTGGCCCTGAGCCCACATCCCCGCTTACAGAGCCCGTCTTCAGAAAATCCCATCGAGACCAAACGGGGACCCGTCACATACACCCGGTGGAGAATCTTAAGCTGGACCAGGCGGAGACGGGCTGGAATGGCGACTTCCTTGGGGGACGACAGTGCGGACTGCCAGTCCTCGTCGTCCAGTTCCACCCCATCCCCCGTCCACGCCTCCCGGAGGCGCACCAAGAGGTCCGCCCGATTATTGATAAGTTTTTTATAAATTAAAGAGATAGTACTGTCGGGGACATGACCATCGAGTATGCGGTCCTCGAGGGGCGAAGAAGCCGGGATCTTGGTCCCCTCCCCAAAAACAGAGAGCAGGGCATGCCGAACCTGGGCGTAGCGGAAGAACTCCCTTTCCGTAAGTTCGTATTCGCTCTGGAGCGCCGCGAATGTTTTAACCGCACCCTTAATCCATAAGTCTCCCACTCTACTAATACCAATCGTGTCCCAACGTTCAAACCCCTTCGTTGTCCAGAGGCTTCCCAGTCGGTCGGAGGCAAACAGGGGAGTAGCACATGTTAATCGCTCACTCCAGCCCATGGCTACATTGGCCGCCTTCCAGATCCGTACCGCAATCTTAGTAGGGCCCGTAAGGGTCCGTCCAGCCGAGCTGGAGTAAAGTGCCCTATTATAGTTTCCGCCGGGAAGCAGGAATTTATCCATCTCATACGCCGGATTCAAGCCAGGCGCATACGTGGCATGGTTAATGGCCGATAGCTGTGAGGCCCAATAATACCTGCGAATGTCGGGAAGCGCGATGCCCCCGTCGTACCAGGGGAGAGTAAGCTTTGCCAGAGCGATACGCGCCCGTCCGTCCCACACCAGTCTCCTCTGCAGGCTCTCCACCTCCCGAAAGTAGGACACAGGAATGACATCGAAGGAGTTCTGAAGTGCATAGAGGAATCTGGGAAGGGACATCATTTTAAACAGTGCTGCCCGACCCAGCGGGGACAAGGGCAGCTTACACCACCGAGCCGTGTCCTCCCTCAACCGCCGAAGTGGAAGCAGGAGATTCTGCTCATAGCGAGCCACCGGGTCCCTCGAGACGTATATTCCCAGGTATTTAAAGCCGGACAGAGATAATTGGATCGGAAGCCGAGGCGGCAAGAGAGGAGGGTCGCCGGAGATGGGATAGACACAGGATTTAGACCAGTTGATCGTTAGACCCGAATTTCTCCCAAAGGAAGTCAGAACATCAAAGAGAACATTAAGCGACTGCCGCGGCGAGGTGAGATACAGGAGAATATCGTCCGCATACAACGAGACCCGATCCTCAAAGCCCGGGGCCCACCGGATCCCTCTGATCGAGGGCTCCCAGCGGAGCCAAGCAGCGAGCGGCTCCAGGGCAAGAGCAAAGAGCAGAGGGGACAACGGGCACCCCTGCCTCGTACCCCTACCGAGAGCGAAGGGCCGAGAGACCCGCCCATTAACCACCACCTGAGCCATGGGTCCCGTGTAAAGAAGCTTCACCCAGCCAAGAAATCCGTCCCCAAAGCCGAATTTGGTCAAGACAGCCCAGAGGAATGGCCACTCGATGGTGTCAAATGCCATCGTGGCGTCTAAAGAAACCAGCACGGCTGGTTCGGAGAGGTACTCCGCCCTGGCGAGGGCGCCGTGAAGCCGCCGCAAGTTAAGAGCGGTGTTACGGTGAGGGATGAAGCCGCATTGATCAGGATGAATCAGATCGCAGATGACGCTCAACAAACGATTGGCAAGGACTTTGGCCAGGATTTTAGGCTCTGCGTTTAGCAGTGAAATAGGCCTATAGGAGGCACAGCGGTCTCGTGGCTTACCGTCCTTGGGGATCACGACTATCGTAGCCAGACGCTGGTCGTCAGGAAGGGAGCCTGCCGCAAGGGACTCCTGAAACATACGACGGAGGAAGGGCGCGAGTTTATCCGGGCGCAACTTATATAATTCAATAGGCAGACCGTTGGGACCCATCGCCTTGCCCGAACGAAGGGACCGAATCGCAGTTGCAATTTCATCTACAGACAAGGGGGCGTCCAGCTGCTCACGGTCTTCGACGGACAGGCAGGGCAAAGCAATATCCCTCAGCAGAAGGCAAGAGTCTTCCTCATCCCTATCAGTCACCGGGGAGTACACGGCCCGGAGGTGGTCAGCGAAACATTCCACAATCTCACCAGGCACAGTCACACACACTCCATCCGAGACACGCAGCTCCGGGACCACACGATTCACTCTCTCTTTCTTATCCAGCCACGCAATCAACTTTCCCGCCTTGTCCCCGCCATCATACAATCGACCCTGCTGCTCCCTATACATCGTTTTGGCAGCGTCAGTGACAAGAGACCTGTATTCAAACTGTTTCAGGCTGAGGGCATGGAGCCCGTCCGGAGTGACACCCGTCTCCAAGGCCGACTCCAGCCCCGAGATGTCAGTCTCCAGCTTCACCACTGCCTCACTCTTGAGCTTCTTAGCCACCACTATCTGGGAGAGGGCGTGTCCGCGGATTACGGTTTTAAAGGCTTCCCACAGGGACATTGCGGACGACACCGACCCCTCGTTTTCAAGGAAGTATTGGTCCATAGCCTTAACCAGGCTGTCGCGAGTCGTAGGGTCTCGCAGGTACCACGGGTTGATGGGAGCGATCCGCCCTGCAGACCGCGACTCGGTGTCAAAGAGCAGCCACAGCGGGGAATGATCGGAGATACCCCGCGCCAGGTGCCTAACCTCTCGTATCCGACCAGTCTGTGCCGCGGGCATAAGGAAATAGTCTAACCTAGAAAGACTCCCATGCGCCCCAGAGTGAAAGGTGTACTGACATTGGGTCGGATGCATTAATCTCCAACTATCTACCAGACCGAAGGTCTCCAGCAGTCCACCAAGCCATGCCTGGGCAGCGGGGAGGGCCCTGGGTGGGTGACGATCCAGGTCACCCGAAACCACCGAATTAAAGTCCCCGCCCATAAGCAAAAGACTATCCGGAAGTTCAAGCAGCATTCGACCCAAGTCCGCGAAGGTGGAGTTCTGGAGGCCCGGGGGGGACGTAAACTGAGACCAGGGAAAGGGGCTGCCCCTCCCACCTCCCAATCAGACACACATAGCGCCCTCTGTCATCCGAGATTACCCTAGTGATATCCAACGGAAGTGAGGATCGCAGGAGAATGCCCACCCCCCTGGAACCAGTTGTGAAACCAGAATGGGCCACGAGGCGGTATCCCCCCCTGTTCATTGCATGACAAACATTACCAACCAGATGCGTCTCCTGGATAAACACCACATCAGGAGTCAGACGACGCAAATACTGCAGTACTACGCCCCGTTTGATACGGTCCCCCAACCCATTGACGTTCCATGACACCAGCCTCAACCCGTCCCCCCCCATCCCCTCCAATAGATCAAAGGCCCCCCAGTCAGTAGCACAGTTCCCGAATCTGGACAAAAATCAGTACCTCGCCCTGCAAACAAAAAACACACAGCAAAACAACCCCTCCCTCCCCCCAACCCCCCCCCAAATCCAACTCCCCCCACCCTGCACCCCTGCGGGCCAGAAAACCCCCCCAACTTGCAGTGTGCCTGTCGCCCTACTAACCCCATTCTACGAAAAGACCCCGGAGGAGGAAAGGGACCCGTCCCCGCCCGCCCCCCACACAGGTCCTAGTGAGACAAAAATGAACAAAAGAAGTAAAACCCAGCTGAACCGTGCAAAATGGCAAAATCAAGGACCAAAAGTCACTCCAAAGGGGACCCGTCACCTCCTGCGCCTGCAGAGGGCCCGGGACGGCCACCTCTGTCCGGCAGCGAGTCCAGCCAGTCACTCACGGCCACTGGAGAGTCAAAAAAGGCAGTCCGATCCTCATGTTCCACTCGGAGTTTTGCAGGGTAGAGCATAGAGTACTTTAGGCCCATTTCACGGAGACGACGCTTCACCCCCTGGAATCCCAACCGCTGTTTCTGGACAAGTTGGGTAAAATCCGGATAAAAGTTAATGGATGAGTTCTCATGACGAACCGGGCCGTGGACCCGTGAGGCCTGCAGAATCGCATCTCGGTCTCTATAGTGGAACAGTTTGGCCACGATAGGCCTCGGGGGGGCCCCCGGTCGTGGCCGACCGCCCGGAACTCGATGGGCCCGCTCCACGGCAAAGAACTTACTTAGGCCTGCAGGGGCCAACTGTTGGAGGATGAGTTCCTCGACCAGGAGGTCAACCGGGCGGTTGTCGGAGGACTCCGGTACGCCTATGACACGGATGTTGTTGCGTCGGGCCCGTCCCTCGAAGTCCTCCAGCCGCCGAGCCATCTGATCGTTAACCGCCTTAATGTCACCAAGCGCGGCCTGCAGGTCCGACACATCCGCACCAAGGGTGGAGGTCCGCGCATCGAGAGCCTGAACCCTCTCGTTAGTTTTGGAGAGATCTGCCCGAATTAAGGTGACATCGATTACCACCGTGTCGATTTTACGGGCCAGGGCCTCGTATTGCGTGGCGATGGTTTCCCTGATGCCATCAATGGCGCCCATAATGTCCTGCAGGGAAAGCTCCGGAGAGACGGTCGTGCCACCGCCGGCGGCATCCGGGGGGGGGCCGGTCGCTCCAGGGGACCCTCTGCCCTGAGTGTAGCGGTCCATGTTGTTGGCCTGGACCGGTCCCCCGCGGAGGGAGGCCTTAGTCTTACGCCCCTCGGGGCCCCCCTTACCCCCCATGTGGTCACGGACACCGAAGGGGACCGCCGATCAAGAGTCGTAGGGGCACCGGCACCGCAGACCAGCGCCTCACCAGGGACCACAATATAGCGGTGCGGGGGGACCCGAGGCGATGGGCACACTAGTGGCAGGTGGAGACAAGGCCTCGTGCAGAGGCCAAGGAAACACCCCGCCACATCAAGTGCGTTCGCAGGCCAGCCCCCTGAAGTCCGAAAGTGAAACCGAAAGTGGTAGAGCGGCCACTGGCACCGCACTGCAGCCGCTGTTGTTCAATTACGACACGGCTCCACGGTTCACCCTCGCCTCGGGCACCTCCGTCGGGTGGGTCCCAAATGTTCGAACAACGACAACTCAGGATTCCCAGGTCCGATTCGAGTTCTGAAAAGAGATACGTGCTCAGCCGGTCTTCATCTGCCAGATTCCATAAACCACATCAGGATATTCTCAGGATAAATTCCGAGGAGCAGCAAGGGTCCGGGGAGCCCTGTGCTCACGCGACCATCTTGGATGCGCGCTAGGCTCCTCCTCCGGACCTTCAATTCTTAATATCGGATTATAAACAACGGTTTCCGACACAGGCACCTTCACCGATGCCTGCTGGACCTTCCACACCACGGCCACGACCGCCTCCGTTACTTTTGCAACCAGAGAAGGTTGCATCTCAGCCTCGTCCCACCACGGACGATGAGGATGAGGAGGACCCTGAAGAGGGAGAACTTCAGGACATCCAATCTCACCAGGATGAATGGGATGTTCTGATGGATACATCTGCCAGTGGATTCCTCACCTTGTGAATATCCCCTGCGCCAGCAACATTCGGAAACTTTTGTAGCAGTCCACGCCGATGGGGTCGACGACGACGTCAGAGACACGGCTCCGCTCGCGACTCCGCTGACGTCACCGGCTCCATAAGAAGACCTCGTCGGCGTGATGACGTCCGTTCCCTTTTTTCCGCGCCGTCGAAGCCAACGGATTTCGGGAATCGCTGTTGTTAGTGGCATTGATACTTTGTGTATTTTCGTTGTTTTTCCTGTCTTCTTTGAAGATGTCGACAAAGAAGTCTGGGTTTAAGCCTTGCCGGGAGTGTGGCAAGCATATGTCCATCACTGACCCACATGAGGACTGTGTGTGGTGTTTATCCTCGGACCACGATGTGGATGGCTGTACCAGCTGCCGAAAGATGAGTACGAAGGCTCTGAAGGAACGGGAGGCAAAGCTCTTTATTGCCAGAATGAAGAAGGACAAGAGAAGGAGATCGAGATCGATGTCTCGATCGAAGTCGAGGTCGGCGTCAAAGTCGACTTCGGGGCATGCTTCTCGAGCTAAGAAGCACAAGAAAAAGAGAAGACACTCCTCTCGGCACCATTCTGATAAGAGCACGGCGCCGAAGATACCTGCTCGGCGTCGAAGGGACTCTGTTTCTCCTTCTCCTGTGCCGGGTTCGCCTGCTGGTCCTTCATCTCCGGTGGTCTCTTTGTCTCCGGCTTCGCCAGTTCCAGCCCGGACTCCGACGCCGGTTCCATCCCCGGCTCCGTCTCCGGCTCCATCTCCGGCCCCGGAAGATCTTCAAGTCCCGGGTGAGCCTGCGGCGCCGTTGATTCCACCGTCGGCGCTGGTTGGCCCGAGTCCGGTGGGGCCTGGCCAGTATCCTGCTTTCCCTGGGCCAGGTCAAGACCCGTCACATTGCTTAAATGCAATGTATGGGGTATTTGCTTGTGCCATGTATGTCCCTGGTGCACCTGCAGGTCCGACGGGTCCTTTGGCATTTAACTTAGGGGTGCCGCAAGTATATCCTCAGGCCCCTTTCTATCCATTTTATCCAGCGACGCCATCTTGGAATCCTCCGGCTCCAAGAACGTCGACGCCGCTTCCATCCTCACCGGCTCCGGCTCTACCTCGTTCGATGCCGATGGCTCCGCCGGATCCACGGTCGACGCCGGCACCGGCGCCGTCGGAGTCGATTACGGCGCTACCGACGACGAGGATTCGAATTCGCTCCAGAAGGGAGACTCAAAGGGTTATTTAAGAGCAGAGATACCTTCAGGAGGAAGCGGAGGATGGAGAATTGGTGGAGTCGGATGAGGTTTTTGACGAGCTTAAGGAAGCTAGTGGTTTGGACCTGTCTCCTGAGTGGGAGATTACTCCGCCATCAGATGAGCCATCCAAGGACGTTGCACCCTACCATGCAGTCATAAGGAGAGCTGCGGAGTTACTTGATCTCCAACTTCCAACAACGGAGTTTAAGTCAAACATCTTGACTGAAGTCTTGCATTCTCCCTCAGCGGTGTCAGAGCCTTTGCTTCCATTTAATGAGGCCATTGCAGAACCTGTGTTGGAGGTGTGGCGCAAACCCATTTCTGCTCCTGCGATGTCTAAGACTATCGCTAGGAGATACAGAGCGGCCCCAGGTGATCCAGAATTTTTGTCGTCTCATCCATCGCCTGAGAGCTTGGTAATTCAGGCGGCTTGTTCTGGGAAGTCTAAAGGAGCTTTTCCACAGGTCCCTGGGGACAGAGAGGCAAAAAGACTGGACCAGTCGGCAAAGAAGGTGTTTTCATCAGCCAGCATGGCTTTGAAATCGACTAACGCCACATGTCTTTTGGGACGCTATGTGCATGCGCTGATGGATTCGGCTAGGAAACTGGTGCCGAAGCTACCTGATGAGGATAGAGCTGGTTTTAACGACATCTTGGCTGATGCTCAGGCGGCTGCGCGGCAAGTGATCCAAAGTGGGCTGGACACAGCAGATTCTGTTGCACGGATCATGGGGTCGTCGGTGGCAACTAGAAGAAGTGCTTGGTTGAGAACTTCGGAGTTCTCTCAAGATGTGCAATCAACCCTATTGGATCTACCGTTTGATGGGTCTGGCCTCTTTGGGAAAAAGGCAGATGCTGCTCTAGAAAGATTCAAAGAGAGCAAGGCAACTGCTAAATCTTTGGGACTCCAGTCTCAATCGAGAAGGTCTTTTAAGAGGTACAGAGGTTTTGGAAGGACATCTTTTCGAACCTATAGGCAGACTCAGCAGCAGCAACAGCAAGGTTCCTCGTCGAGAGGTTACAGAGGAAGAATCAGGGGTCGCACACGTGGCCGTCAGCTCTCCTCCTCCTCTTCCTCTTCCTCAGCCCCTCCCACCACCGCAAAACAGCCCTAGATCCGCCATTCCGGATCATGCTGGTCCTGTGGGGGGCCGGCTTACCCATTTTCTACAAGATTGGGAATCTGTAACTACAGATCTCTGGGTTCTAGATCTTGTGGAAAATGGGTATGCCCTTCCCTTTCGGGAATTCCCTCCAAATTACCCTCCTTGCCAAGGGGTTTGCTCGGAGGACCACCGTCTTCTCCTGCAGGAGGAAGTCCTGAAGTTGTTTCAGAAAGGTGCGATAGAGGTGGTTCCAGAGCAGGAGAGGGGTCAGGGATGCTACTCCCGGTATTTCCTGATTCCGAAAAAGGACGGCAGATTGCATCCAATATTGGACCTCAGGATCGTGAATTTCTATCTAAAACAAGAGAAGTTCAAGATGCTCACCCTTGCTCAGGTACTTCAAGCGCTGAATCAGGAGGACTGGATGGTGTCCATCGACTTGCAGGATACGTATTTTCACATCCCAATCCTGAAGTCGCACAGAAAGTATCTCCGTTTCACGGTAGGGTCGCAACATTATCAGTTTGCGGTCCTCCCGTTTGGTCTTACCTGTGCACCTCGGGTCTTCACGAAGGTGATGGCAGTGGTTGCTTCACATCAACCTTCTGGAATTGCGGGCGATACGTTTGGCGCTCAAGGCCTTCCTCCCTTCCCTTCGCGGTCAGTCTGTTCAAGTCCTGACGGACAACACTACCGCGATGTGGTATATAAACAAACAGAGAGAAGTGGGGTCTCTTTGTCTCTGCAGAGAGGCCTTACGTCTATGGTCCTGGGCTCAGGACCATCAAATTTGTCTGGCAAATCATCTGGCCGGGGTGCTGAACGTGCGTGCAGACAGTCTCAGTCGGCAATACTCCGCCGACCACGAGTGGAGGCTCCATCCGGAGGTGGCTCGTCACGTCTTTCGGAGGTGGGGAACTCCTCGGGTGGATCTATTTGCCACCCGCGAGAACGCGCACTCTCCGTCATTCTGCAGTCTCCAGTTTCCGATGCAGGGAGCGTTGGGGGACGCGTTTCAGCTGAGTTGGGGCTCACGACTCCTTTACGCGTTTCCTTCCATACCCTTGATTCCTCGGGTTCTGAGGAAGGTTCGCCAAGACCGGGCCCAAGTCATATTGATCGCCCCGGATTGGCCAAGAAGGGTGTGGTACACAGATCTTCTCCACCTCTCCTCATGCCCTCCGCTCCATCTCCCTCTGAGGGCAGACCTCCTCTCGCAGTCGGAGGGGCAGGTTCTACACCCCCACCTCCAGAGCTTACACCTTCATGCCTGGAGATTGAACGGGGCAACCTGAATTCTTTCTCTCTCCCGCCGGATGTGGTGGATGTTATTTTATCGGCCAGGCGACACTCCACCAAATCTATTTATTCATATAGGTGGTCTAAATTTGTTCTCTGGTGTGGAGAGAGGTCCATTGATCCTTTGAAGGCTCGTCTGTCTAATATTCTACAGTTTGCCCTTTCTCTTGCTCAGCAGGGCTTTGCTGTGGCTACGGTGAAAGGATATTTATCGGCTCTGTCGGCTTTCCTTTGTTTGCCGGATCAGCCGTCATTATTCAAATCACCTATTGTTCTTCGTTTTATAAAGGGCCTTACAAACAAGTTTCCTCCTACTCCCTTTATTGTGCCTCAATGGGACTTAAATCTTGTACTAACCTATCTTATGGGTTCTCCCTTCGAACCCTTACACAAGTGTCCCTTGAGGTTGTTGTCCTTTAAGACAGTTTTCCTCGTTGCAATCACCTCGGCAAGGAGGGTAAGTGAGCTTCAAGCTCTAAGTTCAAAACCCCCATTTTTGACCATTCATGCTGAACGAATGGTACACAGGACCAGGGCTGCATTTTTGCCTAAGGTGGTAACTCCCTTCCATCTGGGGCAGTCCATTACCCTTCCTTCCTTCTATCCTCCCCCTCACCCTTCCAAGGAGGAGGAGAGACTTCACCGCTTGGACCCTAAGAGGGCGGTGAGCTTCTAACTGGACAGGACAAGGGACTCCAGGATTGATGACCAGCTCTTTGTGGGCTTTGCTGGCTGCAGGAAAGGTCGAGCGGTGCTCAAGCGCACCCTTTCCAGGTGGATTGTCTTGTGCATCAAGATATGCTACTCCCTAGCTGGTAAGGAGCCTCCGGAGGGTTTGAGGGCTCATTCTACCAGAGCAAAGTCTTCCACATCTGCCTTAGCTAGAGGTGTTCCAGTGGAGGACATTTGTAGGGCGGCAACTTGGGCCTCCCTCCACACCTTCGCAAAGCATTATTGCTTAGACACCGAGGTGAGGAGGGACGGACATTTTGCTTGTTCCGTCCTTCAGGATTTTTTGGTATAGAAGGGTGGACACCCTCCTCCGGGAGTGGGGACTGCTGTGGAATCTATTCACAAGGTGAGGAATCCACTGGCAGATGTATCCATCAGAAGAACAAGTTACTTACCTTCGGTAACGCTTTTTCTGGTGGATACAGTATCTGCCTGTGGATTCCTCACTGACCCACCTGCCTCCCCGTTGTCCATCCTTGTATACCGGTATTTCTATGCCTGTAATTCTATTGATGGGTTTCAAGTGTGTTTATCACTGTCAAAAGCATTATGTTAATTCTTGTGCTTTGTTATTTATTTTCCACACTGAGTGTGTTGATATGCATATTGTGTACTGTGTATACTGTGTATATATATTGCTGTCAGTCCGTCCGTGTGCCTCGAAGGCACGGAAAAAAGGGGCGGAACTGACGTCATCACGCCGACTAGGTCTTCTTATGGAGCCGGTGACGTCAGCGGAGTCGCGAGCGGAGCCGTGTCTCTGTGACGTCGTCGTCGACCCCATCGGCGTGGACTGCTACAAAAGTTTCCGAATGTTGCTGGCGCAGGGGATATTCACAAAGTGAGGAATCCACAGGCAGATACTGTATCCACCAGAAAAAGCGTTACCGAAGGTAAGTAACTTGTTCATTACATCCTTCCCTGCCCGGTTTCACCTGCCCCTACCACAGCCGACTCACTGCCAGAGGACATCGGCGGTTTCCATAACATCATAGAAAGAGCGGCCCAGCGCTTCCAGATTCCAATGCCCTTGCACCAACAAGACTGTTTCCTATAAAGGTACCCGTTATGTAGGCTTTTTATATTATCAAGCTTACTTATCAGTGATATTATTTTACTATGAATTTTATCAAACCATTCCTGATTATGTATTTAACTAGGAAATTATGTGGTTTTAAAGTTATTTATATATTTATGGATTTTAACAAATATTTCCGTAATTGAAGTATTTTGTTTAGCTCTATTTACATTTGAAACGCGATTGTAACTGACAACATCCAATCACACACTGTATAAAAATCATGTGTTTCACCGGGGAGTCATGTGATCAAGGCTGTGTGTCAACAGCCGAAACGCGTCATGCTGACCGTGGAGAAATAAATTAAAGCACGTTAAACTTTATGGCAACTTGTGGTCTGTACCTGTTCAGCAAGCGATACAGGACTGTTGGAGAAAAAAAAAAAAATATATATATATATATATATGTGTGTATGTGTGTATTTACATTAGGTACTTCCCTTTATCCAGTATTAGGGTATCTTTCATAGATTCACATGCCTGAATCATTCCCCGTCGTCGGAATGGGAGTCACCGGTAAATAACAAAGCAATGTCTTAGAAGACATATACAACAATAGGCCCCAGAGGCCTTGGCTTAGTAAGCTATCCATGTCCTTATGTAAAAAAAGGACCAGATTTTGGCCAGAGCCAATCAGCTAACACCACCCTCTAGAACCTTCCTGGTAGGAGCTCTAGTCCCTCAGATTTTCTACCGCACGTCGTGCTAAGGGAGTCTCCACTGAGCTCTGCTCATTACTTTTGGATTTACAGTTTTTCTACTCAACTTTCTGGGGTTTCAACATGGCTGATACACCAAAGAAAGGATTGTTCAGACCCTGTACTTCTTGTGAGAAGAAGAGGCTTCATATTGACGACCAGCATAAAGACTGTTTGTATTGCCTCTATCCCAGCCACAGTTCAAAAGACTGCAAGGTATGTCGGACTTTCTCTTCTAAGACCCTGAAAGACCGAGAAGGGCGCCTTTTAATATGACTGCAAAGGCTAAAGGACAAGGAAGCTGTTGTGTCCTCTGAGGAAAGTGAGAGTTCCTCTATCTCGTCTCACGCCTCACGTAAAAGACCAAGGGTGTCATCTCCGGGCCCTTCGTCGCAGCCACCTCAAAAGAAGACGCAGAAAAAGTCTTCAGAGGTCCTGGATTTGTCTCCTCCAGGATTACGTCTCCTAAGGCGGTGCCACATCCCTTCTAAAAGCCAGTTTCCACCTCGTCGACGAGGACCTCATCGACGGTAGCTTCGACGAGAAAATCTCCGTCGACAGCAATTTCTGTTAACTCGTCGACGACGACTCTATCGACGGTGGCATCCCATTCTATGTCTTTGACGACGACCACTCCATCGTCGACGGCAGGTAAAACCATCTCGTCGACGTTGGCCATTAAAAAGTCTTCGTCGTCGAGTAAACTGCCGACGGGAGCGTCGACAACGACACCGTCGACGAAAGTTTCCTCGTCGACGTCGACATCATCGACGACGAGGGCACCGTCGACGAGACCATCGCCGTTGACGCCATCGTCGACGAAGAAGCCATCTTCATTGTCCTCGCCGCTGACGACGACACCGACGACGACAACCTCGTCGAGGACGTTTATACCTGTAACGCCGGCTATAGCTCTACCGTCGATGGGCCCGTCGACGGATATGAACCCTGATGACCAAAGTAAATATGTGCATGTAAAAATAACGAAACGTGCACTGACTCCGGCCCTCACTTCACCCAGTAAGGTCCCAACCTTGCCTCCGACTCACCTTTTTGAAGAGGAGGATTCGGATGACGCCAGTCTCTTTCCTGCGGCAACTAGTCCATCACAGCTGCACGTGAAATACCAGGATGTCTCTGATTACGAGAACATTACCCAGGAATATCAGGAGGTTTCACCTCAAGAATACATGCCGCCTCCGCCTTCCATGGTGTGTCTACCGGCGTCTTTGGTCACGGACCTTCAATTCTTATTATCGGATTATACACAACGGTTTCCGACACAGGCACCTTCATCGATGCCTGCTGGACCTTCCACACCACGGCCACGACCGCCTCCGTTACTTTTGCAACCAGAGAAGGTTGCATCTCCGCCTCGTCCCACCACGGACGATGAGGAGGACCCTGAAGAGGGAGAACTTCAGGACATCCAATCTCACCAGGATGAATGGGATGATTACATCCTTCCCTGCCCGGTTTCACCTGCCCCTTCCACAGCCGACTCACCGCCAGAGGACATCGGCGGTTTCCATAACATCATAGAAAGAGCGGCCCAGCGCTTCCAGATTCCAATGCCCTCGCACCAACAAGACTGTTTCCTATATGACTTTAAGGAACCTTTCAAAAAGTCTGTTCGGGCAATTCTTATTATTGATTATATTTGGGACCAAGGCATAAAGATTATGCAGAACCCTTCATCAGTCCCGCCGGTTCTACCACGCCTGGACAAAAAATATAAAGCTCCAGACACCGCTCCGGCTTGTCTCACAGGCCATCCAAAGCCGGACTCTGTCATCACTCAGGCTGCACAGAGGGGGTCAAACAACCCAGCTTCTCTGTTGACAGCTCCACCAGATAAAGAGGGAAGACGTCTGGAAAACATAGGAAAACGGTTTTCCTCTATGTCGGCCTTAACAGTGCGTGCCTCCAACGCCCTTGCACTGTTGGGACGTTACAACCGTCAAATGTGGGCGGACATTGCACCATACTTGGCGGACTTGCCTGACGAATCAAAAGATGAGGCAAAAAAGATTCTGTTAGAGGGTGAAAGATCTGCCTCTGAACTTATAGACTGCGCAATGGATATTGCTTCAACCGGTTTTAGACAGCTGGCCGGCGCAGCCGTTCTCCGACGCCAGGGTTGGCTCAAGGCAACTTCTTTCAGGCCAGAGGTCCAAACCAAGGTGCTGGACATACCATATGATGGCCAACTTCTCTTCGGTCCTCATATTGATGAGGCATTGCAGGGTATCAAAAAAGATACGGATACCGCCAGGGCTTTGGGTTCTTTACAGTCTAGGAACCCTTCCTTTCGTGGGTCAAGAGGGAGAGGTCAGACTTCCACCAGAGGAGAATTCCAACAACGTTCCTCTTTCTCCTCCTCCCAACAGTACTGTCCGCAATATCAGCAGCGACAGCAATCTTCTTACCACAAATCTTCCTTTCGTGGCAAAGGAGGAAGACAAAAGGGAGCCGCGCGGCGGCAATGACTTTCAGCTGCAGCTGGTCTCAAGCTTCTCTCCACCCTCCAAGATTGGCGGAAAAATCTCCCACTTTCTCCAAAATTGGCAAAAGGTAACTACGGACCGATGGGTCCTCCAATTAGTACAATTCGGCCATTCTCTGGAATCCATACAGATCCCTCCTCAAACTCCTCCCCGCCAAAAAACTCATAAAAACCTACGTCCTTTACTTCTAGAAGTGAAGATTATGCTTCAGAAGGGAGCTATAGAGAGAGTTCCCCCAAGCCAACGAGGAAAAGGGTTCAACTCCCGCTTCTTTCTCATCCGGAAAAAAGAGAAAAAATGGAGGCCTATATTGGACCTGAGGAATCTGAACAAATTTCTGAAAAAACAGTTGTTTCGTATGATCACCATTCAGGAGGTTTTACATCTACTCAACGCGAACGACTATATGGTGTCGTTAGACCTTCAAGACGCCTATTTTCATATTCCAATACACCGCAACCACAAGAAATTCCTGCTATTCATGGTGGCGGGCAGGCATGATCAGTTTCGGGTTCTGCCATTTGGACTCAAATCGGCGCCACTCTTTTTCACAAAATGTCTAGCACCAGTGGCTGCGCACCTACGCTATTACCATCACCAAGTCTTCCCATATCTAGACGACTGGCTTATCAAGTCTCCATCTCTAGAAGGCGTGACAAGATCTTCCAACGCTTGTCTGACGCTTTTCGAGTCGCTGGGACTAACTCTCAACCATGGCAAGTCTGTCCTGCAGCCATCCCAGCGCATGCAATTTCTGGGAGCTACACTAGACACCATACAGACGAAAGCATTCCCATCACAGGAACGCAAGGACAAACTTCGATCTCTGGCGCTCCGGATAATGTCCAGAAAGACGCTGTCTGTGCGTCTCTTCAAATCGCTGCTCGGGATGATGTCTTCTTGCATCCTATTAATCCCGCATTGCCGTCTTCGGATGCGACCCCTACAGGAAGCACTGTCGGATCAGTGGATCCAGTGTACAGGGTCCTTTGACGACATCATCCAGGTAACTCCGGTGATCAAACAAGCTCTGCGATGGTGGGTTTGCTCACAGAACCTTTCGCAAGGCGTGCCTTTCTTGCTTCCTGCTGCTCCTCATATAATCACCACGGACGCCTCCTTAGAGGGCTGGGGGGCTTTCCTCCAAGAACTGCAGATAAGCGGAAAGTGGTCCCCTTCAGAGAGGATGCTTCATATCAACCTTTTAGAACTTCGAGCAGTCTATCTAGCTCTGGTGGCTTTCCTCCCAAGAATCAAAAACTCAGTAGTGCTTGTCAGGACACACAGCACCACGACAATGCATTATCTGAACAAGCAAGGAGGGACTCGCTCGCTGACACTTTTGCGCGAGTCGCAAAGAATTTGGAACTGGCTGCTCCGCCACAACATCTCCCTTCGAGCAGATTATGTTCCAGGAGTCCACAACGTGTTGGCAGATTATCTCAGCAGGAGGCAGGCAGTGTGCCACGAGTGGGAACTGGATCAACTAGTTCTCAACAACATTTTCGCTCAATGGGGCACCCCTCTGCTGGACCTCTTCGCCACCCAGCACAACGCCAGATGCCAAAACTTTGCAAGCTGGCATCCCCAACCAGGGTCCCTGGGGAATGCCTTTTCGATAGCATGGTGCAACGTCTTTGTGTAAGCCTTTCCGCCGTTTCCCCTGATCCCCAGGGTACTAAGGAAGATGAAAGCGGAACCCTGCACTCTGATATTAATAGCCCCAGCTTGGCCACGCCAACACTGGTTCACGGAACTTCACCTCCTTTCCCTAGAACCTCCAATCAGATTGAAGCCGTTTCCATCTCTTCTAACGCTCAACAATCCGCAGATTCAACATCCGGATCCGGCATCTCTCAGGTTATCAGCATGGCTCCTGAGTTCAGGGCTTAGACATTCCTCCAGACGGCAGACAAATTCTAGCTCGGGCTCGAGCAGATAGTACCAACAAGACATACTTGCTCAAATGGAAGAGATTCTGTATCTGGTGTAAAGCAAACAGGTTACACCCTCTTTCTTCCACCCCAGAGCAAGTCTTGCCGTACCTCTTACATCTGGCAAAATCTGGTCTTGCTCATGCCTCCATTCAGGTCCACCTAGCTGCAATTTCACGCTTCAGGAGATCCTCTTCAGGCCCATCATTATGGTCTCACAGACTCATTAAGCAATTCCTTAAAGGACTGTTTCGAACATTCCCTCCAGTAAAGCCTGTTCCACCGGCTTGGCATCTCAACACGGTGCTAGCTCAACTGATGAAACACCCGTTTGAGCCAATCCACAGAGCTGACCTTAAGTTTGTCTCCTGGAAGGTGGCGCTCTTGCTGGCCCTTACCTCGGCGAGGCGAGTGGGGGAGCTCCAAGCGTTCTCTATCCAAGACCCATTCCTGCAATTCAAACAAGATAGGGTCCTTCTCCGCACAATTCCAGCGTTCATTCCCAAAGTTCCATCTCAATTCCACCTCAATGAACCTGTTGTTCTACGCTCATTCTTCCCGAATCCACAAACAGTGGCGGAAAGAACTCTACATTCCCTGGACATTCAGCGCTGTTTAAAATTTTACATTGATAGAACGAAATCATTTCGTAAATCTAATCAGCTCTTCATAGCCTACAGCAGACCTCGAAAAGGGCTACCGCTCACAAAACAGAGTATTTCCCGCTGGATTTCTTCAGCCATTTCCTTCTGTCGTCAACAGGCAGGACGTCCGCTGAGAACAATGGTTCGTGCCCACTCCACAAGGGCCATGTCTACTTCCATGGCACTGTTTGCTGGGGTGCCCATTTTAGACATTTGTAGAGCGGCCACATGGAAGACGCCGCATACATTCACCAAGCATTACTGCCTGGATACGGAGATCATGAAGGATGCGTCAGTGGGTCAAGCGGTACTACGTCATCTTTTTCAATAGAGGTGAGCCCTTTCTTTCATCCCACCATCCTGAGTTTATGCACATTTCGCACTATAATGTATACCTTGACTGACTCATTGTTTTTTCTGTAGTGCTGTTGTTTCTCACAGATATATGTGGTTATCTAGTGACTGCATATTTTCCATATCTTTTGAAATGTGCTTTTCACTGCTTACTACTCTGATTCAGGCATGTGAATCTATGAAAGATACCCTAATACTGGATAAGGAATGCGTTACTTACCTGTAACTGCGGTTATCCAGTATTGGTATCTTTCATAGATTCACATGCAACCCACCCACCTCCCCTGAAGGGGCTCTCTTGGATCTCTCAGTGATACAACTGCTTAGCACTGTGCTTACGAAAATCTGAGGGACTAGAGCTCCTACCAGGAAGGTTCTAGAGGGTGGTGTTAGCTGATTGGCTCTGGCCAAAATCTGGTCCTTTTTTACATAAGGACGTGGATAGCTTACTAAGCTAAGGCCTCTGGGGCCTATTGCTGTATATGTCTTCTAAGACATTGCTTTGTTATTTACCGGTGACTCCCATTCCGACGACGGGGAATGATTCAGGCATGTGAATCTATGAAAGATACCAATACTGGATAACCGCAGTTACAGGTAAGTAACGCGTTCCATATTGTTACTCTAACCCACCAATATTTACATTCCATAGTTCAATCTGTCTCTAACCTTGAGTCCAAATGTTCCCTGTGCTCATTCACTGTAATTTATTATTTGTAATGTTCATAATAAATGTGTGTCCCAAGTAATCAGAGGAGAAGTAATCTCGTCACTCGCATTCCTCTAATTTCAGGCTTACCCATCTGTGACTGTGTCTATGTAGCAACAAGTGCGCTCTACACCTCGGCGTTGTGGCTCAGCTCCATGACTGTCAGACTTCAGCTAATTAACCCGAAGCCAGGCCGAATAGTAAAAATCTCTGCTGGACTACACGCCCAGCGTCAACAAGCATTCCAATGCAATAGGTCTCGCATTTAGGCAAGTTTAAGCTATTGGCATTGTAAATGACAATGCCTTTTATTTATGTTTTAAAAACGAAAACAAAAATAAAAGGCATTGTCATTTGCAATGTCAATAGCTCAAACTCGCCTAAATGCGAGACCTATTTCATTGCAAATGCTTGTTACTGTTGGTATTCGTGATATTTAAATGAACATTGATGCCAGCAAGCTCAAATCCGTGCAGTCTTCCATATATAGCAAAACAAGTACACAGCGTGGCCTCACAAGTTCACACTGCCCCAGTTTGCAAACATGGATCACTTTTTTAGCGTTCTAATTAACGAAATAGGGGACACTTTAATGTTGGTGCCTGGACCTATTTTCTGTCCCAATCCAACCCTGCCAACAATCGCATTTTCTGCCCCCTACCTTCACCCCACCCCCATGTGAAAGTCTCTGCCTGTTGCCACCAGCATTTGAGACACTAGCAGATGTGTAAATCTAATACCTCCCCCATGCCACTTTGCCTCTGCAGTTCACCCTATTCATTGATTTTCTACAGAGCTGCACTGGTCGTTGTGCTTTTTTTAGTGCTACACGAGACAAGCCACTAACCAAATCTATCTTCAATTCCAACATTGGAAGGCTGAAAAGGTTTCCCATTGCTTAACTTGTAAAAGAATGCGTGCTGGTGCCCAAGCCATTGCTAAGAAGCCTGTGGCGGCGCTAGTACATGTTGGCGTGCTGAATACCAAGGCTGTGCAGACTTGAATCCACCTCATGCCTCTCTATTCCACCCGAGACCACACCTGCCTCTTTATCTCACTCCTGCAGGTTCCTGTTTTCTCCATTTGTGACGTGTTTTCCGTCTTTCTCTTTCTCTCCCTTTCTGTGTTTCCTCCCCTCTTGCTCTCGAGAAATGTTATATGAGGTAAAGTAAGTGCTAGTCGCAAATAATGAGGCTCAAATCAAGCACTGGTTGCCACTCCGGGAATCTACACGTGATCCTATGGTGAAACAACAAACACTGTATGTACGATAAATTAATTTAGATACACAAATCCTTTAAATGTCTTCATGCCCACAACCGTGAAGAATAACTATTATCCAGTTCATTATACTTATTTTATCGCCCGGAAACCCAGTTGGGGTTTCAAAGTAAGTATTTGACAGCATAATATTTGCCAAAATTTCTCCTAAAATGTCGGCCTCGTGCTCGCATTTTCACGGGTTCTCGCTGAACCAGAAGGCGCTGCAGCCAATGTGATATTTGGGCTGTGCTCGTCGCCACAGAATGCCGGGCTGTATCTGCCTGTGCCTGGGGATGACGGCGCATGGCCTGCAGACGTCTGCGACCCACGCCTCCCCAGCGCAGCCCCTCCCCCATGCCACCTACTTTCATTTCGGATGATGGAAAACCAATTTCTCTTCTCGTGTCAATATCCCCGTGTCAGCGAGTCGTTCCCCCCCCCCCCTAACCAGAGCCCTCGCGTTGAGTAATTCCCCTGCCCAACTCTCCACATGCTGAGCGGCATGGAAAATAAACATCAGAGCTCGGTGATAAGACTGCCATTTTAGGTTTGGGGGGGGGGATGGGGGGGGGTTGAAGAAAATGCATTTTATTTGTTATCTGTCTCGGCCTGACCTTTGAATGATTGTAAACCCTGGTCACTCAGAGAGGTCTCGACACATTGTGTAAAAAAAGAAGCTGTCGCCTCTTGTTTATATTTGCTTCGCGGCCGTCATTGTCAAAGCCTATTGGGAAAAAAAAGTGCTTACCGACTAATGAAGGAGGCAGTGTACCGCCGCAATTAAAAGATCCAGTCCTGATGGGCGGTCACAAAAGGAGACAAGGCGGTAACAAGGAGGGACTAAGAAGCCTCATTATCAATAGGAAGCCAGCATTTACCATGGACAATGACACCAGCCAATGAAAAATATGAGCGGGGCTTCCACATCACTTCTAAAACATACCCTACCGCTGCATGCCTCGCAGAGCGAGCAGCGCATGCGCTGCAACGCTAGGCTCGACCTAAAAACGATGTATTCGTGTACCGTCCTGGAAACGGCTGCCATCTAACGCTCATCCGCCGTCCCATTATCATTGCATATATCTCATCGTGCTACCAGTGATCGCTGTCTCAGTCCATGCCTTTCTTTCAAACTATTATTTATTTATACTCTTGTCCATGACCCTGTTACAACACATGATTATATATATATATATATATATATATATATATATATATATATATATATATATATATATATATACAGTGCGTCATATACTAGCGCTCTCCATTGTGCCATTCAAATCATAGAACTGAATATGTATCGAAATGTTAGTGCCCTAGAAAAAAGCGCTTGTCCAATTGCAATAAATGTGTATCGATATTCCAATGTAAGGTGACCATCCTCCATATCCTGAGACGTACAATTGTCGGATGCCTACATAGTATCCATTTTATCTCAAAGTTAGTCCTACGCCTTGCAAGATAAGTTCAAATTGCACAAACATTTTTCTCGTACAGTATTGTAATGTATATTACAAATCCATATATTTTTATACTCCAATCATGTAACATGTTAACAACCGAATAGTACAGTCACACGCTAACTCACGCAGGGAAGTTGTGTGGTTATGTTCACCACAATCAAAACTATCAGCCAACGACAGTATACATGAGAAATGCAACACCTTTATACATAACATAATCTGCACATCTATTTCGACATCATTGTATTTATGGATTCAACTGCTAATTCATGATCTTAAAAGCATTATCCACATGGCCTCTTTGTCTCTCTAGGTAAGTTCCCTGTTGCCTCCCCGGGGGGCTCAGGGCCCATCTGTTTGATCCCATAGAAGCAAAAACTCTTATGTTGCCCTTTGCTTTGCATTCCGCTGCATGTACTGCTAAAGGGTGTCTCTGATCGAATTGTTTAAGGGCTCTCAAGTGCTCATGCATCTGCATTTGCATTCAATAATATAAACCTCAAATTTGGTGTTGCAATTAATATTAGAACGTATTTCAAATGTCTTACTGTCTATTGCACTAAAATTATTTATATTGGAGATTATATAGAGAAAGCTTTATACAATTTCTTTAGAGCTTATAGTATTGTATGAAATTACATATATTATCGATTCCTTTGAGGATGCCACGCCTTGTAAGATCCCACCAAAGGCAATCAACACGAATTAAAGTACTATTCCTTGTTGAGTAATTACCTGAAATTTGGAGGGTTATGTTTCCCTTATAAATCCACAACTTGTAATGAAATGAAAGGAATGTATACATGTGCATGGGTTTCTACGCATTACCTCCATTTGGGATTTACCAATGTGGTCACCGTAATATAGGTGTGATGTGATGCAGTTAAGAGTGATATACCACAGCCAGTACTGTTCTTTGTTGTATCTTTTAGCTCTGAGGAAGTCGTTAGGTAACCCCATCACAACGAAACACGTGTTCGCTCTAAGGTTAAAAACGATGAGATGAATTAAATGAACAAAGAAAATAACAATTGTAGTTTTGAATATTTATTTTTGAAATAAGATATACAATATAGGTTGTACTTGAGGTTTTGATTTCACTCGTAAGAAATACCTGGACTCTCTACACAGTGCATCTCATTTTGGTACACTTTATAGAGAGCCTGCTTCCTACACTCTGTTTTCATTTTGCTCTCTTTAAAAGAAGCAGTCTTACACTATGCTCATCTCGGTCCTTCATTCTAAATGCTCTTGAAATTTTACCAAGCGCAAGAGATTTCTTTTTCGGAATCCACACCAGCAGGGCCTTCAGCAATCTGGATGGAGCTTACAATTTACTCTAATAAAACCAAATCTTAGAGGTTTTCTGCCTTTTGCCACTTATGATGACAATATCCCAGACAAAATTCTGAGACCTCTTGCATAGTGTGTTGGTAATTTCTGTTTCTCTAATTGTTAAGAAATGCAAATGGCTTCTTTTGAACAGTGTACTTATGCACATTGTAGTAGAACCATGCCATGAAAGAAACACCATTGGAATTTTTAAATTGGGGAGTGCTGCATGCTTTCATTAATTATTATTTCTCAGAATGATTGGTGAAGCTGTCAATTAAATCATATTTGATTCAAGCCTGGTTGCTTTCCTTTTTGCTACTCTGCAAATATGTTACCATTGTTTGTTGCAGAAGTGACCTGAACGCTAGGGTCTACTGAGGTAGTGATGAGGGCACTTATGCACAAATGAGGATAAATGCATGCAGTTATCAAAATCAGAGGCATTCTGTCACTAGCCTAGCATGTAAAACTCCAGTGTCAGGCAACATCATTCCATTCCCTCCCCCAAACTGACAATGCCCTTCCTGCTGATGGAAGGTGGTAAATAAGTCTGATAAACACCACTAAATTTCAAACTCATTGTGGAATTCTAAATAGTGAATCTGGTTGTGCAGTCATTCCCCTTCCATTCTGTTTAGTTGAACGGATAGTAGGTGGGAATATATGCGGTAATGCCGGTAGGTGACTTAAATTCCAGCCATAGGTTTTTTTGTGGAAATCTTTCCTCCTCACTCAAAGTTGGAGTCCTATTGTTCAACCGACTCACTTAACAACCTCCTCATACCCAAACAGTTGGACTTTGGAGCCCGTCATTCAACTAATACTGGACACTCCCATGTTGCTAACTTTATTTCTGTTTCTCACCACAATCATAAATCCTATATCCTTGTTTTCCCTGATCTATCTATAGAATTTGATATGGAAGGTCGCCCTACATTACTTTCCTTCATCCAAACCATTTACTTCAAGGGCTCTTCTTCTCACTGTATTTGGTCTCAATATATGGTTCTTAAAGGAGGCAAGTTTAAAGATCCCCATTTCCCCCCGTACTAGTCCGGTAGTCCCTCAAGGGGCAGTCCTGGTTCCACCCCTAGTCTCTCTTTCTATTCCACCTTACTCTGGGACAGCATCTCTTTGTTTGGCCTTTCATATGTCTTCTTGTCAATGACACACAAATGGTCTCCTTTTCTACCCTCTTCATCCACATCTAGTCACCATTAACGACCTCTCAGTGCCTCACTATTATTTTTTATTGGATGTCCTTCTGATATTTTGTGCTAAACATCTTCACAACTGAGATCTTCTACTTCTCATCTTCTACTCCAGGTATTCTGTAAAGATGTGCAGCACACAGCAGAGGTACCAATAATAATCTTCTTTATTTAAGATGGATCAAACTTCTCATCCTTATTCCTCCAGCTCTCTCCAACAACCTCTTTATTCAAAACAATCTTCTCTTATTCTCACCCCTCTTCTTGAATTCCTTCTCAATTCTTCCCTTGTCATCTCTTTCACTCCTCAAACCTTGTGATTTCTCAAGCATCCAAAATCGACACAACATGGTACACACCTTTCTGTTGCAAAACAGCTCAAATGGAGTCTTGCCAATCACTGCATGGGGAGTAACTCTTAAACACTTGACCAAGTTCAAAACCTCCATTCTCCAGAACTTTTGATTGGTCCATGCTCTCTGAATAGTCTTCTTAAGTACCCGGCTGAACCTTTCTACCATGCCATTTGTTTCTGGATGATAAAGAGCATATTTTTGTGATGAATGCCACTGAACCCTTTTTTTCTGACAAAAGAGTGGAAGGAAAACTCTCTATTTTTGAAGATTCGGTCCTATAATTTTATGACATCCCTGGTTTCGACTGAATTTGTAATTTCAATTTCTGGTCATCTGTTATATACATCAAGCAACACAATTACATATTTGTCAGCACTTGCAATTTTAGTAGGGCCCAAAATGTCTATAGCCACTTCCTCCCACGCCTCCTTGGGAAGTTTCCTTATAGTCATGGTTGTATTCTGGGCTTCAAAGCTTTGTCACTCCTGCCACATTCTACACACTCACTCACTGCTCTCTGGATCAAAGTGTCCATACCCGGCCACCAATACATTTGCCTAAGAATTTCCTTGGTTTTGAAAAGCCAGGATGACCATCATGTGCAAATTCAATCAACTGCGTTCTCAGGCTTGCCGGAAGAATCAGTCTAGTCCCTCACATCAACAAACCATTCTGATAACTCATCTTTCACTTTAAGAATCCCATTCAAAGATTACTCCACTTTGGAGTACTTGTTCCAATCTCCTTGAACCCCTTACATCACTGCCTTTAGCTTTTCATCTTTTCTTAGTTTCTCAATCCACTCCTTCTCTTTGATTACACTATCTCTAATGAGACACACTGCATAATCATCAAAATCACCAAACTATTCTTCATCCTCCCCCTTGTTATGTGGAGTCTTTATTGACGAAGCACGATCGGCCAGATTGTTCTTTGCCCCTGGAGATAAAGCACTTGAAAATTGGAACTTTTGTTGGGCAACAACCCATTTCCATATCCGGGTGGACATATTGTCAAACCCTTCTTCTCAAACTTATCCTTTAAAGGTTTGTGATTAGTTTTAACTAGAAAATCAAACTCTAAACAAATTTCCAAAGCTTCCCTATGGCCCAGAAAATGGCCAAAGCTTCATTCTCTACCACAGAGTAGTTTGATTCTGCACCTCTCAAACTCCTAGATACAAACAAAATAGCTCTTTCCAAACCATTGTGTTTTCGCTTCATCATCGCTCCTAATCCTGTCAAACTTGCATTGGTCATAATGATAGTCTCCTGGCCTGGCTCAAAACTTCCTAAAGAGGCTACTTTGGATAGCCTTCAACAAAACAAATTCCCTTTCACATTCAGAATTCCAAGAGAATCCAGCCCTCTTCTTTAGCAACCATCTCATATTATGTGACTTATCCACAGTGTTGGGTGCAAATTTGCCATAATATTTGTACATTCCTGGAAACTTGATCACTAGATTGGACATGCTATTTATCTTAGCCACTGACTTCTTTTATGGTTCCGTTGCTGACACTGTAATCTAGTGGCCAAAATATTAAATCTCTGTGAGATTGAATTTTCATTTTTGTCCTTTGAGAGTCAATTCATTCTCCCTCAACTTCTCTAGAACATTCCTAACCTGTTTGTTATTTTCCTACAGACGGCTTCCAATAACTAGGATGTCATCCTGGTATATTTGTACCCCCTTAGATTCTTTGAATATGCTTTCCATCATCCTTTGAAAGGTTGTGACTGTGGAAATCAATCCAAACTGCATCCTCACGAATTTTAAAGTCCTGAACCACATGATAAATGCTGTTAGGTCCTGTGAATCCAAGGGCAACCTAACTTGATGGTAAGCAGAGGCCAGATCTATGGAGGAGAAATACTTTGCCCCTCTAACAAAGATAGCATCTCAGAAAAGTTCAGTAATGGATAATAATTCACAGTAACACCCTTGTTTAGCTCCCTGAGGTCAGTGCAAAGTCTGGACTCCCCATTTACTTTGTGTGCCATGACCACAGGCTTCTATCTCCTCAATTATCCCACTTTCTCAAGTTCCGCTTCATCATCTCTCCCATCTAAATGGGAACTCCCCTGACTTTGCTAACTATGGGAATAGCATCCTTTTTTAACTTAATCTTGTGAACATACCCTCTTAGATAACCCAATCAGTCTTTAAGTACTTCAAGAAACTCATTTTCAAAGCAAGGTCTTTCCATTTGTACCTGAATAAGTTGTTTAATTCTCGTTCAATCTTGTTTGAGCTGCACAGCTGGAGTCTCATTAGGGTCCAAATATACTTTGAGATCCTTTTGGTGCACCCTACTTACTAACAAATCTCCCCTTTCTGAGACATAAAGCTTCCCTGTGATGACAATATCTTTAAAATCAGTGCTTCCTACAAAGTAACCTGACAACTTGATTGGTTCACCACCATAACCTTTTGCCTTGTCAGGTTTATGCAGCACAACCTCGATTTTTAGTTATTTATCATACACTTCGCTAGGAATTAGCGTGAATTTTGCATAGAGTCAACCAACATACGCACTGGAAACTTTTGTGAGAAAGTGCCCTCTTTCTGCATGGTTGCCCCCACCTTTTGCTGAATTGTTGATGTGCTTTGACTGAGTGTGCCCTGGGCTCTTGCTAATCAGGTACCCAGGGCCTATGTTCTTTCCCTAAAACTGCATTGAAGCCTATACCCAATTGGCATCTCTGGCCACAGGTCAGGCCCTGGTAAATGGTACTGTGACCAAAGAAGGCCTCTAAGGGAAAATAGGGTTATCAGTTAAAAGGAAAGTATTCGGTTGTGGGTGTTGTCATTCTGTGGGTAGACTCAGAGGTCCCCCAGGGTCAAGGATGCACTCTGGTTACACCCTCAGCGGCACTATGGCGGCCGGGTGCAGATTGCTGAGGCCCAATTTTGTACAATTGGGGATAGGGGGGCCTCCAATTGGTGGCTGCTAACGAGCAAGCCACTGGGTAGTGGGAGCAAAGCTCCAGGACTTAAGCTCAGAGCAAATTGGGGTTCAAGCCAGCACAAAAGGTGCACTCTCAGTGGCACTGGTGCGGCCGGGTGCAGAGTGCTGTTTTGGCGTCTGGCCCTGTAGCTTTCAGTGGGGAGTCTCCGGTTTGCAGTCACACTGCAGGCACGGGGACGAAGGTCTTCTGGGTGCGACCACCACTTGGAGAGGTAAGTTGGGATGCTGGGGGTTAGTTAGGCACCTTTGGTTGGGCCACCCAAGGTTGTGGGGTATCCGGTCCAGGGGTACCTTTTAGGGTCGGATCTTCTTTCCTGGTCGCAGTTGGGGGGACCTTCCGGTTTGAGGCTGCAGGCGTCGGCTTGAGGCTGGTCAGGTGCCAATCTTGGATCTCGGGTCAGGATCGCTGGGGAGACCTCCTCTTGGTGTTGGGCCACTCGACCTCGGGCCGTGGGCGTCTGGTGCAGAGTGGTTCAGGCTCACGGACTTTGCCGGACCTGGAGTCTGTTGGTGAACAAATCCGGTGTTCTCAGGAGACAGTCTTTTCTTTTGAAGGCAGGGAAGGTCCTCTGGGGTTGTTGAGGCTTCTGGCTGCAGGACACACCGGAGTTTCACTTCTGCAGGTACAAGGTGGGGACAGGCTGGTAGGGTTGGGACCAAGTCAGTGGGCGTCCTCCTCCTCTTAGCTTCAACACTACTGTTTGGTAGTTCTTCTTCGTTTCTTCTTCTGGTTTCGTGTCCGAGGAAGCAAGGTTAAGGAGTGCCCCTAAATACTAGATTTAGGGGTGTTACTGGTAGGTAAAAGGTTTGGACCAATGGGTCCCTTCACTGGGGTGGGTACACCCCTATTATGCCACCCTCCATTGGGAGGGAGGCAAATGCCTCACCCTGGTTGGCTGGCTCCCCCTATCTGCAAGATGGCGGGGACTGAGAGTTGTGCTTCACCTCGCCTCCCCCACCTGAGGGGTGGAGTTGGCAGAGGTGGGCACACCTCCCTTCCTGACTTGGTTTTCCCGCCGGTTCTCCCCCCCAAACTTGGGGTCTGAACCAGTGGGGACCAGTTGCTGAAGGCAGCAAAAGGCTTGGAGAAGCTCACAAAGGCGGCAAGCCTATGAAGCTTCCCCTTTGTGGACCCTGCCCATCCTGGGGGAAGGAGGCTTGGCACCTCGTACCAGGATGTGCATTGTTTTAGGCCCCCGAGAGCAATTGGCTCTCGACCCAGGGGTCCAGAAACATGTCTGGTGGTGGCAGCTGAAAGCAGCTACTCAGCCTGGACACTGAGTCAAGTCAAGAATAACTTTATTCGGTTCAAAAATGGACCATAAAAGTATTACATACATTAAAAATGAATAAAATTTACATGTCGAATTTATGCAATAATATGTCACTTGACTCAGATAGTCAACAGTTTATAAAAAGTTTAAAATTCATGTTCCTAAAAAGGAAAGCACCCATTTCATTTACATTTCGTACCGTTTCCTTATTAAAAATGCAATTCTAATAAAATGTAATGCTGCAGTACAAATAACTTCAGTGGACAAGTAGCGTAGGAGATTAAAACCCTCCTGGTAATTACGGGGGCGAGTTTCTCTTAAAAGTGGAATAAGGAACCGTGCCCGTGGCTCTTTGTAAAGTGTGCAGAATAGAGTAAAGTGCAGGGTGCTTTGCTGTTCTGAACTATCACAAGAGCATGGGGTGAGGTTATTGCGCCATCCAGCCTGTTTAGGAAAGGCCACTAAAAAGTGCAATGTGCAAAGCCGAAGCCTAGTCAATAAAAATCTGAACTGCGCATTAGTGGTAAAGGAGAGGTAAAATTGTTGTTGCAAACTAGGCCGATCTAACTGAGGCTGCAGCCCTAATTGCCACCGGTGGTTATCAAGCTCCACAAAATAAACATCTTTTATAATCAGTTTCATATTTATATCGATGCTGGCAGGATTATTATAATAATGCCCTAGGCCTATTTCATTACATTTTCCTTTCACATAATGAAGCCATAGGATAGCCTCGGCATTATCCAGCGTCATGCAATCCATGATAATTTCCCTTGTGAGCTTTAAGTCTTCTGACAGCCAGACTTTAACCCAGAGAATGAGTGGGGCAATATTAATCCGATCTGCAATAAAATCCATCCCTACCTCAGAGTGACAGAATGCTGTAGAGGCGTTTTTGGGATCATCAACAATCTTTTTAAAAACTTGTTTTCTAGTGTTTGTAGTTGGCTACTTTTATGATCTCCCCATATTCCTGCCCCATAAGTAGCAATGGACAGGGATTTTGGTTTATATATAGTAATCAGTTCTGCTACTGGCTTGTGGCCTAACTTGCATGCGCAGCGAAAAAGGCTTTCTACAGCACGACTTGCGTTCAGCACCCTAGATGTAATAAGAGGGTCCCAGTTCAGTTTATAATTGAAAACATTCCCCAGGTAAGTAAAGTTGGAGACCTTGTCAAGTCTTACCCTTTACAATAAATTTCTTACATTTGGTCTGACTTGGACCACAAACCATAATATAAGATTTAATAAAATTTACTTTTAGGTCCAAAGATAACATAAATTCAGTAAAAGCATTCAGGGACTTCTGTAAGCTATTTGCAGTTAAGGCCATTAAAACCGTGTCGTCTGCATATGACAACAGCGGGACCGGATTGCCTCCAATTTTCGGGAAGTCTAATTTCTGATCTATTAGGGCTGATTCGAGGCCGTTTGTATATACGAGGAAGAGAAAGGGGGCCAGTATGCACCCCTGATGTACTCCCTCTGTAGAAGCAATGAGTCCGGTCCTCTCTTCCCCCAGGCCAAATAGTATGGCTTCCATAGTGGACTCGTGCATACTATGCAGGAGGCTAATGAGAGGTTCCTCGAAACCCATTTCCCACATCATGGACCACAATTTCCCCCTGTTGACCATGTTGAAGGCGCTGCACAAGTCCATGAAGGTGGATTGACCCCTTCCTTGC
The DNA here is from genome assembly GCF_964204655.1 of Triturus cristatus. Classification (NCBI taxonomy): domain Eukaryota; kingdom Metazoa; phylum Chordata; class Amphibia; order Caudata; family Salamandridae; genus Triturus; species Triturus cristatus. The sequence goes on along the minus strand of NC_140584.1, from coordinate 28,774,473 downwards.
CTTCATATACTTGCCCATAATCAGGGCCGAGTTGAGGCACTGTTCATTTGTCCCCATGCATCTTCTAAAACCATATTGAGTTTGGGACATTAGCCCAGTGGAATCTGCCCAAGTCTCAAGACGCGCTAAAATGACCCTCCCCAGCACCTTGACCGTAGCGTCAATTAAGGAAATGGGCCTATAACAGGCCGGGTCTTCCTTATTTCCCTTTTTGTACACGGGTACCACTATGGCCTCTTTCCATTCTGCTGGGATAGGGCCAGTTATTGCCGCTCTAAAGACGTTTGTCAGGAGGGGTGCCCAGAGTGGAATATTGCTTTTATATAAATCAAGGGGTACCCCATCAGGCCCTGCGGCTTTAAGATGTATACATTTCGTAAAGGCATCCCCAACCTCACTCACTGACAAGGAAGAGCTCAAATGATGTGCAGTAGCTGAATTTAATGAGACGTCTTGACTTATTTCCTGATTAGTGAAGCCATTCAGGTTAAATATATTTGTATAGTGCGATTCCCACACTTTCCCTGGTATTAGTGAGTCCATTCCCCTCGAATACTTTGTGAACAATAGGCAGTTTATTACCTCCCAAAAAACTCCTAGAGTCTTTGAGTGCGCTTGCTCTCTCTAAGTCTGCCCAAGCCAGCTTTCTTAGTTCATTCTTCCTCTGAGCAACTACGGTCTTGTAAACCTGCCTTGCGCTCTTGATTAAGATTTTATCTAGAGGGTTTGTGTGCAGTGCTTTCTTTAAGTCCTTTTGGGCCCTTGTGCACTCAGCATTGATCCATTTGGTCCCCCTAGTTTCCCTTATTACTATTGGGTTCCTCAAATTTCCGGACACGTCCCTGCAGATTCCCTGGAATGCCTGTATAACCATCTCCGGGGGGAATCATGATCTAAGCATTTTAAGATGGAGCTTAAGCTCGCATTAACAATACTCTCCTCAAATTGGGGGGGATTTATCTTATTCCATTTCGTTCTCACCCCTTGATTTGGGTTAAACTGGAGGAGGCGACCATCGCCTTCCACCTTCTGGGCAGTTACGTGTAGGGAGGCAGGAAGGGGATTCTGATCGGTGGCATTGTTGGCCTCCACTTCAAAACTGTCCACCAGGAAGGCAGATTTTCTAGATATTTACATGGAGTCAATAACACTTTCCCTGCCTCTTTCCATATAGGTGGGATATTGGGTTGCTGGCCTACTGACCAAGGTGTCAACAAAAAGAAAATCATTCACGATAATAACATTTAAAACGTCTCCCTGTGGAGTATGTATAAAATGCATCAGTGGTTGACCCTCTGTGTCCATTTACCCACATACTCTGTCTGAGCAATGCCGGCATAAGGAGCAATTGAAATCCCCCACCCAATAGATACACAGGGGCTGCTACTTCCCCGCGATCTTGTCTATTTCCTCCTTAAGATTTGCAATGATGTCACATCTATTTGGGTCAAAAACGTTCTAGTACCGATTAATTAAAAGGGTCTTGACCTGAAACAAATTAAAAATCAAAATCAGTTGGTATCAATGGGAATCTATGACAGTCTTTGCACTGATAGTTCGGTATTTGAGAGAGATCAATGTCGCCAGTCCTCCTTTAGCTCTCCCTGCTGGTGAGGCGATTGCATGAACATTGAGGGAACAGTAGCCATCTAATTTATTATTCTCCCTGGACCATGTTTCCTGAATACAGATAATGTCAAAAGCATTTACATAGTTTAACCTCATTTCTTCCTCTAATTTTGAGCGAATGCTTGCAATGTTCCAGGAGAGAATTCTAAATGGACGGGTTTTGTGCGGCCTTATACCTGGGTCCTCCCTGTAACAATCTCCAAATCCAAGCCGACTCCCCCCCCTTCCTAAATTATGTGAACTAGAGGGGCTAGATGGATCGTCCCCAGTCTCCATCTCCTCATTGCTAATAAGGGTGTCAGGTGGTTTATGTATGTGATGATCCAAGTAATTTGTCCCCCGCCTGTTCCCTTCTGTTCTGTCCACTGGAAGATGGGTTTCCCTGATTACCCCTCCTGTAATTAACGTTTTGCTTGGGCTATGTGGGTCCAAGGGTAGCCAATCAATTTCTGTTAAACCAGACAATGCCTCAAAGCGGTTTGGATGGAACCATGTGGGAGGATGAGGGAGGGGATTTCTATTCTGAAGTCGCAGGCGAGGCATAATGCCCCCTTGATGATGAGGATAAAGGAAGCCAAATGGACGGGCCTGTATCTGCTCCAAAGGGGAGTCTCTAAGACGTCGTAGGGCGAAGTCCACCCACCTCTCATCGTAAAAATTCAGGACCACAAAATCTTCTTCTCGGTCTCTTTCTGTTTTCCCCAGCCAGCTCACCCGCCTTGCTATTATAATGTGATTTTGCCAATTTACCCGGGGCTGTATTTCACTGGCGCACCAATGAGCAGATTTGTTGATGAGGCTCTGACAGCTTTCCCGGTGACCTGGTGGAGCATGTGGAACCCCTATCAGGACCATCATGTAAGGGATACACTCCGGGGGGAGGTTTAGTATGATATCGCCTGAGTGACTCATTGTCCATATTGGGCCTTTTCATGTTCCCTGTGCTCCTTCTACAAAGCCTATCAGAGCTCGGGGGTTAGGTTCCCTTTTTTCCCCATTGTAAGAATCCAATACCACAATGAGTTGATTTAAGTAGATAAAATAGTTTATTCCAAGAGTAAGGATCTCATCCACAAGTAGCCTGTCTTCAGGTTAACACCCTGGTTCCAACTGCACATCTCAGTCACACAATAACATTCTGAGTCACCCAGTATGGAACTCTAAGATGTGCAGGATGCTACACCCATGTTCTCTGTTGACCTTCCTCTGTTGACCAGTTGCCTGAGTTAGCGGCACTATTTCAGGATGTATGCAGTTAACCCTATCCCACTCTTGTGAGCACCAAGGGTAGCATTTTCTCCTCTCTCTGTCGGGCCTTTACCCGAAGAGCATCGCCGTGTTCCCTGGTGTCAACAACAATTGGCCAAGCTGCTCCTCTATGCGTGCCAGCCGGGATAGGATAGGCTCCAGGGAGCCTGACACTACTTTACCAAATCGGGCTGACATGTCCACATCAGACAAAGTCTTTGTCTCAGCAGGCCGTCCTCCCCCCTCGGAGTCTTCCCACAGAAACCGGGGGGTTTTGCTTTGTTCTTTTAATCCTTGGCAAATGACCCAAAGCCCATTGATCATTCCCAGTCCCAGTCGGGTCAATACGCTTCCTTTTTCCTCCAACCATGATTTAGTCCCCCGTGACTGTTGATGTTGCAGCGCCCATGCCTTTTGGCTCTCCGCCCGGGGGTCCTTGACCCAAAATAATGACGGTGGGTGGAAGTGCAACTGGGGGTTCTTCTTGCGAAGTGGGGGGGATACAAGTGTAATTCGGTTAGGGTCCTCTATGGTTACCAGAGGGACAGACTGGGCAGAGTGCGTGTTCATAGCTGCAAGCGGTGATAATGGGCCTAATGAAAGCCTGCGTTCGGTCAATTCAATTTATTGAGAGCCCCCACGGCCTTCTGTATGAAGCCATCTAATGTGGCGTCTGTACATTTTGGCGCTGGCATAGGTTTCTTTCTCCCCATCTCGATGGAAAACGTAAGTTCTCAATATACAAGTACAAGTTATAATGAGGGTAAGGATTATTTCCCTGCCATTTCAACCCCCTCTCCTTACTTTTGTTTTTAACGGATGTCGCCGATAAAAGGTCCAAGAGATGTGGCCCAGCCCGGCCTCATCCGGCCGCCGACGGGCACAGACGGGCCCGCCCTTGACCCGGGCACGCCCGCGTGTGTCCTGCGCTGCAGGAGCCCGCCACAGGTTTTAACGCGCCGCCGGACACGGAAACAGAGGTGTCACTGGCGGCCCCTCAGGCTGCTGGGAGGTGGAGTCGTTTCTTTTCCTGGCCGTTTCCCTCACGACGTGCGAGTCCTTGCTTTTTGATGGCTGTTTCCCTCCCAGCATGCGAGATAATAATCTCGGGCTTCCCCTGGACACTAGTAGTAGGTCGTTTTTCAGGGGGCATCTCGAAGATGCCCTCTGTGTGCATTTTTCATTACATCCCACACTGGCCTCATTGTGGGTTTAATGTTCTCAGAAGTTTGATACCAAATTTCTCAGTTTTCAGTGCAGCCATTATGGTGCTGTGGAGTTTGTAATGACAAACTCCCAGCACCATATAATCTTAATGCCAGCACTGCACTTACAATGTCTAAGAATGGACTGAGACACTGTAGGGGTACAAGGCTTATGCACCTTTACCCTCACCACTGGTATAGTGCACCTAGCTAGAGGGGTGGAAGATCTATGCCAGGGCAGTGGGTTGTAGGCATGGCACACAGGGATGTGTGCAATGTCGACTCTTAACTTTGTTCTGCACCAAAACACGCAGCCTGCAAAGGAAGTGTGTGAGTGTAACGGTACAGGGCCTCCAAGGGTCGCACAATAAGTGCTGCAACCCTTAGAGGCCTTCCTGGTCACATTGCCCTGGGTACCTGTGGTACCATTTACCAGAGACTGACCTGTGGCCAGAGTGTGCCAATTGGGTTTGGTCTTTAATGCAGTTTTAGGGAAAGAACATAAGCAAATTCGGTCTCGCCTTTTCATGTACCACTATTGTATTAAATTACCGGTACTCACAAAGTGGGACCATTTTTATCTCAAGGTACGCTAACTTTGGTGGGCGAACTTCCGTCTAGTAGCACCCACCGTTTTTCTAAGAGATTGACAATTACAATGAATGTGCCGCATGTATGTCTGAGTTGGTGTGCCTGTTATGAATGACCTCAAACATGTGTCATACCAAATTAATACTATGCATTTGACATAATGTCACCACATGTAATCGTATGTCGGTAACAGCTGCTGACGCTACTTGTAGCCACAGCGAGAACTATTTAATCAAGGTTGGAATCAACATCACCAACCTAATCACTGGTGGTGCATGGATGAATATTAGCGATGGCTGCACGACCTAGCCACAGCCATCACAACTGGCGTTTTCACCTATTTTAAACTTTATTCATTTGTAGCATAACAACTGTATGTTTTGTTTTGGATTTTAACCAGACCTTGGTCCTTTTGTTCTCTTTCTTATTTCCCTTCCCATTTCCCCTAGGTCTTTCACCTCGGGATTACTCAACCCGGGGCACTTAACTGCTTCTGGTTACCAGTTAAGAAACCACTGAACTAGATTTGCGGTAGTGCTAAATTACCCATTATCATTCTTTTGGTACTGATGAAGTGCCACCAGATCCATCAGGGGCTACCTGGCATGAAACATGTCAACCCTATGCACCACACTAGCCCTATAGGATCATTAGATCCAGTTGGGGCTTATTACTTTTAATTAGGCTAGCCCCCCTGGAAATAAACACATTTAGTTAGGACGGCCCTAGACCTATTTTAATCCACCCACTCACTCACTGCACTACCTAGCCCACACACCCACACCCACACTCACCCTACAGCTTCATCCCAAAAAAGATCTCCGCTAAAGAGCCCCTTCGTGGGTGCCCGTCGGGCATTGCATCGCCGGCCCGACGAGGAGCAAGGCCCAGTAATGTAGCATGATATCCTTTGGGGTGTGTGAGGGCACTTTTTTGAAAAGACCTTTCTTCCCCTACCCTTAGGCACTGCACACTCCCTGTATTTCTGACTAGTAATCTCATGGAAGCAACAACCTATAAGTGCAGTGCTAAGTTCTGGAGTATCCTTAATAGCCCCATTTTAAGGAGTAGAGGCCGCCAATGTCCTCGATGCATATATCATAGAGAAAGACTGGGTTAGTCATTTCGAGGGCATGTTCAAAGGACCTCCGGCCCTGCCACCATTACCCGATTTTGGCATCATACCCAAAACCTTAACAGTAAAGGTGGATGAGGTGAGGAGAGGTATTATTGGTATGACATGTAATAAGGCCCCGGGCCCCAATGGAGATCCCCTGATCTTTACCTGTTGGATGTGGCACTTTGGGCACCAGTGCTTGCTTCTGTAATTAATGCAGTCGCTAGGCTTGGTACCCCTACTTCATGGGCGACCTCTATCATTGTGCCAGTCTTTAAAAAGGGGGATAGAGACAGTACCATCTGCTATAGACCTATCTCCCTGTTTGATTCGGTGGTAAAAGTGGTCGGGAGGATATTGTTGGGTAGGTTATCGACTTGGGCTACTAACAATAACATCGTGTCGGAGACTCAATATGGTTTTCGCCCTGGTCATTCCACAATTGACCAATCTTTGAACCTATTCCTGATTACAAGTAAATGTACTGTAGCCCGCCGGGGTACCATCTTCTTGGCCTTCATGGATCTGTCTTCCGCTTTTGATTGCGTGAATAGAGGCAAATTATGGCAGATCCTTTCCTCCCTAGGGGTGGACAGGGAGATAGTTTTCTTTTCATACGACCCCCACCGTGACACTAAGGCGGTTGTGCGTTACTCAGCTAGCCTGAATGTATCACGTTCATTCCCCGTTAAGGGTGGTGTCCGCCAAAGATGTATTTTGGCCCCGTTTCTTTTTAACCTTTATATTAATAATTTAGAGAAAATACTTCTAGAGACAAAGGCCGATTACCCCCAGATAGGACGGCGAGGTCTACCGGTTCTGCTATATGAATAGAATGCCATCTTGATGGCAAGGACTGAGAGGGGCTTGCAATCTCTTCTATCCACTTTTGCACAGTTTATGGGACTTCTGGATTTAAAGATTAATAACACCAAATCACGTATTATGCAGGTGGAGTTGCGGCCTAGTAGACCTTACACCTTTTTACGGTAGGGCTTACTCCGATCCCTAAAACGTCTGCGTTTTCCTATCTGTGGGTACTCCTGGATGATAAATTTAATTGGGGGTCTCAACTTCCACGCAAAAGAAATGACCTCAATAGTAAGACTGCCACAATTTTGAACGTTGCTGTTAGATTGGGGAAAAGACCTGTGGGGGCTCTTCTGGAGCTCTACAGGGCTAAGTGTAGGTCAAAGGCCCTTTTTGCAGTGAAATCTGGGGATATGTTGACACAAAGAACATTAAAATAGCAGGAAATAATTTCATGAGACTGTTATCCGTTCCCCAGGGCACCCCCTCTTTTATTGCCCATGAAGAGCTAGAAATGCCCCATATCATAGATCGGATAGCCTTTCGCCCTGTATCTCCTTGGCTGAAAATATGGGTGCAGGAGGGGGATTCATGAAACAAGGAAATCCTTAAAGATTGCCTGGCTCTGGATCATGCATCCAAGGTACCATGGCTTAAATATATTGAAAGGAGTCTCATGAGCCTGGGAAGAGGAGACCTTTTTTCCAACCCCGACGGAACACGAAAGGAAGATCTAGCCCTCCTCAAGATGGCGTTTAGCACACGTCAGATCATGCTGAGGGAGGAGAAGGAGGTCATGAAGCCCATTGTACGTTGCTTTGTCATATTAAGGACAACAGTGATGGCAGAGCCATACTTACTGGGTCTTGTGAACTCCTATGATTGATTCCTCCTGACCAGGTTTTGCCTTGATCTTTTTTATCTACTTCTCACATATCCAAGGGGATCAAAAGAGGATAATCTTTTTTGCCTTGCAGCTGCCATGGTACATCTACGCAGGACATGGTTCATTTTACAATGTTTTGCCCTTTTTATGACACTCTTAGAAAATCCTTTTTAAATCCCATTTTGAAACAGGCCAATTTAAACAAGTAAAGCCTGATTTTATATTTCTTCAGATGCTGACGGGTAACATTGTATTTCATGTATTAGGTTTTTTTTTTAAACCTGCCATTAGGCTTAGGGCGAGTTGTGATTAACTGGCCTGTTTATCAACACCATTTCTGGTTTCATGCACTTGATCAGCCAACAGTTTGCTGATTCAATTAATGGTTTTAATTTACCACTTAATGTGTTTTAACCTATTACTTTTAGTGGATGTTATATGTTGTTCCAGGACTTCAGTTGCAAAATGTACATAAAAGATGAATTGGCAATTTGTTTACACCTGGTTCGCCCTTGTGATTGTATATATTGTACTATACCATAGTTTATTTTGTTTTTATATTATGCTTTTATGGTTTTATCAAACATGAAACTGAATAAAGATATTTTGACTTGACTTCTCAGATACCTGGCTGCCCCCAACCTGTCAATCAATTCATCTCCTCTAGGAATTGGATGTGCATCACGTTTTGTCACAGGATTGAGCCCTCTGTAGTCCACACAAAACCTCATTTCTTTCATTTCACCCTTGGAGTGAGGTTTGGGAACTAATGCTCCTGGGCTGGTCCAAGGGTTCTCTGAGGGTTTAAAGACACTCAATTCCAGCATCTTGTTCACCTCAGCTTGGATTCTTTCTCTGACATGATAAGACTGCCTGTAAATTTTGTTTTTGACAAGTAAGCTGTCCATATCATGGATACACCAGCTAGTCTAACCAGTGGTCACAGAAAAGAGCTCAGCATCCTTACTTAGGACTTGCCTGCAGGTAGCCTGCTGTTGGTCAGTGAGGGTGTCTGACAAGACTACTCCATCAACAGACCCATCTTTTGGATTGCTGGAGAAAAGCTCAGGGAGAGGTTCACTCTCCGCTTCCAGTCCCTCATCTGTAACCATGAGCATGGTCACATCAGCTCTATCATAGTAGGGCTTCAGGGGGTTGACATGTAAAACTGTTTTAGGAGATGTGCAACTACCAAGGTCCACAAAATAGGTAACCTCCCCTTTTCTTTCCAGGACAAGATAGGGTCCACTCCTCTTGTCCTGGAGGGCCCTAGGTGCCATAGGCTTAACTACTCATACACTTGACTGTGGTTGGAACTCCACTACGACAACCTTTTGGTTATTCCAGTGCTTCTGGAGTTCCTGGCTGGCTTGAAGGTTTTGTCTTGCTTTTTCCATGTACTGGAGCGAAGGCTAAGCTCATAATCCACCATGTCTTGTTTTGGTTCTCTAAAATGATTTTTCCCATCCTTCCTTCGCAAGACTCAGTGGACACCGAACAGGATGCCCAAACAGAAGTTCAAAGGGGGAGAACCCCACTCCCTTCTGTGGCACTTCCCTATAGGTAAAAAGCAGACATGGAAGTAAGACATCCCATCTCCTCTGAGTTTTTCAGGGAGTCCAACAATCATGCCTTTCATTGTGTAGTTAAATCTTTTTACCAGGCCATTGGTTTGTGGGTGTTATAGGGTAGTGAACTTGTAAGTTACTCCTCCACATGAGTTTCAGGTATTCAGGCATGGAGTTTGTATCTCTGTCTGATACTACCTCCGTAGGGAAACCAACCCTGGTAAAGATACCTAGGAGGGCCTTGGCCACTGCAGGGGCAGTGGTAGACCTACTGGGAATAGCTTCAGGATAACAGATAGCACAATCCACTACCAACAGATTATATCCATTCCCTGAGGCTGTTTGAGGGCCGTAGGGGCCAACAAAGCTGACCCCTACCCTTTCAAATGGTACCCCAACCACTGGAAGTGGAGTTAAGTGGACCGTCAGGTGGCCTTCTGCCTTACCACTGGCTTGGCAGGAGACACAGGACTGACAAAAGTCCTTCTCCTTCTGGGACATCACTGGCCAGTAAAAGTGATTGACTAATCTACTCAATGTTTTGTCCTGACCAAGGAGCCCAGCTAAGGAGATATCATGGGCCAAGTAAGGAGGAACTTTCTAAACTTCTGCTGGACTACCACTTTACTGGTTGCACCAGGTTTGGGATCGCTGGCCTCGGTGTATAGGAGCCCTTCCTCCTAATAGACCATGTGGGTTCCACTGATACCTCCCATTTCCTGTACAGCAGTGTGCTGCCCGAGGATTTCAAGAGTGGAGCAAGTTTTTTATCCCTGGCACAGATCATCCCTTGAGGGTCCCCCTGGGCACAAGAGCTCTGCCTTGTAAGGCCCATGCTCCTCAGGCTCAGTTCCTTCTGTGGCTAACAGGGCCTCTTCCTAAGAGGGGTTCTGACCTGAAATCTGTTTGGAAGCTAGTCCTCCAGTCTTCTTCCCTTTTTTCTTCAAGGGCTGGTCTACTCTTTTAGAATCCAGCACCTCTTTTTCACTCTGGGCTCTGCTCTGTGCTCTTGTTTTTATGCAACCCCAGTCTGGGATGCCTATCATTCTTACATGGATCCTCAGTTCGACTTCAGCCCAAGAGGAAGTCTTCAGAAAATGTCCAAGCTCGACAGTCTACGGGGATGGATGAGGACACGGCCACTACCTTCTGACCAGCTACTCCCCCTCCAGTCAAAAGATAGCAAAGCCATGGGATGTATCTTAGTGACATTTTCAGCATTGGTGAATGGATAGGTCCTTCCCATCAGGTACTGTTCTGAGTGAACTAGTTGCTCTGTCAGCTTGGTGGCACTAGTCACAGTATCCATCAGGGCTTCTACTCTAGCTCTATTATTCAAGGGGTGCTGCCTATATTTTCTCATATTAGTGGGCCAGGCAACACCCAATAAGTCTACTCCTCCCTCCAAAGAGTAGGGTTTCCTCAGTGGGGTCACTGACATGGTCAGGCTACACCTGAGATCCCATCCCACCTGGGCATTAGTACCTGCATGTACTGCAGGTTGTCTAGAGGCATTTTATTTATTTTTACAGCTAGAGTCTCCAATTTGGTGTCCCATTGGCTTACCGTCATGATGCCAAGCCTTATTGGAATTCCAGTTCCTTCCCTGATATCCACCCTTTGGCTCTGAAGAGTCTCTGAGCTCACTGTCGTGAGCAGAGTTTTGGGGGCTCGAAGAAGACTCTTTGTTTTTAGGGTTACCCTCTTTCCCTTGGGTGGGGGGGGGGGGCTTTTCGGCATCTCTCCTTTGGTCACCCCCACCAGTGGTAGTCTTGGTCACCCTTGACTTGACCCAGTTGTCTGCCTTCTTCCCCAACTCTTGAGGAGAAAGTGGACATAGGTCTACCCGGAATTGATGTAGTGTGTCTTGGCGATAATTACTTGAAAGATACTCTATTATCAAATTATGAAGTCCTTCAAAGTCATGTACATTGTTATCATTTGACCAACCTCCTACTGATTTCACTGAATAGTCTGCAAATCTATCCAGGTCTGGCTCTGGGTTTTTCGAGACTCCCTGAATCTGATCCTATAGCCCTCAGTAGTGAATCCAAAGCCCTCAATTCGGGTACCTTTCATGGGGTCATATAATTCCACTTCTTTCTCATTTAGTGTCAGGAGTCTATCCCTGCACTTTCCTGAGAACATTTCCCACAGGATAGCATTCCACAGCTTTCTGTGGACATGTTTGCTAAGATAGGCACTTTCAAAAGCAGTAATCCACTTGGTGATATCATAACCCTCAAATTATTTTGGGACAGTCCCTTTGGGGGTTTTAGGGTCAAACAAATCTACATGCTCCCTATTTATTATGTTGCTGCTACCAAAGATGGGTCCTAAACCCACCTCAGATTTTTCTTTTTCTATGGGCAGGAGTTTAGCCTCTAACGCTATCCTCTTGCCCAGTTTCTGAAGATCTGCGTCTTCAGTATCTGCCTCCTCTCGAACATTGCTGGGGTCACCTCCAGTGGTGTTGCTATCTGAGGGAGTAGTGATGAATTCTACATCCTCCTCCTCCTCTTGGGATCTATCATCCTCTTCCTCGTTGGTGGAAGGTTGTCATTCTCTGCCAGCAACCGTTGCAGATGGGCTTTTGTGGGTTTAGGCTCCATGGCAAGTTTCCATGTCTTGCATAGCTCTTTGAGCTGTGGAACTCTCATATGTGCATAGGGGGCCAGGTTGAGCTCTTGGGAGGTCCCTGGGATCTACATGGAGTTTAAAGTAGTTCGGAACTTATTAGAAACTTGAAAAAATGCTAAGGACTGCTAAGAACCTAACTACTTTACCGACTTTTAATTTCTAAATAGTTGGGGGCATAACCTAAGCCCTAGCACTAGTTTAAAGTAGATTTGAAAAAAATAATCGAAAATTGGAACAATATTTTAGCTAAAGACAATTTTGAATTTCCTCTCTTTTATCAAGAGGTACAACACATGTCGATTCTTGTATCCCCCACCACTGCACCACCAATGCAGGAGGCTGGATTTTTATGTGATATACCAATAATTGGTTATATCGTGTAAAGAGATTCCCTCAAAAGTGTACAGGGCTCAATGTAAACCCATGCGCTGTAACTGTGATAGTGTTTTCGAGCAGCCTTAAGCCTTACACAGATGGGATAAGACATCTGTTGTACACATAGACCATTAAATGACCCATAACTCAAAAAGGAGTCCCACACCAATTTTAGAAAAATAATTTTTTTTCAAGATTTACGTTCAACGGTATGCAAGTATTTAAATAAAAATACTTTTGACTTCAAAAAATGGACAGTGCAATTTTTCAGCTCAGCAATGATAACCTATGGGAGGAAAACAAGAATGTAATTTTGAAGGTAAATACATGACATACCAATCCAGTATTGGGTTTTCAGGTCAACACGATCCCCAGTAACCCAGTAATTCCTCCTTTTTTCAGTATTAAAATTGGCCCGAAGCCGCTCTCCAGCTGGTCTTGATGAGCCAGTAGTAGAGTGTCAAACTACAACAGAGGCCTATTGGCCCTGGCTGCCAACCGCCCTGTCCCTGGGCCTGAAAGACTGAAATAACACTTACACTGGTATAACAATATGCTCCTGGAACATCAATGGCTTTTCCACGAGATCTCAATCTTCAGACACGCTTAAATTCCTGAAAAAATATGACATCATACTCCTTATTACATACGAAGGAGGACTATATAAGGCCCTACAAAACCTGCTTCCATTTACCGACAGGGAGGCAAAGCGGACACAACTAGGTCACGCGGCCGAAGGCGCACCGAGAGATAAATGTCAATAGAGGGGCCTTCCCCCATGCCTCCGATGGAGAAAGTAGGTTAGAGTTCTAGGGTAAGTTATGAGAGACACACTCGTAGTTTCTATAGGAGTGCACACATGTATGAGTGACATGTGTCATGCACCTTGAACAACCACGCACGATAAGCAGTGTGGTGATGGATGGTTACTTGTGTAATAACCAGCGGAAACCTACATATCACGTCTGTTTTTGTTTTCTTTCTTTTTTCTACAGGCTAGACTTGAAGTCCCATAACAGTGGGAATAGCGATAATTCACACCCCATATAGTGGTTGATCTTTATTTAATTATTTAATTATGAAAAGACAGAGCCCATTAGTTATAAGCTCCTGACGAGTGCCACGTACCCGCATGGGACATTGGGCAGAAACATGTTGACCACAAACACCACGTTGAAGGGATAATTATTTCCCTAGTCACCGCACACTTCTTTTAACACCATACAGTTGCCCAATTTATTAAAATTAATCTCTATGACAACTATAATGGTTTTGAGATCACTTTCACTACCCACGGGCCCCCACTTAGTTTAGAAGTGCATCCCTGTCGTCAGGTGTATGCCCGCCTTCTATCAAGCCGAGTTTTTAAAGTGCGAGGACGGCCTATGATGAAGCATGACACCAGGTGATGTGTGAGGCCAGTCCTTCACTTTTTGTAAGATGCCCCCACCAATCGCGCATCTCTAGGCACCTGTAGATCACTTCACTAGGAGCGGCCCCACTTGTGTTTAAATTTCGTGTTGGAGTCTGGCTAGCTCCTAGCTCCCGGTGCCTCTAGTTCCTATCCCTGGTCACATACCATGGCTAGTGTGTTCTACCGACAGAAGGTTCCTCTTGCGGGGGGAATGGAACAAACTCGGCGTTCGATCGTGTTGACAAGCCATTATAGATGCAATGAATTCAGAAAACACAATGCTCAACATCCGGTTTACCAAATTCGTCACGAGCGGCCAAAAATCTTGGAATGTCAGGTTATTGAGCACCCCCGATACGACCTGTATGTCTATGATGTCACCCGTGCCGCCAATGAACTCTTGAACATTCTGAACAGATTCCTAAATCACTGCCCAGTCTCTACTGTTATATCCACCTTTACTACACCTTTTGGAATGTTAACGTCTTGCCGTTTTCTGCCCGCCCTCAACAATGATGACACTGCTCCAGCCAGCTTACACTTCATATCAGACATCCCAGAAACCCTGACAATCACAATTATTTAATCACCAGGGACATCCCGCCCCAACAAACTATTAGCAAGAATATCACCCTTTTTTTATTTGTATTAACGATTTGCCTTTTTAACTTTTTTGTATACAAAAAGTACTGTTTTTTTAAATTGTCATAATATTAAATAATCAAACAATAAAGAAATGTCACAGGTCAACACCAGGCAAGGTTCAAATTAGAACTAAAAGTGCTCCCCAACGACACAGTGGCGGCCAGATGGGGAGGTCAAATTTAGTGTTGGGAGCCCAGTGTTAGTCAATGGAGACTAATGGTGATCGAAGTTGTGTTGCTCAAAGGTAAGTAAATCGGTGTCAGGGGTGGATCTCCTTGAGGTAAAGTAAGCACAGGGGGGCCACAAGGCAGCTGGGTGCAGAGTGCCAGCGCAGCATCGGACGCCCAATGCAAATCAATAGGGGAGATCTGTTTTGGAGAAAGGCTGCAGGCTCAGCCCAGGAGGCTGAACGAAGAAAATCCACAGCCGCTCAGGTAAGATCTGATGCTAGAGGATGCAGGGATACCGTTGGTCAAGCTCCTCTAGGCCCAGGGGCTTCATGTGCAGGGTTATCCTTTTGCATCGGGAAAGTCTTAATGGAGCAGGTCGTGGGCGAGGAAGTCTTTGGACTGAGGCGGAAGGCGGAAGGCGTCAATGTAGAGTCCTGCAGGGGACAGCCCACGATGGACTCTGGCTCAAAACGCTGGGGAACCTTGACAGGACCGGTGGGGTTCTTGGACTAGGGCCATGGGTGCTGGGGGCAGAGGTGGGTCCAGAGGCGGTTTTGCAGTTCCTCATGGCAGAGCTGTAAAGTTTTTTTCCTGGACAGGTAGTCCGCTGTCTACAAGAGATTGTTGTTTTTATTGAAAGAAGGCAGTCCTCCTGGGGTTGAGGTCGCTGGGCCTGAAGGACAAGATGACTTTTGTAGCAAGGGCGAAAGGCAGCAGACAGGTTGGCAGGGCTGGTGCAGAGTCAGTTACTGGTTCTTCTTCCTTTTTGCTGTTGTGTCTCTTCAGGGTCCGGCCTTCGTAGGTCATCCGGAATCTGATTTCAGGGACTGGGGTTGCCACCTAAATACTCGAGCTCTGAGCTAATCCTGGGGAAGATGGTGTGACACCTTCTTCAAGGATGGGCTTTGCTTCAGGCCTCCGACAGCAGGGGCTCTCGGCCCAGGGCTCCAGAAACATGTCTGATGATAGGAGGCTGTTTAAAGCCAGTCAGAGACCATACCACGATGGGTAGGTTTTCAGGGGGCACCTCTGAGGTGCCCTCTGAGTATATGCTTTAATAAATCCAACACTGGCATCAGTGTGGGTTTATTAAGAGAAGTTGTTTGGTACCAAACACTCCTGTGTTCAGTGGAGCCATGATGGTGCTGGGAAGCTTCAGTTGTCGAGTTTCCAGCCCATGTACTCTCTATGGCATCCCTGGCACTTAGAATATTGAGAATAGACTTAAATATTCTTGGGACATATCTGCTGATGCAGATATGCCCACACCTGAGTTATAGTGCACCCTGCTTTAGTGCTTGTAAGGCCTGCTAGAGGGGTGAATTACCCGTACCTGAGGTAGTGCTGCTTTGACATGGCACACAGACAGGGGGGAGGGGTCTGAAGTTGTGCCAATTGTTAGGGGAGGAGCTCTGGCACAGGGGACCTGATTGGCAGGGACCCTGTGCACTTTCAATTGAAACCACATCATGTTCCAGGCCAAAAGTGGGGGGGATAACCATGTCAAAAAAGGTAGACTCTCACAATGTTCCACAAGGCATAGAACACCAGGGCCTATGAGATTTCGTAGACTGGAGGAAGTCAAGATACCACATATTCCCCTCCACATAGTTCTGTCCACATCCCCTAACATTTTGACTTTATTACCCTCAGCTTGAAACCTTGGTGTTATTTTTGGCTCTTCGATTCTCATGTAAATATTTATCACTGTCACTGCACTATTATACCAATGACTCAGCATAAGAAAAATGTGTACCTGT
Organism: Triturus cristatus; assembly: GCF_964204655.1. Lineage (NCBI taxonomy): Eukaryota > Metazoa > Chordata > Amphibia > Caudata > Salamandridae > Triturus > Triturus cristatus. The sequence continues at coordinate 28,758,415 of NC_140584.1, read as the reverse complement.
TCCCTTTACCGCCTTCCAAAGTCTCCAATCAGTTCCTTAGTACTTAGTCAGTTGGTCATTGCAACTGCTACTTGTACGACCCACGCAATGGTCCATTTCCTTGCTGGACAAGTTTCTCAACTATGTGTCCAGAACCCTTTTCATTGTGCCCAGGCATACACCCACCACTGAGTTTTGCCTAGAAGCCTGATGGTTCTCAGCTCAAAGGAGGCCAACTAGTTGTTGCTGATAAGTGTATTCAAAGTCATCCCAAGCATATCCCAGGAACGTTTTGACAAAATATGGCCTACACACGTTTTACGATTCATCAACCAGATCTTCCTGGTTACTCCCTAATCACCATGCACAAACTCCAGATTACAGTATCTTTACTTTCTAGGTCCCTGTTATTGGAACTCACTGCCTTCCTAGATCTGAGCCTGTACCTCACTCAGTGAGTTCAAAACTACAATACAATGCCATCTTATTCAATTTAAAGATTACTTAATCAAGTTTCAAAATCAGTGTGTTGTGAAATCTACAACATACTTGACTAAAGGTTTTCTTCTCTGCTGTCTTTCCAACACAAACCGCATCATTTTACAGTGCTTCAGTCATCCTTTTTGGTTTATGTTATCCATGCATTTGCCCATCAAGCTATGTACAAGAGCTTCCTTATGTACACTATATCTGTTAACATCTTGGCCTAATGTAAAGAAACCAATATTCTGAGCTTTTCGGTATGAATGCAGTTCAGATGTTTTACTGGTACTATAGTGGAGACTGAAAGTCAGTATAGTAAGTAACTTCTACCAACTTTAAGAATGTAGGCAGCATCTGATTGTGTGCCTGCATGCATGTGCACAGTGTGATGTTTTATGATGTTGATAACAGGAATCAGAAAATAGTTATTTTTAGCAGCCACAGACATTTCTGACACCTCTGCATTTTTTTTTCCAGAAGACTAACAGCAAAGAAGGTTCGCTGAAAGTAGTGGGAACTGGTCCCTCTGAGCCAGGTCAGTCATCTTTCCCTGACACCAGCATCCCGACAACCCCTGGCACTCCTGGGACTCCAACCACACCAGTGCTACCTTGTACTCCATTATCTCCATTGCCTGTTCCAACAGTGACAAAACCTTTGCCTAGTGTGTCCATCGAACCTTCTAAACCTAGCCAAAGGTAAGAGTCTCTTCAGCTTAGAAATATTTACTCAGCCTAATTCCTGCCACTTTGCCACACAGAGTAAAGATGTTAGCTTTGTCTTGTGCCCTACCTGCCGTTGCTACTCGATTTTAGTGCTCTTCCAGCGTTCAAGCAATGTTGGAAGAGCACTATAAATAGTTGTTTGTATTATCCATGTAATGCCCTTTCTAGCTTATGCATTGGATAAGCTGCTCCCCTTGGCAGAAAGATTCTGTTTGTACGCTTACATCTCTTTATCTGATGTGAGTGATAGCCTGTTTCTCTTTTACAGTGTTCTGCTGATGCCATCACCATCATTGGGGACATTGCTCTCTCCAACTCCTACACCACAGACCCTCACAGTGACACAGACTGCAACTCGGGTGGTCAGCCACTCTGTTGCTTCGGGGCTGCCACAGGTGCGTGTTGTTACAACAGCCTCTAGTCTTCCCACCGTTTCTCAGCAGACCTCGCTGGTAACCTCAACATTGCAGCAACTCACTGCCGCTGCACAGCTTCGTATCCCTACCACTGCCATACCAACCAAGGTGTTACCCCAGGTGAGAAGCCATTACTTGCAAAGTGCATGTTTATTTGTTACTGGAGGGGTGCATTGGAGCAGTTTATAGTTGGAGATTATATGTCAGAGGGGCAGTAGTTTGATCACCAATGCGCGTCTGATATTTTCTGTTCTTTGACAATACCAAACAGCATAATCTAAGGATTCTATTAAATGCTCAAGCTTTGATTGGCAGAGATTCGTTAATAATCTCATCTTTATTGTATATCCCTACAACAGCATGCCAACACTTGATCAAACTTTGCCTTTTACCAGATAGTGCAGGAAAACGTCCTATAGCCACATTAATTTGTCATATAATAATTGGAAGAATCATCTCCAATTTCTGATATGTTGCTGAGTGGCTTTCCCCACCAGCGATTCATTGTATCCCCAGAACAAAATATTGCCTTTTCCATAGAGCCCTTAACATTTCCCTTTCTGATGTAAACTTACAACCACACATTCCTCTCCTTGTAAATATTCCCCAGGGATCAGACTGGAACTGGAAACCTCAAATGAGTACTCCTGCTCGCTGGCGTTGTGCAGCCACCCATGCATACTGACATTGTTCCTTTTTAGGTCTCACCTAAGCAGTGCGCAAGCGCTGCATAGGAGGAGACCTCTTGTAATCGATCACCACTTTTGCCTAAACGTGTGCATGTTTTGCATTGCTTTGTATTGCAACGCATGCTCGTTTGGCGTTTCCCTTGCAGGAGCGAGCAGTGGCACCATCTGTTAGCAATTATCGCCCTGCCGCTCCCGTTAGGTAAACGCCAAACGTGCACGAGTGGCAAAACAACCCAATGCAAAACATGCACGCGTTTAAGCAAAAGTAAACGCTGTGCGTGTCTGGTCCGTGTAACCATGCAGAGACTGCTTGTTTCTTTTCTTTGTGAGCCACTCTCACTGCAGCCACAACGTGTTTTTTTTTATTAACGGAGCATTGCGCTTTAATGCGCTTTACATTTTTTTTATTAACGGAGCATTGTGCTTTAATGCGCTTTACATTTTAGATGCAGTACTGTGCTGTACAGAGCCCTTATTGCTGTGTGTGCACTACGTGAACGGATATAGTAGGATCTTGCTCTACAAGGTCTGCTGGCTGTTTGTTTAGAAATTCATACAGCGCAAACTGAACTCAAGAGTAGTAGAGACATTTACAAGACACCCAGTTACATTACATGAGCCACGTGTTTTTTTTTTATTAACGGAGCATTGCGCTTTAATGCATTTTACATTTTAAATGCAGTACTGGGCTGTACAGAGTGATCATCATGCGTGATTAATCAATTAATCTCCCCATGGTCCCCCTTTTTACTAAAAACGGGATGCTAAGGAACATTCACATTTGCAGTAAGAAAGGACCACCCTGTTAAATCTGTTTTGTGTTCTATCTACTCGCTGTTTTTTGTTTCGAACATTTGGCCTCTTTCTGCTCTCCCATGTGCCCCCTTCGAGATCCTCTTCTCCTGCCGCATTCTGCCAGCACCTTCCTACCCAATAGTCGTCCACCACCACATCCACCATGTCCACCACCACCATGTCCACCACCACCACGTCCACCACCACCACGTCTACCTCCACCACGTCTACCACCACTACATCTACTACCACCACCACAACCACGTCCACCACCATCACGTCCACTGCCAACACCAACACAACGTCTACCACCATGTCCACCACCCCCACATCCACCACCACGTCCACCACCACCACGTCCACCAATCCCCACCACGTCCATCACGACCACCACACCGCGTCCACCACCACCAATTCCACCACGTCCATCACCACCACCTCCACCTCCACGTCCACCACCTCCACGTCCACCACCACCACGTCCACCACCACCACGTCCACCACGTCCACCACCAGCACCACCACCACGTCCACCACCACCATGTCCACGTCCACCACCACCATGTCCACGTCCACCACCACCATGTCCACGTCCACCACCATGTCCACGTCCACTCCACCACGGGGTGCTAAGGAACATTCACATGCGCTATAAGAAGGGACCACCCGTTAAATCTGTTTTGTGTTCTATGTACTTGCTGTTTTTTGTTTCTAATATTCGGCCTCTTTCTGCTCTCCCATCTGCCCCCTTCGAGATCCTCCTCTCCTGCCGCATTCTGCGAGCACCCGCCTACACAATAGTCGTCCACCACCACATCCAGCTCCAACACCACCACCATATCCACCACCACCACCACCATGTCCACCACCAAGTCCAACACCCCCCACTATGTCCACCACCACGTCCACCACCACCACGTCCACCACCACCACGTCCACCACCACCACGTCCACCATCACCACATCCACCACACCACGTCCACCAACCCCCCACCACGTCCACCATCACCACATCCACGACCACCACCACGTCCACCACCACCACTTCCACCACCACCACTTCCACCACCACCACTTCCATCACCACCACGTCCATCACCACCACCACCACCTCCTCCTCCATATCCAGCACCACCACCACCACCATGTCCACGTCCACCACGGGGTGCTAAGGAACATTCACATGCGCTATAAGAAGGGACCACCCGTTAAATCTGTTTTGTGTTCTATCTACTTGCTGTTTTTTCTTTCTAATAGTCGGCCTCTTTCTGTTCTCCCATGTGCCCCCTTCGAGATCCTCCTCTCCTACCGCATTCTGCCAGAACCAGCCTACACAATAGTCGTGCACCATGACCATGTCCACCACCACCACGTCCACAACGTCCGCCACCACCACGTCCACCATCACCACATCTACCACCACCACATCCACCGCCAACACCACCACCACGTCCACCACGGCCACCATCATGTCCACCACCACGTCCACCACCATGTCCACCACCACCTCCACCACCATCTCCACCACCACCACGTCCACCACCACCACATCCACCACCACCACGTCCACCACCACGTCCTCCACAATCACCAACACGTCCACCACAATCACCAACACTTCCACCACTATGCCCTTCACCACCACCACATCCACCACCACCACGTCCACCACCACCACCACGTCCACCATGTTCACCACCACCACATCCTCCACCACCACGTCCACCATGTTCACCACCACCACGTCCTCACCACATCCACCACCACGTTCACCACCACGGCCACCACCACCACGTCCACCACCACCACGTCCACCACGTCCACCACCACCACGTCCACCACCACCACATTGTAACATGACTTCAGAACCTGTCATGACTGTGCCTAGATGAATCTGAAGACCATACGGGACTGCTAGGTGAAACTTCAGATTTCCAAACACCAAAAGACTCCACGTTGTGACTGGTCAAAATTGAAACAAAGGTCTTGTACCTGCTTCTGAAGTCATTCCTATGACAAAACTACCACCACCACATCCACCGCCAACACCACCACCACGTCCACCACCACCACGTCCACGGCCACCACCATGTCCACCACCACGTCCACCCCCCATGTCCTCGTCCACCACAACCACATCCACCACCACCATGTCCACCAGCACGTCCACCACCACCACGTCTACCACCACCACATCCACCACATCCACCACCACCACATCCACCATGTTCACCACCACGCCCACCACGTTCACCACCACCACCACGTCCAACACCACCACCACGTCCAACACCACCACCACGTCCAACACCACCACGTCCAACACCACCACGTCCAACACCACCACGTCCAACACCACCACGTCCAACACCACCACGTCCAACACCACGTCCACCACCACTACGTCCACCACCACGTCCACCACCACGTCCACCACCATGTCCTCGTCCACCACATCCACCACCACATCCACCACCACCACGTCCACCACCACGTCCATTACCACCACGTCCACCACCACATCCACCACGTCCACTATGTCCACCACGTCCACTATGTCCACCACGTCCACTATGTCCACCACCACGTCCACCACCACTGCGTCCACCACCATGTCCACCGCCATGCCCACCACCACCTACACTTCCACCACCACCACGTCCACCACCACCACATCCACCACCACCACGTTTACCACCACCGCTACCACCACCACCTGTGACAGGTAAAGTGTCACTGGAGGGCAGGGGTAATAAGAGTGTCAACCCCGGCTGTACATGGGACATTTAAGCATGCATTGGGTGCGAGAAGACGGGAATAGGGGCTAGAAGTATTACACCACACCCAAGATACATTTTGAAGAGGCGCAATGTCACAGGGGCTCCTGTAAAAGCACTCGCAGCATCTCTACCTCACAGTGGCATACCAGCATGAGCCACTCACTCAAAGCAAGCATTGGCATAGCCAATAGGTCTCGCCTTTGGGACCTTATAAGTGTTTATCCATGCAACACTTGATGTTGTTGCACCAAGGATATTGTCTAAATAACTAAACACTTATAAAGTCCCAAAGACGAGACCTATTGGCTATGCCAATGCTTGTTTTCTACGTCTTCAGATTCTGATCAGGAGCTACTACTTTGTAGACAATGTGCTAGGGAACCTCCCAAAGCAACAGGGTTTATGCGTTATAGGGACTGTCATAAGCAGAGGTCTGTAACAGATCCTCTCGAGGTATGCCTGTGGTGCCTGGGATCGTAACATGACTTCAGAACCTGCCATGACTGTGCCTAGATGAATCTGAAGACCATACGGGACTGCTAGGTGAAACTTCAGATTTCCAAACACCAAAAGACTCCACGTTGTGACTGGTCAAAATTGAAACAAAGGTCTTATACCTGCTTCTGAAGTCATTCCTATGACAAAACTTCATGGCAGCCGAAGTCTTCGGGTAAGTCTAAGAAGAAAGATAAGAATTTCAAGCAGGACCTAGTCCCTTCCAGACACTTTTGAACTCCAAGGAAGGTGAGAGGGCGTGAACATATCTCCGGGTTCCACTCCCAAAACCTTTTGGGCCCAATTTCAAACTTGGTCCCGACGTTACAGAAGGTTGAGGCCTTGCGTGGGATCATGTTGTGTATCTTCGGGACTTTACCGGGTCCCCGTGGCGCACCTATGGGGCCCCAAGAATTCTCAGGGGTCTTCAACCAGACTTTTGCTTACGAGCTCACCCTCTGCGGTCATGCCTTCATCCTCCTGGCTGGTTCCCTTCGCATTGATGACGGTGCTGCCAGCAACAGAAGAGAAGCCTCAAACCATCCTGCACTCTGATTGAGCCAAAGTCATCCCAACCTTCTCAGTCCCCCTCATACCAGCAACTGCAGACGCAAATCCACTTTACTGTGCTTTTTCTTGCACACAGTCACCTTGTCTGAGTCAAGATCTGACAATTCTTCCGGGGATTGGGTGTGGTAAGCCATCACCTCAGATAAGCGGGTCCTCTAAATTGTTCATCAGGGCTACACCCTTCCATTGTATTCCATCCCACCTTCCATCATTATCAGGGTGTCTGACGGAAAACAAGCTGCCCTTCTTGAAGCAGGAAGTGCAGGCCCTTTTGTCCAAAGAGGTCATTGAGAAGGGTCTGGTATCGGAAGTAGGAATTGGGTGTTATTTCTGTTACTGCCTGGTGTTGATAAAGGCCGGAGGCCTTCATCCTATTTTAGATCTCCCCCATGCCAATTCCTTCCTGAGAAAGGACAAATTAAAGATTATCATGCTAGCCTAGATCTTGTGTACCCTAGACCCCAAAGACTGGATGGTGGCATTGGACTTATAATATTCTTATTTACATATCCCCGTCATTCAGGCCCACAGACGCTACCTGCTGTTCTCATTGGTCGATTAGCTTTTTCTGCTTGCAGTGCTCTGCTTTGGCCTCACCAGTGCCCCTCAGGTGCTCATAAAAGGGATGGCATTGGTTGCAGCACATATTCAACTGTTGGGCGTACCAGTCTTCCGGAGTGGGGGTCTCCAGCGGAAGCTTGACTCCTCATCAGTTTGTTGGAGCTGAGAATGATTCGCTTGACGTTGAAGGCCTTCCTTTCCACCATCAGAGGACAGCTGGTGAAGGTGCTCATGTACAACACAATTACCATATATAATATAACAAGCAGGGCAGGGTGGGGTCTTGGGTCCTGTGCCAGGAGACTTATTTGCCTCTGGGAATTGCTTGACCGCCTTAGAATTTCTCTGATGTCCCCCTCCCCTCTCTGCTCCCCTCTTCTTCTTTGTTTGAACCTAAAGAGAGCACTATATTTTTATATAGATCGCGCCAGAGAACATTGTGTGGACTATCTGCTTTTTGTGGGGTTCTCCAGGGCAAGTCAATGCAAAAGCACGCCATCTACTAATGGATTGCTTTCAGTATAAACACCTGCTATGCACTAGCTAAGAAGCTGCTTCCAGGAGGCTCACTTTCTTATTCCACCAGAGCCAAAGCTGCAAACACTGCACTGGCACGTGAAGTACCTTTCCTGGATATTTTTCAGGCGGGCATAGGCACCTACATTGACAAAACACTACTGCCTCAACTGTCAGGTCTCTTAAGAGGGAGGGGTATTTTGCCCACTCACTCCTGCAGAACATTTTAGTCTCAGACAGTTCACAGAACCACCACTTGGGGAGGTATTGTTATTGTATCTATTATCAATGTGAGGAATCTGTATTTAGAATTAGCCATCAGAAAAATACATTTCTTACCATTGGAAACGATCTTTGGGGTAGATACTTTGTCTAACCAAACATTCCTCACTGATTCTCCCTCCTCCCCGTTATGTGAACTAGACTCTTATTCAATCAAAAATGCTGCAATTTAGGGATGTGCACACTGGTCATGCCAATCTGCCAGTGGGTGAGGGTGCGGACAGCCTACGAAAGCAACCGATGTCAGCGTGCAGGGCTGGCGCTTATATGCTGCTTCACTACTCACTGGAGAGCCGCACAATGCCACCTACCAGCTCTCAGGAGTACTGCTTTAACATTTCCAGATCCAGTCTGACGCCTAAGAAATATTCACAAGGTGAATGATCTGCAGGTGAATAGAGTATCCACCATAAAGATTATTACCAAAGGGAAGTAATGTGTTCTTTATGCCATCCTTCCCTTGCCTTTTGGGTTCAAACACAAGCCCTCTTAAATACGTATTTGTGCTATGCCCACTGAATGGACTCTTGTCTTGTAGGAAGCTGAGTTTCTGTTGCAGTACCCTTCCTTCCACTTTTGGCCAGACTACTGATGCACTTTGACTTGAAGTGCCCTGGGTCCCTGCCAGTCAGGTCACAGGGTCTGTGTTCTTTCCCAAAACTGTACCTTGTACCCCCAATTGGCACCTCTCTTCCCACATGTGTGACCCTTGTAAGAGGTATCATGGGTACCAAGGGCATTGTGGCCAGGAAAGGTCTCTAAGGGCTTCAGCACTTATTGTAACACCCATAGAGGCCATGTACCTTTACACGCACACACTGCCATTAGAGGCTGCGTGTTTCAGTGCAGAACAAATTGAAGAGTCGACTTGGCACACATCCCTTTGTGCCATGCCTACAACCCACTGCCCTGGCATATGTCAGCCACCCCTCCAGCTGGGTGCACTTTACGAGTGTTGAGCATGAGCCCCATACCCTTACAGTGTCTAGGCCAATTCTTAGACATTGATAGTGCAGTAATGCCATTAAGAGTATATGGTGCTGGGAGTTTGTCATTACGAACTCCACAGCACCATAATGGCTTTACTGAAAACTGGGAAGATTGGTATCAAACTTCTCGGTACATTAAACCTACACAGATGCCAGTGTGGGATTTAATGAAAATGCACTCAGAGGGCATCTTAGAGATGCCCCCTGTAAAACTACCAGCCTCTGGTGGGTTCCCTGACTGGTGCACACCAGCCTGCCACCACGAGACATGTCTCTGGACCCCTGGGGTGGGAGACTTCGCTTCCTGAGCCCAGAAACAAAGCCTTTCCTTAGAGGAGGTGGTCACACTTCCCCCAGGCCAGAAAGAGCCATCTGTGGCAGGGGAGCTTCAAAAGCCTTGCCGCTTTTGTAATGCAACCCCAAGCCTTTTCCTGCTATAAGGATCTGTGTTAAATCAATAATTGTTTTGCTCACCAGACCACCCCAGTTTGGACCCAGCCATATGCAAACCACTGGATTTAAGCTAGCCTGGCTGATGAGGGGCGATGCCCTGAAACAGGTCCCAAGATGCTTGTTTCGGGTCCAGGGAGGACCTGGCTTGGCAGTTCGGGCTGGACTGTTCCCATAAGGAACAGGGTCAAGACTGATCTGCATATGGCTGGGTCCAAACTGGGGTGGTGTGGTGAGCAAAAGAATGATGGATTAAACCCAGATCCTTGTGACTGTGTGACTGGGGATAAATGTTTGCATTGTCCAGCATCCCATCCATCAATTGATTCTTTTGCATATGTCGTCCTAAGTGGGAAGGGTATGCCCAGAAGTCGGTCCCGTGCTCACTACACCACTGGATTCAAGCAAGCCTGGCTGATAAAGGGTGATGCCCTGAAACCAGTTCCAGGATGCTTCTTTCTGGTCCAGGGAAGACCTGGCTTGGCAGTTCGGGCTGGACTGTTCCCATAAGGAACAGGGTCAAGACTGATTTGCATATTGCTGGGTTCAAAATGGGGTGGTGTGGTGAGCAAAAGAATGATGGATTTAACCCAGATCCTTGTGACTGGGGGTGAATGTTTGCATTGTCCAGCATTCCGTCCATCAATTGATTCTTTTCGACTGACTGCCTTCAACAAAGACCGGATCTCCTGTGAACAGCTGCTCTGTTCAAAAGAAACAGCCAAGAAAGACTCCGAGCCTGCTGAGGACAAAGAAACTAGACCCCTGGTACCACCACTGCACCGACGCCTACAGCCCGAGTCCGAATGGTCCACTGTTCCCAGCGAGGTCCACCGGTCCCAGTGAAGTCCTCCAGCTCTCCAGAGTCCTAGTCCACCATGGGTTGACTTCTCCAGAACTCCTCGACGTCGCCTGCAGCCTCCCAACTGCCAGTGGCCCAGTAAGGTGAAATCTGACCTCAAAAGACACCCCTGCATCCAGCCGCCCTGCAACCCGAAGAAAAGAACCCAAGGTGCACCTACGTCCCGAGCCTGCCCAGCTGTTGGTTCATCCCGGAAGTCTTCCTGGACCGAGCCTGCAGCCAAAATCCAAAACTGGCAACTCCCATTGATAACAACCGAGCACCCACATCCAAAACAGCACCTTGCACCCATCCGCACCTGCGCCTCTGCGGGTGCTCCTTGTGTGCTAATTTGGATCCCCCTTTGCCCTGAGCCTAACACCATGAGCTTTGCTCCCACAACCATGTGGCATGCTCATGAGCAGCCACCAACCAGAGGCCCCCTATCCCCCATTGGATAACATTAGGCCACAGCCGCCCTAGTGTCGCTGAGGGTGCTTTGAGAGTGCATCCTTGACCCTGGGGGAACCCTGATTTTAACCCCAAAATACCAACTCTGACAACCAAGTACTTACCTGCAAATAGTTAACTTCATTTCCTTCCATAGGATTGCTTTGACTGTTTTTCTTGTAAATTGTTTTAAGTGTGGAGTTGGTTTGTATGGAACTTTGACAAAACTGCAAATGTACTGAAAGTGATTTACTTACCTTTTGTCTTGGAAATGTCTCAGTGTGATATCTAGGCATATCACACTGATTAGGAAAAGTAATCTGAAAAGTAATCCAATAAGTGATGTACAAAGTAATCTGAAAAGTAACTTAACAAATATTTTTGAGACATTGACTTACCTGTATTTCAATTAACTGTATTTGAACCTGCATTCAATTGTAAAACATTGCATAAGATTTTGCAAAGTACTATTTCACTTACCTGCACCAGGCTTGGCTTGACTTGGTTCTAGAAAATAAATATAACTAAATAATATTTTTCATACAAAAAATTGGTCTGAGTTCAGTCTTTGAGCGTGTGACATCATTTGCTGCCTGAGCATGTACAAAATATGCTTAACATTACCCTCCGATAAAGCCTTACTGCTCGCCCACACTACCACAAACAGAGAGTAAGGTGCTATCTACTTTTACCTCTGCCTACCTTTTGGTTTCCACTGGACTCTGTTTACACTAAACCTCATTATGGTATAGTATAACAAGAGCCAGCTCCCTACAACACTATGCCAGTTGTTGTACTGCATGAATATGTAAATTACCTACTGGCGGTCGCCAGTAGGTAGTTATAGTTAGGACCTATTATCCATAGGAAAATTGTAACATTCTATTCCCAATAACTTTAGCGCCGTTTGACGAATCTTCGCAACGTTTTCAAAACTAATGGCCCGTTCCGGTCAGCTCCTATCCTGAAAGTTTGGGGGTGATTCGTCAAGTGGGGGCCGAGAAAAAAGAGGGGTCCCAAAACGCCATGTTATTTCCCTTAGGAAATTTTAGACATGGCTACAGCCCGAACTGCTGAATGGAATTACACCAAATTTTGCAAAAAAATAGCCCTTGGTTCAGAAAGCGCCCTTTTTTTTTTTAAATGGTGTAAATCCGTTCTGATGTTCCTGAGATATTAAAAAAATAGTGGTGAAAAAATAATTTTCCCATAGGAAACTTTAGACACTGTTGTAGCAAAAACTGCTGAACGGAATTACACCAAATTTGGCAAAAAGGTACTGCTTGGCTCAGAAAGCGACCGTTTTAAAAATCGTCCAGTAGTTTTTGAGAAATTAAGTAATAAAGATAGTGATATCTAGAGGCACAGAAGATCCGCGCATCCTGCGCGCACCCTCCCGATCACGAGCTTCATGTTAATTGGCTGTCAACACTCCAAACCAGGAAGTGTTGGCAGCCATTTTGTGCCTCGGTAGAACAGAGGCAGAAGAAAACTGAAAAACAAATGTTGAAATCAGGAAAAGGGGGCAGGGTAGAAACACCCTGACCCCTAGGTGTGCTTAGGGGGTCCCACAAGGACCCCCAGGGCAAAAATAAAAAAATTTCTTTTTTGAAAAATCGGCCGAATAAGCGCTGGATGCGAAAATGAAAAAAACGAATCGTTATTAATTAGCTCCCGGGTGGGCAAGTCCCGGGGGCATCTGTAAATAGTATGTGCGGGGGCCCAGGGGGATCCCCGCAGCCCCAGGGACCGCCAGCCCCCGGGGCTTCTTTTTTGTAAAAAAAAAATAAAAAATTGGGGGGGGGGGGGGGGCTCGAGTCCCCCCACACGCCCCGGGGACCACCACCTCCCCAGGGCTTTCTACAGATTTGGAGGGGGGCCCCCCTCCTGAAGCCTGTGGTGGCCCTGGGGACCGCCACCCCCCGGGCCGGCTCCTGCAGTGTCCTGGGGTGCCCACCCCCGGGGCACTGTTGTTTGCAATGACAGGTTGGGAGCCTCGCGGCTCCCGAACTGTCATTGCAAACTGCTTTGCTTCAATGAAGCAAAGCAGATTGCTTTTCGTCATGGGGAGCTGCTTGTTAGCAGCTCCCCATGTGGAAAAGCAATGCCAGCTCCCGTAGGACGTAGGGAGCCGACAGGACCGTGGGGGCATTGTTATATGGGCCCCGGGGATAGGGTCCCCGGGGCGAATAGAAATTAATGGTAAGAGCCATGTTTTTTTTATGGGAAAATACGGAGTCGCGTACCTACTGCGGCGCTCAGCACGGCCCCTAGTGTGCACGCGAGGGGTACGCGACTCCTTGCATGGAAAGCTATGCCAGCTCCCGAAGATCGCGGGGAGCCGTCGGGATCGTGGGGGCATTGGGGCTCCCCCCACGGTCCCTAATGTGTTATATGGGCCCTGGGGGTTGGGGTCCCCGGGGCGAATAGAAATAAATGGTAAGAGCCATGTTTTATTTAACAGGAAAATACGGAGTCGCTTACCTAGCGTGGCGCTCTGCGCGGCCCCTAGTGTGCACGTGAGGGGTACGCGACTCCTAGCGCGAAAAGCTATGCCGGCTCCCATAGCTCGCGGGGAGCTGGCAGGACCGTGGGGGTATTGGGGCTTCCCCCACGGTCCCCAACGTGTTATATGGGCCCCAGGGCATGGTGTTCCCGGGGCGAAAAGAAATTAATGGTAAGAGCCATGTTTTTTTAACGGGAAAATACGGAGTCGCGTACCTACAGCGGCGCTCATCGCGGCCCCTAGTGTACACGCGAGGGGTACGCGACTCCAATTCGTGCTGGGTGCACGACTCCAAGGAAAAATATTAAAATTTTTTTTTAAAAAGCCTAGGTTATATGTTAGGATTTTGGGTGGCTCTAAAAAGAGCCCTTGTGTTTATTGGGAGATTTTTTGTAGCTACATGTAAGTACCAATGCAGAGTCTTAAGTTGTTGACAGAGACTCTGTTTCCCTCATCTGTGAAATGTACACCATCTCTTCTGTATATGCCATCCATATTAAAACGCAGATTGTTGTTGTATATGGACCCCATACTATAGTCTCTGAGATAAGCAGAAACCGCTTGATTGACATTTTTTCTTGCTTTCTCAATCTGTGGACAAAATTGATTGGACCTGTTCCATTTCTGTCTTAGAGTACACAAAGGCAGTTTGGGGGAAAAGCAACATCAATTCTGCAAAGGTGTCCTTCATTAGCATTTCCGGAGCTAACCCAGTCAATGTGCCTAGGTCATTGCCACCACCTTGCACAATCATTAGGTCAGGTGGTTGGAGATACAAAAAGGATTTAACCAATGGCATCAATTGGTGCCACTCTAATCCTCTCTGTCCAATCCATTTAATGTCTACATTTTGCAAAGCTAGGTCTTTGTCAATACCTCTGCTTTCAGCATACCTTTTGCACCAGAAAATATAGCTGTGTCCATTTAATCCACACAGAAATCATCTTGAAGGGATTTCTGTAGGTAATCAGAAGATGTCTGCAGCTGAGGTCGGCAGGTGGAAGAATAAAATCTATCTAAAATGGTGGACAAGATGCTGTTTTTAAGAAAGTAGAGATTTGATTGGCTGTTTAAGAACACTCTACATTCAAATATAGGGTGCATTTTACTTTGTTTACAAAGCATGTTTCTTAGTGGTTATTAACATAACTGACATTAAGAACAAGGGGTGAAGATGTCAGTTGAGAAGTATTATTCTCTGTGACCAATGGAAAATCGTTTTTTCAATTTGAAAAACACTGGGAAGCAATGCCATTTGTTGCTTATGTCTATATGTGTTGAAAAATTGAGGGAAAGTTTGCCAATACTGGTTCAACCTTGCAGAGTCTGTTAATCTACATTCTCTATGTGAAAAAGAAAATCCTGACTGAGTGTGTGAGATTTTGCATTCAACAGATTTTTTTAATAGGTGAGTTACATATTTTTTTAGGTTTAACCCCTTGAGTGCCCCGCCCTTTCCACGCCCTGTGCCGGGCGTTTCATTAGCGGGCGGGGCTCATGACGAGATAGTCTCGTCATGGGCACAGCGCAACCGCGGCCCATGACGAGACCATCTCGTCATGGGCACTCAAGGGGTTAAAAAAGATTTGACATTTTTATGAAACTGTGTTGTTTGAAGTATATTATTAAATGCAGAGATGTATATTGGGATTATTTTTATTGTACTTGAAGTTTGTTTAAAAAACAGTATGTACAGTAATATATATATATTTAAGTGTGTTGGAAGATATAGTTGAATGAAGGCTCTTATTTACTATTAATTGGTTAAATATGTACTAAGAAGGTGTATTTTCTTAAATAGTCATATAAGTTGTAGTTTATTAGCATGTTCATTTCTTCTTTGTAAAAAGGTATAGTTTAAAAATATTGCATTATTATAGATAGTGTGGTAAAATGAGGTACAATTGTGCTGTTTGTAAAATGATCATATAAGCTGTTAATAATTATGAATCTGTTATTAATTGGTACAGGTTGTTCAGTTTAAAAAATCCTTATAAAAAAAGTGTTCTTTATTACTCTTCTTCATTAAGTCTGTTGAGAGGTTCGACTCCACCTAAACTGGCGGACTGGCAAAACGATATGGACTGGTGCATGCTACAGGAGAAGGCGGTATATACGGCACGAGGGTGCCCACGAAAGTGGGGGGAGGTGTGGTCACTTTGGAACACCTACCGAGGGGACATAGTTGAGCCTCCGCAAGCCCGGCTGTCTGGCCTGGAGATTCCGGTCTAATCAAGGCTGGTGCCCGACCTCAAGTATATTGGTTTAGTCTTCCTGCTGTCTCTGTAAGTTGCCGGTGCTGTGACACCCCAGATGTGATTGAACTGTTTAGACCAGTCTTTTGTGACCTGATTTTGTTATGTTTTTAAAAACAATAAAAAGATTTTACAAAAAAGTCTGTTGAGAGGTACAGTTTGATGAAGTTGCATATTTGTAGATTTAAAGGACAATATGTAGCTGCAAAGAAAGTCAGTACATTTTATTCTTTCAGGTATGTAGTAGTTGGTATGTCATGAGTCAGGTATTTGTTTACATTATATTTATATTTGTATGAATTAATGAGAGGTATCTGATACATTAGAGGATTGCACATGTGGTGAAAATGTGATTTTATAAGTGTATGACAAGTAATTTTGTGGTTCTATAATGTCTAATTTCGTAGTTAGTATATAAGTAAATGTGCACAATCTATGCGGTACCTTTACCTCCAGCACACTAGTGATTCACTCCTGTAAAAATCCATACAGTAGCCATGTAGGTAAGCAATCACACTGTCAGTCCCTGTCCACTGCTCCTATCATCCTGACAGCACTATGTCTGTATCTACTCTCTGTGCTGAAACACAATCACTTAAAAACTCACTCTCCTGTCAACTACCAGCACTGTCACTATCTAGTCACTGTCCATACACCTGTTGAATGTCTCAGGCATTAAGACACATAGTGGTACAGTGAAATTGCACAATGTATGTAGGCCTGTAACCCCCAACATACTATTGAGTCACCCTTGCAATAAGCTCAGTAGTATTTATGAAGTGCCCCAATCAGCCTATCAGTCTATGTCCACTCCTGTAATTATCCTGATAGAAGCATGTCCTTATGTAATCGCTGTGATAACACAGAAGCACTTATAAACTCTCCCTGCTGTCAACTACCACCATTTAAACTATCCACTCCGTATCCATGTACTTATAGAATGTCACAGGCATTAAGACACATAGTGGTACAGTGAAATGTGTGCAATGTATGCAGGCCTGTAATCCCCAGTAGACTTCTGATTCAACCTTGCAAAAACTAGGTAGTATTCATGCAGTGCCACAATCAGCCTATCAGTCTCTGTCCAGTCCTGCAATTATCCTGACAGAAGCATGTCCTTATCTACACAAGCACTTAAAAACTCTCTCTTCTGTCAACTACCAGCACTCTCACTATCTAGTCAGTGTCCATAAACCTTTTTGAATGGCTTAGGCATTAAGACTCATGGTGCTACAGTGAAATGTGCGCAATGTATGCAGGCCTGTAACCCTCAGCACACTACTGATTCACCCTTGCAATAAGCTCAGTAGTATTTATGCAGTGCCCCAATCAGCCTATCAGTCTGTCCACTCCCGCAGTTATCCTGACAGAAGCATGTCTTTATCTAATTGCTGTGCCAACACACAAGCACTTAAAAAGTCACCTTCCTGTCAACTACCAGCACTCTCACTATCTAGTCAGTGTCTATACACCTGTAGAATGCCTCAGGCATTAAGACACACAGTGGTATAGTGAAATGTGCGCAATGTATGCAGGCCTGTAACCCTCAGTAGTCTACTGATTCACCCTTGCAATAACCCAGGTAGTATTCATGCAGTGCCCCAATCAGCCTATCAGTCTCTGTCCACTCCTGCAATTATCCTGATAGAAGCATATCCTTATCTAATCGATGTGCCAACACACAAGCACTTAAAAATTCTCCCTGCAGTCAACTACCAGCAGTTTAAATATCCAGTCACTATCCATGCACTTGTAGAGTGACTCAGGCATTAAGATAAGCAGTGCTACAGTGAAATGTACGCAATCTATGTAGGCCTCTAACCACTAGCAGACTACTAAATCACCCTTGCAATAAGACAGGTAGTATTCATGTAGTGCCCCAATCAGCCTGTCATTCTCTATCCACTCCTGCAATCATCGTAACAGAACTATGTCGTTATGTAATCACTGTACCAAAACCTAGGGATTTATAAATTCAGAATTCTCTTTTGTTGCAGTACTCTAATCATTCAGTCAGTATTTATGTACTTATGCAATGACCCTGGTAGTAATACATCAATATTACAAACACCTATCCAGTATTCATGCAGTCCTCTAAACACATAAACACTACTTATTTTGTCCTTCATTTTTCAAACTACTACCTCTGTATTGCAGAAAATGGGTTGTGATTTCTAAACCAAGCATATAAATATTTTTTATGTAGAAGATATTTGTTTAATAATACAATAAATTATTTTATAGATTTATTTTAATAATATTATATATTTTTTTCAAAACAGATAGTGTTCATCATCATTACAAAAAAAGTCACCATGACTAAAAAAAAAAACAGAAAGAAGGAAACAACAAAAAAAGGAGTATTATTTGAAGAAAACACAACCGCAACATTTAGATGAAGAACAACATGTGGGAAAAAAAAGAAATCTTGTGGTTAGAGAACCAAAGAATTTATTAAAAGACTTTCACAGCCTAGAAACAGTGTGCACAATGTGGAAAGTAGAAACAATGCCTCAAGAAGAAAGAACAATAACAAGGAAAAAGGAGAAATTAATGGGAAATTAAGTTTTCAAGAAAACATATATGGTAAAAGGAGAAATAATCAATTTATTGAAATAAGAAAAATTATGCTTTATAATAGTTATCTTAAATTTGTTGAAAGATGTGAGGAAAAATAAAAAAAATCAGCATTTTATAAAAAGAAAAAACAGATTGAAACTATTGTTGAAAAGGCTTTTGAACTGAAAAGGAAATTATTCATTTTAGTATTCAATAGAATTCGATCATTAGATAAGCCAATATCTTTTATGAAGGCCAAAAGTAAAAGGATGAGATTAATTAACAGAAGTAACTTTTGTGATGTTTTTTTGGGTGAATGGAAACAAGGTTCAAGTTCCGACCTTTTTTTAATGAAGAGAGTTATTTTCAAACCAATACATTGTTGCATGCAGTTGATACCAGTGGTCATGCTTATGAGGTTAAAAACGGTTGTCCAATTGAAAAAGAAAAAATGGTTCCTAGAAATGTTTAGGAACTGGTAGCTGATGAAGTTCTAGGGAGACGTACTAAAGCCCCAGTGTATACTTGGGATTGTAGTAGCATATGCAGTATACGTCAGGAATCTATTAATATGTTTCAGAATTTCTTACGAGTTTATAGTAAAAAAAAGTCATAAAAGATTAAGATGTTGCAAGGTCTAGATCCTTGCAGAGTGAGAAAAAATACTGGTTTGCAAGGTCATCCTTGTCTTTCTAAAAAAGTATGTCAAAGTGTTTTTCATCATCTTAGAATGTTAGCAGTGCATCATTCTCAAATGCAGAAGTTAGTCAGAAGATTGTATTACGCAAAAAGTCCAGCAATATTTTTAAATGAATAAAACAGTGCACTTGTGCGTGGGTCAGTATCAGATGTAAAAAAAAAGATTGTGATGAAATAGAGTTTCATGACTTTGGTCGTGAAGAAGAGAGTAGACAAAGTGAGACATTGATAGAAGTAGGCATTGAAGAAAACGTGGGAAAGATTGCTACAGAGAAATTTGAAGAAGAAATTTCAAAGTTTAAGATAATTTTGTGTGAAAGGCCAAATTATACATGTATTTGTTGTCGACGAGCTCACTATAAGAATCAGACTGGGACTGTTGATCTGTATTTAAAAAGTGAAAAAGAAAATAATTGTAAGTGGAAGGAGTTTGCAACGTATTTGTTGGTAGAGGATTGCTTTGATTTGGGTAGTAATCAACGTATTTGTAAATATTGTTATACCAAATTAGAGGATAATAAAATGCCAGGAAGAGCTGTCCATAATGATCTGGAGTTGGTAGCTATTCCTCAGGAACTGATGGTTTTAAACACGTATGAGTCTATTCTGATTCAATCTGTGCACCAGTTTCAGGCTATTGTTCGTATGGAGCCTAAAACGGGTAAATTGCCTCCTACAGATTTACAGAGAGGATTAAAAGGAAGAGTTGTAGATTTACCTCTAGATTTAAAGAAAAATATTGAAACTATTGGTGTGGAGAAAGAAGACAGTGAACCATTTATTATTCTAGTGAATGGTGTTCCTGCTAAGAGTAAGAAAATCTGTCAGGAATTAGTGGATGTCAGGAAAGTGCAAAAGGCAACATTGTATCTTATAAAAAACAATGGTTTGTACAAGAATGTGTATGTTGAAGAAGAAGAAATACTTTTAGGAGATGATAGCAAAATGTCAAGTGGTCAGATTGAGAAAGTGGACATGTCGAAAACTGAAGAAATTTATGAACATTATAGTGTACATCCTTTACATTCTAAAGAAGTGTTTGGGAATACTATTGAATTATTCCAAATGAAGAAAGCGAAGGGGAATCCCTTAAGTGTTTGGGAAAAGACTTTAGAAGCTCGTTGTTTTCCCCAACTTAAATGCACGCTAAGGAATTTAGGAACTCCAACGTGGTTTCTTACCCTAAGCTGTGCTGAATACGCATGGGATGATTTACTTCAATTTTTTCGAGAAGCAAATTCAAACATTCAAAACATTGAATTCAAGACTCCTGGAGAATTGTGTTCTTTGGATCCTGTTAATGTATACAGATATTTCAATCATAGGTTTGAAGCTATGATGTCTTTTATTTGCAACAAAAAGAATCCTTCTCTTGGAGAAGTTATTGATTTTTTTTTTTTGAGAAAGGAGTATCAAGCTAGAGGTGCTCCTCATATACATATGCTTCTATGGATCATGGATGCACCCAAATTTGGAACTGATTCGGATTACACTGTTTTATCTTTTATCGAAGATTATGTTACATGTGCTATACCTAAAAGAACAGAAGAGAACACCTTAAGGCAACAAGTGTTACGATTCCAAAGTCATCGATGTGGGAAATACTGTCAACGGAAATACAAGTTGAAGGAAAAGTTTTATACCAAATGTCGTTTTGGATTTCCACTTCCAGTAATATCCAAAGGAAGAGTGAACAGTTTCATGTCAGCTGTGAGACATATCATCACTAGAAAATCTCCAAATAATACGTACAATTTAAGAAGAAGTGAAGAATCGACGTATATAAATGATTATAATCCAGTTATTCTGTCAATGTGGAATTACTGAGGACCAAGAGTCAGACAGATAATCCCGTCACCAATACCAAGCAAACCTGATATGGAAGTCGCCTAGCATTTACTTCATATATTATATTTTTTGGCATTGATTCATCACCGTTCTTCTCCAAGTGGCCAGGACGGATTTATAACTGGTCACCAGCCCTGAGGAATTCGCGGGCACTCCCGGGCGACGAAACACGTGTTGGCTGGACCAAAGAAAATAAAGAGAAGACATATGATATGAAATATCAAGAAATTGTTGTATATTTGTTGATAACACATTAGTGTATAATTTACAGGTGTGCTCAGGTCCTGTTTTACATTATGTGTGATCTCTAGGGATTACAAATTGGGAAGGGTGGATAACCCTTCTTCCTTTGAGCACTTATAATACTCAGATCCATTATATACTGGAATAGGGCAAGCGCCATCACCAACCAGGGACCTGTCATCCATTGATTGTGAGATTCAATGTGGAATGCTAATATGGATATTCAGTATGTTGCGGATAATTCCATTGCTGTGGCTCGGTATGTAACATCATACATTGCAAAATCAGAAAAGACGGAGTTGAAAGAAATGTGGGAAGAAATTTCCCACAAAAAGAATCTCAGTAAGAAATTGCACAGCTTTAGTTTGAAGATGCTGTCACATCGAGAAATTGGATCGTACGAATGTTCGGATCGGTTATCGTCTGCAAGTTTATATTCAAAGTCAAGAGGAATTATTTGGGTTAGTCTAGGTCTTGATGCAACGCGAAATGGAGTGCTTAAACCTATCCAGGAAATTGAATATTTAGCATTAAATGAACCGGAAAACACAGATATAGTCAAAACAAACATGTTGGATACATACTATCCAAATAGAAGTCCTCATCTTGAGAACATATGTCTCTATGAAGTACTGCAATATTACAGTTTTAAGAGAAATACTACAGAGAATATAAATGAAGGAAAATATGCAGTGATTAGTTCAGAAGGATGTTTGGTGAAACATACTAAAGGAAATTTGATTAATCATAGGAAACTGACCTGTGATACTCCTGATAAAGAGAATTTTACTATTTGGCACTTTTACAACTCTCCAAACCTTGGCGTACGGAGCTGGAATTACTTGGAGATTTTGAGTGCTATGAAGATTATTTCAATGCATGTAAAGATAGCATTGAATGCACAGTTTTTGCAAATTATCTCAAAATGTTGAATGAAGAAATTGATCAAGAAGCTACTATTGCAGCTTAGATTGCTAGAGACCGTTCTCAAGATAGTCAAAGTTCTGCTCCACTGAGTCAGGATCCTCTGGGACAACCAATTCTTGAAAATGAAGCAGCCATCGCCATGAATGAAGTGGAAACAGCAATGCATCAAGTTCAAGAAGATATGATGGACTTTGGAATCTTGGAAGAACAACTAAATGTTGAACAGAAATACGAGCAAGTGAAAGAACAGATCGACCATGGTTTTCTTCATGAAAAGAAAGAATGTACATGCACATCATTTCAACCTATCCGAATGTATGTCAGTGGTCAAGCTGGTACAGGAAAAAGTTTCTTAATTAAAGTTTTGACCAGTTATCTACAGAAGACAACAGACTCCTATTTGTCTTGTGTTGTAACTGCTCCAGCTGGGTTGTCAGCACACAACATTAAAGGAATTACATTGCATCTTTTACTTATGCTACCTGTAGAGCATGAAAATACATTGGAATATCACAAGCTATCTGGAGAAGCTTGTTATGAAGTTTCAAGAAAATGAAACTTCTCATTATTGATGAGGTGAGTATGGTCTCAATCTTAATGCTTGCCTTTGTGCATTTAAGAATGCAGCAAGTTTTAAAAACAGAATACGATGTGTTATTTGGAGGAAAACATGTAATAGTTTTTGGTGATCTACTTTAACTCACTCCTGTAAAAGGACAACCAGTATTTAAAACACTTCAGCATGAAGACACCAGAAAGTCTTTGGGAAGCATTGGAAACGTTATTTGAGTACAAAGAACTTACAAAAAATATGAAACAGGCAAATGATATAGATTATGGAACTATTCTTCAAGATATAAGAATTGGAGTATTGACAGAACATGGCAAACAAGCTTTGGAAAGTCGGCTACTTACTACCTTGTTTGCAAATGAAAATATAGTTCCTGAAAAAATATACAAGAAAATTGCAGAAAAAAAATCTGTAATCTGCCTAATGCCGACACTACGAGAGTGTTCTACATTTAATGAAGAACTTTTAAAGCTTGAAAACAAACAGATAATAAAAATGGAAGCCATTGACAAAATAGAGCATGAAGGAGTTACTATTATTTTAACAGAAAAGTTACAAACAAAATTGGATTTTTTATATGTATGTGTAAATTGTCGGGTCATTTTACGGCGTAATTTGAATGTGGAAAAAGGTTTAGTAAATAGAGCAATGGGAAAAGTGGTTGAATTTGTCAATTACCAAAAAAGAGATGGGATTGAATCTTTAAAAATCAAATTTGATCAGATTGAAGAAGTAAAGCAAATTGGTCGTTGTTCTTCTCGTTTTTTGCTAGTTAAAGATTTGTATGTTCGTAGGAAACAGTTTCCTCTTTCCTTGGCATATGCAGTGACTATTCATAAGTCTCAAGGTTTAAGTGTAGACAGTGCTTTGGTAAACATTGGGAGTACCGTATTTAAAGAGGGTATGGCATATGTTGCTTTGTCACGAGTCAGAACTTTTATCAGGATTGTATTTGATTGATTTTGATGAGAGAAAGATTAGTGCAGATTCAAATTGTGTAAGAGAGTATAATCGGTTAAGAAGACTATATGCTCCCAATTTAGGTGAATTTCCTGTATATGAAAAGCGTGTAGTTGGTCAAAAACGGAGAAATTAGAATATCTGTAGTGAAGTTAAAGAAAAAAAAATCAAGATAATGTTGAGATTCCAAGCAAAAAGCAGAAAGAGACTATTGAAGAGATTGTTGGATATCAATTAGAAAATAGTTCAGATATCAATGCTGTGCAAATGTAGTGGTCAATGTTGTATTGTCTTTAGAATATCTGCAACAGCAAATTATCGAGCATCGAGAAAAACGGTTTTGTTCTTTGTTGCATTATATTTTTGAAAAATTGAAAACTGATAAAAGTAAAATCCAAAGTGTTTCTGATATTCGGAATCTTCTGGATATATGTAGTGGTTGTACGCAATTTACACAGAATGTGCAACAAGATGCTCAGGAATTTCTAATGTATATGCTTGCAGTATTGGAAGATGAAGGATTAGAAATTGATAATCTATTTGGACTTCGTTATAAATGGAAACATCAATGTGAAAATTGTATATTTGCTTCTACCACTAACATACACACTGAGAGATTCATATATTTAACAATACCGGACTGTAATGCAGTATCTTTCAACAAATTAGTTAAAGCAGCAAGTCAAAACATGGAGTGTAGCCAATGCAAATCAGAAATGTTATCAACATTATTTATAGAAAGATTTGGATAATATATCATTCTAATGATAAAACGTTGTACAGCTGATGGAAGAAAATTGGAAGCTTTAATTAAAAATGTTGTAGCAGCAAGTCAACTATCAATATCAGGAAGAACTTTTGTAGCAGTAGCAATTATTTTCCACAATGGACCTTCAAGAACATCTGGACATTACACAGTTTATTTAAAATGCAATAAAGGATGGAAATATTGTAATGATGCTCATTTGGTTTTTAAATATCGTTTGCCTAAGGAATTACCAAATTCATACCTAATATTTTTAAAGCCAAAGTTCTAACAACATAATTCTGCCTATTGGGAATATGTTAATATGTATTAATACCAATACTTTTGACAATTTCAGTATGAAGGATTTAAGTTGTATCATTTGGCCTACAGGAAAGATATTATTAAAAAATGAAGCAGTTTTTTTTAGAGATATTCAGTCAGCAAATATTTTAAATGACATCATTTAGAGTATATGGAAATTATAAAGAATTGTTGATTGAGTTAGTGTTTATCCTCTTTGATATTATATTGAGAAAATTCTGTTAGAAGCATTTTATATATACGAGAGTTGCATTATATACTATGTTATTTAGGATGTTATTTGTATGCAATGTGGAGAGATAGGTGACTATGTTTAAAATATTTTTGACACAGATTTGTTTTTTTTTTAAACAATCTTATTGATTGTTTTTTTTGTTTGCCCGCTGTTATGTGATGAGTAACATTGAAATCACTATTAATAGTGAAATTCAATATATTCTGAGAACAGCAAAAAAGGCAAACTAAATAATTTATATAATGGTAAAATTATGTTGAGTTGTAAAAATTATAAGATTATATATTATAACTTTATTTTTTCTTCTCTTTTACAGATCCTTTTTCTAAATACACACAATGACTCAGTTATTAAGATACGAAGTGGTCCAGTCGAATGTGCACAATCTATGCAGGCCTCTAACCCCCAGCAGAGTAGGGATTCACCCTTGCTATAAGCCAGGTAGTATTCATGCAGTGCCCCAATTAGATTGTCAGTCTCTGTCCAGTCCTGCAATCATACTATCAGAAGGATGTCCTTATCTAATCTCTGTGACAACACAGAAGCACTTAAAAAGTCTCCCTGCAGTCAACTACCAGCAGTGTAAGTATCCAGACAATATGCATGCATTTGTAGAATGACTCCAGTATTAAGATACGCTCCTCTACAATCAAATGTGCACAATCTATGCCGGCATCTAAGCCCCAGCGGAGTACTAATTCACCCGTGCTATAAGCCTGGCAGTATTCATGCAGTGCCCCAATTAGATTGTCAGTCTCTGTCCAGTCCTGCAATCATACTATCAGAAGGATGTCCTTATCTAATCTCTGTGCCAACAAAGAAGCTCTTATAAAGTCTCCCTGCAGTCAACTACCAGCAGTGTAAGTATCCATACTATACATGCACTTGTAGAATGCCTCAGGTATTAATACATGCAGTGCTACAATCAAATGTGCACAATCTATGCAGGCGTCTAACCCCCAGCGGAGTACTGATTCACCCTTGCTATAAGCCAGGTAGTATTCATGCAGTGTTCCAATCAGCCTATCAGACTCTGTCCACTCCTGCAATCATCCTGACAGAATCATGTCCTTATCTAAACTCTGTGCCAACACACAAGCACTTAAAAACTTACCTTCCTGTCAACTACCAGCACACTCACTTTCTAGTCACTGCATACACCTGTAGAATGCCTCAGGCATTAAGACACTTACTGCTACAGTGAAATGTGTGCAATCTTGTGGGACACCCCCGCGCCGCACGGCCACCAGCTGCTGCGTGTGCTCCTCTGCCCTGCCTAGCTGCCTCGCTGCCTGTCGCGCTGCCGCTGACCACGCCCCCTCCTCCGAGAGGCGCGGTCCGTGCCTGCCTGCCGGCTGATCGTTTTTGGTGCTAATTGTATTCCCTTGACTGTGTGACCTGTGCTTCTCCTTTCAGTGTAACCGTGCCCGTGTTTTTGTTTATTTTTCTGGTTACTGTGCCCGTGTCTTGCTGTCTCCTCCCTGTCTGCCCGCCTACCTCGCCGATCCTCGCTCACCCTCCCCGCTTCCCGCCACCGCCGCTTAGCCCCGCCCCTTTTTCCTTCTGTATCCCTCCCCGCTTCCCGCCACCGCCGCTTAGCCCCGCCCCTTTTTCCTTCTGTATCCCTCCCCGCTCCCGCCTCCCAGCTGCCCCGCCCACCCGCGCACTTCGCCTTATATGGCGACCGTGCGAACGCGCAGCGGTCACGCGCAGCGGGCGCGCCGATTGTGCGCCGAAGGCGCGCCAAAGGTAAGCCCGTCTGCGCCCGTCCGCGACCGGATCGCGACCAGCGCCAGGACCCCTGGCCCACGAAGACCCCGACCTACCCGCCTGACGTACTCCGCCGCCACCCTCATCGCACTCAACACCGGCCGACTCCCAGACTGCCACCAAGCCACACCACGACTCACCCACGGACCTTTCAGCTGCCACGCCTGCAAGTTCTCCTGCATCCGGACCTGCCCCGCACCAGCAGCCGCCAAGCCAAACACCAGCAGCACCCACCTCAAGTGCATCCTGCTCAACACCCGCTCCGTCCACAGACACGCCGTGGAACTCTGGAACCTCCTAGACGCCACAGCCCCTGACGTTGCCTTCCTCACGGAGACCTGGATGAACGCCTCTTCAGCTCCCGACATCGCCATCGCCATCCCGGAGGGCTACAAGATCGTCCGAAGGGACCGCAACGCCAACCAGATGGGAGGAGGCGTCGCCATCATCCACAGGAACACCATCCGTCTCACGACCAGCACCGACAACTCCCTGACCACCGCCGAACACCTGCACTTCCAGATCCACACCGACCCAAACACCACCCTCAGAGGCACCCTGATCTACCGACCCCCGGGACCACGCACACAATTCAGCGAGGACATCGCCGACTTCGTCAGCCCGCATGCCCTCCCCTCCGCCGACTACATCCTCCTGGGGGACCTTAACTTCCACCTGGAGAACAACAACGACTGCAACACCAGCACCCTGCTCGACAACCTCGCCAATCTTGGACTCAAGCAGCTGGTATCCACCCCCACCCACCTCGCCGGACACACACTCGACGCCGTCTTCTCATCCTGCAAAGACATCGTCTTCAGCCACGCCACAGAGCTCCAATGGACGGACCACAGCTGCGTCCACTTCACCTTCAAGAGAACGACGACCCACCACCACCAGCAACAGGCCGCCCGCAGAAGCTGGAACAAGATCACAGCAGACCAGCTCGCCACCTCCCTGAGCCAGCACCCCCCTGCCAGCTCAGCGAACCCCAGCCAGGCCGCCAACAACCTCACACAGTGGATCAGCAACTGCGCGGACGAACTCGCCCCGCTGAGGACCCCGCCCAGCAGACCCGGCAGCAAGAAAGCCCCGTGGTTCACCGACGAACTCAAGAGCTCCAAGAAGAACTGCCGAGCCCTCGAGAAAGTCTGGAGAAGGGATCCCACACCGGACAACAGGACCACCTTCAAGCTGGCCACCCGGAAACACCACCAGCTGATCCGCGCCGCCAAGAAAACTGCTTTCAAGGACCGGCTGGACAACAACGCACACAACTGCAAGGAACTCTTCAACATCGTGAAAGAGCTCTCCAACCCCAGCGCAGAAAACAACGACATCACCCCATCGCAAGACCTCTGCAACTCCCTCGCCTCATACTTCCACAACAAGATCGCGGACATACACAACAGCTTCAGCAACCAACCAACGCACACCAAGACCGAACAACCACCCCTCACCACCACCCTCCAAGCCTGGACTCCGATCAGCACCGAAGACACCATCCGCACGATGAACTCCATCCACTCCGGATCACCGACCGACCCCTGCCCTCATCACGTCTTCAACAAGGCTGACGCTGTCATCGCACCCCACCTGCGAGACATCATCAACACATCCTTCGACACCGCCACCTTCCCTGAGAGCTGGAAGCACGCCGAACTCAGCGCGCTACTCAAGAAACCCACAGCGGACCCCACCGAACTCAAGAACTACCGCCCCATCTCGCTCCTCCCGTTTCCAGCCAAAGTCATCGAGAAGACCGTCAACAAGCAGATGGCCGCCTTCCTCGAAACGAATGGATCCCTCGACCCCTCACAGTCCGGCTTCCGAGCCAATCACAGCACCGAGACCGCCCTCATCGCCGCCACCGATGACATTCGAGCCCTGATGGACAACGGAGAAACAGCGGCCCTCATCCTCCTAGACCTCTCCGCAGCATTCGACACTGTCTGCCACCGCACCCTAGTACAGCGCCTCAGCAACGTCGGAATCCAGGACAAGGCGCTGGAATGGATCATCTCCTTCCTCGACGAAAGAACACAGAAAGTCCGTCTACCACCGTACAAGTCAGAGGCCACCGATGTCATCTGCGGCGTCCCTCAAGGATCCTCGCTGAGCCCCACCCTCTTCAACGTCTACATGAGCCCCCTCGCGGCCATCGCACGGCAACACCACCTCAACATAATCTCCTACGCCGACGACACCCAGCTGATCCTCTCCCTGACCAACGACCCCGCCGCCGCCAGAGCCAACCTACACGAAGGGATGAAGGACGTAGCCGAGTGGATGACGACCAGCCGCCTGAAGCTGAACTCGGACAAGACGGAGGTCCTCATCCTGGGCTCCTCACCCTCCGCCTGGGACGACTCCTGGTGGCCTCCCGCCCTGGGCACCGCACTCAAACCGACAGACCATGCACGCAACCTGGGCTTCATCCTGGACTCCTCCCTCTCCATGACCAGGCAAGTCAACGCCGTCTCCTCGGCGTGCTTCAACATCCTACGCATGCTACGGAAGATCTTCTGGTGGATCCCCACCGAGACCAGGAGGACCGTCACCCAGGCCCTCGTCACCAGCCGACTGGACTACGGCAACGCCCTCTACGCCGGTACCACCGCCAAGCTCCAGAAGAGACTCCAGCGGATCCAGAACGCCTCAGCCAGACTCATCCTCGACATCCCACGAACCAGCCACATCTCCGGACATCTGAGAGACCTTCACTGGCTCCCCGTCAACAAAAGAATCACCTTCCGCCTCCTCACCCACGCACACAAAGCGCTACACGACCAAGGCCCGAGCTACCTCAACAGCCGAGTCAACTTCTACGCTCCCAAACGCCACCTCCGATCAGCCAACCTCGCCCTCGCCGCCGTCCCCCGCATCCGAAGAGCGACCACAGGAGGAAGGTCCTTCTCCTACCTGGCCGCCAAGACCTGGAACTCCCTCCCGACCGACCTGCGCCTGACCCAAGACCACCTCTCCTTCAGGAAGAAGCTGAAGACATGGCTGTTCGAGCAGTAGCGGCACCCCCCCACCCCCAGCGCCTTGAGACCCTACGGGTATGTAGTGCGCTCTATAAATGTCACTGATTGAATCTATGCAGGCCTGTAACTCCAAGCAAACTACTGATTCACCCTTCCAATAAGCCAAGTAGTATTCAGATTGTCATTCTCTGTCCACTTCTGCAATAATGCTCACAGAATCATGTCTTTATCTAATCTATGTGCCAACACAGAAGCACATAAAAACTCACCTTCCTGTCAACTACCAGCACTCATTATCTACTCAGTATCCATACACCTGTAGAATGCCTCAGGCATAAAGACACATAGTGCTACAGTGAAATCTCCGCAATGTATGCAGGCCCCTAACCCCCAGCAGAGTACTGATTCACCCATGCAATAAGCCAGGTAGTATTCATGCAGTGCCCCAATTAGATTGTCAGTCTCTGTCCACTCCTGCAATCATACTGTCAGAACCATATCTTTCTTTAATCTCTGTGCCAACATACAACAACTTATAAACTTACCCTACTGTTAACGACCAGCACTCTAACTATACAGCCTAGGTATCCTCCTGTCTATTCCATATACTTCTCCATCACTTATCCACCACTATACATATCCTTTTACTCTGTCAATACCAACAGTATCTTCTTATCGTATCACTCCGCCAATACCTCAGCATTCATAAATTGACCATGTATTGTACTTGTAGCACTGTAATCATTCCAGTTACTAGTAATGTATTTATAGAGTGGCTTAGCTACTAATACAAGTACATCTCGTTTTTTCGTCTTTCAATGCATGCTGCATTCCACAGCATGCAGTGAAAGACAAAAATGCCTTTAGTGATTATTTTTGTGCAGGAAGGTGTCCCTTCCTACACAAAAACAATCTCTCCACGACACAAACATCCTTGCACCATGATGTAAGGGTGCCTGCAGTAGCACTTGGCAGCTGTTTGTGTGCTAGTGCAGGAAGAAGCACAGAGTTGCGACATATTTAGGTAAATATGTCACATCCCTGTGCTTCGGAAGTGCAGAGGCGCGGTGCAGCTAAAGAGCTTGCAGTGTCATGCTGCAGTACTTCCTTATAGATCTGCACTTATACATTCACCATACACTACTAATGCATTCTTTCACACAATCATGCTCTACACATATATTCAACCAAACTTTCACACATTACCATGCAATTATAGTTCTTTCTTTAACCAGATAAGGTAGTTCTTTTATATTTCTTATTTATTTTTTTGAACAGTTTTGTATTTTTTTGGGTGTTTTTTCAAAAAATGAACAAAAAAAAAGAACGAATAAAACAGGAAACCTTTGGAATTATGTATCATTCCAAAAAAAAAATAATTAACAATGATGATTCCGTTGCGCAACACAAACTGCATTTACTGTCTGCTCACCGAAGCATATTAGCTTCTTGCACTTCACACAATGTTGTTCAAGAAATGCAAATTCTGGCCTAATATCCGGTGCAGGTGTTGCTGTGGACACTCCAGATGTAGACGCTGCAGCAGGTGAGGGGTTCATAGCTGCTCGCCTTGTTTCCTCCCGAGCTAGGTTCAGAGGATGTATGGTCCTTAGATGTTTATACATTGAGGCAGTGCCACAAGAATACTTCTTGTCACTACCTCTAGACAGGACTCGGTCACAAATTTTGCATGTGACCTTGTTGCATTCACTTTCTTCTGTCCTGGTGGATAAGTGAAGAATTTCCATACAACAGACACCGTCCTCTGTGGATGTGGTGCCTCTTCCAAAAATTCTTCTTCAGAAGAAACTTCCTGCTGCTGCTGTCCAGAAGCCATTTTTTTGTTTATTTTTTAAAAACACCAAGAAAAACAAGCAAAAAAGTGTTCTTGAAGGAAAAGAGATGTCTCTCTAAAAAGGCTCCAACAAGAATGATTGAAATGGGTGGGGTCCTTCAATTGTTACAGTGGGAAATGTTATGAACCAATCAAATTTTTTTTTTTGTAGGTCACATGGGATCCACGCACCCTACGCTTACGAAGTATGCACCCTAAACAA
Organism: Triturus cristatus; assembly: GCF_964204655.1. Classification (NCBI taxonomy): domain Eukaryota; kingdom Metazoa; phylum Chordata; class Amphibia; order Caudata; family Salamandridae; genus Triturus; species Triturus cristatus. Next base: position 28,726,708 of record NC_140584.1, on the reverse strand, counting down.
CTTCGCGAAAATATATTTAAAAGTAATATAACTTTATTACAAATAGAAATATAATATTTTTATGAATACCCTAAATAATCTCTAGCCCTAATATGTATATTAAAGACACATACGTATCATTTTAGAACATAAATAATTTAGCAGGAGTCGCGCACCCAGCGCGCCCCACATAAGACGTCCCGCGGGGCCCGCCACCGCTCAAGCGTCGTGTACCGAAATGCGCATGTGTCGCGAATTAGCGGGAGCGGGAGTCGTGCATCAGTCGCATACCTATCAAACACACATAATAATATACGTATATCATGTAACTGGAAAACACGCACCTGTCGCACACCATACGCGGATCCTTCCCAACTTTTCCAATATGGCGGCTGTAATACGCACACCCGTCGCGTTAGGTACGCTTAGGGTGCGCGACTCCAACATTTCTTTTAAATATATACATATATATATATATTCCAAACGAAAAGGCGACGTGATGAATGCCCAGCCATTCGGGTCGGGGCCTGTAAGGCGCGTCACCACCTCAATATTTCCAAAAGCAAACACGTCCTACTCAGTCCGTGCAATTAGGCCCATCCAGATGTGCTTCAGTACAAAATTCTTTATTTGTGGCAGGTCTCAAAGCATTACACGTTTCGACTTAGAAACAGTCTTAATCCTATGCAGCCAAGAAAATGCGAGTGCGTCCGTATGTTCTTTTAAATGTCAATCTTTTCAATAAATCGGCAATGCGAGGTTGTTATCTCAGATTTTACATGGATTACAATTGACCTTGCCATACATGGAACTTAATCCTTTAAAGGCATGAAAGGAATGTTGGTGCATGTAATATTTAATGGAGTTAACTCAAGACACTTGCAAAGCATTTTGGTTGCTGTGGTTTTAAAACACCGATGGGATACAACAGAAAAGGAATAAAAGAAAAACTTTATTGAAAAGATTGACATTTAATTTCCATATGTAGAGAGTTAATTCCGCTCTATTTTGCTGGGTGATAAGTTGAATAATGTTCAAGGATGTGTCCACTGCACCTTTAAAGAATATTCAATGTGTAATGCCGGTACATTGCAGTCCTTCATTGCTGTCTAAATCACGTTTAAAAGAACATACGGACGCACTCGCATTTTCTTGGCTGCATATGATTAAGACTGTTTCTAAGTCGAAACGCGTAATGCTTTGAGACCTGCCACAAATAAAGAATTTTGTACTGAAGCACATCTGGATGGGCCTGATTGCACGGACTGAGTAGCACGTGTTTGCTTTTGGATATATATATATATATATATATATATATATATATATATATATATATATATATATATATATATATTCACTGAAAAAACCATAGGTTTCACACATGTTATAGTTAGCTGGACATTTTACTGATAAAAAACCAATGAAATTCCCCCGTTATAGTTAGTGCAGGCAACTATAACTCACGTGACCGCAATCCTCTGCTGATGACATATGTGTCTTTATGAAAAAAAAATATTTGTAATATATGTATAGCTAAAATTTAATGGAAGAAGACATGGGCAAATAATTGTCTAAATACAGTATTAGCATCAGCAGAGGATTGCGGTCACGTTAGTTATAGTTGCCTGCACTAACTATAACGGGGGAATTTCATTGGTTTTTTATCAGTAAAATGTCCAGCTAACTATAACATGTGTGAAACCTATGGTTTTTTCAGTGAATTTTCAAGGTTTTTTAAATGCTAATTCCTAACTATAACGTGTGTGAAACCTATGGTTTTTTCAGTGAATTTGTACGGTTTTTTAAATGCTAAGTTACTTTCCGCCATTCGTGGCGTGCGCGCCCACTTAACGCAGTTCGTTCCGTGCGCGCACAGTGAGCACGCTGTGCGCTTCGCGCGCCCACTTTACGCAGTTAGTGCCGTGCACGCAGGGTGGGCCATGTACGCACGATGCGCTTCGCGCACCGTGCGCACATGGAGGACATATTATGCGCTTCGTTGTGAAAGGTATTGTTTTATTTTTTGAAGTGCACTGGTTGACGGATATGCCATGCACAAATGGTGCCCGTCGGGCACCATTTGCACAAGGGGTGTGGAGAATATGGATATTGGTTTTTTTTTCAATTTTTTTACCGTACGCGTACGGTAAGCGTAATCGGCGATTTTGCGAAAAAAATTAAAATTGATTTTTTGGCCTTGGGGGTTCTTTGAGGACTCCTTCATCAAGGCTAGGTGGTTGGGAGCAGTCTAAACAGCCCCTTTATATGTTTTTTGTCTTTGTTTTTCTTCCACCCCCTCAGAGTGCGAGATAGAAAATGGCGGACGCCGCTTCCTGGTTTCGACCGATTCGAATGTTTACTAAGGTCTAACAGCCAATCAGAATCGCGCTCGCGCACGGCACCGTACGCGTACGGTAAGCGCACGGTAAGCGCACCGTAAGCTGCCACAGATATATATATTGGTTTAAAGGCTATTTTCTCAGGATCTACTGAACAGATTTACACAAAACCTACAAAAGGCACTTCCTTGACCTGTAGACCACCTCTCTGCCAAATTTCAAGCAACTCTGTTCAGCCGTTCGGTCTGTAGCTGTGTTTAAAGGTCCTATGGAAAAATGCATGGGAAAAACGCATTTTGGGACCCCCCTTTTATCTCAGCTCCCGCTTGACGAATCCCCCCGAGACTTTCAGGGTAGGAGCGGAGCATAGCGCCCCACCTATTTTGAAAATTTCGCGAGGATTCGTCGACCAGCGCCAAAGTTATTCCAAATAGAATGTTGCGGATTTCCTATGGAAACGTGGTCCTAACTATAACTACCTACTGGCGACCGCCAGTAGGTATATATATATATATATATATATATATATATATATATATATATTCACTGAAAAAACCATGGGTTTCACACACGTTATAGTTAGGAATTAGCATTTAAAAAACCTTAGAAATTCAATGAAAAAACCAAAGGTTTCACACATGTTATAGTTAGCTGGACATTTCACTCGTAAAAAACCATTGAAATTCCCCCGTTATAGTTAGTTCAGCTAACTATAACTCGCGCGCCCGCAATGCACTACTGATGACGTCACATATTACATCACTCATGACATGGTCAGTGACATCACTCATGACATCACTGATGACATCTCAAATGACATCACTGATGACATCATCCAGTGAATGTGTGTTTTTCTGAAAATTAAATATGTTTAATATATGTATATCTCAAGGTCGATGGAAGAATAAATGAGTATATAAGTGTCTAAATTGATGATTTGTTTTTGAAAAATTTATTGTATTACTGACTGATTAAGTGTATCTTTTTGAATACATGGCTAAGTGAGTAATGTTTAAATGTGTAAATACCTGTATCAGTCTCTCACTTTGTGTATAAGTGTCTGCATGGGTTGGTGAGTAGCTACATGGGTGTTTATATAGGTTATTATTTGGATTTTTGAGTCTCAGTATGAGTGTCTGAGTGTCTTCATGGTGCGGTGGGAGGTATTACGTAGTGCATAGATGCATGAATGAGTGACTCACTGTTTGTATGTGTTGAAGACAGCATGTGTGCAGGACTGTATGGGTAGATGAGTGTGTGCATGGGTGTGTTAGTGAGTGAATGACTGTCTCAATAGTGTCTTCATAAGTAACTACATATGTTTTAAACTAGTATATGTGACTATTGGTGTTTATAAGTGAGTATATGTGAGAGTGAGAGATTGGAAGAGTTCCTGTATGAATAAGTATGTGTTTCTATAAGTGATTGTTTAAAAGACTAAGTATGTGTAAGTTTCTGTAAAAGTAAGTGTGGTGGTGTGTGTATAACTGTATATGCAAGTAAATGGATGTTTGATTCTTTATTAGCATGAGTGACTATGTGTGAGTAACTCTATGGATGAGTGGCATTGTGTTACAGGATGTTTAGGTGTATGAGTACATATGATGTGTGAGTACATGTATGAGTGACTGTATAGGACTGTTGGTGGATGAGTGGATGTGTATGTGGATCTTAGAATTACTGAATAGGTTGTTGTAACTGGTATTGGTATGTCCATTTTTTTTGAAAATTTCAGTCTCTTTTTTTGAATGTTTGTATCAAAGGTTATATTAGGGTGAGAAGAGGTCTACCACTCTGTCACAAGGATGATGTCATCAGTGATGTCATTTGAGATGTCATCAGTGATGTCATGAGTGATGTCACTGACCATGTCATGAGTGATGTAATATGTGACGTCATCAGTAGTGCATTGCGGGCGCGCGAGTTATAGTTAGCTGAACTAACTATAACGGGGGAATTTCAATGGTTTTTTACGAGTAAAATGTCCAGCTAACTATAACATGTGTGAAACCTTTGGTTTTTTCATTGAATTTCTAAGGTTTTTTAAATGCTAATTCCTAACTATAACGTGTGTGAAACCCATGGTTTTTTCAGTGAATTTGCAAGGTTTTTTAAATGCTAATTCCTAACTATAACGTGAGTGAAACCCATGGTTTTTTCAGTGAATTTGCAAGGTTTTTTAAATGCTAATTTTTTTTTTTTTCTTCTTTTTTTTTTACATATTTTTATTTTAATTGTCTATCCTTTTTTAAAGACTATGGTTAAATTTTAAAAATTCCACAATATGTTTTTATTTTACCATTTTTTTAAAATAAACAGGTAAAATGTATTAGTATTACATATTTTTTTTTTTTCCTTTTTTTTTTTTTTTTTTTTTTTTTACCGTGCGCGTACGGTAAGCGCACGTCTTGCTGTAATTACGTTAGATTTCTACGCTGTTTGCGTTCATTTACGCAATTTGCGTAGACGCACGTCACGCGCGCACAGCGCGTAACGCGTACGCTGCACGCGCACGTTACGCGGAAGTGAAGGGGCGTGCCTGTTTTGCGCATGCGCGCGTGTCTTTTTTACGCGCATGCGTACTTTTGCCGTAAGCGCACCGTAAGCGTACGGTGGGTCATGTGATCATGAAACACAACTTTTGATTGGTTGAAACTACTTTCAGTTCTAGAACTCTCCTACACCACACCCATTCCCCTCATTTCTGCTTGTGATCCCTTAGGAGAAGGAGCTGGGTTGTCTTTGTGATACGATGGCAGAACAGCAGAGCCCTTCTGAGAGTGAGGCTAGCAGCACTACCTTGAGGCAGAGAGCGAGGAAACAAAAGACCTCTTTCATATGGGAGTATTTTTCTTTTCCAGAGGGCCAGCAAAAGGTAAATGCACCCTTAGTGACTTGTAAGCTGTGTGGCCGTGTACTTTCAAGAGGGAATCCCGACAGGAAGTATTCCTTCGGGAATCACACCATGTTGAGACACCTTAAGGATGTACACAGAAGGACACATGCTCGACTTACTGAAGGTAACCCTTCAGTAAATCAACCAAGCACATCCACAGCAGCTCAGCCTGGACCATCATCTGCAGTGCCGAGTCCTTCTTCTGCAGGTCAGGTGAGCCCTTCATCTGTGGGGGGAGCATCTCCTTTTTCTTCTCCTCAGGAAATTAACCCTCGGTTTCTGAGGGTTGAAATACGGTGCGCCACTTGTCATGATCTAATTTGTTATAGGGAGACCAGTATTTCCCTAGTGAACAATAAAATAGATCAGCACACTTGTCGTACCGTCTAATATTCCCATTCTTTCTTTCCTCTGTCCCTGCATGAACACAACGGCTCTTTTAAGAGCCAACCTTACCTTTCATCTATTTTTATATATGTTTTTAAAACTTTTTTTTTTTTACCGTACGCGTACGGTACGCGTAATTATTATTATTTTTTTTAAGAAACACTAAAAATCAATTATCACATTACAAGGTCCTTGAGAGACTACAATGAAAAACTGAAAAAGTGATTGTGGAGAAGTGGAAAAAAGGGACCATGATATTTTTGACTTACCATACCCACTCAAAAAAATATTTATTCATTTAATTTTTTTTTTAATTGCTTTAAAAATGGTTCTAGTTTTTGAAAATTTTCTATCTCAATCTGAAAGAAAAAAGTATTAATATTTAATAAAACATTTTATAATACAGTACACATATTTACATATTTTTCAAAAAAAAAAATTGCCTTTTTTTTGCTGTTTTCAGAATATATTGCATTTCACTATAAATTGTGAAAGCAATTGCATTCATCATTTAACAGCGGGCAAAAAAAAAAATAACAATCTCAAAGATTGTATAAAAAAAGCCCAGAATTTCTTTTAACTTAAACATAACACTATAGAAATGCATAATATTCTAAAAAAATATCAACTAATATCAATACTTATTTCTTTAAAATATCGTCTGACATTTTTGTTTCAGAAGTATAATCACAAAAATATATCTCAAATAACTCCACAATACATCTGGTTCCATTTCCTTTAGGCCAAATAGTAATTTTAAAATTCTTTTTTGATTAAATTTCCAATGTTAATCCAATAAAAATCTAAAGTTTAAATTGTACAGATCTCACCGATTCTCTGTAACATTTTGGTTTCCGAAAGATTTATTAATAATTAAATAAGTCCACAATAGAATTGTTTACCTTTCCGCATGGCCAAATAGTAATTTTAAAAATCTTTTTTGAATAAATTTCCAATGGCAATCCAATAACATTCCAAAATTTTAAATTGTGCAGATGTTACCGATTTTGTCTAAATTTTTGGTTTTCCAAAGTTTCATTAAAAATTTAAAAAGTCCACATTACAATTGGTTACCTTTCCATTAGGCCAAATGGTAATTTGTAAAATCATTTTTTTTGAAAATTCCACTGGTAATCCAATAAAATGGTAAAATTGTTTTGTCCAGATGTTGCCAAATCTCTCTAAAATTTAGGTTTGAGGAAGATTAGATAGGAATTTGCTAAATCAAAAGGTAAACGTTGCTTAAAAATCAATTGGGAATCATTACACAGTGTCCAGCCTTTTTCACATTTAAGATAAACTGTGTAATGTCCAGAAGTTACAGTAGGTCCATCATGGAAAATTATTGCAACTGTTACAAAAGTTTTTCCTGAAATTGATAATTGCTGTCCTGTAAACTTCTTTATTAAAGTATCTAATTTTGAACCATCACCTTTACAGCGTTGCATCATTAAAATTACATACTGTCCGTATTCCTTTAAAATTAACGTTGAAAACATGTCAGATTGACACTCACTGCATTCCATGCTATGATTAGCATCTTTAACTAATTTAGCAAAAGTGACTGTTTTACTTTCTGGCAATGTTAAATAAATAAACCTTTCAGAATCAACATTAGAGCCACATATATTATAACAGTTTTCACAACTATGTTCCCATTTATAAGAGAGACCAAATACATTTTTAATGGGAACCCCTTCTTCTTCCAGTACCTGAAGAAAAAACATCAAGAATTCCTGTGCGTCTTGCTGTACATTTTGAGAAAACTGTGTTCGTCCTGAACATACATCTAAAAGTTTTCTAATTTCAGTGGCACTTTCTATTTGAGTTTTATCATTACTCAGCTTTTGAAAAAGGAGACTCAACTCAGAACAGAATCTTTTTCCCTGATTTACTATTATCTGCTCTTGCACACTTTCCAGATAAAATGCAACATTCAGCACTACATTAGCGTAGCAGTTGACACCAGAGCTATTTTCAAAATGACATCCTACAACCTGTTCTTCATTTTCCTTTTTCTTTTTGCTTGCAATTACATCACTCCTCTTTTTTTTCCTCCTCTCTACATCTTCATTACAGATATTCTCATTTCTCCTTTTACGAGAAACTACACGTTTCTCCAACACAGGATACTGACCTAAATGAGGAGCATAGCTTCTTCTTAATCTATTATACTCCTTTACACAATTTGCATCAGCACTAACTTTTGAGTCATCAAAGTCTATCATGAATAAACGTGATAATGTTTTCACTCGTGACAAAGCAACATATGCCATACCTTCTTTGAACACAGTTGAACCAATGTTCACAAATGCACAATCTACAGTCAATCCTTGAGACTTGTGAATAGTTACAGCATATGCTAGAGAAAACGGAAACTGCTTCCTACGTACATATAAATCTTTCACAAGCATGAAACGAACTGAACAACGACAAATGTCTTTAACTTCTTCTATCTGATCAAATTTTATTTTTAAACATTCAATTCCATCTTTTTTCTGATAATTAATAAAACCCACAACTCTTCCCATAGCTCCATTAACTAAACCTTTTTCAACATCCAAATTTCTCCTTAAAAATACTCTACAGTTCATGCAAACATATAGATTTTTTTCTAATCCAGCTGTTTTGGAAATGTTCTTCTCTAGTGAATCCAATTTATTTTTCAGTGTGCCTGTTAATGTGACAGTAATTCTTCCATCCTCAATTTTGTCCACTGCTTCCAATTTACTGATATCTTCCTTTTCCAATTTCAAAAGCTCCTCATTGAATATTGAGCATTCACGTAGAGTTGGCATTAAGCAGATTACACTTTTCTTTTCTGCAATGTTCTTGTATATCTTCTCTGCAACAATTTCTTCCTTTGGAAATAAATTATGTAGCAGCCGACTCCGTAATGCTTTTTTGCCAGCTTCAGTGAGTAGTCCAATTCTGATATCTTTCAGAATACTTCCATATTCTTCATCGTTTGCTTGCCTCATATTAGTAGTAAGTTCCTTGTACTCAAAGAAGGACCAAATATTTGCATTACCGATGCTTCCCAATGACTTCTTTGTGTCTTCATGTGTCACAGTATTAAACACTGGTTGTCCTTTAACTGGAGTAAGTTGCAAAAGATCTCCAAAAACTATGACGTGTTTTCCTCCAAATACCACGTCATAGTCTGTCTTCAGAATTTGCTGCATTCTTAAATGCACAAAGGCAAGCATTAAGTTTGATACCATGCTCACCTCATCAATAATGAGAACTTGCATCTTCTTCAATACTCTTGAAACTTCCAAGCATGCTTCTCCAGTTAGCTTGTTGTATTGTATTTTGTTCTCATGCTCCACTGGTAACATTAGCAAACGATGTAAAGTGATTCCTTTTATGTTATATGCTGCTAACCCAGTTGGAGCAGTAACCACACAAGACAAAGTAGAATCCGTTTTTTGCTGTAGGTAGCTTCTGATGACTTTTATAAGGAAACTTTTTCCAGTTCCAGCTTGTCCGCTTACATACATCCTGATTGGATGAAATGATGTGCATGAGCACTCTTTTTTTTCATGTAGAAATCCGTGATCAATTTTGTTTCTGATCTCTTCATAAATTTGTTGCTGCTCTTCGTTCAGTTGTCTTTCCAAATTTTGTAAGTCTATAAATTCTTCTTGAGCTTGATTCATAGCTGTTTCCACTTCATTCATGGCTATTGATGCTTCATTTTCAACGATTGGTTGTCCTAGGGGATCTTGACTGAGTGTTCCTGAACTTTGGCTGTCCTGAGAACTGTCTCTAGCTATTTCTGCTGCAATTGTAGTTTCCTGTTCAATTTCTTCATTTAACATTTGCAGATAAGTTGAGAATGTACTGCATTGTATGCTGTCTTTGCAAGCATTAAAAGAATCTTCATAGCTTTGAAATTCTCCCAGTAGTTCATCCTCTGTACGCCATGGTTTAAACAGCTGTAAAAGAGCCAAGTAGTAAAATTCCTTTTTGTCAGTAGTGTCGCAACTCAGCTTCCTGTGATTTATCAAACTTCCTTTTGTTTGCTTCACCAAACATCCTTCCTCACCAATGACTTTATATTTTCCATTGTTGATGTCTTCTGTGGCTTTCCGTGAATAAATGTAGTTCTGCAGCACTTCATAGAGACACATGTTCTCCAGATGATGACTTCTCTTGGGATAATATGTGTCCAACATGTTTGATTTCAAAATATCTGTACTTTCTGGGTCATTCTCGGCCAAATATTCAATTTCTCCAACAGATTTCAGTACCCGATTTCTCATTGCTGCAAGGCCTAAACTTGCCCAAATTATTCTTCTTGATTTCGAGCAGAGACTTGCAGAAGATAACCTATCTGAACATTCGTAGGATCCAATTTCTCGATGCGATAACATCTTCAAACTGAAACTGTACAGCTTCTTACTGACAGTCTTCTCGTGAGAAATCTCTTCCCACATTTCCTTCAATTCTGTTTTTTCTGATTTCGTAATGTAAGACGTTACATATCGAGCAACAGCAATGGAATTGTCAGCTACATACTGTATATCCATGTTAGCATTCCACATGGATAAAATGACTGGGTTGTAGTCATTTATATTTTTTGATTCTTCTTTTCTTTTAAGGTTGTAGGTATTCTTAGGTGATTTTCTTGTGATAGTATGTCTCACAGATGACATAAAACTGTTTACTCTTCCATTTGAAAGAACAGGTCTAGGAAATCCAAATCGACATTTAGTGTAGTATTTATCTTTGCTCTTGTATTTCCGTCGACAGTATTTTCCACACCGATGACTTTGGAAACGTAAAACTTGCTCCTTTAACTTTTTATCTTCTGTGCTTTTTGGTATAGCACATGTTGCATATTCTTCAATGTAAGATAACACTGCTTCATCAGCATCTGTTCCAAACTTTGGGGCATCCTTGATCCACAACAGCATATGAATATGAGGAGCACCTCTTGCCTGGTACTCTTTTCTCCAAAAGAAATCCACTACTTCTCCTAGAGGTGGATTTTTTTTATTGCAGATGAACGACATCATAGCCTCAAATCTATGATTGAAATATCTGCAAACATTAACCGGATCCAATGAGCACAGTTCTCCTGCTGTCTTGTATTCAATGTTTTTAATGTTTGAATTTGCCTCTCGTAGAAAATCCAGTAAATCATCCCAAGCGTACTCAGCACAGCTTAGGGTAACGAACCATGTTGGTGTTCCTAAATTCCGTAACATGCATTTTAATTCACCATGACGTCGGTACCAATATTCATTTGTCCCACGCTGACAAGCCATCAGATTGATCAGTTGTGTTTCCAAATGATCATCTCGGTGCTGCACTTTCTCCATAAAATCCTTAGCAGACACATTTTGTAAATGTACTCCACTTTTTAAAATGTGATTTACTGCATAAGACAGTGCAGACAAGTCGCTTTCAAATAAAAGATGGAACAAATAAGGAATACTTTGTCGAAATCTGGGATCTTCAGCATATAGTCTTGTAGTCCGATACTCAGAAGCTGGAATCTGTTCCGGACGTTCATCGTATCGTCCTCCTTTTCCTGTAGGAAACAGCTGGGGAAAACATCGAGCTTCCAAGCTCTCCTCCCATACACTCACGGGTGTTCCTTTTGCTTTCTTCATCTGAAACAGATCAATATTGTCTCCCATAACTTCTTTTGAATGAAGAGGATGTATGCTAAAATGTTCATAAATTTCTTCTTCCTTTGACTTGTCCACTTTTTCAATTTGTCCAGTTGGTGTTTGTGTCTTCTTGTAAATCTTCTTCTTCTTCTTCTTCTATATAAATTGATTCATACCATTTGTTATTCCTTTTCAAATACAAATTTGCTCTTTGTACTTTCCGTACATCTACCAGCTCCTGCCAAATCTTCTTATTCTTTGTAGGTACACCATTAACCAGAATAATTAATGGTTCAGTTTCCAAAGTATCTGCATCAATAGTTTCCATATTTTTTTTCAAATCCAAGGGCAAATACACCACTCTACCTTTTAAACCTCTCAGTAAATCTGAAGGAGGTAATTTACCAGTTTTGGGCTCCATACGTACTATGGTCTGGAACGGATGAACACATTGAATGAGTATAGACTCATATGTATTTAATTCAGAAAGTTCAGCAGGAATAGCATCCAATTCTAAATTATTATGTACAGCTCTGGTCGGCATTCTATTTTCTTCTAACTTATTATAACAGTATTTACAAATACGCTGAACTTCACCCAATTCAAAACAATTTTCAAGAAATATATATGTGGCAAAATCCTTCCACTTATAATTATCTTCATTTTCACTTTTTCTATAGAGATCAACATACCTGGTTTGTTTTCTATAATGAGTTCTGTGGCAACAAATACAAGTAATATTTGGTCTTTCATTAGAGATTATTGCAAATTTTGTTATGTGATCATTAAATGTCTTACTTACAGAGGGTTCTACATTCTCTTCCACTTCTTCCTCATTTACTGTGTCCTTTTCTGCACTGTTTTGTTCAGGACCAAAGTAACAAAACTGAATTTCATCAACAACCTTCTCTACATCTGATACCGATCCACGGAACAGAGCCCTATTCAATTCATCTAACTTTATTGCTGGACTTTTAGCAAAATACAACCGTATCACAAACTTTCTCATTTCAGTATGATGAACAGCCAGCATCCTAAAATGATGGAAAACACTATTACACACTTTTCTAGATAGACAAGCCAGAGAATGACCCTGCAAACCAGTATTCTCTCTCACTCTGCATGGATCCAGACTTTGAAGCACCTTAATCTTCTGTTTTACACTTTTTTTACTATATTCTCTTAGAAACTCACAAAATTTAGTAATAGATTCCTGACGCACAGTGCAAATACTACTACAATTCCAAGTGTACACTGGGGCTTTAGGACGTCTCCCCATAGCCTCATCCGCCATCACTTGTACCTCATCTCTTGGAACCATTATCTCCTTCTCCATTATGCAACCATTTTTCACTTCGTAAGCACGACCTCTGGTGTCAACTGCATGCAGCAAACTATTACTTTGAAAATAGCTCTCTTCATTAAAAAAAGGTTCACTACTTGAACTATGCATCCATTTTCCTAAAAACACTTTACAAAAGTTTGTTCTGTTCACTACTCTTTTCCTTTTGCTTTGTGATTTCAGTACATTAACCATTTTATCTAATGTACGCATCCTATTCAAAATTAAAATGAATAGTTTCCTTTTTAATTCTAATGCCTTTGCTGCAATGGCTTCAATTTCTTTTTTTCTCTTATAAAACTTAGCCTTTTTCTTATATTTCTTCACATCCTTTATCAAATTGGACATAACTCTTCTCTGAAACATTTTTCTACGTATCTCTTTAAACGCTGTTTTTCTGTTTAAGTTTATCTTTTTAGTTGCAGAAGGTATATTTGCATTAACTAAATGCTCAATTTTTTCCTCTCCTTTTCTATTGAAAACATTTTTTCCAGTACAGACATTTTGTACATTTTTCCTTTTTTTGAATATGTTCTTTAAAAAATCTTTTGTTTGCTTACCAGAAGATTTTTTCTTTTTTCCAACATGAGCATCTCCAACTAACTTAGGTCCTCCAGTTGTCTTCAAATATAGGTTTTTTTTGTGGTCTTTCTTTACTCTGGATTTTGTAGGCATCTTAAATTTTGTTCACTGCTCTTCAGCAATACCTGAAAAAAACTAAAAAAAAATTCCTTTATTTTATTTAAATATATTACTACATTTTTTATGTTCTTTAGAAATCTTAAAATACTATAAACCCCTTTCCTATAAATGAAAATCACAATAACACCTTCACAAATTAAATTTCTAAAAATAATTCCTGTGTGCACACAAAGTCATGCTTTGAAATTAGGCAGAAAACTGCTTTTTCAGACCAGCACCATGTGTAACCTGGGTGACTGCCTACACTCCAGCAAGGGCAACCAGCCTTAGTGATGCTGAATGTATTTGCATTACTGACTGAAACCTCAAACCCCACTCGCTTGTGAATACTGTGCATGATTCCACAGGGTAAGCAGCTGGGTGTGTGCTAAGAGTCTGCTTCTGCACCAAAAAATGGCTCCCCCTTTCCATCTAATGCAACTGTGAAATCACCAGAGCAATACGCAATAAATCTCTGCCTGTAATTCCTATATGCACACAGAGTCATGTTTTCACATTAGTCACAAAACGAAATTTCTTTGCCATTTTGAAAGCACACTTACTACTCTTTTTTTTGGCAAGTGATAAACACTTTTACAGTCTGACACATTATGAATCCACTTTTCAGATTCTTAAAAAAGCACATGTCCAAACTGCTTTTTCAGACCAGCACCATGTGTAACCTGGGTGACTGCCTACACTCCAGCAAGGGCAACCAGCCTTAGTGATGCTGAATGTATTTGCATTACTGACTGAAACCTCAAACCCCACTCGCTTGTGAATACTGTGCATGATTCCACAGGGTAAGCAGCTGGGTGTGTGCTAAGAGTCTGCTTCTGCACCAAAAAATGGCTCCCCCTTTCCATCTAATGCAACTGTGAAATCACCAGAGCAATACGCAATAAATCTCTGCCTGTAATTCCTATTTGCACACAGAGTCATGTTTTCACATTAGTCACAAAACGAAATTTCTTTGCCATTTTGAAAGCACACTTACTACTCTTTTTTTTGGCAAGTGATAAACACTTTTACAGACTGACACATTATGAATCCACTTTTCAGATTCTTAAAAAAGCACATGTCCAAACTGCTTTTTCAGACCAGCACCATGTGTAACCTGGTTGACTGCCTACACTCCAGCAAGGGCAACCAGCCTTAGTGATGCTGAATGTATTTGCATTACTGACTGAAACCTCAAACCCCACTCGCTTGTGAATACTGTGCAGGATTCCACAGGGTAAGCAGCTGGGTGTGTGCTAAGAGTCTGCTTCTCCACCAAAAAATGGCTCCCCCTTTCCATCTAATGCAACTGTGAAATCACCAGAGCAATACGCAATAAATCTCTGCCTGTAATTCCTATATGCACACAGAGTCATGTTTTCACATTAGTCACAAAACGAAATTTCTTTGCCAATTTGAAAGCACACTTACTACTCTTTTTTTTGGCAAGTGATAAACACTTTTACAGACTGACACATTATGAATCCACTTTTCAGATTCTTAAAAAAGCACATGTCCAAACTGCTTTTTCAGACCAGCACCATGTGTAACCTGGTTGACTGCCTACACTCCAGCAAGGGCAACCAGCCTTAGTGATGCTGAATGTATTTGCATTACTGACTGAAACCTCAAACCCCACTCGCTTGTGAATACTGTGCATGATTCCACAGGGTAAGCAGCTGGGTGTGTGCTAAGAGTCTGCTTCTGCACCAAAAAATGGCTCCCCCTTTCCATCTAATGCAACTGTGAAATCACCAGAGCAATACGCAATAAATCTCTGCCTGTAATTCCTATATGCACACAGAGTCATGTTTTCACATTAGTCACAAAACGAAATTTCTTTGCCAATTTGAAAGCACACTTACTACTCTTTTTTTTTGGCAAGTGATAAACACTTTTACAGACTGACACATTATGAATCCACTTTTCAGATTCTTAAAAAAGCACATGTCCAAACTGCTTTTTCAGACCAGCACCATGTGTAACCTGGTTGACTGCCTACACTCCAGCAAGGGCAACCAGCCTTAGTGATGCTGAATGTATTTGCATTACTGACTGAAACCTCAAACCCCACTCGCTTGTGAATACTGTGCATGATTCCACAGGGTAAGCAGCTGGGTGTGTGCTAAGAGTCTGCTTCTCCACCAAAAAATGGCTCCCCCTTTCCATCTAATGCAACTGTGAAATCACCAGAGCAATACGCAATAAATCTCTGCCTGTAATTCCTATATGCACACAGAGTCATGTTTTCACATTAGTCACAAAACGAAATTTCTTTGCCAATTTGAAAGCACACTTACTACTCTTTTTTTTGGCAAGTGATAAACACTTTTACAGACTGACACATTATGAATCCACTTTTCAGATTCTTAAAAAAGCACATGTCCAAACTGCTTTTTCAGACCAGCACCATGTGTAACCTGGTTGACTGCCTACACTCCAGCAAGGGCAACCAGCCTTAGTGATGCTGAATGTATTTGCATTACTGACTGAAACCTCAAACCCCACTCGCTTGTGAATACTGTGCATGATTCCACAGGGTAAGCAGCTGGGTGTGTGCTAAGAGTCTGCTTCTGCACCAAAAAATGGCTCCCCCTTTCCATCTAATGCAACTGTGAAATCACCAGAGCAATACGCAATAAATCTCTGCCTGTAATTCCTATATGCACACAGAGTCATGTTTTCACATTAGTCACAAAACGAAATTTCTTTGCCAATTTGAAAGCACACTTACTACTCTTTTTTTTGGCAAGTGATAAACACTTTTACAGACTGACACATTATGAATCCACTTTTCAGATTCTTAAAAAAGCACATGTCCAAACTGTTTTTTCAGACCAGCACCATGTGTAACCTGGTTGACTGCCTACACTCCAGCAAGGGCAACCAGCCTTAGTGATGCTGAATGTATTTGCATTACTGACTGAAACCTCAAACCCTTAAAGTATTCTTTATTTTTACCAGTACACCTTAATTTATCGTGAAAACATAGTCCATATTATTTTACATGTTCCTCACATTTAAATTTCTCCCAAAACAGAAAATAATAAACACAACTTCAACAAAAGGAATTCCATTTCTATTATTCATTTCTTAATTTACCATATACATCCCCTCTCAAACTCTAAACTCACCTTTAAAATTAGTTAGCTGTGAAAGAAATGTGGCACTCAAACAGCAGATTATCAGAGCCAGGATCTCTGTTCTTTACACCTCTCTCCTCTCAGCAGAACCAGATAATGGCAAACTTTCCCTCTCTTTTTCCACACATATACATGTTAATTTCAAATCTCAGTGCTTCCCCCTCTTTTTCAAATGTAATCACACATTTCTATTCCAACTTGACTTCTGCCTAGTACCCTTCCCCCAACTTGACTTCTGCCTGCTACCATAGCAACAGCTCATGGAACACTGCTGTGTGGAGTTAGGTCAGAAGTTCACCAAACAATGTTTCAATTCCACAGAGCAAGAGTGCTTGACTTTTCAAACCTAACAGCAAATCCATAGTACTGTTCTTTGGTAACACATTTTTCTGTACCAATACAAAACATGCTTCTATTAATTTACACATACAGCCTAGTTTTTATTCTAGAATGGTATGAAACAGCCAATCAGTTCTTTTTTTTATGAAAAAAATATGTATGCCTCCATTTCCAAACTGTCTTTCTTTTCATATTGCCATTCTACTGAAAGACACCTCCTGAGTGCATCCAGTTCTCCTTTGAAGATGTTCACAGTGTGGATTGTAGGGCACAGCTATGTCTTCTGGAGTGAAAAGTATGCAGAGAAAACAGATATGGTGAGAGACCTTGCTTTGCCAAATGTAGACATTAAATGGATTGGTCAGAGAGGGTTAAAGTGGCACCAATTGATGCCATTGGTGAAATCCTTCATGCACATCAAACACCCTGACCTCATAATAGTGCACTGTGGTGGCAATGACCTAGGCACTTTGACTGGGGTAGGTCTGGAAATGCTTATGAAGGACACCTTTGCACAACTGTTTTCACTTTTCCCTAAAACTGCCTTTGTGTTTTCTAACATATGCCAAAGGCAAAAATGGAACTGGTCCAATCATTTCTGTCCGCAGATTGACAAAGCAAGAAAGCACGTCAACAAATCTGTTTCTGCTTTCCTCCGTGACTATGGTATGGGTTCCATTTACCACAACAACTTGCGTTACGACATGCAAGACATTTATAGAGGAGATGGTGTGCACTTCAATGATGAAGGGAACAGAGTCTTCCTCTTGAACCTTAGACTCTGCATCGGTACTTACTTGTAGGTACCACTAAAAAATCACTTCATAAACACAACGGCTCTTTTTAGAGCCCCCTAATATCTAAACACTTAAATCTGCATTTCATTTCATTTTTTTTTTTTTTTTCTACCGTACGCGTACGGTAAGCTTACCGTACACGTACCCCGCGATTTTTTTTAAAATCAATAAATGTTTTCTTTGTACTTTTCTGTCCTTCTTTGACCCCCTTACAAATGTTAGGGGGTCTGTAACTCTCCTCCTTGCCCCCTTTTCAAGATATCACTCTTTTTTTTTCTGAGTGAAACACACGAAATGGCGGCCGCCGCTTCCTGGTTTCGACCGATTCGAATGTTTACTAAGATCTAAGAGCCAATCAGAATCGCGCTCGCGCACGCCACCGTACGCGTACGGTAAGCGTACCGTAAGCGCACCGTAAGCTGGCTCAGATATATATATTGATTTAAAGGCTATTTTCTCAGACTCTACTGAACAGATTTACACCAAACCTACAAAAGGCACTTCCTTGACCTGAGGACTACCTCTCTGCCAAATTTCAAGTAATTCTGTTCAGCCGTTCGGGCTGTAGCTGTGTCTAAAGGTCCTATGGAAAAATGCATGGGAAAAACGCGTTTTGGGACCCCCCTTTTATCTCAGCCCCCGCTTGACGAATCCCCCCGAGACTTTCAGGGTAGGAGCGGAGCGTAGCGCCCCACCTATTTTGAAAAATTCGCGAGGATTCGTCAGCCGGCGCAAAAGTTATTCCAAATAGAATGTTGCGGATTTCCTATGGAAACGTGGTCCTAACTATAACTACCTACTGGCGACCGCCAGTAGGTAATATATATATTAAAAGATCCCAAAAATAATTACAGTATATTTGTTTTATTTTGAAAAAAATTTTTTAGCACATACTTGCGCTCCTATACAATCACTGATGCAAGCACAGACTCATCCATACAGCTACTCTCACAATAACACACACTGACTTATAGCTATTTATATTCTCCAACACATATACTGCCTTTCACATATGTAGTTACTAACACACATACAACTGAGATATACATTCACCCACTAACACACCTATACACACACTCACCCACCCATACAGTCCATCACAGATGCACTCTTGAAACCATGCACAGTGAATCACACATCTATGTGCAGAGTCACATACACCCCACCCACACAAACACTCAGGCACCCATACAGATACTCAGACAACCAATCAATAACCAATATAGACTCTCGTGTAGCTATTCGCAAACCCCTGCAGCCGCTTACACACCAACAGACAGACGGATACAGACATTCACACAGTTTACTCACTAACCCATGCATTTAGTAAGATAAGTTAATTCACTCACTTATAGAGTCAGTCACGCACCTACTAAATCATCCATTCAGACACTTATACACCCACTCATTCTTCAATATATATATTTTACTATATATATTAAACATATTTAAACTTTACAGAAACACACAGTCACTGGATGATGTCATCAGTGATGTCACTGACCATGTCATGAGTGATGTAATATGTGACGTCATCAGCAGTGCATTGCGGGGGCACGAGTATAGTTAGCAGAACTAACTATAACTGGGGGATTTATATGGTTTTATATGAGTGAACTGTCCAACCAACTATAACTTTTCCTAAAACCTATGGTATTTTCAGTGAATATATATATATATATATATATATATCTCACCAAAGAAAAGACTCCTTCCAGAGATCCGACGCCCTTAGAGGGATGGCGCGAAGCCGGCAGAGAAAACCGGTAAAGTCAATGCCAATAGAACAGGGTTCCAAACGAGCACTCAGGTCCACAGAGAAATCATTAGTCTTCAACGTTATACAAGCCTTCCGGGGGCGAAACGCGTCACGGCAGGTTTATGAATTTAATAAACCACCTATATTGGTATAACGTTGAAGACTGATGATTTCTTTGTGGACCTGAGTGCTCGTTTGGAACCCCGTTCTACTGGTATATATATATATATATATATATATATATATATATATATATATATATATATATATATGTACCACCAATTTTGTCCCGCTCGAATGGCGCGCTTTGCACAGCTGGTGTGCGTGGCGAGACAGGACTCGAATTTCCATTTCTCACCAAAGCAAAATTACACGCAGCACTCTTCCAGGGGGTAGATTACAAAAACGGTTTATTTCAACAATCAACCATTACTCCTTCCTCCACCAACGCGTTTCGGTCGGCAGGTCTTGATCACGGTGCAAAAATTAGTCCCTTTACAGTTTCACCCATTTATACCAAATACCCAGTCAGCACATTATGGTGCATTCTGGTACTGGTAGTCTTAGGGTTTCAATTACACCCACATTTGTGCCACAAAAACTTTATATATACAAATTGTCATTAGTGCCAATAAAGTTGTTCTTAAAGGGTATTTTGAACCGATCCAAAATTGGGTATGGATGATTGATTATTTACAGGTCTCTGGGTAAACTTCCGACCGATTACAAACTTGCGTCTCAGTGACTTAGTTTGATGCACATTGCTATTAAACTATGTTGTGTCTCTTAACAACATATACTATTGCAAATTAATTGTCCTTCAGTTACGGCTTAGTGCCAGTTTTATAGTGACTCCCAAGTCCAGGTTCGTCAAGGCCCAGTGCCACATTATTCAAATCTTCCATTACTCTATTAGGATAATAGTCCATACTCTTATTCCTCATCCACTGTACACTATAACCTATTCCTGTAATGGATAAACTATGTTTCAGCAGAGTGTTTTGTTAAAAGAGTTTAAGTTACTGAACCTTTCACAAGTGTACATACATCTCTTCATCCCCGTTTAGCCCTATCGGGAACTTGGTTTTGAATCAAATCATCAATCTCGATTCTAATCATCTCAATTTGAGGGTTCTCTTCCTTCCTCTTTCATGCACAGGTACTGTTGCCAGACCGGAGTATGTTATGTCTCTCCATGTTCTTCTGCTATGAGTTAACATATGTTTGGACACGGCATATGTTACGTCTTTGTTCTGGATTGCCCTTGTGTGTTCAAGAATCAGTTTTTTTAGGGGACATATTGTGCTACCATTGTAGCGTTTGCCACACTTGTACTCCAGCAAATATTCAACATATGTGGTATTGCATTTGATGGTGTCATTGATGTTAAAAATCTTTCCTTGTGGATTGATAATTGCTTTCATATTTTTGCCAATCTTGCAGGCTTTGCAGTGACTGCATTTGCTGAATCTCCTTTGCAATCCATGTAACCATGTTTCAGGGCATTTATTCCCAAAGTGGCTCTTGACCAATTTGTCTGCCTGCGACGGAGCCTTTCTGTAAGATATTTGAGGCCAATTACCCAATTGTTTCCCAATGTCAGAGTCTTTCATTAAGATGTTCCAGTATTTGTTTAGAGAGTTTCGGATTTTAAAGCTTTCTTTATTAGAAGTCATTACCATTCTTATCGGGTCTTTTGACTTGCTGTTTAGGTTCTTGTCTTTTCTTCTTATCAATGTTTCCGCCCTTGTGACTGATCTTGCTTTCATTTCTCCACGTTTAATATCATTACATTGATAACCTCTCTGCAGCAAGCGTTGTTTTGTTTCCTTAAATTTCATGTTCATTTCCTTTGTGTTGGAACAATTTCTTTTTAATGAATTCACCATATGGTATATTCTTTTTCAGACTGTCTGGATGGAAACTCTTTCCATGGAGCACACTGTTCGTCGCCGTGCTCTTCCTAAATACTGTTGTTTCTATCTGGAGATATGTATGTATGTATGTATATATATATATATATATATATCTCCATCCCCCTACTGGCAGTCGCCAGTAGTTAGTTGTGGTTAGGACCTCGTTCCCATTCAAAAAGCGTTTTTTCTTTTGCTAATATCTTTGGCGCCGTTTAATGCATCTTCGCGAAATTTTCAAAACTAATGGTTCACTCAGATCAGCTCCTGTCTTGAAAGTTTCGGGGTGATACGTCGAGCAGGGGCCGAGAAAAAAGGGGAGTCCCAAAACACGTTTTCTCTATGCTAATTTCCATAGGAAACTTTAGACAAAGCTACAGCCTGAACTGCTGAACGGATTTACACCAAATTTGGCAAAAAGGCAGGTCTTGGTTCAGAAAGCATTCTTTTTTTTTTTAAATGGTGTAAATCCATTCAGTAGTTCCTGAGAAATTAAAAAATAATAAATATCGATATCTGGTGGCCGAGGAGGATTTGCAAACCCTCCTGAGCACGAGCTTCATGCCGAGTTGGCTGCCACCACTCCAAACCAAAAAGTGTTAGCAGCCATTTTGTGACTTGGTTGAACCGAGTCACAAGAAAAAGGTAAAAAAAATAAAAAGGTTAAAAATAAAAAGAAATAAAGAAAAGGGGGGCAGGGTAGAAACATCCTGACCCTTTGGCCTGCCTGGGGGGGTCCCACAGGGACCCCCAGGCCCAAAAATGCATTTTTTCTTTTTTTTTTTAAATTGACAGTATTCGCGCTAGGTGCGCGAATCCCGCTGACAATTTTTTTAAAACAAAGCGCCGTCTCCCGCGCTTCGTTTTAATCAGCTCCCGGGTGGGCCAGGTCCCGGGAGCAATCAAAAAATATATATGTAGCGGGGGCCCCGGGGCTTTGCTCCTAATGTGTGGGGGGTACGTGGCCCCCCCGCTGCCCCGGGGACCGCCACCTCCCCAGGGCTTAAATGAAAATAAAGAAAATGGGGGGGGGGCTCCTCCCCCTTCCCACTTTGCCCCGGGGACCAGCACTTCCCCGGGGTTACGGGTGGGGGTCCGTTGCAGACCCCCGGGGACCGCCACCCCCCAGGGCCAGCTCCGGCAATGTCCCGGGACATTGCTGTTTGCAATGGCAGGTGCTCCCGCCCTGTCATTGCAAACTCTGCTTTGCTTCATGGAAGTGAGAGCAGGAAACCTGCTCTCGCTTCCACGAAGCAAAGCAGAATTGTTTTTGGACAAGGGGAGCTGCATATTGTCCAAAAGCAATGTCGGCTCCCGCAGGAGGTGGGGAGCCTGCAGGGTCCGCGGGGGCATTGGGGATCCCCCCGCCTTCCCAAACGTATGGTCAGGCCACGGGGGAAGGGGTCCCCGGTGCCAGGAGTGGCCCATGAAAGAGGGGCCACGCGGCCCCCCACTAATTATTAATATTTATTTTTTTAAAGAGTCTAGGCTCCAGGGGATGGGGTCCCCAGGGCCAAAAGTGGCCCAGGGAAGTGAGGCCTCGCGGCCCCCCTCCCATTAAATAAATAATAAATAAAAGAGGCCTAGTCCCGGGGGATGGGGTCCCTGGGGCTGAAATCGGCCTGAGTAGGGAGGCAGCACGACCCCTTTCCTATTTTTTTATAGAAAAAAAAAGGGTCAGGGCTTGGGGATGGGGTCCCCATGGCCCAAAAAGTACTAAGAGAAGGGGTGGCCCACCCTTCTAAAAATATACATAAAAGAGAAGCCGGCATCTTGCCGGAGACCTCGCCCCCTCTCTGCACCATGCTGCAAACGCGCCTCTTGGCGTGTTCTGGGTTGGGGGATTAAGTCCCTTAGAATGTTAAGGGTCGTTAGGGGCCAACTAGCCCACCAGGTACCTCCAGTAAGCCCACACATCTAGATTGCTGAGAGTGGCCACGCCCTCTTTATGCATCGCTCCTGCCTCTTTCTGCACCCCTGTTCCCTTTTTCTGCACCTCTCTTGCCTATTTTTGAAACTCTCTTGTCTCCTTCTGCACCTCTGTTGCTTCTTTCTGTACTTCCTTTGCCTCTTTCTGCACCTCTATTGCTTCTTTCTGCACTGCCCTTGCCTCTTTCTACACCCCTCTTGCCTCCTTCTGCACCTCTGTTGGTTCTTTCTGCACTGCTTATGCTTATTTCTGTACCCCTCTTGCCTCTTTCTGCACCCCTCTTCCGTCTTTATGCGCCTCTCTTGCCTCTATCTTCACCTCTTTTGCCTGTTTCAGCAACTCTTGCTTCTTTCTGAACTTCTCTTGCCTCTTTCTGTACTCAAATGGGAAGTGCAAGCTGTCAAGTTTAAAGGTCTGTGTGCTCTCGTGATTGAGGTATAGGTCTACTAGTATATGAATTCTTACATTTGTTATGCATCTGAAGATGGTAGCTTAAAAAACTTCTAACTTCTCCGATAGGTTGTCAAATTTTCTCAGTTCTGCTCTGTCATTCGGTTGCACAGGAAGACATCTTATGTATATATGTGTTATAGAGCCACTCAAATGTACTATTGAATACCCATGTGCCCTGTATTGTGAGAAGAAAGAAATGCCTACACCTTTTTTTACACGAATTTAGAGTATACTGTTTGAAACACAGGTAGTGTTTGTATGTTTATTTTCATTTAACATGTCACTACGTAAAAGCATAGACACACATGCATACCTTCACAAACTTGGTCAGACTTACAAGAGTGATATGCTTAGGATTGCTGTTTTATATTTGGTAGACCTAATATTCTGAGCAGTCGATTAATAGTGAACCTTCAAGAGAAAAGTGAGGTTTAAGACATCTTTGGAAAAGGATTAGTGATTATGGTATTTTGTATGAGTCTGTTGTATGGTAAGTCAAAATAGGCCTCTTTCTGCACATCTGTCGGTTCGTTCTGCACATGTCTTGCTCTTGCTGCACCTTTCTTCCTCTTTCTGGACTTCTGTTACCTCTTTCTGTATTTCTCTTGCTTCTTTCTGCACCTTTGTTCCTCTTTCTACACCGCTCTTGCCTCTGTTTGCACTTCTCTTGCTTCTTTCTGCGCCTTTCTTCCTCTTTCTGCACATTTCCTACCTATGTAGGCTTAGTTAAAAATTAGCATTTAAAAAACCTTAGAAATTCGCTGAAAAAAACAGAGGTTTTAGGGATGTTATAGTTAGGAATTAGCATTTAAAGAACCTTAGAAATACACTGGAAAAAAACACAGGTTTCAGGGATGTTATAGTTAGGGATTAGCATTTAAAAAACCTTAAAGATTCACTGAAAAAACTACAGGTTTCAGGGACGTTATAGTTAGTTGGATATTTCACTCATATGAAACCAGAGAAATTCGGCTGTTGTAGTTAGTAGAGCTAACTATAACTCGGGCCCCTGCAATGCACTGCTGATGACGTCCCATATTACATCACTCACAACATGGTCAGTGACATCACTGATTACCTCACTGATGACATCTCAAATGACCCCACTGATGACATCATCCACGTGATCATCTGATGCACCTCCTCACACCCTAATATAACCTTTGATACACCCACTCTAAAATACAGACTACCAATATCGAAACCATAGACAGACCAATAGCAGTTAGTACATACCCGCTCGGTGATTCATACGTCTACACACACATCCACTCACAAACCCATACAGTCACTCATACACGCAGTCATTCATCAATACAGCCACTGATATATCCACTCATACACCCATATAAACACTCACACAGTGCCACTCACCCAAAGAGTTACTCAAACACCTAGTCAGTCACCCAAAGAATTAATTACACTGCCATTTACTTACCTATACAGTTATATACACACACATCACTTATTCATACAGATAATGCCATATACGTACTCACTTATATACTCTCAACACTCATATATACTGCCTTTCACATATGTAGTTACTTACACATATACCACTAAGACACCCATTCACTCACCAACACAGCTATATGTACACTCACTCACCCATACAGTCCCTAACACACGCACTCATAAACCCAGTGAATCACCCACTCACACATCCATGCAGGGAGTCACCCCCTACCCACACAGACACTCAGGCACCCATACAGGTACTCAGGCAACCAATCATTAACCCATATAGAGACTGATGTAGCTACTCACCAACCCATGCACTTACACACCAACTAACAGACTGATAAAGGCATTCACACAGATTAATCATTCACCCATGCATTCACTAAAATGTGTTTAATAACTCACTTATACAGTCAGCCACGCACCCACTTAATCATCCATTCAGACACTCATACATCCACTCATTCTTCGGTACACTTTGGCATGCATATATATATCATGTGTGGGGCTGAAACTTAGGATGGAGGTCATGCAACAAAGGGCTCAAACGGCAGTAATTAGTGTGCTGAATGGTACTGTGAATGTTTGGGCACTACAAATCCCACAAGTCTCTAAAAAGGCCTGGATTGTGGGCGTGACTTTGTTATATTAGGGAAAGGCTGCCCGCCACAGCACGAACTTTACCAGTAGTCTCTGAGGAAGAGTTACACTCTTACACACTTACACACACTTACACAGGGGAGACATTGCGGAATCCTTTGGTCTTCGGCAGTGGGCGGCGAAACCCTTACCTGGACACCTGGACACCTGTGGGGGACCTGCGAGGCGGACGCCCTCGTTTACTCACGACGCTGTTGGTGCTTGTTGGCTGCCACACGAAGGGAGCGCCGGACTACGGCTCCCAGGAACCTAGCGGGTACCGCCCCCTCACGCCAGCACTTCCGCGCCCGGAGGCGCTAAATTCAAACAGCTTCCTCTGCGTCGCGGGACGCGCGCGGGCGGCGCCGGGCTAAGCCCGGGCAAAGGGCGGGCCCTCTGTGGCCCTCAGAGGCCTATAGAGGCTGGGATGGGACTACCCTCTGTGTAGTGATCGCGCATGGTTTGAACACCCATCTTTAGTGGTCTACGGGTGTTTGTGACGTGTTATTGTGCGTACAAGCTATTGTGTTTATCATCATTCAGAAGGATTGTTGTTGTAACTGTAAGGTAGTAACATGTCTAAAGGGTCAGCTAAAGTGTGCACAAGGGCTGCGGGCATGGGGACTTTGGATAGTTACCTAAAACAGGCAGAATCTGCAATTGTGAAAGAAATTGCCTCAGTGGAACGAAGACTGTCCTTGGATCCCACTAGATTACCAACTCCTTTATTACCCGCAGCAGAGTGAACTTCAGACAACGTCCCTCTGGTTGGCGTATACCCACTTGAGACTACGAATGGGTCTTGTGTTACTGTCAGTCCCACAGTTGTCTCACTTTCCTCTCCTATTTCTAGTCCTGCCCATCCCCCACTGGTTATTCGTACCAGACAATTGAGGATAAGACCTGATTTGAATGCAGACAGGGGCAAAATTGTATCAGGGAAAAGAAAGGCGAGGAATAATCCTTTGGGCACTCGTAAACCGGCTAAACTATCTAAATCTAGTAATCCGGATTCTGGATCGGATGAAGTTAATACTAATGTTTCCCGCCCAGCTAGCGAGGCTCTGGGAGAGGCAGCGAATGATTGTGTTAATATGGCTACTGATAGTATTAGCCAAAAATCGATGTTCGATTTCATAAATATTTTGGATGAGCGCCTTAAACTATTCACTGCACCTTTATTGGTTACCTTGAAGCGCATCGAGGATCGGTTGAATGTAATTGAGCCGTATCTTATCTCCAAGGTTTCTATTTCTGGCCCAAGCGTCCAGGCAACTGATTCCCTTAGTACAGTAACTGCCTCTGTTAACAATTTGTTGGATTCCATAATTACCCCACTCCAACAACCTGCACCTCTTTCTACTACCTCGGCCATTGGTTCAAATTTACCACCCCAAGCCCCAAAAGTTACAGGAACAACACTAGGGGTGGTTTTGGGCTTACAGAACACGGAGGGGAGGCCAGGTGTTCTAGTTAATTATGATAAGAGGGACTCGCTACATCTACCAGTCGAGGCCTGTCCACATACTATCATCTTAGCATATGTCCCAAAATTGGAGGGGGGCAAAAAGGAACACTGGACCTCTCTGAAAAACAAGGCCATCCATTTCTTATCTAATAAAACTGTTCTGGGACAACATCTTGCCAGCAATTTCATGATGATTAGAAGGGTCCCTTGGGTGGGTAGGACAAACAAGAGTCTACAGGGCGATTGTATTGTGGTTAGTTTTAGATCTCCAAGGCTCGTTGATGATATACTGAGACAGGCTGGGACACTGAGAATCCAGACGGATTACGTCAATGTCCTCCCTCTGGGTTTTTCTTATCCCCCACTTCATGTTGGGTCATTGTTAAGTGACCCTCCTAGGGGTAAAGGTTTTAATAACTATGTTGTCCCTGTTTCCAACAGATTTGATGCTCTTTCAAACCTAGACGATAATGAATGACTAGGGTCATTGGCAGAGCACACTATCTTAGTTAATCGAGCTGCTGGTCCTGATGAACTTATACTGAAACCATTGGTTGAAACTCATTCTGAACTAATTTCCGGACCAGTGGGCAACTCAATAAGATTGGTTAGTTGGAACATAGCTGGCCTGAAAAATAAAATTGATGACCCAGCCTGGCGAGCTTTTATAGGCTTAAGTCAAATCATAAGTCTACAAGAAACTTGGGATGTAGAGAATACCCTAACTATTGATGGGTACAGTAGTTTTTTTGTATCAGCAGTATCATCAAACATGGGGAGGGCAAAGGGTGGGTTGGTTACCCTAATTTCCGCTAGTATACCTGGTTTACAGACCCAAATAGAGACGGGTTCGCGGAATATTTTGGCAGTACAAATCTCCCTGACAGAGGGAGGTGTCCTTTTCATTGTAAATTTTTATAACTCTTATGATAGAGTCACCACAACTGATCATCTCGTTACTTTAACACGCTTTTTGGCGGATTATAAGGAGGCTAATCAAAAGGATTGTTTTATTATAATCTTGGGTGATTTTAACATCCATGGCTGTTTGAATAAATGTCTGTCCTCTGATCCGTTAGGTCCGTCAGTACAAGGTGAGGCTCATTTTGAGCATTCTGCCCAGGGAGATTTTCTAGAGTCAATCCTAGCAGATTATGGCTTGATACTCCCTTCTTTGACGTCTGAGGAAATCCCTACTTTTAAAGGGAATGGTAAACATTCGGTAATTGATTACATTTTTATTAGTATTGCACTCGGTGATTTGATCCACGGCTATAGGGCGATTTGGTCTCATTTTAGCGACCATAACCCTGTGGTCCTTAGTATTTCGGCCATTCTTATAACCCCCACTAAAACTTTGGACAGGACGGATAAATCTAATATTCGCCCTACTGATCAGAATCGCAGGATTAGATGGAACAAAGTAATTCCGGGCGATTTTCATACTAACCTAAGAAGGAAGGTGGGTCCGGAGATAAACATTTGTTTGGATTTGGATGCAGGGAACAAGGAAGTTTTAGAGGCATATTCGGCTATTTGTTCCCAAATCTCTGCGGACCTTAGATGCCCTGCTAAGAGTAAAGATAACACCGACTTGGGTTGGTTTGATAAAAACTGTTCTTTGGCGAACAGGAGGCTGAAGGCCGCCCTAAGTTGTAAACCTATTAACAGGGCAATTATTGCCACGCTCAGGAAGGAATATGATAAAGCCTTGAAAACCAGAAAGCAAAAGATCAGAGAGGATGCTTGGGCTGAATTATCTTCCATAGATGTCCTTAGAAACAGCGCAAAGTTCTGGTCTGTGGTGAATAAACCTTATTTCCGTGATGCATGTAATGGCCAATTAGATTGTGGTATAGGGGAAGAGTTGTGGTGCTCTCATTTTAAATCAGTCTATGAAGGGGCAAACAATGGGGCATCGAATTTGTCCCCTATTGTAAACCCATATACTTTATCGGTTTCTAAGATCGAGGTTCTCGAGGCCATCGAAAAGATGACGAGTAACAAGGCCCCAGGCCCGGACGGCGTTCCGGTCGACCTTTACAAATCTGACCTTGAGACCTGGTCTACAGTTTTAATGAATGTTTTTAATAGGGTATGTGTCTCAGGTATTCCGGACACTTGGTCCGAATCTGTATTTATACCCATTTTTAAAAAAGGCTGCAGGGGGGATCCTAGTTGTTACCGCCCTATCTCCCTTATCGATTCTGCAGTCAAAGTTCTGGGGCGCGTAGTTTTGGGGAAATTAACATCATGGCTGGAGGATACTGATACCCTCTCATGTTTACAATATGGGTTCAGAGCAGGTCGGGGTACAATAGACCAAAGTCTGAACCTATACTTAATAATAGGTAAATACATTATTGCCAAAAGAGGGAAGTTATATCTTGCCTTTATGGACTTGTCCTCGGCCTTCGACCGAGTGAATCGGTCGAAGCTGTGGGAATTGCTCCTTAAGTACGACATTGATGAAAACATTGTATTTTTCCTGGCTGATTTACATAGGGACCTCTCCGCCACTGTGAGATACGATCGCCTGGGGAACAGTACAGGCAGGATTGGTATTACTAATGGTGTTAGACAGGGCTGTATTTTAGCACCCCTGCTTTTTACGTTATATATTAATGATTTAGGTGCTGCTTTAACTGGGTCTTGCAAGGATATCCCAAGAGCGGGCAAGTATTCTATTCCGGCATTACTATATGCAGATGATGCCGCCTTGCTAGCACGCACAGCCGTGGGTTTGCAACGCTTGTTGGATTTATTTGCTAGTTTCATGAAAGCACTTGATCTTAGCGTGAATTTTGCTTAATCACATGTCATGATATTGGGCTGTAAATCAAAAAAAGTGAAAACAATGTATTGTGAAGGGCATGTTTTATCCCGTGTTACCAGAGTTCCCTATTTGGGGGTTACTTTTGATGATAAGCTTACTTGGTCCCCGCAGTTAGCAGCCAAACGTAATGTTTTTGTCAGGTCCACTTTAGCCGTCCTGGATTTTGGTCGCAAACTGGGGGTGAAGCCAATACAGGCTATGTTGGATATATATGCTGCTAAATGTCTCTCCATAGCAATGTATGGGGCTGACTTATGGGGTATCAAAGATGTTAAGGTCCTACAAGTAGTAGAAGACAAATTTTTAAAATCTATCTTATGTCTACCTCAGTCAACCCCCGCCTATATTGTTCATCAGGAATGCGGGATGGATTATTTATTAGATCGTATTGCTCTAGCCCCATTGCTTAAATGGATTACAACTTGGTTAAACCCAGATCTGGAACTAAATCATGTGATTTTAAAGGATTGTCTATCTCTTGAGTATGGCAATGCCATCCCTTGGCTAAAATATGTTAAGAATTTATCCAGGGAATTAGGCCGTCCCGAATTATTTGATTCACCTGGCAATTTAAATAAGGGGGATTTGAAATGGGTGAAAATTGCCCATAAACAGCAGGCAACTTTAGAAAGGGAAGAAAATGAGTTACTTAAACCTTCAGTAAGGGCTCATCAGTTGGTAATTACTTCAAATAGTATTGAACCCTACTTGGTCATTGTTAACAATATGAACCATCGTTTTTTATTGACTAAGTTCAGACTGAATAAATTTCATCTCCTGCTCACTGACTCCCCTGGGTGGACGAAGGAGAGTAATTTGGAGATCTGTTCTTGTGATGGATTTTCCATCAAAGATATGGTGCACTTTATCTTCTTCTGTAAGCACTTGTCCCCTATTCGTAAAAAATTCATTATCCCCCTTATTAAGGGTAAAGGTTTTTGGCAGGTTAAACCTGCTCTTCTATATTTACAATTGCTGGGTTCTACTTGGGAGATATTTAACATTGCCAATTTTTTAGCAATCTCAATGAGATTAAGGAACAAAAATTCCTGGATTTAATATAACAATGGGTAACTTATGAATCGAAATCAAGTGTCTTGTATACCTTTTTAACTCAACTGTAGTGTTTATTGTCATTGTTATTTATATGGTATGTTTGTTATATTTATATGCTTTTATGGTTTTTGCTATGAACCGAATAAAGTAATTCTTGACTGACTGACTGAGTTACACTCGAAACGCGTAAGGCAATTGGAAAGCTGTATTACAACCTGCATACGGAGCATTTCCTTACCTGATGAAATAAAGGCTGGTAACCTGTTGAAGCTCGAGTGCGTCTCGTTTTGAGCTACCATGTTTTGTAAATCTAAAGGCGGACGCTCTTCCGCCGAGACTGCACCACCCCAGGATTGGAAGGGGGCCACGGGTTTGGATACACCATTCTCATGTGTGGGGCTGAAACTTAGGATGGAGGTCATGCAACGATGCGGGGGCCCACAAAGGGCTCAAACGGCAGTGATTAGTGCGCTGAATGGTACTGTGAATGTTTGGGCACTACAGATCCCACAAGTCTCTAAAAAGGCCCGGATTGTGGGTGTGACTTTGTTATATTAGGGAAAGGCTGCCCGCCACAGCACAAACTTTACCAGTAGCCTCTGAGGAAGAGTTACACTCGAAACGCGTAAGGCAATTGGAAAGCTGCATTACAACCTGCATACGGAGCATTTCCTTACCTGATGAAATAAAGGCTGGTAACCTGTTGAAGCTCGAGTGCGTCTCGTTTTGAGCTACCATGTTTTGTATATATATCTATAAAACATTTGTGAATTTTTTTAGAAGCACGGTCACTGGATTTCTTCAGTGATGTCACTGACCATGTCATGAGTGATGTAATATGTGATGTCATCAGCAGTGCATTGCGGGGACGCGAGTTTGAAATGTCCAACAAACTATAACGTCCCTGAAACCTGCGTTTTTTTCACTGAATTTCTAAGGTTTTATAAATGCTAAGCCCTAACCTCTGGGTTTTTTCAGCGAATATGTATATGTGTGTGTGTATATATATATATATATATACCAACAAAGAGTCCCTCTTCTAGGAACACACAGGAGCACTCACGGGTTCTGCAATCCTGAGTGGCACTGTAAGTCGAACATCATTGAAATGTGATCCCTAAGCGTATTTGTTCACTCATAAAACTGATGGATAAAATGCTGATTCTGGGCCTCGGGTTTTATAGCTATGAGCACTTTAACGTGATTTTCTTGTCATGGTAACTTGTCCCCTTCATTTTTCTAGACCATGGTTAGTGTGCCGATGAAGACTCAGGTTGGCCCAAGCGCCATACAAGTGCAGAGAGCAGCATCCTCTCTGATGGGCCCCGGAAGCATCACCGTGACTGGAATCAGCACTGTGCCCAGCACAACCAAATCAGCCACAAATTCCCCGCCTGGCAACACTTCTGCAGTTCTCCGGAACCTCACAGGCCAGAATCTTCTCAAACAGGTGGGGAACTACACAGATGTGCAATCACTCTGTTTCAGATAATGTTAAACAGTGTACTTGTATGACCTCTTTTTTGATGCTGCGTCCATGCAGTAATGTATAATATGTTGCAGATTCTAATTCACATGTGAGTGCACAAGTGTTATATTAACACTTTAAAGCACACAGTTTGCTACTTGTTTTACCTAGGTATTTTAGGGTTCCCACAGTCTGAGTCATCCAGTGATGATTTGTTCTGGGTATCGTGCTGTGATCCGTCCTTGTTATGGTGAATGAGCTGTGTGCGGGTTTGTTTTGAGCTTCTTGCCTATTTTTAAAGGGAGTCTTCTACCTTTGTTTCTGGCTCTTTGGAGATTTTAGAAAAAAAATATTCTGTCCTCATTCTACCATCAGTTTATATCTAACGCAAAGAGTTGCCATATATTTTCCAGCCTGAATAAACTGATGCCCATACTTGTTGAATGTTTCATACTGATCCGGGGACCGACACTTATATCAGCAGTACATAGGACAGTTACGATTCGCTTGCCAGACTAAGAGGGATTCCATCTTCTCTCAAGTGAGATCACCTTACGATCCAAATCTGATTTGCTGACATAGCACATGGACTTGAGTCAGTCTGACATCAATGGTGGATCAGATGCGATCCATTTCTACAGATTTCCCTTCTTCCCATCAGGATCAGGAAAAAAATCAACTTCTCATAATTCCTGCTCACCTTATCACATGATAATAATAGATTAGTCCCAAGTAGGATCAGGTTCTGACTTACCTTGATTTCAAATTCAGCGATGTCCTTTAGAACTTTACTTACATCTTTCCAGAAGGGCATTAGTATTGGGCAGTCTACCAACATACGCTTATAATCGGCTTCTGGCCAACCGCACCTCCCACTTCTTAGGATCTCGTGCATGAATTTGGCCAGTTTCAAAGGTATCTGATAAGCTCTATGAAGAGCGAAGAAGTGATTCCTTTTTAATGATGCAGGTTTTACTGTTGAATAAAGTAGACTCAGAGATACTTGCCATAATTATTCTTTCGCAAGCTCTGACAAGTCTTTTTCCTATATCCTGTCAACTTCTTATCTTTTTTTCAGCAACCATATCCTAGTACCATGTGGAGAAATCTTTCTTAAGTTGCCTATTATCCTCCAAATGATCAATAAAATCCCCTTGGGTCCAGTGATTTGACTCTGAAAGCTTTTGCGATGCCCACCATTAGCAGACCCGGAGACATTTTAATTTTATAGATTCCCCCTTAGATAGATCAGTGGATGCCTGCCAGGCATTAGGAGCTGTTTCGCTCCTTAGTTCCCCCAGGTGCTACAGTTCCCATTACAGAGAGTGTGACTGAGCTTGCCTTGAAGGTCCTGGGAGAATCCTAAATAGGTGCCGGGTATTCATAATAGGGTATCTCAAAGATTTTTCTCCAATAGACCCACAGCTTAACAACTGTGAGAAATACCTTCTGTCTTACTCGTTCGAAAAATTTCAGGTCCCGAATTTTCAAATCCGACATTTGCAAGCACAGCCATATACAATCGCTTCATATAGACATATAGAATTCATATGGTTTCCTTGCTAGGACACGAACGTTCTTGAACTCAATAGCATAACGATATATGCAGAAATAGTAGAGTCCAGCCCCCTTGTTTTAAATTCTTTCTTAGCTTTTCCAGGATATCCTAGCCCCTTTGAATGACCAAAAAAACAGCTTACCCTTCCTTGCAGTTTCTGTATCTGTTTTTCGTAGAATGTCGATGGTATAGTGTTATACAAAAAGTTAACTTTGGGAAAAATCAACATCCTAATAATATTTACCCTCCAGTGGACACCTAATGGCTGGTTGTCACATCTTCTGAGAAGGGCCTCTATATCTTTACCAATCTTACACAGGTTTTTTTCTTGGTCGATTGTCCAGATTCTGTGTTATTGGGACACCTAAATATTCAATTTTCATCTAGCTTGCCCATGTCATACCCTTTCCCTGTTTATTGCGTAACCTAATATTCTCCTAAACTCTTCAGCATGCTGTTCGAGTTTTGGAATGAAATGCTTATGTTCAGAAGTATACAAAATTATATTGTCTCCATATAATGCAATTTTAGTCGGTAGATCTGGAGCTTCAACAGAAGCATGGACTGATCTAGACGGATCATCTGAGCAAAAGGCTCAACATACAGATCAAAGAGTACCATCAAAAGCGCACACCTCTGCCTAGTGCCTCTAGATATCTGAAAGAAATACGTAGTGATAGATTCCTTACAATTACTTCCAGGAGTCAGACTAGATCTGGAAAGTGTTTGTCAGCAGTACCCCTGTTCGTCAGTAGGCGTCGTCGTGCTTCTCTGCGTGCGTCGTTGGCGCCGAGATGATGTCGCTGGAGCTACTTAGACGCGCCCATGCTCGATGACATCAGTTCTTTCATTTTCCGCGCCAGCAAGCGCAGATCCGGGAAGAGCAAGTACCACCAGTCACTTTTTGACTGAGTTTTTACGAGGCCCTTTGTCTCAATTTCTTCGAGTTGATCGACTCCTGGTGTCGTAGGGATGCCCGACTTTAAGAACTGTGGGGATTGTCACCGCATGGTGACGGACCCACACCGCGCGTGTCTCTACTGCCAGGGGCGCGACCACGACTCCAAGTCGTGCCCCGACTGCCGGGCCATTGCGCCAAAGACTTTGCGGGAGCGGTCCGGAAAGTTGCTGGAAGTCCAGCAGTCGGCTCTGCGCCACTCAAGGTCCCGGTCCCGTGGGACCGGTCGCGGAGCCGTCACCATTGTTCCTCTGGATCTAAGTCTTCGCACTCGGGTCTTATAAGTCGAAGCACTCCAAAAAGAAGTCGAAGAAGCGTCGTCGCTCCTCGACTTCCCCTCACCCGATGCAGCTGAGGGTGCAGGTGGTGCCACCCCCGCGGCTCCAGCGGAGCCTGCGACGTCGCCACCGGCCTACTCACCCTTTCCGGGTCCGTCGGCGACGCCTGTTCAGGTGCAAGAGTTTCTTGCTGCCATGGCCCGACTCTTTGGGCCATCTGGCCCCCCCAGTGTGCCTACGGGCCCTGTGGGCCCGACCGGGGGTCCTGTCCCTCCATCGCTGGCGGCTCCGGCCCCGGTGCCGCAGGACCCTTGAGATCGGACCCCAGTCGACGCCGGTTGACCTTGTAACACCTCCACCGACGTCGACCCCACTGGCACCACCTCCGACGTCTCCCGCTCCTCATGATGACGTCGTCCCCAGTTTCAGCCCTGCACCGCACACCGTGCTCGGAGGAAGGGGAGAACTGGGAGGGGTCTGAGGACCCTCTCACACAACATTGTGATTATGATCCGGACTGGTTGGAGGATTTGGGGGATGCCAGTGGTCTTGACACCTCACCTGACCTTGGCAAGCTGGCTCCTCCTACCGTGGCTATGGAGGAGGGAGCCAGTTACAAAGGGGTAGTACGTAGGGTAGCCGAGGCCCTCCACCTCGAACTCCCTACGGTGGTCGTCAGGACTAACCTCCTGACAGAAGTGCTTCAGCCGGCGGCAACCTCTTCGGAGCCCTTGCTGCCTTTTAATGACGCACTTTCTGACGTCCTTTTGGGAACTTCCTTTCAGGCCCAACACAGGGGCTCCTGTGGACAGGAACGTGGCCCGCCGCCATAACCGGCTCCGGGCGACCCCCTTTTTCTCTCCCAACACCCCACTCCCGAGAGCTTGGTTGTCCAAGCCTCTGCTTCCCAGAGCGCGCTTCCTTCTGCACCCCCGGATAGGGAATCCAAGAAGCTGGAGCAGATTGGCAAGAAGCTGTTTTCTTCTGCCAGCTTAGGGCTGCGGCCGGTGCTGCCCAACTGTCCGGAAGGAGAAGTTCAAGATGCTCACACTTGCTCAGGTCTTGTCTGCCCTAGACCCGCAAGACTTGATGGTAGCGTTGGACTTGCAGGACGTTTACTTTCATATCCCCGTCCTGCCGGCCCACCGGCGTTGCCTGCGGTTCACGGTAGGCCATGAGCACTTTCAGTTCACTGTGCTCCCCTTTGGCCTTACCAGCGCCCCTCGGGTGTTCACGAAAGTGATGGCGGTGGTCGCAGCTCATCTGCGCAGATCAGGGGTTCCAGTCTTCCCCTATCTCGACGACTGGTTGTTGAAGGCAGGTTCGCCCCAGGCAGTCGTCTCCAACGTCCAGACTATGGCCGACCTCCTGCATTTGTAGGGGTTCTCCATCAACGTGCCGAAGTCGCACCTGACTCCCTCTCAGAAGCTCCTCTGCATTGGAGCGGTTCTGGACTCAGTTTCAGGTTTATCCTCCCGAGCAGCAAGTTAGGGACATTCAGGCGATGATTCCGATCTTTCAGCCTCTATCCCGTGTTTCGGTCAGGACGACCCTCCGGCTACTGGGCCTGATGGATTCCTGCATCCTTTTAGTGGATCATGCCAGATGGCATATGCGGGCTCTGCAGTGGGACCTGAAGTTCCAGTGGGCACAGCATCAGGGCAAC
Organism: Triturus cristatus; assembly: GCF_964204655.1. Lineage (NCBI taxonomy): Eukaryota > Metazoa > Chordata > Amphibia > Caudata > Salamandridae > Triturus > Triturus cristatus. The sequence continues at coordinate 28,689,735 of NC_140584.1, read as the reverse complement.
CTGTCCGATCACGTCCAGACCTCGGAGGGCACTGCGCGACAATTGCAGTGGTGGCTCACGAATCGCGTTTGGGTCAATGGCAGATCCCTCTCCCTTCCCCAACCGGAACACACAGTTGTGACGGATGCGTCCCTTGTGGGCTCGGGCAGCCCATGGGAGAGGCGGAGAACAGAGGACTCTGGTCTCCGGCGGAGTTCTGGATCCATATCAACCTTCTGGAGCTTCGGGCGATCCAACATGCACTGAAGGCATTTTTTCCCTCTGTCAAGGGGAAAGTAGTGCAGGTGTTCACAGACAACACCACCGCCATGTGGTACTGCAACAAACAGGGCGGGGTGGGGTTGTGGACCCTATGTCAGGAGGATTGCGCCTCTGGACATGGCTGGAACATCAGGGCATTTCCCTGGTGGTTCAACACTTGACAGGTTCTCTGAATGCCAGGGCGGACAAACTCAGCCACCGGTGCATGATGGATCACGAATGGCGTCTGAACTCGGATGTGGCGCGAGGTCTCTTTCAGCAGTGGGGAGAGCCTTGGTTAGATCTGTTCGCCACAGAAGAGAACACACAATGTCATCAGTTCTGCGCGTTGGAATTTCCAAGGCGGCACTCGCTAGGCGACACTTTTCGTTTCGAGTGGAGTTGCGGTCTACTATATGCCTTTCCACCGATACCACTTCTACCCACAGTGCTTAAGAAGATCAAGCGCGACTGGGCCCAAGTCATTCTTGTGGTTTTGGACTGGGCTCGAAGAGTATGGTATCCCGAGCTACTTAGCATGGCTATCGATCCCCCGATCCGACTGCCTCTGTGGGAGGATCTTCTGTCGCAGCAGAGGTTACAGTCCTCCACCCGAACCTATCCAGCCTCCACCTCCTTGCGTGGAGATTGAGGGGTAGCAGTTGACGTCTTTTGACCTGCCTCCCGAAGTTTGTGATGTAATCTTGGCAGCCAGGCGGCCCTCCACTAAGACGGTGTTCACCTGCAGGTGGTATAAGTTTGTGGCATGGTGCACAGCAAAAGCTGTGGATCCCCTTTCTGCTCCTCTTTCAGAGGTCCTTCTATGCCTCCTTTCTTTGGCCCAGCAGGGCTCTGCTCTGGGCACTATCAAGGGCCATCTTTTGGCCATTTCAGCCTTTTTACGGCTTCCAGATCAACCTTACCTTTTCAAGTCCTGGGTTGTAAATAGATTCTTGAAAGGCATTACTCATCTTTTCCCTCCTGTTCCCTTCATAATGCCTCAGTTGGACTTGAATCTGGTTCTGACATATCTGATGTGTGCTCCTACTGTCCTCTTTGTCTTCTCACTTTAAAGACAGCTTACCTGGTGGCCATCACCTCTGCTAGAAGAGTGAGTGATCTCCAGGCTCATTCTTCTAAACCTCCTTTTCTGTCTGTCCATCCGGACAAAGTGGTTCTAAGGACTCGTCCATCTTTTCTGCCGAAGGTTGTCACTGCCTTTCATATCGGGCAGACCATTGCTTTGCCCACCTTCTTTCCGCGTCCCTCAAAAGAGGAAGAGAGACTCCACTGTTTGGACCCAAAACGCACGCTCTCATTCTACCTGAACCGCACACAACAGTTCCAGGTGGATGACCAGCTCTTTGTTGGCTATGTGGGCGCCAAGAAAGGTCGGGTCGTGCACAAGCGGACCATCTCTCAGTGGGTCGTTCTGTGCATAAAGGCTTGTTATTCTTTGGCTAAAAAGGAGCCTCCGGTGGGGCTGTGAGCTCATTCTACCAGGGCGACAGCAGCCACTACTGCTTTGGGACGGGGAGTTCCCTTGCATGACATCTGTCAGGCAGCTACGTGGACCTCTATGCACACGTTTACCAAGCATTACTGCCTGGACAGCCAAGAGAGGCGCTTCTTTGAGCGTTTAGTTCTCCAGGACTTTCTGGTGTGATCTTGGTTCGCAGACCCACCACTGGGGTTGGTACAGCTGGGGTACCTATTCTAAGGTAAGGAATCTATCACTAGGTGTTTCTTTCAGATGCACAAGTTACTTACCTTTGGTAATGATATATCTGTAAGAAACAGTAGTGATAGATTCCTTACCGACCCACCCATCCTCCCCGTTCTGCAAACTGATTTCTAGGGTTAAGGTCATCCCTTTCAGGGCCCTAGTTTCATGGCACCAGTGGTTAGTTTCTTGCATGACTCTGCGTTCCTGGTGCGGAAAGTCGTGTAAAGAACTGACGGCGTGCGTCTAAGTAGTCCAGCGACGTCATCTCGGTGCCGACGACGCACGCGGAGCCGCACGACGCCTACCGAGGCGCAGGGGTACTGCTGCCGAAAACTTTCTGGATCCAGTTGGACGCCTGGGGGTAATTCTAAGGTAAAGAATCTATCACTACTAATGTTTCTTACAGATATATCGTTACTGAAGGTAAGTAACTTGTGCATAAAGTATGTTGCAGTAAGATCATCCTTAATCAGTATCTTGGCTGCGGTTGCCTTATATAGGGTTAGTATTGTCTTGATGACATTGCTCTTAAAGCTATAGTTTGGCAAAACGTCCCATAGATAGACCCAATTTACTCTGTTGAATGCCTTTGTGTCATCAACAGTGGTGATCGTCAGGGAGAGTTTGAAAGTCTCATCCATATCTATGGACTCTATGAGAAGATGGGTCAACTCATGGAGCTGTCTGCCAGGGATGAATCCGTTCTAGTAACGATGAATGATTTTATATATAATATTCAACAACCTTTGAACCAGAGAACTTGGTGGTTCAAGCCTCTACTTCCCACGTAACTCCTGGTGCATTCCCTACAGACCCCTGGATAGGGAATCCATGAGGCTGGACACCTTAGGGAGTAAGATGTTGTCTTCCCCCAACTTGGCACTGCAGTCCATGAACACCGTGGGCCGCCTTTTGGGCAGTTACTCCCATTCTTTATAGGACTTGGTTGACGAGTGCTGCCCATGGTTCCAGGGAGGCCCAGGTTATACTCTCATAGGCTGTTGCCAAGGGTAGAGACGCAGCTAAGTTCACAATCTGATGTGCCCATGTCAGTCTAATCCCAGAAGTTGTTTCCACAGGCAGGCAGAGGTACACAGAATGGCAAAGAAAGAAAGTGCCCACTTTTTAAAAGTGGTATTTTCCAACACACAATTTAAAAACCATTTTAACCTAAAGTTGTTATTTTTATATCCCGAGTTCAGGGAACCTAAACTCCAAATTTCTATCTCTTCCCAATTTATAGTAACACTTGTAAAATGTTGCAAGACTGCTCCAATGATAACCTATGGGAGAGGCAGCCTTTCAATAGTGAAAAGCAAAATTGGCAGTATTTCACCATCAGGACATGTAAAACACGCTAAGACATGTTCTTACCTTTTACAAACACTGCACCTTGCCCATGGGGCTACCTTGGGCCTACTTTAGTGTGACGTACATGTTAGAAAAGGGAAGGTTAGGGTCTGGTAAGTGGGTGCACTTGCCAGGTCGACATGGCAGTTAAAAACTGCGCACGCATACACTGCAGTGGCGTGTCTGAGACACATTTGAAAGGCAACTGGTGTGGGTGGCACAACCAGTGCTGCAGGCCCACGAGTAGCGTTTGATTTACTGGCCTTGGGCACACACAGTGCACTTTATTAGGGGTATACCAGTAAAGCAAATATACCAATCATGGGAAACCAATCCCAACACACTTCACAGTAGCAGCACTTGCACTTTAGCACTGGGTAGCTGTGAAAAAGTGTGCAGAGACACTAAACCAGCAAAACGAAGTCCAGCATACCATCAAAACAGAAGGCCGGAAAGCAAAAAGACAAGGGAAAACACGCCAAAAGGTGCCAGGTCTAACACATGTCACCTCCATCTGAAAGTAGGGAGAACTACCCACCCACGTTGGAGTTTTCTTCACTAAGGTGGAAGAACCTGGACAGACCATCAGCATTAGCGTGTTATATGCCAGGGCGGTGTTACATCATAAAGTCCATTCCCTGTAGGGTGATGGACCACCTCAACAGTTTTGGATTCTCACCCCTCATCTGCATTAACCATCTGAGGGGCCTTTGGTCTGTCTGAGCCACGAAGTGAGCCCCAAACAAGTAGGGTCTTAGCTTTTTAAGTGCCCAGGCCACAGCAAAAGCTTCAAGCTCAGTTGCACTCCACCTCTGTTTCCTGGGGAGTAGTCTTCTGCTCAGGAAGACTGCTGGCTGGTCTAGGCCCTATTTGTTCAGTTGTGGGAGCATCGATCCCACACCATGCTGTGAAGCAGCTGTCTGCACAACAAATTATTTGGAGAAGTTCGGTGCCTTGAGCAAGTGCGCCGTGCACATGGCTGCCTTCAGGGCATCAAAAGCGGTCTGATGGGCATCAGTACAGATGACTTTCCTTGGCTGATTCCTGGAAGTCAGCTCAGTCAAAGTGGCAACAATGGTGCTATAGACCTTGACAAGTCTCCTATAATATCCAGTGAGACCTAAAAAGGCTCTCACCTCTGTCTGGGTCTAGGGTTAGCTCCCAAGCCAAAATGCTGTCACTTAGGTTGTATAGGCACCACCTAGCCACTTTCTACCTGGTGCACTAAGTACACCACAGACCCCTGACCTACCTAGCACTTGCTAACCTTGATAGTGAGGCCTGCCTTCTGCAGAGCCTTCAGCACTTCCCAGAGATGGTGCAAGTGATCTTTGCAGCAGGAACTGAACACTGCGATGTTATCCAGGTAGGCAGCACTGAAATCCTCCAGTCCAGCCTACACCTATTTGACCAACCTCTTAAAGGTGGCCGGGGCATTCTTCAGCCCAAAGGACATCACCCTGAACTGGTAGTGCCCCTCTGGCATTGAGAATGCTGACCTCTCCTTGGCCCCATTAGTCAGGGCAATCTCCCAGCACACAGACGTTAAATAAACGTATTAAGGAACGTGGTAGCTCCCAACAGATCTATGAGCTAATCGACTCTGGGGATGGGTTGTGCGTCAGTCCTTGTGACGGCATTGAGCCACAGTAGTCTATGCAGAAACAAAGTTCCTGAGTGGCGCCGGGTCCAAAAGGCTTTGGGACCAAGACCACTGGGCTTGCCCAAGGATTGTTGGAGGGCTCTATCACCCCTAGTGCAAACATCTTCAAAACCTCTTTGACCCTGTCAATCAATCCGTACATTTTGTGCTTTACAGGAGGATTGTCCCTAGTGTGCACATCATGGGTACTCCAGTAGGTGACACCTGGAGTTATGGAGACCAGTATGGCACACTGCCCCAACAGCTGGTGACAGTTATGCTGCTGCACCGGGGTTAGTGTAGGGGAGAGGTTCACACCTTCCACTAACCCATCTTGCACCTTGGCAGACAGGAGGTCAGGGAGAGGTTCTCTCTCCTCTTCCACCCCATCATCTGTTGCCAGGAGCATGCTTACCAGGGGCGGTTCCTCTATGGGAGCGTTAGGGGTGTTGCCTCCCTGTATTTGTTACTTCCCACACCCATATTAAATGTAAAAACAAATGTTCTCTGCCTCGCAGCAGCAGTGCCTTTTATTTTGTCTCATGTAGTAAATTGCCATGTCGGTTTGGACAGGTGCCTTTCACCGTCCAAACCCTCATGCGCACTTGCAAGGCGGACTCTTACCTACAATTAGTGAGTTGGGGTGAGGGAAATCACAGCTGCAGCCCTTTTGGTCTTCTATGGAGCGTTGAGTGTGCCTGACCTAGCCAATCCTGGGGCTGTTCAACCACCTCTGGATTGGCTCAGATGGTGTGGGCAGGCCCCTTCTAGTCCTGCTCTGAACACAAGGCATCATGGGTGGGAGGCACAGGATATGGCCAATCACTGTTCAGCTTTATTATAAAGCTCTGCAGTGATTTGGCATTATCTGTCCCTTGCTCTCTTCCCGCCCAGCGCCATTAACGGCATTGTGCACAACGTAGTGGCAAGAGATATTCCCTTCTAACCTCGCACCCCACGTAGCCATTGTCTTCCAGCTCCTGCTGTGGATGGCTGCTGTCACGCCGTCCCGTCAGCACTCGTGTTGGAAATGAAATAATGGGAAGTAAAATTAAATGATGAGGTCAGAGCCACCGTCAGGTGCACACCTTTGAATGTCTACTCCCCCCTTCCTCTGCCACCCCTCTTCTGAGCCTCTAACCACCCTATGAATGTTTACCTTGTCTTTACTTCCTCAACCCCAAACCTTCCTTCCTTTTCCTTCTCTCTCAGCTCAGCTCTCCTTTCCTCTTCCTTTCTTCTCCGCATCTCCCCCCCTCATCCTTTCATTTGCTGCTCCTCTCCCCAAAAGAAAGAGGTAACAAGAAAATCCAGCCCTCCCAACATGGAAGTCTGAGCCGCCTCCTCACCTCTGTACTGTACAGTAGGCTTCAGGTAAGGTATCAATGCCTCTTCCACCTTTTGCTGGCCACCAACAAGCACAATCAGATCCTCCGAGGCAGCGCACCAACTGTCTCCTCATCTCTTGGGCAGCTAAACGCAGCCAAGGCGAGGACCACCTGTCTGCAGCGGGATCCATTTTAGCATCTCCCAGGCTCCGACCACTCCTGCCCACCACCCGCGATCTCCAGAGGGCTTAACCACAACACGCCACACTCAGACCCCGCCTCCCTTCCTGCCTGGCCTCCATCAGGCATGTGCTAACGGTTGGAAGCGAGCCGGAGCTCTGAGCGAGTAACAGACAACGAAAAGCCGAGCGGCCAGCCCCGGGAGCTATTGGCTATCAGAGCTATCAAAGTCGAGGAGCTGGGTTACCGCTGAACGCGGATTCGGACGCAGCATCAGTATCAGAAGCGGCTGCGGTTGAGGCAGTGGAGAAGCAGACGCGTTGAAGGCCAAGGTAAAAAGCGGAGAGCGCGGTCGCCATTAGCTCTGACCGTGAAATGCAGTGCCCAGGTGCGCCGCGGAGGCGGCCCAACTAGGTGGGGTGCGGCTTGCTGCGTCCAGTGTGCCCTGCTCTCCTGCTTCCCTATCGCTTTAACTTTGCCTCACCTTGCCTTGCCTTACCTCCTTCTCCTCTGTGCCGCCCTCAGCTGCACTCAGCCGCATTCAGCTTCTGTAGCTTCTGTACCTTGTGAGAAAGTGCCCTCTTTCTTGCATGGTATGCCCCACTTTTTGCTGAATTGCTGATGTGCTTTGAGTGTGCCCTGGGCTCATGCCACTCAGGTACCCAGGGCCTGTGTTCCTTCCCTAAAACTGCATTGAAGCCTAAACCCAATTGGCATCTCTGGCCACATGTCAGCCCCTGGTAAATGGTACCATAACTACCCAGGGCACTGTGACCAGAGAAGGCCCCTAAGGGCTGCAGCACTTATTGTGCCACCCTTGGAGGCCCTGTACCCTGACACACACACACTGCCTTTGCAGGCTGAGTGTCTGGGTGCAGAACAAAACAAGAGTCCACATGACACACATCCCTGTGTGCCATGACCACAAACCACTGCCCTGGCATACATCAGTCACCCCTCTAGCTGGGTGCCCTATGCCAGTGGTGAGGGTACAGGTGCATGAGCCCTGTACCCCTACAGTGCCCAGGTCCATTCCTGGGCCCTGTTAGTGCAGTGCTGCCATTAGAGTATATGGTGCTGGGAGGTTGTCATTACGAACTCCACAGCACCATAATGGCTACACTGAAGATTGGGAAGTTTGGTATCAAACTTCTCAGCACATTAAACCCACACTGATGCCAGTGTGGGATTTAATGTAAAATGCACCACAGAGGCATCTTAAAGATGCCCCCTGAAAAACGGCCAACTACCAGTGACCTGACGGAATGGCTGCGCAGGCTGCCACCACCAGACATGTTTCTGGACCCCTGGGTCGAGAGCCTGCTGCTCTCGGGGGCCTGAAACAATGCACATCCTGGGACGAGGTGCCAAGCCTCCTCCCCCAGGATGGGCAGGGTTCACGAAGGAGAAGTTTCAAAGGCATGCCGCCTTTGTGAGCCTCTCCAGACCATTTGCTGCTTTCAGCAACTGGTCCCCACTGGTTCCACCCCCTACTTTGGGCGGGAGAACCGGCGGGAAAAACAAGTGAGGAAGAGAGGTGTGCCCACCTCTGTCAACTCCACCCCTAAGGTGGGGGAGGCAAGGTGAAGCACAACCTCGAGTCCCTGCCATCTTGAGGATGGGGGGACCCAACCAACCAGGGACAACCTCCTGCCCCCCCCCCCCACTGGAGAGTGGCAGAATAGGGGGTTTACCCACCCCATGAAAGGGACCCATTGGTCCCTGCCCTTTACCTACCTGTAACGCCCCTAAATGTAGTATTTAGGGGCACCCTGAACCTTCCTTCCTCAGATCCAGCAACCACAAAAAAAGAAGAAGGAGGACGAGAAGCTGTGCAGAGCTAACAAGAGGACGATGCCCACTGACTTGGCCCAAGCCCTACAGGCCTGTCTCCCTTCGAATCTGCTCCTGCAAAATCCCGGCGTATCCAGCGGCCAGCAACCTCAAAAACCCCGGAGGACCTGCCTGCATTCACTTTCCAAGTTGCTTCTCCCGTGAACACCGGACATGTTTGAACTGCTGCTTCTGGTGCCAGCCAGAAACCGCGAATCCAGCCCACTCTGCACCTTCCGAGCCCGGCCTGAGCTTGAGTGGAAAAACACCACGAGGAGGTACCCCCGGCGATCCTGACCCTAGATCCGGCGACCCCTGACGTGCCTCAAACCTCTAGACGACGCCTGCAGCCTCAATCCAGAGGACCCCCCCTACCGCGACCAGAGCGGGTAAGAAAATCCAACGTCCCAAGGCATCCCTGCACCCGACGCCCCACGGCCTTGTGTGCCCAACCCAGCGGTGCCTAACCAACCCTCAACATCCCAACTTACCCCTCGAAGTGGTGTTCACTCCTGGAAGATTCTCGTCCCCGAGCCTGCAGTGTTTCTTTATCCTGCAGAATCTCCATTGAAATCAACAGGTCCCCCGACCTCAAAACAGCACCCTGCACCCGGCCGCCCTAGTGCCGCTGAGGGTGCCCCTTTTGTGCTAACCTGGTCCCCAACTTGCCCTGAGCTTAACCCTAGGAGCTTGGCTCCCACAACCCCGTGGCCTGCTTGCCAGCAGCCACCAACCGGAGCCCCCCTATCCTCCATAGGATAACATAGAGCCTCAACACTGTGCACCCGGCCGCCCTAGTGCCACTGGGGGTGCAACAACAGTGCATCACTGACCCTGGGAGACCCCTGAGTCTAACCCCAGAACCCTAACTTCAAAGACTGAATACTTACCTCGAAACCGATAACGTGTTTTCCTCATAGGATAACATTAACTCTTTTTCTCAAAAAAAGTTTCTGTGTCGACTTTTGAAAACTAAAAATATTCCTTAAAAATGGCACAAATAACCTAACAGAATTTTCTCAACTGTTTGCAGGGAAGGTCCCAGTGCTGAACCCAGGTGTCCAGCACTGAGTAAGAAAAGCAACTAAAAAGTAACTTACCTGTGAATTGAATTTCCTTCCATAGGATAACATTGGGGTTTTTTTTGTGAAAAAGTTTCTAAGTCAACTTTTGAAATACAAGAATATTCTTTGAAAATCGTACAAACTGCAAAAACATAATTACTTACCTGTTTTAAGTTGATGTCCCAGTGCTGAATCTAGGAGTCCAGTACTGGATTACAAAAGTAACGCAAAAGTAACTTACCTGCTAAGTGAATTTCTTCCCATAGGATAAAATTGGTGATTCTATGAGAAAAAGTTTTGCAGTGTCAACTTTTAAAATACAATAATATTCTTTAAAAATCATACCTCTAACTAAAACGAATTTACTAAACTGTTTTCTGGAAATGTCCCAGTGCCGAATCTAGGATCCAGCCCTGTGTTAGCAAAAGTAATCTGAAAAGGAATTAATAGCATTTTTCTTAAAAAGCCCATTAATTCGAATGTACTATAACTGCTAAGTGTTGCAAACTGCTTACTTAAACTGTAGCCAAAATCAGTACAAGTTATACTGCAATTTTGAATTGTGTTCATACAAATAATTTACAACTGCAAAGTATTTATATGCTTACCTGTGCCAGGCTTGCTTGGTTCTAGAAATAAAACAACAGTATATTTTTTATACAAAAACAATTGGCCTAGATTTCAGTTCTTGAGTGTGTGAATTCATTTGCTGTCTAATTGTGTACATCAAATGCTTAACACTGTCCACTGATACTGCCTTACTACTCGACCAAGCTACCACTTTAGAGAGTAAGGATCTATCTAACTTTAACCTCTGCCAAACCTATGGAGACCTTGGACTCTATACACACTGTACCTTACTTTGGTGCAGTATATATAGAGCCAGTTTCTTACATTGCTCCAATGCCATTATTGATGATCCAGGCAGTTCAGTTTTCAAAGGAGGGATCTGTTAAACAGTTGTTTTTAGATCTGATATTAGGTCCCCGATCATAGATGGAAAGGTTAGTAGCTTGTGTACGATCGGTAAACAGGAGCATGATGATGGTGTTGCGTGAACCACATGAGTCGCTTCCTGACCTCTCTTTATGAGGCCATTAAGATCTGCTATCTTTCAGTCAATTCGGCGGCCGAGTGCAGTGTTGAGGCCCAATGTTATCCTATGGAGGATAGGGGGGCTCCGGTTGGTGGCTGCTGGCAAGCAGGCCATTGGTTTGTGGGAGCAAAGCTCCTAGGGTTAAGCTCAGGGCATGTTGGGGACTAAGTTAGCACAAAAGGAGCACCCTCAGCGGCACTAGGGCGGCCGGGTGCAAGGTGCTGTTTTGAGGGTGGTTGCCCTGTTGATTTCAATGGAGATTCTCCGGGACAAAAAAACACTGCAGGCTCGGGGACGAGGATCTTCCAGGAGTGAACACTACTTTGAGGGGTAAGTTGGGATGTAGAGTTTTGGTTAGGCACCATCTGGGTTGGGCACACAAGGCTGTAGGGCATCGGGTGCAGGGGTGCCTTGGGACGTCGGATTTTCTTACTTGTTCTGGTCGCGGTAGAGGGCTCCCTCTGGATTGAGGCTGCAGGCGTTGTCAGGAGGCTTGAGGCAGGTCAGGGGTCGCCGGATCTTGGGTCAGGATCACCGGGGGGACTTCCTCTTGGTATTTGTCCGCTCGGGCCGGTTTCGACGGGTGCAGAGTGTGCGGGATTCGCGGTTCCTGGCTGGCACCAGAAGCTGCAGTTCAAACATGTCCGGTGTTCACAGGAGAAACAGCTTGGAAAGTGAAGGCAGGCAGGTCCTCCGGGGTTTTTGAGGTTGCTGGCTGCTGGACACACCGGGATTTCGCAGGAGCAGGTTCGAGGGGAGACAGGCCTGTAGGGCTGGGTCCAAGTCAGGGGGCGTCGTCCTCTTGTTAGCACTGCACGGCTTTTCGTCCTTCTTCTTCTCTTCTTTTCTTGTGGTTGCTGGATCTGAGGAATGTAGGTTCAGGGTGCCCCTAAATCAATTTAGGGGCATTACAGGTAGGTAAAGGGCAGGGACCAATGGGCCCCTTCCCTGGGGTGGGTACACCCCGTATTCTGCCACTCTCCAGTGGGAACGGGGCAGGAGCCTGTCCCTGGTTGACTGGGTCCCCCCATCCTCAAGATGGCGGGGACTCTAGGTTGTGCTTCACCTCGCCTCCCCCACCTTAGGGGTGGAGTTGGCAGAGGTGGGCACACCTGTCTTCCTCACTTTTGTTTCCCGCCAGTTCTCCCGCCCAACGTGGGGGGTAGAACCAGTGGGGACCAGTTGCTGAGTATAGCAAGTGGTCTGGAGAAGCCCACAAAGGCTGCAGGCCTTTGAAGCTTCCCCTGTCCATCCTGGTGGAGGGGACCTAGCACCTCGTCCCCGGATGTGCATTGTTGCAGGCCCTCGAGAGCGGATGGCTCTCGACCCAGGGGTCCAGCAGCATGTCTGGTGGGTGGCAGCCTAAGCGGCCACTCAGTCGTGACACTGGTTGTGGGTCGAGTTCACGGGCCATTTCTAAAATGCCCTGTCGTGCGTTTTACAGTGAAACCCACACTGGCATCAGTGTGGGTACAATGTGGGTACAATGTGCTGAGAAGTTTGATACCAAACTTCCCAGTCTACAGTGTGTCCATCATGATACTGTGGAGTTCGTAATGACAAACTCCCAGCACCATATACTCTGTAATGGTACACTGTACTTACAATGTCTGAGAATGGACTCAGACACTGTAGGGGCACAGGGCTCATGTCTCAGTCCCCTCACCGTTGGCATAGTGCACCCAGCTTAAGGGGTGACTGACCTAGGCCAGGGCAGTTGTTGGTAGGCATGGCCATGGTGTCATGTTGACTCCTCACTTTTGATCTGCACCAAGATTCGCAGCCTGCAAGGGAGTGTGTTTGTGAAAAGGTACAGGGCCCCTAAGGGTGGCACAATTGGTGCGGCAGCCCTTAGGAGCCTTCTCCGGTCACAGTGCCCTGGGTACACGGGGTACCATTTACCAGGGACCTACCTGTGGCCAGAGTTGCCAATTGGGTTTTGTTTTGGGGAACGAACCCAGGCCCTGGGGTCCTGATTGGCAGGCCCCAGAGCACATCAAATCAAAGAGCATCAGTAGTCTGGCAACAAAAAAAAAGGGGGGGGGGGGGTGTAGTACAACAGAAACACACTTTCTCACAAGCAATCAAAAGCAGAACGGGCAGTAAATAGTAACTCCCTTCTGGCGGGTAGGGAAGTCCTATTACCATCATCCGAGAGTACAGTAACTGAATCCATGGATCACTTACCAGCAGCTTGTGTAACTACAGCTAAATGTGTAGCAACCAATGCCCAAACCACTGGTAAAACTCGTAGGAAGAAAAAAAGGAAGGGAAGAAACAGGCTTCTAACCAACGGAAGATCCTGTAAAGAATTGCAACCACATCTATCCCCAACAGTAACCTTCCGCAGTCCAAACGTCGCAGACGCAAATCAACTTCTGATCTCACATCTGCCCGAAGACCTTGAAGGTCTTTCTTCGACATCCATCGTAGTCTCGGCAGAGGCTTCGGCTTCACCTTTGAGAGACACATCTCAGAAACCTCCACCCAGTGATAGCAAGCAGGGACTCCCTCAAGAAAAAATAACTCAAACTTTACATAATTCTGATTCAACAACGATCATTAAAACCGAACAAACTCCAATTACAGAAATCTGCAACAACACCCGGATTAGCAATGTGGAGTTACCACAGCAGTCAACAAGAGGAATAACAAGCTGCAGTGTTTTCCGCATAGTTATAGATCTGCTGCAATTTGCCACATAATCTACAATCTACTGCATAAACTGCAGATTTCACCAAAAATGGTTTTCTAGCTCAAACATATCATTATTTAAAAACCACGATTCCATGCTCAAACATACCAAACGTTATTCAAAAACCACGATTCCATGCAATGGCAGATCTCTTGCAAACCTCAATAACCGCTCAGATGCCTACTGCTGGATTCAGGTGTTAAACTCGTACTAATGAAGTAAACCTTTGCCCTCACAGCATTAATGGTACGGTGTATGGAATATGATGCTTCATTAAGCTGCATACTTTGCCTTTTTTTGTCATGATTTTCCAAACCCTGCTGCATTATTTGGCCCTTCACTTCTGCATAATTCCAGGAGCCCTGGATGCACTGCAAAGTATTAAAAGTGACCAGAAAACCTTGGGAGGTTAGTACTGTTATCAAAAAAAAAAACATTTGCAAATCCAAGAGAGCTTTTTCTGCAGAACAAATGGTTTACAACATAAAACAAGCATTGGCATAGCCAATAGGTCTCACCTTTGAGACCTTGCAAGTAAAAAAACAAAAAACAACCTGCAGTATAAGACTTCATGTTTACATTTAGTTCGTATTTAGGATGCAATAAATGTAAACGTGAAGTCTTACACTTCAGTTTTTTTTTTTTTTACTTGCAAGGTCCCAAAGGCAAGACCTATTGGCTATGCCAATGCTTGTTTTATGTTGTAAACCATTTGTTCTGCAGAAAAAGCTCACGCATAACCGATCCATAGGAAAATAAGTTTTTTTAATGTTTCATTTAGGTTTGATTTTTGTAAAGCTGCAGAGCACGGTGCATTTAACGACTGAGTTTACTGCAGAATTGGGTCCATGCTGTTTATTTAACAGTATCTGATTTGCTTGACTCCTGGGACGAGATTAGGATTATTAGTGGGATGCATTTTCATGCATGGCCTAAGGCAGGCAAAATCGATTTTGACTTTTCAGAACGACGTTGTTGTTTGTGCTGCGTTTTTCTTTTTAGGTCTCGCCTAGCGAACGCAGCGCATGCGTTGCCTCGCCTTAGCGACACTCTTGTTGTCGGTTTGGTGAGCGAAGGGAGACAAAACATGTGCGCGCCTGGACAGGCGATGTGCATGCGCATGGCGTCTCCTTTGTAGCGATGTGAGCATTCACACGCTCCCACCTTGATTTAGGTTTCAGTTTCACTGCAATGCAACTATACAAATTTCAGTGCTTCACTGCGCGATGCAGCTATACAAGGCAGACACATAAATGTTAGCGCTTCACTGCGCGATGCAACTATACAAGGTAAGACACATACATTTCAGCGCTTCAGCATATCAAGAACTTTGTGCCGCATGGTATTTACTTTGCTTTATTTTCGCTTTTGTCGCCTCAACACACCACAGTATTGTTCTTGCCTCACCGTGCTTTTTATCTGCCCCGCAGTCTATCTTGCCCCTTATCCTCAGGTTTTTAACTCGCTGTGTGAACCAGGTCAGAGCTGCTCTAGAGGCAGAGAACCAGGTCAACAGAGCTGCTGTAGAGCCAGAGAACCAGATCAGCAGAGCTGCTTTAGAGCCATAGAACAAGGTCAGCAGAGCTGCTTTAGAGCCAGAAAACTAGGTCAACAGACCTGCTGTAGAGCCAGAGAACCAGGTCAGCAGAGCTGCTCTAGAGCCTAAGAACCAGGTCAGCAGAGCTGCTCTAGAGCCAGAGAACCAGGTCAGCAGAGCTGCTTTAGAGCCAGAGAACCAGGTCAGCGGAGCTGCTCTAGAGCCAGAGAACCAGGTCAGTAGAGCTGCTTTAGAGCCAGAGAACCAGGTCAGCAAAGCTGCTCTTGAGCCTAAGAACCAGGTCAGTAGAGCTGCTCTAGAGCCAGAGAACCAGCTCAGTAGAGCTGCTTTAGAGCCAGAGAACCAGGTCAGCAGAGCGGCTGTAGAGCCAGAGAACCAGGTCAGCAGAGCTGCTGTAGAGCCAGAGAACCAGGTCAGCAGAGCTGCTGTAGAGCCAGAGAACCAGGTCAGCAGAGCTGCTTTAGAGCCAAGAACCAGGTCAGCAGAGCCAGAAAACCAGGTCAGCAGAGCTGCTTTAGAGCCAGAGAAACAGGCCATTGGGGCTTATTTGCGCTGCCGCTGCGTCACTTTTTTCCTTATAAGGCCCCAAAGGCGAGACCTATTGGCTATGCTAATGCTTGCTCTCTCCTGCCGTTCAGCCTAGTCAGCTCTACCATATTCTGTCCTGTGCCCTCCAATATGTTTGGCTAATGTGATAGATGGTAGATGACATTCTTCTGTTCATCCCCTCACTTTTCATATTTTCCTCAACACTTTTTTATTCACAATTTCAAGCTCTGCTTTCAATCCTCAATATGTTATTCTTGGGCCTAATTTAGACTGCTGTATAATCTCTTGAAGTGTAATTAGAACTTTACACCAAAACATGATAATTGGTTGATTTAAAATCTTTATTAGATTATTGATTAATAATCATAAAAATATAAACAAAAGCACATCATAAAACCATAAATACTGTGTAGTCACGAATACATATTATAAAAAAGTAAAAACCAATACTTAAAATATACTACGTCAAGCCTTTAGTGCATGAAGCTAAATAATTACATATTTATAGCAGCATTCAGAGTACTTTAAATAATAAAAGACACTACAGCAGCTGTATCAACCAGCATCTGTAGATGAAGAAAAGCAGGTCTAAACTGATAGAAGCCCCGAGACCTTAAAATGGGGAGCAAATACCTCCTTTGAGGCTAGTTGTACATAGGGCAAAATAGCACCAGGTGGCCCAAAGTCTGTAGTGTTATGGCATGACAAGTACACATTATTAAAGAGTTGCAATCAAACTGACTGGGAGAGAAACATAATCATTACCTTATTTAGCCCAATGGAAACCTTGTGAGCAATTATCTCTCCCAGGAATTTTTAACTAGGGTGAGATATGGCTCAAGACCAGGATTCGTTTTTATGATCTTACAGACTCTCATAATCCGTTTCACCAAGGCCCTGGTTTCCCTTGCTTCCATGACTAAGCAAAAGACCTTCTCTTTCATCCTTTTCCCGTCAGCTTTGACAATGAACTGAGAGGCATAATACAATTCAGGATGATCCAAATTGATGGCCAGATCTCTGATATAAGTTAGCTACAGGATTTTATGCACCAGGTCACAATTAAGGCATTTCTGGATTACTTCCCAGTTAAAGGATGTATGGTCCCTGCACCAGACCGAGATCCATAAATAGAGTGGGGCTAGTTTTATAGAATCATCAACAAGGATAAAAGTGCTTGGCCTAGCTGGACTACCCAAAGCAATTTTCGACAAAACCAATTCTCTTCCTGCTGCACTTTTGTACAATTCTTGTAACCCCGGATAGCTGCACCATAGGTAAGTACCAGCAGACATTTCATCCTATACATTTGAAGCAAAGAAACTACAGATTTTTTGCCTATGGACGCAGAAAACTTAAAAAGGACACCACAAGCTTCAACACACCACAGTATTGTTCTTGCCTCACCGTGCTTTTTATCTGCCCCGCAGTCTATCTTGCCCCTTATCCTCAGGTTTTTAACTCGCTGTGTGAACCAGGTCAGAGCTGCTCTAGAGGCAGAGAACCAGGTCAACAGAGCTGCTGTAGAGCCAGAGAACCAGATCAGCAGAGCTGCTTTAGAGCCATAGAACAAGGTCAGCAGAGCTGCTTTAGAGCCAGAAAACTAGGTCAACAGACCTGCTGTAGAGCCAGAGAACCAGGTCAGCAGAGCTGCTCTAGAGCCTAAGAACCAGGTCAGCAGAGCTGCTCTAGAGCCAGAGAACCAGGTCAGCAGAGCTGCTTTAGAGCCAGAGAACCAGGTCAGCGGAGCTGCTCTAGAGCCAGAGAACCAGGTCAGTAGAGCTGCTTTAGAGCCAGAGAACCAGGTCAGCAAAGCTGCTCTTGAGCCTAAGAACCAGGTCAGTAGAGCTGCTCTAGAGCCAGAGAACCAGCTCAGTAGAGCTGCTTTAGAGCCAGAGAACCAGGTCAGCAGAGCGGCTGTAGAGCCAGAGAACCAGGTCAGCAGAGCTGCTGTAGAGCCAGAGAACCAGGTCAGCAGAGCTGCTGTAGAGCCAGAGAACCAGGTCAGCAGAGCTGCTTTAGAGCCAAGAACCAGGTCAGCAGAGCCAGAAAACCAGGTCAGCAGAGCTGCTTTAGAGCCAGAGAAACAGGCCATTGGGGCTTATTTGCGCTGCCGCTGCGTCACTTTTTTCCACACAAAAGTGAAGCACCGGCAGTGCAAGGGACTTGTAAATAAGCCCCATTGTGCCCATTCAAATGCAATAAAACAGTTACGTAACCTTCACACCACGGAAAAGGTGAAATAAAGCACCAGTTTCTAAAGTTATTGCTCTTTCCACAGTTACTGGTAACTCAAGTCTCCTGCCTGAGGTCTACTACATTTATTGTGATTTAAAACGTCAGGTATCAAAATGCAAAGTTGTGTGCGCTATTAGCCTTACACTGGCTGAACAACTGCCTCCTACCATAGGATTGTTAAGAGTGTACAAATCTAGATGATGCACCTCATGTCTGCAACATAAAACAAGCATTTGCAATGCAATAGGGCTGGCATTATTAAAAGTTTGAGCTATTGGCGTTGCAAAAGATAATGTTAGTTTTTGTTAAAAAATATTACAGCAGTAGCATAAGTAATAAAATAAAATCCACGTAGACCACCACCACTAATACCACCAGTACCAATACCACCGCCGCTACCACCACCACAAGTACCATAACCACCACTACAAATATTACTATTACTACTCTGTGGTGATAGTAATAATAATAGTGCTAGTTATGGTACTGGTGGAAAATTATTATTATAAATTACAATACCTGTTAATTTTTCAAAAGGCATTGCCATTTACAATACCAATAGCTCTAAAACTCACAGTTTCAAGACCTATTGCTTTGTAAATGCTTGTTGTATTTTGAGTTCGATGCCTTCGGAATCAACTGTTGTGTGTCCAATATCCTGCACTCATTCTGCCTGCAGTCCAGCTACAAATTGACAGTGAAACTATCAGATTTTTTTCCAGCGTTGCCTTCTTGACGTTACTTAGTCAGAATTGCATTTGGACCTGCGATTGCGATGTGAAAGTTGGTCTGTAAGTCCCTTTTCTCTAGCAGTACGCTTTTGTTTCAAGGTGAGTTTTCATGTTGTAGAGACTGCGTGTGAATCTCCTGATGGGTGGCTGACAATCTGCCCGTCACTCCTATTAAATGATTGCACCTTTTGTGATGTGTGATTTTTCACACTAGATAGTTTTCTCACCCCTTGGATACATATGCGCATTTTGCTCCGCATGTGTTACCAAAAGGCTCCGGAGACGGGAAAACTAATGAAGAGATGCGAGAGTTTGGCCAAGTAGTTGGGATGCCTGGGTTTCAGCTTCATTGTGTCGCAAGCTCACAGGCATGTTGTAAAACAAACACACTTGGGCTGGAATTCGTTAAGTGCATGTGCTTACTTCCCAGGCAGCGGTCTGTTTCTGGCCTCAGAATGTCATGTTAAATGTGTTTGTTTGCATACTCTGGAGGTGGCAGCTGCGCCTTATTCTGGGGAAGGCTGCCTCCTGGATTATAATTCCACCCTGTGCATAAAACAGGAAGTGTTATTGTCGGGTTGTATCCTCGCGAGGCTTGTTGTGCGTGCACCACAAACCCCGACGTCTGCCCGTGATGTCTTCCTTGCACCCCTCGTTTGTGGTGGGGAGATGAGGGTAGGGAGGGTTTAAATACTCGAGGCAGCATCTAATAGCTGTTATTTTTCCACCACACGTACATTCTCTGCGTGCTGCAGGCTTGTAAAGCTGCATGTGGGCCGCTATGTGGTTTTGCATTGCTGCAGTGTAACTTGGAAGTGAGTCCAGAGCCGTGCTTAAGGGGTTAAAAACCTTAGCGTGGGACTGAGCCCGACACTAGATTTACTGAGGCTGCTATATATGTCCTAACAAGCAAAAACTTTATACAGGGGGCACGGTGTTAGCGGTAGCAAATGGTTACACACAGACTTGTGTTAAGCTACATTGAAACAAACGCTGCTTGAGTTTCGCAGATTTTTTTCAATGTCCACGAATTTCCTTTTATATTGTTCATCATAATCTATTTTTCTCTCTGTAATTTCGTTAACAAAACCCAGCAGCTCTATCTAAACCCTTATAAGGCCCCAAAGGCGAGACCTATTGGCTATGCTAATGCTTGCTCTCTCCTGCCGTTCAGCCTAGTCAGCTCTACCATATTCTGTCCTGTGCCCTCCAATATGTTTGGCTAATGTGATAGATGGTAGATGACATTCTTCTGTTCATCCCCTCACTTTTCATATTTTCCTCAACACTTTTTTATTCACAATTTCAAGCTCTGCTTTCAATCCTCAATATGTTATTCTTGGGCCTAATTTAGACTGCTGTATAATCTCTTGAAGTGTAATTAGAACTTTACACCAAAACATGATAATTGGTTGATTTAAAATCTTTATTAGATTATTGATTAATAATCATAAAAATATAAACAAAAGCACATCATAAAACCATAAATACTGTGTAGTCACGAATACATATTATAAAAAAGTAAAAACCAATACTTAAAATATACTACGTCAAGCCTTTAGTGCATGAAGCTAAATAATTACATATTTATAGCAGCATTCAGAGTACTTTAAATAATAAAAGACACTACAGCAGCTGTATCAACCAGCATCTGTAGATGAAGAAAAGCAGGTCTAAACTGATAGAAGCCCCGAGACCTTAAAATGGGGAGCAAATACCTCCTTTGAGGCTAGTTGTACATAGGGCAAAATAGCACCAGGTGGCCCAAAGTCTGTAGTGTTATGGCATGACAAGTACACATTATTAAAGAGTTGCAATCAAACTGACTGGGAGAGAAACATAATCATTACCTTATTTAGCCCAATGGAAACCTTGTGAGCAATTATCTCTCCCAGGAATTTTTAACTAGGGTGAGATATGGCTCAAGACCAGGATTCGTTTTTATGATCTTACAGACTCTCATAATCCGTTTCACCAAGGCCCTGGTTTCCCTTGCTTCCATGACTAAGCAAAAGACCTTCTCTTTCATCCTTTTCCCGTCAGCTTTGACAATGAACTGAGAGGCATAATACAATTCAGGATGATCCAAATTGATGGCCAGATCTCTGATATAAGTTAGCTACAGGATTTTATGCACCAGGTCACAATTAAGGCATTTCTGGATTACTTCCCAGTTAAAGGATGTATGGTCCCTGCACCAGACCGAGATCCATAAATAGAGTGGGGCTAGTTTTATAGAATCATCAACAAGGATAAAAGTGCTTGGCCTAGCTGGACTACCCAAAGCAATTTTCGACAAAACCAATTCTCTTCCTGCTGCACTTTTGTACAATTCTTGTAACCCCGGATAGCTGCACCATAGGTAAGTACCAGCAGACATTTCATCCTATACATTTGAAGCAAAGAAACTACAGATTTTTTGCCTATGGACGCAGAAAACTTAAAAAGGACACCACAAGCTTGATGAAAATGCTGGCATCTAAGAGGAAGACGGGGGTCCAGTTACATTATTGGTCGAAAGTGACACCCAAATATGGGAAAGAACTAACTTGCTAAATAACTCTGCCCTTGATAGTTAGGGGCCTAGTTTTAGGTTTCAACTTCCCACAAACCATTAAATGGGTTTTGGAGATATTGGTATCCAAACCAATCTCGTCCATGAAATTTATGGATAAGTCCACCAAACCCCTAAGGCCATTAGCTGTACGAGATAAAACAAATGCGTCATCTGCATATAGCAGAGACAGGACAACAATTGAGTTAACCCTAGGCATATCACTCCCTTTAGATATCAGAAATTAATTCAGTCCATCAATATATTACAGAAATAGGAGGGATGCCAAAACGCACCCCTGTCTGACTCCTCTGGCAATCCGTACACTCCCCATCCTGACCATAATTAACGGCAGAAGCTATATTGGTTGCATGCCACTTAAAAAATCCAACAGGGCTTTAGGCAATCCCAAATCGGCCGATAAAGACCACAACGTGATAGTTTCAGTACAAGACACACCCAAATGCAAGAAGTGGATTCCTTCTCTTGGACATCTTCAGCAAATGTGGTAGTCTTTGAGAGGGATTTTACAGACCTTCTTCCATATGTAAAAGATTTAAGATAGATATTAAAGTTTAATAGTCGTGGCATGACTTGTATCTCCCTCCACTTTCTTTCTTAAACATTTACATCTTCCTCCATTTAATCTCCTGCTTTTTCCCTTCTTCTTCATTTTCCCTTAAACGTCTCAAGTTTATTCTCCACTATTGCCAATAGTACCCTATGCATATTAAATTTGGTAGTCTTCTGAATTCTAACACAGGATATGAATTTCCAGCTGAACCTTGATCTTAATCTAAACTCTTCCTAAGGTATGCACATATTTCTGATTTATAGATAATTATTATAGCTCATTGTATTAGTCGCAAGTTGTTGACTTAACTTTTCAAATATTTTCATTGATAAGGTTTCAACTACATCACCTTCCTCCATAATTGCCATCTGTTCCATCTTCTCGATCACTTGTTGCAAAATTCTGCAAGACCTGTTCATTGTTAATTTATTTTGTTTACTGTATTTATTTTCAGGTTGCCATCACAGGGCAGCTTGGTATGAAGGCCCAGCCTGGAACCAGTATTCCACTAACAACAACCAACTTTCGAATCCAGGGCAAGGATGTTCTGCGCCTGCCTCCATCCTCTATCACCACAGATGCCAAAGGTCAGACGGTCTTGCGCATAACCCCTGATATGATGGCTACGCTAGCTAAATCCCAGGTCACCACCGTCAAACTCTCTCAGGACTTGTTCACTGCAGCAGGGAGTGCAGGTAACAAGGGGCTAGCGACCAACTTGCACATGCCTTCCACCTCGGTCCAGTCCACGGATTCTCCAGTAAAGACAGTCATGGCTACCTCTGTTGCAAGCAGTCCTGTGGTCTCCACTGCAGTTAAAGTGACCTCGGATTTGAAGATTTCAGAATCAGTGAGCTCTGCATATCGATTGATGCCAGCATTGGGGGCTGCACTTACAGAGCAGAAAGGCAAAGCACTTGGAACAATCACATCAACAGACTCCAAACCAGCAACCACAATCAGGATTGTTCAAGGGCTAATGCCACAGAAGCCAGGACAGACTTTCACGGTTTCTGCCAAGCAGGTATCTGCTTCAGCTGTGGGCTTAGCTAGTTCAATTCACACTCCAACTGTGACTCTGCCAACAGTCAGCGCCTCAGTGTCTAAAACAATTGCTGTCTCCTCTGGTGTAGGCGGCAGCCCCATTACCTTTGTACCAGGCACCTCAACTATGCGACAAGTGCCTGTGACCACAACCGTAGTCTCCACTGCACAAACTGTGAGTATTCATGATAATTGATTGATCTTTTCTTCCTATTATAGCAAATAGTCCTTGTTCCTGTGGAGGGGAGATGGATGCATTGGTAGGAAGTAGAGTGGGTTATGACATACATCACCTTTGAAATTCTTGTTGGTTTTAAACTTCCGATCTCTACCGTTCTGTTGAACCTTCATCTGTAGTAGGTCACGATTGGCTTAAATACTCATGTCCAAAATGTTTAGGCAGAAGCGGAATTTCAGATTCAGGATACAAATTAATAATATCACATAATTGAATAAACACTTAGTAAATTTAGTGGTCCATAAATGTTACTTTTTTGTGAGCGCCCTAAAAAGTTTGTATCTAATTTTTATTGCACCACATTTCTGATGGATGCATCTGCCAGTAGATTCCTCACCTTGTGAATATCCCCTGCGCCGGCAACATTCGGAAACTTTTGTAGCAGTCCACGCCGAAGAGGTCGAAGACGACGTCACAGAGACACAGCTCCGCTCGCGACTCCGCTGACGTCACCGGCTCCATAAGAAGACCTCGTCGGCGTGATGACGTCAGTTCCCTTTTTTCCACGCCGTCGACGCCAACGGATTTCGGGAATCTATATCTGTAGCTATACTATTACTTTGTTTTCTACTGCTTCTCTTTGTCTTGTTCTGTAGAAATGTCGACGAAGTCAGGATTTAAACCCTGTCGTGAGTGTGGGAAGCATATGTCAATTACGGATCCACATGACAACTGCGTATGGTGCCTGTCATCGGACCATGATGTCGAGGGATGTTCTTGCTGCCGCAAGATGAGTTCCAAGGCTCTCAAGGAGAGGGAGGCAAAGCTTTTCATCGCGAGGATGAAGAAAGAGAAGAGAGGCCGGAGAAAATCGAGGTCAAGATCAAGGTCGAAGTCGACTTCGGGGCATGCGTCCAAATCCAGGAAGCACAAGAAGAAGAGGAGGCATTCCTCTCTGCGTCACTCGGATAAGAATGTGGCTCCGAGATCGACGTCGCCCTCCCGACGCCGAAAGGACTTTGTGTCTCCCTCGCCCGTTACGGATTCACCTGTTGGCCTGTCTTCACCTGTGGCTTCACCGGAACATTCTCCGGCCCTGCCTCCATCTCCGATGCCGGCTCCATCTCTGGCTCCGTCCCCGGCTCCGATTGAGGAGCTTCCAGTCCTGGGTGAGACTTCGGCCCCGCAGATTCCACCGTGGGCGCCGGTCGGCCCGAGTCCGGTGATGCCTGAACAGTATACTGCGTTCCCAGGACCAGGTCAGGACCCCACGCATTATCTTAATGCGATGTATGGAGTCTTCTCTAGAGCCATGTACCCCTCTGGTGCACCTATGGGTCCTATGGCTTTTAGTGTGGGAGTCCCTCAAGCCTATCCTCAGGCTCCCTTCATGCCATTTTTCCCGACGACGCCGTCTTGGCATCTACCGGCGCCGAGGACTTCGACGCCGCTCCCTTCTTCACCGGCGCCGACTCGACCTCGCTCAATGCCGGCTGCTCCTGTGGGTCCGCGTTCGGCACCGGTGCTGTCTGATTCGATCACGGCGCCGCCGACGCCGGTTGTGAGAATTAAATCTAGGAGGGAGGCTCAGAGGATACTGGATGAGCAAAGTTACCTTATGGAGGAGGTAGAAGAAGGGGAACTCATGGAGTCGGACGATGTTTTTGAGGAGTTGAAGGAGGCTAGTGGCCTGGACTTGTCACCCGAATGGGAGATTTCTCCTCCTTCTGATGTTCCTTCGAAGGATGTGGCGCCATACCATGCCGTTATAAGAAAAGCGGCTGAACTTTTAGATCTGCAGCTACCGTCTGCTGAGTTCAAGCTGAACATTTTAACGGAAGTTCTGCACTCTCCTTCTGCTGTTTCTGAATCTCTGCTTCCTTTTAACGATGCCATCTTAGAGCCAGTGATGGAGGTGTGGCGTAAGCCCTTTTCTGCTCCGGCAGAGGTATCGGGCAGCTCCGGGAGAATCGGAATTTTTAGCATCTTACCCGTCTCCTGAGAGTCTGGTTGTTCAGGCTGCATGTTCAAGGAAATCTTCGGGTTCATTTTCCCAGGTCCCGAGTGATAGGGATGCAAAAAAGCTGGATCAATCGGCCAAGAAGGTCTTTTCTTCGGCCAGCATGGCTCTTAAATCAACGAATGCTACCGGTCTCTTGGGACGTTATGTACATGCTCTCATGGACTCAGCTAAACAACAATCCCCGAAGCTATCAGAGGAGGATATGGTTGGTTTTAATGAGATCCTTCCGGATGCCCAGGTGGCGGCGCGTCAGGTGATCCAGAGTAGATTGGACACTGCTGACTCTGTGGCAAGAGTCATGGGATCATCTGTTGCCACTAGGAGAGGTGCGTGGCTGAAATCATCGGAATTTTCCCCTGATGTCCAGTCAACGCTCTTGGACTTGCCTTTTGATGGCTCTGGTCTTTTTGGCAAGAAAGCGGATGCTGCGCTGGAAAGATTTCAGGCCACGGCTAAATCTTTGTGCTTTCAAACTCAGCCAAGGGGCTCTTTCAAGAGGTACAGGGGCTTCGGAAGGTCTACCTTTCGTTCATACGGACAGCCACAGCGGCAACAGCGGCTGCAGAGCACTCTGTATAAGGGGTACGGAGGCAGAATCAGGGGTCGCACTCGTGGCCATCAGCTCTCCTCCTCCTCCTCTTCCTCTTCTTCAGCCCCTCCCACCACTGCAAAGCAGCCCTAGATCCACCATTCTGGATCATGTTGGTCCTGTGGGGGGCCGGCTTACCCATTTTCTACAAGATTGGGAATAGGTTACTACAACCTTTGGGTTCTAGATCTTGTAGGAAATGGGTATGCCCTTCCCTTTCGGGAATTCCCTCCAAATTATCCTCCTTGTCAAGGAGTTTGCTCAGAGAACCACTGTTTTCTCCTACAGGAGGAAGTCCAGAAGTTACTAGAGAAAGGTGCGATAGAGGTGGTTCCAGAGCAGGAGTGGGGTCAGGGATGCTACTGCCGGTATTTTCTGATTCCGAAAAAGGACGCCAGATTGCGTCCGATATTGGACCTCAGGATCTTGAATCTTTATCTGAAGCAAGAGAAGTTCAAGATGCTCACCCTTGCACAGGTTCTTCAAGCGCTGAATCAGGAGGACTGGATGGTGTCGATCGACTTGCAGGATGCGTATTTTCACATCCCCATCCTGAAGTCGCACAGGAAGTATCTCCGGTTTACGGTAGGGTCGCAGCATTATCAGTTTGCGGTCATTCCGTTTGGTCTTACTACTGCACCTCGAGTCTAAACGAAGGTGATGGCAGTGGTGGCAGCCCATCTCAGAAGGTTGGGGATTTCAGTTTTCCCCTATCTGGACGACTGGCTGATCAAAGCGGAGTCGCCAGAGAAGGTGCTTCATCATCTGCAGGATACAACTCGGCTGTTGTACAAATTGGGTTTCTCGATAAACGTGCCCAAATCTCACCTGGTGCCCTCTCAGCGCAACCTGTTCATAGGTGCGGTGCTGGACACTACTGTGTGTCGAGCATTCCCACCTCCACAGAGGATTCTCGACATACAGGAATTGATTCCTTTATTTTACAATGGAGCAGTCGTTCCAGTCCTGAAGGTCCTTCGCCTGCTCGGTCTGTTTGCCTTCTGCATTCTGTTGGTCAACCATGCACGCTGGCACATGAGGGCGCTCCAGTGGTGCCTCCGCAGGCAGTGGTACCAGCACAAAGGAGATCTCAGGGAGTCTGTGAGGATCTCCAGAGAAGCTGCAGCGGATCTATCTTGGTGGAGTATGGAGGGCAATCTGTCTCAAGGAAAGCCCTTTCATCTACCTCCATCGGTGGCCACAGTAATAACGGATGCATCCACTTTAGGGTGGGGTGCTCATCTGGGGGATCTGGAGCTCAAGGGTCTTTGGTCCCCAGAGGAAAGGTTGCTTCATATCAATCTTCTAGAATTGCGGGCGATACGTTTGGCGCTCAAGGCCTTCCTCCTTTCCCTTCGCGGTCAGTCGGTTCAAGTCCTGATGGACAACACTACCGCGATGTGGTATGTCAACAAGCAGGGAGGAGTGGGGTCTCATTGTCTCTGCAGAGAGGCTCTCCGTCTCTGGTCCTGGGCTCAGGATCATCAGATTTGTCTGATGGCAAATCATCTGGCCGGGGTTCTGAACGTACGTGCAGACAGTCTCAGTCTGCAGTTCTCCGCCGACCACGAGTGGAGGCTTCATCCGGAGGTGGTTCGTCACGTCTTTCGGATGTGGGGAACTCCTCGGGTGGAACTGTTTGCTACTCACGAGAACGCTCACTGCCCGTCATTCTGCAGTCTCCAGTATCCGTTGCAGGGAGCTTTGGGGGACGCGTTTCAGTTGAGGTGGGACTCACATCTCCTTTACG
The DNA here is from genome assembly GCF_964204655.1 of Triturus cristatus. Lineage (NCBI taxonomy): Eukaryota > Metazoa > Chordata > Amphibia > Caudata > Salamandridae > Triturus > Triturus cristatus. The sequence goes on along the minus strand of NC_140584.1, from coordinate 28,662,793 downwards.
CGTTTCCTCCCATACCCTCGATTCCTCGGGTGCTGAGGAAGATTCGCCAAGACCGGGCCCAAGTCATATTGATCGCCCCAGATTGGCCAAGAAAGGTGTGGTATACAGATCTTCTCCACCTCTCCTTGTGCCCTCCGTCTCCCTTTGAGGGCAGACCTCCTCTCGCAGTCGGAGGGGCAGGTTCTACAGCCCCACCTCCAGAGCTTACACCTTCATGCCTGGAGATTGAACGGGGCAACCTGAATTCTTTTTCTCTCCCGCCAGATGTGGTAGATGTAATTTTGTCTGCCAGACGTCATTCCACTAAATCTATATATTCCTATAGGTCAGAGGTCTTCAAACTTTTTTGCTCAGAGCCCCCCCTAAGCAAAATATTTCGAAGTCGGGCCCCCCTCCAAAACATTATGGCAAGGATTGGGGGAGTAGGAGGGAAATGGGTGCATATAGGGAGTGGGGCTTATGAGATGATTTCAGGAGTACTTTTCCTATAGCTAATAAACCTCACTAAATATGAGACTTCTAAAACAGCAAAAGCATCAAACAAAACATGTATTATCCCAAACATACTTACCCCAATAATTGGGGTGTTGTGAGCTCCTCCCACTCTTAGACCCTAATGCAGCTACACCTGCTGCAATTCTCATAACTGCAGTCTTGAGTAGCAGGCTATCTCCTTTGCATCTTTTACCTCTTCCCCACCTTGACGGATCATCAGCTCGGCCCTAATGCTAGAAAGAAAAATATTCTGCCATGCCCCTTTTTTAAAGGTAAACTGTCATAATTGTGATGCAGTGGGCCCCTCAAACCCCTGAGCCCCAGTCCTGCTTCATATGCTTCCCTAATGATAACCAGCAGTGGCCACTTACACACCTGGCAGCAGTACCAGCTTCACTAATGAACGGCCTTTTTAAAAAGAAATTAAAAAAGAGACCACTTATATGGTCCCCTTCTTTGGGGTATTTCTCTGTCTCTCAAGGAGCTGTCTCTGGCCATTTGTAAACATAAAAATGAGTCCCCATACAGTGCTCTCTATTCTGAGCCTTCTCTTTGATACGATCAATTAAACTTGATTTTAGCTTAAACGGAACAAAAGTTACTTAAAACGAGGCAAAGTGTTCCGGAGTAGTGGAAGGCCCTTTGCAAAGATTGACTGGCAATCGTGTAGTTGCTTACAGCTGTATTTGGGTGAGATGAAATATTTCCCTTGACAGTGTTACCATGAGTTAAAATAGCAAAATAATGAAGTAATGCTAACCACAAAATGTGCCGCATAATTAACCTTTTTTTGTTGCATTATTTAGTCAACCCTGCAGCATAATGTGGTCCTATCCTACTGAATTATTCCAGCGGCTCTGCTTAAAGCTTAATGGCGGCAAAGATTTATTCTTTTTGAGATGTAATGTAGGGGTGTTAGCTGAGATTTGGAATAGTGGAGGCACTTACAAAAATGTCTGCATTAGATACAGTTTTATTACTTATTACTAAAAAGTATATTATGTAAGAACTTGTTTTTCCTCAATCACTGCATCATTTTGCTGCCGCAGCAGCCTAGTTTAGACTATTTAAAAACTATTTTAAAATAATGACTTACATATTCAGAATGCTTTCCACTACAGGCTGAGACCTCATAGCACTATAAACAGGGCCACTGGAATTATGTGGCAGAAGGCCAAATTATGCAACAAGCAGAGGCGAATAATGCTGCATAATGGTGCCTATTTTGTGATAGCATTGTTGCATTATTTTGCCATTTTTCGACTTGTTATCAGTGTCCTGGCATATATTTCCCCTCATTAGTACTACTTTAACACCCACATATAGCAATAAGCAACAGAAAGGTGACCATTCAAACTTTAGAAAGGGCTTTCCCCTGCAAGGTAACGTGTTGCTGCTGCCGTTTGAGCTTGAAACAATTTTTTTTTTGAAATCTGCAAATCATGCAGCAGATGATGGATTATGTGGCAAATGCAGGAAATCCATAACTATGCTCAAAATGCTAACACACATACACACACATCTACAGTGATGGTAGTTGCAAACTGAGGTTTCATAACCTAAAAGAGTGCATTTATCACCAGTTAGTTTAACTTGCATTTATTTTTCAATTCTTCCGTTATTGTATTATTTTATACACACTTAAAAGACTGTGATAACACAAAACACTTGCCCTTTTTAGGTCTCGCCTGACCCAGCGCATGCGCTGGTCTGGCGAGACTTATTGAGAGGGCTCCAAAAAGTGCTACCAGGCCATCCTTGAGCTACAGTGCATGTGCGCGGGCGCACGCGCCGCGCTTTACCTCGATTACTTTCACTTTTGTGACAGCGCGGCCGCTTTGATGTGTGATCGTGATCACTTTTACTTTCGCGGCCGCTTTGCATAGCCAATAGGTCTTGCTTTTGGGACCTTATAAGTATTTAGTTATGCAACTGTTGCATGGCTAAACACTTATAAGGTCCCAAAGGCGAGACCTATTGGCTATGCCAATGCTTGTTTTTTTTAGAAACTTCTTTGATCCTGCCAGCACACTCACTGACCCCCGACCCCACCGCACTCTGATAGCAGTTGTCATTTTCACTTCAAGGCCTGGGTGTAAATGAAGACTGCCTGGAAATGCAGAAAATAAAGATCGCTGCACTTCCAGGCCATCTTCATTTACATGTACTTTCAGAGGCATTAGCACCCCCCTGGGAACCCATCCACGCCCCCCCCCCAGGGGTCGCGCCCCACAGTTTGAAGACCTCTGCTGTAGGTGGTCTAAATTTGTTCTCTGGTGTGGAGAGAAGTCAATTGATCCTTTGAGGGCTCGTTTATCTGACATTCTGCAGTTTGCCCTTTCTCTTGCTCAGCATGGCTTTGCTGTGGCCACTGTAAAGGGATACTTATTGGCTTTGTCGGCTTTCCTTTGCTTGCCGGATCAGCCGTCTTTGTTCAAATCACCTATTGTTTTACGATTTCTGAAAGGCCTTACAAACAAGTTTCCTGCTACTCCTTTTATTGTGCCTCAATGGGACTTAAACCTTGTCTTAACTTATCTGATGAGTTCTCCCTTCGAGCCCTTGCACAAGTGTCCCTTGAGGTTGTTGTCTTTCAAGACGGTTTTTCTCATTGCGATCACCTCGGCAAGGAGGGTAAGTGAGCTTCAAGCTTTGAGTTCAAAATCCCCATTCTTGACCATTCATGCTGAAAGAATGGTACTCAGGACCAGGGCTGCTTTTCTGCCAAAGGTGTGGTAACTCCTTTCCATCTGGGGCAGTCCATTACCCTTCCTACCTTCTATCCTCCGCCTCACCATTCCAAGGAGGAGGAGAGACTTCAGCGATTGGACCCTAAGAGGGCGTTGAGCTTCTACTTTGACAGGACAAAAGACTTTCGAGTTGATGACCAGCTCTTCGTGGGCTTTGTTGGCTGCAGGAAAGGCAGAGCGGTGCACAAGCGCACCCTTTCCAGATGGATTGTCTTGTGCATCAAGATATGCTACTCTTTGGCTGGTAGGGAACCTCCAGAGGGTTTAACGGCTCATTCCACTAGAGCCAAGTCTTCCACTTCTGCTTTGTCTAGAGGTGTTCCTGTGGAGGACATTTGTAGGGCGGCAACTTGGGCCTCCCTTCACACTTTCGCAAAACATTACTGCTTGGATACCGAGGTGAGGAGGGACGGACATTTTGCTCGTTCCGTCTTTCAGGACTTTTTGGTATAAAAGGGTGGACACCCTCCTCCGGGAGTGGGACTGCTGTGGGAATCTTTTCACAAGGTGAGGAATCCACTGGCAAATGTATCCATCAGAAGAACAAGTTACTTACCTTCGGTAATGCTTTTTCTGGTGGATACAGTATCTGCCTGTGGATTCCTCACTGACCCACCCACCTCCCTTTTGTCCACCCTTGTATACCTACAATTCTGATGATGGTGTTTCAAAATGTATTTGTTACTGTCTAAGGCATTGTGTTATTTCTTTTGCCTTTCTATTTATTCTCCACACTGTGTGTGTTGCTTGTATATTATGTACTGTGTATACTGTGATTATATTGCTGTCAGTCCGTCCGTGTGCCTCGAAGGCACGGAAAAAAGGGCGGAACTGACATCATCACGCCGACAAGGTCTTCTTATGGAGCCGGTGACGTCAGCGGAGTCGCGAGCGGAGCCGTGTCTCTGTGACGTTGTCTTCGACCTCATCGGCGTGGACTGCTACAAAAGTATCCGAATGTTGCTGGCGCAGGTGATATTCACAAGGTGAGGAATCCACAGGCAGATACTGTATCCACCAGAAAAAGCGTTACCGAAGGTATGTAAGCTTGTTCTTCTTTTCTTCAAATATATATAAGCAAGCAGATGTCTAATTACTGTTTAGTGGACGAGAAGGTTTATTACTGAGAGTGCAGTGCATGATTTATTTGCCATATTTGTTGGATTACCATCTAAGCACCATAATAGACCAGAACTTGTTTAAAAACTATAAAATTATAAAATAACTACTGTGCTGGGACAGGAAGCACCTGTGTGCAATATTTTAATGCTCAAATCCTGCCTCTTGACCCTCTCCTGTACCAACCATCAAATTGCCTGCCATGTTTGCTCTGGCTGTAAAGTATCTCCAACACTGCGATGTAAAGTAGATGATGTCACATCCACCACTTGCTATACCTTCACCATTTCCCTACCTTCTGTCAGTGAGTCCAGAATTATATCTGCATTGTGAGAATGTTCCTGTTTCATGCAATGGACATCAACACTGCTTTGCATTTTTTACTTTTTGTTTACTTGCCTTTTGGATAATGTGTTCCAGCATTCCAGCTTTAGCCATGTGTTTCTCATTGATACTTCTAACCGCATATATCTCACCTTGTGAATTTCTCAGGAGTCCGACTATATAGGGAAATTTTCAAGCAGTACTCCTTCATACAGGTAGGTGGCATTGTGCATTCCTGTAGTGACGAGTGGAGCCGTGAATAAGTGGCACCTCTGAGCACTGACAACAGTTCCTGTTTTACGGTATATCCAGATGCAGATCGGATGCTTGTCAAAAGTTTCCAGTGTGCAAGAAAACGTTTTACCCCCTAAGACAACAGAGTTCAAGCTGCACAGGGACTGTCGCAAACAGATGTCTGTGACGGACTGCACTCTGTGACTGGTTGAAGTTGAAAGGAAGGTCACGAATCCTTCTGTGACGCTGCAGCAAGATAACGCCTTTAAAGACGCTGTACTGAACATTTATGGCACATTACGGGCTCCCTCTAGTGTGCCTTTAGGGATCAAAGATCTGCATGGACCTCCAGTTGGACTTCCTCTGGCCGGTCCACCCCTGAAGCCATCTGTGCTCTTCAAACCTACATCAAATTTAGCATTAGTTCCGGTGCTGACTTTGGTTTCAGCACTACTCTGCAGCAATTCCCTTTGCATCAACCCTGATGCCAATGCTGTAGGAAAGTTGTAGCCCATTGTGCACTCCAACTCCAAGCAGAATCCACCTTGACTTCGGTCACACCCTATTCCTACCGGCATGTAGCCAATAGGCAATCCTTTCAATTCTCACACTTTGCACCTACCACATGGTAGGGCACAAACATTGCACAATCATTTTGGCACTGACTCCGGCAATAACAATTTTGATGAAGGGAATGACTTTATATCCCACTGTATTACGAGAAGAACTCGTATGAAGAACTCCAAGATGCAAGCAACCTGTATACTTCCCAAGTTACTGGCATAGTGTCTCCCTCTGGCCCTCCTACTGAGGAAATTGCCTCCTGTGCAGTCATTATGCAAAGGGTTCTAAGAATCAATAAGAGAGCGAGGAAGAAAAAAGAGAAACAGTTCAATTCCCCTAGGTATAAGTATAATTAATCAACAAGAACTGGTCCCCAGAGATAACAGGGAAAGGTATGTGTACGTAAATACTGATTAGTTCAGTGAAAAACCATTAGGTTTTTTAGGAAAGGCCTCACCCACCAACCTAGTTGGTGGCATGCTTCATCATCGGCCCCCACCTGAGGCACCGAGTGTACCCCAGGTGTGCTTCGACGCCTGAAATACAGCGGAGCGGGTTTTTTTTTGGGAGTGTGCAGTGCAAGTGAAGTGCATGTGTAACTTAAAAACAGCTGTCCCAATGGTCCCAGATATCAAGTAAATTAGTTTAATGATGGGCCATGGGCAGTATTAAAAGGAAGGCGAAGGATCGTTCAGGAGGTATCAATGGCCACCACCATCCTGTGGGGTCAACACATTTCAGCCAGTGCCTAGATACTGGTGCTGGCTTTCATCAGGACCAAAGTGCAAGAAGTGAAAAAGACAGAGTCTAGCAGAGTGTTTAGAACCGTCTATGTGTGGCACGCGCTAAGGTGCCCTAACTGGCAGAAGGGGTGTCCCTCTTAAATCCAATCTCCATAAATTAATGGGACCGGCTCCATGAGTCTGGAGTGCAGTGGTCTGTCAAAATACCATTAGCAGTTGACAGAACTCCTACCAGAGCGAGTTCTGTCAACTGTTTTAAGTTACACATGCACTTCACTTGCACTGCACACTCACCTTACAAAAAAACCCCGCTCCGCTGTAGTTCAGGCGTCGCAGCACACCTGGGGTACACTCTGTGCCTCAGGTGGAGGCCGATGATGAAGCATGCCACCAACTAAGTTTTGTGGGTGAGGCCTTTCCTAAAAAACCTAATGGTTTCTCACTGAACTAATCGGCATTTACGTACACATACCTTTCCCTGTTATCTCTAGGGACCAGTTCTTGTTGATTAATTATATTATGCAAAGGGTGGCAGACCATTTAGACCTACAGCTTCCTACTGTGGAAGTAACGTCTAATGTCCTGACAGTGACCAAGAAACTACTGAGCCTCTATTGCCATTTAATGAGGCCCTTACCGATACCCTTTTGGACACTTGGGCAAAACCATGTTTGGGTTTACCTGTTAATGGCATCACTTAACGCCATTGTCCAACAACAGGCGGCCCAGTTTTTCTTACAGAACATCCTAATGGCACACGCATTAACCAATAAAGTTAAGCCCAGTGCTTTCTCTACCACTCCACCTGATTGTGAGTCAAAGAGAATTGAGACATTCACCAAGCATATTTTTACCTCTACAAACCTTCCTTTGCATTCCGTAAGTTACACCTATCTTTTAGGCTGCTACCCCCATGCCCAATTAGATACAGGGGCCCAAGTTTTACCGTCAGCTCTTAACGATCTGCAAGCAACCATAACTGAAGCCATCCAAGGTTGCTATAATGCATCAAAACGTGTGATCCTCTCTGGCTTGGACATGACCGACTACCAAGGCTGAGAGGTGGGTTTAAGTGTGGAGCTTTAGTGCCATGCCTCAATGAGGTTTATGGGCTTCTCCAGTGATATTGAAGCATCCCCAATGGACATGCGATTTGATGGCTCTCTCCTCTTTGGGGACAAAGCTAATTTAGCCCTAGAAGGGTTTAAAGAAAGCAGATCATGTTCCTTGAGACTTTCTGCCTATATCATACAATTCACAAGCAATTTTGCCTTCTCTGTGCCTATGGTTGGGTTTTCAGTTTCACCAACTCCAGACTTTTTCATCAGCTCAGTATGCCTTTCAACCCTTTCGTTGTTGAGGTCGCTGTTCACACAAGCAAAACCCAGGAGAGCAGTAATAACGCGCAGCTCAGTCCCACGCCCATTTTGCATCCTTAGCCCCCCCAAATCAATTTACTGTGCCTTGCCAGTAGGATTTGATATTTCCTCCAAGGGTGGCATGCCATCACTTCAGACAAGTGGGTCCTCCAAATTGCACATCGAGGTCACGCCCTCCCATTAATTTCCAACTTGCCGCCCTTCCACCACCATCAGAGCAGCTGAAGCACCTGTCGGTCTTGCAGCAGGAAATGCAGGTCCTTTTGGCCAAAGGGGCCATAGAGAGGGTTCCGACCTTGTGAGTAGGAACTGGTTACTGCTCTTGCTACTTCCATGTGCCCAAGAAGGATGGAAACTTTTGTCCTATTTTAGATCTTTGACCTCTCAATACATTTCTGCTGGAGTAGAAATTCAAACAGCTCACATGAGCCCAGGTCCTGTAGGCCCTAGGCCCCGGGACAGAATGCTCATTTCCGCATCCCCGTCCTGCTGGCTGACAAGCCCTGCCTGTGGCTCATGTTAAGCCAGTAGCACTTTCAATTCACAATGCCTCCTTTGGCCTCACCAGTGCCTCCCGAGTGTTCACAAAAGTGGTGGCAGTACCTCTTCAAAGGTGAGGGGTACCAGTCTTTCTCTATCTTGCTGACTGGCTGTTGATGACGAGCTCGCCCCAGCCACCTCCAGACAACCTGACCCCTTCACAGTCACTCTTGTTCATTGGAGCTGTTCTGTATACAGTACAGTTTCAAGCCTTGTCCCCATAGCAGGGTGTCCTGGACATTTGAGCTATAATCATGAAGATTCAGCCTTCATCCTGGATCTTAGTGCAGATGACTTTGAGGCTGCTCAGATTGTTTTTCTCCAGCATCCTGCTGGCCAAACATATCAGATGGCACATGCAGCTCTGTGGTGGGACCATAAATCCCAGTGGACATAGCACAAGGAGAATCTGTCAGATTGTATCCAGATTTTATAGCAGACTGTAAAAGATCTGCAGTGGTGGCTACTGAACCAGGATTGGAACAGTGGCCAGCTTCTTTCCCTAGCCACCCAGATTTGGCAGTGATGACGGATTAATCCATGCTGGGTTGGTGGGGGGGGCATCCGGTAGAGGTGCAAATAAGAGGTCTTTGGTCTCCAGTGTGACTTTACTCAACATCAGTTTGGTCGAGTTGAGAGAGATTGACTTTGCATTGAAGGCCTTTCTGCCCACAATCTAAGCAAGACTGCTGCAGGTGCTCATGGACAATACCACCCTGATGTCATGATGCACCAAGCAGAGCAGGGTGGGGTCTTGGACCCTGTGTTAGGAGGCTGTATGCCTCTGAAAATGAATTTCTCTGGTGGTGAACCTCCTGGCACAATCTGTAAATTCCATGGTGCATGAACTCAGCTGCTTACTCCTAGCATATTACTAAAGGCAGTTGCACCTGAGGATGACACAGGCCGTCTTCCATCAACGGGGAGAACCTTGACTCTATCTTTTCACTTCTGCAGAGAACTCGCAATGTCAGTACATTTGCGTGTTGTAGCTTCCAAGGCTGCTCTCGCTCGGAGACGCATTCCACCTGCAGTGGAACTTGGGACTTCTGTGTGCCTTTCTGCTGCTGCCACTCCTGCTATGAGTTCTGAAGAAGATCAGGGAAGACTGACTCCAAATCATCCTAGTGGCACGGGATTGGGCCAGAAGAGTGTAGTACCTCGAATTTCTAGGCATGATCACCTGTCGTTTGATCAAACTGCTGCTTCGGAAGGATATTCTGTCACACTAATAAGGCAGAGTTCTGCACCCAGGCCGACACAATGTGCATCAACATGCTTGGAGGTTAAGCGAAGGCATATGACCTCCTTCGACGTTCCTCCTGAAATCATTGATGCCCTCAAGGTGGTGAAACTGCCCTCCAAAATACCGGCGTACACCAGTTCTTTGGATAAATGTGTGGTACCTGACATACTGACCTCTACAAGCCAAGCTGTCTGAAGTTTTGTTTGTTTTGTTTCTGGCCCAGCAAGGCCTTGCTTTTGGTGCTCGTCACTTATGGTGTGCAACTGCACAATGCCACCTCCTGGCTTGCCTGAGTACTTCTTTAAAGCTTCTTTGTCCAGTCTGATGCCTAGTAAATAGTCGCAAGATCAGGCATCTGCGGTTGATACAGTATTCATCAGAAAGATTGTTACTGAAGGTAAGTAACTTGTTCTTTCTGCATCAGCAATTGTTCCATCTATCAAAAGTCAATAGTGTGTCAGTCTGTAAAAGTTGGACGATGCTGTCTCAAAAACTGATAACTTAATCTTGCAGGATTAGACACCTGAGGTAAGTACACAATGCTACATGCTTATAACAAATCCTATCAAATCCATTGTTTTGTTGCCAATGGTGATGCAGAGGCGTGGAAGCTTTCCACTGCTTACATTTCAATGTGGATGTTTTGTTTAACATTGGAACACACTTCATAGCTCTGAGGAGAATGTAACCCACTCAAATGTTTACAGCAGCTTGGACTTTTAGAATTAAGGATGTGGCTTTGCGAATGTTAGCTGTTTTAGATTTAAGAGACTGACCCTTGATTATTTTACCCAGAAATGCAATTAATGTACCTTTCTGCCACTAACAACTTTCTACATTTTAATACAAATTAATGAGGCAGTTCAATTCCTCTAATATTTTTTTCTGTCTCTCCCTCATATCACTTTACAAATATTTGCATTGCTGTCACTCTCAAACAACAAGACGATTGAAGGAATGACTGAATTAATCTCAGCCACGGGCAATTACTCGAGCTGCTTTCCAGTTCATTATTTCTCACCCAATATGTGAGAGGATGTAGCCTTATAGCTACAGCAGTCAACCTCGAAGCTGGGGAACCGGGTTCGAGACTCGGCAACGACGCTCAACATCCTGTGGTTCTGGGCAAATCACTTAATCTCCCCATGCCTAACAAAAAAGTGAATGCATTCACCTGGAACAAAACTGGTAATCATGTAAAGCGCTCTGATACCTGATATCCTCGGGTCTAGTTCGCGCTATTTAAAACTCTGAAAAAATATGTCAATGTAGGAAAGTAGGATCTGCTTCTTATGGTTACCTCCACTTTTTGCTGGATGTTATGCTGTTTTTAGGTCGAGGACCGTCCGGTCTGCCGAAGGCAGAACCGGAAGTCGGAGATTTAATGTTTCTGAGAGTGGCTCCTTAGCCCGCCTCTCGTTTTGCCTCTCCTCCATTGGCTGGCTTCCTAAACGGAGGCCAGCCATTGGAGGAGAGAGCCGTCCCTCCAAATAGGCTCCGTCTTTTTCAGATTCGGGGGCGTGTTTCGTGCTGTTCTTTCCACTTTTTAGCAACGCCCTTTTTAGGCGTGTTTTTCTCTCCTCCTGCCAATGGCAAGAGAGAAAAAGAAACACGCCCCCGAATCTGAAACCGCCGCTGTGTTTCTCCGAGGCATTTCTGCTTCGCCTCGGAGAAAGGCAGTGGTGGTGGGCTTGCGCGAGAGAAATAACCGTCCTCTGTACTTAGCCTAGACATCAGGTTCCTCAGACTGCCTCAGCTAATACGGCGCCCCAGCCTTGCCGATTTGCTGGGGTGGTGCGCTGCCACACACTGTGGCCAAACGGAAAGGCACGATTACTCTGACCCCCTCCGCGGCTGCCGACCGATCGGGTGCCTTGCCAGCGCACCCGGTTGACCTATGACCTTGTGTGCCGTTCACCGTTGCAAATAGCTGGGGTGATGTGCGGCAACAGCCAAGCCCCTTCAGGCCATATCACCGGCGGTTAATGGGACAAACGTCCGCCCCACAAGACCAAAGCACTGCTGTGTGCAGGTAGCTGCGGCTTACGCACTACCCGCTCAAAGCACCTCGTGGCAGTAACAGAGGGCAGCCGCAGACACCACATCTTCACAAGATGGCTAACGTAGAGCCGACCCAGGACAACCGACCTGTACGTTAGCTAGTCCGTCTTCAGTTTCCATGAGAGAGCGAGCCCTGGACAGTCTGAAAATGGCGGCGTCCGTGGTGCTGAGCCTGGACACACTGCCCATGACCCTTTGCTGCTCATCCTGTCCTTCCTAGACTATCGCGACCTGACCAGGTACCTGGGGGCGGGGAGCAGGGAGGGTGTAGGGGAAGCGACGAAGAGCAACACGGAGTGCAGAGGGTCGATGTTAGCAGTGGAGAGGGAGCAGGAGCCTGACAGTGATGCACTTTCCACTTTATATGGTGGCAAGTTGGTCGCTGTTACGTTTGACGCTTGGAGCCAGTCTTGCCCTTTAGCAGACATAAACTGCTACTTTGGGATTTTAAAACTTTACCTTGACCTGAAAATATGCAAATTGCAGGTTTCTGGGTGAAGATGTCACACAGGATACGGGGATGGCCACCTGGCAGCTCAGTTAGTCATTACGTGTTTGGCATCACTGCTCGTACAGGCAATAGAGTTGTTGGCACGTCTCTCCACACCCCCACGTTAGCTTTAAGATGCCTGTCAAAAATGTCTAGCTCCTTACTGGGAGCCTTACTGGCGGTCGCTCATTCAGCCCAAACTAGCGTTTGAGTCACTAGCACATTTTTTTCTGTTCATTATTATGTATTATACCTCTACTTGTATCTTGTATGTATTCACCGCATTGCAGACTGAGACTGGCAAATTCCGTGACATCACTTCCGGTGACACCACCTAACTTGGAGCGTCCCCGAACTTCTGTTTTTTAGGACTTGTGCCCTGGTGTATTTATATATTTCTATCTCACTAACTCACTTTCACTCTCTTTCACTACCTCTCTCTCTATCTCACTACATCACAACATCACTCTATGCTTATATATCACTACCTCACAACATCCCTCTCCCTCACTACCTCACTCTCTATCTACCTCACTCTCTATATCACTACCTCACTCTCTATCTACCTCACTCTCTCTCACTACCTCACTCTCTATTTCAATACCTCACTCTCTATCTCACTACCTCACTCTCTCTCTCTGCTAATGCAATAGGTATCACATATGCAAAAAAAAAAAGCTAATGCCAATAGAAATGACAATGCCGTTTATTTAGGGATACAAAAATAATAAAAAAATAATGAGCAATACCAATAGCTCTACCTATAATATTGCCGAGACCATTGCATTGTAAATGCTAGTTGACTAGTCTGACTGGGATCCTGCTAATCAGGACCCCAGTTTATCTGCTTTTTCCCTAAACTATTATGCTTGTACTTAGGTACACCCCAGATTGGATACTGGGGTACCCTTGTCAGTCCCTAGTATATGGCACACGTACCCAGGGCATGGGTACCACAGAGGTCTCCCATGGGCTGCAACATGTATTATGCCACCCATGAGAGACCATTCAAAATGTAACTACAGGCCTACCATTGCAGCCTGTGTAAGTCGGTGCATGCACCACTTACTTAAGATATAGGTTTACTATGTCTAAGGGTCACTGCACTTAAAACCTATAGGTTACCTCTATAGCAGGCCTTTACAATCCTGAGGGCAGGGTGCTTGGTTCTAAGTGAAAGGGTACCCCTGCATGAGCAGGACACCCCTGCAGCCTACAGAGTCTATTCTCCCGGGTTGTCAGTGAGGCGGCCATATACTGATATAGAGGGGCATTGCGCGACCGCGTGATGACCATCTCGAAAACGGCTGAAACCAACCCTATCGTGTTTGATGTCAAACATGTTGGAATCATGCCCCCACATCGGTAACAGGTGTGGGAGGTATGATTCCACCCACCAGAAAAGGCCTTTGTGGGGTCCTCTGTGTTTCATGTACCAGCCTTCTAGCTCTGTACAGCTCAAAATGGTTGCTGCCGACCAGAGACACATTTCTGCCCTCCTGCTGCTGAGCCAATCTTGAGCAGGGGAAGGCAGAGCAATAGGCATCCTGTCACAGGAAGGTGTGACCACCTCCCAGACAGGATTTAGTGTATTAGGGCTGGGTGGGTGTCCCTGTGCGTAGTCCAGTTCAAACCAGTCCTGGTAGCCTTTGGCTTCCGCTCTGGCCCGAAACTGGAAAAAGGACATGGGAGTTACCTCCCACCTGTCCAGACCCTCCCTTTTGAGGGTCCCCTGAATCTTTCCAACCCTCTCCCGTGGGTACTTAAGGGCTTACCTGTTTGTCGTACATTGAATTTGTTGTGGACAAGAGTCAGAATTGAAACCTCTGCACTTCGACCGTCTGGGCACTCTGGACATCGTTTGGGCCTGACTTCATCTTCCTTCCAGTCTGCTGCATCGTCTGTGCCTGTGCATCCTCCAGGAACCTTCCAAGGCCTGTGAAGCATCAAGGACGACCAAAGTAATCTCCCTCGGAGTGGTGGAGTCACTCCCCTGACTTCGCAAGCACTGCCACAAAGACGACCGGTCTGCTGATCCCGAGCTCCTCCGGACTCCGTGGGCTCTGCAACTCTGGTTGTGGTTTTCCTAATCCCCGAGGCCTGCTCTCTCCTCTGACCAAGTTTGAGGCCTGCAGCTCAAGTGGGGTTTGTAATAAACAAACCCCTGGGTACTGTGTGACCTTTGAAGTTACAAAGGCTTGTTGACATCTTTGCAAGACGATCTCCGGGCTCCAAGTAGCCCCAACCCGACCACCTTCTGTGATCAGAATCTTCAGGCACACCGCTTAATGTGCATCGGGGTCTGCCTCTTTTGGTGAGCTGCTCGAGGTCCTCTCTCGAGTCCTGTGCCGTTGGCCTGTGGGTCCATTTGATGGCCACTTTTGATTTGTCTCCCCAGATTGCTCGGGCCTGCCCCACCTCATCTGCTTTTGGTCAGTCTCCTGGACCTTACTGGTCCGAACCGTACACTTTCTTGACTTCCCGCGTGGGTTGCTGTTGCCAAAGCTTGTTGGTTTTCCCGCCGGACACCGACCCCTCAGCTCTCGACATCCTTCGTGAGACAGCTTGTATCCGGCTCCTGGTCATCCTCAGCGTCGCCTGGTCCCTACAGCTGCAGAGTCTAGGTCATCGACATCAATCCTGAAGCACCCGACATCGGTGGGCAGTTGTCTCCCGAGCCCTTGGTCACTCCCCAGTGACCCAGACTCTGTCCCCTCTGCTTTCAGGTACTCTTCATCTAGAATCCATGTCTTAATTCCTCCTGACACTTCCTCCTCTTCCAGCAGCCGCACTTTCCTGAAGTCCTCCATTGGGTTTGATTGCGGTTTCCGACGCCACTTCACACCTATGCACTTGGCTTCCCTGGGATAGGTAACTTGGGTACCCCGGTATCCACGGTTGGTGGGGGCTCTCCAACCTTCTGTCTTCCACAGAGTTTCTTCAGGGTCCACTGGGAAGGGTCCTTAATCTTTAAAATTCCAACCTTGACTTGCACATAGACTTGTACGAAGCACGCGTTCGTGTTCACACAGTGCGCTCCGTGGGGTCCCCGTCTACTCACCTTGGGTGGTTCCTTGGGGTCCCAGCAATTGTATGTCCTCTCGACATTGTCCTGACTTGAGTTGTGGTTCTTACACCACTTTTGTAGTACATGGTTTGTTCCCCCCCGTGCCCGAAGTGTATTAGTGCTATTTACTGTGATTAAAGTATTGTGTGATTTGTGTCTATCTCCTTGTGGGAGATACTGTAATGTACTAGATAGTGTTATATAATAAATCCATATTTTTATAACTAATATGTGGTTCCCTTTTCATTTCATCTATACTATAAGATTGCATTGTGGTAAAGCAAGCTGCTTTGCACTCCTTCTAGACTAAGCCTGAAGGCTGCTCTCCACAGCTACCACTTGGATAGCTTTCAAAAGTTGTCTGAGACCTCCTAAATCACCATAAGGGTGGTCTAGACTGGTGCAGGGCTCCCACTTACATTAGTGGACGTCCTATAGCAGGCCAGCCTCTCACAGTCCCTTTGGTCTTCAAACCTTTTAATGCATTCCAGCACTTCCATCCCTCCACCCAAACCCCCCACCCCTAGTAGCAAATAAAAACATAAAAAAACATTGGGGCCACCCAAAATGACAGATATTTTCGTAGAACTTTTTTTAGAAAAGTGGCAGCTCTGAACATTCTTCAGAGAAAACACACTATGGATTGTCCATTATTGAGTGCCTCAGTGCTCTCTGTTTTCTTTCACTAAAACTGCAGTGCTGTTTTAAGCATGATGTTTGTCTCAGTGCATAATAAATGCTCCTCTGGCAAGAGCCTGGAGCCCTTCTGAGATCAATTCCGGCCTCCTGAAAGGACCCTCCCCTAGTTTGAAAACCTCTGCTCTAGAGAAACTTCCCATATGGCAATCTGGGTTGATGCTGCTGCAGAAGGAACAGTCCTGTCCGAACTGTTGCTCTCTACGCATGCCATGTATTGATTGATAGGCTTTATTTCGATACATAAAATATCTTAAAAGCAGTTCAACAGTTAAGAAAAACAGCAGAAAAAGGAAAACACTTTTCCAACAAGACAATAAAAACAATGCTTAATAAATACAATTAGTACAGTTAAGATCAGAATTAAATTGATACAGAAAGCCTTTTTGCACGAATCAACCAGGACCACTTTAAAAATTTAGACACAGCACAAACCACCAGTGGATGTGTCGGACAATAAAATACACAGGGCCACTGTGTGATTGCGAGTTCCCAACTGTCTACAAAGTGGTCTAAGCCAGTACCTCCTGGGAGAGCAATAATCAGGGCATTCAAAAAGAATATGCGCCACAGTCTCGACCCGCGTGGAGCAGAGGGCACAAAAGGGGGAGGGCTGGGGGGACAATTTCCACCGGGATATCAAATCACCTACAGGTAGGATCCCTACTCTGAATTTAAAATATAAGGCCCTATCAAAAGGAATAGAAATCATATTGAGATATGGTTCGTAAGCTACCACGTCTTTAATCCTCAAAAAGGCTACAGTTGACTTGCATTGGCGTGGCTCAACAGTAAGTTTAAACGGAACCCAGTCCCAATACAATTTCTTTAGAGTGGCTTTGGGAGGGGCAGATCGAGTAGCCCAAGCTTCACCTAAGCCCAACTCCCCCAAAAGATGTTTAACGTCCCTCAACCATTTAATCCTACACCAGCCCCCCATAGACATCACCTCGGACAGTCCCTCCGCATAGGAGGCTAGTTCAGGGACCCTCCACAAGCGGGCCCACAAGAGCAAGGGTCGTAATCGAGCTTGATCCGCAATTGATCTACAGCCTAAGTCCAGCAAAACTGGAACTCTGGGTGTACTCGAAGGGAGAGCCATCAGATCTTTCAAAAATTTGCTCTCCGATTTTGCAAGCACGTCAAGATTGCCTATGCCCCACAACTCTGCCCCATATAAGGCAGCACTAACCCCTCTAGCTTTATAAATCTCCACAACTGCGGCAATAAATTGTTTTGTGGAAGTACGATGTTCCTTGAGCAAGGCACCACCCACCCTTTTGTGATTAAGAAGCATCTTGTTGATGTGCGGAGTCCAACACATAGAGTCCCTAAGGCGGATTCCCAGGTAATCAAACTCTGATACCCTCTCCAGGTAGGCAGAGTTCAACACGGGAAGGCGCCCCAATTTCCCAGGGGACGCATGCCATGTAACAAATGTTAATGATACCCCTGTAGCAATCAGTAACTCTGTATACTCTTAAACTTTATGTAAAAGCAGCTAACTACAGCGGAAAAATGAAATCATGCCTGATGCCTTATATTTAATACACTCTGCAGTGGAAACTTTGCTAAAAATCTCTCAAAGGTATTGATGGGTTCTTTATAACCGCATGCAGTCTACCTGCATCACACCTTTGATGCATTTTCAAGAAGTAAGTCACAAATCGAACAATAATTTCTTCCTTAGGAGTAGGTTTGCTTTGGTGTTCAGCTACACGGCACATGAATAGAATAAAGTTACCTGCTTGATAATTTTAGTACCCTTCATTTCTGTGCTATCCCCGGCTCCATCTGACCAACCTTTCTTATGCCTTTTCTCTAACGGGCAGCAAGTAGGAATAGAGTGAGGGTGAACTGAGAAGGAGTAAGTGCTGGATGCCTCACATGTATGGGGCACGCTGGTGACAATTGGGTTTTTATCTTTAAAAATCAATTTTCAGTCTTGCCACATTGCCACAGACCCTCCCAGTTGTTGGGCTAGGGACTCCGTGTAAAGGTAACATTATCCTTTTGCTTGGTGTTGAAGTTTTTCATTTAGGCTGTAGGGTGGCAAGATCTATAACCTGATACTTTTTCCAATGCATTTCTTTGGTATTTCTGTGACATTTGTAATAGGATCAAGCAGTTTTGACTTTTGACACTACCTCTGCTGGCCCACACGTTACCCCAGGCATGCTTGGAAGTCTTCAACCAGTCACCACTTCCCAGGTTCTTTGTGCAGGGCAAGTTGAATGGTACGTGAAAACTAGTTTCATGGTGAGAAAAGGTCTCACTTCCTGAAAAGATATTTCCCTTTAATTTTGTCTCAGTCCTCAGCCAGACTGAAACCTGCATTTCCTTTGTAGGTCTTGCATGCGCTGCCTTTTTAGAGACCTGTTGTTACAGTACAGTGGGCATAGAGACAGCCCATTGCTTACCACTGGTTGGCTTCATTGTCACACTCATGATCTGATAGAAATTTCTAGCACAGATTCCTTACCGTAGAATATTTCCCAGGTGTCAGACGGATCCAGAAAATCTTGAGCAGTACCCCTGCACTTGTAGGTGGTATGGAACGGCATTGTCGATGACCTAGGCGTCTTCAGTGCCAGATGTGATATGTGTGCTTCCTATAAATACCCAGCGCGCTGATTTCAGTTCCTTTCTTTCCACCTCATCAGTGTGTATCCGGTAGAGCTACCTCATTCACTTTTTGACAGAACTTTTTTGACGTTTAGTCAACACTTTTGGGCACTTCTGCCCCTACTACTACCCTATGATTTACAAAGCGATTGAGAAGTGGGAGATATTTATTTATTTATTTGAAGAGTTTTATATAGTGCTGGCTGCACTGGGAAACACCAGGCAGGGCGCAGCAACCACGAGTTGGAAGGGCAGGGCACCGGGAAGAGAACCCCGGGCCCACCAGGAGATTCGCAAAGGAGACAAGGCGATGTCCACTAGCGCCAGTCAATCCAGGAAACGCGATGAGTGCAGTAACCAGTCGGAGAAAATCCTCTCAGGTGTGGAGCAATCCCTGGCCAGCTGTCCACGGGTCCCAGGAGGAGTAGAGGTCGGAAAGATGGGTAAATTCCCGGGAATTGGGTCTAAAGGAATTCCCTAGCCGGGGAGCTCCCGGACAGAGCTCCTACCCATCGTCCATCTTCGTTCTACTATGTAGAATTGCCTGTGCCTTCGCTGCGGAGGCTGCACAAGTGTTCGGGAAAGGGCGCTGCTCCTCGGTTCTTCTTCCACGGCCTAATGCTTCCCTCGGTGTCACTTCCCTGCTTTCACAGCATCTTGGGCCTACTGCAGATCAAGGCCGCAGGCCAGCCAGTTGCGGATTGCTAGCTGCTGCCTTTCGCTCAGCTCCCGCCTATGGCGTGTACCCGATCCGTCTCCTCGGGGCTCCCCAGGCAGCCTTGTTTACTCCCCCGGGTCAGCGCCTGCAACTGCTCGGGTTTCCGTACAGCGTAAGGGAGGCGTCCACTCACCGCCTCTTGGTCCTATCCTCGCTGCGGGCCTTATGAAGCCACCTCTCGTCTCTCACTCCGTTTTTCATCAGGATCGTCGGTTGTACGCACCTCCGCTCTTCCTTGTCTTCTTTCAGCGGCCCTGGCGTGGGATTTCCTCGGCTCACTTCTGCCGCGTCCGACGACTTTTCCAGATGGCGAGGCCCTAAGTGTTTTCACACCGCAATCCTTTGCTGCAGTGCTGTCTTGCTCACCTATTTGGGTCAGTTCACATTCCGGAGTCGGATGCAGCTCTTTACGAGGGTCAATGGAGTATGTATATGGTGATTTTCAGGATAAACAAGGGTACGGATGCGGAGTGTTAGGAGCTCGCGTCCACCATGTTAGCTGGCTAGCACCGCCCACCAGATACAGCTCTGGTGGCCCTACATCAGAAGACTCTCTAACACCCAAGTCAGAGATGCTTGGAAATTGCAAAAATCTAGGAAGTCAAATCTTTCTTTCATAAGTCAATGTGAGGAGCTTGCCCAGTTCTTCATTAAAAAGTGGCTGACATCCATCTTCAACTGTCCAAAGACATCAATCTTCAACATAAAGAGCAACTCCTTCCTTACTTGGGGTTTCAGACCTTCCTAATCAGCGGATGAGTCTGCCTCAACAAGAACTTTGTAACAGTGTTAATAGTCTTGATTTAACACCCAATATATCACTCTGGCCTACTCTTCACCTCTCCACCTTTCTCACCATTCTGCAAGCTATTAAATCAGGCTCTCCATTGGATCCTATACCACCATCCAAACTTTGCCTACTGGATCCAGTACTGTTACATATGATGATTGATTGATCTCCTAAACACCTCATTACGGGAGGGCCTTGTCCCTCAGAGTTGGAAGCCCGCTATGGTGCTTCCACTCCCCAAGAAAACAAAATCTGGATACTTAGTTATGGTCGAACTTCACACCAATTTCTCGGTTACCCGTGCTTTCCAAAATTTTGGAGAAGCATGTTAATGCTCATCTCACATCCTACGTAGAAGCCCAAAGATTTTTGTACCCTTCTCAGTCCGGGTTCAGGGCAAGACAAAGTAGGGAATCCGCCCTCCTTGGAGTCACCGAACGTCCTTGATGAGGGCGGTACAGCTGCTCTTATCAGATCTTAGCACAGCTTTTGATGCTGTGTCTCATCCCATCTTGCTTGTACGTCTGTGTTCGTGGGGCCTGGAAGGAAAAGCCCTTCCCTGGCTATCTTCATTTCTTAAGGACTGGACGTTTCAAGTCTGCTCTGCCAGTGCCAGATCCGAAATTCAAGCTTTAGCTTCTGGGGTCCCCCAAGGTTCTGTGATACGCCCTCTGCTATTTAATATATATGTCAGGCCTTTGACAAACATAGTGGAGAGTTGTGTTCATGGACCCTCTGACTTTAATGTGGGCTTGTGTTGAGTGGCCACCTGGATGAGTGCGAACTCTCTAAGGCTGAATGGTGAAAAGACAGAGGTCATGATTCTGGGTAAATATGCCCAGCTTTGGGGCCCTCATCACTGGCTCCACTCATTTGGGACCTATTCTGACTCAATTTTCCAATGTTAGGAACCTTGGTTTTGTTCTTGATGACGAACAATGAAGCCTCAGTTGTCTAAAGTTACAGCTTCCTGTTTTGCTGTGTTGAAGTGGGTGAGGAAGATCACCTGGATGATCCCCAGATCGGTTCTGAAGACCATGGTCCAGGCCTAAGTAATATCCAGACTGGATTATGGGAACAGGCCAGGCATTTATGAGGTGTCTGCAGATGCTCCAGAATTCAGCTGCAAGACTGCTGTACCGACTTCCCAAACATGCCTCAGTTTCACACCTCCTTTGTGAATTGTTCTGGCTGACAATCCCTAAACGGGTCCAATTTAAGGATCTTTGCTACCTGTTTAAAGCAAAAGCCAGAACAGGGCTATATTACATCCAAGAGCTGGTGGCATCTTACATCCCATCTTGTCCCCTGAGATCCTCCAACCTGGTTCTCTGCAAAGTATAGAGATTCCATCTGGTCTGGGTGGGAGGACGTTCTTTTCCATTGCTTGGTCCAAAACAGTGGATTTCCCTTCCCAAATCCCTCAGGGACAGTACCTCTCTCCTTGCGTTCCGCAAAGGCTTTAAGGCATGGCTATTCTAAGTAGATAGTTCCCAGAAAACCTTTAGGGGTAGCTGTGCGCTTTACAAAACTACAAACTATACTAAACTCTTTGCCTTCACTGCACTGATCTGAGTCTTTGAACGAAGCACAGGAATGACGCTGCAATTTGAGACCCAGCGCTCAGAATTCACATGTCTGGGGCTGCTTTGTGCCTCCCAGAACGACCCTCGCTCAACTCAAGGAATTCTATGAGGCGCTGCATCTCATATTTAGATGCTTTGGGCCCCACAGGTTGGGGAGGTACCTCAGCTGGACTTCTGCAAGTGGGTTCGCCCTCTGCACCAGTCGGGTACTCTGGATCCGTGTCTGGACCCACCCTGATCACAGATCCACGACCTTCGCCAGGGTTCACCCTGTGGCACCTAGCCCATAGTCATTTCTGACTCCGAAACGGACCAGGCCAGCATCATACGACGTCAACTCCGGCACAGATCGGACCCTTAGGACTGTCTGAGCCAGAAGCAGTACCTCCCTTCAAGTAACAAGTTGTTTGATACCCTGGAGTACAAACTTTGGTCGCACAGTTCAGGAGTTCGCACAGCTGAGGGGTCAGCATATAACCCTGTGCTCACCAACGGAGAGACCATGTCTTTCCACAGTACAACGCTAGTATTTCAGTGTCAGAATGTGTAAATTACATGTTCTTCCCATGAAATATGCTGCACCTTGCCTTAGGACTCAGTTGGCCTGCCATAACGGTTACTTGGGATATTTGACTTTATGATGACTTGTAAACGGCAAAGTCGGGCTAGCAGTTCAAAACTGCCCTTCCAGGCTACAGTGGCGGACTGGAAGACTCTTTTTACTCTTGTCAAACGCAGGGTGGCACTACCAGTGCTGCAATCCCTGGCGGACTCTCTCGAACTTACAGACCTTGGGTACCATATAGGAGGGGCTTACAGATAAGTTAGTTGGTTGGGTATACCCAATGTAACATACATGTTTTGGGATCAGGGCACTGGCATTGAGGTCCGGTTAACAGGCCTCAGAGCACTCCGAGTTGAAAAACCAGCTCTATCAGTTAGAAAAAAATGGGGGTGACGATACCAAAGGGGAGTTTCCTTACATACAACATGGCTGGAATGTCAGGACATTACCCTGGTCATGCAGCACCTGGTGCGATCTCTAAACGCCAAGGCAGACAAAGGCAGCCGTCGATGCCTCGTGGACAATGAATTCGCATCTGCACCTGAAGGTGGCTTAATTCCTCTTTCAGGACAGGGAAGAACCTAGGCTAGATCTATTCATTCTGCAGAATACGCAGTGTCAGCACCTCTGCACATTGGAATTTCCAAAGTGGCTGTCACTCAGAGACGCGCTCCGATTAGACTGGAGGTTGGGACTACTGCCTGCCTTTCTGCCAGTACCACTCCTGCCTCAAGTTCTCAAGAGGATCAGAAAGGACCAGGCCCTACTCATGAGTGTGGCTCAATGGTTAGAGCGGCAGACCCTGAAGCAGAGTTCTGGCCAGGGACCAGGGTTCGATTCCCGCCTCGGCGGGGCTCGGGCTCAATTTCCTCGGACCTGTCTATTCTCGCCTCGGTGCCTATTCTAATCACGGGCCCCACGCTGCAACTCTGGGCAATAGCTTGCTTAGCCTCCACACCGGCCCCAACAGCGCTAAGGATGCCTGGCTTCACCCTGGGGGTGCCCAGGAGTGGACACTTCACAGGGAAAGCCAGGAGGGGTTCCACAGCGGTATGAGTATCAGCGCCAGGAAACCGCAAAAGGCGACACCACAAGGTGGCCGTCTGGTGACAGTGCGCTCTATAAGTACCTTGACATTTACATTTACATCCTCCTTGCTTTCGACTGGGCATGGAGAGTATAGTATCCAGAACTCCTGGGCATGAGCATTTATTCTCCCATTAGGCTGCCCATTCGGAGGATCTCCTGTCACAGCAACAGGGCAGGGTCCTCCGTCCGTACCTGCAAAGGCTCCAACTTCCTGCAATGAGATTAAGTGGCAACTGTTAACGGTCCTTAATCTCCCTCCTGAGTCTGTGATGTCATCTTATTAGGCATGCCTCTATCAACTTAGACTGTTTACGCCTACTGTTGGGACAAGTTTGTGACTTGGTGCAATGAAAAACGTGTTAACCTTCTTCCTGCACCCTTGTGCGAAATGTTATTGTTTGTTTTGTCCGGAGCCGGCAAGCCCCTTGACCTGTGCACAGTTAAGGGGTATCTCTCTGCCTTCTCAGCTTTTTTTATTGATTCTAAGATAAGAAATCTGCAGCTAGAAGTCTCTACCAGATAAACACGTTGCATACCTTTTTTAAAGCCTTGTATGGTAGGGATTCAATCTTGCTGCATCCCCGCCCATCCATACTCCGTTGTCTGCCTGCTTACCCATCTCCTGCCTACCCTCCGTTGTCTGTGTGCTTGTCCGTTCGCTTCCCATGATACTCACGCCCATCCTTCATTGTTCATGTGCTATCTCCAGCTCCTCCTGCCCATCTCCATTGTCCATTTGCTAGCCACGCCCACTTTTGTCTGTGTGCTTGCCCCAGATCCTCAAGGTCCTTGTGCTTGGTCAAACCCCTCCCACCCACCCTCCATTAACCACATGCTTCCTCAGTTCCTCCCTCCCTTCGTTTTTTGTATACTTTTTTTGGGCATTTGTACAGTAAACATAACAATACTGCCATATACATTTAAGCACTATATAACGGACCATATATAATACAGGTGGCAAATAATTGGTTAGTTCTACAGGATAGTAATAGCACAGTGCACCTCCCTCTTTCCATTCCTCAATCAAACATTACGTGTTCCTCAACTCCATCCCAGGGTCACGCTCAAGAAGGTAGGACATTAGGGAGTTCTAGGAGCCCCGAGAGCATTGCTGCCCAGGCTTGCAAGCCGTTCACAAGTGTGTTGTTCCTTCACGGTTTACGCATGTGGCACTCCTCAGCTTGTGCCCATTCAGCCATAGTTCTCATTCATTCTTCAATGGTCGTAGCTACTGATGACAGCCATCTAATGGCAATTCTGCATTTAGCTAGTACAAGGCAAAGCATAAGAAACTTTCTTCTCAGTTTCCCGCAAGGTTTCACAGCTCCCCCCTCGCCAATTGTCTATCGACATCAACTGTGTGATAAGCGAAAATGTGCGTATTGCCCACATATTAATGTCGGGTGAAAATGGGGCTCTACGCAACACCAGGCGACCGCTCTCTTTCCCATGTCCTGCAAACCGGTCTGACCACATAGGATACAGTAGCTGGAACTCTCGCACCCATCATTAATTGTACCGGTAATGGCATGTCGTTATATGTACCCTTCAACGCGGTCCGGATTCACAGTTTTCAAGGTCATCCATCCAATGCACTGCGTGCTACAGTTGAGCTGCAAGATATTAGAGCTCAAAACTTGGCAACTTGATACCGCCTTTAACCCATGTGCGCTTAAGAGTAGACACACTGACTGTGTCCTCCTGTAGGTACACAGAAATACGACTACCAGCTTATCTAGTTCCACAAAATATTTTCTAGGAATCTCAAAGTGGGTCCCCTGGATAATGTAAGGGCATCTGGGCAAGATTATCATTTTGACTAATGGCAATTTCCCCATCAGGGATAAGCACAAGGAGTTCCAAAATTTTACAGAAGGTCTTAACCATTCCAGGATTCTACTTATATTTGCAGTTTCAAACACCGGCGCCCCATGTAGGAGTCTAATCCCCAGATACCAGACACTATTTGTTTCCCAGCGAAGATCCAGTTGGAGAAGGTCTTTTTCCTGCCTGCCGGCCAACTCCCCTAATGAGAACAGTTGAGAATTAGAGCAGTTAATGTGCAACCCAGACACCTCGCCACACTCAACGAGGAGTGCTAGCATATTGGGGACTGAATATATTGGCCGTTGTAGATTTTGCTAGGCGTCATTAGCGTAAAGGGAGACCACATGTATTCTCCCCAGTCTGTATAACCCAGCCTCCTAGCACATCTTGGAGCAGGCAAGCAAGGGGCTTCATCGCCAGTGCAAAGATAGGGGGGGGGGGTGTACAAGGAGTTTCGCTGTGATATCATTTTCCCCACTCTCACCCTCTTGTCACTGTATAGTAGTTGCACCCATTTTGAGTACCACTCACCGATGCCTAACTTCCACAGCACCCTCTACAAATAATCCAACAGCAGCAAATCAAACACTTGTTCGATATTGAAGAGCTCTGTTGCGAATGGGCAGTCTTCTAGAGTAGGGGCGTGCATGACCAAAGAGAGCCATCTCAAGTTGCATTGGGGATTCCTGTGCGTATGAGTCCGCATTGGTCCTCGTGGACCAGCCGCGGTATAAGCTCAAAAATGTAGTCGCCAGTACTTTACTGAGAATGTTAACATCGACATTTAACATCAACAGTGGGCGATAGGATGTCATCTGCAAGACAACCATATCTGGCTTGGTCAACATGACAATAAGCGCCTCTTTCATCAAGGCCGGAAGCATCCCTTTCCCATATGCCTCCTTGTAAACTTCCAGTTATTGGTCCGCTAATGTCCTCACCCTGCGCTGGTAAAATTAGTCTGACAGGCAGTCCCATCCAGAACCTTTGGCTGTCTTCAATGCCTGTATCACTACCATTTGTTCTTCTCCAGTTATGGGGGCATCTAGGTTGTCCCTCTCTTCACTCAATAAGGAGGTCATCTTTAGGCAAGCCAAATATGCATCCCCCTTCTGTGGGGCATCACCTAGCCATGCTACATAAACCCCTTTCAGGTGTATGGCAAAGACTTCTGTGATGCCCTGCTCCGTACAAGCCATCTGCCCCAGAGTGTCTAGGAAACTGTGAAGCTGCTGTCTAGAACTTGTGCATACAAATTTGTCTAAAGGCTCCCATGTCTCCAGCAACTCTTGCCTACATTCCTCCCTCCGTAGTCAGTGTGCTTGCCCTAGCCCTCCCACCCCCCCCCCTTAGTATTCTTTTTGCTACCCCAGTAACTCCCACCTACCTTGCCTTGTCCTATGTGCCTACTCCTGGCCTTTCCACCCTCCCTCCATTGTCCATGTACCTCATTATCCCCTCACCTGGCCAGTCACCACATCTGGGTCCTTCTCTTCTGCCCTCCATCCATGTTGCCTCATCTCCCTAACCCACTCCCCCATCATTTGTTTTCTTTTTTACAACCAATACGGAAGTGGAGGGGTGTGGCCAGGCAAGATGGTCAAGTAAACGCTCCTGGCGGAGCTCCCGTCGGCAAAACCGAACCCTGACACCATCCTGTGGCATCGGCACCTCTATCGCCTCACTCTTCAGGAGAATGCTGCACAGAAAGCTTTAAAGGGCCTCTGGCGCTCCTGAGAGGTGTGATGACTGCAGCTTGGGTCGACTGTGGGCTGTCAAAGCTTGCACCGAAATCCTGGGCCTACAGGGTCGGAAAGACCATGGGAGTAGTGCCGCCTCAGAAGGTGCTGCATGCCCGCTGGGGGGCCGCAAGAGCAGGTAACCGATTGGCCCACCTTTGACTGGCTTATCACCGTGGAGTGGGAGGGCAGACAGCATGGGCTTGATGCTTGAGCAGGACCCCGACGCTGAACAGAAGACTTGCTCTGAAGACTGCGTGCGATAGAGGGACAGGGGCGGAACGGGAGGTCCTCCAGGAAGATGCTTAGTCCGGAAGGAGCGAGGAAGAGTACAGCTAGCGGGCCCCTGGATGTCTGTCTGTCGTGTCCTGCGGTTTGCGCACTGCGAGTCTGGTGAATTCTGCGAGACCTAATGCTCAACGGGGGGTTGGGTGCTCAGAGGCGGGGTCTGGAGCTTTGGTACCAGGGGACCGGAGAAGGGCACTTGAAGGGGATAAGAGCGAGGACGCTATTGCCACTGGCGAAAATAACACTGTAGGACAACTGCGCAAGGAGGAAGAGCATGGAACAGTGTGCATCAACCCCTCCCACCCCCCCCCCCCCCCCAGAGGTCTGGTGCAGGGCAAGTCTCCTGAGGAGATGCTGGAAAGCGCTAAGTGCGTCCGGTTGCAAGGCGATGTGTGACACAGCTGTTGGAAAGGGATCGCTGTAAAGATGCTCACAGGCGTATGTAGGAGATAGATTTATTTGAGCAAATCAGTAGAACAGGTGAGCGCCCGTTAACACAGCTTCTTCTCCTGGACCCTGGACGCCAGTGCAACTGACCCCAGGATTGGAATCTAAACAAGAACCTAGCAAGGTTCCAAGTCTCGCTCACAAGCATGAATTAAAGGAACACAAACATGTGTAATAATCAACATACAACACATCCCCCTCCTTGGGAAAAAAATAAAGAAGAGAAGAAAATAAATAACAAATAATAAATGAATGCATACTAAAACAAAAATAAATAATTAAAATAACAAAGCAAAAGAAGAAGGTACAATATAATAACTATCTCACGTATTCCTTTAACCATGAAGGTAGGACTCTTTTCCTCTTGCCCATATTGTCCCTGTCAACGTTCATGTCCGCTTTCTCCTTTACAGATGTAGACTCATTTGTAAGTTCAGTATCTGTGTCAGTACATAGAAACCCTTTCCCCCCTTTACTAATAGGAGAAGAATCACTGTGAATGAGATTTCAGCCTATATATTCTTTTGCCATCTTTCTTCCTTTTGTAAAATCATCAATGTCTACATCTGTCCTTGTTGCATTTTCTACATTTCCCAAATCATTTTGCATTTTACTTTGATCAAAATAATCCTCAATCCAATCAAAATCAGATGCATTTCCTAAATTCGAGCATTCATCACTGTGTTGCTGATCCACATCTAAGGCAACAGATTTAAAATTCCAAACCCTACCATCCTTAAGTCTTATTGCGTTGCAAAGAACTTCCTTCACCTGTTGGGGTGCTTCAAACTTACTATCACCTTTAGCAACTTTGAAAGGTCTTTAAATTCTGACCCAATCGCCAACCTTAATAGTAATTCTCTTTGTGCCATGAGATTCATCATGTATTCTTTACTTTTCATGTGTACCATTTCTAAACGTCTTTTAACCTCTTCAGGTGACCACTGCTCAACTCCTCCTTCCACAAGCCAACTGGGGGTAAACTTGCATCTGGGCTTCCTACCTCTCATCATAATAAAAGGAGATAATCCTGTTGCTGCATGTATAGTGGTTCTATAAGCCCATACCTCTTTCTGTATTTCTAACTTCCAATCCAGTTGTTTGTTAATCGCTGCCTGAATTACACCTTTTAACACCCTGTTAAAACATTCTACAGTACCATTTCCGCTAGGATTGTAAAGTGAAGTGGTCTTGTGCTTGATGCCACATTTCATAAAATAATCTTTCGTCACATTCGAGGTAAATTGCACTCCATTGTCATTCAAAATACTCACAGGTAGGACTTCTAAAATAAATTTTTTGTCTAAGAACTTTAAAACATTATGCGTGTCCACTTTTTCCACAATTCTTACAATAGGCCACTTAGTAAACAAATCAATTGCCACAATGCCATATTCTTTCAACTCTCCAACAGGTCCAAAAATATCAATCGCTATTACCTCCCAAGGAAGTCCAGGAATCCAGCCTTCACTCATTGGAGGACACCACCAAAAGACACCTCACATATGGGTTTACCTGTCACAGACTCATCCGTGACATTAATAACATAGTCTCCTTGTGAATTTTTTTCACAACTATCATCACTATTCACACCCTCCTTTGTGTCTTCTTCACCTTCCCATACATATTTTACGCTGCCTCTTTTACGGCACATTTTACTAAAATGGCCCATTAATCCACAAATGCCACATCTTTTTTTTAAGCCAGGACAATATTTGCTAAACGCTAAATGTTCCTTGCTATCGCAGCGATAACATCTTCTCTCTTCAGGTTTCCTTTCTTTTTCTATGTTCTTTTGAAATTGGTTCACCCAGCATCCTACGGTTTGCTGATTTTGTTTTCTATTTGAGTTCTGTACCTTAAAAACACCATTCGGATCCTTTTCCGATTATTTCACAACTGTAGCACATCTTCCTGACATTTCTGATTTTCCCATTATGGCCAAGACATCCTCTAAAGGCGCATCTCCATTGACCCTATAATCGGACCTGTATTGAAGAATTATTATTATGCATAACTAGTTGGTCACGTATGAGATCATCATAAAGATCACCAAATTTACAATCTAAGGCCAGTCTTTTTAGGCCGTCTAACCACTCATCCACAAGCTCTTCTTTGGTTTGTTTTCTTTGGAAGAATTTATGGCGAACTACTCCAATACAGACCTTAGGAGCAAAATACTTGTCGAGATCTCTCAAAGCCGCATCAAATACATTCACATCACCTTCATTCATCTTGTTCATACGTGAATATGTTTTCAGTCCAATAGGGCCCAAGGAGTGAAGCAGTAGTCTTTTCTTTTGTTCAGGTTTCATTTTACCAGCTGCATCCACTGCTGCTATATAATTCACGAAATATTCTTTCCATTCAACCCATTTTATAGTGGGTTGTGATCCTGTTACCCAAAAGGCATGTGGAGTGCTTATACTAAAATTTTGTTGAGCCATAACTTCTTCCTCCCTGTGTACAGCTTGATCTCCTTGATCCATATATAGTTGTGACCACTCTACAATATTACTTCTCACAGTAAGGATGTATTCATAAAATATTTACTTCCTTTGTTTCAAAATCATACCCGGCTCCCTCACCTGTTCTTAATGATTTACTCCCAATTGTCACATATTATGCCTCCGATGTTCTTCTCCACCTTCTTTTTTTAAAATTTTTATTAAAAACGTAGTCGGTGAAACGCTGAGAGTTCCGGTGCACTTTTCAATATTAAAACCTCTAACTTTGCCGATCCGATTCTAAAATGGCTGCCACGCAAGGTCACGCTGCGTGACCCCTCGCAATGACGTGCCAGGACTATTGCGCATGCCTTCCTTGCTGCCGCATTCTATCTTTGCATCAACGCGCAGCACCAACCCAGGAGTCCACGCACAACAATCGAACGTTGCCGGCACTCAAAAGATGCATGCCGGCGGCTTCCAACGATCGTCAATTTCCAAGTGAGGCTTTCTTACCCAAATCAGCTACCTTTTATTCCGGGCTGCAAGTAGTTTTTTCTTTAAAGTGCAGTATCATACAGCATCAGATTTTTTGCCGAAATGCTTCCGATCCATAAAGCTCACGAATAGTTCCTCCCACGTTGAAACTTCAAAATAACCTTCCTTGTAGATCGAGGTGGAAGTTCATATACCGGTAATCGTCGCCAATTGTAAAGATGCTCACAGGCGTATGTAGGAGATTAGATTTATTTGAGCAAATCAGTAGAACAGGTGAGCGCCCGTTAACACAGCTTCTTCTCCTGGACGCCAGTGCAACTGACCCCAGCATTAGAATCTAAACAAGAATCTAGCAAGGTTCCACGTCTCGCTCACAAGCACGAATTAAAGGAACACAAACATGTGTAATAATCAACATACAACAATCGGCTTGACGTTGGTTGATGTCCTGTCAGTGGGCGCCTGATGGTAGCCTCGGCCCCCTTTGTTGGGTCAGGGGCAGACGGAGGGCGAAAGAGTGGGAGAGAGTATCCTGATAAGCTGTGAGAACTGTTGTGGACGGACTGCCTCGGACGTGGACTGTTATGGGCATAGACAAAAGCGTCAAGCCAGTGCAGACCAACACAATTGTTAAATACACACATGGGCTACATACGGAGGAGGGGGCTGGAGCCCGGGAGAGCGGGGCGATGTGCCCCTGGATTAGGCTCCAACACTGGCAGATTTGATGGATGCTATTCAGAGTTCGCAGGAGGAGATGGTGGTCAAAAAAGACTGTGTGACGATAGATGTCCTCTGAAAAGTGGCAGACAAGGTTACTGCTGTGGAGGGAACTGTGACAGAGCTGCAGCAGGAACTGTGGCTTCAGCAATAGACAGTATTTAAGCTGCAAAAAGTTACAGAACACCTGCAGGACAGGATCAAAGACTCGGCGGGCAGGGCGTCCCGAAATAATCTGCATTCTATTGGGTTCCCAGGGAAGGTGGAGGGGCAGTCTGCTGAACTGCTTCTGGAGGACTGAATCGTCAGCATGTTGTGCCCTAAACGTCTGTCCACATTCTTCACCATCGAGCGAGCGCATAGGGCGCTGGTCCCTCCGCCATGACCTGAGACCCTCCCAGGGCCAGCATAGCTCGGATGTTAAACTTCAGCAAACGCAACGCCATCCAACAGCACATCTGAGTGCAGGGTCTGTCTTGGTTTGGGGGATGGAACATTTTAATTTTTCCTACCTACACCAAAAAAGTATAGGACCAGCGCAGAAACTATATGGCTGTCAAAAACAACTCTGTGGTCTCAATCTGAAATACAGCTTGATGTACCCTGCTAAGCTTTAAGTCCTGTATGGGGAAAAGGCGCAGTTTTTCTCTACATCAAAGACAAATGACTGGGTGGACACACTGGACGGGGCACTGCCTCGGGGGCAAATAATGGTAAGCAGAACAAACTGCACGTGGTGAGACAGTCGGGGAGACCGCGGAGGCAAAACAGGAGATCGTCCAGCAGGAACAGCCTTGGGTGAACTGGGATAATTGTTGTCTGCTCCAATGGCACCCTCATGGACACTTTTGTGCCGGAGATGAGAGAATCCTTCACACAACTCAGGGACGACCCAGGGTCTGGTAGTGACAGCACAGAGGTGGGCCGCCTTGACCCTAATTTGTCCCAACAGAGGTACTTTTGGTGACAGTGGCGGGCCTCCCGGGGGCCCGTGAGGATGGGGTTGGGGGGCCGAGCTTACGAAATCGTGTCTGGTGATATATTTGTCAATAACACTTTATGGTGTATTGGCATTTGAGGGGCTCAGCTTTGAGATACCTGTGTGGAGCAACATACAATGTTATCCTCCTTTATATTTATAATGCTGGTGTGAGAAGAAGTGAGGTCTGCGGCCAGGAGGGAGATATTTGGTGCCTCAGGCCTCGCTGCTCCTGCTGGACGGTGATCCTCCTGCAAAGCACAAGTTTTCGTTGATGGTTATATATTTCTTCTTGCACAAGGGGATAGGGCGGTGAATTATGTGCCCCAGCCTGCTAGTTGCAGTGCTGGGCTGTTTGCGTGTGCTGCCATTGGGTGGATGGGAGGATGATGTGGATGGTTAGTAATTTCTTTGAGTTGCTGTATCTGGGGAGTTCGAGGCATGTGGGCTGCTGAATTCATATCTGTGCATAGATCGCCGCCTAGTGTTGGGTCCGGATGTTTGCACGTTGTTGTCCTGGAAGAGTCTTCGAAGTATCACGAGATCGGTGACTCCTCCCCTGGACCACAGTGCGCATGGGCATCCTCTCCATCCTTAGATTGTTTTTTTCCGCCATTGGGTTCGGATGTGCTTATCTTAGCTCAAGTTAGGAAAATTTAGTCTAAGGCCAAAAGGCCTTTAGTTTTCGTCGGTACTGTTCCCGTTCGGTATCGACTGCTTTCTTTTTTTTTTTTTTTTTTTTTTTTTTTGAAAATTTTTATTGAACAATAAATCAATTACAAGCATGGGCCTACAACCACCAGGGCCGGCCGCTAGATTCGGGAAGGATCATACAGAGATTAAGGCAGTAGTCGACTCCCGGGGTCCAGCCCCGTACATGACTCCGGATAGTCCTAGGGAAGCAGGATACATAGGTTTTTTTTTTTTTTTTTGAAACCGTTTATTGCAGTTCGTAAAAGTTACAGGTATGGGCCTACAACCATCCGGCCGGCCGCTAGAATAACAAAAACATATTGCACACATACAGTAAAAGTCTCTAGGCAGTGTAGAGCAGTGAAACAGGAGTAATCAATGGTGCAGGCCACACAGCTCCAAGCCCACAGTACGGTTCCCTTTTCTTGAAACAAAACAACACCAAAAAACCACACCCGCAAGGCAACCCGCGATCCAAAATAACAGCACGTGCTCCATAAGTGGGGAATCCAAACCAGCAGCAGAACTCTGGAGAGGGGAATGGGAATAGATCAGGGACTGGGGGACCGCGCGCCCGCGGCTGAGGGAGGGGGGCCGTCTAGGGAGACGGAGCAGGCGAGGCCGCCTGTAGCAGTGGTGGCTCACAAATACCCCCGCGGTAGGCGTTCCAGGGGCCCCAGATTTTCACCCACGCCCCAGGCTTACCTCTCGCCACATACACCACCTTTTCACGAAACATACACCAATCCATATGCTCTTTCCAGGCCAACACCGTAGGGGGCCTCTGGGATCCCCACAATTGAGCAATGTCGCGCTTGGCTATCATGTATCCCAGAGTCACCCACCGCGTCTGCGGGACCGAATAGTCACTCGGTTCCCATACATTCAGCAAGCATCTCCTCGCTTCAGGCAGCAGCGCAACACGCGTCACCACACGCAGGACCTCATGCACACCACGCCAGAATCGCTCCACCTTCGGGCACTCCCACAGTATATGCATGAAAGTCGCCAACGCACCACAGCCACGCTTACACATTCCGTCACCAGCAAAACCCATACGCAGAAGCCGTGGCCCCGTCACGTAAACCCGGTGAAGGATCTTGAGCTGGACGAAACGAAGGCGAGCCGGGATGGCCACCTCTTTCGGAGAGGCCACCGCGGAAATCCAATCCTCATCGTCCAGCTCCAGCCCGTCGGCAACCCAAGCCTCGCGGAGACTAGTCACAGGCACGATCTATCGTTGATCAGTTTTTTGTATATGAGGGAGATCGTGCTGTCCGGGACATGGCCATCTAGGACTCTGTCCTCCAGGGGGGAAGACTCCGAAATGGATGCGACATCCGGGAAGACGGAGCCCAGCGCGTGGCGGACCTGTAGGTACCGAAAGTACTCACTGCCCTGCAGCTGGAACTCCGCCTGCAGCGTCTCAAAAGTTTTGAATCCCCCCCTCGTCCAGAGATCTCCCACCGTGCTGATTCCGATCGTGTCCCACTTCTCGAAGCCCTTCGACGTCCACAGGGAGCCCAACCTCTCAGACGCATACAGCGGTGACGCCCGGGTCAAACGGTCCTTCCACCCCATAGCTGCATTAGCCGCGTGCCAGACACGCACCATGACACGCGTCGGTCCCGTCAAACGGGAGTCGGGCGCGCCAGCGTAGAGCGCTCGATTGTAAGCGCCACCGGGCAGGAGCATCTTATCCATCTCGAATGCCGGGTTCAAGGCGGGCCCGTAAAGGCCATGATTAATTGCAGCTAGTTGGGAGGCCCAGTAATACCGTTTAATGTCAGGGAGGGCGACCCCCCCATCGTACCACGGGAGCGTCAATTTAGCCAGAGCAATGCGCGGCCTCCCGTCCCAGAACAGGCGCCGCTGGAGGCCCTCCACCTCACGGAAATAGCGTGCCGGGACCAAGTCCATAGTATTCTGGAGGGCGTAGAGGAAGCGTGGCAGGGACATCATTTTAAACAAGGCCGCTCGGCCGAGCGGCGAGAGCGGCAGACGCCGCCAGCGCACCACGTCCTCCCTCAAACGCCGAAGGGGGGGTAACAAATTCCGCTCGTAGCGGGCCTCCGGGTCAAGAGTGATATAGATACCCAGGTACCGGAAACCTTGGGAGGCAATCTGGATCGGACAGTCCCGTGGTAGGGCCGGAGCCTCCCCGGAAAGCACATATACACAGGATTTCGCCCAGTTGATGACCAGGCCTGAGTTGCGACCGAATGAACGCAAAACATCAACCAGGACGATCAGTGATTTACGCGGGGAGGCGAGATACAGAAGGATATCGTCAGCATAGAGGGACACACGGTCCTCATGCTCGGGGGTCCAGCGGAGACCACGGATAGAAGGGTGCCACCGCAGCCACTCCGCCAGGGGCTCCAGGGCCAGGGCAAACAGGAGAGGCGACAGGGGGCAGCCCTGTCGCGTACCCCTCCCCAGCGCGAATGGGGCCGAGACTCGCCCATTCACTACCACCTGCGCCAATGGGCCCGAATATAGCAATTTGACCCAGCTAATGAAACCCGGGCCAAACCCGAATTTTGCCAGCATCGCCCAGATGTATGGCCATTCAAGCGTATCAAACGCCATGGTGGCGTCCAAGGACGCCAAGATGGCCGGCTCCCGCACAAATGGGACACGCGCGAGCACCCCGTGCAAGCGCCGCAGATTGAGCGCCGTGTTGCGGTGCGGTATAAAGCCAGATTGGTCTTGGTGGACCAAATCGCCCACCACGCCAACCAGCCTGTTGGCCAACACCTTGGCAAGGATTTTGGGCTCCGCGTTCAAAAGCGAAATCGGCCTATAGGATGTGACCCGTTCACGGGGCCTCCCCTCCTTGTGGATCACCACAATTGTGGCTAGACGCTGGTCCGGCGGGAGGGAACCCCGCGAGTGGGCCGCCAGGAACATCGCGCGCAGGTGGGGCGCCAACACATCCGGGCGTAGCTTGTAGAGCTCGATGGGAATACCATTGGGGCCCATGGCCTTGCCGGATGCAACCGAGCGAATAGCCAAGGCAATTTCGTCCGAGGTGGGAGGGGCGTCCAGCGAATCCCTGTCCTCCACCGTTAGGGAGGGCAGTGCGATGTCCCGAAGCAGGGCATGGGAGTCTGCCTCTGAGCAGGGAGAAACCGGGGAGTAGACTTCGCGGAAATAATCCGCGAAGCAGGAGACAATGGCTTCCGGCTCAGTGACACACGCACCATCAACACTCTCAATCAAAGGCACCACACGGCTCGCTCTCTCCCTCTTATCCAACCACGCAATCAATTTGCCAGCCTTATCACCCACATCATACAATCGCCCCTGCTGCTCTCTACTGAGGCCCCTGGCCGCCTCCGTGACGAGGGCCCGATAGGCCGCCTGCTTTAGGTGTAGAACATGCAACTTGTCGTCTGTTACCCCGCTTCCCAGGTCACCCTCCAGTTCTGCAATCTCGGCCTCTACCCGGGTCACCTCCTCCCGCTCGCGCCGCCGGGCATGGGAGATAAAGGAGAGGGCCTCCCCTCTAAGGACTACCTTGAAAGCCTCCCACAGGGAGATGGCCGAAGAGACCGACCCCACATTCTCATCGAAATATCGCTGTAGGGATTTGATCAAATCAGCACGAATGGTGGGGTCGCGCAGATACCATGCATTGATTGGGGCCACCCTGCCATCCCCCCTCGGGAAGACATCGAGATGCAACAACAATGGGGAGTGGTCTGAGATACCCCGCGCCAGATGGC
The DNA here is from genome assembly GCF_964204655.1 of Triturus cristatus. Lineage (NCBI taxonomy): Eukaryota > Metazoa > Chordata > Amphibia > Caudata > Salamandridae > Triturus > Triturus cristatus. The sequence goes on along the minus strand of NC_140584.1, from coordinate 28,626,343 downwards.
GCACCTCCCCCACCCTCCCTGCGTGGGCCGCCGGGACAAGGATGTAATCAAGCCGCGAGAGGCTACCATGGGCACCCGAGTGGAAGGTGTACTGTCGCAATGCAGGATGCTTTAATCGCCAGCAATCCACCAGGCCCAGCGTGTCCAGAAGGCCGGGCAGCCACGCCTGTGCCCGGGGGAGGTCCCTAGGGGGATGGCGATCCATAGACCCAGAGGCTACCGCATTAAAATCCCCTCCAACCACCAGCAGGCCACTCGGAAGGTCCAGAAGGAGGCGCCCCAGGTCCGCAAATGTGGTGGCTTGTAACCCAGGCGGGACGTACACTGATATAAAGACAAACACTCTACCCTCCATTCTTCCCACCAGAACCGTGTAACGTCCCCTCTCATCATGGCGCACCTCATCAATCTCCAACGGGAGCGAGTTCTTGATCATAATACCCACCCCCCGCGAGCCCGAGGTGAAGCCAGAATGGGCCGCCAAACGATATCCCCGCCGGTTCATTGCATGAAAGGAGTTACCTATAAGGTGCGTCTCCTGCAGGAAGATAACATCTGGTGAAATACGTTTTAAGTACTGCAGGACCACACCACGCTTAATCCTATCCCCCAGGCCATTAACATTCCATGACAACACAGCCAAATCCCTACCCCCCATCATACGTCGAAACAATCGGTCGTCCCCCATCGAGCATCCTAAAAACAACAACATAGTAGCGGGTTTGCCCTGCGGTGCTAATAAACAACACACCCCCCCCCACCCCCCGGTCCCAACAAAACTCCCCCCTCCCTGCACCCCTGCATGAGCCCAGACAGCCCCCCCAAAGTGCAGTGTGCCTGTCGCCCCATAGCTAAAATACTAACTAGTCCCCCAAAGGAGGAGGGAAGCCCCCAACAGACCCCGCACGACCTCCATAGGAGGGGAAAATACGCAATCAATAATTGGTGAAGAAACAACGTCCAGAGCACGGCCTATGCAGTCACCCCTCAATTCTGCTCCGGCGGGCCCTCCTCGCCAGCCGCGCCCCCCCCGCCCCCCCGGCCCCGATCTCCAGGCAGAGTGTCCAGCCAGTCCCCAGCCGCCTCGGGCCGGTCGAAGAAGTGCGTGCGACCATCCACCTCTACCCTCAGCTTAGCTGGAAAGAGCATTGAGTACTTGAGGTTCAGGTCCCTTAGGCGACGTTTAACACCAAGAAAGCTCTGCCGCTGCTTCTGGACCGCCGGGGTAAAGTCTGGGTAGAAATGTACCTCCATGTTGTCAAGCTTGACCGGTCCCTGTTGTCTGGAGGTCTGGAGGATAGCATCTCTGTCCCGGAAATTAAAAATCCGGGCAATGAGAGGCCGCGGCGGGGCACCAGTCTTAGGTCTGCCCCCGGGGACCCGGTGAGCGCGCTCCACCGCAAAAAACTTACTCAGCCCCCGGGGCTGGAGATGGGTCAGGATCAACTCTTCCACGAAAGGATACATAGGTTTAACATAAATAACAAATAAAAACAAAAGGCGAGGCGTAAGCGCAAAAAATGTGGGTCTGGCTACATCCGGGGGACTCTACTTCTGACCTTCAAATAGCTACTAAAAGGAAGGAGTAATGATAGGTCGGGGGGGGGGGGGGTCACGGGAGAGGAACGTCTATATTCGATTATCCCAAAAGTCGCAGGGAACCATCAAGGGTCAGGGGGACAAGGCAATATCGGTGGCCACTAGGGGGGGAGCACAGATACCCCCACGATACGCGTTCCATTGCCCCCAGATTCTACCCCATGCCCCCGGTTTGCCACGAGCCACATACACGGTCTTCTCCCTGAACATGCACCAGTCCAAGTTCTCCTGCCATACGGACACGGTGGGAGGCCGCTGGGAACCCCAAAGCTGCGCTATATCTCTCTTGGCAATCATGTTCCCCAGGGCCGCCCACCGAGTCTGAGCCGCGTTATAATCATTGGGCTCCCACACATTCAGGACACAGCGACGCACCTCCGGCAGCAGCACTACCCCGGTGACTTGTCCCATGATCACATGAACCCGACGCCAGTATTCCGCCACCTCGCGACACTCCCAAAGGATATGGAGAAAGGTGGCTCTGAGTCCACATCCCCGCTTACAGAGCCCGTCTTCAGAAAATCCCATCGAGACCAGACGGGGACCCGTCACATACACCCGGTGGAGAATCTTAAGTTGGACCAGGCGGAGACGGGCTGGAATGGCCACTTCCTTTGGGGACGACAGTGCGGACTGCCAGTCCTCGTCGTCCAGTTCCACCCCATCCCCCGTCCACGCCTCCCGGAGGCGCACCAAGAGGTCAGCCCGATTATTGATAAGTTTTTTATAAATTAATGAAATAGTACTGTCGGGGACATGACCGTCGAGTATGCGGTCCTCGAGAGGCGAAGAAGCCGGGATATTGGTCCCCTCCCCAAAAACAGAGAGCAGGGCATGCCGAATCTGGGCGTAGCGGAAGAACTCCCTTTCCGTAAGTTCGTATTCGCTCTGGAGCGCCGCGAATGTTTTAACAGCACCCTTAATCCATAAGTCTCCCACTCTACTAATACCAATCGTGTCCCAACGTTCAAACCCCTTCGTTGTCCAAAGGCTTCCCAGGCGGTCGGAGGCAAACAGAGGAGTAGCACATGTTAAACGCTCACTCCAGCCCAAGGCTACATTGGCCGCCTTCCAGATCCGTACCGCAATCTTAGTAGGGCCCGTGAGGGTCCGTCCAGCCGAGCTGGAGTAAAGTGCCCTGTTATAGTTGCCGCCGGGAAGCAGGAATTTATCCATCTCATACGCCGGATTCAAGCCAGGCGCATACGTGGCATGGTTAATGGCCGACAGCTGTGAGGCCCAATAATACCTGCGAATGTCGGGAAGCGCGATGCCCCCGTCGTACCAGGGGAGAGTAAGCTTTGCCAGAGCGATACGCGCCCGTCCGTCCCACACCAATCTCCTCTGCAGGCTCTCCACCTCCCGAAAGTAGGACACAGGAATAACATCGAAGGAGTTCTGAAGTGCATAGAGAAATCTGGGAAGAGACATCATTTTAAACAGTGCTGCCCGACCCAGCGGGGACAAGGGCAGCTTACACCACCGAGCCGTGTCCTCCCTCAAACGCCGAAGTGGAAGCAGGAGATTCTGCTCATAGCGAGCCACCGGGTCCATCGAGACGTATATTCCCAGGTATTTAAAGCCGGACAGAGATAACTGGATCGGAAGCCGAGGCGGCAAGAGAGGAGGGCCACCGGAGATAGGATAGACACAGGATTTAGACCAGTTGATCGTTAGACCCGAATTTCTCCCAAAGGAAGTCAGAACATCAAAGAGAACATTAAGCCACTGCCGCGGCGAGGTGAGATACAGGAGAATATCGTCCGCATACAACGAGACCCGATCCTCGAAGCCCGGGGCCCAACGGATCCCTCTGATCGAGGGCTCCCAGCGGAGCCAAGCAGCGAGCGGCTCCAAGGCAAGAGCAAAGAGCAGAGGGGACAACGGGCACCCCTGCCTCGTACCCCTACCGAGAGCGAAGGGCCGAGAGACCCGCCCATTAACCACCACCTGAGCCATGGGTCCCGTGTAAAGAAGCTTCACCCAGCCAAGAAATCCCTCCCCAAAGCCGAATTTGGTCAAGACCGCCCAGAGAAATGGCCACTCGATGGTGTCAAAGGCCATCGTGGCGTCTAAAGAAACCAGCACGGCTGGTTCGGAGAGATACTCCGCCCTGGCGAGGGCGCCGTGAAGACGCCGCAAGTTAAGAGCGGTGTTACGGTGAGGGATGAAGCCGCATTGATCAGGATGAATCAAATCGCAGATGACGCTCAACAAACGGTTGGCAAGGACTTTCGCCAGGATTTTAGGCTCTGCATTTAGCAGCGAAATAGGCCTGTAGGAGGCACAGCGGTCTCGTGGCTTACCGTCCTTGGGGATCACGACTATCGTTGCCAGACGTTGGTCATCAGGAAGGGAGCCTGCCTCAAGGGACTCCTGAAACATACGACGGAGGAAGGGCGCGAGTTTATCCGGGCGTAACTTATATAATTCAATAGGCAGCCCGTTGGGACCGAATCGCCGTTGCAATTTCATCTACAGACAAGGGGGCGTCCAGCTGCTCACGGTCTTCGACAGACAGGCCGGGCAAAGCAATATCCCTCAGCAGAAGGCGAGAGTCTTCTTCATCCCTATCAGTCACCGGGGAGTATACGGCCCGGAGGTGGTCAGCGAAACATTCCACAATCTCACCAGGCTCAGTCACACACACTCCGTCCGAGACACACAGCTCCGGGACCACACGGCTCACTCTCTCCTTCCTATCCAGCCACGCAATCAACTTTCCCGCCTTGTCCCCGGCATCATACAATCGACCCTGCTGTTCCCTATACAACGTTTTGGCGGCGTCAGTGACAAGAGACCTGTATTCAAACTGTTTCAGGCTGAGGGCATGGAGCCCATCCGGAGTGACACCCGCCTCCAAGGCCGACTCCAGCCCCGAAATGTCAGTCTCCAGCTTCACCACTGCCTCACTCTTGAGTTTCTTAGCCACCACTATCTGGGAGAGGGCGTGTCCGCGGATTACGGTTTTAAAGGCTTCCCACAGGGACATTGCGGACGACACCGACCCCTCGTTATCAAGGAAGTATTGGTCCATAGCCTTAACCAGGCTGTCGCGAGTCATAGGGTCTCGCAGGTACCACGGGTTAATGGCAGCAATCCGCCCTGCAGACCGCGTCACGGTGTCAAAGAGCAGCCAAAGCGGGGAGTGATCGGAAATACCCCGCGCCAGGTGCCTAACCTCCCGAATCCGACCAGTCTGTGCCGCGGGCATAAGGAAATAGTCTAACCTAGAAAGACTCCCATGCGCCCCAGAGTGAAAGGTGTACTGACATTGGGTCGGATGCATTAATCTCCAGCTATCTACCAGGCCGAAGGTCTCCAGCAGGCCACCAAGCCATGCCTGGGCAGCGGGGAGGGCCCTGGGTGGGTGACGATCCAGGTCACCCGAAACCACCGAATTAAAATCCCCGCCCATAAGCAAAAGGCCATCCGGAAGTTCAAGCAGCATTCGACCCAAGTCCGCGAAGGTGGAGTTCTGGAGGCCCGGGGGGACGTAAACTGAGACCAGGGAAAGGGGCTGCCCCTCCCACCTCCCAGACAGACACACATAGCGCCCTCTGTCATCCGAGACTACCCTAGTGATATCCAACGGAAGTGAGGATCGCAGGAGAATGCCCGCCCCCCTGGAACCAGTTGTGAAACCAGAATGGGCCACGAGGCGGTATCCTCCCCTGTTCATTGCATGACAGACATTGCCCACCAGATGCGTCTCCTGGATAAACACCACATCAGGAGTAAGACGACGCAAATACTGCAGTACTATACCCCGTTTGATACGATCCCCCAACCCATTGACGTTCCATGACATCAGTCTCAACCCGTCCCCCCCCATCCCCTCCAATAGATCAAAGGCCCCCCAGTCAGTAGCACAGTTCCCGTATCTGGACAAAAATTAATACCTCGCCCTGTAAACAAAAAACACACAGCAAAACAACCCCTCCCTCCCCCCAACCCCCCCCCCCCAAATCCAACTCCCCCCACCCTGCACCCCTGCGGGCCTGAAAACCCCCCCAACTTGCAGTGTGCCTGTCGCCCTACTAACCCCATTCTACGAAAAGACCCCGGAGGAGGAAAGGGACCCGTCCCCGCCTGCCCCCCACACAGGTCCTAGTGAGACAAAATGAACAAAAGAAGTAAAACCCAGCTGAACAGTGCAAAATGGCAAAATCAAGGACCAAAAGTCACTCCAAAGGGGACCCGTCACCTTCGGCGCCTGCAGAGGGCCCGGGACGGTCACCTCTGTCCGGCAACGAGTCCAGCCAGTCACTCACGGCCACAGGAGAGTCAAAAAAGGCAGTCCGATCCTCATGTTCCACCCGGAGTTTTGCAGGGTAGAGCATAGAGTACTTTAGGCCCAGTTCACGGAGACGGCGCTTCACCCCCTGGAATCCCATCCGCTGTTTCTGAACAAGTTGGGTAAAGTCCGGATAAAAGTTAATGGATGAGTTCTCATGACGCACCGGGCCGTGGACCCGTGAGGCCTGCAGAATCGCATCTCGGTCTCTGTAGTGGAACAGTTTGGCCACGATAGGCCTCGGGGGGGCCCCCGGCCGTGGCCGACCGCCCGGAACTCGATGTGCCCGCTCCACGGCAAAGAACTTACTTAGGCCTGCAGGGGCCAACTGTTGGAGGATGAGTTCCTCAACCAGGAGGTCAACCGGGCGGCTATCGGAGGACTCCGGTACGCCTATGACACGGATGTTGTTGCGTCGGGCCCGTCCCTCGAAGTCCTCCAGCCGCCGGGCCATCTGGTCGTTGACCGCCTTAATGTCACCAAGCGCGGCCTGCAGGTCCGACACATCCGTACCAAGGGTGGAGGTCCGCACATCGAGAGCCTGGACCCTCTCATTTGTTTTGGAGAGATCTGCCCGAATTAAGGTGACATCAATCGCCACCGTGTCGATTTTACGGGCCAGGGCCTCGTATTGCGTGGCGATGGTTTCTCTGATGCCATCAATGGCGCCCATGATGTCCTGCAGGGAGAGCTCCGGAGAGACGGTCGTGCCACCACCGACGGCGTCCGGGGGGGGGCCGGTCGCTCCAGGGGACCCTCTGCCCTGGGTATAGCGGTCCATGTTGTTGGCCTGGACCGGTCCCCCGCGGAGGGAGGCCTTAGTCTTACGCCCCTCGGGGCCCCCCTTGCCCCCCATGTGGTCACGGACACCGAAGGGGATCGTTGATCAAAAGTCGTAGGGGCAACGGCACCGCAGACCAGCGCCTCACCAGAGACCACAATATAACGGTGCGGGGGGACCCAAGGCGATGGGCACTCTAGTGGCCGGTGGTGACAAGGCCTCGCACAGAGGCCAAGGAAACACCCCGCCACATCGACTGCACTCGCAGGCCAGCCCCCTGAAGTCCGAAAGTGAAACCGAAAGTGGTAGAGCGGCCACTGGCACCGCGCTGCAGCCGCTGTTGTTCAATTACGACACGGCTCCACGGTTCACCTTCGCCCCGGGCACCTCCGTCGGGTGGGTCCCAAAAGTTCGAACAACGACAACTCAGGATTCCCAGGTCCGATTCGAGTTCTGAAAGGAGATACGTGCTCAGCCGGTCTTCATCTGCCAGAATCCACAAACCAAATCAGGATATTATCAGGATAAATTCCGAGGAGCAGCAAGGGTCCGGGGAGCCCTGTGCTCACGCGACCATCTTGGATGCGCGCTAGGCTCCTCCTCTCATCGACTGCTTTCTTGATTAGTTTAGAAACTTCTTCCAGCCTTTCGGATCCGTTTGGTCCGAACATTGATCTTACATCGACGATGGAATCGAGGACCCCATTCAAACGGTGTCCTGTATGCCACGCCAAATACCCACACATCGACGTCCACCCGGTATGCAACAAATGTCTCTCGCCGGATCACGACGAATCGAAATGTATGGCCTGTGCCCGATTCCGATCGAAGAAGACTCTCCGGAATCGACGGGCAGCGAGATTAGAAGCGCAGCAATCGGCGCCTGCCCCGGCCAACATCTTCAGCACCGAGGACGAGGACGTAGAGAGCGTGGAAGAAGTAAACTCCAGCCCCGCTTCCGAACACGATTCCCGATCGGAAGACGCCGATGAAGTGCTTTTTCACAGGGAAGAAGCCGTCGACGAGGTAGGAGACTACGATGAGGCCTTTGGGGCCGAAGAGGATAGCTCTAGCGAAGAGCCAGGCCTACCCGTCGATACGGAGGCCGTTAAAGTGCGTCATTCTACGGCTCAGGTCCAGGGATCGCCTTCGGGCCTTACCCGAGATCAATCCCAAAGTTCTTCGGCCCCGGCCTCGAACATCCAGCACGAGCCATTATTACCAAAGACGACTGGATTCCCTTCTACGAAACCGAAACCAATCGTCGCACCAGTTCCACCGAAACCAAAAGTGAAACTGGCCGTGATCGGCTCGAAGCCATCGAAGACCTCCACTCCTTCGATGCCAACAAAGACCGTCGGCTCCGAACGCACGAAGAGGGATTTCGACGCCGAACTCGCTGCCCTCGGTCCCGCGAAAGCGCCTCGGCCCCTGGCACCGAAGCAGTCGGCCCCGACCACCAAAGTCAAAATGGCCGCTCCATCTGCGTCCACTTCGAAGACGGCGGCACACGCCAAGTCATCGACTCCGACGACCGCTGATACCTCTCTTCGGCTCGATGACCCTGTGGCTCCAAAGCGGTCGACGCCTACCTCCACGGTACCGACCGGCACCCAAGAACCTTCAGCGTTCTCGGTGCGACAAGTCGCGGCGTCGTTGCAATGCATCAGAGAACGGGCAGCCCTCCGATCCACGTCGGGCCCCTACACTCCCAAGGCTCCAAACGCACCCTCGGCGCCCACCAACATCACTTTTGGTTTGCCGCCATCCACGGCGCCGAAGATGTTCGAGATCCGGACACGTGTCCGCCAGACACACTCCCCATCTACTGGACGCTCACCTCCTGAGCCTTCACAGCCAGAATTCATCGACGCCGACACTGGCAGACTGATGCTCCGCAAACGGAAGATCACGCCAGAGAAGGGCTTGGACTCCTACAGAATACCTCTGAAGCACAAATTGCCAGCAGAGTCGGAACCGGTTCTGTATGAACGCTTGCAAACCTCCTATCAGGTTCCCCAGTCCTTTTATCCTACGCCTTCCGAAACAGACGCAGTGGAGGACTACATGGGTGATGATACCACCTACCCTGGGGAGGCTGATCCTGATGAGCAGCAGGACCCAGATCAAGCATGGGATGACCCTACAGACCAGGGTACCGCGCCAGATACCCAGGACACGCAGCTTTACAGCGCAAAAACATCTCCCACAGAGGACACTGCTGCCTTCAATGCCCTCATAGAACGTGCTGCCGCCAACCATGGAGTACAACTCCACTCTGACACTGTTGAGGAAGACTTCTTAGTGGACACTTTCGCCTCCTCCGAGAGAACTGTCAAAACTTTGCCCATGTTAAAAGGTGTTCTCAAACCTGCAAAGGACATTTTCAAAGAAGCAACCAGGGCACGGGTGCTAAACCCCAGGATTGAAAAAAAAAAATACAAGCCTGCGCCCGGAGACCCTATGTACATTAGAGGTCAGTTGCCTCTGGACTCCATGGTGGTTGCTAACGCTCGCAAACGAGCCCATTCGCAAACGACAGGTGATGCTCCTCCCCCAGACAAGGAGTCCAAGGTGCTGGAGACCTCCGGCAAAAGAATTGCAGCTCAAGCAGCAAACATCTGGCGCATTGCCAATACACAGCCCCTCCTGGCCCGCTATGATCGCTCACACTACGACACACTAGAATCGCTACTCCAGCATCTGCCAGATGAATACAAAGAGGCAGCGGAGCTCCTCATCAGAGAGGGACAACTCCTTACCAACGCATCCATTAAGTGCGCACTGGATGCTGCCGACACAGCAGCGAGGGCAATTAACACCAGCGTCATGTTACGCCGACACACTTGGTTAAGGATCTCAGGATTCAAACCAGAGATTCAAAACAACATCCTGAATCAGCCAGTCAACCCCGACTACTTATTCGGCCCAGAAGTTGACACCACCTTAGAAAAAATAAAGAAAGACACTGACACTGCAAAGTCAATGGGGGCTCTGCAAACGCAGCAATTTTGTAGTGGCTCCTTTTGTCGCCCCGGGAATAGAGGAGCAGCTAGAGGCCAGGGGTCACAGCAGCAATACACTAAAGGGGGGCACACAGAGCACCTACGATAAAACCAACAGAGGGGGATATCGTGGCTCCAGCACCAAGGGCAGAGGACGTGGTTACGGCAACACCAGGTCCTCACCCAAAAACAAACAGTGACGCCCTCTCCCTTCCCCCCGACCACATAACACCTGTCGGGGGGAGACTCCAGCGGTTCCTGTCCACGTGGAAAACCATCACCACAGACAGGTGGGTCAGGGACATTATCCAGCACGGTTACTGTCTCGAATTAACCTCCACTCCACCCAACATACCGCCAAAGCACCGTCCTATGTCCGTAGAGCACTTAGCATTATTGCAGCAGGAAGTGCTAAGTATGCTGCAAAAGGGTGCAATAGAGGTCGTGCCCGTCAACCAGCAGGGGACAGGGGTGTACTCTCTGTACTTCTTAATCCCAAAAAAGGACGGTTCACTCAGACCTATACTAGACCTGAGACCCCTCAACCACTACATTCTCTCAGAGCATTTCCATATGCTCACACTACAGCAGGTTCTCCCGCTGCTCAGCCAGGGAGACTTCCTAGCCACACTAGACCTCAAAGATGCATACTTCCACATACCCATACACCCATCACACAGGAAATATCTCAGGTTCACTATTCAGGGACAGCACTATCAATTCAAAGTCCTCCCCTTCGGCGTGACAACAGCACCCAGGGTTTTCACCAAGTGCCTAGCTACAGTGGCTGCACATCTACGGAGACAACACATTCACGTCTACCCTTACCTGGACGACTGGCTTGTTCAAGCAAAGTCAGCCCAGCAATGCGCCAGCCACATGTCCCTCACCATCCACCTTCTTCACAGTCTGGGATTCTCACTAAATTACCCAAAATCACATCTCCAACCCGCACACGTACGACAGTACCTGGGCGCGACCATAAACACTCTGCCAGCCACAGCTCAGCCAAATTTAGTGAGGATCAACAGCATGCAACTGCTGATCTCAAAGTTCAAACCTCAACACTCCCTTCCTGCCCGAGTGTTCATGCAGTTGATAGGCATGATGGCCTCCTGCATTTTCATAGTCCCGCACGCGAGACTACATATGCGCCCGCTTCAGGATTGTTTAGCACGTCAATGGAATCAGGCTCACGGGCAATTAAAAGACCTAGGGCCATATGTAGGTAGGGACACATTTACCACTTCATAAATACCGAATTTTACCGATTCGGTATTTATGAAGTGGTAAATGATATGTAGGTAATTGGTCGGTAAATATTACCGATTCGGAATAATTCGGTAATTACCGAATCGGTATTTACCGATTCGGTAATGAGGCATACCTTCCCACTGATGGGAAGGTATGCCTCATTACCGAATCGGTAAATACCGATTCGGTAATGGGGGGAACACATGCAAGGGTGGCAGGGTGTCACTTTGACACCCTGTTGCACCCCTGAAACGGCCATGTGTGCACATGTGGCACACATACATGCCCGAAGGGCATGTATGTCTGCCACACTGCACACTTGTAGGCGCTATAAAATGCATTTCACCATCCATACTTTATTTACCACCAACTATTAGTTGGTGGTAAATACCGACTCCAAACATCACCCACACACTCCCCCTACATCTCATTTCTGTATTCGGAATTTACCGAATCGGTAAAATTACCGAATCGGTAATTTTACCGATTCGGTAAATTCCGAATACAGAAATTGTCCCCCTACATACCAAAAGCCAAAATACCGGTCGGTAACGGTATAATTACCGAAAATCGGCCGTTACCGACCGGTATTTGGCTTCCTACATGAGGCCCCTAGTGTTGGTGAGCGGTCGGGCATACAACTCTCTGCATTGGTGGAATCCACAAAACCTTTGCAAGGGCCGACCGTTCCAAGAGCCTGTTCCACAAATAATACTGACGGCGGACGCCTCTCTCCAGGGATGGGGAGCTCATGTACTCACTTACACAGTGCAGGGACTATGGACAACGCAACAAAAGAAGATGCACATCAACGTTCTGGAACTGATGGCAATCTTCCTAGCCATGAAGGCATTCAAAGTACACTTAAGCAACAAAGTCTTGTTGATCCGGACGGACAACATGACTGCCATGTACTACATACAGAAGCAGGGAGGAACACACTCTCCACAGTTGTCTCATCTGGCTCAGAGCATGTGGAAGTGGGCCATTCAGAGGAACATATTCCTCATGGCGGAACACCTCCCCGGCAAGGACAACCAGATGGCGGATCTGCTCAGCAGACACAGCCACCAGATGCACGAGTGGGAGCTACACCCGTCAGTACTCCAACCGTACTTCCAACAGTGGGGTCATCCGGAGATAGACCTATTCGCCACAAACGAAAACGCAAAATGCCAAAGCTTTGCCGCCAGGTTTCCACATCCACAGTCGCAGGGCAATGCGATATGGATGAACTGGTCCGGCAGATTTGCGTACGCTTTTCCCCCAGCGCCATTAATGCCGCTGGTGGCACGCAAACTGCGACGGCACTCACTGACACTCATCCTAGTTGCTCCCACCAGGGCGCGCCAGCCATGGTACACCACCTTTCTAGAACTTTCCGTGGTGCCGCATCAAAGGCTGCGGATCAAACCTGCACTCTTAACGCAGAACCATGGCGAAATTCAGCACCCAGATCCGCAACAGCTGAACCTGGCAATCTGGCTCCTGAAGTCTTAGAGTTTGGCTACCTAAACCTGCCACCTGACTGTATGGAGATCATCAAGGAGGCCAGGAGACCCACTACCAGAGCTTGCTATGCAGCTAAATGGAAGAGGTTTGTCATTTATTGCAACAACAATGACATTAACCCGCTAGACGCATCCATTCAAAACATAATCTGTTACCTCTTACACCTATACCGATGCAATCTGGCATACACCTCAATATGTATCCATTTGACCGCAATAGCAGCCTATCTCCAGAACAGGCAGCACCTCTCTTTATTCAGAGTGCCTGCCATCAAAGCTTTCTTGGAGGGACTTAAACGAGTAATTCCCCCAAGACACCCACCAGCACCGGTGTGGAACCTCAACTTGGTCCTCACCAGACTGATGGGTCCACCCTTCGAACCTCTCCACTCATGTGAGATTCAATTCCTCACCTGGAAAGTAGCTTTCCTAGTAGCAATCACTTTGTTAAGAAGAGTTAGTGAACTCCAGGCACTAACCATTCAAGAGCCATTCATACAGGTTCACGCAAACAGGGTCGTACTACGTACCAACCCCAAATTCATGCCTAAAGTAATATCGCAGTTCCACATAAATCAAACTATTGAACTGCCTGTTTTCTTTCAGAATCCACAAAATGTCGCTGAGAGAATGCTCCATACACTAGATGTAAAGAGGGCCCTCATGTACTATATAGACAGAACTAAGGACTTTAGGAAGACAAAACAACTTTTCGTTGCCTTTTCTCCACAACACAAGGGCAACGCCATTTCCAAAGCAGGTATAGCCAGATGGATCGTTAAATGTATTCAAATTTGCTATCAAAAGGCTAAACGCACATTAACGATTCCCACACGAGCCCACTCAACACGAAAGTTAGGGGCGTCCATGGCTTTCCTGGGAAACATTCCTTTACAGGAAATATGTAGAGCAGCCACATGGTCCACTATACATACATTTACCAAACACTACTGTGTAGATGTACACTAAAAATGGCAGACAGCTGTAGGACAGGCTGTTCTCAAAACTCTTTTTCAGACTGCTGCAGCTGGCACTGGTAGCCGCCGCGAATAGGAGGTACTGCTATGTATTCTATGCACAGATATGAATTCAGCAGCCCACATGCCTCGAACTGAATATGCTACTTACCAGTATGCATCTGTTCTTGGCATGTAGGGCTGCTGACATTCATATCACCCACCCTCCTCCCCGGCGCCTGTGGCAGCTGCAGCTCTCAATTACTGTATAGCATGGTCATCACTTACTGTATCTACTCCATCACTGCCACAATGGCGAAAAACAATCTAAGGATGGAGAGGATGCCCATGCGCACTGTGGTCCAGGGGAGGAGTCACCTATCTCGTGATACTTCGAAGACTCTTCCAGGACAACAACGTGCAAACATCCGGACCCAACACTAGGCGGCGATCTATGCACAGATATGAATGTCAGCAGCCCTACATGCCAAGAACAGATGCATACTGGTAAGTAGCATATTCAACTTGAACTGCTCTTGTATTAATCTGCATCTGTAGATGTTACTCGTAATTCTATGGCTGACTGCCAACTTGCAGTAGTGGGCAAACAGAGTAGATGAGGGTCAGAACGGACAATGGCAAGCAGCATAGTTACGTTTCTGACCTGGAATGTCAGAGAACAAAGCTATGACTACGGAGAGACTCTCAGATATTATGCTGGAGTCAGTAATGCTAATAATTCCTAAATGGTAAGGATCTGACTGAGGCCTCCTCCTACTGCCCTCTGTCCATGTTGAGTATAGATGTGAAGATACTAAGCAAGGTCCTGTCTGCCCGCCTCCTGAATCACCTCTCGTCACTGGTACATACCTATCAGTGTGCGTTTATTCTGAAGCACAGCACTCTTTGCATCTATGGTGTCTCGCCCATGTCTACCATGCCCCAAACCTGTTTGAGGACTTATACACCCTAGCGTTCCTCGATACTGAACAGACATTCGACTCAGTTGATTGGAGTTCATTCATACTTTATTTCGGTCACGTTACCATTAAAGTGCAGAGCAATAAGATGCATACAGACAATACATGGAAATATAGCAGCCATAGTAAAAACACCATTAAAGTGCATAACAACAAATGCGTACAGTACATAAGAATATAGCGGCAGAGACGTTTTAATGCATGGGCAAAGTGGGCTCTGGCCCAGGGCCCCAGCCTTTCAGGGGGCCCCCTGACAAAGCCAGCTCTGTTCTCCAGAGTTTTGCCCTAATGACCTTGAATATTGCTTAAACAGATTGTTTTAAATACTGTTTTCCTTTAATTTATTTTTTATGTACTTGATGTGTGAAAGTCTAGTACAGCAATTTTGCAGAGAAATGTTGTTCTTGTTTCATGCAATATACATAAAAAAAGTTTCTTTTAGATCAAAGGCCTAACATATAAGAAATGGGAGGGCATCACAGAAATTATTAGCAGTAATATTGGTGAGCTGCTGCTGTGTTACAATATTGAAAACACGCATAACTATCACTGAACATTAGATGTAAACACATTTAGGGCCTTATTTGTGAGAAGCGATGCATCGCATGATGGATGCGTCATATTTACTGTATGATGCATCATGTTGCAAGGAGTTACAGATACGTCAGTATTTCTGACATATCTGTAGGTGCAAAAGTGATGCATTGCTGGGGTATGTCTGAAAATAGACGCAACTCCAGCAATGTGTCCTTTCACATGGGGCTTGCCTGCATCAGTCTTACACCTGCTGTGAGGCAGGTGTAAGATATTGACGCAATGGCGTCCTAGAAGTGGCGCACTGAGTTCTCATAGATTTCAATGCGTCACTTCTACAAAGCTTTTTGCGGGGCAACACCCACCCTGTATACATTATACCTGGCGCAGGTATAATGTGGTGCAGGGGTTTACAAAGTGATGCATCTGCCTAGATGCGCCACTTTGTAAATAGGGGGCAACATGGCACATTTTTTACGCTGCTGGTACGTCGCGAAAAGTGACACACCCGCAGCATAAAAGTGAAGCAAGGCCTCATAAATAAGGCCCTTAGAATTTCAACAAGTGTTCCTTTGCACTGTCAGGGCCCTAATGAAATGAAATAGTGTATTTAATAAATCGTGCAGCTACTCAGACTAGAGCATCCTGGTGCTTGACAGCAGGAGGAAAATGTGCGTAAAAGACCCATCAGTTATTAAAAAGCCAGGTTTTTCCTGAAAGAGTAGATCCGTGGTTAGTCTCAGAGACTCAGGGAGGCTATTCTACAATTTTGCGCCTAGAAAGCTGAGGGATCTGCCTCCAGTGCGGGCACGGCATATTTTAGACACGATGGCCCGGTTGACATTGGAAGATCTTCGGGGTCTAGATGTTGTGTAGCGATTAACGCGCTTATTTAGGTAGCTGGCTCCTGAGCCAGGGAAAGCTTTAAAGAAGATGATCATCGCTTTGAAGTCGATCCTTTCTTTTATGTGGAGCCAGTGTAGAGACTTAAGAATAGCGGTCATACTAGATCTGGGTTTAGGTCTCAGGAAGGCTCTGGCCACCGCGTTTTGTACCACTTGTAGGCGCTGGATAAGGAATTTGGGAAGACTGAGGTACAAGCTGTTGACATAGTCAAGCTTTGATGTCACCAGAGCCTGCAGCACAATCTTTCTGCTCTCAAGCGGTAACAGTGGCAGGAATTTTTTAGTATCCAGAGTATGCCAAAGCAAACGCCAGTTAGATTTTAGATTTGAAAGCACATGGAGAGTGGCTTGTCTATGACATTTCCTAAGTTTTTTAATTTTTCCTTTTCCGGGGGCAGGGGCGGCAGATCTTATGGCCACCAAGAGCTCCAGTCAGGTGTTTCTGGATTACCAAAGAAAATAACTTCAGTTTTGTAAGGATTGCACTTCCGCTAATTGATCATAAGCCAGTTAAAAACCTTTGTGAGGCAAGACCTAATCATTGCCCCGTCAAAGTCGGTTTCTTTTTCACACGTAAAAATCAGCTGAGTGTCATTAGCATAGGAAACAATTTTGGCACCCTCTACCTCTATCAGAAATGCAAGGGGGGATAGATCTATATTAAAAGGGGTAGGACTGAGAATGGAGCCCTGAGGGACAAATACATTCATGGCCGGAACCGGGGATGAGAAAGGGGGGAGCCAGATGTCCTGAGATCTATTTGCCAAGAAAGATAACATCCATGTTAAGGCGGTCCCCCCAGGCCGATGTTAGGAAGTCTCTCCAGGAGCCTCTCATCTGGGACCGTATCGATGGCCGCCGACAGATCAAGCAGTATCAGAACAGCCTTGCCTTCCTGGTCCAGCTTGCCCTTGAGAAATTCAGTCACTTCCAGCAGAGCGGTCTCCGTACTGTAGTTAGCTCTAAAACCGGATTGGGACTCATGAAGGAGTTTCCCATCTTCAATGTATTTTTGGAGAGCCTGGTTTACATGCTTCTCTAATACTTTGGAGAGGGCCGGAAGAAGGGAGATTGCCCTGTAGTTGGTGGGGTCCGTCGGTTTGGCCTTAGACTTTTTTATCAGTGGAAGAATCTTAGCATTCTTCCATAATTTCGGAATGTTGCCTGAGGCGAGGGAAGCATTAAAGAGCTGGTTTCCTGTGGGGTTTATGGTGGGAGCTAATAGGTTCAGGATATTCGCTGGACATGGGTCAGTAGGAGAGCCAGACTTAATGCTTTGGAGAAGGGTCAGTGACTCTTCAAGCTGAAACTCAGAGAAAGCTAGTGAAGATGGAGGATCCAAGAGGTGAAATATGCTATTAGAACCAAGGTAGAAGGCCAGTTCTTCCTCTGAGCTGTTAGTGAAGGCATGTTGGATAACGGAGATCTTTTTGTGGACGAATTGAGCTATCTGCTGAGACCATTCTTCCGTGCATGGCCCTTCCTTTGTGCCGGCTTTAGGGGCGGTAAAGGATTGAACTATACTAAAGAGTTCCTTACTCTTATTTTGGGCAATTTCTATCTTGGTTTGAAAGACATTTTTCTTGACTGCCTTCACGAGAATGTAATGAGCTTTTAAGTTTTCTTTATACACCTTCCTGTCCTCAGGTGGATAGGATTTACTCCATTTCCATTCCATTTTTCTACAATTCTTTTGCTAGATCTGAGGGAATCATTAAACCATGGAGCTGGTGGGGCCGAACTCTTTGAGGAGCGGCAAACAACTGGTACCACTGCATCAATGTTGGTTCGGAGCCATGAATCTATTGAGAGGGTGTCTAAGTCAGGGCAGCCAGACAGCTCCGGTGAGGAATGACCGACGTCATCTGCTAAAATTGGGATGGATATTTTATGGAACGTCCTGTAATTAGGGTCCCTCTGCCCTGCGTTAGCCCGAGGGCTGTGGCAGAGTTGGGAATGACGAATTTTAGTAGGAGGTGGTCAGACCAGATAATGGGAAGAAGTAAGCTTACTGATATGTCAAAGTTGTGAAATATTTGGTCTAGAGTATGGCTCTTCTCATGGGTGGCCGAAGAAATAGATGGAAACGTATTGCAGGCCTGCAGCCTGTCCAACAAGGAAATTGTTTGAAGGTCTTTTCCACTGTCCATGTGTATATTGAAATCCCCCAGAATAAGTCAGTTGTTGTATTTTAAGGCCAGGGAGGTGGTGGCTGTATTAAGCATAGTAATAAAATTTCCAATTTCACTGGGAGGTCTGTAAATCAGAAAACCAGCAGTGCTATGATGGGGGATAAGGTATGGCGGAAGCTTAAGGACTCTGCGCTCTCGATGTTTTCCATCGGAATGGGAGAGCAGTCTAGTTTTCGATTGTAAATTATGGCGACACCGCCCCCCTTCCCAATCTCTCCTAAGGATTTTATAACCCGTAGGGATGGCAAAGGTGATAGTAGGGTTGGAGGCTTCAGACAGCCAAGTCTCAGTGAGAAATAAAAAATTAGGCTGTTCGTCTAAAAGTAGGCCATAAATGTGTGGTTCATGCTTTTGCATAGAGTGACAATTTAAAAGGGTGGCCTTTAAGTCCTCTATTTTCTTGTTGTTTTTACACTTATTGTTGCGTGGGAGGATCTTGGGTGCAAGATTCCTGGGCTGGAGGAGAGACCAGTTGCACTTATCGAAAGTCTACCTCCAAGCTCAGATCAGCCGCTGTACACTGACATATTGGTAGCCACCTAAGGCTACGCAGTTTTTTTCTATTGTAATATAGTGGAAAAAACTCACCGGAGGGGAAATGGGCAGCATGGCCGGCGCCAGATGCCTCCGGGACGCCACACGGCACAGACAGGCTTGCCTTTGGAGCGCTCGCTGCGTTTGTTCGTTTGGATCAGGAATATATTGGCTAATGCATATGATGCAAACTGGATCGCTAACGCAGCTGAGGAAGTGGAAACTGCATTGCCAGAAGTGAGGAGCCCGATAGTAGCCCCAGCCCTCCGCACAATCGGAGTATCAGCCGCGGCGGACCAGAGCTGGAGGAAAAGCAAGATGCGAATCAAAGCAGCTAAGGATTTGTAGGCAAGCAGAATCAAGAAAAGTGCAAGGGTGCGTAGGTAGGAGAAATTGTTAAAAAGCACAGAGTAATTCAGCCACACATATACAATTTAAAAAGTATTAATATAGCAGGGCAGGAAACACTAAATCCTACCGCTGTCAGCTGCGCGCGTCCGTTTACATCGGGAATATATAGGCTAATGCCTATGATGCAAACTGGATTGCTAACGCAGCTGAGAAAGCAGAAACTGCGTGGGAAACAGGGGCTCAAATTGGATCATAAATTCAAAGCTGTTCTGAACAGGGGGCCCCAAAATATGTTTGGCCCAGGGCCCCCAAAATCCTTAAGATGTCCCTGTATAGCGGCTAAAGAAAATACACAATACCAAATTCATTGGAGTTACCAGATGATCATATACATTGACCTGTATACATTCAGTGAGCTCAAGGCGGCTTGTACCTCCAATTATAAGATCCACACAATCAGTGTATGTCAAATTTTTAAATGATTCATGACTGTTTTAACAATATTACAATTTCGGCACTTGATTCAGGCCATGCACAGTAAATAAAAGGCTATCTAAGTTCATAAAATATCTCGAGTTGTGCATCCAGGGCAACAGGAAAAAAACTCCTATAAATAAAAGATGTCAGTAAAATACTGTCATATCCAAAAAAGTGCTGGGGGCCTCAAAAGGTCAAGCAATCCTAGGTTGGAATTCCCACTGAGACACTCGTTTTATCCTGACTATAACTACAACTCAGGTTGAACTAGAACCTCTCCATTAATCTGGGCGAAAAACGTTTGACACCTGCTCCAGATGCTCATCAAAAACCTACTTGCAGAAAAAAACAATAGATGTAGTATCGGATTTTAGTATCCTCAGTGCCACCTGATAACGTCTGATTCCAGAATTACAACAAACCGGGCAATCCACTTTTTCTTAGAAAATTATATTCTGTACAAAATAATTAAATATGTTCAACTGTCTCCACTGCATAACCACAGGCTGGGCATGTGGCTGTATCTGAATTTGTAGCCCATGAGTTGAATGACCTTAGGGGTAAGCAGCCTAATCTAAATCTCACATAGAGACTTTTCGACACAGGTGGTAAAATCAGATCATAAAAGAGCTCAAATTTAGGAAAAGATTTAAAACTTAAAAACTCGGTAGTAAGGCGCCCCGCAGTCCTACTTGTGACATACCGTTCTTCCACAAAGGCCCAATACTTAGCTTTCACAATGGCTAAATCTTTCTTACTTATGCATTCCAGGCAGTGCCAAAGATGGATCAATCCCAATGATCTCCACCAAAATTTGATATGGATTAGCCAGGGAATACATTTAGCTCCACTTAAAATTAAAACTTCTTTCAAAGATTCACAATATTCTCCTAAGTCCGATGTGAACCATATTCGTAGCCAGTAAATCAAGGGGTTCATTGTGGCCACATCTCCAATTCTCTTTGGCCCTAAATCAGAAAACAACTGGGCCAGAGACCAGGGATCTGGCAAATATATTTTCACTCACCACTAATTTATGCATGTCAGCATGACCCCAGAGGTCTGCACCATAAAGTGCAGCATTTTGTGCTTTCTTCCGATAAACTTCCAGGGTGGGGGTAATCGACCGGGACCACGCCTGTTTGTGAAATGGGAGTATAGGTTTGGACTTATGACATAATGTTAGATAGCATGTATTTGGTTTTCTTCACATTTAATTCCAGCCTCCTAATCTCACAGAATGCCAAGAATCTGCCTATTAGCCTCTGGAGTCCTGGAAATGAGTAGTGAGCTGTCAGCGAACAGCAGGATTGGTGTTTTTTGCCATTTAGCAGTGGAGAATCATTTTCACAGTCCTGCAGTTAGTTGACTACCTCATTTATATAAAGGGAGAACAATGTAGGTAGGGGCACGCAACCTTGGCGCACGGATAGTGATCTTAGTAGTTAGTTCACTGGATTTCCACCACCTAACCTGCCCATAATTACCCTCGTGCAGCCTCACAAGCAGATTTACCAAGTATGCCGGGGCTCCCAACTCTTTTAAAACTAGCAATAGCATTTCTGATTAGAGTTATCTATGGCTGGTTCTTGGTTCTTGAGCGAGCAGTTGTTGGTGCTCGCTATATACAGTGGGTAAAACTCCTATATACAGAACCTGGGGCTGTGGTGCGGACATGGGGAATGGTATTGGGGAGGTTTGCACTCCACAGTGATAGACAACACGCTACCCCCTGTCACCACTTTTATTCACACTGGCAATGGAGCCAGTGGCATGTACTTTGGGTGCTTGGACCCTGGGGGAATTACTGAGGGGAGACATGGCACATGATCTCACTCTACGTGGATCATGTCCTTGTTTATCTGCTCCAAATGTAATATTCTGTGCCTCTCCTTTTGCGGGCAATACACTAAATTCAGGGAAATTTCAGGGCTTTTTGTTAATCTTGGCAAATCTCGACTCTGTCCCCTTCGGACACTGGTGGCGGTTTCGGAAAACGAGCTGCCGGAGACTTGACTACCCTCGGAGAAGACGGCCGTACGGTACCTGGAATCTGGGGCACCCGTACAAAACATGTTTTTATGAACCTTAACTTCAGAAGGGTGATGGATGACTTGCAGCCAACAATCAGGTTCTGGAACTGTCTGCCCCTGTCACTGATGGGCAGAGTGGCCTTGGTTAAAATGATACTACTTCCATGAAGTCTATAAACCTTAGAGGGTACACTATACAAGATCCCGCGCTGCTACTTCACTGAAGTAGACAAACTCATAACAAAATCACTGTGGGAAAACCAATGGAAACGGAGAGAGCTCTCCACATTTGGCATCAAGGGAGGGTATAGCTTCCTGGCATGGAACTTTTATTATATCACGCCCACTTACAACATGCCGTACATTGGCTAGAATCAGACGACAACTGATAAAAATGCTAGTAGGGGGCTCACACGGTGCGGAATCTCTGGCAGTTTTACTGATGATGGGGGCAGGAGTCCCACCTGACGCACCTTAGGTGGTGAGACATGTCTGTAGAATCTGGGGAAAGGCAGTGATTGGGTGATCAGGCGCACATTTGATCACTACAGCCTTTCATGCAAATGGCTAAGGCCATGTCAATACAAAGCTGGAATGGGGGATTTTGTAACACCTTGGAAGACCTTTACCTAGATGGCTGTTTTATCACCAGATAGGATGCCGTGGAATCCTTTTCCCTAGTTTTGAGACAACTCCAGTATGCAAAATTGTCGGCAACCGTGCACAAGCTCTGGCCCAGCTTTCCAGATACACCGCCCCTGACACAGACGTTGGTGATGATGTTGGCAATGTCAGGAGGGAAATGACCGAAATCACTGATGTACAGAGCGCTGTATGAAGCCTAGCTGCCCCACCTCTAAAGATTCAGGTCAAGTGGGGAGGGGCGATAGAGGAGCAAATTACAGACCTGGAGTGGGAGAGAGTACATGCTGGTGTGAGAACTGTCTCGTCTAACCCCTGATTTAAGTTGATACTGTATAATTATAATGATCAGGTGTATCTTACCCCCAAATCCTTTACACTCTATACCCCTCCCGAACAGTGGATTGCTTGTGATGTGGGGAGATGGAGGAAATTTCATACATGTGACTATGTCCTGTCCGTCAGTTATACCTTTCTGGCAGGTTGGGCGATGCAGCTCAGTATTAAAATGGTATTGCTGGAGTTGCTCCTGATGCCAAAACGAAGAAAGCTGATAGGATATTTCTGCTCCTGGGACTGGTTTTGGCTAAACACCGCATCGTTATTAGATGGCTGGCTTCGGAATCCCTCTTGTTATAGGGACATTTCAGAGTGGGCGGTGACTGTGGAAATTCAAATGAAACACACCAGGCGAGATTATAAAGTGGAGGGCAATCTGCCAACGTGGGCGGCTATGCTTTTGGCACTGTGAGATCCCGAACTACCCCCTATCTTGAGGGGGAGGACCAAGAGTTGAGTGCAAGTGGTGCACTGAGATGGTTGAAAAAACATACAATTGTGTTGGGATTGAACTGTATGTACTGGTAAAATGCACAGAAAAAAGTACATCTTCTACAGGATCCCAATCATTTATATAAATCATTAAAGGAAGGATGTCTATCAGTCATTTTTAGGTCGAGCCTAGATATCGCTTGTGCTGTCAGGATGATCTGTTGTATGAACTTTGGGGGCTCTTGAACGCCTCCTATCTCTTTCATTTGTCTAATCAGTTATCTTTTCAAGATCCTTTCTTGCCAGTGGCTAATTTGTCTTCCTGGTCCCTCTTTTTTGCAAGTCATTCACTCCCCTGGAGTAACTCACCAGGACCTGTCGGATTCCGTTTATTTCTATTTTACTTTAGGCTCAGTAACATTTTCTTTATACAGAACAGCTCTTCACATAGGTGAACGCTCAGTGCCACGCCCTCTTCTCTGGCTGCAACTGCCTACTTCCTACTGCTTGTCTGGCTCATTTATCCCCTGCAGCCCGCTCGGCGCTGCTGATCCCCCTCCCCTTGTTTCTACTTGGTGGTGTTGTTTTTTAGGTCACCAGTTACATTACACATGGGCACATTCATTTTTGGTAGGCATGGGGAGTTTAAGTGATTTGATCAGGATCACAGGATGTTGAGACTCCAACCTGGTTACCCAGCTCCAAAGTCGGCACCTCTGACTGTTAATCCACACCTTCTATGTTAAATGTAATACGTGCTGTAGGATCTAAAAAGTGGAATTCTGTGCATTGTTTTATTGTTTGTTGAATCTACTTAAATAAGCATAGAGAATAATTCTTCTCGCCTGTAACTTTTTTGTGTTTCCTACCATGTTTTAAAACAGTTTATCTGATGGAGACTTCTAGCTGCAGATTCCTTACTATTGAATTTCCCAGGCGTAAGACTGGATGTAGGACCTTTGTTGCATGAGCAGAACCCAGCGCGCCATCGGGTGCCTCTGTCCGCCTCCATGTGATGTCCCCGGCATCGTTGGTGTCAGTTGTGACATTGCAGTCACCTTCATAGGCGCCACCAAGGCGCGCAATGTCAGTTCTTATCTGATAGAGACTTCTAGCTGCAGATCCTTCACCTTTGAATTTCACAGGCGTCAGTCTGGATCTGGAAACTTTTGCTGAGCAATACCCCTTGTGCGCGAAGTCGGGTGACTCCATTCGGCTCCGCGTGATGTTGTTGGTGTCGGTAGCGTCAGTTATGACATTGCATGCCTACATAGGTGCCACCCAGGCGCGCAGACAGCAGTTCTTTTCTTTCTGCGCCAGTTAAGCGCCAATCCGGAAAGAGCTACCCCTCTGCCGCTTTTTGGCAGGCTTTTTTCTCGACATCATCAGTATGTCCCTAAAAAGCAACAAGCTTCCCAGCGCTTTTGGGGTAGAGGCCAGGGATCAAGCTGACAGCGTCCAAGCTCGCAGGGACAACCTTCTACCTAGACCCCAGCAACCCCTGCTGTGCCCCAAAGCTAATTTACTTTGCCCTCAGCAGCTCACTATCGCCTGGTGGGAGGGCGTATTGCAAATTACTTCCCTGGGTGGAGGAGCTTCACATCTGATTAATCGGGGCTCCAGACTGTGGGACACAGCTAGCCCCTACCATTCCTATCCCCCCAGGTATGCCACCCAACACATCCAGGAGGACCACTATTCATATTCTGGGAAGAAGTTCAATCTCTCTTGGCCAAGATCGGGACTGGCTATTAACCCAGTTATTTACCAGTGCTTAAAAAACACGGAGGCCCAAGTTCTGTCCGCCCTGGACCAAGGAGACTGGATAGTGTCATTGGATTTGTAGAACGCTATTTCCACATTCCTATCCTGCGGTCCCAAAGATGCTACGTGCAGTTTCAGTAATCCAAGTGTATTTCCATTTCTTTGTGCTTGCCTTTGGCCATACCCGCGCACCTCAGGTGATCACCAAGGTGATAGTTGCAGGCCCATCTGTGAAGGTTGGTAATACCAGCTTTTCCATGCCTCAAAGACTGGCTCCTGAAGTCAGGTTCACCTCAAATAGTGGTAAGCCTCTTCCAGACACCGGCAGACCTGTTGACATTATTTGTCTTTTCCATCGACGTTGCTCCCCTTCATAAGAGCCGTTCTGGATATTGCGCTCTTCCGACCCTTATCCCCACCTTATCTGATAGAGACACATTGAGCCGCAGGCTCCTTACCTTTGAATTCTGGATCGAGAAAATTGTTTACAGCAGTACCTCTGCGCATCTGCAGAGGGTGTCGAGTGAGTCCGTACAGATGTTGTCCACTGTATCTGATGCAGAGTCCATATGAGCTGTCCCCTGATGTCAGTTTTTGCTACCAATGCGTTTCCAGAGAGCGGTTCCTCAGGCAGTTTTTTGGCCTATCTCAACATTTTGTCAACGGAACAGTGTGCCTTCTTCTAATGTCCTTGGGGTTCAACCCTGTGTGTCCTGTGGACATCAGATGTCGGTCACAGGGCCACAATCAATCAGGATTTATAATCCCCTGATTGGGTACCCAGGCGTTTACAAGTCCCGGAGGTTTATTCTAACAGCAAGGTCTTGAAGGGCATTCGGAATTCCGGAGGTGCGGTGATGGTCCGGAGGTGCGTGGGGAGGCTGTTCCAGGTCTTTGCTGCAATGTGGGAGAAGGAGCGTCCTCCACTTCTGTTTTGGTAGATGCGGGGAGTATGGGCAAGTGAATGGCAGACGGTTAGTGTAAGTTAAGGTGGTGGGTAGTGTATGCGGGTCAAAGATTGTGTAGAGCCGTGTGTGTGGGTCAACAGCTTGAATTTATATCTCTTCTGTACAGTGAGCCAGTGGAGTTACCTAAGGTGGGGTATGATGTGGGTTGGTCTGGGGAGGTTGAGGATGAGTCTGGCTGCGGCGTTCTGTATGGTCTGAAGTCTCTGTAGGAGGTGTGTGGTGATTCCTACATAAGGGCATTGCCGTAGTCCAGTTGACTGGTGATGAGGGCCTGTGTCACGGTGCTTCTCGTGTGCATTAGTAGCCACTTGAAGATCTTTCGTAGCTTGCGCAGATTGAGGAAGCAGGAGGCGGAAACAGCTTTGATCTGTGATTTCATTGTGAGTGTAGGAAAGTAGGATCTGCTGCATATGGGTACCCCCACTTTTTACTTGATGTAATGCTTTATTTGACTAGTCTGACTGGGATCCTGCTAATCAGGACCCCAGTCTATCTGCTTTCTCCCTCAATTGGTAAGTTCAGTACTTAGATACTTCCCAGGGTGGATACTGGGGTACCCTTGTCAGTTCCTAGTATATGGTACCCATGTACCCAGGGCATCGGTACCCCAGAGGTCCCCCATGGGCTGAAGTATGTATTATACCACCCATGCAAGACCATTCAGATTGGAACTACAGGCCTGCCATTGCAGCCTGGGTAAGTCGGTGCTTGCACCCCTTACTAAAGATATAGGTTTTCTATATCTTGGGTCACTGCACTTAGAACCTACAAGTCACCCCTATAGCAGGACTTTACAATCCTGAGGGCATGGTGCTTGGTTCTAAGTGATAGGATGCCCCTGCATGAGCAGGACACCCCTGCAGCCTACGTAGTCCGTTTTCCTGGATTGTCAGTAAAGCAGCCATATACTCTCACCAAGTTTGAGGCCAGTAGTCCTCTTGGGGGTTGCAATAACCGAACCCATGAGTACTGCGTCCACTTTGCAGTTGCAAAGGCTTGTTGTTGTCTTTGCAAGAAGATCTTCGGGCTCCAAGTAGCTCCAACCTCGAGCACCTCCAGTGACCAGAATCGTCGGCCACACTTCATCGTGTGCATCGCGGCCTGCATCTTTTGGTGAGCTAATTGAGGTCCTCTTGCGACTCCAGTGCTTCCGGCCTGTGGGTCTACTTGAGGGTCACACTGGTTTCTTTTGGGCACACCTGATTGCTCGGAGTCTGCCATGACTCCCCTGCTTGTGGTGAGTCCCCTGGACTTTGCTGGCGTGACCATTGCACTTTCTCGACTTCCTGCATGGGTTGCATTTGCCAAGGCTTGTTGGGTCTCCCACTGGACACCGACCCCTCAGCACCTGACATCCTTCGTGGGACAGCTTGTATGTGTGTCCTGGTCTTCCTCAGCGTTGCCTGGTCCTCACAGCTGCAGAGTCAAGGTCATCAACATCTTCCCTGAAGCACCCAACATCGGAGGGCATTCATCTTCCAAGTCTCCTGGTTACCCCTGAGTGACATATACTCAGTCCCCTCTGCTTTCAGGTACTCCTATTCAAGAATCCACGTTTGGATTCCTCCAGACACTTTCTCCTCTTCCAGCAGCGGTACCTTCCTGAAGTCATCCATTGGGTTCAATGTGGTTTCCGACGCCAGTTCACACTTATGCACCCGATTTCCCTGGGATAGGTAACTTGGGTACCACGGTATCCATAGGTGGGTGGCTCTTCAACCTTCTGTCTGCCACAGGGTTTCTTCATGCTCTTTGTGGAGTCCTTATCGACTTACCTTGGGTGGTTCCGTGGGTCCCCAGCAATTCTACGTCCTCTTGTCATTGTGTTTACTCGAGTCGTGGTTCTTATACCACTTTCTTAGTATATGGTTTGATCCCCCCCTGGGGCCCCTTGTGTATTAGTGCTTTTTGCTGTGATTTCTTTGCTAAAGTATTGTGTGCTTTGTGTCTGTCTCCGTGTGGGAGTTACTGTAATGTACTAGATAGTGTTATATAATAAATACATATTTTTATCAGTACTTTGTGTGGTTCTTTTTCATTTAATCTATACTAGAAGATTGCATTCTGGTAAAACATGCTGCCTTACATTTCTTGACTGAGCCTGAAGGTGGTTGCTCTCCACAGCTACCACTTACAGAGCTTTCTAAGGTTGTCTAAGACCTCTTAAATCACTATAAGGGTTTGTCTGGACTGGTGCAAGGTGCCCACTTACAATAGGTGACCTCATATACCAAGCCAGCTTCTCACAGTGAGCTTGTTGTCAGTGATGATTCTGAGGTTTCTGGAGTGGTGGGAGGGAGTGGGTGTGGGTTCTAGGTCTGTTGGCCACCAGTTGTCGTTCCATGTGTTGCCGCTGTTGCCAAAGATCAGTACTTACATCTTGTCTGTTTTCAGCTGCTGGCAGTTGTTTAACATTGAGTTTGCGTTGTTTGTTATGCATTTGTGGAAGTTGGTTCTGGTGGTAGTGGGAATCATCGGTGAGTGAGAGGATGAGTTGGGTGTCTTCTGTGTAGGAAATTATGTGGGATTGGACGAGGGGGCTAAGGGATGAGCTTTGGAGGTCACCGCAGGTGATCTCCTTGGGTTTAGAGATGATGGGTGGGAGGTGGATCCTCTGGGTTCTTCTGGTGAGGAAGGATCTGAACGTGTCCCCTTGGATGCCGATATGGTGGAGTCTTTTGATCAGCTTGTGGAGGGAATCATTGTCGAAGGCTGCCGAGAGGTCGAGGAGGATCAAAGCTGTTGTTTCTCTTAAGTTGAGTAGGTTTCGGATGTCGTCAGTGGCTGCTATCAGGGCTGTTTTGGCTGCTGTGATTGCTGCGGAAGCCGAATTGGGAGGCGTTGAGTAGCTGGTTCTGTTCCAGGTGTGTCATGAGTTGATTGCTGATTATCTTTTCCTGTATCTTCGTTTGGAATGGGGGCAGGGAGATTGGCTGGCAGTTTATGAGTTCACTGTGGTCAGTGGAAGTTTTTTTTGAGTAGTGGTTTGACTTTGGTGTGTTTCCAGGTGTCGGAAAATGTTGCAGTGGTGATAGAGGTGTTGAGTAGGATGGTGAGTTCCTGGCCCTTCCTTTGGTTTCCGAGGTTGAGGGTGTGGTGTGGGCATGGGTCTGTTTGACCACCATTGTGAATGGATTTCATGGTGGAGGTGGTGTTCTGGGTGGAGAGAATGTTCCAGGTGGTCAGTGGGTGGTTCATGTAGGTTACAGTGGCGGCGTATCTGTCAAGGAAGTCCGTAGGTGTGGGTTGGGGTTCGAAGTTTCTGTATATGGTTGTGATCTTCTTGTGGGAGAAGTGGGCGAGTTTGTCGCACCGCTCCTGTGAGGGTATGATGTTGTTTTTCCTGACAGCCGGGTTGGAGAATTCCTTAACGATGTTGATAAGTTCCTTGGTATTGTTGGTGCCGATTTCGATGCGTGCGGCAAGAGCTGTCTTTATTGCGCTCAGCAGGCGGTGGTAGAGGGTGAGGGAGGTCTTGAAGGCTGCCCTGTCGGAGGTGTCCTTGTTGGCGCGCCATCTCCTCTCTAACTGCTTGCCATCAACTTTCGCTTTACTGAGTTCTTGGGTGTACCAGGTGGCCTTTTTGGGGGATTTCCTCTAGGTGATGGTCTTGATGGGGACGATGTTGTCTGCACAATTGGTGAGCCACGCGTTGAAGTTTTTCACTCCCTGCTCCAGGTTGGTGGCATTAGCAGGGTCGGAGGTGTTGAGGGCGTTCGTCCAGCTTGTCTGAGATTTTGTTTCACCTCCGGTGAGGCGCATTGGTAATCTTGGGGGGTGGCAGCGAAGGGACAGGAGATGCTGAAGTGGACGATGGAGTGATCGTTCCATGTGAGTTCTGCGACATGGTTGTATTTGATGCGGTTGCTGGAGGTAAAATTGAGGTCCATCATGTGTCCTGCAGTGTGTGTGTGTGTGTGGATTCGTGAAGGATCTGGGTCAGTCCGGGGCTGCTCATACTGTCCAGGATGTGTGCGGTGTTTTCGTCATTGGGGTCGTCGATGTGTAAAATTTAGCAGAGGAAGATGTAGTCCTTGAGCCTAAGACTAGGGGTTGAATAAAGTCTACGATGGTGTTGCAGAATTTGGAGTGTGGACCTGGGGGTCGGCATACAAGAGGCCGCTGATGGTTGTCTTGTCCGTGTGGAGCTTGAAGTTGAGATGTTCCATGGGTGTGGTGGTAGTACGCTGAATGGTCTCTATGTGGATGATGGCTGTTCCTCCTCCTGGCTTTTTGATGCAGTCCTGGTGAGTTATTTTTATATTCATCGGTGATCTTTGTGGCAATGACTGGGGCAAATGTAGGGTTAAGCCAGGTCTCCGTGAGGAACACCGTGTTGGGTGTGAATGTGGTGATGAGGTCCCATAATTTAGTGGAATGTTGGCATAGTGAGCTTGTGTTTAGAAGTGTGCATGCAAGTTGCTGTTTTTGTTCAGGTGGTGTCTGTTGTTTTTTGGGGTGGGGCTGGTTGGTGGGCTGGTGTGCATTGGCAGTGGGTGCAGGTGAAAGGTCCTATAGTGAGGCATGGGTCGGCACGGTGGCAGTGTTTGTTGTGGCGTCCCTCGTAATATTTGTAAGTGGTGCCTTGAATGAAAGCATTGCAGGAACTTCGCATAAAGCACTTGGCACCGAAGTTGTCACGCTGTTCGCGGTCTCATTCTTGCTCCAGGGAGCTCTTGAGAGCCTGCTCCAGAACTCATTCCTGTGGAGGTCCTTTGGCCTCGACGTCCAAAGGTAAGTTGTGACTTAAGCGGTCAGTCATGAAATTGCCCCAGCCTGGCTGATGAGGGCTCTTAGCCCAAAACCGGTTCCAGGATGCTTGTTTCCGGTCCGGGGAAGACAGGGGCTTGGCAGTTCGGGCTGGACTTTTCCCATGAGGCACAGGTTCAAGACTGATTTGCAAATAGCAGTGTCTGAACTGGGGTGGCAAAGTGAGCTAAAGAATGATGATGGATTCAACCCAGATCTGTGACTGTGGGTGAGTGTCTGAAAAGTTTGAGCGCTCCGTCCATCATTTCCTTCTGTTTGCTTTGTTCGCCCTAAGTTGGCAGAGTATGCCCAGACGTGGGTCCCTTGCTCACTTTGCCACTGGATTCAAGCTAGCCTTGCTGATGAGGGCTGTTAGCCCGAAACTGGTCCCAAGGGCTTGTTTTCGGTCCAGGGAAGACGTGGCTTGGCAGTTCCGGCTGGACTTTTCCCATGAGGCACAGAGTCAAGACTGATTTGCATATAGCTGTGTCTGAACTGGGGGGGGCAAAGTGAGCTAAAGAACGATGATGGATTAAACACCCATCTGTGACTGGGGGAGAGTGTTTGAAAAGTTTCAGCGCTCCCTCCATCATCTCCTTGTGTTTGCTTTATTCCCCAACTTTGCCACATATGTCCAGCACCTCTGAGGCCCCTCCTCGTCCTCTGATTGAGGAGTCTGGGCACGAGTCTACCCCTTACCTCCCAGTATTCCCTGAAGCCGGGGCAACTTTGGACTTAATGCAGGAGTCCTATTCCTCCCTTTATGCCATCTTTCGGTCTCTACCTCCCTCTGATGCGCTTTTCAGCCCCAAGGAGGTCAGAGTTGCCTCAACTGAATCCACGTTGGCTTGGTCTCCCTTGTCTCCAGTTAGGACCTCTGTAATCGTGGTCGGATCTGTGTCTGCTCCAGTGCTGCCCTTTGGGGTTCCCACCTGTGACACCATTGTCCAATCAGCTGGCTCTGTTGTCGACATCAGTGGTGCAAATCGAGGGTACGTCATCTCTCCTCTCCAATGCTGGACGGCCTCGAGGGCAGGGCTGGTGGTGCAGTTTGCCTTGGACACCTTTCCTCCTTTTTCTGAGGAACACCCTAGTGTTTTTCCCCTAGGAGAAAATGTTTTTGGTGCAGAAGGAGAAGAAATGGGGTTTACTCACCCAATGACTGACAATGTCCAGCCCCTTCTGGAGGTTAGTTGGCTAACTGAGCTGAGTGAAACTGATAGCCTTGACTCCTTCCCATTCTTGGGCCTCTAATCTCTGCCCGGCCTCGCTGCAGAGGTAAGCTCCACATTCGCTGAGCTTCTGAGGAGGGCAGCTGTGGTTCTGGAGCTGCAGCTCTCTACTGTGGAGGTGGCATCTAACCACTAATTTGTGTGCTTCATCAGGGCCAAACGGGGGTTGAGTCTGTGCTGCCCTACAGTGAAGCCCTATATAATATTTGGTTGGGATCTTGGTCTAACCCCGCTGTGGTGGCCCAAGTGGACCGGTCCATAGCACATAGGCATGGTCCTGCCCCCAGGGACCCAACCTGCCTACTCCTGCCCCAGGAACCCGGCCTGCCTACTCCGGCAGCCTACTCCTCGCAGCTTTGTGGTACTGACTGGTACAGCCTCCCCTGACATCAACATCCTTCCTAACATCCCTCCGGAAAGGAAGCTGAAGAGTCTCAATACTTTTGGTCAGCATATTTTTTCTGCCACCAGTTCAGCCTTGTGGTCACTTAATAATGCTTGTGTTCTGAGCTGGTTTAATCATGCATTGTAGAATTCGGTCTTGGGCTTGCTCCCCTCTCTTCCGGATGAGACCTAGAACCATCTTACACAGATACTCCATGATGGCCAACGAACAACTACATTGCTGATTCGAAGTGGCAAGGATTCCACAGATTCTGCCAAGCGAGCCATGGCTCTTTTAGTGGCACTCCACCATTGTGCCTGGCTACGCAACTCTGTTTTTTCGAAGGCTGTTCAATCTACATTGGTGGACATGTCTTTCGATGTTCATGCCACTTCCACCTTACAGTGTTTTGGGGACAGTCGGCAGGGTGAGGTCGGACACAGAGAATCTGAACTCTGTTCTTCTATACCGCCTGCCTCCCTTATTCCTCCCGTATTAGGATTGTACGGGAGATGGTCTTCTTGATTTCTTTCACACGAGAGCCTTTCAAGGGCAGTGCCCATTGCCCTATTTCTTTTCAATCTCTGCCTGCTGCAAGTATTTTTTAATACTTAAACTTTTGATGACAGGTTATGGTCCCTGTTATCTGGGACGTATTTTACTTCGTGGCCCTACTGTCTTTAACGTCTTTTTTTTACTGAAGATGGTTTTTTTTTATTCCCAAGTTCTAATTCAATGTAGGGTGTAGGAGAGTAGGATCGGCTACCCCCACTTTTTGCTGATGTTTTACTGTTTTCTATTTATACTTGCTGGGATCCTGCTATCCAGGACCCCAGCCTAGCTGCTTTCTCCTCTAAATTGATTGCATGTACTTTAGGTACACTCCAGATTGGATACTGGGGTACCCTTACCAGTCCCTAGTATATGGTATACTATGTACCCAGGGCATAGGTACCCCAGAGGCCTCTCAGGGGCTGCAGCATGTATTATGCCACCTCTGGGAGACCATTATAAATTACACAACAGGTCTGCTACAGCAGCCTGTGTAAGGTGGTGCATGCACCCCTTACTTAGATATAGGTTCACTATATCTATCCTTATCACTGCACATATGAACCTATCAGTCACCCCTATGGCAGGCCTTATCAATCCCGAAGGCAGGGTGCTGGGTTTTATGTGAGAGGGCGCCCATGCATGAGCAGAGCCTTTCTCCAGCCTTCGGAACCTATATTCCGGGGTTGTTTGTGATGCAGCCAACCTTATATACTTAAGTGCATTATAATCTCGCGGTAAATGCTAACTTTAAAACGGCTGCATGGAAACATGTTGTGTTTGGTGTCAAACACCTTGGAATCATACCTCCACACCAGTAACTGGTGTGGAGGTATGATTCCACCCTACTATGGAGAGAAATACGACAACACCGGTACACCCGGTACCAGCTTCACAGAAACCTGGCATCACAAAATGGATGCTGCCAGCCACAGACACGAGTCTGCCCTCCTGCTGCTGGACAAACTCCGGCAGGGGAGGCTGGACAATAGGTTTCCTGTCACAGGGAGGTGTGACCACCTCCCAGACAGGCTTCAGTTTATTGGGGCTGGGTGGGTGCACTCTGAGAGTGCTTTGATGTCTGCACTGGGGGCACATTTGGTGTCCCTGTGCATAGTCCAGCTCAAACCGGTTGCAGGAGCCATTTGCTCCTGCTCTGGCGCGAAACTGGACAAAGTACATGGGTGTAGCCACCCCTCTGTCCTGACCCTCCCATAGGTGGGTCTCCAGAGTTTGTCCCACCCCTGCCTTGGGTATAAAGTAGGAACCCCCTGGCTACAGGACTTTAGATTTACCTGGACAAAACTCTGCTACAGAAACCAAGTACTTCGATTATCTACACTACGCTGGATGACTGAAGAATCTCCCTTGGAATAAAGGAGTTACTCCTCTGCAAGGCAGGCACCTGAAACACATCTGACCGGTTTGCATCTACGCAGCTCCTGAATTACTCCGAAGATTTCTGCAACACAAGAGGTGGGTTCCCGTGGTCTCTGAGGTTGATCCATGCTCTCAGCAATTCTGAGATCCGCATCCCTCGTGGGGACCGTGCAACCCGAACACCTGGGCACCGTGTACATTTGCAGCAGCATATGCTTTTTGGCGACCCCTGAGGCTGTGCTTTGGGCTACTTGTAGTCCTGACCCCGAGCAGTATTTCCACTGAAGACTTCCGAGTGTTCCGTGGGCTGGTATTTTGTGATTCAGCTCGAGGTCCCTTCGTGATCTCTGGTCCTCCGACCTGTGGGTCCCTGAGAAGGGAACTTTGACTTAAGTGGGCTTTCCTGGTTGCTCCAGATGTGCCCTGACTCTCAATCGCTTGGGGAGTCCCCAAGACCTTGCTGGTCCCCACCGAAGCATCTTTTCTCTGACCGCGTGGGTTGCAGTTGCCAAGGCTTGTTGGTGTTCAATCCGGACACTGACCCCCCCAGCCCTCGACATCCTTCGTGGGACAGTTCGCCTGCGGACTTTGGTCGTCGTCGACGTCTCCTGGTCCCCGTGGCTGCAGAGTCCAGCTTCACCTCATCTCACCTGAAACACCCGCAATTGGTGGGCATTCGTCTATCGTGCCCCTGGTCACTGTGAAGTGACCCAGACTCTGTCCCCTCTGGTTTCAGGTTCTTCTCAGCTCCGATCCTGGCTTGGATCACACCGGACACTTCTCATCTTCCCGGCAGCAGCACTTCTTCGCATCACGCCATTGAAATCAACAAGCGTTTCCGACACCACTTGACCCCTATGCACCAGACTCTCCTGGGATAGGTAACACGGGTACCTTGGTACTCTCAAGGGTGCTGGCTTTAGAACCTTCTATGTTCCAAAGGGTTTGCTTGAAGTCCTCTCCTAACTGTCCTTAATCTTAAAAATTCCAACCGCGACTTTCCCATAGGATTGTACGGAGCTCGCAGCTGTGTTCTCACACTACATGTGTACCCCCGTGGGTCCCCTGTGTCACTACCTTGGGTGGTTCTCTGGGGTCCCAGCGATTCTACGTGCTCTAGGCACTGTGTCTAGACAAGTCGTGGCTGTTGTACCACTTTCTTAGTATATGGTTTGGTCTCCCCCTGGAGCCCACTGTGTATTGTGCTATTTACTGTCGTTTTAGTTCTTTAATATTGTGTATCTTGTTCTCTAATCTCATTAAGAGGTTAGTAGAGAGTGTTTAGTAATAAATACATATATTTGATATATACCTTGTGTGGTTCTCCTTTCATTTAGTCATTCAGGAGCTTATAATCTGGTAAACCAAGCTGATTTACATTCCTTCAAGACGTAGCCTGAAGGCTGCTCTCCATAGCTACCACTAGGATAGCTTTCAGTAAAGGTTGTCTTTAACCTCATCATCAACAAGGGTCATTTGGACTGGTGCAAGGTGCCCACTATTACTAGTGACAGCATATTCTAGGCCAACTTCTCACATTGGTGTGCAGCGTTTGGGATTCAAGCTTGCTATTGCTTTACCAGATAATCTCATTGAGTGACTAACTGAAAACCACTAAAGGTACGTAGGTACATATAAATCAAGACAAGAATAAGGTAAGTTCTACTGAACTTTAGAGTTGGGTAAGTCAAGGGTCTAGCACACCCTTTCTCCATCTCAAGAGAGTTTATTAGTTCCCACTAGGTTAGGTAGGTGCCACACCACATAACACTAGTATGTCTTCTAGACCAGAGGCCAGTGGGCCTCTGGCAACTCAGTATGGCCATATCCCATTCCAAGAATTGAGGAGTATGTGTACAGCTAGGAAACTGAAGACAAGGAAAAATCCACCCACTCAACACTTCATAGAGTCTTTGCTGTTAGATTACCTCAGGAAGACCCCAGGGTCTGATGAGGCAGGCAAGTTGGGTGGGACAGCAGAAGAGGAAAGGCCAGGAAGTGAAAACATCTATGACTAGGACTCTGATGCTGGCCAGGAGGATCAAGATGATTCTAACCTGGACAATCCAATTCTTCCTGAAAGTGAGGGAGAAGGTCTCGGTGGCCCTCTCTTTACCCCAACTGGAAGGGTTAACAGTTTACCAAGAAGATCAAGATCTACTTCTCGGGAATCTAATCATTCTGGTACTTCTGTAGGGACCTCTATTTCTCATATGACCTCTGCTTCTCATAAAAGGGAGTCCTCTTATGAGAAGAAGTGCCAACTGCTTGAGTTTGAGAGAGCTAAGCTCAGGATCAAGAGAGAGCAATTAGCCTTAGATAGGGAATCCCTGGAGCTTCAGAGAGCTTCTAAAAAGTTGGTGCTAGAGCCCCATGGTGGCAGCAACAGTGTCCCCAGAGGTAGAGAACATACTCATGACCATAGGAACCTGAACAAGATTGTCCCTCCCTACCAGAGTGGGGATGACATCCACTAATGGATAACTGCACTGGAGAGGGCCTGTAAAGTACAGAGGGTCCCTCGGGAGCAGTGGGCAGCAATCGTGTGGCTCTCCTTTGCAGACAAAGGTAGAAACAAGCTCCTCACTGTTAGATAAAAGGATGCTGATAATTACACAGTCTTGAAGAGTCCTCGGATTGATGGGTTTGGCTTAACCACTGAACTATACAGGATTAAGTTCAGAGATACCCAAAAGGCACAGACTCAAGACTGAGTTGACTTTGTAGATTGTGCTACTAAGGCTCTGGAAGGCTGGTTACTTGGCAGTAAAGTGTGTGATTTTAAAGGATTGTACAATTTAATTATGAGTGAGCAGATCCTTAATAGTTGTCAAAGTCAGCTGTTGCATCAGTACCTGGTGGAGTCTGATCAGACCTCTCCCCAAGAATTGGGCCAGAAGGCAGACAAATGGGTCAGAAGCAGGGTGAGGCAGAAGGTTCATAACCAAGGTGGTGACTCCAAGAAACAAGATTCTAAAAACTCTGATAAGGGTGGGGAGAAGGGCAAAGGCCAGAAGTCTTCTCAAGGGCCCCAAAAATCTGCATCTGGTTGGGAGTCACGATCCAACAAGGGAAAAGGCAAGAAGAAACCATGGTGTCAAATCCATAAACAGAAGACCCATTGGACAAGTGATTGTAACAAGTCCAAGGACTCAACTCCAACCACCATTTCCCCTAAGGCAACTGTTCCCCCTAGTTCAGCTCCAAGTGGTGGTACTCAGAATAAGGGTGTAGTAGGGTTAACCTTGGGATCTGAGGTGGACTCTGGCCTTGTCAGAGTTCCTACTCAGGCTGTACTGATCTGTGATGGAGGCATGGATATTGCCTCCTTATTTGTCAGTCCGAATAATCTGGGCAAATACAGACAGCAGCCTTGGATAAATGGAAAAGAGGCCTTGGCATTCAGAGACACAGGAGCAAGTGTCACCATGGTGACAAAAGATCTTGTGGCTCCTGAGCAAATCATACTTGGTGAGATGTACCAAGTGATCAATGCTAGCAATGTCAGGGCAGACCATTCCTTGGCAGTTGTTAGTTTCACCTGGGGAGGGGTAACTGGCCCTAAGAAGGTTGTTGTAAGTGCAGACCTCCCTTTTGAATGCTTGTTGGGCAATGATTTAGAAACTTTAGCTTGGGCTGAAGTGGAACTCTGGAATCATGCAGAAATGTTGGGAATCCCTGCACATGTGTTTGCTATGACTAGGTCACAGGCAAAAATGTCTAACACTGAACAGGCCCTGGATCCTGGAAAATGGACCAGGCGCCTTCCAAGAAAAGGAGCAGTAGGGGTAAGGCAGTGTCTTTCCCCATGACTCAGAATCTAGACGAGTCTCTTGAGGGAGCTGATCTTAGTCCTGAAGAAGGAACTGGCCCAGATGAGCTTGAACCTGATCAGGTTGAGTTCTTGGGGACAGGGGGCCCTTCCACGGTAGATCTGAGCCTGGAGTAGCTGAGCTGCCGTTCTCTGGAACCCCTCAGACAGCAAGCTACTTCTGAGGCTGCTGGGAGTGCTAGAGGGTCCCATAGGATCTACTAAGATGATGGACTCCTTTACTCAAGAGTGTAGAGACCACAAGCCTGGTGCCACCAGGAGGTTGGTTATACTTCTGAAGTTTAGGGGCTTCCTATTGACACTAGCACATGACATATCTTTAGCAGGTCACCTAGGCCAAAACAAGACTTGGGACAGAATTGTCCCCCACTTTCATTGGCCTCATATGTCTGAAGACACCAAGGAGTTTTGTCGCTCCTGTGTCACCTGTCAAGCCAGTGGTAAGGCAGGTGGTACAACAAAGGCTCCCCTGATACCACTACCTGTGGTGGGGGTTCCCTTTGAGAGGGTTGGGATATATATAGATGGTCCCATGGATCCTCAAACAGCATCTGGGCAAAGATTTATACTGGTGGTTGTGGACCATGACACTAGGTATCCAGAGGCAATTCCCCTTAGAACTACCACAGCTCATGTGGTGTCAAGGGCCCTCCAGGAAATCCCTTCCAGGGTGGGTTTTCCAAAGGAGGTAGTATCAGGCAGAGGTGCAAACTTCATGTCTAGTTACTTGACTGCTATGTGGAAGGGGTGTGGAGTAAATTACAAATTTACCACCCCGTATCACCCACAATGCAATGGGTTAGTTGAAAGGTTCAACAAAACCCTCAAGGGCATGATTAAAGGTCTCCCAGAAAAGCTTAGGCACAGATGGGGCATACTTTTGCCCTGCCTTCTCTTTGCCTTCAGAAGGGGGTTGGTTACAGCCCATTTGAACTTCTGTTTGGACATCTAGTTAGGGGTCCATTGTGTCTAGTGAAGGAGGGATGGGAGGTACCTCTCAAACCCCCTAAACAGGATATTGTGGACGATGTACTTGGTCTCCTCTCCAGGATGGCTGAGTACATGAAGAAGGCAACTAAAAACCTTGAGGCTAGCCAGGAATTCCAAAAGGCCTGGCATGACCAAAAGGCTGTGCTGACTGTTTACCAGCCAGGGCAGAAAGTATGGGTGTTGAAGCCTGTGGCCCCAGTAGCCCTCCTAGACAAGTGGAGTGGCCCTCATACAATAATTTAGCAGAAGGGAGAGGTTACCTACCTGGTGGACCTTGGAACTCCCAGGAGCCCCCATAGGGTGCTCCATGTCAACAGGCTCAAACCATATGTTGACAGGGCTGACATGGGCTTGTTAATGGCTACTGATGAGGGACAGGAGGAAGAGAGTGATCCACTCCCTGATTGACCTGCTCTCACGGAACCCTGATGATGGTTCAGTTGATGGTGTAGCCTTGGCAGGCAGCCTCACAGTCCAGCAGCAAACTGATTGCAGAAAAGTTCTCAAACAGTTTAGACATATGTTCTCACTGACTCCAAGTCAGACTACCTGGTGCACTCATGAAGTGGACACTGGGGATAGTCTGCCTGTTAAAAATAAGATTTACAGGCAACCTGACCACGTCAGGGACTGTATCAGGACTGGAGTCCAGAAGATGTTGGATTTGGGTGTGATTGAACCCTCAGATAGCCCTTGGGCTAGTCCAGTAGTCTTGGTAACCAAACATCACACCAAAGATGGTAAGAGAGAGATGAGGTTTTGTGTTGCCTATAGAGGTCTCAATGCAGTCATCAGGACTGGTGCCCATCCAATCCTAGGGCAGATGAGCTTATATATACTTTGGATTCAGCCAAGTTTCTGAGCACATTTGACCTAACAGCTGGCTACTGACAGATCAGATTAGCTGATGATGCAAAGCCAAAAACAGCATTTTCTAACCCTAGTGGGCACTACCAATTTGTGGCGATGCCCTTTGGTTTGAAGAATACACCTGCCACTTTTCAAAGGTTGGTGAATAAAGTTCTTATAGGCCTGGAAGCCTATAGTGCTGCTTATCTTGATGATATTATTGTCTTTAGTTTCACCTGGGAGGATCACCTGGTCCACCTGAGAAATGTTTTGGAGGCCCTGCAGAAAGCAGGCCTCGCTATCAAGGCCAGCAAGTGCCAGATAGGGCAAAGTTAGTTTGTATACCTGGGCCACCTTGTGGGTGGTGGCCAGGTTCAACCATTGCAGAGCAAAATCTAGACCATAATGGACTGGGTTGCTCCAACCACCCAGACTCCGGTCAGAGCTTTCTTGTGCCTGACTAGATACTATAGGAGGTTTGTCAAAGGTTATGGATCCATAGTGACCCCTTTGAATGACTTAACTTCCAAAAGAATTCCAAAGAAAGTTCTGTGGACAGTTAGCTGTGAAAAGGCATTTGATGACCTGAAGCAGGCCATGTGCACTGCTCCCATTCTGCAAAGTCCTGACTATCCCAAACAATTCATTGTCCAAACAGATGCATCTGAGTTGGGGGTAGGGGATGTGTTATCACAATTGAATGATGAGGGTCAGAATCAGCCAGTAGCTTTTATTAGCAGAAGGCTGACACCCCCGAGAGAAACGTTGGTCAGCTATTGAGAGGGAAGCCTTTGCTGTGGTTTGGGCTCTGAAGAAGCTGAGGCCATACTTGTTTGGCACTCACTTCATTGTTCAGACAGACCATAAGCCCCTCTTATGGCTAAAACAGATGAAGGGTGAAAACCCCAAACGTTTGAGGTGGTGCATTTCCCTACAGGGGATGGACTATAAAGTGGAACATAGACCTGGGAGTACCCATGCAAATGCAGATGGACTCTCCAGATGTTTCCACTTAGAACATGGAGACTCAACTGGTCAAGGTTAGTTTAATGTCCTTACGTTTGGGGGAGGGGGTTTGTGTAGGAGAGTGGGATCTGTTTCTTATAGTTACCCCCACTTTTTGCTGATGTTTCACTGTTTTCGACATAGACTGGCTGGGATCCTGCTATCCAGGACCCCAGCCTAGCTGCTTTCTCCTCTAAATTGATTGCATGTACTTTAGGTACACTCCAGATTGGATACTGGGGTACCCTTACCAGTCCCTAGTATATGGTATACTATGTACCCAGGGCATAGGTACCCCAGAGGCCTCTCAGGGGCTGCAGCATGTATTATGCCACCCTTGGGAGACTATTCAAAATGACACAACAGGTCTGCTACAGCAGCCTGTGTAAGGTGGTGCATGCACCCCTTACTTGGATATAGGTTCACTATATCTATCCTTATCACTGCACATATAAACCACCCCTATGGCAGGCCTTAGCAATCCTGAAGGCAAGATGCTGGTTTTATGTGAGAGGGTGCCCATGCATGAGCAGAGCCCCTTTGCAGCCTTCGGAACCTATATTCCGGGGTTGTTTGTGATGCAGCCAACCATATATACTTAAGTGCATTATAACCTCGCCGTAAAAGCTAACTTTAAAACGGCTCCATGGAAACATGTCGTGTTTGGTGTCAAACACCTTGGAATCATACCTCCACACCAGTAACTGGTGTGGGAGGTATGATTCCACCCTACTAGAGGGAGAAATATGACAACACCGGTACACCCGGTACCAGCTTCACAGAACCCTGGCATCACAAAATGGATGCTGCCAGCCACAGACACGAGTCTGCCCTCCTGCTGCTGGACGAAACTCCGGCAGGGGAGGCTGGACAATAGGTTTCCTGTCACAGGGAGGTGTGACCACCTCCCAGACAGGCTTCAGTTTATTGGGGCTGGGTGGGTGCACTCTGAGAGTGCTTTGATGTCTGCACTGGGGGCACATTTGGTGTCCCTGTGCATAGTCCAGCTCAAACCGGTTGCAGGAGCCATTTGCTCCTGCTGTGGCGCGAAACTGGAGAAAGGACGTGGGTGTTGCCACCCCTCTGTCCTGACCCTCCCATAGGTGGGTACCCAGAGTTTGTCCCACCCCTTCCTTGGGTATAAAATAGGAACCCCTGGCTACAGGACTTTAGATTTACCTGGACGAAACGTTGCTACAGAAACCAAGTACTTCGACTATCTACACTACGCTGGATGACTGAAGAATCTCACTTGGAGTAAAGGAGTTACTCCCCTGCAAGGCAGGCACCTGAAACGCATCTGACCGGTTTGCATCTACGCAGCTCCTGAAGGACTCCGAAGATTTCTGCAACACAAGAGGTGGGTTCCTGTGGTCTCTGAGGTTGATCCATGCTCTCAGCAATTCTGAGATCCGCATCCCTCGTGGGCAGCGTGCAACCCGAACCCCTGGGCACCGTGTACATTTGCTGCAGCATATGCTTTTTGGCGACCCCTGAGGCTGTACTTTGGGCTACTTGTAGTCCTGACCCCGAGCAGTATTTCTTCTGAAGATTTCCGGCCTACACTCCACGAGTGTTCCGTGGGCTGGTATTTTGTGATTCAGCTCGAGGTCCCTTCAGAATCCCTGGTCCGTCGACCTGTGGGTCCCTAGGAAAGGAACTTTGACTTTAAGTGGGCTTTCCTGGTTGCTCCAGACATGCCCTGACTCTCCATCGCTTGGGGAGTCCCCAGAACCTTGCTAGTCCCCACCGAAGCATCTTTTCTCTGACCGCGTGGGTTGCATTTGCCAAGACTTCTTGTTGTTGAATCCGGACACTGACCTCCCTCAGCCCTCGACATCCTTAGTGGGACAGCTCGCCTGTGGATTTTGGTCGTCATCGACGTCTCCTGGTCCCCGTGGCTGCAGAGTCAAGCTTCACCTCATCTCACCTGAAACACCCGACTGGTGGGCATTCGTCTATCGTGCCCTTGGTCACTGTGAAGTGACCCAGACTCTGTCCCCTGTGCTTTCAGTTTCTTCTCAGCTCCGATCCAGGCTTGGATCACACCGGACACTTCTCATCTTCCAGGCAGCAGCACTTCTTCGCATCACGCCATTGAAATCAACAAGCGTTTCCGAAACCACTTGACCCCTATGCACCCGGCACTCCTGGGATAGGTAACACGGGTACTTCGGTACTCTCAAGGGTGTTGGCCTTAGAACCTTCTATGTTCCAAAGGGTTTGCTTGCAGTCCTCTCCTAAGTGTCCTTAATCTTTAAAGTTTCAGCCGCGACTTTACCGTCGGATTGTACGAAGCTCGCGGCACTGTTCTCACACTACACGCATCCCTGTGGTTCCCCTGTGTCACTACCTTGGTTGGTTCCTTGGGGTCCCAGCGATTCTACGTGCTCTAGGCACTGTGTCTAGTCAAGTTGTGGTTCTTATACCACTTTCTTAGTATATGGTCTGGTCTCTCCCTGGAGCCCACTGCGTATTGTGCTATTTGCTGTTATTTTAGTGCTTTAATATTGTGTATCTTGTTCTCTAATCTCATAAAGAGGTTAGTAGAGAGTGTTTAGTAATAAATACATATATTTTATATATACCTTGTGTGGTTCTCCTTCATTTGGTCATTCAGGAGGTTATAATCTGGTAAACCATGCTGCTTTACATTCCTTCAAGACTTAGCCTGAAGGCTGCTCTCCATAGCTACCACTAGGATAGCTTTCAATAAAGGTTGTCTTTAACTTAATCATCAACAAGTGTCGTTTGGCCTGGTGCAAGGTGCCCACTATAACTAGTGGACAGCATATACCAGGCCAACTTCTCACATAGGGTATTTTAGCTTGCATGATGCAAATGCACTGTTGCCTTGTTCCCTGTCCTACGGGGAACATCGTCTGTATCCCATATTGGCATTCCTACATTTGTTTCTGGTACATCTGAAAGAGACAATTAGTTATGGATTCCTCACCTTAGAATTACCCCCTGGCGTCAGACTGGATTTGGAGAATTTTTTCCTCAGCAGTACCTCTGCGCGTCGATAGGTGGCGTCAGTCGACTCTGTGTTCGTCGTTGGGGTCGCCGGAATGATGTCGCGGTATCTACTTAGACACCGCCCTTGTGCGCTGACGTCAGTTCTTTCTTCCGTGCCAGCCAGTGCAGATCCGGAGAGAGCAGTACCTCGAGTCACTTTTTGACTCAGTTTTATGACTTCTGTCGACACCTTTTTTGAGTCGATCGACTCCTGGTGCACGGAGGGATGTCACGTCGGACCAGCTTCAAGGCTTGTGACTCCTGTCACAAACTGATGTCGGTTACGGACCCGCACCTCATGTGCCATTGGTGCCTGGAGTGCGACCATGACCTGAAGTCGTGCTCCGACTGCCGGGCCATGAATCCAAAGTCTTTGCGGGAGCGCTCCCAAAAGCTTCTTGAGGCCCGCCAGTCCGCTCCACTCCGTTCGAGATCCCAGTCGAGAGGGAGTTCGCGGGACCTGTAGCTGAGCCATCACCACCACTCGTCATCGAAGTCTTCCTCTTCGGGAAAGTCGAAGCACAAGAAGAAGGCGAAGAAGCATCATCGCTCTTCGTGTTCTTCCCGTCTGTCGGCCAATGCGGGATGCAGAAGGGAATCGTCTGGCTCAGCCCAAGGAGCCTGTTGGGCCGTCTCCGGGCTTCCCTCCCTTTCCAGGACCTGGAGCAACTCCTGCCCATCTTCTAAGCTTGTACAAAGCCTTACATCCTATCTTCAGGCAGTCCGACTCCTCCGGGGCACGCCCTCTGGCACTGCGGACTCGGTTGGGGGCTCTCGGCCTTCGATGCCGGCGGCTTGGGCTCCGGCACCGCAGTGTTCCCAAGGATCCAGTCCTGGATCCGGATTGGACAACTTTGTGACATCTCCTCCGGCGCCTATTCCAGTGACAACACCCCTGCCACCTCCGACGCCGGTTGTGTCCCCAGCCAACGTCGACTCCGGCCTCCTCCTCGATGAGGACACAGCGCCGTACCGGCGCCGACCGGTACTTTTGTACCCCTGTTCTCTCCTGATGTTTCTTATCAGCCTGAGTGGTTCACAGGAGAGGGTGAGGAGGACTGGGAGGGGTCTGTGGACCCTCTTGCAGACCAGTTGGAGGAACCGGAATGGCGAGAGGAGTGGCCAGTGGTCTGGACACCTTCCCAGACCTTGGCATGCTGTCTCCCCCTACCGTGGCTATGGAGGAGGGCGCATCTTATGCCGTTGTATTGCGTAGGGCAGCTGAGGCCCTAAACCTAGAGCTTCCTACGGTTGCGGTCAGGACTAACCTCCTGACAGAGGTGCTTCAACCGGCAGCGGCCTCCACGGAACCCCTGCTGCCATTCAATGAGGCCCTTACGGACATCCTTTCCGGCACTTGGTCTAAGCCCAACACAGGGGCTCCTGTTGACAGGATGATTGGCTGAAGCC
This sequence comes from Triturus cristatus, assembly GCF_964204655.1. NCBI lineage: Eukaryota > Metazoa > Chordata > Amphibia > Caudata > Salamandridae > Triturus > Triturus cristatus. Next base: position 28,581,387 of record NC_140584.1, on the reverse strand, counting down.
ACCGCCCAGCCCCAGGCGACCCCATTTTCCTCTCTTCCCATCCTACCCCTGAGAGCTTGGTAGTCCAAGCCTCCACATTCAAAGGCGAATTCCCTAACGCACCACCTGATAGGGAATCTAAGAAGCTGGACCACCTTGGGAAGAGGATGTTTTTTTCCTCCAACTTGGGGCTCCGGTCGGTGAACACTGCATGCATATTGGGCTGTTACTCCCACTCGGTGTGGTACACGGTTGCGCAGGTGCTGCCACAGTGCCCATAGGAGGCCCGGGCCGTGCTCTCCCGTGCTGTTGCCAAAGGGGGAGACACAGCAAAGTTCACCATCCGGTGTGGGCTGGATGATTTCCACGTCAGTAGCACTGAGACGCTACGCCTGGTTGAGGTCCCCTGGTTATGATGGCCGTCGCCTGTTTGGCGACAAGGCGCTCGAGCGCTTTAAGGATTCCAGGGCTACGGTCTGATCCTTAGGCCTTGCTTCCACCTTCCGCCCAGTGCAGTCTGCTTTTCCCCCCTTTCGTGGCTACGGAAGGGGTGCCCTGCCACGTTCCATCCAGAGCCACAGGCCTCCGCAAGCTGTCCAGCCTCTGCGCGGCCGAGGACATGGATCCCACCGCCGTGGGTTGGGGAGCCAGAGGGCGGGCCAGTCCACCAGCGCCCCCTCTGCAGCAGCCTCCAAACCCTCCTAGTCCAACCTTTCAGGCCCATCATTCGCCAGTTAACAGCAGGATTCACCATCACCTCCCCAATGGCTCGACATCACGTCGGACAGATGGGTTTTGCAGATAGTCCGAAGGGGCTACTCCCTTCCCTTCGAGACTACCCCTCCATCCATGCCACCGCAATTCTATCGCATGTCGGAGGATCACCTGGCCCTTCTCCAACAGGAAGTTACGCCTCTCCTGGCAAAGGGAGCCATCGAGCACGTTCCTGTCCCAGAAGTAGGTGTGGTTTTTATTCCCACTACTTTCTGGTGCCCAAGAAGGATAAGGGCCTGCACCCTATCTTGGATCTCAGGAACGTCAACCGCTTCCTCCGGAAGGAGAAGTTCAAGATGTTGACTGGATGGTAACGGACTTGCAGGATGGTTATTTTCACATCCCCGTCCTGCCGGCCCACTGGCGTTAACTGCGGTTCACAGTAGGCCACGAGATCTTTCAGTTTACCGTGCTCCCCTTTGGCCTTACAAGCACCCCTCGGGTGTTTACGAAAGTGATGGCGGTGGTCGCAGTTCATCTGCGCAGGTAAAGGGTTCCAGTCTTCCCCTATCTCGACGACTGGCTGTTGAAGGCGGGCTCGCCCCAGGCAGTCGTCTCCCACCTGCAGACTATGGCGGACCTCCTGCATTCGCTGGAGTTCTCTATAAACGTGCCAAAGTCACACCCGACTCCCTCTCAGAAGCTCCTTTTCATTGGAGCTGTTCTGGACACGATGCAGTTTCGGGTTTATCCTCCCGAGCAGTGAGTCCAGGATATTCAGGCTATGATTCCGGTCTTTCAGCCTCTGCCCCGGGTTTCGGTCAGAATGACCCTGAGGCTGCTGGGCCTCATGGCCTCCTGCATCCTGCTGGTGGATCATGCCAGGTGGCATATGTGGGCTCTGCAGTGGGACCTGAAGTTCCAGTGGGCACAGCATCAGGGGAATCTGTCCAATTGTGTCCAGATCTCAGAGGGCACTGCTCAACAATTGCAGTCGTGGCTCACGAACCAGGATTGGGTTAATGTCAGATCCCTTCCCGTTCCCCTACCAGGGTTTACAGTGGTGACAGATGCATCACTTCTGGGAGGGGGCAGCCACATGGAAGAGGTGGAGATCAGAGGCCTCTGGTCTCTGGCGGAGTCCGGGCTCCACATCAATCTTCTGGAGCTTCGGGTGATTCGTCTTGCACTAAAGGCATTCATTCCCTCTGTCTGGGGAAGTGTAGTGCAGGTTTTCATGGACAACACCACCGCCATTTGGTACTGCAACAAACAGAGCGAGGTGGGTTCGGGACCCTATGTCAAGAGGCTCTCTCCGCCTTTGGACATGGCTGGAACATCAGGGCATATCCCTGATGGTTCAACACCTGGCAGGTTCTCTGAATGCCAGAGCGGAAAAACTCAGCCGCAGGTGCATGATGCATCACAAATGGCATCTTCACTCAGAGGTTGTGCAAGGTCTCTTTCAGCAGTGGGGAGAGCCTTGGTTAGATCTGTTTGTCACTGTAGAGAACGCGCAATGTCAACAGCACTGCGCGTTGGAATTTCCAAGGCGGCACTCGCTCTGCAACGCTTTTCGTCAAGAGTGAAGTTGCGAAATCTATAAGCCTTTACCACTTCTGCCCAGAGTGCTGAAGAAGATCAAGCCCAACCGGGTGTAGAAAGCTGGCTCTGTATATATTATTCCAAAGTGAGGTATAGTGTGCACAGAGTCCAGTGAAACCCCAAAGGTAGGCAGAGGTAAAGTTAGATAGCACCTCACTCTCTATTTGTGGTAGTGTGGTCGAGCTGTAAGGCGGTATCCGAGGACAGTGTCAAGCATTTGTTGTACACACTCAGTCAGCAAATGAATTCACACATTCAAAGACTGAACTTCAGACCAATTGTTTTTGTATAAAAATATTTTTAGTTTTTTTATTTTCTAGGACCAAGCAAGCCTGGCACAGTTAAGCAATAACTAATTTACAGTAGTAATGCAATTGAAATACAGTTTGAATGATAATTGTATATGCACTTTGGTTTGAGTTACAGTATGGATGATGAGAAAATGCAATACTTATTCTTATTTTTAACATTCCCTATAACTCCGCTAATAAAGGGATACCTGGAGTTAGAGGAGGATGTTTAATCTTTAAACCCCCTGGCCTACGTCTTCTAAGCGCTCCCTGGAATATAGTTGAGCCCCTCCTGATCTTTAGGAGCTAGGGTGAACCCGATGATGAAGCATGACACTACTAGAGTGTGTGAGGGTTATATTACAAAATGGAATTGTTTCCTTCACCGCCCCTAAGCGGACGGTTTACCACCTGACAAGAGTAGTGCCTTACGTTACAAGCAACACAGTGGGATATTTTTTGTTTGCCAGTGTTGTCATTGGCCTTCAGCCATGTCCACTAATGGTGCGGATACCATTTGGGGAGCTATGTAGTATTATGCGTCTATGAAGTGTTCTTTTCCAACACCTCTTTATTCCACTGCCATGGGTGACCTTTCCCCATGCTTTTCCATGATTTACGGATTTTAGTTCCCAATGGGTTTTCCACAGTCCTTCTGTTGGGACATCTTCTTTCCTCAACTACATTCCTAGACAGCCCGGTCACTCTATCTTATTACAGACCGGCTAGTCCTAATCCGGGACCTTCAGTGGGACCAGTTCGCACACCCTCCTCCGGTGATGGTATTGCTTGGGTATCCAATTCAAAGGTAAGTAATCTGTGGCTATATGTCTCTATCAAATGAATAAGTTACTTACCTTCAGTAATGCCTTATCAGGTAGAGACAGATCTAGCCGCAGATTCCTTGCCGACCCTTCCATCCTCCCCGTTCTGCGAACTGGTTGTTCCTTTTGTCTACAATATCCCTTCTGGGTATTCTAATGCCTTTCATTAGGACTTCGTAATTGTTTTGACATAAAGAAGTCTCTTTTTTGGCACACTGTTTCCATAGGCATTTTCTTTAAGTGGCTTCACATTTTTTGGTGTGGAAAATAGTCACAGAAGAAACTGATGTCAGTGCATCAGGGGAGGGCTTATATGGACTCCACCGACATCATACAGTTGGTGGACAACATCGCTAAGGAGCCGCTCTCTGCCGACACGCAGAGGTACTGCTGTAAAAAAAAAATTATGGATCCAGTGTTGTGCCTGGAGAGAATTCAAAGTAAGGAATCTGCAGCTAAATCCTGTCCCTTACAAATAAGGCGTTACCGAAGGTAAGTGTCATATTCAACTAGTCCAGGATGTTCTGGCTAATATTCCGATATATCAGTCCTTAACCTGGGTCTCAGTGAGAGCTGCTCTGAGACTTCTGGGCCTCTTGACCGCTTGCATACTACGCCACCTGGCACATGCATACTCTACAGTGGAATCTGAAGTCTCAGTGGGGGGGCCTCTCAGTCCATTCAGGTGTCAAAGGAAATTTAAAAATATAAGCAGTGCTGGCTGCTTGAATGCAAGTGGGCCAGTTGCAGACCCCTCCTACTACTCCAGCCAGGGCTAACCCTTTTGACGGATGCATCATTGCTGGTTTGGGAAGGTCTTCTGGGAGAGGTGGACATCGGGGGACTCTGGTCTCCAGCGGAGTCTCAGCTCCTCATCAATTTGCTGGAGTTGCCAGTGATTCGCTTGTCACTGAATGCGTTTCTCCCAACTGTCTAGGGGAAAAATGGCGAAGGTCAACAGGATCGGCTTGTAGCACTGCAACAAACAAGGTGGCATAGGGGTCCTGGGTCCTGTGTCCAGATGCTCTTTGCCTATAGAAATTGCTGGATTCTCAGAGCATCTCCCTGGTCACCCTACACCTGACAAGTACTCAAGGCACCTCTCACTTGGAGATGCTTTCTGCCTACATTGCAATTGTACTCCTATTCACCTTTCTGCCCCTGCCTCTCCTGCCCAGAATTAATTCTGAAAAAGGTCACAAAGGACTGAGCTCAAGTCATCCCAGTAGCTCTAGACTGGGCGAAGAGAGTGTGTTACCCGGAACTTCTGGCCATGAGCACATGTCCTCTGATCCCGCGGTCTCTTTAGGAGGGAGGACCCTGTGTCCAAGCAACAAGATTGAGACCTGCATCCTAGTCTGCACAGCCTACACATCCATTGGTGGAAATTGAACGATGACAATTGGTGACCTTCTATCTTCCTCCTCCCGAAGTGGCTGGTGTTATCTTGGCAGCCAGGCGTCCATCCACCAAAATGGTTTATGCAGGACGCTCGGAATAATTTGTGGCGTGGGATTCCTCAGTTGACATCTGACACTTGTTTGTTTGCTTTCTGTTTGGCCCAGCAAGGCCTTCATGTGGCTACAGTTGAAGGGTATTCTTCAGCCCTTTCGGCTTTTCCATGATTACCAGATCAGCCATCACTCTTCATATCACCTTTTTTGATATATTTTCTGAAGGGACTGATACACATGTTGCTGCCATCTTTCATGATTCCACAGAGTGACCTTAATTTGGTCAGCATCAATCTGATATGCACTCCTGTTGAACCTGTGCACAGCTGTACTCTCTATTTCTTTATCATCAAAATGGCATTCCTCATTGCTCTCAGACGAGTAAGTGAGCTTCAGGCCCTGTCTGCATTGTAGCCATACACCTCATTCTTCCCTGCAAACTAGTCCTCCAGGCGAAAACTTTCCTAATCCCAAGATGGTTACGCCCTTCCACATATTTTTCTTTATTTATTTGCAGTTTTATATAGCATGAACATGACGCTACAGGGTGTTGGAGTGCTGTGCATGTAGCAATCAGGTCATATAAAAGGGAAAATGCTGGAGGGACAGAGCAGGAAGCAAAAACCACAAATATATACAGATACAATAGATCCAAAAACGTTTGAAGGATCCATGATCCCTAGGAGTCGACATGTTAAAGATGAGGCTGAATGACTGAAGATGACTGGTGAAGGAATTTATTCATCAGAATCCTTTTAACTTCATTTTTGAAGAAGGTGGAGGAGGGGTTTGTCCAGAATTCTGGCGGCAGGGAGTTCCGTATTCTTTGAGCTAGGCCAGAGAAGGAGCAGTTGTACCTCTTCTTCTTTTTGAACTTCTGTAGCTTCAGCAGTAAAGAGTTAGAACTTCTTGAGGAGGGACTTCCTCCAGAATGTTCATGTTTTTGGGTCAGGTAGACAGGTGTGTTGTGATGAAGGACCTTGTGTGTCATGCAAGCCATCTTCAATTGGATTCTTGCTTCAAACGGGAGCCATTTTAGATGGTTGAGGTGACCTGTGATGTGGTTGAATCTTCTGGATCCAGTGATGAGCTTGGCAGCGGAGTTCAGTGTGCCTGTTACTGGAGCCACCTGTACTTTGGGTAAAGTAGCAAGAGTAGTACTTCCATAATCCAAAAATAACCAGGGATTAGACTGCTAATTGAAAGTCAACTGGCGCAAGAAAGGCTGGATTTCCCTTAATATATTTAGATGGTCGTTGACTCCCTTAGTAGTGTCACTGATATGATCATGCATGTTCAGGTGTTTGTCCAATGATATACCTAGTTATCTAGTAGAAGGGCAGGCCCGTCTGCGCCCGTCAGCGTCAGGAGGAGGCAGGGCGGGGCCACCTCCCTTGGCCTTGCAGCAGGACAACCACCCCTGGTTCTACGTACTAAATAAGATACTGGTATTGTACCCCCTTTTTCATGTTTTACTTCCTGCTTTGAACCTGCATAGCTATTTTTATCTGCTGTCTGGTTCCAAGCCCTGTCCGTTTTCTTTTGCCCCGGTGGGAGTGAAGAACGAGATAGAGCCCTGAGCTTTTCCTACAGAAGTGTAAGTGGCGGGTCTATTATCAAGTCAAGCAACTAGGGGAATTCTGGAAAGATGGGCAAGAGGGTAATCCATGACAAGGGACAGGGCACGGACAACTCCAAAAGGAAGAAGTAGTCTCTTGGTGCCATTTGCCACGAGACTATGGACTGTATTGAGACAATATTAACTGAGTGCCAGGTAACAGCAGATACGGACCCATCGAGCTCCCCTAACCAGGTGGTTAGTACAGCTAAGCCAGCCGTAACCACAAATGAAGATTCCGCAACTCCTTTAGACACTTCACCTAACTCATTACAAAGTCAAAAATCCGGCATGTTAATCCCACACATGTTTAAACAATGTACTAAAGGGCCGAGCAGGGGTGAAAAACAGACTTCCCAATCTGGAACCTAACCCGATTAAACCTGTGCAATGTTCCAAGTCAGGTGGGACTCCCTCCTAGTTTAGCTCAAGTTACCCAAATTGAATGTCAAAATAGATTTGATGTCCTTGTCCATGAGGAGGTGGGGCGCCTGGGAGTGGGTCCAAAGATCCCCAAAGTGTCCTGTAGTGCCCATGCCCCTGAGATGCCTGAACTAAAGTCTCTGATTGAGACACTGAGAGATGAGGTGCCAGCCCTCAGAAGGGAGGTCGCTACTCTAACAGCTGTGGTAGCATGTTGGAACGAGGTGCACCACAGGCCATTTTTAGCACCCCCAACAGCAGTACAGGGCACAGGTTTCACCCACGGGGGATTATAGAGCCACTGAATGAAGTTACCCCTCATAGCACCTTATACAATCCCTTAGACAGCCCCAGGAATCGCCATCTAAATCTTTTAGATCCTTTGGCAACTAGAAACAGACAGTTAGGATCAGTCCATGTCAGGGCCCGTCCCAGATCCCAAGATAGAGGTGAGGAGACCCTAGATGAAGGCCATACTCTTAGGCCTAGGTGCGAGGATATACGGGAAATAGGGTCACTAAGGGATGGTATTTACACGAGGCAGAGTGCTTAGGATGCCCAAGATGTGGTTTACCTCACTGAAGTGCCCAAACTCTCTTGGGTTGGGTCTGAAAATTACGATTCACTAAAAAGATAAAGTCATTTATTTTCTGAGATCCACCGGCCATTCCTACTCGATAATTAGAGACAACGTTAAATATGTAGGAAGACTTACCTTACCTGGGGGCTGACAGGGACATGATTGAAGTCAGGTTCTTTAATAAGAACATAGTCATCGGATTATTGGCGATAGATTCACGTACCTTTCCCCCGGCCAATACCTCTATCTTTATTAGATATAGACGCCCTTCAAGGATGGAGCTAGTGCCCCAAAGACTTATCGGGGAGGATCATGCACCTGTCCGTGTGGAACAGAGATCGGCCAAAGATGACTACAATTTGATGGTACCTAGAAGCTCAGCATATAATGCCGAACAGCATACCGGTCCCTTGACTGTAAATGCAATCACTAGTACAGTCCCTATTGGTGGCACGCCAGCAGATGGTAGGGCCCTTGCTTCTCCTTCTGCAGGTGAGCCCCTTATCACCCATGAAATCTGTGGTTTAGCGCCTAAACCCGGTAAAGAGGGTGGGGTATCTACTTCTTCTAACCTAAGGATTTTAGTTTGGAATGTGGCTAGGATCCTAAAGTTTCAATCAGATCCAGACTGGTGTACACTTTTGATGTAATCCTTTTTCAGGAAACCTAGAGTTTGACCACCCCTTTTAGAAGCGGGTTTTCTGCCTACGCCATTGAAGCTAAAAGGAAAGAGCAGGGTATACCCTTGGATAAAAAATTTACTGGAGTGCAAAGTTAAGCTCCTTTGTGTTGATTCACCAGACATCTTGGCCCTCGAGCTGACCCTGTTCAGTGGCTGGAAGGTTAGAATTTTTAACGTCTACAATAGAGTGAACCGTGTCTCAGAGGAAACAAATACGATTTATATATTAGACCATGTTCTGGTCAAGTTCTCCGATAGTGTCCCCGTACTGGTTGCAGGTGAGTTTAACTGTACTTTCGAACCCCTTGCTTCTGCCTCTTCAGACCTAACTGAGGACTGGGACAGTGAGTGGTCAATTCCAACCTTAGATCTACCAAAAGTAAGGTGGATGAAGAGAGGAGGCCAGGTGTTTGCTCTTACTTTACAGCACGATCTAAGAGCAACAAATGGCAGAACCAGGTCGGACCCAAATGGGGAACACACTTTTAAACAGACCCGGTCACACCAGTAGAATCGATTATTGTTTAATCACCCCCAATCTTTGGCGCTTAGTGGAAGATATAGTAGTGGTGAAAAGATCAATGAGTTGCCACAATGCCCTTGCCCTTCTCCTTACAAAACTGGGCTCCTTACAGCCAGATGTAATGGGGTGCCCTGATTTGGGTGAGCTCTCGGTCTCAAACGACCAAAGAGATGTTAAGTAGGGTTGGGTGGAGGATCATCCGGCAGCATTAGAAGCAGTGAAGATAAAAGCAAGGCAGCTGATAGAGGAGCTGGTCAAACTACCCCGCAAGGATGCAGCGGAAAGCCTGGGGCCCCGTCATGAGCTGTTCTTCAGCGAGGTGAGGGACACACTTCGCGGGCCTTCCACAGTGCGAGGTATGGGGGACAGCATAAAGACCCGTTGCAAGACACTAAGAGTCCCTGGTATAATCAGGGTTGTAGGAAGGCTAAGGGGGCGCTTATTGATGCATTAAAACGAAGGGTACGGGCGGAAATTATATACTGCAGAGCTGAGTATAACAAGCATTTGCAATCCAAATATGTTTTGCATTTGTGAGTTAGAGCTATTGACAATGTAAATGGCAATGTTTTTACCTACATGTTTTTATTTTTGGAGTGAATGTATGTAGTGTTCAAAATTCCTTGGAAAGGTCCTGCACTTTGTAATAAAATATACTGAAAAAGACGCAAAGTGTGGATTGTGTCAACAATTGCTTGGCATGTACCTCATGGGTGAAGTGTTGCCACACATGCTGACCGTGGGGCTTTACTAATGCGAAACTCATTAATAAAAGTAATGCTTACAAACTAACCAACGCGATGTGAATCCGAATCCCGGCTTCTCTTTCATTTTCTAGACTATTTGACTCAGTCTCCTGTGTCTTGGTTATCCCCCAAACACTGGGAGGCAATGAAGTTTGCCATGGGGGCAGGGGGGCTTCGGGAGTACGTGAAAATGTATTCATTGCCTGGTTGTCAAAGGTCGCCCGGTACTATTAGTTAAAAGTGTGCAGATTTCATTAAGATATTAAGAGTACTTTACTCGCATCTATGAGAAAATCGACATTAACTAAACATAATGCCAGAATGAGTGTCAGTTTTCACAGTGTTTTAGACAGTACTGGTTGCTTAGTTTCATTGCATTCATTAGGTCTCGCCTGACCCAGCGCATGCGCTGGTCTGGCGAGACTTATTGAGAGGGCTCCAAAAAGTGCTACCAGGCCAGCCTAGAGCTACAGTGCACGTGAGCGGGCGCGCGCGCCGCGCTTTACCGCGGTTACTTTCACTTTGGCGGCCACACGGCCGCTTTGATGTTTGATCGTGATCGGATCGTGATCGCGATCACTTTCACGGCCGCATGGCCGCTTTGCATAGCCAATAGGTCTCGCTTTTGAGACCTTATAAGTATTTAGTTATGCAACTGTTGCATAGCTAAACACTTATAAGGTCCCAAAGGCGAGACCTATTGGCTATGCCAATGCTTGTTTTTGTATTTACTCTTTTACACAGCATCCAAAGTAGGTTACCTAACCCCAAAGCCCCGAGTTGTTAAATGACCCATAGAATGGAGTGTTTTACAGTTAAGCAAATGTGTCCAAATGTAATTTTGGTAGTGCCATGGAATGATCACCCAATGAGGTACTTGATGAGCAGGTATTTAACTACACGTTCAAAACGTATGGTATTGTGGCTGTTGTTAGTTTGTACACAACCACCTCTCTGAATGTGTTTATTAACACAGAGCTCCATCTACCAGACAGTGCTCACAGAGGGGCGACTAAAGCGCAGAACAAAATGTATTCATTTATCCTGAGTGTGAAGGCACCCGGAAGGCTTAGGTGCCCGCCCGGAGAGGCTAGGGATCCCATCGCTTCTACAGACTCTGCCGTGCTCCTCTGCACCAGCAGGGCACAGCTCAGAATCTGCCGCTTCTGCTAAGAATAGATGAGGGGATGAGGTTGGGGCATGCAGGAGTTGTCAGCAGATTTTCAGGTTACTGAAAGTGATTATTCTGGCGTGAGGCAATGGAGACTGACTTTGTCTGTTTGTCTGCACCAGTCTATTCGTCTACCGGACTCACTGTCATGTATCCATTCATCTATCTCAATATATTAATTAGCAGGTAGAGCCAGCCGGAGACGAGCCAAGCGTATACGAGCCAGTGGGCGAGGTGTGAAAATGATCGGCATGTTAATCATACAGTAAACATGATGTAGATGTGCGACAATGTCTCTTCAGAATTCCAAAAAGTGCATTTCTTTAGCGCGTCACCTCAGTACACAAGATTATAGCACTGAATTGAGAGGAAGTTATTAAAAGTGCTTGTTTTAAGCATGAGTTAAAACACTGCCGCTCCTCCCGCCCGACAGCAATACCATTTGTGAACTAAGAGGCGTGAGTTGCCATGCGTACCCCGAATGTTGCCTAGAGTCTCATTATATTTAGAGTAACATTATAATCTAGTTCCTTAAACACAAGATGTTTTTGTACAGCACGCATCTTGAACTCGCATATTTGAAGGTGGGGGTGCGGGGGAGGTTGAGAAGTCACAGACTGAGGGAGGGGGCGGTGGGGTGGGGAGACAGGGAAGAAAATAGATTTAGGAGTAAAGGGGGCAATAGCCGTGGAAGGATATAAATGATGAATGAGGAGGGACTAACAAGCCTCAAACCAATAGAAAGGCATCATGTAAGACAAAAGCCAATGGGCAGAGAGTGGGCGGAGCTTCCACAAAGCTTCCACACTAAAGTATATACTGCATGCCTCGCAAAGTGATGGCAGCGCATTCGCTCTGCAATGCTAGGCGAGACCTAAAAAGGCCGTCAGCAGAGCTAAAAAGGAGTGGGAGTGTTCTCTCTCAGCTTCCTTACATACTGCACTGATGGATAAAGACCCCAAGGCCTTTTGGAGACATGCAGCATAGAGGCTAATGGGGGCAAGGCAAACCCTGGAATACACCGTTCAGACTGATGAATGGGTCGTCCACTTGGGCTCTCTTTATGGTAATGGTACAAACGAAGGTAGTGTGATCAGTGAGGCGAGGAAAGAGTCTCTGGTAGGGGAAGGTGAAATCTTGGTCATCTCCATGGAGGAAACTCAACTAGCAATCTAATCTTGTGTGCCAGCGCGAGCCCCTGGTCCAGACAGAATACCTAACGACCTGTATAAAGAAGATAAAATGCTCTGGGGTTCGTACATAAACCTGGTAACAAATCTGATCCTGTCTGGTGTATTGAAACCCGTAGATCAATGGTCTTTGGCCTCTTGAGATTCTGGTATGCACTGTGGATCAGGCGTGGGAAGCTACTTGCATGAAGCACCTTTTTCTTCTAGGAACTGCTGCATTTTGCTCCTTGCACATCTACTTAATGAAATTGTTTTAATATATTTATTTTCAAATGTTTACCTACCTGCTTTTATACCTATGCTATGTACTTTTTAGGATCCTGGCGATAGTAATAAAGTTTTTTGATGATGATGATGAATCTATCAAGTGTGGAACGTAGTTGAGAGCAGTAGGTTGCTTGAGCAAATTCTTCTATAGAGGAAGAGTGATTGTGAGGTGTGATCAGGAGGACTTCAGTTTTGAGGGTGTTAAGCATTAGGTGATTGTGGGCCAGCCATTGTTTGGTTTTCTTATGGACCAGTTGAGTAGTTAAGTGCCATCGAGGGAGGACATTTTAAAAAACAATTGTGTACATGTCGTATTGAATGTTAAGAGGGATTCAAAAGATCTGTAAGAGGTTCCAGAAACAGATTGAATAAGGTGGGTGAGAGTGTGGATCCTTGGGGAAGACCATTCCTGACTGGAGTAGTATCAGATGGGGTTTGATTGACCTTGATCTTTTGTGCTCTATTATCAAGAAAAGAGGCAAACCATTTTAAGATGGGACCGGATAGCCCAATCCTCTTCTCAAGAAGGTCAATCCTACTATTGTGTTTAACCGTATCGAAAGCAGAGGGGAGATCAAGCAGAAGTTTTTTTTTTCTAGCCTAACGTTCTCAGGGCGTCATCAACTATGTATGTTAGAGCCGTTTCAGTGCTATGCCGTTCTGCAGCCAGATTGATGATGATCAAGGTGTTGAAATTGTTGGCTTCTTTGCAATAAGATCTTCCAGCTCTAAGTAGCCCCAACCTCGAGCACCTCCAGTGACCAGAATCTTGCTCCACACCACATTGTGTGCATCGCGGCCTGCATCTTTTGGTGAGTGCTTGAGGTACTCTCCCGACTCCAGTGCCTCCAGCCTGTGGGTCCACTTGAGGGTCACACTTGTTACTTTTGGGCTCCCTTGATTGCTCGGGGCCTGCCCTGACTCCCCTGCTTGTGGTGAGTCCCCTGGATCTTGCTGGTCCCAACTCTGCACCTTCTCGACTTCCTGCGTGGGTTGAATTTGCCAAGGCTTGTTGGTGCTGCCGCCACACACCGACCCCTCAGCACTCGACATCCTTCATGGGACAGCTCGTATCCGGGTCCTGGACTTCCTCAGCATCACCTGGTCCTCACAGCTACAGAGTCACGGTCATTGACATCTTCCCTGAAGCACCTGACATTGGCCTTCCAAGTCTCCTGGTCACCCCTAAGTGACATAGACTCTGTCCCCTCTTTTTTCAGGTGCTCCTCTTCAGGAATCCACGTTTGGATTCCTACAGACACTTTCTCCTCTTCCAACAGTGGCACTTTAATGAAGTCCTCCATTGGGTTTGACTGCGGTTTCCGACTCCACTTCACACCTATGCACCCGGCTCCCTGGGGTAAGTAATTTGGGTACCACGGTATCCACGGGTGGGGTGGATCTCCAACCTTTTGTCTTTCACGGAACTTCTTCAGGGTCCACTGGGAAGGGCCCTTAATCTTTAAAAATCCAACCGCGACTTGCACATAGACTTGTACAGAGCAAGCGGTTGTGTTCACACACTGCACACGCTCTCGGTGGGGTCCCTATCTACTTTGTCTCTTGGGTTGTTCTATGGGTCCCCAGCAATTCTACGTCCTCTCATCATCGTCCTGACTCGAGTCGTGGTTCTTATACCACTTTCTTAGTATATGGTTTGATCCCCCCCCTGGGGCCCACTGTGTGTTTTGTGCTATTTACTGTGTTTCTTTGATAAAGTATTGTGTTGGAGATATTGGAACATACTAGAGAGTATTATATATAAATACATATCTGATAGAGACAATTAGCCGCAGATTCCTTAACGTAGAATTATCCCCAGGCCTGAGATTGGACCCGGAATTTTTTTTTGCCACAGCATCTCTGCGTGCTGGGGGGCGGTACCACGCGACTCCGCCCTGACATCGCCAGCGAGGTCACATAAGTCCCACCCGGCGCGCTGACGTCAGTTTCCTTCTTTTCTGCACGCAACACGGATCCGGAGTGAATTCCCTTGACCTGCTTTCAGGCTTCTTTTAACGCCTTTGCGTTGGGAACAGTGTACAATGCCGTCGGGTTTCAAGACGTGTGCTTCTTGTGCGCGTCAGATGTCGGCGACGGACCCACACCCTATTTGTATGTGGTGTTTGGGCGAGCACCGTGATTCTACGGACTGCGACGCATGTCAGCATCTCAAGCTGAAGTCCCGGCGGGAGCGCCGGATGAAATTGCTTTCGGCCCACTTGTCCAGATCGGTCTCATCACAGCGTCCGTCCCCTACTTCGGAAGAGTCCAGAAGCCGCCGATTCCGGTTGCGGCATCATCCTTCACCAAGGCCCTCCGGGCGTCTCTCGCCTGCCGGTAAGTCCAGCAGCTTGCCACCGAGGCCCTGTCCTCATTCTGCAGAGGACGCGGGTTCCTCTCGGGAAGTGCGCCCTCCTCGTCACCACCCTATCTGCCATTTCTTGGCGTTGGTGCGACAAAGGCCCAAATGAAGGCCTATGCTATGGCTCTGCAGCCTTCTTTTGGCCCCTCTCCTCTTCCTGAGACTTCCGCGGATCCCTTGTCATGCGCGGGGCCTTCTGAGGGCTCGCCAGCGGCTTCGCCCCCGGCGCCGACGAGTTCGGCTTCAGGTTTTGGAGTTGTGGTGTAGTAAGGTGCGGCCCTACGGGGTTCCCCTCTTCAACCCACGGCATCCCTGCCTCGCCGCAAAACCCCGCGGGGCTCCCTGTGGTGTCGCAGGAGGCCGCCGGGGCTCGTGGCGCGGCCCGAGCCCCCCTCGGTCCTCTGGGCTGACTGCTGTCTTACTGGAGGCCGAGCCAACGCCTTTCTGGTGCCGACGGCTTTCCTCCCCGGCCCTGGTGGCGCCGTGGGTGGAGGCCGGGACCCCGCCTCTTTCTCCTATGAGGCACGTGGTGGTGTAGGTCGACTCGGCACCCCTGGTGCACACTTCGGCACCGATCGAGGACACACTGATGCCCATGGCGGGCTCCCCGGCGCCGTCCCGACTCTTCTCCGGATGGTCCTTCCTCTCTGGAGGATTGTTGACTCCTTGTCTCCTCTTCACCGAAGACTGGATGCCGCATCGTGGCCTTTTCCCCGGCGGCTTCCAGGACGGGTTCAACGCCGTCTCCGCGTCCACAGCCCCCAGACCCGCTCACCCACACCTTGCAGTTGATTGCCTCGCAGGCTTCTCCGCCTTCTCCGGAGACCCCTCAGGCCCCTCACTTGTCTATGGGTCTTCCATCCTCCAGGGGCTGGCCGTTTCTTCCTCCAGCAGGGCACGGGGACGGGCGGCTTAGTTTGCAACCTTCGCCAACGGAAGAGTTGCTCTCCCCCCTGCGATGCCCTACGGAGGCGAGCGTTGCCTTTGTCCTGATCATCTCCTCCGCCACCAGCATTTTGAAATTGGGCAACCCGGTCGCTCCACTCCCAACAGACCACTTGTTGGAGGTTCTCCACCAGGGCTCTGGTGGAGGGGAGACGCTTCTTCCATTTGAAGCTTTGCTCCACAACTCTCTTCTGGGGGCGTCTCTTTCAGATGAACAAGTTACTTACCTTTGGTAACGATGTATCTGTAAGAGACATACACTAGTTATAGATTCCTTACCGCCCCACTCATCCTCTCTGTTCTGCGAACTGAGTTCTAGGAATAGGGACTCCCTTACAGAGCCCTAGTTTTGTGCACCAGTGGTCAGTGTCTTTCATGGCTCTGCGCTCTTGGCTTGGAAAGTCATGTCAGAACTGACGTTAGCGCGCAGGGAGGCCATCTAAAAAGACACCGCGATGTCATCCCGGCGACCACGCACGCGGAGTCGACGGACGCCACATACCGACGCGCAGGGGTACTGCTACGAAAAAAATTCTCCAATTCCAGTCTGACGCCTGGGGGTAATTCTAAGGTAAGGAATCTATAACTAATGCATATCTCTTACAGGTACATAGTTACCGAAGGTAAGTAACTTGTCCAACTTGCACGCTCTCTGGCAAAAATGATTTTGCAAGAACATTTCCCTGCAGACTCCTTTATATAAGTGGAAGAAACTTCTCCCTCGTTTAATCTGAGTAAATGTGATACATTTTGCAAACTAGCCCAAGTGTTGCATCTTTGCCCAACTTTGAGGACAAAGGTTAAAACTTTGCCCACCCCACCTATTATTGCCCACATATACTCCAAGTGGAGTTGATTACACTCTAAAATGCCTTACGTCTCAGTCTATGGAGAAGCTAGCATCTGGATTTTCCTGGCATTGACCATTTCCTCTGTGGTTCATGCTGTGATGTAGCCCAGATAAACACATAGATCAGTAGCACCTAATTTGTGGATTTGCTTTGTAAAAGCAGCAGACTGTTAAGATGGTCAAGCCATGAAACTAAACATGATCATAACCACAACTCCAGCTAGTAATCCATTTTGCATACTTTTACATTTGTTTTCTGTTATTTTGTAGTCTCTAAGAGCAAATACAGTAGTCCTTTACACGTGCAACATTTTAGTATCTGAGCAGTGATTTAGAAGTAAAAATGGCTCCTAAGTCTTTCTCTCACCTGGTTCCAAACCATAGTGGACTACTGTTTGTTTTTTAGGTATTGGCTATTTCAGTCAAGTGTCTTATCTGTTTGAACAACAATCCTTGAGAGCCCTTTGCTCTTTTATTTGTCCCAGCTACTCTCTAAGAATGAGGACAAGCTTTGAAACGTGTGAATGACGTGTTATAAACTGCCTTTTTGTATCCAAGCTGTTCTCTTATCCAGGCGATGGGTCTAGACATGTAAACTTGTTAATTGCAATAGTTCGCCTTTGCCTTGTTTTCAACTCCTAGTTTTAAGGACAGTGTTGCACTCACTTGTAGTTGTTATATTGTAGGGCACCTTGCCCTCAGAGGTCATCCTCTTATTACACATCATCCATAAAGTTCACCTTCTTCTTTTTTGTTATCCTTATGAGGTTATACTGTCCAGTGTCTTTTTAACTAACCAGGCTCTTGTAGCATCCTTGAAAGTTTCTGTGTTCCTCAAATTTTACTGACCATGCAACACATTCCCTTTCACAAATCAGTGTCCCATTCTATAAGGGTATCCTCAGGATTTGTCTGTAGCCCAATCCAAGTTATTTTAGTTTATTGTATACCGTTGAAGTTACTTTTCATTTTTGTTTGTTTGTTCTTTTGAATGTGTGGTTCTAATTTCAGAGTAAACTTCCAACTCGGATCAGCGTCCCACTCTCCATGATAAGCCAGCCTGTAAAAGGAAAGAGCATTGTGACTTCACCTCTCATCAAAGGAAACATTGGCGCAAAGTGAGTACCAACAGTGTGCAATGCAAAGGGCATAGCTGGTGCTAAAGCTGGAATCTCAGGAACGATGTCATAATATTGTACCTGTAAGGAAAGGGAATAGAGCAGCAATATGCGTATACCAGCAGGCGCACAGTGGGCTTTTGAAAATTCGTGACATACCATGTGGATAAACCTCTACAAATAGGATGTCTGAACTGGTAGAGTTACACTTCTGACGTATAAGAGTTAACAGAAGAAGTAAGAAAATATAATACACACTATGTTCTCAGTGGAAGCGGTTAACGTTTTTTGTTACCCAGATATGGGTTAAGATTTTATGCGAAGACCTTGTCTGGTATGGAAAGGACTAGAGCTACGATGCACAAAACTCAGAAGTAGAAAATGTTAAAGTTCGAACACAGATGTTGCTAGGACATTTTTAGAAATGCATGGTGTTAAAGCTATGCAGTCAAGCCCGCTCTAATTATACTAATGTAAGTAAGTAAGTCTTTATTGCTTGATTAATAAAATTCTTAGCAAACTGCATATAAAAACACATATAACGTAAAAAAAATGCTAAGTCCGTCATTGTAGTGATTTCATAAGGTACAAAATTATGAAATTTGCATACAGTGCTAAAAATGTAAGTTAATATGTGTGTTATGTTTAAGCACACGATGGCTGCTATAGGACAGTCTTCCGTTTAGTTAACCTAGGTTCAAGTATCTGTGTGATTAGGTATAAATCCTTGCCAGGTAAAGGGTAGTCTAAAAATGGTCCTTCCCAGTGAACAGATGCCAGATAAGATAGCAGCAACCTAGGATACAAGCCAGTTAGCTGGGGGTTGTCGGGTTTAGTTTTGTTTTTACAATTTTCATAAAGCGTACAAAACTACAGGCTAGCAGAACGTCATCCCCCTCGAAGCAGGCCTTCACCGCCTGTTTGCATGACCGTATTCGGTTTTCGTTCAGACATGGCTTTAGAAGCTGTCTTCGTTCAAGATCTAAGCTCTTACAGAGGCACAATAGATGTAGAACCTCCTCTTCGGGGTTATCGCATAGTCTGCAGTTGAGGTCTAGATGAGTGCGTTTCCATGGCGGTAAATGTGGTTTTGCCAGTAGATCCCCAGCCTCATTGCCAGAAGGCTTTCCTTCACGCTTCTCGAGAAGCTTGTGCTTAAATATGGCTGAGTAGCTCTGAATCACAAACCAGATTATACTAATGGGAATGTACTCGGTTGTCTCTTATTTTACTCACCTCTGTCCTCAGTTTTGTGGACATTTCATAACCCTCTCCATTCCTGGCAGGGATTTTTATTTGTTTTCTGATATTGTATAATATATTGAAGGATGTATTTTATTGTATTTGTTTTAGTGTAATAAAAGATGGTGCGATCCTTGATTAGCAGGTTTGGGGTACTGTTCCCTCACCCATTTAGTGATATATTGAATGCTTTAGATGTACTTTAAAGTTTCCTCGACCTCCGTCCCAAACCCAAAGTATGGTTCTGAATAATCTTTAAGTAATCGGCAAATTTTAAGCGCCTCCGTGCTGTTGGCTTTCCAGGTAGCTGAATCGTAAGTGGAGCTTTTTTTCTGTACAGTGAAAATAACAAGGGTTGGCGTAAAATACATTAAATAAAGTAAAAACAAAGTGATGAAAAGATTGACTAGCCGAAATTCAAAAGGAAATGCAAATATTAACAGCTATGCGGGGTGAGTATTTGGCTGTAAATACAGGATGCAGCTAAGTGGTCCAAGCACACAAAGTCTCATAGCCAAGAACGGCATCAGATTCGGTTGGGCAGATTAATACCATTAGAAACTCCATTCGGAAACCTTGAACAAAGCATTAGAGAGCGTTCTTTAATGTAACAAATGCTTAGGTCTCAAAATACCTCTGAAGTACCTTTTACTAAACGTCTACAGAAAGTAATTCAAAGGTAAATGTACCCTTTGGATGAATATACAGAATAAGCTATAGAGAGACCATGGCTGCTTGTGATTATGAGGACAAGGGTTTTAAGGTGGTATATGGTGCTGTCTCCATAATGTGTGTGCAGAACATGTTTAACTCAATGATTTGGCCAAATTAAAATACCACACCAATATCACATGCACGTTTTGTATTCAAAATCGGTTCTATTGTTAGTAAGTGCTCACAAGTCCATACAATCTACTGTACACATCGCTCAATAAGGCATTCCAAAAGCAATATTAGCATTTTCTCTACGAAGGTGCTGCTGTCATCAGTTAGAATTGATGATACAGCCTTTTTAATGGCCTTGTTGCCAGGTTATAAACAGTGCTTAATCTGTATTTTTTTTAAAAGCCTGAATCTTTTTCTCATGAGCCCACTAATATGGTTGCCGAATAACAAGGATATCTAGTCTTGATTTCACTCTCATGTTGTATTTATCTGCCACACTGCACAGCCCTCCGCTGTCTTTTGGCTGGGATTGTGCTATAGAAATACCACATACATGCATACTACACTTCCTATCGCTGTATCTCACGTTTCAATGTTCTTTCTAATACCAGCTTTCTCCCTTTGTTACTGTTTTCCTGTCTGTCTCTCCTCTCTCCTCATCCTTCTTTCTCACTTTTTTTGACTTTCTTTCTGCTATGAGTCAAAGTCTGGTATGTACAAATAAGTCCCAGTCACTACAAATGAGTGCTGATGCCCACCACCTGCACAATTTGAGCACTTGTCATGAATCCCACTAGGTATGCGTGTTGAATCCCTCCTCTCTAACAGATCAGAGGAATTGTTGAAATGTATTTCTTCCTATAAAACTGTCTTCTTCTCTCCCCCAGTCTCAGCGGACTTGGCAGAAACATTATTCTTACAACCATGCCAGCTGGAACAAAACTTATCACTGGGCACAAGCCTGTAAGCTTCCTGACAGCACAGCAGTTACAGCAGCTGCAGCAGCAGGGTCAGGCTACACAGGTAAAGACTGCAAAAGGGACCAAAATCTGAGGTAGAGGATAAACTGGTCATGGAGGTTATTTGTGTTTTGGTAACCTCGAATGTGTGAAAAGTGAAGTCTTTGACATTGGTGCTGAAGATTTATACATTTGTCGGTTGTCCTAGTTCCAGGTGGTATTTCTGATGCTGGCTCTGTGCATAATTTATTTTGATGGTCTGTCGGCACCATTGACAAGAGTTCGCCTGAGCCACTTCCCCTGACACTAAGGCTGTTTTTTGTGATTGTTATAATATAAGCTGCGTCATCCTGGTTAATTCTGGTGGCAAAGCCTGGGAATCCTTTCTACAGTTCCTTTTCATACACTTATAGAATGTGTGCTTCTTGTCTGTGCTCAAAGTTTTAAAGTAAGTATCTGGGTTTTTGCAGAGCAAATTTCATCTGACAGTTTTGTATTTTGGTGTCCAATATTGTGTTAAAATAGAGGGAACGTGCCTTTGGGGGAACTCATATGGTGACATTACTATGCTTATGATAATACAGGAGACAGTGTATATATTAAATTTAGATTTCTGTCAGGGAAGAAGCTTTTATAAGGTGCACAATATTTTCCGGGATCACTGTGTGGTAATCTTCAAAATAAAACTGCAGAGACACTGGCCGCTAATGTGTATGCCAGCGTAAAAATAGAATTGACCAATACGGATCCCCTGTTCCTCACTACACCTCTCAAGGACCGTGTGAGACTGTCACAAAAACCTTCAGTGTACAAGACATCTCTGAAACCCTCAAGGGTCCATAAGCGTGATGGAAGAGTCATGAACTTTCATAGGAAGCATGCCTTAAATAACTAAGATAATGAAACCATTATTAAGTCTGAGCTCCTTCGACCACCTCAGAAGAATCAAAAACAGATTCTTGCAGAAGGTGGACCCAACATGTGTACCTCCCATACTTGCTTTTTTAGACTGCAAGCATTGCAGCCTACCATGTCTATCCCATGCCAACAAAATGTCAGTTGTACCTCAGTACCTTCGAAAACAAACTCCAACAGAGCTTCTTCTTCCCTCCGAATTCCCTCAAAGACAAATAGGACCTGCTTCAGAATCCCAACTGTAGACCCTAATATACATCGCCTGTTATAACCAGTCCAATGACAATATCTCTAATAAGTAGACCTATTCATCAAGCAATGTGATATATCAAACGAGCCACACCAACCTAAGAGGTGCCACCCATGAGCTGAAAATAAGCCTTATCAACAAGCTGTTGAAGTTGTTTTAGGGGCTCAGAATAAAGGCGGCGGTGTCTCACATCTGCAGTTGGCCCGGATGTCTGCCCTCAATGAGACGTGGTTCAGAGATAACCATTCTAGAATCAATTCCTTTGGTTTTCAAAGTACTGCTCAAAATGGGGCGAAAAAAGTTGGGAGGTGAAAAAGACCTTGTTTGTTCTTCAGATATCATCTGCAAAGGATGACACATCATGCACAGCATTCAAAGACAGCCCTCTTCACTTTAAGTTCAAAGTGCACCTTTATCACTGCAGTGAGCTTGTGACCTTTATACCGTTACCTTAAATTCTTGTGTGCCCTGACTGCTGCTTGCTGCCTTCACGCCGGACATAGCCATTGTATCCTGAGGAGGGCAGGACTGCGAGGACCAGCTCCCCCAGCGCCCGGAGCACCATCGGCGCAGCTGGGTCCTCTTCCCAGCCACTCCCCCTGACCAGTGCAGCGACTCGCGGCCCCCGCTTCGCGGGAGCCGCTCGGAGTTATAAACTCCCATTTACAGCAGAACTTTGTGTGCCCTGACTGCTGCTTGCTGCCTTCACGCCGGACATAGCCATTGTATCCTGAGGAGGGCGGGACTGCGAGGACCAGCTCCCCCAGCGCCCAGAGCACCATTGGCGCAGCTGGGTCCTCTTCCCAGCCACTCCCCCTGACCAGTGCAGCGACTCGCGGCCCCCGCTTCGCGGGAGCCGCTCGGAGTTATAAACTCCCATTTACAGCAGAACTTTGTGTGCCCTGACTGCTGCTTGCTGCCTTCACGCCGGACATAGCCATTGTATCCTGAGGAGGGCGGGACTGCAAGGACCAGCTCCCCCAGCGCCCGGAGCACCATCGGCGCAGCTGGGTCCTCTTCCCAGCCACTCCCACTGCCGAGGTTTATTAAATATATACTGCCCACATCATTCGCGCTAGCGGAACGCGCGCGGAACGAAGCGCGGTGCGAAGCCCGGGCAAAGGGCGGGCCCGTCTGAGCCCGTCCGAGCACGGTAGAGGACGGGACGGGGCATAACTCTCGGCCCCTAGGGTATGTGGATTTACATTTGTTACATCAAGTCACTGGTTGCCTGTGTTGCCTTTGAAACACCGGTCTGCTGGGCTCTTAGAATTATTGCTCTTGCTGTCCGTCAACATCACTGGTGTTTTGGCTATGGCAACTGGAGGTGTGGGGAAGGGGAGGAAGTCCCTTACTGGTTCAGGAGTTGTTGGCACACTAGATAACTTTATCACCAGGGCCAGCTCTGTGTTACAGAGGGAAATTGAGCTAACTGAAAAAAGGCTCTCTTTGGACCAAATCTTTACCAAACGGTCCTCACTGGGGAACATTGCTTCAGTGCAGTCACCAACTAACCATCGCACTTCCAGCCAAGCGCATATTGTAAATTCCCATGACAGCCTATCTATATCTTCAGCTTTGATCCATAATACAAACAGCTTTACCGAGCTTGAAGAGTCTACTGATCAAGCTCCAACTCTTCCTGTAACCTCTGTGGGGATAACTAGATCTGGCCTACCAATCCGCTTGGAAGCTTCTAATGCTACTTTGATAAAGCAGACTGCTAGACGTAAGCAGAGTGGGACAGTTCCTCCTAACAAAAGATCGAAATATTCTAAGCGGCTTAAACCCGGAGTTTTAGACTGTGCAGTTAATACAGAATTTGTCAATCTGGCGACGCAAAGTACTGAGTGTGACCTGGGTACGGATCTTGGAGGAGAATTCTGGACTAAGTTGGAGCAGCTATTTACTGCTATATGCCTCCCAATTGAAAAAAAGCTCTCTGCTTTTGAACTACGGTTTGCCGGTGCCTTGGGGGTCACTGAGCCTAGTAGGTGGGAGGGCACTAACACTAACACTAATTTTTCTCTCTCTGCTAAAAACTCAGTCGGACCAATTGCCTCTGCACTCAAACCACCTAACCCAAGGCTAGAAGTAGTAGCTCATTCCACCCTGCAGTGTGATAGGCCAGGAACCACTGCCCAAATACCACCTGATGGCCCAACCGTACTATCTGTAACCGAGAATGCTCCGAGCAAGGGAAATCTTGCCACCTCAAATTCACCTGTTGATCTGAGCATTCACAATGCACCACAAAATACCCTTAGTCGCCCAAACACTGACACTCAAGCAACACACAAGCTAACTTGTTTGGACCTCCCCCCTGAATCAGTTCCTTATGTGGTGGTTCTCTCTGGGGTTCCTACCTTGGACAAGGGTATAAAGGAGGACTTTAGTAAGCTTAAAAATAAGTGTATTCACTGGCTGAATCGTCACAAACAGGAGCGAAATCCTTTTCGTAAGACGGCTAGATTGGGTGGGTCATAGAACTAAAGATGTACAGGGAGTCTGCATTGTAATCAATTTCAGAAATCCTAGAACAGTCAGTTATATCTGTAATACGCAGTCATGTACCTCTGGCTGCTCTGAAACATCCATCAAAGCCCTCCCACTCACATATTTTTACCCGGGTCCACCTTTAGTAGGCTGTGAAGCTCTTGGGAGGGGCTGGGTGACTGGTCCAGGAAGGGCCGTGGTGGGTTTCCCTCCCCATCGATTCAATGAAACCCAAGTTAATACTCAATTTTGCCCACCTACTCTTGAAACTTTCCATCATTTCAACAGCTATAGTGTTCTAGATCAGGTGGACTGACGCTTGGATCCCAGTGTTTCTACCACCTTGACTGGGGCCCAGAATGGGTTATACAACAATAAGGTAGCCAGGGGGATCAACCATCTCAGGTTAGATCCATCTTTCCCCCTGTTCACACCTAACTCCAAGGTAGCCAAATCTACAGGATGTTTTACTACACCTTTGGAAGATCTTCCCGTTCTGCCACTGCCGGGGGGGTTGGAACATGAACATGTCCGGGTAAATTTAGACAGGGAATGTACCCTCCCAAGTGTCCTTTCTACTAAACGAGAGCCCAAGATCGATATCAACTTTATTTCTTGGAACGTAGCGGGTTTAAAGAATAAACAGATCTGCGAAGAGTGGGGTAATTTTATGGACACCTTCGATATCTGTCTATTGCAAGAGACCTGGGCTTTGGAAAATCACCAACGGGAGGGGTTTGCTTCTTTTGACATTCTTGCTCTATCTAGTGGTAGGGGGAGACCTTCTGGAGGTCTCAGCACATGGGTTGCAACTTACCTGGGTGCTACAGCCAGGCAACTTCAAACGGGCTGTGACGATATCCTATGTGTTCTATTAGACCTGCCTGGGAATGAACATCTAGTTCTTTTGAATGTTTACTCAAGACCCTCCCCAGGTGGTAGAGAATCTAAGGTCATTACAGCTTTGAATGATTTTATCCTGACCCTAGATCCTGAATATTCTGTCATAGTAGGTGGCGACTTTAATTGTCAATATGAGCCACTCAGTCTGATAGACCAAAATGTCCCTGTGGCGGAAGATACACATTCGAATATCCCTGAGCCTATGATTCCTATGGTCAAAGCCTGGACCCCACTAGTGCTACAAATTCTCTCTCTTACCCTTTCCTTATCCCTGAGGGCTTGCAATGGCAGATTCAAATCTGATCAGCCCGGACAAACTACCTTCAATAGAGTTGGACAACCGTCGATCTTGGATTATATCCTGATCGATATAGTATCTTGGGATAAGGTGCTAGATTTCAGGGTGGTCGCCCGCGATGATAGCGACCACAACGCCCTTACTATGAAATTAAAATCAGGTAGCTGGGGTCTCTCAACTAATGGCACTGTGGTGCTTCCATCTCCGCAACCCTTAATTCTGCACAATAACAGACGTAGAGTTAGATGGTCCAGCATTCTTGTGTGCCCTGAGAAACTGGCAGAAACTTATAGATTGGCATTCCCCTCTCTTAATGAAATGGCCGGAGTTGTGTTAAATTGCTCTTCTACCGAGAGCGTATCTAGTCCTGTTAATATCCATACCCAGCTATCCATTCAACTTTTTGATGTTTTCTCCCGGGCAGAGGCCCCTAAGACTCATGTGGCCAATAAACAATCTTGGTACACCCCCGAGTGTAGGAAATTAAAAGCTGAATTGATCTTGGCAATCAAAGCCAAGGATAAATTCAGGACTAAACTACTTCGAGCCCAGTACAAACAACTGATCCACAGGGCAAGGAAGTCTTGGGAAGCTGACA
Organism: Triturus cristatus; assembly: GCF_964204655.1. Classification (NCBI taxonomy): domain Eukaryota; kingdom Metazoa; phylum Chordata; class Amphibia; order Caudata; family Salamandridae; genus Triturus; species Triturus cristatus. Next base: position 28,555,716 of record NC_140584.1, on the reverse strand, counting down.
AATGGGAGGAGCTAAGAATAGCATTACAGAATAAGGATTTTAAGACCTTTTGGGCCATTGTTAGCAATGGCAAGAAAGATCCTAATACCATCACTGGCTCTAACATAGCTCCTGCAGTATGGGAAGGGCATTTTGGGGGTTTATATTCTGTAACGAACTGTGACCCACCCTTTTTAACTGATCCTCTCCCTAACATAGCTTGTTGTGCTGAGTATACCCAAACAATTAAGATCAAAGAGGTTGAAAATGCCATCCGCTTGCTCATACCTAACAAAGCGCCGGGTTTGGACAAAATCCCAGGTGACCTTTTCAGGTCTGAACCCATGATATGGGCACCATATTTATGTGTCCTGTTCAATTCCATCTTACTCGGCGCAGAACCACCAGTAACCTGGCGAGGCGCTGTGATAGTGCCAATTCACAAAAAAAGGCTGTCCTTTACAGCCCTCGAATTATCGCCCGATAAGCCTAATTGTCACGACCCAAAAGCTATTCGGGCGTATAATCTTGGACAGACTACAGGCTTGGGAAGAAGAAAATAACATTTTAAGCACTTTACAGGCTGGCTTCAGGAAGGGTATTTCAACCCTCGACCAGATCTTCCGTCTCCAGGTCATATACTGGAAGTCTGTGAGTGTGGAGGGTGGCAGCCTCTACCTCATTTTCGTTGATCTAAGATCAGCATTTGATCTGGTCCCGAGAGAAAAGCTCTGGGCAGTCCTGCAAATGCTTAATGTTCCCACCTATCTCCTAGATGTTTTGAAGAGTCTTCACAAGGGCAATTTCGTCCAGGTTAGATGTGGAAAGCATGGCGAACTCTCCGAACGCTTCCTTGTCAATCGAGGAGTCCGACAAGGATGTGTGCTAGCGCCCACGTTGTTCTGCCTATATATTAATGAGCTCATAAAACATCTCCTAGCCATAAAAGATACTGATGTCCCTAGGCTGGCCTCGGGCAAGGTACCAGCCCTAATGTTTGCAGATGACACCTTGTTGTTGTCACGCACCCCCATGGGAATCCAGCGTATTTTAGATGGCTTTGCAGACTTTTGCAGTGATAGGGGCCTTGAGATCAACTTAGCCAAAACAACATTTATGATTCTTAACCCTCCCAAACACACTCGCCCCAACCCAGTATTGAATGGTATCCCCCTTGAACGGGTGAAAACGTTTGGTTACTTGGGGATCACACTCCAAGAAGATCTGGGATGGGGAGGTCAGGTTGTCAACTCCACTCTTAAGCTGACCCAAACCACAGGAGGTATGGCTAGATTGTTCAAAGGTTCGGTCTTTAAACCAGCTGCACCAGTGGTAGAAATTTTCAAAACCCAGGCCAGAGCTGCTTCAATCTATGGAGCGGAACTTTGGGGCCACTCCAAAATCGACAGCTTATCAAGGGTCGAAAACTCCTTTATAAGGAATTTGTTGAGCCTACCCTCTAGTTCTCCGCTGGTCCCTATTAGGTTCGACCTGGGTCTGCTCCTCATTGAAGAGGTGGTGGCTGTGCGGCCTGTTTACTATTGGAAGAGACTTTGGTCCAATCCGGACCTGGAAACCTACAGAAATGAATTTTTGGGGCTCTGGCCTACAATCAAAAATATAAATATTCCCTTGTTAATCTATGTTAGGGACACTTGTGCCAAGATTGGCTACCAGGAACTCTGGGATACTCCAGAAAGTTCTTGTCTGGCTGTTTCAAAAACCAACTTGGCTGAACAGTTTAGACATTTTCATTTATCATGCTTGCACATGAATTCAAAATTAGGTAGGTTGACTGCCCAGTTTCTTCAGATTAAACCGACCTACGGGAGGGAGTTATTTCTGGATTTGATTTTCCCCCCTGTTGCTAGGAAGTTATATGTCCAATTAAGAATGGGCACCCTACCAATTAGGTCTTTCACTTCTAGATGGGACACTAACAAAAACACTTCATGTCCAGCATGTGGCTACAAACTGGAGGACGAAAACCATGTGTTCTTCTTTTGCCCAACGTACCTTTCCCATAGGAAACGCTGGGTAAAGCCTATCTGCAGAAATCTTGGCTTCAGAGACTGTGCTAATGCCCTGCGAGTTTTAAAATATGACACCCACCCCCCAATTGTTTTCGCAGTATCACGTTTTCTAAATGCTGTATGGTTGCAGCGCAGGAAATTTTCCACCAATTATTAATTATTCGAATATTTCAACCTAACTATTCTATTTCATTTTGGTGGTTAAAACGTGTTCTGCCTTTTGACTTGGTTTTTCTTCTTTTTATGTTTTATCTTTTTTTACTTGCATTGCTGTAATGTATTGTTGCTTTTATGGCCCTCGTGGCCGAAATAAAGTTCATGAATGAATGAAATTCTTGATCTGTCCTTGCACCAAAAACACAGACAGCTTCAATTTGTGCGTCAACCAACTCAACTTGAAACCAACCAGATATTTTGTTGAAAACATAGACGCTTTGGGATTTAGCCAACAAGTTTCCAGACTAACCTCTTCACAGGGACTACATTTTGAACCTCAACTTCCTAAACATATTTGAAATTATGTAATTAAAGGCACTTACTTGATCATTGACAGACAACTCTCTCATCACCCCTCCGTCTCTCGAATATGTCATGCCCACAGAAGCTTCGAAACAAAACAATTTAGAGACCTGTTCCCTGTATATGCCCAACAACATGGGCGAGCAAAGTTTCAAGACAGGATGCTATACAATTAGAATGCATCGTGCAATTACCCTGACCCTTTTGGTTATTATGACAACTCAGTACTGAGCTCTCACCAACACTTTAGATGAGCTGGCACTCACCAAACCAAGAATGACTAAATCAAGAGTGAAACTTAACAACAAATGATTCAGTTCAAAACCTCCAAAAGTCAAGAATGTTGTCAGTGAAGAAAATTTCGTATTTTACCAAATGCTTCAATAAAAAGGCCAAAACAAATAAATTAGGTTTTATATATCTTAAAGCAGCTGAACATTCTGAAAGCCCTAAAACCATCTCATCCAATTTCCTTTGATGAAGTCATGACTTTCTTCAAAACCAACCTTGCTGAAATCTGTGATTCCATATCACTTAACTATGTTCCATCACCATAAACTCTTGTCCCTTAGCTTCTCCCCCAGTGACTATAACCCTCTCAGTATTTATCTTGATGGAAAAAGAGCAGGTTCTAGTACAGAAAATCAAAGCATCTTCTGATATAGCTACTCCTTCCCGCAGGTTCTTCACCTTTTAAATATTCCCCCAGGCATAAGACTAGAACCGGAAGAACTTTAGCAATACCCCGCAGGTGGTCCTGGCGGCTCCTCATTTACGCCATCCTCACCACATATAACGTGTGCAGGCCTATTTAGCCACTATCCATGCATGCTGACATCAGTTCCTTTCTTTCTCTGCCAACAGACGTGGATCTGAAGCTACCCCTTGTCTCATTTAGTGTGCGCTGGAAATCTGTCACCTCCCAAATCTAAAGGGTTTGTGCATACTGTTGAAACTAATATCTGTGACAGACTCACTTGTGGTTTGCCTGTGGGGCCTGGGATCAGCTTTTGACTCCAAGCACTGCAGTGATTGTGCTTTGATACTATTCAATGCCACTCAGACAAGGAAGCAAAGCTCTTTGTGGTGAAGCACCACAAGACCCTGGAAAGGGATTGGTCGAGGTCTAAAGGTAGGTCTTGGTCTTGCTTACAAGTTTGCTCCTGCAACAGGTCGTTTTCACGGTCTTAGTCCTTGGACATATCCAAGAAGAAGTAGACGCCCAAGGGGGACTCTTCCCGTCACTCTTGATCTCCTGAAAAGGCCCCATCATGCCCCCAGGTTGTGTTCCCAAAGTCACTTTATTTGGAGTCGATTCCGTCCCATGGTACACAGAATCTGGAAATTCCGGGGGCCGGCAGTGATGCCGCAGCAAATCATGGATTTCCGCAAAGCCATGCTGCTGCTTTTTGACACATTACAGGTTTCTCTGGCATGCTAGTGGGCCCAAAGGAGCCAGCAGGTCCACCCTCCTCCCCCCAATCTGGGCAGGCCCACCCTCAGTGTCAGTTGGGCCCCCTGGATCTCCTTAGGGCTCAGGACCTACTTTGGTACCAGTCCCCTCCCCAGTGCCACGATCCGCCTATGCCGGCTCCATTGATTCCAAATGACAGGACTAATCCATAGTACCGTCCTTTATGAGCCGCGCTGCCCTGACCTCGACCGATGCTGCACACTCCTTTATCTGAACTGCAGCCTCTTTAACACCCTTTTAATTCTGATAGTGTCTCAATCTACTGGAAGGGCTCATGTCCTATAGAAGTTGTTCGGCACAGATTCCGATAATCGGGGTATATGATACTGGGGATGAGATTTCCCAGCCTTACCAAGAGGACAACTGGTGTGAAGACCTCCAAGATGTCAGTGGTGTGGATACCTCCCCAGACAGTGGACTAGTTTCCCCCCTCAGGGTCATCGCCTTGCAACGGGCTACCCAGCTTTCTCAGGACCTCATACTTGAATGCATTGTGGTGCAGGCTTCGGATAGCAGAGTCAACACAAACTTCTTTTCCAGTACTACCCCTGACAGGGAATCAAAGGCAATAGTGACATTTAGTAAGCGGGTTTTTATCTGATAGAGACTTGTAGCCGAAGATACCCTACTTTAGAATATCCCCAGGCATCAGACTGGATCTGGAAGATTTTCGAGCAGTACTCCTGCGTGCCAGTAGGTGGCGTAGGTCAGGTCTGTGTCATCTGCTCCAGAAATAACGTGCACAGTACCTTTATGGGCGCCACCTCGGAGTGCTGATGTCAGTTCTTTCCTTCCTATGCCAGATAGCGCTGATCCGGTTTGAGCTACCCCTTAGTCATTTTTTTTGACTGGCCTTATTTTACTTTTTGTCAATTCTTTTTGAGACTTTCATTTCCTGGTCTGAGGATGTCATCAAAGAAACTTGCTGGTTTCAAACCATGTGGGTCACCTGACATTGGCCTGGTTTTCCCTCCTATTATGGCTACGGAGGTGGAAGCCTGTTTGTAATGATGGTGTACAGGGCGGCTGAGGTCCTGGATCTTCACCTGCCCTCAGTAGCAGTCAAGACTAATGTCTTGACGGAGGTGCTTCAGTAATTGGGTAAGTACTTTTCAGTTTATCGGTTTTGCAGGTAAGTTAAAATGTCATTCAAATGTGTTTTTACACAGCAATGCTTTCCTATGGAAAAAGAAACATATACTGCATACAGGTATTTGCAAACAAATCTCAGGGTCCCTTTTAGGACTTGAGGTGCTTGGGGGCCAAGGTCCAAAGTACCAGAAGTTTGAATTTATCTGCCCTGGAGTGTCCGGGTGCTGAGGTGCGGAACGGGTTGGTAGTCTTGTGTGTTACATGCAAGGAAAAGAGGGAGGTCACCTAGAAACAAGTTGCAGAGGGGGACTTGGGGACAAGTTCGGGAGCTCCCAATGGGGGGGCTCGGTTCATGGGGGTCCTGGGAGCAGGGGAACACCGTTGGTTGTTGTAGACCCCGACAGGAGAGCTCGGGTGCAGAGGGTTTTGGTCGGCTGGTGCCCATGCATCAAAGGTACTCCAGGTTCTCGGTTAGACCAGCAAAGGGGGACAAAACAGGACAGCTGGGCCACTTGAGGTGCTTGCCTCTGTGATGCTGAGGACCCTCACCGGGAGCTCGGTCTTTGCAGCGTTGGAGTCCAGATTGGACTCAAGCTAGCTTGTAATGTTGCAAGCGGTCCGGTACCCCAGGTATTGGTGCAGGACGGCTCCTTTTGGTCCTGGTGTCTTCTCACTTGATGGGGAGATGGATCTGACCTCTTGGAGCCTGATGATCTCATTCTGGGCAGCTGCTGCGACGGTGGGCCAGGTGTTCAGCAGTACAGTGAACCAGACGTTGCTGTCGTTGCCTGCAGGTTGCAGAGAAGTGGCTCCTCCACTTCAAGGGAGATGCTAATGGCTTGGCGAAGTGCTGGCGCCCTCCGATGTTTTGGAGGATGCATAGCTGCAGGACGTGTTGGATTGTCGAAACAGGAGCAGGCAGGCACGGTTTGTTGCCAAAGTCCACCAGTAGACTGTAGTTCTTGCTTCTTTGTCCTTCTTCGTTTCTTTTCAGGCAAATCTAAGTTCCTAGTGTCATGGGGCCTGCTAAATACTCAATATAGGGGCATTAAGGAGAGTGAAGGGTAGTAGTCAATGGGCTACTTACCCTTGAGGTCACTACACCTATGACCACTTTCTGTGGGAAGTGGGCATAACCCTGTCCCAGAATTCGAATTCCCCCCCAAACCAAAATGGTGGAAACCTTCTTTCGTGGGGCACATCGGGCAGCCCACCTTTGGGGTGTGACTGGCCTGGTATTGCACAATGCCTACTTGCATATCTAATTTCCGCCTGTGTTGGTGTCAGATGGGCCTCAGGCAGGGTGTGGCATCTCCCAGGGCTAGGGAAAGCCGAGATCGCATATCAAAGGCGGCAGTGGCTTTGAATCCTTTGCCCTTGGTATGCAGATTCACTAGCCAACCTGCTGAATGTGGTGTGAATATCTTCCTCCGGAGCAGGCATTGTTTCTGGCCTCAGAGAGCGCGCGATATCCCCTGCCGGGAGTCAGAAACACGTCTGTGGTGGCAGGCTGGACAATACCAGTCAGCCAGCAACCTAAAAGGCTGGTAGGTTTTCAGGGGGCACCTCTAAGGTGCCTCTGGCAGCATGTCTTTATAAATACACTGCTGGCATCAGTATGGCTTCAGTAATGTCGTACTTTAATATTCGGGACCGCGTAGGGAACAGGGCCCTACCTTTGTCTATCTTGGTATTAGCGAACCGCAAATGGTAAATGCGGCACGTACGAGTGCTTTATATATCGTTCTAGCTATGAATGCACTGCGTACACGTTATTTTGCTTCGCTACGTGGGTTCCATTTTGGAAGCAGTGGCCATCTTGTCATTGCCCTCACATAGGCTATAATGGAGCAAATACGGGCCTCACAGTACATGGGCTTCCTCTCTGACTTCTCTGTGACCTGGGCAGCTGGCTCTGCTGCCCCGGGTCAAACTGGTCTCACGAGCTCCCCTTCCTCTCTCCACCTGTGATTCGTATCAGGGCTTGGCCCGTCATAAAACCCTTTTCATCCTACACAAGCCCCTGGCTAATCTCTTTCGCACCTGGCTGTTCCTGCTTTATGACTTGCTTCCCAAAACAGGAGATGCTCATGTTTATTGGGGGGATCTGTAAATCTAATGTGGGATCTGAACCTTGTTGTGTAAATCATCGTGGGCTGGCCGAACTGGAATGTGGGATGGTCATCATGACTCTGCCTTTTCTTTGTAACATATCCTTGTATATTGCCGTTTCATAAAACTCAGGAATGTATGCTTGGGGCCAGAAAAGGCCTATTTAAGATGTAGCCTGTTCCTATGATTTTCAGCAGTCTCCTGAGAACATACACGCTGTTGTACTTCTAGGATACCTGTCATTGGTCTGCAGCCAATAAACGAATCTTTGACTTCACCCAGAAGACTCTGTGTTTCTGTAGGTCCGGAACAGGGTGAAACCCAGAAGTCATAGGGTGTGTGCCCCTGCACCGCTGGGACTAAAATACCCAGTACTTCAGTAAGACAAGGTGTTTGATACAAAACACCATAGGTTTCAGTGAAGCCATCATGTAGGTAGGGAATTCATAATGACCAGTGCATCAACTTATGAATGCTTCCCTCTGTAATTGCACTTCTTAGCAATCAAACATGACCGCAAAGGGGAATATCTGCTCATGCAGATATGTCCTCATATATAAAATAATGCAACCTGCCTTAGGGCTGTAAGGGTGAATTACATATAGTGCATGCAGTGTTGGTGGACATGGCACACCGGTTGTGTTCTGTGCAGTGTTTGCACCATTTTACGCAGCCTGTAATGACAGTCTTCATGAGTTTGGTGGTGGGTCCTTTAGTGTGGCACAATACATGTTGCAGCCCTAAGGGGCCCTCTTTAGTACCCATGCCCTAGGGACCAGGGCTATCATTTACTAGGGATTACAGGGGTGCTAAAGGTCTTGTCAATTGGGGAACAATTGAACAGTTTTAGGGAAAGAACACTGGCACTAGACACCTGGTTAGCAGAAACCCAGTGCACTTCAGTCAAAATTGCATCATTTGGCAAAAAGTGGGGGTGACCATGTCAAAAAGGGACACTTTACTTTACAAAACCACAGCAAGGTTTTCCTATATCCAAAGCGGGAATAGCCAGATGGATTGCTAAATGTATTCAGGCTCATCACAAAGCAGAGAGAGCAATTCCTATACTCCAAGGGCCCACTCCACACATAAAAAGGGAGCTACATTGGCTTTTTTAGGAAACATACAACTAGCGAATATCTGTAAAACAGCTTAATGGAAAACCCCACATACGTTCGCAAAATACTATTGTGTTGATACCTAAGCTAATCAACAGGCTAGAGTGGGGCAAGCTGTATTACAAACACTTTTTCAAACATCTACGTCAACCACCAGCTAACCACCTCTTTTGAGGAGCACTGCTTTACATTCAGTGCTAAGCATATGTATCTACTGCCAACACATGCTACGAATGGAATATGTCACTTACCATGTAAGCATCTATTCGTAGCGTGTAGTGCTGTAGAATAATATGCACCCACCTTCCTCCTCAGAAGTTAATGGTTTATGTATTAACTTCTTTATTAATATTTTGCCTTTTCTTAACTGACATGCTCATCTTTTCTGTCACTTTCTTGCTCCTATCCTAAGCTCACCTGATGAGCTAAAAACAATTTAACAAAAGAGCCGATGATCATGCACAACACAGACTATAGGAGGAGTCACTATACCTTGTGACTTGAATAAATTCTTGGAAGAAAAATAAGTTGTAAATGTTCGAGCCCACACTAGATGGCAGGAGTATGCCAAGCATATGAATCTACAGCACTGCACGCTACAAATAGATGCTTACATGGTAATAAACATATTCCGTTCGTAGCATGTATGGCTGTAGATACATATGCTCTGCATACTCCTTCCATCTAGTGTTGGGCTTCACTCTTAGTGGCAAGGAGCATGGGCATGTTCTCCACTGTTAGAATTTCTCCACCATCAGATCGTACCTGTTTCGAGGCAGCTCCGGGGTTTGACACATTAGACATTCCAGGAGCCGATCTTCGCCTATACCATTATTGTTAAAAAAGAAAAACACCTCATCAGCCGTTTTATCTTCTTCTCCTCAATGCTCTTCGGAGTCCATTAATGAAGTCCGGGTCCCCAACCCTCTGGGCACCCATCCCTTCCGTAACGACTCCTGAGGATGTAGAGTCATAGGGATGGATGGAATGGTCACCTTTCAGAAAAAGCCATCACTTTCACATGAAATACCCCTCGATTGACCCTCACAGTCTGCAGTTTGTGTCTCTCCCCAGAGCACAGCCCCTTTGTAAGAAAATGTATTTTTGTATGGCCACCCCCAAGTTTTTCTACTGATGCCACTGGTTTTTCAACACGGAGTGGACTGAGGCCTGCTATTCAGACCTCAGTGCCAGCGCCCGGACCCCTGAGTATTTGTTAAATTGGCTGTACCCAATTGGAAATGGCTAACTTACCTGTAAGTCCCATGTATATGGTGCCCTGGTGCCCAGGGCATGTAGGTTAGAGGGGTACTCCAGGGCTTGCAGCACTGGTTGTGCTACCCTTCAGGTCCCCCAAGTAAAAGTGCAGACTGGCAGAGCAGTTGTGCATTGCTAGCCCTGCTTAGTCATTGAAAGGAAGTTTACATATCCTGACAGTAAACATGTGAAAACACTGTTTTCACTGTGGAAAGACTTGGTCGCCCAGTACCTCATTTTTCTCCTTCCTCAGAGACGTTTGCACGTCTCTCCAGAGGCTACACATGCGGTTCTTTCTGCTCTAATAACTTTTGTGGCAAAGGCTGGGGCACGCCCCCCTAAAATACCATCTACCTCTAAACACTGAATTGCCCTTCATCGCCCCTGACCACATGTCACCTTTGAGGAGGAAACTTCAGGGAATTATTCCCTTCTGGGAAGAGGTCACCTTCGACCCGTGGGTTCACTCCATCATAAATCACGTGTATTGCCTCAAACTCACCTCATCCCCACCAAATATCCCTCCCTGCAAAGACATCTTCAGCCCCGAACACCAGCACCAGCTTCAAGAGGAGGTTCAGGCGGTCATCCTCAAGGGCGCCATAGAACCACTTTCATCTCAGCACAAACGGCAAGTGGGTGTACGCCTTTTACTTTCTCATTCCGAAAAAAGATGGTTACTTGAGACTCTTCTGGACCTCAGGCCCCCAGGTACTTTCTGTCCGAACACTTACAGATGACTACTGTACACCATTTCATTCCTCTACTGCATCAAGGCGACTTCAAATCCGCTGTCAATTTGAAGGAAGCCTATTTCCACATACCCATGCATCCCGCTTACCTCTGCTATCTACGCTGCATGGTAAGTAGTCAACATTACCAACTCAGTGTTGCCATTTGGAGTCAGCATGACCTCTACTGTGTTCATCAGATCCTTATCTGTGGTGGCTGCCCATCTCCAAGAGGGAGGGGAAAGCGGGGCTATCCACATGCTCTCCTTATCTCAGCAATTGGCTGATCACAAAAGCTGGCAAGCAGCATTTTCTAGCGCACACTGATACCCCATCTCCTTCCTTCACTGATTGGAATATACCATCAAAACCACTGAATCCCATCACCAACCTCTTCAGATGGTTGTATCATGGAACAACGCAGGGAAATACTCGGCATGCCTTTACCACACATTTTGTACCCACCATTTTTTTAGAACGTATATGCTTTTACAACTTATGTCTTTAGCAGGCATTGATTATATATAAGCAATGTTTTGGTGTAGTCGTGAAATATGTAGATTGTGTGCAGTTCCCTTACCACTTCCACTGTAGGGAAAAGCATATGCATTCTAAAAACATATGTGATAAAAAAATGCATGGTAAAGGTACAACGCGGTAAAAACCATATTGTAAAAGCGGTTTCCCCTTCAGATTCAGCTCCTCTTAGGGTCCACCCTCAATTCAGTAACGCCTAGCCAAGTCGGAGTAAAAGCTTTCCAACAGCTTTGGCCACTGCGCCACATCCTTGCCCTTCTTTTTCTTACAAAAGTCAAATTCAGCTTACACCTTCATATGCCTCCACATGGCCACCATTGCAGCATACATGGAGAACAGGGAACAGTCATCGCTTTTTAGGATCCCTGTCTTCAAGGCTTTCATGGAGTGCCTTAAACTGGTTATCACACATAGAGTTCCGCCTGCCATGTTCTGCAAACTTAATGTCATTATTACTAAATTAATGGGCTCTCATTTACAACCACTACAGTTTTGTCCCTTACATTTGCTCTCTTGAAAAGTCACCTTCCTTATCGCTATCACATCCCTATGAGGTGTTTGAGAAGGAACTTTGGATTGGTTCTAGTGACAACTCTGTTATGGACTTCCAAGGAGAGGGCCTGAAGCTCACACATTTATAATCCCCCTTCCACCTGAACCAAACTATTGAGCTCCATGTCTCTTTCCCTTGGCTTCCTTGAGTAACATTCCTATAACTGACATTTGCAAGGCAACTTCATGGTCCACTCGACACACATTCACTAAACATACCACAGTGTGGACGTCCTACCTCGCCAACCAGCTAGCATTGATCAAATGGTTCTAAGGACTTTGCTTTAAACATCTGCACCATCCACTGGCTGACCACAGCGTAAGGAAACCCTGCTTTGCAGTTTTTGCACAGCATGTGTATCTACAGCCACACGTGCTACGAACAGAATGTGTTACCCTGCAAGCAGATGTTCTTATCGTGTAAGGCTATACATTCACATGCGGCCACCCACCTCCACAGAAACCAGTAATTGCTGCAGACTATTTTCTCTTCTTTATACACATTCACTCATGGTCATCTAAATATCCTACATTCTGCTCCATTAGTTCCCTAACCCGCTGGGCGAAAACAAAATGTAACAACCTAGCTAATGCCCATGTGCATTGTCAACTAAGGGTGGAATCCCCATACCACAAGACTCGAAAAACATCTTGGAACAAAAACCAGTGGCAAACATCTGAGTCCAAGACTAGATGGCAATAGTATGCAGAGCATGTGACTACAGCACTACATGCTGCGAACAGGTGCTTATGGGGGTAAGTAACATTTCCTTTCCGGTGGATAATCTAGCTACACACAGATTGCGTACCAAACCCCACTGGCCTCTCTATCCTGAGGAGTGGGATTTCTCTTTTTTAATAAGATTCCAAGTTGGCTCCTGCACATTGCTTTTTTTGTCATTTGGCTGATCATTTTCTCTGCTTCTGATGCTGCAAAAAAAATGTGCAGAGTCTGAACTGTGGCACCACCAATTGCACAGTAAGAGCTATTTTTCAAATATTTTGGGATCTCTTTATACTCCACCCTAGCTAACGTGAGCTTGTAATGCGATAACTGTTGACAATAAAGTTTATCCATGTCGTACCTCAGCCTCTGAGTTGATTTTATCAAAAAGAACTTCAAGAGTTTCGGCTACCAACTTTGTAAAAGGTTAAAACGATCTCTAAATTGCCTTTAAAAGTATATACTCCTGGATCAGCCTTAAAAGTTTGTTGACGTATAATTGCTCTTTATGTACCTTCAGGTGCATGTAGTATGCTGTAAGCCCACCTGATAAGGATTGCCATAGCTCTCGCGTATGCACTCACTACCTCGAATTCCAATCGGAGTGCCTGAACGGGAGTGGCTTGGCTTGTAGTAGTAAGCATATGTAAGAGTTTTCCCTCCTTGAGATTTAAAAAATCCCAACGATTTATAGGAATATATTCTACACCATATGTTAAGATAGGGGTAATTTTTTGTTCGGTAAACTTCTAGGAGGGCTAAAAAATGTGATCTCCCAGTAGATAAATACATTTTTTTATAGCACTGGCATGGGATACTGTTTCTAATTCAGTCCGTTGAAAGTGCGAAACAGTACCAGTGGACTGAGAGAAAACTCTCCCTAACTAAATGTAAGTAGATGCTATTTCTACTGTAGTTCCTCCTAGTTTCCAGGTAAAAGGTATAGCTTTTTTCCTGCCCTTAAATGGTACTATTTTAGTTTTTGAAATATTTTTTCTTAAAATTTTCCACAGCGTAATTAAAAAGAGCCTCCATAATACTCTGCAGCCCAATTGCGGTTAAATCAAATAAAACCATGTCATCAGCATACATTAAAAGATGGATTTTTTGTGATGCTAATTGAGGTGGGAAATTATTTACCTCCTGGAAACAGTCTGGTAAATCGCCAAGGAATAGTGAAAAGAGAAGGGGGGCGAGTAAACATCCCTGCTTGAGGCATTTTGCGTGAAAATCTCTTGAGTTAAGCCCTGATCTCCTCCCATTTGTACTTTGCACCATTTGGTTGTATGAGTGCTACTATTATTCTTAGCAAAATTACAACAACATCTAACTTCAGTAGTTTTCTCCCTAGGGAATGCCTATCCACCTTGTCAGAAGCTGTAAAGAAATCCACAAATAAACAATAGACTACCTGAGCTCTACTAACTACATATTAATTGATAATAGTTTGCAGGATAGCGACATTATCCCCCCTAGCTATGTCCCAGTCGTTCAGGTGATCCAAAACGCTGGCCACAAATATTTGTCCCGTAGCATCAAGGAGGGCAATCTGGCGATAATTACTCAGGGAAAAGCAAGAACCTTTTTTTCAAAAGAGGAACCACTATACTGCCCGACCATGAGTTCGGAATTTGGCCAGTTCGATAGCAGTACGTAAATAGAGGGGCCGAGAATTTACTCCATTCTTCGATGTTTTCTTTTAGGACCTTCACCGGGATCCTGTCTGGTCCCATTGCTGCTGTATATCTCGCTTTCCTTATGTATACGGCAATTTGCTGATCAGTAGGTGACTTTATCTGCTGGTCGGTCTCGCTGTCGGTTCCATTGCATAGAGATTTCCCAATAGCAATAGATGGTAGATTTTTTTCGTATGATTTGGAGAAATAAGTGACCCTTTATTTTTGTGGGACTGGAGTTGCTCTCATTGGTGTTTTGTTTCCACTAGCTTCTGCAACTTTATCCCAAAAAAGATTTCGATTTTTTGACACACACTGCTTCTTGCAGTCCTACTCAGTATCTATCCAGTTTTCATGCGGAGCCTTTTTCGTCTTTTCTTCAAGGTGGGAATTTTGGTTTTCCTAGCCGGAGAGAAGTTCGCAAATTGCAACCTGATCAGCTGATTTATTTTCTTAGAAAGGATGTTTACTGTCGGATCTTTTATTTTTAATGGCTCATTTTTAATGGAAAGAGGCTTCCTCTGCATAGTAGTAGATATCAGAATTTTAAAGGTTTCAAAGTTAGAGATTGGATTGGCTCTCTTGTTGGTTTGCACATGCAGCTGGATCTCAATAATCTTAGTAATTTTGGGGAAATTTGCTTGTGGTTCTCGCTGCTCCAAAGTATTCGGGCTGGCTTTTGTATGAGTATTACCTCTCCCCTACCATGTGATAGAGACCATGCAGAAGCTAGCTGAAGATGGAGGTCTATTTCTAGAAGAAGTATTGCGTGGTCACTGCTTTGGACAAATTGTGTAGAGAAGCTGCAAAATATATTGAATATGTTGTAACTTCTGATGACATAGTCCAGTATAGATAGCCCTGTTGGACCTTTTCGGATGTATGAACCTGGTACATCTCCTCTCGTTCTCCCATTTAAGATTATCCAGTTGAATTCATTTATTTGTTCCAATATAATTTCTCCCTTTTATTAGCTCTGAAGAATACTGCCACTGGAATAAAGCAAGATTCTTCAAGTTTGGAATTCCGAAATTCATACAGTAAAGAAGTTGAGATTTTTTCATTGAAGTCTCCCATTAGGAGTATCTGTGCATTCTCGTTTGAAACTAGGGAGATATCTATTTGGTCAAATGAATTTAAGAGTATTGTGTCGTGTTCAGACCCAGGAGGAACATAAATATTTAACAGAAGTACTGGCTTAAAACGAGCATTTTTAACTAAGTGCTTTAATTTAAGACATTGAACATTAGGGCTAGTTAGATGAATTATTTCAAAGTCCCAGATTAGATCTTCTGATAGCAGGATAGCCAAGCC
The DNA here is from genome assembly GCF_964204655.1 of Triturus cristatus. Lineage (NCBI taxonomy): Eukaryota > Metazoa > Chordata > Amphibia > Caudata > Salamandridae > Triturus > Triturus cristatus. Next base: position 28,540,598 of record NC_140584.1, on the reverse strand, counting down.
TCCCTTTGAATGACCTCGTCTGGTCCTTGTAGCGGGAGTATTAAAGATAAAGTAGTTTTTTGTGTCAAAATTATCTACTAACCTTTTTGTGTCAAAATTATCTACTAACCAAGTTTCCTGTAGGCAAACTATTGAGGGTTGGATGTCTTGACATGATTTAGACCCGCTATGTTCCATGAGACGATGGTGAAGCTATTGTTAAAAAGGAAGTTTGGCAGACTTTTCTTGCTTATTTATATATTAAGTTGTTTGATAACCATGACCACACGTTATCATTTTGAATGTTACTTGTGTGATCATCTTGATTCTATATCCGTCTACCTCCGTCCTCAATGTTTATTATTAGTTTATCCGGCAGTCCCAGGCTGTCCCAGTGTTCTTTTAACATTTTTGTGGTCTGGTAATTAACTTTAGACCTCCTTCGAGGCTCTGGCACGGGTTTGTTTCCTATCGTTATTACATCAAACCCTTTTTACGTAGTTTTTCACTTTCTTTCAAAACAATAGCTGGAATCACAAATTAGACCAGAATTCCACTCAGGTTATATTGCTGTACAGACTATCAGGGAAAGTCACCAATTTTATCTCTGGTGATGTAAGCAATGGTAAAGAGGGCCGGCTTCTTAGTAAAATCTTCTGTTGGTTTAGTGGATCATAGGATGTGGAAAAAGGTCAGTTATCTCAAGCATATTAGAGGAAATTTGAAGGTCGGTCTGTGCTGTTGACACTGTACTTTTATCTATATAACTTATAGACTGTTGCTGGCAGTGGTTGCTCTTAATTGAGCCAATGGTTTTAAATTCAGATACCAGGAGATTTAATTCCTGCGGAGGGTCTTGACTAGTAGGTGGACTTATAATAACTTGCTCTGGGTGATGGGCAAGGGAACATATTTCTTTATTCCTGTTAGTCACTTTTTCCTTTTTATCGTCTCTTGCGGAGCTATCGAGTCCCTCAAATTTTATTTTCCGTATTTTTTTCTTTGCAAATCTTCGTTTGCCCCTTTTACTTTTTTTTTAATGGTCACTACTTTCATTATGGTAGGGGAGTTCTTTAGTGAACTTGACTTTTGCTCCAACTCCTCGTTTGGCTTTATCTCTGTTGATGGATCCGTTATACTTCGTTCTTTTTCAAATTAAAGATCGGGTAATTAAGGAGAGTTTTCCCTCCAATGTCTTTTGATGATGTTGGTTGTTCTTGATTTACTGTTACCGCCTTAAATAATTTCCGTAGGGAGTACACTATCTCTATCTTTTCCTTATTCTTTTCCTTATTTTTCTTCCCCTCCCTCCCTCCCTCCAAAAGCACGACATTGAAATCTTCACGTTCCTACAAAATGAGACCCCAGACATCCTGGCCTTGTCCGAAACTTGGTTAGATGAAGAATCTGGACCCACTATACTGGCGGCGCTCCCAGTTGGCTATGATATATTCTGGCACAACCGCCCTGTTGGTAAAAGAGGAGGAGGGGTAGCGTTCCTTTTAAAAAAACACCTAAGGATAGAGAAAGTATCTGGTGAAACTTTGGCTGGGGCTGACATGCTGACAATTAAGGTCTGTCATCACTCCTCTAGTATCACGATCTCCATGCTCTACCGCCCCCCGAAATGCCCCCCCAAATGCCCCTCCAACTTTACCAATCTCCTAATCGAATCTATCTCCAACCTCCGCTCACGCTTTCAACACCTCCTAGTAATAGGAGATTTTAACTTTCACTGGGATCAACAACCTAGGGAGGCTCAGGCTCGCCAATTAGAAGAGACCCTCACCGATCTCGGCTTCTCCCAATTAATTACCACTCCCACTCATGTGCAGGGACACATTTTGGACCTAGTTTGGTCCACCACCCCTTCTCTACTACTTAAAGAAGTCACCCCATGTCCCTGGTCAGACCACTCCTGTATTCATCTGATACTTCCCCTTACTGAACATACAATGCCACCCACTGCGGCCTGGAAACTCGTGCGCACCTGGTCCAAAATAGAAGGCCAGACGCTGCTAAACGCCCTCCACGATCTCCCTTCTACAAAGTGGGTGTCAGCTGACATAGAATGTGAGGACGATATAGAAGGTGGGGCCGTTGCCTTTTCCGACCGACTCTGTGCAGCAATTAATACAGTGGCTCCGGAAAAGAAAAGAAAAATTTGCATTAAAGGCAAAGGTGCCCCGTGGTTTACGGAAGAACTCAGGACTTCCAAACGAGTTTTACGCCAACATGAACGACTCTGGCGAAAAAACTACAATCCGCAGGCCCTGGCAGATTACAAAAGAGAACTAGCCTCATATAAAAAAGCGCTGCTGCGTAGCAAGGCAGTCTTCTATGAAAACAGGATACTGTCTGCCCCCAATAAACGAAAAGAAACGTTTAGAATCATGAAGGAACTTAGTCAAAAACAATCACAGACTACCCCACCCAGCAAGGAACAATGTAATAACTTCCTCACATACTTTTCAAAGAAAATCCAGGACATCCTGAGGGAGATCGGCAACTCTTCCTGCACACCTTTACCCAAAGCAGTGGATGACTCGCAGGTCACTACGGCCGATTCCCTTTCCTCCTTCTCACTCCTCGGAATGGATACCCTTCGAGGCCTGGCCAAAAAGACAAAATCAGGCTCCTCAGCTGACCCCTACCCGCCTAGCATTTTCAACCTTGCATTCCCAGAAATTGAGCACGACATCCTTGCTCTTCTCAACGCCTCCCTACGCTTAGGGAAGGTTCCTAGCTGCTTCAAGGAAGCTAGAATTACCCCCCTCCTTAAAAAACCCGGTGCGGATATATCCAATATGAAGAATTACCGCCCCATCTCCCAACTTCCCTTCCTCGCAAAAATACTTGAACAGCATGTGCTGCAAAACTTCTCCGGGTTCCTTGAAGATCATCACCTCTTGGGGGACAGACAAGCAGGCTTTCGCGCTCATCATAGCACCGAACTGGTGATGCTATCTGTCCTCGACGACATCAGACTGATTGCCGACAATAAGATGCCTTGTGTGCTGGTCCTTCTCGACCTGTCGGCAGCGTTCGACATGGTCAACCACGCTATTCTCTTGAACAGATTACGTTCATTAGGATTGGAGGGATCTGTCTTACAATGGGTCACCTCTTTTCTGACAGATCGCACCCAAAGAATCCAGATGGGTGATTGGGTCTCGGAGAAAGGCCCTATTACCTGTGGAGTCCCGCAAGGATCCGCACTCTCACCTCTTCTGTTCAATATTTATCTCAGCCCGTTAATCAAGGCTTTGTCGGCTATGGACTGCCAGATTTTTAACTATGCAGATGACACTCAGCTCATTCTCCACATTGAGAACTCTCCCCAAGCACAATCCAGGGCAAAAGAGATTTTAAGTTTTACGGTCAACTGGATGACGGCCAACTCACTTAAAATTAACCCTGACAAAACCGAAGTCCTGGCAATGTCAGATGACCACAATCCGTGGAACTCCCTGTACTGGCCCCAGGAGCTGGGTGATGCTCCTGTCCCGATCCTGGTGGTTAAAAGCCTGGGCATCAAAATAGATGACAAACTCACCCTGGCCAACCAAGTTTCCACGGTCTTTGGCACCTGTGTGGCACTTCTCCGACTGCTAAGAAGGCTCTCCCCCATCCTCTCATTTTCCACCATGAGAACTATTGTATCTGCCATTATCTTGGCCCGTCTTGATTACGCCAACTCCCTGTACATTGGACTTCCTGGTTAGAAGACTTCAGATAGCAATGAAAGACGCTGCCAGGCTCATTTTCAAATTACCAAGACACACTCGAGCCTCGACTCTTCTCCAATGCCTTCATTGGCTCCCTGTGAAACAAAGGGCTAAATTTAAGGGCCTGTGTATCGCCCATAAAGCCATTTATGGCCAAGCTCCCTCATATATCAAACAGCGTCTCACAAAATACGTGCCAGGGCGCTTACTCAGGTCCTCCACAGGGAGTCTGCTTAACTGTCCCAGTTTCAACTACGTTTCCTAAGGAGGGAGGGCCTTCTCCTCCGTCATTCCCACTCTTTGGAACAAGCTTCCCAGCCAACTTCGGGCTGAAAACCGCCTTCTCCCTTTCAGGAAACAATTAAAAACCATCTTGTTTACAGAAGCCTGGGCTTAACACAGCGATCAGTGCACTGCTAAGTTTCTACGCTACTCTTCTTCTACAGCGCTTAGAGACCTTTCTGGTATTAAGCGCTCAACAAATCCAAATTTACATAACATAACATAACATTTCCAGTTGGCTTATCTACTTTAGGGTCAATATTTGTTGTTTTTTCATTTAAGGATTCTATTTCCTCTGTGTCTTGAATTATTTTTTGTATCTCTGGCTCTTCCCTTGGCCTTGTTTTAGATTATGATCTTCCACCACCGAGGCTAGTTTGATGGTCCGCTAGATATTACTACATTGTCGATTGCATTTCCAGTAGATGGTCTATATTGTAGAGTTCTCTACCAATAGCAGAATTGATTCAAGTATCTTTTGAAAGGTGAAAAAGGCATTCAATAGGATTTCTTGTTTGCAGTAGGAATCAATAGGGACTTGGGACAGAAACGGAAAAACTGGAGAGTGGGATAGATTATCTTCTACATTTGTTGGATTACTTAAAGTACTGTTAAACATTTCCAGCGTCTCTTTGGGACACAAAAAAACTCACATAAAAGTGAGATTGATTTATGCTTATATCAGGGAGTGTAAAGTCATGGATGTAATTTCCTTTTCCAGGATCCAATTGGGGTTGTCCAATTGGGTCTTTCGAGGTTGAGATGGCTAGTTGGTTCTTTTCTTCATTTGATTCCATCTGGGCCTTCTGTTGTTTTTCCTCATTTTCTCTTTCTTCCTCTGCGCCATTTTGTTTTCCTTTTTCTTCTACTTCTATTCCCATTGGCTTGGTGCCTTGCGATTATGAAGGTGGAAGAAAGTCTGTAATTGTATGAGATCTTGATAGGACTTCAATATGTGCTGATCTCATTTTCCTCAGCAATTGTTCTGTTCCTAATCTTTTCATAAATATAGTTCAGCTCCTTAATTTTTTTAATACCATCCTTAGGGTTTTTGTGAGACTATATTACTTTCCATGTTGACACCAGTGACACCGGCCTCCAGGGGCCACGTGGGGTGGGGGGCTTAGAGAGCAACGACCACACACCGCTGTGCACTTAGACAGAAGCACCCAGGCAGCGCGGCCCACGCCGGCGGTCAGTAATGGCAGGACAAAAGTCTTGCAGGTTGCGTGTGAGGCGTGAGCTCACTCACATCGCCAAACCAGTTCTTCGCTCTCGAAGGGAACTGGAAGTTCTGGATTATATCTCGCTCATCTGAATCACAAAATACAATAGCATACACCGCAACACTGTGTCCATGCACAAGACACAGATTGTGCAAGGAAGCACAGTACACTTGAAAACGCGGAAACCAAAAAATCATGAGCTGCCAAAAGAGAAAGAAAGCAGCTTATTTGAAAGGTGACAACTTATTTTGAAAAAAGCAATCATTTCCAACCTACACAATGATCATAATTTGTCAGAGACAGAATGAAAGAAATAATTAATACATTCTGAGGAGTCAGAAAATAGCAATAAAATAACTTTCTCTTGAACTTGAAACTGAAGCAATTCCTCTTATTTGTCTACAATGACAGAAACGATGCAAGATAGTGCAATTGCGACAAGCTAGTGGGAACGCCCCTTTCCCTGTGGCGGCAGTTAAACAGGCAAAAAGCTTCAGTACCTTAACCCTTTACATCTGCAAAATCTGAAGGTCACAATACTAAGTGCCTTTCCCTTGCCTGTCACCATAGAATGGACAGGTGAAAACCTCAGGGGTCCCAACTCTTAAGACCTGCAAAAGCTTAGTGACACAATACTGTGTGCCCTCCTTATCCTGTTTTTAACTAATTAGACAGGCGATCCCGTGCTTTGTAGGCATGTGATATGAAGTAAAAAATACTGAAATGCGAAGTGTAATCATGCACGCGAAACCCAAGAACCACAAGCCATTTGCCTCGACAAGTCCTACAATAAGCCCTGGCTTGGTGCCTGCTTGCATGTGTTTAACAAAAGGGAATTCGGACGTGGCAAGGTTACAGTGTGTGAGAGGACACCGGGAAAGGAGTATGACACCCACAGGCCAATGAACCCGTGACCCAGACACCACACTCACTCTGGCCAGGCAGAGATGAACAAAAAGCTCTTTGACTTTACCTGTGTGTGTCTGGTGGTTCAGGCAGGAAGAGCCGGCGAGGTACAGACTCCACCTGCAGGGGAAGCCCCGTTCTCGAGAGACTGGAGATCCCTTTGTTGGTCACCAAATGTTAGTGTGGCTTTTTTACCAGATTGGAGCCGACATTTACTGTTTTATCTGTAATAACAAGATACACTCTGAGAAGCAGGAATAGAGTCAGAAGTGGTACTTTATTCAAACAAGTAAGTACCAAGTGTCAAAGATACGTCAATAATCAAGAATAAAAATGCACAAACTAGCAAATATTAAATCACAGCAATTCAAAGAGAGAGAGAAATTGAATATCTAAATGCAATGAGACAATATAACCTTATCTAATAAGGTATCAATCAATAAATCAATCAGCTAGCTGGGAGCACCATTTCGTGAAAGACACTGTACGAGGTGATTAATGAGTTGGTCAATGGACAGTTCTTTTATACAGTTGAAATGAGAAAATTGTGACCACAGAATCAAAACATTAGCAAGTGCTTTACCGCATAACATAACAAAATCTGGCCATTTTATCGAAAACAATCTGCATCACGTCTTGAAAAATTAAGAAAGCAGAAGTGACAGAAAGGTACAAAAGTTTATCAAAATGTTATAGGTTATTTTTAGCCATGTCGCTGTCTTAGTTTCCAAAGCTGGCAAAACATCAGGTGAGAAGTTGCGGTTAGCCCCCACCTCTACTCCTAGCCCATCTTGTTCTTCTAGATGACAGATGCTTCCTGTTTATCTCGTCATGATCTCAATATACAGTAAGATGTGCAGGCAGAGGACAGGGGCGCGGGGACTTTTTTTATCAGAAAGGCAGTGACCTGAGGTAATTGGCTTTCGAAGGAGAGATACATCTGAGGTTACAGAAGGGCATGAGGCCTACTACCTCTGTAGACGCTCAAGGCACTGTGGACAATTTAGGACAACCCTGTCTATGGGCTGGCAGGGACATTTGAGACTCTAATGCTTCAGAATTGGACAGAATGGGCCTGGGGCATTCTATAGTAAAACTAGACCCTGCTTCAACCTCACCCACCTTCTTGAAATTAAATGACCTTAAATAATTCTGCAATGAACCAACACATATTAAAGGCTCCACTCTAGATGTGATTATCACCAAAAATGATCTGGTCTCTCTCAGATACATCTCACCCATTGAGTGGTCAAACCATCTTACATTGTTTAATATCGATACCCAGCCTTAACTGATAAACCTAAGCACTGGACCAGGAACATCAAACAAGTCCCAATAACTAACTGGAATCCAGGATTCGTGCCCAACCACAGCATTACCCTCTCACTCTTACCGTTGATGTGCTCACCGCACGCTATAGCACAGCGATGACGGAGGTTCTCAACCAGGTGGCACCACTCAAACTAAAACAATCAATCCAGTCAAAATCTTGGTTGTACTCAGATCGTAACGAGAGGAGACAACTCAGACAGCCGGAAAGGACATGGAGACAGAACCCCTCGACAGTGCACCTAGCACTACTTAGAACTGTACAGCTTTCATATAAGAAGCACATTTTTAGCGAAAAAGCCTCTTTTTGGCATTCAACTTTACCGTTCTAAGAATAGACCCAGGGAGCTCTTCAACATTGTTAAACGACAAACCACCCTCATACCACTACACAAAATAACAAGCCACCAAAGAATGCTGTGAAGAAATTGCCAGCTTCTTTCACTTATAAAGTCGCAAAAATTGATCAATCCTTCATCCAAGTCACAAATCTGCCATCCCTTCTAAATTTTCCCACTGAGCTAACTAATGACCAAATGAACCTGAATAAAACTAATGACAACCATGAACTCGCTCAACTGAAAAACAATGCCAATTGGTCTGACTTCAAGCTCATGACAGAAAACAAAGTTTTCAATATAATTGCGAACCTAAAGCCTACTTTCCACACTAATGATCCCCTACCATCCACAATAGTACAAATCACAACCTTGCTCCATTCTGGAAAACAATCATCAACACGTCTCTTACTTCAGGGTGTGTACCTGACTCACTCCAACTAGTAAAAATCACACACATACTCAAAAACCAGGGTCAGACCCTAACTATCTCAACAACCTCAGACCTTTCTCCAACCTTCCGTTCCTAGCCAAAACTATAGAGAAGTGCATTCTTCAACAACATAACCAACATATAGGGGAATTCTACCTCCATGACACCTTCCAATCATGATTCAGGCAATGCTGTAACACAGAAACTGCCATGTTCAATATCTCAGATTACATCCACAGATCCTTAGATGAAGGTGGCAAATGCTTACTCATCTTACTTGACCTATCAGCGGCTTTTGACACTGAAAGTCACCCAGCATTTCTTGAGACACTTAAAAAATCTGCTCTGGTATTGATGGTACAGTCCTAAAATGGTTCACATCTTACTTTCAACACCGATCGCAAAAATTAAAATCAACTCCTGCCTCCCCAAACCCACACTAGTTATTCTTGGTGTACCTCAAGACTCAATTCTCTCTCCTGCTCTCTTCAATCTCTTAGTGGAACCCTTTGCAATCATCCTGAAGCAAACGGGGGTAAAATATCACCTATATGCTGATGAAACTCAACTCTACTACAAAATCAAATTACCCGTTGACACCCTACACCTAACCACCACACTAATCTAGATACAAACTTTGTTTATTACAAAACACTCAAAGTTGAACCCCAACAAAACTGAATTAATACTGTTCTCCCCTAAAAGTAAACCCCTACCAATCCAAGAATGGCTCAAGAACCTGGATGCTCTAAATTGTTCTCTCACACGGTCCAACTCCGTAAAGTCAAAAAACATCACCCTGGAGAAAAACATATCACTAAAGGATCACATCAAAAACTCAGCCAAAGGAGCGCTTTACACACTAAAACACCTCAAGAAAATTTAAACCACACATTCCCCAATGATTCACAGAAGGTAGTACAATCTCTAGTCCTCTTTAAACTCTAGACTATGCAAACACCATCTTCACAAGGACACTGAAAATTCATCTTGCCCCCCTTAGATCAGTTCTAAATATGACGGTTGGCTCATAACAAGTGTTAAATGGTTTGAACCCATCACTCCAGCCCTCAAGATCCTCAACTGGCTTCCCATTGAAGGAAGATGTATTAACAAGACTGCCTGCATCACCCACAAAGTTCTTTACACACATACCCCCAACTATCTAGACAACAAATTTATGAATGCAGAAAGAACTAGAACTCTGAGAATCTCCAACTCGCTTCTTCTCATACCTCCAACTGAACTATGTTCCAAAAGCTCACTCTCTCTATAGCTCAACCATTTGTGATAGTTGTCTGTTTTTTTCAGCTGTCTAATATGTCATTAAATCCTTTAATTTATGCTGCTCTAATTGTAACCACCCTTTTTACCTAATGATTCTCTTCGTCTTTATGCTTGCTCTTGAATCTAAGTGCCTAGCATCATATGTAAAGCTACATTATTCTATGTTTTTCATTTTATGTAAAACGCTCTGATACTTTCTAGTCTAGCTAGCGCATATAAATCTTCTTGGGTTCAGAACTATTCTCAGCATCCATTGAGCTTTCCATATAGGAACATTATTACCTTTCAGCGCTTCATTTATCTTAATATCAGCACGACAGTCTTTAAATCTCAGGTTCACTCTTCCGAACCCTAGTATATCAATAAATCAATATAAACTTTATTTGGTCTTTGAGATAAAAAACATAATCAATCTATATCAATTTGACTTCCATGATAGACTTCCCCCATGAAATTCAATAGTTCACGCTCCTTCATGTTCATCATCCTTTCAAACTCATTCAAAAATAATTCCTTAGTGATAATTGATTATGGAGATCCAACGTTTGCCATAAGAGACAACGTCCTTCCCAGAATGCATGTCTGACACATGAAAGGTTCTTTGGCTTTTGTTTCTTTAGCAACTGTTTCCTTATTGTCAGAATCACATCTCTTTGCCCTCCCACATCACATTTTGCATCCTTAGAACAATTGCACTCATCTTATTCCATTACACCAGCTATTTTGCTCCTTTTAACCTTACTGGGACTATTCGATTTCCAACAAACTTGCTCCAGCTTCTCACAGTTTGGTGGGACAACATTTTTATGATTGCAAATGACTCAAACTACCAGACTTAAAACATGCAGCACTTTGCCCTCCCTTTTGTTGACAAAACTCATTGTTTTGCTAATTTACACTGCACTCACTTGCACCCTTAATCTCATCTCTATCCTAATTTACGGTCTTCGTCCATGTTTCAGATTGTTCTGTGGTGTTAGCAGTAGCTATCGCATCCTGTAACTTGGTATCGCCCACCATCCATAGTTATTCTTGGATCTTCTTGCTACAAACATTCCTAATGATTTGATACCTAACCAGTTCGTCTGCCACTTACCAAAATTGCAAGCCTTTAAAAGTGCACTGAGGGCAGACAAGAATTTGTTGAAGGATTCTCCTTTCATTTGTGCTTGGGTATTAAACTAGTATTTATCCAAATCAATTCTTCCAGTTAGTTTAAGCCTCCCTTCAATCCTCAAAAAAGCTTTGTCAAATTCATTAATATCCCCCTGCTCTTTCCACAGTACAAAATGCTGCAGTGTTCTGTAGATATCTTTCCTCTCCGAACCCAAACAGTGCTGAAAAATGTTTTTATGTCTGTCTACAGGCAGTTGTGCCAGTTTCTATAGGTTTCGTCGAGGTCAAAACTCCCCCATCCATCTACTGTATGGAACTGGAGGTTTGCTCCTTTTTTAAGACGTTTTAGTGGAGGATCTCAAACAACTGTAGTCTCAATCAGTGTCAAAAGGAATATGAATTAAGTAACTCAGTATACTACAAGCACTCCATTTGATATTTTTTTAAATATTGTATTCATATCACAGACCAATCAATCAGGATTTATAAAGCACAGCTAATCATCCAATAGGGTATTCCGTCACTTTCAGGCCCCGGTGATGTATTACAACAGCCATTGAGGACCATTTGGAATTCCTGAAGTGAGGTGATTGTCCAGAGGTGCGTGGGGAGGCTGTTCCAGGACTTTGCATGTGAGAGAAGGAGCGTCCTCCACTTTTGCTTCAGTAGATGCAGGGAATATGTGAAAGTAAAAGGGAGGTGGATGGTAGTCTTCTCAATGATTGGTAGAAGTTCAGGTGATGGTTATAATGTAGGGAGGTCCTTGGTTGTGTAGAACCTTGTGTACGTGGGTCAGCAGCTTGAATTGGTATCTCTTCTGTACCGGGAGCCAGTGGAGTTTCCTAAAGAGGGAAACAAATGGAGAAGAAAGAGTACTTGAGATTTTATTGTACAATCATTTGAATGTGTACATATCACTGAAGGACATATGTTTTATTGTTCAAATATGCAAACAATTTGTGTGCATATCACAGCAACTTGCTTGCTTGAAAAGCAATGTAACCCAGTACGTAGAGTTTACCAGCATCCACATTATAGCAAGCTGGGTTTTCCTACCAGACACAAATAAGGCTATTGTGCCACATGCTAAATCTATAATCATTTTTTTATTGATAGTGGCCTCCGGTGGTACTAATCCTCCTGCGCCATGACACCACCCTCTGAAAATACTTAGCGGTGAAGCAACCGAGCTGTGTTGATATCCAAAAATTACTGACTGTTAGGATGCTGCTCTGATGGAATCTGTCATTGCTTTTCAGCAGCAATCCCAAATGTGAAAAGAAAATGAAAACGGCCTTTAAATCAAACGCAGGTTCATTGGGCAGACTGTACCAACCTTTGTGCTCAGTCTGACAATAAGGCCCAATCTGTCATTCGTCACCAGTGAAAAAACAATGTCCAGAGATAGAAGAGAGTAAAAAAGGTATTTAAATCAGCACAGTGTCAACTGATCACCAGTCACATGGAATATAAATGTTGAAAGTAGCATCTTTGTAGCAGAGTGCACAAGGAAAGCCAAGTTAGGCTATAGATCAGGAATAGTATGCTGCTACATATAAACCAACTATTGAAATTCATCACCATCCCTTCCATATACCTCCTCCGTGCCTTAATTTACCACCCTGTGACACAGCTCCAGTTGTTTTGGCACTGAGCATCCCTACCTTGATGTGCCCATCTTTACTATCATGAAGCAAGCAGTTATACTTGGTGACTTTAAATTTGTTGAAAACAAAATTTCTTTGGGTGTCAAAAAACCTACACTTAAAATGAATGGCTGATAAATTTCTCATGGAGTATGTTAGCAACTAAGCTTACTTAAGAGTTATTGTAAAGCAAAACTAAATTGGAAGATTCATGTCTCCAAATTAGAAGCCAGATGCAGAGGTATTACCTTTGGAATAAAATATTTCTCGTCTGCCTATGTGTCCGAAACATTCGTCTTTGCCCTAAATAAAGCGGATTCCAAATTGTTCCCAGGTCTATTATATGGATGCAGTCTCCTTCTCAGCAAGCCACATTTGAAGCTTAAAAACATTTTTATAGATTGTCTTCATGCACAATTAATTTTGAAACCTTTGGCTCCTTATTGCTGAGTCAGACTTGCATTGTTCCCATTAGCAGCCTTAACCAGTGGAGGCTGGAAATTCGAGCAAGGGGTTGGGTGGGCCACACACGCACACATACTTACTCACATATCTACATGCACACTCACCCATACCCATCCATTCGTGAGGGTGCACACACCCATTCACAGAACACATGCACAAATACACACACACACGCATGCACCAAACATTAAAAAAATAAAAACTTACCGGGCCACGGGTTTGATCTTGGGTGGTGAGATAGAAGTTTTGGCGCTTCCTGGAGCATTGGGACTGCCATCTCCTCATTGGCTGACCTTGTTATGTTTCAGCCAATGAGTGGAGGTGGCAGTCCCTTACTCATCACTGAGTGGAATGGGATCAGGGAGACTGCTGACCACACCTCACTCTGATGAGGCGTCACTGATGGAAATCTTTGCTGGGAACTTCAAGGCTTAAAACTGAAGCGCCCAGGTCTGAGTCTGTTGGTGATGCGTCCCCTCGCCATGAGGGAGAGGGCCCCTAAGTGCTGGGCTGAGGAAGTCACACCCCCAGTGCCTTTAAACCTTCAGTCCAGCTTAGGGAGCCAGGCTCCTGCTCATTTAGCGCATGTACAGTGCCTGGACGCCTGATCTGAACATGAAGAATGTCTGTCACTCTGACCTTTGCTGAGCCTGACAGACACCCTTCATGTTTGCCAAAAGGGGGGGGCTCCCCCCTTAAGGATGAACCACTAGTGGCCTTAACTGATATCCTATAACCCGATACATCAAATTGTGGATGGTAGTGAAAAGCATACATTGAGTACTCTGATTTGTTGGGATGCCTTTGACAGTAAAACAAACTTACTCATCTACTGAACAATAAATGGCTGAAGTAACTTGAGAATATCATTTGGCTAACTGGGAAACTCTACTTCAAATGAACACTATGCAGCATACATTTTACCTGAAAACTGTAGTTTAATAGATGGCACATTTTAAAGCTCTAACACTTTGTTCATCTTGTAAAATTCAAACTATACACAACTGCAAGACATGCTTATGTAGATTGCAATCTCATAGCTGGAGCTAACAATACGTTTTTTTTCTGGCTTTGTCTTTTGTACATTCCTTTCTTACAAACTGAGGGGGGTGGCACTTTCAGCAAATTATGGGGTATATCACTTTTGTTACAAGGCACTAGCCTCAGTGGAGCATATTGTTTATGTTAAAAACTGATTGATATTTTCTTTTATGGTTAGGGGGCACTGGGTTGTAACTCTTTTTTGTGGGTTGCCATTTGTAGGTGTGTGGCATACTATTCCTACATACATACATTAACCCATTCTAATTGGGTGACTGGTATTTTTAGTACAATCATGCTGCCGCTGAGAATCCACGTCATTAGAATGGATAGTATGGGGAAAAGATGAGGAAAAAAGTATGTTAAATTGGTGTCTCCTGTTGGTATGTGCTGATGTGGAGGAATTCTTTAAAATCCTTTCTTTCTTTCAAAATGTGTGAGTATTTTAGTGTTTGAAATGCAAAAGGATATGCTCAGATTTTGTTCTAATGGTTAAGCAAAGCTAGAATGCCTGATCTGATTGCAGAAGAGGACCTGTTTGTTGAGTCAGGAAAGTTGATACAGAAGATGTCTGGCGGTGGATAGTCTGAAGGAATCCTTGACTACAGGTAGTATTCTCAACTAGAGGACCTCTCTTGCCTTTTTCTGGTGTCAAAAGCAAATATGGAAGGAGTTTTTGTAAAAGTAAAGAGAGATGGAACTGTAGGTATGTATGTGTAGTCGTCACTGGTAAGGCTCAAAAGTGGTTACGGATGGTGGTAGATTGGATGACTGAAGAGTGCGTTATTGTGTACTGGAGATGTCTTTGGCTAGTAAGTGAGTTCTGGTAATGTTTTCTTTGTGTTTAGCATACTTGAAGAGAGAAACACACAGGACATGCATTTGTAATTGTTAAAGAAGCAATTTTAAAATTTCTGCTTTGATCTTTAATGTGAATTTACATTTTATTCCTGAGTTTTGTTGAATGACTTCTCTTTTATTTGATGTAGGTCCGTATTCAGACTGTGCCCGCCACTCATCTCCAACAAGTCACAGCAGCTGGCTCATCCAAACCAGTCTCCACTGTTGTAGTTGCCACTGCTCCATCACCAAAGCAGGCACCAGATCATTTGTGAACAGTGTTTGCTAGAAGCCATATGCTGCTTTACATTTCAACCTCAGCCGATCCACCACTGTTGAACATTTATATTATAACATTTCAAACTTTATACACTGAGTGGTGAGAGATAGCCATGTTCCTAGAAGAACGGAAGAAGATTTTTCAATCTCCATTTGACCAGCTGGCATTAAAGATTCATCCGGATGCTGAGGGCCATGTTTGGAAATTTAGACGCACAGTTACAGGATTATCGAATCTTAAAATGTTGATTTTGCCCCTTTGTACCTCCAACAACTGCCACCAAAAAGATCCCAGTTGTTCATAGTTTGTGTATAGTATATAATGAACATGGCCACCTGCTTTGTAAGGATTCTTATTTACTGATTATCTCAATACAAAGTGCATAACTTATTACTCAGATTGTGTATATTTTCTGGAGACTGCACTTTCATTACAGGTCCAAAGCCTTCTTCTGAGTTTTTGAGCCTTGGTTTCTATTCACTTTTGCATTCATATTTCAGACTTCATCTGTAGAACTTGCGATCTAGGTAAATTGCCCAGTGAAGAAACTGTTTTCTCAGAATTTACCATTAAGGAATGTGTTGCTGCCTACTAAGAAACACATTGGTGTAATTTTTTGTAATTTTCATCAAGAGCTCAAATTAGAGCCTACAAGATTGTTTTGAACAAATACATTTTATACATGCACACAAAATGTAGATTTGCAAATAATGAAGCAATAATGATGCATCCCTTTCCATCGATACAGTTCCCAAATTCCAAACTCAATTTTATTTTCTATGAACAGCAAATGTTCCCCCTATGTCCAGTATCCAAAAAGAGATTTTAAAATTTCATTTTTTTTAACCTTTTTTGTTAATCGAAAACATTTACACGACATGAGAGGGAATATGTTCTGAATTTTTAAGATGTCAAATTTTAATCAAGCTTATATTACATTTCACTAAGAAAGGCTTGTTTCCCTAATCTCTCCTTCAGTTAAAAACCACAGAAGAAAATGCGCCATTTCAAGGTCCTGGACTTTGACCCTGATGTTGAATTCCAGAACCTTTCAAATCATGCTGTTCAAGGTAATTTAGCCAGATAATTGTTGCACTTCACAGAACAAAAATTGTCGAAAAGCACAGTCTTGTCAGCTTTTATTTCTAGACCAAAGTTCTACTGAACCCTGGGTGTTATTTGTTTATCACACTTACTGATAAAAGCAATTGAAAACTATTAAATTGAGCCTTCTAGTAGAGGTTTTCACCTTAGATCTTCCTGTCGTATGGGAGAAAACACCATCAGTACTTTTGTTTGCCCTGTTTGAAAACTGGGCAAACTAATAGAACCAACAGCAAAACAATTATAAGGGCAGTAGCAAACCTTAGGTTGGCTAGTCAGTAACTTTTTGCTGTCTTGGAGACAGCATACTACCCCCTAATTGCATCCATGCTCTGGCACCACCTCTAAGCACCACACTGGTCTAAAGCATAATATCTCATCTTCTGTCATGGCAGAGTATAACAAGAAAAGTAATACTAGATATTCAACAGAATAGTCCCACACTCAAGTTCCTGAGACCTCTGCCCAAAATCCCAACTTGAGAATTTAAGACTCTACTCCTGTATCGACTGTTGAAGGAGGTTTAGATGTTTTTAAAGCAAAAGGCAAACCAGAGGTTTCCAACACAAAAAGAATGGTTCTAAGGGTTAGACTTTGAGACAGGTAACGTGTGAAAAAGCTGTTGGTGCTGGAGCTTCAATAGATTTACCCACTCCAACAAGGAGAATGCTTGACCACTAGAGATCAGAAAGACACATACTTTCTTACTCAAATGATAATAAAGCACTGGACATCTCACACTTCATGGTGTGGAATCAACATTTTCAATTTAAGATACGGCTGGTTGTGCTAAACCACTCCCATGGCATTCTTCAAGTGGTAATGTTAGAAGCATTTCAGAGATGCAAGGGATTTGGTATCTGTCTTTGTGTAAATGAGTGGTTGACCAAGGCTTCTTCTCGCCATAAAGTAACTGCAGATCAGTAATGAAAAATCATTGCTGAGAATGACCCAGTAAATTAGACACTTGTGACTGTGGAGTCCTTTGGAGGACAGACTGTCCTCCATAGTCCTAAAATGCCACTAATTCAGCTCATCGCTTCATCTGTAAGTCTGACAAGCATCTTCCATTCTAGGCTTTGTGTCATGCATTTTTAATACCTAATGCCCGACTACACATAATACAACTACAAGAGTAGCTGGTGGACATGTGGTACCAGATATTGGGAGAGCAGACTAATTAGAATAATTAAATCCCAAATAGCAAAATGTTCCTTTTCATGGTTGTGCAAATGGGAAAACAAGGTGACAGACTTACTGCTCCAGAAACCTTTTTATGACGCAGTTATTCATCTAAAGACTCCTCAATTAAAGGGTTGAGAGCCCATTTGAAATTTGAACAGTGCAATGGTAATGTGCTCCAACAAAGCAATCTCACTATGTACACCTCTTTTAACTGAGAGCAGTGAGGCGGGCTCTAAAATTGGTCCCATATGCCATCATATACAGTTTGCTGGCATGCTCTCCATCTGAAGCAGCAATGTATTATCTGAAAACCTCATGGGGAACAAGATAATCTGAAAGAGACTGTAGTTTTAGATTCCTTACCTTTAGAATTACCCCCAGGTGTCAGACTGTATCCGGAGATTTTTCTTAGCAGTACCACTGCTCGTCGATAGGTGGCGTCGGTCGGCTCCTCATCTGTCGTTGGCGTCGTAGTTGCCGTAATGACGTTGCGTGTCTACTTAGACGCTGCCCCTGCACGCTGACGTCAGTTATTTCTTTTTCCGCACCAGCCTTGCGCAGATCCAGAGGGAGCTACCCCTTGGTAATTTTTTGAGTAACTTTTTCTCGACTTTTGTCGACTTCTTTTTGAGTCTTCATACTCTTGGTGTATGAGGGATGTCCCTTCGACGGACCGGATTCAAGCCGTGCGAGGCCTGTAACCACCTGATGTCGGTTACAGACCCCCACGTCGTGTGTCTCTGGTGCCTGGAGCGCGACCACAACCAGAAGTCGTGCTCCGACTGCCGGGCCATGATTCCAAAGTCTTTGCGGGAGTGGTACCGAAAGTTGGCTCTGCGTCGCTCGAGGTCCCGGTCGAGAGGAAGTTCTCAGGACCAGTCGCGGAGCCACCACCATCATTCATCATCCAAGTCTTCAAGATCTCCGGCTAAGTCGAAGCACAAGAAGAATGAGAAGAAGCAGCGTCACTTTTCACTTTCTCCTCATCGGTCAGCTGACACAACGCGGGACCCGGAGTGTCGTCGTTCTCCAGCTCCATCTTCAGAGCCTGCTTCAGAGACGGCTCAGCGCTTCCCTCCTTTTCCCGGTGCCAGAGCATTCTCTGCACAGCTTTGAGCTTTCCTGCAAACTCGCCTGTGGTCCCTGGTACTTTGATGCTGGCGGCTCTGGAGGAGCCAGGCCTGGATCCTGATCATGCCAGTACCTTCCCCAGCTCTGATCCGGACGATGACGCCCCTGGTGCCAGTCGTGCCCCGGACTGGTGCCGACCCCAGCCTCACCCCTGACTTGGACACGGCTCCAGATCGACGTCGGTCGACACTGGCGCCGGAGGGTTCTTTTGTGCCTCTGTTCATCCCTGGTGTTCCTTTCAGGCCTGACTGGCAACTAGAGGAGGGTGCGGAGGACTGGGACTGGACCCTTTAGCTGATCAACTTGATGAGCCAGACTGGCGAGAGGACCTGGGTGACGCCAGTGGTCTGGATACCTCCACAGCCCTTGGTATTCTTTCTCCCCCTCCGGTGGTTACGGAAGAGGGAGCATCATATGCAGTGGTGTTGCTTACGGCGGCTGAGGCCTTGGGCTGGTGCTTCCTACAGTGGCAGTCAGGACTAACCTCCTGACAGAGGTGCTTCAACCAGCGGCGGCCTCTTCGGAGCCCCTTCTGCCTTTTAATGAAACCCTCATGGACGTCCTTCTGGGCACTTGGTCCAAGCCCAGCACAGGGGCTCCTGTCGACAGGATGATTGCCCGACATCACCACCCGGCCCTGGGCCACCCACTTTTCTTCTTCCAACACCCGTCCTCTAATGGCGCATTCCTTACTGATCCCCCAATTAGGGAATCCAAGAAGCTGGACCACCTTGTGGAGAAGATGATGTTTTCGTCCCCCAGCTTAGCATTGCGGTTGGTGAATACAACCTCTTGGGTTGTTATACCAATACGGTGTGGGATACAGTTGCGCAAGTGCTGCCACAGTGCCCGCAGGAGGCCAGGGTCGTTCTCACCCGCGCAGTGGCAGAGGGTAGAGATGCAGCCAAATTCACCATCAGATGTGGGCTGGATACCGCCGACTCACCAGGCAGAACAGAAGAAGAAGTTCAAGATGCTCACATTGGCTCATGTCCTGTCTGCCCTCGATCCGGGAGACTGGATGGTAGCGTTGGACTTGCAGGATGCATATTTCCATATACCCATCCTGCCAGCCCACAGGTGTTACCTACAGTTCACGGTAGGGCACAAGCATTTTCAGGTCACCGTGCTCCTCTTTGGCCTTACCAGTGCCCCTCAGGTGTTCACCAAGGTGATGGCGGTGGTCGCAGCTCATCTGTGCAGATCAGGGGTGTGAGAAGGTGGGTTGGTATATGCTGTCCACTAATTAAAGTGGGCACCCTTCTACCAGGCCATACGACCCTTATGATTTCTGAGGTCAAAGATAACCTTATTGAAAGCTATCCTATTGGTAGCTATGGAGTGCAGCCTTCAGGTTTAATCTAGAAGGAATGTAAAACAGCTTGTTTTACCAGAATATCACCTTCTAAATTCCTAAATGAAAGGAGAACCACACAATGTTGATATAAAAATATGTATTTATTAATATAACACTCTCTACTAGTCTCTACACGAGACTAGGGCACAAAGCACACAATACTAAATCAATAGAACATTCGTAAATAGCAAAATACACTGCGGGTTCCAGAGGGAGACCGAACCATATACTAAAAAAATGGTATAACAGCGACTTAACTAGACACAGTGCCTAGAGCACGTAGAATTGCTGGGATCCCAAGGAACCCACCAGAGGAGTGACACAGGGAGCCCACGGAGGATGGGTGCAGTGAAGAAACAGACGTGTGCTCCGTACAACTCTATGGGAAAGTCGCGGTTGGAAATTTACAAGTTAAGGACACTTCTAAGAGGACTTCGAGCAAACCCATTGGAACTTAGGAGGTTCTAAGGCCAACCCACCAGGGAGTACCGACGTACCTGTGTTACCCATCCCAGAGGAGCCGGTGCATAGGGGTCAAATGGTGTCAGAAACCTTTGTTGTTTTCAATGGAGAGCTGAAAAGAAGTCCTGCTGCCAGGAGGGTGAAGAATGTCCGGTGGAATCCAAGCATGGATTCCAGGTGAGAAGAACCTGAAAGCAGAGGGGACAGCGTCTGGGTCACTTCAGGTGACCAGGGGCTCGGTAGTCGAATGCACACCTCCCTGGGACAGGATGCCTATTTTCATGCCTCCCTCTGCGCGAGCTTGGCTCAGCAGCAGGAGAGCAGAATCGTGTCTGTGGCTTGGAGCAGCCAGTTTCTGTTGCCCAGGTCGAGAAAGCTGGTACCGGGTAGACCGGTGATCCACATATGTCCCTTTGGAAGGGTGGAATCATACCTAAGCAGCCGTTTTAAAGTTAGCATTTACCGCGAGGTTATAATGCACTTAAACATGTATGTCTGCCTGCATCACAGACAACCCCAGAGAATGGTCTCCGAAAGCTGCAGAGGGGCTCTGCTTACCCAGGGGCACCCTCTCACGTAAAACCCAGCACCCTGCCTTCAGGTTTGTTAAGGCCTGCCATAGGGGTGACTGATAGGTATTTAAGTGTAGTGATTTAGATAGATATAGTGAACCTATATCTAAAGTAAGTGGTGCAAGCACCAGCTTACACAGTCTGCTGTAGCAGGCTTGTCGTGTCAATTTGGATGGCCTCTCCGCGTGGCATAATACATGCTTCAGCCCATGGGAGACCTCTAGGGTACCTTTGCCCTGAGTACATGGTGTACCATATACTAAGGACTGATAAGGGTACCCCAGAATCCAATCTGAAGTGTACCTTAAGTACATGTATCTCAATTTTTCAGGAGAAAGCTGATAGACTGGGGTCCTGGATAGCAGGATCCCAGTCAGACTAGGCCAAAAACAGTGCGACATCAGCAAAAAGTGGGGGTAACCATAAGAAGCAGATACCACTTTCCTACACAACCCCCCCAAACGTAAGGACATTAAACTAACCTTGACCAGTTGAGTCTTCATGTTCTAAGTGGAAATATCTGGAGAGCCCGTCTGCATTGGTATGGTTACGCCCAGGTCTATGTTCCACTGTATAGTCCATCCCCTGTAGGGAAATAGACCACCTCAAACGTTTGGGGTTTTCACAATTCATCTGTTTTAGCCATAAGAGGGGCTTATGGTCTTTCTGAACAAGGAAGTGAGTACCAAACAGGTATGGCCTCAACTTCTTCAGAGCCCAAACCACAGCAAAGGCTTCCCTCTCAATAGCTGACCAACGTTTCTCTTAGGGGGTCAGCCTTCTGCTAATAAAAGCTACTGGCTGATCCTGACCCTCTTCATTCAGTTGTGATAACACATTCCCTACCCCCAACTCAGATGCATCAGTTTGAACAATTAATTGTTTGAAATAGTCAGGACTTTGCAGAATGGGAGCAGTGCACATGGCCTGCTTCAGGTCATCAAATGCCTTTTCACAGCTAACTGTCCACTGAACTTTCTTAGGCATTCTTTTGGAAGTTAGATCATTCAAAGGGGTAACAATGGAGCCATAATCTTTGACAAACCTCCTGTAATACCCAGTCAGGCACAAGAGACCTCTGAGCCGAGTCTGGGTAGTTGGAGCAACTCACTCCATGATGGTTTGGATTGTGCTTTGCAATGGTTGAACCTGTCCTCCACCTACAAATTGGCCTAGGTATACAACTTTACTCTGCCCTATCTAGCACTTGGTGGCCTTGATAGTGAGGCCTGCCTTCTGCAGGGCCTCCAAAACATTTCTCAGGTGGACCAGGTGATCCTCCCAGGTGGAGCTAAAGACAGCAATATCATCTAGATAAGCTGCACTATAGGCTTCCAGACCTGTGAGACCTTTGTTCGCCAGCCTTTGAAATGTGGCAGGGGCATTCTTCAAGCCAAAAGGCATCACCACAAATTGGTAGTGCCCACTAGGGGTTGAAAATGATGTTCTTGGTTTTGTTTCCTCAGCTAATCTGATTTGCCAGTAACCAGCTGTCAAGTCAAATGTACTTAAGAACTTGGCTGAGGCCAAAGTATCAATTAGTTAATCTGCCCTTGGAATTGGATGAGCATCAGTCCTAGTGACTGCATTGAGTCCCCTGTAGTCAACACAGAACCTCATCTCTCTCGTACCACCCTGTGTGTGAGGTTTTGGTACTAAGACTACTGGACTAGCCCAAGGGCTATCTGAGGGCTCAATCACTCCCAGTTCCAACATGTTCTGGACTTCAGTCCTGATACAGTCCCTGACATGATCAGGTTGCCTGTGAATCTTATTTTTAACAGGCAGATTGTCACCTGTGTCCACCTCATGTGTACACCAGGTAGTCTGACTTGGAGTCAGTGAAAACATATGTCTGTACTGATTTTGGACTTAACTACAATCAATCAAAAAAACTTTATTCGGTTTTACTTCGGAAAACAATAAAAGTTACACAAATACAGGTGCATAAAAACAGTAATACATTAAAACATGATCAATCAGTCTGTTGCTGTTCAGTGAGGCTGCCTGCCAAGGCTACTCCATCAACTGAACCATCATCAGGGTTCTGTGAGAGGAGATCAGGCAGTAGATCTTCCTCCTGTCCCTCATCAGTAGCCATGAGCAAGCCTATGTCTGCCCTGTCCACATATGCCTTGAGCCTGTTCACATGAAGCACCCTGTGGGGGCTCCTAGGAGTTCCAAGGTCCACCAGGTAGGTAACCTCTCCCTGATCAAGAATGGTATGGGGTCCGCTCCACTTGGCTTGGAGAGCTGCTGGGACCACAGGCTCCAACACCCATACCTTCTGTCCTGGTTGGTATACAGTCAAAACAGCCTTTTGGTCATGCCAGGCCTTTTGCAATTCCTGGCTAGCCTCAAGGTTTTTGGAAGCCTTCTTCATGTACTCAGCCATCCGGGAGCGGAGACCAAGTACATAGTCCACTATGTCCTGTTCAGTTGGTTTGAGAGGTGACTCCCATCCCTCCTTAACCAAACATAAGTGACTCCTAACAGGATGTCCAAACAGAAGTTCAAAAGGGCTGTAACCAACCCCCTTCTGAGGAACCTCTCTGTAGGCAAAGAGAAGGCAGGGCAAAAGGATGTCCCATCTGCACCTAAGCTTTTTAGGGAGACCTTTTATCATTCCCTTGAGAGTTTTGTTGAATCTCTCAACTAACCCATTGCATTGTGGATGATAGGGTGTGGTGAATTTGTAATTCACTCCACACTCCTTCCACATAGCAGTCAGATAACCAGACATAAAGTTTGTACTCTGTCTGATACTACCTCCTTAGGGAAACCCACTCTGGAAAATACTCCCAGGAGAGGTCTAGCCACAGCCGGAGCTGTGGTAGTCCTAAGGGGAATTGCCTCTGGATACCTAGTGGCATAGTCTACCACCACTTGTATAAATCTGTGCCCAGATGCAGCTGGAGGATCCATGGGACCAACAATGTCAATCCCAACCCTCTCAAAGGGAATCCCCACCACAGGTAGTGGTATCAGGGGGGCTTTTGTAGTACTACTTGCCTTACCACTGTCTTGGCAAGTGATACAGGAGCGACAAAACTCCTTTGTGTCTTCTGACATGTGAGGCCAGTGAAAGTGAGGGACAAGCCTGTCCCAGGTCTTACCTTGGCCTAAGGTTCCCTCTAATGGGATATCATGTGCCAGTGTTAAAAGGATGCCTCTAAACTTCAGAGGTATAACCAACCTCCTGGTACCACCAGGCTTGGGGTCTCTACCTTCTGAATACAGAAGTCAATCCTCCCAATAGATCATGTGGGATCCACTGGCACCCCCAGCAGGCTAAGCAGCAGCTTGCTGTCTGGGGGGTTCAAGAGAGGGGCAGCTCAGCTGCTCCTGGCTCAGATCTGCCCTAGAAGGGCCCCCTGTCCCCAAGAACTCAACCTTATCAGTTTCAGTTCCCTCACAGGGACTAAGATCATCTCCCTCAGGAGACTGATCCTCACTCTGAGGCAGGGGGGAAGACACTGCCTTACCCCTTCTGCTCCTTCTCTTGGAAGGCACCTGGTCCATCTTTTCAGGAGCCAGGGCCTGTTCAGTGGAAGACATTTGTGCCTGTGACTTAGTCATGGCAAACACATCTACAGGGATGCCCATCATTTATGCATGTGTCATGAGTTTCACTTCAGCCCAAGCTGAAGTTTCCAAATCATTGCCCAATAAGCATTCAACAAGGAGGTCTGAGCTAACCACAGCTTTCCTAGGGCCATTACCCCTCCCCAGGTGAAATTCACAACTGCCAAGGAATGGTCTGTCCTGACATTGCTTGCATTGGTCACTTGGTACATCTCACCAAGTATGATCTGTTCAGGGTCCACAAGATCTTTTGTCACCATTGTGACACTTGCACTTGTGTCCCTGTATGCCATGGCCTCCTTACCATTGATCAAAGGCTGTTGTCTGTACTTGCTCAGATTACTGGGACTGACAAATATGGAAGCAATATCCATGCCTCCATCACAGACCAAAACAGCCTGACTTGGAATTCTGACTAGGCCAGAATCTATCTCAGATTCCAAGGTTAACCCTACTATTACCTTGTTCTGTACACCACCACTTGGAACTGAGCTAGGGGGAACAGTTGCCTTAGGGGCAGTAGTGGCTGTAGTAGATTGGCAATTTTTGTTCAGTGTGTCTTCTCTCTACAGATATGACACCAAGGTTTCATTTTGCCTTTCCCTTTGTTAGACTGTGAATCCCCCCCCCCCCCCCCCCCCATAAACGATTCAGGTTTTTGGGGCCCTTGTGAAGTCTTCTGGGCTTTGCCCTTCTCCCCACCCTTATCTGAGGTTTTAGCATCTTGCTTCATTTGGTCACCACCTTGATTCTGAGTTTTCTGCTTCACCCTGGTTCTGACCCATTTGCCTGCCTTCTTTCCCGATTCTTGGGGAGAGGTCAGATCAGAATCAACCAAGTACTGATGCAACAACTGATTTTGGCAATTATTAAGGATCTGCTCCCTTATAATTAAATTGTACAATCCTTTAGAATCACACACCTTACTGCCAAGTACCCACCCTTCCAGAGCCTTAGTAGCACAATCTACACAGTAAACCCAGTCCTGAGTCTGTGCCTTCAGGTTGTCTCTGAACTTAATCCTGTACTGTTCAGTGGTTAAGCCAAACCTATCAATGAGCGCACTCTTCAAGACTGAGTAATTGTCAGCATCCTCTTCTCTAACAGTGCGGAGCTTGCCTCTACTTTTGTCAGCAAAGGAGAGCCACAAGATAGCTGCCCACTGCTCTTGAGGGACCCTCTGTACCTTACAGGCCCTTTCTAGTGCAGTTATCCATTTGTGCATGTGATCCCCACTCTGATAGGGAGGGACTATCTTGTTCAGGTTCCTATGATCATGAGAATATTCTCTTGCTCTAAGAACACTGTTGCTGCCCCCATGGGGCTCTATTCCCAAGCTTCTTGTTTGCTCTTTGGAGCCAATTGCTGTTTCTTGAGCCTGAGCTTGACTCTCTCAAGCTCCAGAACTTGGCACTGCTTATCGTAGGAGGATTCCTTCTTATTTGATATCGAAGTCCCTACAGAAGTACTGAGTGATTAGACTCCACAGAGGGAGTTCTGGATCTTCTAGGTATACTCTGCACTCTTCCTGGTGGAGTAAAGAGAGGGCCACTGGGGCCTTCTCCTCCACCTAAAGGAAGATCTAAGTTGCCCAGGTTAGAATCATTTTGATTCTCCAGGTCAGGGTTTGATTCCAGGTCAAAACAGTTTTCACTTTCTGCCCCACCCACTCTATCTACCGCATCAGACTCTGGGGTCTTTCTAAGGTCATCTAAGAGCAAAATTTCAATGAGATTTTGGGTGTTTGCTGTTCTCCCTGTCCTCAACTTCCTAGATGCACACATGGCTCTCAGTTTTGGAAAATACATGCCATTGTATCTAGTTGGCAGAGAGTCAGTGGCTTCTCCTCTAGAAGACATACTAGTGTTATGTGGTGTAGGCACCTACCTAACCTAGTGGAGGCTAAACTCTCTTGAGTTGGAGAAAGGTTGTGCTAGACCCTTGGCTTGCCCAACTCCAAGTTCAGTAGAACTTACTTTATTCTAATCTTGATTGTATTATACGTACCTAATACTTAGTGGTTTTCAGTTAATCATTCAGTGAGATTTATCTGGTAAAACAATAGCAAGCTTGAATCCCAACCGCTGAACACCAATGTGAGAAGGTGGGTTGGTATATGCTGTCCACTAATTAAAGTGAGCACCTTATACCAGGCCACATGACCCTTATGATGTTGGAGGTCAAAGATAACCTTATTGAAAGCTATCCTAGTGGTAGTTATGGAGAGCAGCCTTCAGACTTAATCTTGAAGGAATGTAAAGCAGCTTGTTTTACCAGGATATCACCTCCTAAATGACTAAATGAAAGGATAACCACACAGTGTTGATATAAAAATATGTATTTATTAATATAACACTCTCTACTAGTCTCTTCACGAGACTAGGGCACAAAGCACACAACACTAAATCAATAGAACATTTGTAAATTGCAAAATACACAGCGGGCTCCAGGGGGAGACCGAACCATATACTAAACAAATTGTATAACAACAACGACTTAACTAGACACAGTGCCTAGAGCACGTAGAATTGCTGGGACCCCAAGGAACCACTCAAAGGAGCGACACAGGGAGCCCACGGAGGACGGGTGCACTGAGGAAATACAGACGCGTGCTCCGTACAACTCTATGTGAAAGTCGCGATTGAAAATGTACAAGTTAAGGACACTTCTAAGAGGACTTCGAGCAAACCCTTTGGAACTTAAGAGGTTCTGTGGCCAACCCACCAGTGAGTACCAAAATACTCGTGTTACCAATCCCTGAGGAGCCGGGTGCATAGGGGTCAAGTGGTGTCTGAAACCTTTGTTGTTTTCAGTGGAGAGCTTCAAAGAAGTCCTGCTGCCAGGAGGGTGAAGAATGTCTGGTTGAATCCAAGCCTGGATTTGAGGTGAGAAGAACCTAAAAGTAGAGGGGACAGAGTCTGGGTCACTTCAGGTGACCAGGGGCTCGGTAATCGAATGCCCACCGGTGTCGAGTGCTTCAGAAGTGAAGAAGGGTTGCTTGACTCTGCAGCCATGGGAACCAGGAGACATCGAGGAAGACTAAAGTCTGGAGGTGAGCTTTCCCACAAAGGATGTGGAGAGCTGAGGGGTCGATGTCCGGCTGGAGCACCAACAAGCCTTAGCAACTGTAACCCACGCGGTCAGAGGAAACAGGTTACGGTGAGGACCAGCAAGGTCCTGGGGACTCTCCAAGCAATGGAGTGTCGGGGCACGTCTGGAGCAACCAGGTAAGCCCAAGAATTAACTAGATGACTCTCACCAGGACCTACTAGGTCAACAGACAGGGATCGCGAGGAGACCTCAAGCAAGTTAGCAAAGTACCAGCCCAAAGGACACTTGTGGAGTGGAGTCCGGAATTCGAGAGTGCAAATACTGCTTGGGGTCAGGACTACACGGAGTCCAAAGCACAGGCTCAGTAATTGTCACTAAGCATATGAAACTGCAAATGTACACGGTGCACAGGGGTTCGGGTTGCAAGGTCCCCCACAAGGGATACTGGTCTCAGAATCGCTGAGAGGGCAGATCGACCTCAAGGACCTTCGGAAACCCACCTCCTGTGTTGCTGAAATCTTCGCAGTCCTCAGGAGCTCGGGAGAAGCAAACCGGTCAGATGTGTTTAGGTGCCTGCTTCTGCAGGGGAGTAACTTCTTTACTCCAAGGGAGATTCTTCAGTCGCCCAGCGTCGTGCGGGCTGTCAAAGTACTTGGTTATTTCTTTGCAGAATCTTGTCCAGGTAGAATCTAAAGTCCTGTAGCCAGGTAACCCACTTTATACCCATGGGAAGGGGTTGGAAAGATTCTGTGCACCCTCCAAGGCGAGGGGCAGGACAGAGGTGTGGCTACACCCATGTCCTTTGTCCAGTTTCATGCCAGAGCAGGAGCAAATGGCTCCCAGAACTGGTTTGAGCTGGACTATGCACAGGTTCACCAAATGTGCCCCCAGTGCAGACTTTCTGGAACTCTGAGTGCACCCACCCAGCCCCAATACACTAGATCCTGTCTGGGAGGTGGTTACACTTCCATGTGAGAGGATGCCTATTTTCCTGCCTTCCTCTGCGCGAGCTTGGCTCAGCAGCAGGAGAGCAGAATCGTATCTGTTGCTGGCAGCATCCATTTTATGCTGCCCAGGTCAAGAAAGCTGGTACCGGGTAGAACGGTGACCCACAAATGTCCCTTTGGAAGGGTGGAATCATACCTCCTACGCCAGTTACTGGTGTGGAGGTATGATTCCAAGGTGTTTGACACCAAACACGACATGTTTCTAAGCAGCCGTTTTAAAGTTAGCATTTACCGCGAGGTTATAATGCACTTAAACATGTATGTCTGGCTGCATCACCGGCGAGTAGAAGGAGAGGCAACATCTAGGTGCTATTACGGGAGACATACCGTGAGACCCTTAGGAACAGGGGTCTTCCCCTCACTGCCTCCTGTGGGGCGTAGTTTCTACTGCCCCGTGGCTTTAAGGGGCCAGAACACAGATATATTGTGACAATCGTCACCCCACAAAGTGGTGTTTACTCTTTGAAGTAGGGTAAGAACGGAGCCCTCACATATTAGGTCCTGATGAATGCCATGGACCCAACCGGGCCACCAGGCAGAAACATGTCGACCAACACATATATAACAGTGTAAGGACATTTATCCCCTAAGACACCGTCCACCGTCCACCCACATTAAAATGTTATTGACAACCAGAGTGTTTTTTTTTTAAACCACTCACTCTTTCTATTTCACAGGCCCCCACTTAGTTTAGAAGTGCATCCCTGTCGTCTGGTGTATACCCGCCCTCCATCAGACCAAGTTTTTGGAGGGCGAGGACTGGCCAATGATGAAGCATGACACCAGGTGGTGTGTGAGACCAGTCTGTAACTTTTAGTGAGATGTTCTCACTTTTCTAACACTGTAAAAACCTTGGTCACTTTACTGGGAGCGGCCTGTATGTTGTAAATATTTGATGTTAGAGGCTGCCTGCTCCCAATGCCCCGTGCCTCTAGTTCCCTCCCCTAGGCATCCCTGGGGATAGTGTGCTTCATGCATCACAGACATCCCTGTAGAATGGTCTTTGAAGGCTGCAGAGGGGCTCTGCTCATGCAGGGGCACCCTCTCACGTAAAACCCAGCAGCCTGCCTTCAGGATTGTAAAGGCCTGCCATAGGGGTGACTGATAGGCATTTAAGTTTAGTGATTTAGATAGATATAGTGAACCTATATCTTAAGTAAGTAATGCAAGCACCAGCTTACACAGTCTGCTGTAGCAGGCTTGTCGTACCAATTTGGATGGCCTCTCAGGGGTGGCATAATACATGCTTCAGCCCATGGGAGGCGTCTGGGGTACCTATGCCCTGGGTACGTGGTGTACCATATACTTGGGACCGATAACGGTACCCCAGAATCCAATCTGGAGTGTACCTAAAGTACATGTATCTCACTTTTTAAGGAGAAAGCAGATAGACTGGGGTCCTGGATAGCTGGATCTCAGTCAGACTAGGCCAAAAACAGTGAGACATCAGCAAAAAGTGGGGGTAACCATAAGAAGCAGATACCACTTTCCTACAAGGGGTTTCAGCCTTCCCCTATCTCGTCGACTGGCTGTTGAAGGCGAGCTCACCCCAGGCTGTCGTCTCCCACATCCAGACTACGGCGGACCTCCTACATTCACTGGGGTTCACTATCAATGTGCCAAAGTCACACCTGACTCCCTCTCAGAAGCTCCTTTTCATCGCAGCAGTTCTAGATGCTGCGCAGTTTTGGGTTTATTCTCCCGAACAGCAAGTCCGGGATATTCGGGCTATGATACCGATGTTTAAGCCTCTATCCTGGATCTCAATGAGTATGACTCTGAGGCTGCTTGGCCTCATGGCCTACTGTATCCTGCTGGTGGAACATGGCAGGTGGCATATGCGGGCTCTGCAGTGGGACCTGAAGTTCCAGTGGGCGCAGCATTGGGGTAATCTTTCCGACATCGTCCAGATCTTGGAGGGGACTGTACGTCAATTGCAGTGGTGGTTAACGAACTAAGATTGGGTCAGCGGCAAATCCCTCTCCCTTCCCCAACCAGAGCTGACAGTGGTGACCGATGTGTCACTCCTGGTATGGGGCGGCTACCTGGGAGAGGCAGAGATCAGAGGACTCTGGTCTCCGGCGGAGTCCGGCCTGCACATCAACCTTTTGGAGCTCCTGGTGAATTATCTGGCACTGAAGGCATTTTTTCCCTCTATGGAAGGAAGAGTAGCGCAGGTGTTTACAGAAACACCACCGCCATGTGGTACTGCAACAAAGAGGGCGGGGTGGGGTCATTGACCCCATGTCAAGAGGCTCTTCGCCTTTGGACATGGCTGGAACATCAGGGCTCGTCCCTGGTGGTTCAACATCTGGCAGGTTCTCTAAACACCAGGGCTGACGAACTGAGCCGTCTGTGCATGATGGATCACGAATGGCGTCTTCACTCTGAGGTGGTTCAAGGTCTCTTTCAGCAGTGGGGAGAGCCTTGGTTAGATCTGTTTGCTACCGAAGAGAACGCGCAATGTCGGGAGTTCTGCGTGTTGGAATTTCCAAGGCCGCGCTCGCTCAGTGACACTTCGTCGCGAGTGGACTTGCTGCCTCCTAAACGTCTTACCACCGGTACCACTTCTCACCCAAGTGCTGAAGAAGATCAAGCACGACCGTGGCTCTGAACTGGGCATGAAGAGTCAGGTACCCGGAGCTCTTGAGCATGGCCATCGGTCCTCCAATCAGACTGCTTCTTCTGGAGGATCTTCTGTCGCAGTAGCAGGGGACTGTCCTACACCCGAACCTGTTCTGCCTCCACCTCCTTGCGTGGAGATTGAGCGGCGGCAGTTGACAGTTTTGTGACCTTCCACCCGAAGTCTGTAATGTCATCTTGGCAGCCAGGTGTCCCTCAACCATGTCTTTATACGCTTTAGGTGGAACAAGTTTGTGGCATGGTGCACAGCAAAGGCTTTCGGGAATCTTTGAGGCACCTGAGAAAGCCATATAAATATTTATTCATAGGAGCGGCAAACACAAAATGGCAAGAACCTACAAGTCTTTGCCTGCATATTCACATAACCCAGGTCGAAGCAGAATTACCAATGGATACGCAAGTTGTGTAACTATCTGTGTGCTTTCCATCAGTTCCCAAGATCATATTGAAACTAAAACAACACAAAATCAGAATTATTCTGATTACTATGGATTGATCATACTTTTAGTGGCATTTCCATCACTTCTCCTATTCCAGGAACCTCTGTGTCAGGGAAGATATTCCATCACAGCCTTCCATTTCTCAGCTTAACTGTCTAGCTCTTGAATACAGTATGAGTAAATAAACCTCCCTCAATACTGCATGGATATCTTAAATGAAGAGAAGCACTCTGTAAGGAAACAGGCTTTTTGCTGGTTTAACCCCCACTTTTTGCCCCAATTTTGACTACTAGGTACTGGTGTAATGGCTCTGAAAAGCCATGGGTCCTACCTATTGGAACTCTGTGCATGTGCTCTAGCCCGTAAAATGGTGCATGTTTAAAAAACAAGTTACTTACCTGCACACTGTGGTTCTCCGGTATTGAAACCTTACAGTACTTAAATAAGCAGTACTATTTGAAGTACCATAGAAATCACTGAGAAAGATAATACATTTCTAATCAGTCTACATCATTAGAATAGACCCAAACGTCATTCAATCAGAGACCAGTGTCAGACCCCCATTTCGCCTGCAGAGCCACAATACCCCAGATTTCGAGGACAATTGTGCCTAAGTGAATAGTCGTATGAGGTACAATGGGGCAAGCCTAAAAAGGGGAGATGGGTGGGCTGCATGTGAATCTATGAAAGATTTCAATACTGGAGAACCAAAGTGTACAGGTAAGTAACTTGTTTTTTTCTCCAGTATTGAATCTTCTGTAAATTCACACACCTGAATCAGAGTAGTTAACAGTAATAATGTTCAAATTAAAGCTATTCGGTAAAGACACTTCTTAAGAAAACATACATTTTTAAGGAAAACAAGTTATGTAAGCAACATTTTTATAATATAGCATCAATTTAGAATATATATATATATATTACAATATCTCTGAACTAGGTATCCTAGCTATAGACAAAAAAAATAAGAAGTAGCTGTACCTTAAAGAAACCGATGTCTCAGGAGCTCTCGTCCTACTGCCTCCTCATTCTTATTTATTTATTTATTTAAGGTTTTATAGAGCGTAAACTTGACCCGTTAGGGTATCGGAACGCTTTATAGGGAAAACACGTTGTATACAGATTTGACACAGGCAAAAAAACACAGATAGGGATAGAGGGAAGTGACTACAATTCGGACTTAACCAGGGTAAATACATTAATCAGAGGGGCGAGAAGTCAGCAAAATGCAGTGACCTATAGGGGGTGACACGTCAGCGATGTGCAGAGAGAGTCCACAATTACATATGAAGGAATAATGAATCAGTACAGAGAATAGGAGCACCCAAGCATACCAGAGATTTTTCAGAATAACCAGAGCACTGCCGCGGAGCAGAGTGCACAGTGAAAGAGAATTAAGGGAGGAATTTGCTCATTAGGAATGTTTTAGCTTCCTTCTCAAAGGTTGACAGAGAAGGGATTTTTCTGATGGAGGACGGCAGCGAGTTCCATGTTCTAGGTGTGGCCCCAGAGAAGGCACGGTTATAGGTTTTATCCTTACAGAAGCGGGGTGGCTGTAGCACAAGGTCTCTGGCGGACCGGGAGTTTCTGATTCCTCCAGATACCTCGAGTTTCTTGGCGAGATATGCCGGGGAATTTGTGTATAGTGCTTTGTGCGTGATACAAGCCAGTTTGAGCTGGATTCTGGCTTCAAAGAGGAGCCAGTTCAGTGCCTTCCGAATGCGAAGAGATCTGGTCAAATTCTTTTGAGCCTGTTAAGAGTCTTGCTACGGCGTTGAGGCAGGCTTTTAGGGGGGCAGTGGATATCTTGGGTAGGCCTGATAGGGTTGAGCAGCCGTATTCAATCCTGAAGATAACTAACGCCTGGACTGCGGTTTTTAGGTCTGCAGCTTCAAGTAAGGGTTATAGTTTTCTCAAATAGCTCAGGTGGAACCTGGCAGTTTTGGCCATTGAGTTGATGTGGTCACGCATATTTAGGTTGCTGCCCAGGGTTATGCCGAGAGATTTGGCAGATTTCCACTATGGTCGGTGTGCAGTTTTGTGCTGTGATCGAGTTGGTCCATTCCAGGATGTCAGTAGTGTTTTTATGGGGCGAGATGAGAAGGAACTCTATTTTTTGTGCATTCAGTGTGAGCTGGTTGCTGGCGAGCCATTGAACAGTTAACTTCAGAGCCTCATTCAAACAGTTAATCTCCTCCAGAGATGAGATTTTGATGTAGATCTGGTTATCGTTGGCGGACATGTAGAAGGAATTGTTGGCAGTGCGGAGTATTTCAGCTAGCGGTTCGAGGTAGAGATTGAAAAGGGTAGGGGTCAGAGTTGAGCCTTGAGGGACACAGATTGTTATCGGGAAGGGAGCAGATAGGTTGCTGTTAATGAAGAATCTCTGGGAGCGGTTCCGGAGGAAGGAACCAAACCATTTGATGATGGTACCTCCTATTCCCATCCTGTGTTTGAGGCGTTCAAGTAGTCTCTCGTGGTTGACTGTGTCTAATGCCGAAGATAAATCCAGACAGGTTTTGCCTTGCTCAAGGGCTTGAAGAGCATTGTCTACAATGTGAAGAATAGTTGTTTTGGTTCTGTGCCCAGGCCTGAAAGTGGATTGGAATTTGTCTAATAGATTGAGATTAGCGATGTGTTGGCTCAGTTGAAGTTGCACACATTTCTTCAGTACTTTAGCAAGAAGGGGAATATTGAATATTGGTCTGAAAGCTGTCTGGAATAGCAGGATTCAGAGTGTTTTTTGTTCGAGGCATGTGGGCTGCTGAATTCATATCTGTGCATAGATCGCCGCCTAGTGTTGGGTCCGGATGTTTGCACGTTGTTGTCCTGGAAGAGTCTTCGAAGTATCCTGAGATAGGTGACTCCTCCCCTGGACCACAGTGCGCATGGGCATCCTCTCCATCCTCAGATAGTTTTTTTCCGCCATTGGGTTCGGATGTGCTTATCTTG
Source organism: Triturus cristatus (assembly GCF_964204655.1). NCBI lineage: Eukaryota > Metazoa > Chordata > Amphibia > Caudata > Salamandridae > Triturus > Triturus cristatus. The sequence continues at coordinate 28,506,213 of NC_140584.1, read as the reverse complement.
ACTCAAGTTAGGGAAAACTTTTTTCAGGCCAAAAGGCCTTTAGTTCGCGTCGGTACTGTTCCCGATCGGTATCGACAGTTACTTGTTAGTTTACTAACTTCAAAAACAACTTTTTCGCATCGACCATCGACACCATCGACGATGGAATCGAGGACACCATTCAAGCGGTGTCCTGTTTGCAATGCGAAATATCCCCATGTCGACGTCCACCCGGTGTGCAACAAATGCCTTTCACCGGATCACGACGAATCCACATGTATGGCCTGTGCCCGATTCCGATGCAAAAAGACTCTCCGGAATCGACGAGCAGCGAGACTTGAAGCGCAGCAAGCGGCACCGGCCCCGACCAACATCTTCAGCGCCGAGGACGAAGATGTGGAAGGCGTGGAGAACCTACCCTCCAGCCCCGCTTCCGAACACGATTCCGGATCGGAAGGCATCGAAGAACAACTCTTTCACAGGGATGAAGACGACACCGAGGTAGGAGACTACGATGAGGCCTTAGGGGCCGAAGAAAGTAGCTCCGGTGACGAGCAAGGCCTACCCGTACAGACGGAGGATATCCCAGTGCATCAGTCTATGGCTCCGGTCGAGGGATCGCCTTCGGGCCTTACCCAAGACCTATCCCGCAGTTCTTCGGCCCCGCCCTCGGGCCCGGCCTTGGACATTCAGCGACAGCCATTAGTACCCAAAACGACTGGTTTCCCTTCCTCGAAACCGAAACCAAAAGTCGTGTCGGTTCCACAGAAACCGAAACTGAAAGTGACACTGGTCGGATCGAAGCCCACTACACCTTCGACGCCAGCAAAACCCGTCGGCACCGACCGCACCAAACGGGACTTCGGTGCCGAACTCGCAGCAGCCGACGTCGGCGCCGACACACGAAAAAAGGCCATCGGTACTGCCAAACCGCCTCGGCACCCGGCACCGAAACAATCGGCTCCGGCCACGAAGGTCAAAATGGCAGCTGCGCCGCACACCACTTCGAAAGCAGCACCTAAGGCCCAATCATCGACGCCGTCGACGGCTACTACCTCTCCTCGACTCGATGACCCCGTGGCCCCGAAGAAGCCCACGCCTGCCTCTACAGAACCGCTCGGCGCCAAAGAACCGTCGGCGCTCCAGGTGCGACAAGTTGCAGCGTCCTTGCAACGCATCAAAGAAAAGGCAGCCCTCCAGGACACGTCGGGCCCCGAGCCGAAAAAAGCTCAAAAAGCTTCTCCAGCACCACCTCATATCTCTTTTGGCCTGCCGCCATCCACGGCGCCCAAAATGTTTGAAATAAGAACACGTGTCACCCAAACTAGGATCACACCTGCCGAACGCTCTCCTACGGAGACGTCACCGTCCCACATCATCGATGCCGACACCGGCAGAATTATGCTCCACAAGCGGAGAATATCTTCCGAACACGCTTTGGACTCCTACCGGATCCCGCTAAAGAAAAAGCTGCCAGCAGATTCGGAACCAGTTCTTTACGAACGTCTCCATACCTCCTACCCAGATCCACAGTCCTTCTCTCCTACACACTCCGAAACCGACGTTTTGGAGGACTATATGGGTGACGACGTCCCCTACCCCAGAGAGATGGACCCTGAAGGCCAACAGGACCCTGACCAGGCTTGGGATGACCCTGTAGACACAGGTGCACCTATGGATACACAGGACACGCAGCTATATGGCGCAAAAACGTCTCCCACAGAGGACACTGCCGCATTCAACGCCCTAATTGAACGTGCTGCGGCAAATCATGGTGTGCAACTCCACTCTGACACAATCGAGGACGATTTTCTAATGGATACTTTCGCATCTTCCGAAAGGAATATCAAAACTCTACCCATGTTGAAAGGTGTCCTCAAACCAGCAAAGGACATTTTCAAAGAACCCACCAGGGCAAGAGTAATAAACCCCAGGATCAACAAGAAATATAGGTCGGCGCCTGGGGACCCTACGTACATTAGAGGCCAGTTGCCTCTGGATTCCATCGTAGTCGCAAATGCTCGCAAACGGGCGCACTCGCAGACAACTGGGGATGCTCCTCCCCCGGACAAAGAGTCCAAGGTGCTAGAGACCTCCAGCAAACGGGTTGCAGCCCAGGCAGCTAACATATGGCATATTGCCAATACCCAGGCCCTCCTAGCTCGCTACGATCGCGCACACTATGACACATTAGAAACCCTACTCCAACATCTCCCTGACCAATACAAAGAGGGAGCAGAGATCCTCATCAGGGAGGGACAACTCCTCACGAACGCATCCATTAAGTGTGCACTGGATGCCGCAGATACAGCTGCCAGAGCCATAAACACCAGCGTCATGCTACGACGACACGCCTGGTTACGAATCTCCGGATTCAAACCTGAGGTTCAAAATAACATCCTCAATCAGCCGGTCAACCCCGACTACTTATTCGGGCCAGAAGTTGACACCACCCTAGAAAAAATAAAAAAGGACACAGACACTGCAAAGTCCATGGGGGCTCTCCAAACGCAGACCTTTCGGAGTGGCTCCTTTCGTCGCCCCGGAAATAGAGGAGCAGGCAGAGGACAGGGGTCACAGCAAACCTACAACAAGGGCAACACACAAAGTACCTACGATAAAAACACCCGGGGTGGGTATCGTGGCTCCAGCACAAAGGGCAGAGGACGCGGATACGGCAATACCAGGTCCTCCCCCAAGAACAAACAGTGACGCCCTCTCCCTTCCTCCCGACCACATAACACCTGTCGGGGGAAGGCTACAAAGGTTCCTGTCCACGTGGAACACCATCACCACGGACAGGTGGGTCAAAGATATTATCAAACACGGTTACTGCCTAGAATTAACCTCCACTCCACCCACAATACCGCCAAAACACCGTCCTATGTCCTCAGAGCACTTAGCGCTATTACAGCAGGAAGTGCTAAGTATGCTGGAAAAAGGCGCAATAGAGGTCGTACCCGTCCACGAGCAAGGCACGGGGGTGTACTCCCTGTACTTCTTAATACCAAAAAAGGACGGGTCACTCAGACCTATACTAGACCTGAGACCCCTCAACCGCTACATTCTCTCAGAGCATTTCCACATGCTCACCCTACAACAAGTCCTCCCGCTGCTCAAACAGGGAGACTTCCTGGCCACGCTAGACCTCAAAGATGCGTATTTCCGCATACCCATTCACCCCTCACACAGAAAATATCTCAGGTTCACTGTTCAAGGGCAGCACTACCAATTCAAGGTTCTTCCCTTCGGCGTGACAACAGCACCCAGAGTTTTCACAAAGTACCTAGCTACTGTGGCTGCACATGTACGGAGGCAACACATTCACGTCTACCCTTACCTGGACGACTGGCTTGTTCAGGCAAAGTCAGCCCAGCGATGTGCCAGCCACATGTCCCGCACCATTCACCTTCTTCACAGTCTGGGGTTCTCACTAAATTACCCAAAATCACATCTCCAACCCGCACACGTACAACAGTACCTAGGTGCGACCATAGACACTCTAGCAGCCACAGCTCAGCCAAATTTAGTGAGGATCAACAGCATGCAAATGCTGATTTCCAAGTTCAAACCCCAACACTCCCTTCCTGCGCGAGTGTTCATGCAGTTGATAGGCATGATGGCCTCCTGCATCTTCATAGTCCCACACGCGAGACTACATATGCGCCCGCTTCAGGAGTGCTTAGCACGTCAATGGAATCAGGCTCACGGGCAACTAAAAGACCTAGTGTTGGTGAGCGGTCGGGCATACAACTCTCTGCATTGGTGGAATCCACAAAACCTTTGCAAGGGCCGACCGTTCCAAGAGCCTGTTCCACAAATAATACTGACAGCGGACGCGTCTCTCCAGGGATGGGGAGCTCATGTACTCAATTACACAGTGCAGGGACTATGGACAATACAACAAAAGAAGATGCACATCAACCTTCTAGAACTGATGGCAATCTTCCTAGCAATGAAAGCATTCAAAGTACACTTGTGCAACAAAGTCGTGTTGATCCGGACGGACAACATGACCGCCATGTACTACATACAAAAGCAGGGAGGAACACACTCTCCACAGTTGTCTCATCTGGCTCAGAGCATGTGGAAGTGGGCCATTCAGAGGAACATGTTCCTCATGGCGGAGCACCTCCCCGGCAAGGACAACCAGATGGCGGATCTGCTCAGAAGACACAGCCACCAGATGCACGAGTGGGAGTTACACCCATCAGTACTCCAACCGTGCTTCCAGCAGTGGGGTCATCCAGAGATAGACCTATTCGCCACAAGCGAAAACGCAAAATGGCAAAGCTTTGCCGCCAGGTTCCCACATCCGCAGTCGCAGGGCAATGCGATATGGATGAACTGGTCCGGCAGATTTGCGTACGCTTTGGTGGCACGCAAACTCAGACAACACTCACTAACACTCGTCCTGGTTGCTCCAACATGGGCACGCCAACCATGGTACACCACCTTTCTCAAACTTTCCGTGGTGCCGCATCAAAGGCTGCGGATCAAACCCGCGCATTTGACGCAGAACCATGGAGAGATTCAGCACCCAGATCCGCAACAGCTGAACCTGGCAATCTGGCTCCTGAAGTCCTAGAGTTTGGCTACCTGAACCTGCCACCTGACTGTATGGACATCATTAAGGAAGCTAGAAGACCCACTACCATAGCTTGCTATGCAGCCAAATGGAAAAGGTTCGTAATTTATTGCAATAACAATGACATTGACCCGCTAGACGCATCCATCCAAAACATAATTTGTTACCTCTTACACCTATACCGATGCAATCTGGCATACACCTCAATACGTGTCCATTTGACCGCAATATCAGCCTATCTCCAGAACAGGCAGCACCTCTCTTTATTCAGAGTGCCTGCCATCAAAGCATTCTTGGAAGGACTCAAACGAGTAATTCCTCCAAGCCACCCACCAGCTCCAATGTGGAACCTCAACTTGGTCCTCACACGCCTGATGGGTCCACCCTTCGAACCTCTACACTCATGCGAGATTCAATTCCTCACCTGGAAAGTAGCTTTCCTAGTAGCAATCACTTCGTTAAGAAGAGTTAGTGAACTCCAGGCACTAACCGTTCAAGAGCCATTCATACAGGTTCACGCCAACAGGGTCGTACTACGTACCAACCCCAAATTCATGCCCAAGGTGATATCGCAGTTCCACATGAATCAAACTATTGAACTGCCTGTTTTCTTTCAAAACCCACAAATTGTCGCAGAAAGAGCACTCCATACACTGGATGTAAAGAGAGCCCTCATGTACTATATAGACAGGACTAAAGTCTTCAGGAAAACAAAACAACTTTTCGTTGCCTTTGCCCCACACCACAAAGGTAACGCCATCTCCAAAGCAGGTATAGCCAGATGGATCGTTAAATGTATTCAAATTTGCTATCAAAAAGCTAAACGCACATTAACGATTCCCCCACGAGCCCACTCAACACGTAAGTTAGGGGCCTCCATGGCTTTCCTGGGAAACATTCCTTTGCATGATATATGTAGAGCAGCCACCTGGTCCACTACACATACATTTACCAAACACTATTGTGTAGATGTGCAATCAAAACAGCAGGCAGCTGTAGGACAGGCTGTTCTTAAAACTCTTTTTCAGACCGCTGCAGCTGGCACTGGTGGCCGCCGCTAATAGAGGGTACTGCTATATATTCTATGCACAGATATGAATTCAGCAGCCCACATGCCTCGAACTGAATATGCTACTTACCAGTATGCATCTGTTCTTGGCATGTAGGGCTGCTGACATTCATATCGCCCACCCTCCTCCCCGGCGCCTGTAGCAGCGGCAGCTCTCAGAATTACTGTAAGCATGGTCATCACTTTCTGTATCTACTCCATCACTGCCACAATGGCGAAAAACAATCGGAGGATGGAGAGGATGCCCATGCGCACTGTGGTCCAGGGGAGGAGTCACCTATCTCAGGATACTTCGAAGACTCTTCCAGGACAACAACGTGCAAACATCCGGACCCAACACTAGGCGGCGATCTATGCACAGATATGAATGTCAGCAGCCCTACATGCCAAGAACAGATGCATACTGGTAAGTAGCATAATCATTAGGATGGGAATTACTTGCCCTGTTTTTAGGGAGGCAGGTATGGAGCCTTGCTGAAGGGAGGCATTGATGATTGTAGTCCAAATGGGAATGATGAATGGGGAGGTAGCTGCCAAGCAGTTGGAGGGGAGTGGTTCATTGAAGTGGCTATTCGGTTTTAAGGAGGACAGAATTTTCGAGATGGAGAGGTTGTCAAATGCTTTGAAGTTGGACCAGTGAGCTTGGTCTTTGGGTGTTGCCTGGGGGGGATGAGGAGAGCGATGAATCCCAGCAAGAGGAGGTGGAGAGTTAGAGGCAGCATTAAGGTTGTTTCCTAGGGAGTTAATTTTAAGTCTAAAGAAGGAGGAGAACTCCTCAGAGGTTATTAGGGATTTTGTAGTTTCTTTGGAGGTTTTGGCTAGCTTCTTTGATTGGAGTTTGGCTATTTCAAAGAGCTTGCGGGGTCTGTTTTTAGCGTTTTCCAGTTCGGATCTGAAGAACTCTCTTTTTTAGATTTGAGGATGTTTCTGTTGTGTGTTTCTGGTTTGATGGAGAAATTTTAGTTCGGAGGCTGAGGGTTGCAGTCTCCAGTTTCCTTCAGTTAGCCAGAGAGCTATCCTTTAGTAATTGAGAGGTCCGTTGAACCAAGGGTTTCTGTCCTGGATTTGGGATCTTTTAAGCTTTAACGGGGCACGATCATCAATTATGTTGGACATAGTCGAGATGTTCTGCTCTGTGAGGTTGTTGACATTGGAGAGATTTGGAGTTGGGTGTAAGTCATTCTCGCAGCGAGCAGTCGGCTTCTCGAGGTCGAGGCTCTTAATGTGTATGAGCCAGCGTTTCAGTTTCACAGGTTGCCCTGGTCTTTTTATGAAGGGGCCAGGTATCAAGACTGTAATGTCTGACCAGTTGCACGGGACAATTGCGTTAAGCCAGACCGACGATGGCTTTGTGGTGATCCAATCCAGCGTGGAACCTTTCATGTGAGTTGGTAGAGTGCATGCTTGAGTGAGTGATTGGTCAACAAGGAAGGCTTTGACGGCGTTGACCTGGGGTCTTTGGGGTCATTTAAGCACAGATTAAAGTCACAGAGGAAAAGGTCATTGGAGTTGGGGGAAGCCTTGGCAGTAATGATTTCCATGAGATTGTCAATGAAAGTGTCGTTTTTGCTTGGGGGTGGTAGAAGATGTGCAGTTTGCACAACTGAGTAGTGTTATTACCAATGGAGAGAGAAAGATATTCGCAGGAATCAGAGGGGTCGGCATGGAGTTCAGTAACGAAGAGGTCTGAGCAGTAGATGCAGGCAACGCCTCTCCCTTTTTAAAATGTGTCTGTCAAGCCTAATGATGTTATAATTAGGTAGGACCATTAAATCTAGGTAGGGTGATGAGGATTCATTGATCCATGACTCGGTCAGGAGAGCTACGTCAGTTTTTTGGCTCGGGATGAGGGTGGCGATGTCGGAGGCATGCATCACTGCTGATCGGCAGTTGAGTAGGAGGCCAGAGAGTGTAGCATCGGGGCAAGTTTTGCAAGTAGGGGTACTTGCGTTAAGTTGTTGCTGTTTATGCTTCGGTTACGGAGAGATGATCTGTTAGTGATGGAGACAGTCGGAATTAAGTAATCAACTTTCATGTCTGGAGGGCGGGGGCATCGGGAGAGGTCTTGTAAGATAAGAGGAGGGCTAGCGTTTCATCCTCCGAGAGGTAGTTAGGATGTTTGCGAGGGGTAGAGGTGTCTGTTGGCCAGTGGCATGGGTTGGAGGGAAAGCATGGTGAGCGGGGGAAGGACTGAGTTATGGGAAGGCTTAAGATTAGCGATAGAGTGTTCAGTGAGGAGAAGGATGTTCTTCAACTCTAGTATGGAGTTCGGGATGCTCTGAACTATGTTGGGTGCTATTATGTTCAGGGTTTCAAGGTCCAAGTGTGAAGGTAGACCTTGCGGGAAGGGAACCTGTGGGTCAGGACAAACTCTGGTGGGATGAGCGGGAGGCATGGTGGAGGGGCTCGAACACCCTAAGGTTAGGTTTCTGGGAGGAGAGGTGTAAGAAGGGCTAGGCGAGCTCTGAAGGCTGGTTAAGGGGCTGTTGAGGCAGGTGAGGCTTAGAGGGGTGGTCATGGAGCTGTTGGGACGGGGGTCAGGTGAGCTGAGAGCGACGTGTGTTTTAGTTACTAAGCGTGAGTTATTCTTCCATGCGGAGTCCAAGCAGTAGTGCTTGGTGAATATATGCACATTCTACCATGTTGCTGCTCTTCAGAGATCAGGAAGCGATACACTAGCAAACAGGGCTGCAGAAGTTGCCATTTTTCTTTTGGAGTGCACGGCAACATTTGTGAAAAGTGGTAAAAATCAATAGCAGACGTCATCCATCGAGCTATACTGCTCCTTGAGAGAGCATATCTCTTTTGCGCCTTCAAGAATAAGCGAAGAAGCTATTCGTCTTCTTGAAATTCTTTGTTCTATGAATGTAGAATTTTGACCAACGTTTTACATCCAGAGAATGCAGAGCCCTTTCAGCAAGAGACGAAGGGTTTCTGAAGTATGTCAGCAAGAATATAGGTTCATTTAGGTGGAATTAAGTTGGAACTGTAGGTATGAAGCATGGGTGCGTTGTTAGCAACACCTTGACTTCCTTAAACTGTAGAAATGGTTCTGAAACTGTGAAAACCTGAATTCTACAGACTCTCCTGGCTGATTTATGGATCGACTCAAAGGTGGCTTCATGAGTTGAGCAAGGACTCTATTTAACTGTCAAGCTACTGCAGGATGTTTTATCTGTGGAAAAGCCCTCAAAATGCCTCTCATGAATTATTTTACTATCCTTGTAAACTAAAGAGAAAGTTTCCCTGATTTCCTACAAATTCTGGAAATCGCTGCCAGTTGAACTCTGATGGACGCTTGTGCCAATCGAGACTTTGCCAAAAGAAGGAGATATGGCAGCAAATGCTCCGGTGGAGAATGCTGGCCCTTCTTAATGCACCAGTGGCAGAATCTCTTCCAATTTGCTGCATAAGCCTTATTTGTTGAAAAAACACTCTGGGATGTTGCAGGGGGGATTTACATTTTGCTGGAATATCTAAATCTCCAAACTCATAGTTATGAGGCTCCATGGCAATAACCTCAGGGACTTTATTTGCAGGTGTAGTATCTGACCATTGCTCATGGAGAGTAAATGTTCAACGGTCGAAAGTGAATGTGCAGAGACATTGACAGTATTAGGAGTTCCGAATACCAAAACTGTCTCTGCCTTTCTGGGCAACGAGAATGAGATGGCTTGGTTCCTTCTTCATTTTGCGTATTACTCTTGGGATGAGAGGAAACGGTGGAAACGCATACGCGAACATTCCTGTCCACTGCATGTGGCGAGCGTTCCCCCCCAAGATTTTATCTGAGGAAATCTGCTGGCAAGTCATACACACTTTTTGTTGGTCAGAGTCACAATAAGACCCCACCTTGGAGTTCCCCACACCTTGAATACTTGTTCCAGCTGATTCAGTTTCCATTCGTGGCATTGGCTGGCTGTTCTGCTGAGAGACTATGCCCATTTGTTGTCTATGCCCGGGACATGTCTTACTTGCAGAGTTATTTTGTGCTTTAGCAACCCCTTCCAGATTTCTTGTGCCTGAACTGATAGCATGTGTGATCTGGTACCCCCTTGCTTGTCCAGGTAGAACATAGTCGTGGTATTTTCCATTCTTACCAGAAAAGGAGAGCCTCGAATTCTGGGCAGGAATGCTTGCAGCCCAGGAAACACTCCCCTCAACTCTAGGAGATTCATATGCATCTGGACTTCTTGTTCAGACCATTTTCCATGAATCTCCAAGTTTTGGAGATGCGCTCCCTAACCGTCCAAAGAGGTATCCGTTGTCATAATGTAGCTGGGGCATGTCGCCTCGAAAGATTGGGCTGGAGAAATTTTGAGCTCTTTTCCCCACCATTACAATGCCATTCCCACACAGGCAATGAAGAAGGCTCTGTCGAAAGAGCCGTGAACCTGAATCCACTGGACGTCTAGCTCTTCTTGAAGCGGCATCATATGCAGGCGACAATTTGGAATCAGTGGTATGCATGAGGATAGCATTCCCATAATAGACTTGTAAATTTTTGCTGAAGTAGAATATTTTGCTTGAAGTTCAGCTGCCATCTTGCACCTTTGCTCTGGCGTGGGATATGCCTTCACTACCTTTGTGTCTAAGACTGCTCCAATGAATATCCACATTTGACTTAGAATGAGAAATAATTTTCCGTTGAGCTGCAGCCCCAGATATTTAAAGAGCCGACAACAAGCAAAAGTAGATTCTCTTGCAGAGTGTAACATGGACCCTTTTACGAGCCGGTCGTCCAGATAAGGAAAGATCTGGTGTCCCTGTCTTCTCAGAAAAGCAGCTCACGCTGTGAGTACCTTGAGCAAAGGCCAAAAAGGATGACCTTGAATTGATAATGGCACCCTGCCACCTCGAAACTCAGGAACTGACAATGTTTTACGTGAATTGGTATGTGAAAATATGCGTCTCATAGATGGAGAGACACCATAAAGTCCCCTTTGTTTATGCACAAGAGAATCTCTTGCAACTATATCATTCTGAAATGTTTCTTGTGTGTATGGCATGTTGGAAGCTCAAAACTGTTGTTGTTGCTGACTGACATACTGTGGTTTATAGCCCTGTTGAGAATATGCTGGTATGGGTATGACTGGAAGGCAGGCCATTGTTGGAACTGACCTCTTCCCCTCCCCCCACTAAAGGACTGGTAACACCACTGTTAAAGAGTACCTAGGGAATGTGCCCTCTCTGTATCAGCTTTAATCCCTTGTAAAGCGTATTCCACATGCTTTCCGAACAGATTCTCCCCATCTAAGGGCATGTCCAAGATTTTTGATTGACTCTCAAGGCAGAAGGATTCTGATGGATACATCTGCCTGTGGATTCCTCACCTTGTGAGTATCCCCTGCGCCAGCATTCCACGGAATTTTTCCTAGCTCTCCACGCCGATGTGGACGTCATAATTCCACGGCTCCGCTCGTGACTTCGTATGACATCACCGGAGCCATAAAGAGCCACGTCAGCGTGATGACGTCAGTTCCCTTTTTTCCGCGCCGTCGACGCGTAACAGTTTTCTAACACTCTCCTTGGTTGAAGAGTTACTTTGTTGTTAACTTGTGAGTTACTTTTTTTTAAAAGCTCATGTCTTCGTCGAGGAAGTCAGGCTTTAAGCTGTGTAGTGAATGTGGGGGTCACATGTCCATCACTGCCTCCCATGAAGATTGCTTATGGTGTCTGTCGTCGGATCACGATGTGGAGGACTGTTCCTGATGTAGGAAAATGAATCTAAAGGCACTTAAGGGGGGGGCGTGGCCAAAATGGTGCAGCGGTAGGACGCGTCTTTGTCGGCTCCTGCCCGCCGCCTGCCCGGAATAGCACAGCCAGGCCCGTGTGGGGGCATTTGCAGTTTGGCGAGGCCCGGGTTCCCGGTCTGGGGTGTCCCGGTCTGGTGGTGTGTCCGCAATCACAGCAGAAGAGCCGGGGTGGGTGCCCCGGCGGAGTCACGGAGAGCCCGCGCAGGCCTCCCCAATGCAGAGAGGCCTCAACATTGCGGTGGGCCCCGGCTGGGTCCACCGAGGCTGGCCTCGTTGCTTTCCGGGGACTCCAGCACAATGCCCCACCAGACGGCACCTCCCTGGCGCCTGGGCTGCCTGCGCGACTGGAGCGGGCCGCCTGGGTGGCGATCGGCGTGGAGGTGCGGCCTGTACTACCCTCGCGAGACGCAGAGCTCCCGTGCGGCCTGTGAGGCCTTTGGCGATGGAGCCCATCGAGAAGAGCGGAGGATAGCGGCATCGGGGAGACGTGGCGGCCTACCGACGTTGCTGGTGAGTCGGTCCGCGCTGCTCCCCAGCCCTCCAGGAGTGGAGTGCCCTTCGCGACTGCGGCTGCAGTGGTAGAGGTGCTGATGGGGCTGGGGGCAGAGACTAGGTGAAGACGCGGGCCGCGTGGGACTGCCTCGGTGCTCGAGTAGCCCCCCCCCCAGCTCCTTTGTCCCTCATTGTCCTCACTGATGACCGGCCGAGAGTGGGACTGGGCAGGCATGGCGTAGAAAGCCTCAATTTGGACGTTGCGGTGCACAGGCAAAGCAGACGGTCTGGGCAGGGGCCCCGGGACTTCAGGTGAGCGCGGCGCCTGTCCATCTCTGTGCCGCAGCGGCGGCGCGTTGCTCATCGGCCCCACCGGTCCTGGAGCCTGAGGAGCAAGGAAGATTGGCGCCGTGGAATTGCGGGTGTGCTGCGCCCCATCATTTCTCCGGCCTGTGGCTGTTGGCGCTCTCTCGGAGACAGGGGCTCGGAGTGTCGGCCGTGGAGATCGCGCGGCTGGGTGGCGCAGTCCCCCTGAGAGGATTGGCGGGGTGACGGGGGTCTTCTCCCCGCAGTACCGCACAGCGCTGGCCTGGCCTCTGGGGCTCCCGGGGTGACAAGGGATTGGTCGGCTTTGCTCCTGGACGCGCACCAGACTCTGACGACGCGGCGCATCGACGCGGAGGCGCCGGACGGGGGTCCCTGGGACCTGGGGCGTCCGGGGCCCGCGGTGGCTCCGTGACACCAGCAGGGAACTCGCGTCCATCTGGAAGACCACACTTCGAGTACTCACGGACTCTTCCTAGCGATTGCGCCAGCCCCCGGAGGAGCTTTGCTCTCTCTGGTTATACAACGACAGGCGTCTGGCAGGGGAGGGAGAGCATGTCCAAATCCCGGAATACCAAGGTGAAACCCCTGAAGGATATCTTCGGCCGACCCCAGTCGCCCGCCGCCATGGCTAGCGTGGTGCCTGACGCTGAGCCTTCCAGACTCCCTCCGAGTACCGGAGAGGAACCCATCACTAAACCTTTCCTGGAGTCTCTGTTCCTAACTCTACGGGAAGACATCCAATCTGTGAAAACTGAATTTGCCGCGGAAATCAAGGAAATGCATAGGGATATTGATGGTGTTGGAGAAAGAGTAGCCACCCTCGAAGAGAAAAGCGACACCGCGGCAAACAAACTGGCAATGCTTCAGCAGGAGGTAATTCGCCTGCAGGACCAGAATATCGATATCCAAACGCACCTGGAGGACCTGGAAAACCGGTCCCGAAGACATAACATCCAGATCCGTGTGGTTAAACTGACGGAGGACACTAGGGACCTGTTTGCCTTCACCACGGCCCTTTTCCGGCACATCTTGGGGGGCCCTCCTGAGGCTGTCGTTGTCTTGGATAGAGCCCGTAGAGTGGGTCCGCCCAGAGGCCCCAATGCTCCACCGGCAGACATCCTGGTGTGTGTTCAGGACTTCAAACTTAGAGTCCATCCTTATCAAGGCACGAGCCCTCCATCCTATCTCATTCCAGGGTCATTCTCCTGTCTTATATCAAGATCTGGCCCTGATCACCCTACAGCGGCACCGGCAGTTCCGCCCCGTGACGGAGCATCTTCAACAGCAGGGGATTACGTATTCGTGGGGACACCCGTTCCACCTCATATTTCGCCACGATGGCAGGCTCCACCAACTACGCTCTTTGGTGGAAGCCTGCCGGCTGTTGGGCCTGGCGGCGCCGAGTGATGAGGATGATCGAGGTGGGGCCGTGTCGGGCTCGGAGACTTCCTCGTCTGGATGGCAGAGACAGACTAGACGGCGACGCCCTCGGAGGCCGCCCAAGTCGGAGATCGCTAGGAGTCAGCAGGCAGCACTGACCGCAGCCACAGAGGCTCTTGCAGGGAGCGACGCCACGGCCAAGTGAAGCAGGGGAGCTCCTTCCACTCTTGGTCTCTCTCTCAGCATCTTTGCTGGCTCTGGGTGGGTGGCGGGGGGGAGGCTGCTCTTCTGGTGGCCATGCTATGGACCCCCATACTTTGACTGACGAGTTGTCCCGGGACGACGGACTATGCTTATTGTTGTTCATGGTTGGTGTTGTGCATGGGTTAGGGAGGGTAGGGTCTTTTTTTTCTGTTGGGGTTCTTGGGTTGCTTCGGGGTTCGCTCCTCTCCTCCATCCACCTCCCCTCCATAGACAGGCGGTCTGCTGGTAGTGCACTATGTCCTGACTGTCTCCGTGTTGTGCCTCAGAATAGTTGCTGCGCGCTCCGCCTTCGCATGTCTCTCCTCCACATTCCATATGCCCCAAAGCCTCTTAAAATCCTTACTCCTAATGTTCGGGGACTTAACAATCCGGTCAAGCGTAAGGCGGTCCTCTATTTTCTGGAACATTCAGCTGCAGACATCTGCCTCTTACAGGAGACACATCTCACCCCCAAGGACCACCATAGGATGAAAGCGCGTGCCTTCCCCACGCAACTATTCTCCTCTAATTCCACCAAGTTCGCCGGAGTTGCTATCCTGGTCTCTCACTCCTTTCAGGGTATGGTGCTTCAGAAGGAGGCTGAGATCAAGGACCGCTTACTTACTTATCAATTCCTAGTGGCTGTGGTCTCTTATAGTGGGCTCCGTCTACGCCCCGAACGAAGGTCAGGATAAATTCTTCCACACCGTACTTACCGAGGCAACAGCTAACACGGAGCGCTGCCTGTTACTGGGGGGTGATTTGAATTTAGTATTTGACAATCTCTGTGACCGCTTGGCTCAGCGGACGACTCTGGTAGGAGCTCTTTCTCAGGCAGGGCTGGCTCGTCTTGGCGATCTTGGGCTTGTCGATCTGTGTCGCCACGTTCACCCCCGTAGCCGGGCTTACACTCACTACTCAGGGGCACACAAAACATACGCTAGACTTGACTACTTCATTAGCTCCATCCCAATGCAGGCACTCGCAACAGACACCGAGATCCTTACTGCATCTCTTTCAGACCACTCTCCAGTTGTTGCCACCTTCCCCTTCCCCCGGGTCAAGCAGCCACTGCGGCATTGGCGATTGCGCGACACACTATTACACTCTGCATCCACTGTCGATCAGATCAAGGTAGCCATTTCAAACTACCTTACCTTCAACGCTAACTCTGAGACGTCTCCGGCGACACAATGGACATCCCTTAAAGCCGTCCTACGATGCACCAGCGCACAGGGGCAGCTAGAGCATGGCGTTGGTTATGCGTGGAGCGGAAACAGCTCGCTGTGCTTGACCAAGACAGGGCCTAGTACGCGGCTCTCTGGTTGCACCGTGGGCCGGTCACCCCACGCACCACGCACACTCCCCGTGAGTGAGCCCAGGTTGCCCCCGATCCCGCCGAATGCCGCCGCTGCCCGCAGCTGTGCTCCTGGTCCTTGACTGTTGTATTTTGCATTTTTCCTCTGTAGCGTTTGCATTTTGTATTTTGCCTCTGTTTATTGTGTGTTTTTCCCCACTTGTTGTTGTTGTGCCCAGCCCCTGCCGCGTTTCCCGCCCTCTCCCCGCTGCTGCTCCCCTGCGGCCCCGCCCCCTTCTCTCTCTGTGTCCCTTCCCATTCGCCGCCCCGCTCCCGCCTCCCAGCTGCTCCTCCCTCCCACTTGGCCATTTATGGCGGAGTGCACGCGTACGCGCAGCGTTCACGCGCAGCGGGTGCGCCGAAGGCAAGCCCATCTGCGCCCGTCCGCGCCTGGACCACGCCCAGCGCCAGACCCCCTGGCCCCCGCAGATGCCAGCCCACCCGCAAGACCTACGACGCCGCCACCCTCATCGCACTCCACACAGGCCGGATCCCCGGCTGCTACCGAGCCACCCCAAGACGCACCCACGGACCATTCACCTGCCACTCCTGCAAGTTCTCCTGCACCGCACCGCACCCGCCAAGCCGAGCACCAGCAGCAACCACCTGAAGTGCATCCTGCTCAACACCCGCTCCATCCACAGACACGCCGTGGAACTCTGGAACCTGCTCGACACCACATCCCCAGATGTCGCCTTCCTCACGGAAACATGGATGAACGTCTCCTCAGCGCCCGACATCGCCATTGCCATCCCGGACGGATACAAGATCACCCGGAGGGACCGCGTAAACCAGACTGGAGGAGGCATCGCCATCGTCCACAAGAACACCATCCGCATCTCGACCAACTCCGATGACACCCTCACAGCCGCCGAACATCTGCACTTCCAGATACACACCGACCCCAAGACCACACTCAGAGGCACCCTCATCTACAGACCCCCAGGACCTCGCACACAATTCAGCGAAGACATTGCAGACTTCATCAGCCCACACGCCCTCTCCTCCGCTGACTACATCCTCCTAGGGGACCTCAACTTCCACCTGGAGAACAACAATGACAGCAACACCGCCGCCCTACTGGAGAACCTCGCCAACCTCGGACTCAAGCAACTGGTGAACACCCCCACCCATCACGCCGGCCACACGCTCGACCCCATCTTCTCCTCCAGCAAGCACATCTCCTTCAGCCACTCAACCGGACTACACTGGACAGACCACAACTGCGTCCACTTCAGCTTCAGGAGATCCACGACCCACCACCACCCGCAACAGGTTCCCCGCAGGAGCTGGAACAAGATCACCACCGACCAGCTGACCACATCCCTGAGCCACAACCCTCCCCCGAGCACAATGGACCCCAACCAAGCAGCCAACAACCTCACACAGTGGATCGCCAACTGCGCAGACGACCTCGCACCACTGAAAAACAGCAGGCCCGGCAGTAAGATAGCCTCTTGGTTCAACGACGATCTCAAGTACTCCAAGAAGAACTGCCGTACCCTCGAGAAAGCCTGGCGCAAAGACCCGACTACAGACAAAATGACCGCCCTCAAGCACGCCACCCGCAAACACCACCAGCTGATCCACACCACCAAGAAGACAGCATTCAAGGAACGACTAGACAACAACGCCCACAACAGCAAGGAACTCTTCAGCATCGTCAAAGAGCTCTCCAACCCCAGCGCAGGAAACAACGACATCACTCCCTCGCAAGACCTCTGCGACTCACTCGCCTCGTTCTTCCACCGCAAGATCACCGACATACACAACAGCTTCGGCGCACAGACCACGCACCCAACCACCGTACCGACGCCGCCCACTACCACCCTCCTTGCCTGGACCCCGGTCAGCACCGAAGACACCATCCGCACGATGAACACCATCCACTCCGGATCACCAACCGACCCATGCCCCCACAACGTCTTCAACAAGGCAGACTCCGTCATCGCACCCCAACTTCGGGACATCATCAACTGCTCCTTCAACACCGCCACCTTCCCGGAGAGCTGGAAGCATGCCGAACTCAGCGCCCTCCTGAAGAAACCATCAGCGGACCCGACCGACCTCAAGAACTACCGCCCCATCTCGCTCCTCCCTTTTCCTGCCAAAGTCATCAAGAAGACCGTCAACAGACAGCTTGCTGCCTTCCTCGAGACGAACGGATCCCTCGACCCATCGCAGTCCGGTTTCTGAGCCAACCACAGCACCGAGACCGCCCTCATCGCAGCCACTGACGACATCCGAGCACTGCTCGACAACGGGGAAACAGCGGCCCTCATCCTCCTGGACCTCTCCGCAGCGTTCGATACTGTCTGCCACTGCACCCTAGTGCAGCGCCTCAGCAACATCGGAATCCAAGAGAAGGCACTGGAGTGGATCATCTTGTTTCTCGCCGGAAGAACCCAGAGAGTCCGCCTCCCCCCGTTCAGATCCGAGGCCACCGAAGTCATCTGCGGCGTACCACAAGGATCATCACTCAGCCCCACTGTGAGAAGTTGGCCTGGCATATGTTGTTCCTAGTTATAGGGACACCTTGCACCAGTCCAATTCGACTCTTATTGATGATAGGTTTAAGACAACCTTTAAAGAAAGCTATCCTAGTGGTAGCTGTGGAGAGCAGCCTTCAGGCTAAGTCTTGAAGGAGTGTTAAGCTTATTGTTTTACCATAATAACCTCTTGAATGACCAAATGAAAGAGTAGCCCACACAGGTATATATATAAAATATATGTATTTATTCTAAGTAGAATCCCACAGACACTTTATGTGACTAGTGGCAAAGTTACACTTCAAACAAGCATTTATAAACACAACAAATAGCACAGAAATCAATGGGCCCCAGGGGGGGACCAAACCATATACTAAAATAGTGGTATAAGAACCACGACAATTCTACAGGCAATGCCTAGGGCATTCAGGATCGCTTGCCCCTTCAGAATCCACCCACAGTTATGAGGAAGGGGACCCACGGGAGGCGTGTGCAGTGCGAGAAGCTGCTGTCGGGATCTCAATGTTAGCCTATGGAGAATGTTGCGGTTGAATATTTAAAGTTAAAGGACACTTCTAGCAGTAGTACAAAGTTAAGACATGAGACTTAAGGCTTTGGAGAGCCCACCACCACGGAAGTACCGAAGTACCACTGTTACCTGCCCCAGGGAAGCCGGGTGCATAGGTCGATTCTGGTGTCGGGTCGCGGGCTGATTTTCAATGGAAAAGTAGTCCAAACTGCTGCTAGCTGAAAGCGTCGCTGAAGTCATGAAGATTAAAGATGTAGGAAATGTAGAGAAGGACCTGAAAGCAGAGGGGACAGAGTCTGGGTCACGGCACAGTGACCAGGGAGCTCACAGGAAGGAGCTCGTGGATGTCGGGTGCTTCAGGTGAGAAAGGTACAGCTGGGCTCTGCAGTCACGGGCTCCGGGAGGCTTCAAGGAAGGCCAGCTTCTGGAGGGCGACTGTCCCACGTCGGATGAGGGTCGCTGCGGTGTTAGTGTCCCGATTGGATCCACTAAGCATTGGCAACCGCAACCCACGCAAGATGTACAAAGCAGCTGCTGGTGCAGACCCACGGGGTCTGAGGGTGCTCTCCTTTGCAGGGAGCGTAGAGCAGGCCTGGAGCAACCAGGGGATCTCTTGGAAAAGTAGATTGTCCTCCGTCAGGGCCCACAAGTCGAGAGACAAGGGACCGCGGAAGGCAGCAAAAATGGAGTGCGTAAAAGGGCTCCCACGGGCCACCGGAGTGGACTAGGGAGCTGAGCTTTGGCACAGATGCTGCTTAAAGGTTGGCTCAGAAATGGGCCAAAGCACAACTTCCCCACTGGTCGGGGTCGTGTGCTATGCAAGAGGTGGCCGGGGTCTCGGGGTATGCAGGGATCTCGGCACCCACGTGGTCCACGGTGCTCAGACTTGCTGGGCACGCTCACAGGACTCTGGGATGCACTGGAGACCCACCTCAAGGTTGATGGAAGGCGTCAAAGTTCGTGAGAGCAGCGAAGTTCCAACCGGGTATCTTGCAGTCTTTTAGGTGCCTGCCAAGCAGGGGGATAACTCCTTTATCCCAAGGGAGATTTCTTCAGTCAGCTGGGCAGCAGCTCGTCGAAGGTCAGTTCTGTAAAGTTCTGGACGAATCTAAGGCTCTAGGGCAAAGTTATTCCCATATATCCCCAAGATTAGGGGATGGTTCCAAATAGAGCCTACCAATCAGAGTAGAGGCGGGAAAGGGTGGCTACACCCACTCCCCTTTGTGTGTTTCCCGCCTGGGCGAGGGGCAGGATGCCCCTGAACCGGTTCCAGGCGGTGTATGCAGAATTGGGGCTCTGCAGCTGCCTACGTGCAACTCTGAATGGACATTTGGTGCACCCACCCTGTTCCAATCCACATATCCTGTCTGGGGAGGTGCTGGCACCTCCCTGCCACAGGAGCCCTGTTGTCCAGATGGCGAGGCTGGGGTTTTCCCCAGCAACAGCCAGCCAGAGTCGTGTAGGTGGCGGAAAGTAGCCATTTTGTGGTACATGTGCACTTTTAAATTGGTGTCTAAATTCTACCGCTTTTCCCATATCACCCTCCTAGCAAGGGGGAATCGTACCCTCGTGCCCATGGCTGGACTGGGGGTATGATTCCTTCATGTTTGACACCAAACACGATATGGTTCTGTGTAGCCATTCCCAAGTTACAGCGATGACGCAATAACTTATAATGCGGTTAAGAGTATATGGTATGGCTACACTACAAACAACCCAGTAACGATTTTACGAAGGTTGCAGAGAGGTCCTACTCACGTAGGGGTCCCCCCTCACACATACCTCAGCACCCAGCCCTGTAGGATTACCAGGGCCTGCCATAGGGGTGACCTATGAGAGTATATGTGTTGTAAGGGTATGGGATATAGGGTACCTACATCCCTGTAAGGGGTGCTAGCACCACCTTACCCAGACTACAGTAGTGGTCTGGTGGTGTCAGTTTGGGTGGCTGTCCCAGGGTGGCACAATAAGTACTGCAGCCCTGGTAGGCCTACTGGGGGACCCATGCCCTGGGTACCTAGGGTACCATCTACAAGGGACTGGTAGGGTATGCCCAGCATCCAATTGGTTGGTACCTAGGGTACTCACATTGTTTAACAGAGGAAGCAGATAGGCTGGGGTCCTGGATAGCAGGGCCACAGCCTGGCTAAAGTCATAAAAACAGTCAAAACA
This sequence comes from Triturus cristatus, assembly GCF_964204655.1. Classification (NCBI taxonomy): domain Eukaryota; kingdom Metazoa; phylum Chordata; class Amphibia; order Caudata; family Salamandridae; genus Triturus; species Triturus cristatus. Next base: position 28,485,832 of record NC_140584.1, on the reverse strand, counting down.
TCAGCAAAAAGTTGGGGCAACTATGCAGTCGATGCAACTCTCCTACATAACCCCCCCCCCCCCCCAAACGCAGGGACATTAAACTAACCTTGACCAGTTGAGTCTTCATGTTCTAAGTGGAAATATCTGGAGAGGCCATCTGCATTGGCATGGTTGCTCCCAGGTCTATGTTCCACTGTATAGTCCATCCCCTGTAGGGAAATGGACCACCTGAGTAGTTTGGGGTTTTCACCCTTCATCTGTTTTAGCCATAGGAGGGGCTTATGGTCTGTCTGAACAATGAAGTGAGTGCCAAACAAGTATGGCCTCAGCTTCTTCAGGGCCCAGACCACAGCAAAGGCCTCCCTCTCTATGGCTGACCAACGTTTCTCTCTGGGGGTCAACCTTCTGCTAATAAAAGCTACTGGTTGATTCTGGCCCTCCTCATTCAGTTGTGATAACACAGCACCTACCCCCACCTCTGAAGCATCAGTTTGAACTATGAATTCTTTGGAGTAGTTGGGGCTTTGGAGCACTGGAGCAGAGCACATTGCCTGTTTAAGGTCATCAAAAGCTTTCTGACAGCTGACAGTCCACTGAACCTTTTTGGGCATCCTCATGGAGGTGAGATCATTCAAGGGGGTCACTATGGATCCATATCCCTTTACAAATCTCCTATAGTAACCAGTCAGGCCCAAGAAAGCTCAAACCTGAGTCTGGGTGGTTGGAGCAACCCAGTCCATGATGGTCTGGATTTTGCTCTGTAAGGGTTGAACCTGGCCTCCACCTACAAGGTGTCCCAGGTATACAACCTGAATCTGCCCTATCTGGCACTTAGTAGCCTTGATAGTGAGCCCAGCCTTCTGCAGGGCTTCTAAATCTTTCCTCAGGTGGATCAGGTGATCTTCCCAGGTGGAGCTAAAGACAGCAATATCATCTAGATATGCTGCACTAAAGTCTTCCAGGCCTGAGAGGACTTGGTTCACCAACCTTTGAAAAGTGGCAGGTGCATTTTTCAAACCAAAGGGCATCACAATAAATTGATAATGCCCACTAGGGGTAGAAAATGCTGTTTTGGCTTTTGCAGACTCAGCTAACCTTATCTGCCAGTAGCCAGCTGTCAGATCAAATGTGCTCAAATACTTGGCTGAGGCCAACCTATCTATGAGCTCATCTGCTCTGGGAATTGGATGAGCATCAGTCTTAGTGACTGCATTGAGTCCCCTGTAGTCTACACAGAACCTCATCTCTCTCTTACCACCCTGGGTGTGAGGTTTTGGTACTAGGACTACTGGGCTAGCCCAAGGGCTATCTGAGGGCTCAATCACTCCCAACTCCAACATCTTTTGGACTTCAGTCCTTATGCAGTCCCTGACATGATCAGGTTGCCTGTAGATTTTATTCTTGACAGGCAGACTGTCCCCAGTGTCCACTTCGTGAGTGCACCAGGTGGTCTGACTAGGAGTCAGAGAAAACATATGTCTGTAAGCTTGTAGAACCTATCTACAGTCTGCTTGATGCTGATCAGTGAGGCTGCCTGCCAAGGCTACTCCATCAACTGACCCATCATCAGGGTTCTGAGAGAGCAGGTCTGGGAGAGGGTCACTCTCTTCCTCCTGTCCCTCATCTGTTGCCATGAGCAAGCCCATGTCAGCCCTGTCCACATATGCTTTCAGCCTATTCACATGAAGTACCCTGTGGGGACTTCTGGGAGTGCCAAGGTCTACCAGGTAGGTAACCTCTCCCTTTTTCTCCAAAATGGTATGGGGTCCACTCCACTTATCTTGGAGAGCTGCTGGGGCCACTGGCTCCAACACCCATACCTTCTGTCCTGGCTGGTACACCACCAGGACAGCCTTTTGGTCATGCCAGGCTTTCTGTAATTCCTGACTTGCCTCCAGGTTTTTAGTTGCCTTCTTCATATACTCAGCCATCCGGGAGCGGAGACCTAGTACATAGTCCACTATGTCCTGTTTAGGGGGTTTGAGAGGTTGCTCCCATCCCTCCTTCACTAGACAAAGTGGCCCTCTAACAGGATGGCCAAACAAAAGTTCAAAAGGGCTGTAGCCAACCCCCTTCTGTGGCACCTCTCTGTATGCAAAGAGAAGGCAGGGCAGAAGAACATCCCATTTTCGCCTAAGCTTTTCTGGTAGTCCTTTAATCATACCCTTTAAGGTCTTGTTGAACCTTTCAACCAGACCATTGCATTGAGGATGGTAAGGGGTGGTGAACTTATAGTTAACACCACACTCCTTCCACATTGCCTTCAGGTAACTACTCATAAAGTTTGTACCTCTGTCAGACAATACCTCCTTAGGAAACCCCACCCTGAAGAAGACTCCAAGGAGGGCCCTTGCCACCACAGGAGCTGTGATGGTCCTAAGGGGAATAGCTTCTGGGTATCTAGTGGCATGATCCACTACCACTAGAATGAACCTGTGCCCAGATGCTGTTGGAGGGTCCAGGGGACCAACAATGTCAATCCCCACCCGCTCAAAGGGCACCCCCACCACAGGTAATGGTATCAGGGGGGCCTTTGTGGATTTACCTGCCTTGCCACTTGCCTGGCAGGTAATGCAAGAGCTGCAAAAGCTCTTACAGTCTTCACTCATTTTGGGCCAATGAAAGTGAGGGACAATTCTGTCCCAGGTCTTGTTTTGGCCCAGGTGTCCTGCTAAGGGAATATCATGGGCCAGTGAGAGCAGGAAGCCCCTAAACTTCTGAGGTATGACCAACCTCCTGGCTGCACCAGGCTTGGGGTCTCGACCCTCAGAGTAAAGGAGCCCTTCATCCCAATAAATCTTATGGGTCCCACTGGCATCCCCTGCAGCCTCAGCAGCAGCTTGCTGTCTGAGGGGTTCAAGAGTGGGGAGCTCTGCTGCTCCAGGCTCAAGTCTGCCCTAGAAGGTCCCCCTGCCCCCAAGAACTCAACCTGATCAGGTTCCAGTTCCTCTGGGGCAGTTCCTTCTTCAGGAGCTAGATCCTCTTCTGCTAAGAGAGTCTCTACAGACTGATCCTGGGGGGAAGGCTCTGCCTTACCCCTGCTACTCCTCCTCTTGGAAGGCCCTTGGTCCACTTTTCCAGGATCCAAGGCCTGTTCAGTTCCTGTCAGCTTTGCTTTTGACCTTGTCAGGGCAAATACTTCTGCTGGTATACCCAACATTGCTGCATGGGTACTTAGCTCCACCTCAGCCCATGCTGAGGTCTCCAAATCATTCCCTAGTAAACATTCAACAGGTAGGTCTGCACTCACCACAACTTTCTTGAGGCCAGTTACCCCTCCCCAGGAGAAGTTCACAACAGCTAGAGCATGGTCTGTACTAACGTTGCTAGCATTGGTCACTTGGTATATCTCTCCAAGTATGATCTGGCTATGGTCTACAAGGTCCTTGGTCACCATAGTGACACTAGCCCCTGTATCCCTGTAAGCTAGTGACTCCCTTCCATTTATGGTTGGCTGTTGTCTGTATTTGCCCAGACCACTGGGGCTCACAAACAGGGACAAGTCCCCATCACAAACTAGAACAGCCTGAGTAGGAGTTCTGACTAGGCCAGAGTCCTCTCCAGATCCCAGGGTCAACCCTACTATGCCCTTGTTCTGTGCACCAACACCTATAACTGTACTAGGGGGAACAGGAGCCTTAGGGGCAGGTGTGGTGCTTTTGGAGTCGTTGGCCTTATTACAATCTGAAGTCCAATGGGTAGTCTGTTTACAGTGCTTACACCATGGCTTCCTTGGTTGTTTGGATTTGTTGTTCTTGGTATTCTCAGATGCTGCTTTTTGGGGGCCTGTTGAAGACTGCTGGTCTTTTCCCTTTTCCCCACCCTTGTCAGAGTTCTTGGCATCTTCCTTTTTAGTTGCACCTCCCAAGGGCTGGACCTTTTGCTTAATCCTGGTTCTGACCCATTTGTCTGCCTTCTTTCCCAATTCTTGGGGAGAGGTCAGATCAGAGTCAACCAGGTACTGATGTAAGAGCTGATTCTTACAATTATTAAGGATCTGCTCCCTCATTATGAGATTTTATAATCCTGTATAATCATTTACTTTACTGCCAGTTAACCAACCTTCCAGTGCCTTGGTTGCACAATCCACAAAGTCTACCCAATCTTGATTCTGTGCTTTCTGGGTGTCTCTGAACTTAAGTCTGTAATGATCAGTGGTTAAGCCAAACCCATCTATTAAAGCAGCTTTAAAGATATAATAATCATCAGCATCCTCTTCTCTTACAGAGAGGAGCTTGTCTCTACCTTTATCTGAAAAGGAGAGCCACAGGATTGCTGCCCACTGCTCTACTGGGACCCTCTGTACTCTACAGGCCCTCTCAAGAACAGATGTCCATTTGTGGATGTCATCCCCATTCTGATGAGGGGCACAATCTTGTGGAGGTTCCTATTGTCAGGGACTTTCTCTCTAACTCTAGGGGTTTCCTTACTGCCACCAGGGGTCTCTAGACCCCACTTCATTGAAGCTTTCTGAAGCTCCAGGGCTTCCCTGTCCAAAGCTAACTGTTCTCTTTTAAGCTGAAGCTTAGCCTGCTCAAATTTGATCAGTCTGCATTTCCTCTCATGAGAGGATTCTCTTCTCTGAGAAGAGGCAGAGGACCCTTTGGATCTCTCAGAATGGTTGGATCCCACTGAGGGGGATCTGTTCCTTCTGGGACCCACCACTCTCCTTTTAAGGATGGAGGGAGTGCCTCTGGGGCCATCACCTCCAGTTTGTGAGTGGTTTGTTTCTTCCAGGTCAGGACTTTCATCCTCTTCCTGGTCCTCATCAGAGTCCACTCTGGGAGCGTCCTCTTCTGATGGATGCCCACCCACTCTGTCTACCCTACTGGACCCTATGGACTCCATAAAGTCAGCTATGAGCAGGATTTCCCTGAGACGTTGGGTGTTGGCACCTTTGTTTGTCTTCAGTTTTCTAAGGGTGCACATCTCCCTAAGCTCAGCAAAGGAGAGATGATCATACTTATCAACTGGGACCCTTTGGGGTCCTTCCACAGCCTTAGTGGCACCTGCACCTGAAGACATGTCTAGTGTAGTGATAGTGGTGTATCTACCTACACTAAGGGCCTCATGTAGGTAGCCAAATACCGGTCGGTAACGGCCGATTTTCGGTAATTATACCGTTACCGACCGGTATTTTGGCTATTGGTATGTAGGGGGACGAATTTTGGTTTCGGAATTTACCGAATCGGTAAAATTACCGATTCGGTAATAATACCGAATCGGTAATGTTACCGAATCGGTAACTTTTCCGAATCGGTAATTTTACCGATTCGGTAAATTCCGAAACCAAAATCGAGATGTAGGGGGAGTGTGTGTGTGTGTTTAAGAGTCGGTATTTACCACCAACTTATAGTTGGTGGTAAATAATTAATGTATGTGTTAATGCATTTTTACGCGCGTAGCAGTGTGCAATGTGGCATACATACATGCCCTTAGGGCATGTATGTGTGCCACATGTGCACACATGGCCGAATCAGGGGTGCAACAGGGTGTCAATGTGACACCCTGCCACCCTTGTATGTGTTCCCCCCATTACCGAATCGGTATTTACCGATTCGGTAATGAGGCATACCTTCCCATCAATGGGAAGGTATGCCTCATTACCGAATCGGTAAATACCGATTCGGTAATTACCGAATAGTAACGAATCGGTAAAAAATACCGACTCATTACCTACATACGAGTTACCACTTCTAAAATACCGATTCGGTATCGTTCGGTATTTTAGAAGTGGTAACTGGTATGCTACCTACATGAGGCCCTAAGTGTGGCCTACTGAACCCTCTCTTGAGTTGTAGTCAAGGTGTGCTAAACCCTCTACACACAACTCTAAGTTCAGTAGAACTTATTGTATTCTAGCTTGAATTTATATGTACCTTTGGTACCTAGTGGCTTTCACTTTAGAAATTCAATTTGTTATCTGGTAAAACAATGGCAAGCTTGAATCCAACCGCTGCACACCAATGTGAGAAGTTGGCCTGGCATATGTTGTTCCTAGTTATAGGGACACCTTGCACCAGTCCAATTCGACTCTTATTGATGATAGGTTTAAGACAACCTTTAAAGAAAGCTATCCTAGTGGTAGCTGTGGAGAGCAGCCTTCAGGCTAAGTCTTGAAGGAGTGTTAAGCTTATTGTTTTACCATAATAACCTCTTGAATGACCAAATGAAAGAGTAGCCCACACAGGTATATATATAAAATATATGTATTTATTCTAAGTAGAATCCCACAGACACTTTATGTGACTAGTGGCAAAGTTACACTTCAAACAAGCATTTATAAACACAATAAATAGCACAGAAATCAATGGGCCCCAGGGGGGGACCAAACCATATACTAAAATAGTGGTATAAGAACCACGACAATTCTACAGGCAATGCCTAGGGCATTCAGGATCGCTTGCCCCTTCAGAATCCACCCACAGTTATGAGGAAGGGGACCCACGGGAGGCGTGTGCAGTGCGAGACGCTGCTGTCGGGATCTCAATGTTAGCCTATGGAGAATGTCGCGGTTGAATATTTAAAGTTAAAGGACACTTCTAGCAGTAGTACAAAGTTAAGACTTGAGACTTAAGGCTTTGGAGAGCCGACCACCACGGAAGTACCGAAGTACCACTGTTACCTGCCCCAGGGAAGCCGGGTGCATAGGTCGATTCTGGTGTCGGGTCGCGGGCTGATTTTCAATGGAAAAGTAGTCCAAACTGCTGCTAGCTGAAAGCGTCGCTGAAGTCGTGAAGATTAAAGATGTAGGAAATGTAGAGAAGGACCTGAAAGCAGAGGGGACAGAGTCTGGGTCACGGCACAGTGACCAGGGAGCTCACAGGAAGGAGCTCGTGGATGTCGGGTGCTTCAGGTGAGAAAGGTACAGCTGGGCTCTGCAGTCACGGGCTCCGGGAGGCTTCAAGGAAGGCCAGCTTCTGGAGGGCGACTGTCCCACATCGGATGAGGGTCGCTGCGGTGTTAGTGTCCCGATTGGATCCACTAAGCATTGGCAACCGCAACCCACGCAAGATGTACAAAGCAGCTGCTGGTGCAGACCCATGGGGTCTGAGGGTGCTCTCCTTTGCAGGGAGCGTAGAGCAGGCCTGGAGCAACCAGGGGAACTCTTGGAAAAGTAGATTGTCCTCCGTCAGGGCCCACAAGTCGAGAGACAAGGGACAGCGGAAGGCAGCAAAAAATGGAGTGCGTAAAAGGGCTCCCACGGGCCACCGGAGCGGACTAGGGAGCTGAGCTTTGGCACGGATGCTGCTTAAAGGTTGGCTCAGAAATGGGCCAAAGCACAACTTCCCCACTGGTCGGGGTCATGTGCTATGCAAGAGGTGGCCGGGGTCTCGGGGTATGCAGGGATCTCGGCACCCACGTGGTCCACGGTGCTCAGACTTGCTGGGCACGCTCACAGGACTCTGGGATGCACTGGAGACCCACCTCAAGGTTGATGGAAGGCGTCGAATTTCGTGAGAGCAGCGAAGTTCCAACCGGGTATCTTGCAGTCTTTTAGGTGCCTGCCAAGCAGGGGGATGACTCCTTTATCCCAAGGGAGATTTCTTCAGTCAGCTGGGCAGCAGCTCGTCGAAGGTCAGTTCTGTAAAGTTCTGGATGAATCTAAGGCTCTAGGGCAAAGTTATTCCCATATATTCCCAAGATTAGGGGATGGTTCCAAATAGAGCCTACCAATCAGAGTAGAGGCGGGAAAGGGTGGCTACACCCACTCCCCTTTGTGTGTTTCCCGCCTGGGCGAGGGGCAGGATGCCCCTGAACCGGTTCCAGGCGGTGTATGCAGAATTGGGGCTCTGCAGCTGCCTACGTGCAACTCTGAATGGACATTTGGTGCACCCACCCTGTTCCAATCCCCATATCCTGTCTGGGGAGGTGCTGGCACCGCCCTGCCACAGGAGCCCTATTGTCCAGATGGCGAGGCTGGGATTTTCCCCAGCAACAGCCAGCCAGAGTCGTGTAGGTGGCGGACAGTAGCCATTTTGTGGTACATGTGCACTTTTAAATTGGTGTCTAAATTCTACCGCTTTTCCCATATCACCCTCCTAGCAAGGGGGAATCGTACCCTCATGCCCATGGCTGGACTGGGGGTATGATTCCTTCATGTTTGACACCAAACACGATATGGTTCTGTGTAGCCATTCCCAAGTTACAGCGATGACGCAATAACTTATCATGCGGTTAAGAGTATATGGTATGGCTACACTACAAACAACCCAGTAACGATTTTACGAAGGTTGCAGAGAGGTCCTACTCACGTAGGGGTCCCCCCTCACACATACCTCAGCACCCAGCCCTGTAGGATTACCAGGGCCTGCCATAGGGGTGACCTATGAGAGTATATGTGTTGTAAGGGTATGGGATATAGGGTACCTACATCCCTGTAAGGGGTGCTAGCACCACCTTACCCAGACTACAGTAGTGGTCTGGTGGTGTCAGTTTGGGTGGCTGTCCCAGGGTGGCACAATAAGTGCTGCAGCCCTGGTAGGCCTACTGGGGGACCCATGCCCTGGGTACCTAGGGTACCATCTACAAGGGACTGGTAGGGTATGCCCAGCATCCAATTGGTTGGTACCTAGGGTACTCACATTGTTTAACAGAGGAAGCAGATAGGCTGGGGTCCTGGATAGCAGGGCCACAGCCTGGCTAAAGTCATAAAAACAGTCAAAACATCAGCAAAAAGTTGGGGGCAACTATGCAGTCGATGCCACTCTCCTACACCCACTCTCTTCAACATCTACATGAGCCCCCTCGCGGCCATCGCACGCCAACACAACCTCAACATCATCTCCTATGCCGACGATACCCAGCTGATCCTCTCCCTCACCAACGACCCCGCCACCGCCAGAACCAACCTACACGAAGGGATGAAAGAAGTAGCCGAGTGGATGATGAACAGCCGCCTGAAACTGATTTCAGACAAGACTGAAGTCCTCATCCTTGGACCATCACCCTCAGCCTGGGACGACTCCTGGTGGCCCCCTGCCCTGGGCAGCGCACCCAAACCAACGGACCACGCACGCAACCTGGGCTTCATCCTGGACTCCTCCCTCTCGATGACCAGACAAGTCAACGCCGTCTCATCGTCATGTTTCAACATCCTACGCATGCTCGGAAAGATCTTCCGATGGATTCCCACCGAAACCAGGAAGACGGTCACCCAGGCACTCGTCACCAGCCGACTGGACTACGGAAACACCCTCTACACCGGAACCACATCCAAACTACAGAAAAGACTCCAGTGCATCCAGAACGCCTCCGCACGACTCATCCTGGACATCCCCCGACACAGCCACATCTCCTGACACCTGAGAGACCTGCACTGGCTCCCCGTCAGCAAGAGAATCACGTTCCGACTCCTCACCCACGCACACAAGGCCCTCCACGACCTGGGCCCCAGGTACCTCAACGACTGCCTGACCTTCTACACTCCCACCCACCAGCTAAGTTCGACCAGCCATGCCCTCGCCGCCGTTCCACGCTTCTGAAGAGCCCCCACGGGAGAAAGATCCTTCTCCTACCTGGCAGCCAAGACTTGGAACTCCCTCCCCATCCTCCTCCGTCTGACCCAAGACCACCTCTCCTTTAGGAAGCAACTCAAGACCTGGCTGTTCGAGCAGTAGCGGACCCCCTTCCCCCAAGCGCCTTGAGACCCTCCGGGTGAGTAGCGCGCTATACAAATTTCTTGATTGATTGATTGAGTCCTTTTATGTTGGTGGCGATAGATGCGGCCGCCTACTAGCCCATAAATTGCGGGCGACTCGGCAGTGCCAAGGGGTGCAATCTATTCTACGCGGCTCTTTACTCGAGCGACCCCCTGGACCCGTTCCGCTGCTCCGATTATCTAGAGGCTGCTCAGGTACCGGCTCTCAATCCAACGCAAGCCGACTATCTCGACAGGGATATCGGGACTGAGGAGGTCATCGCAGCAATTTCGTGTTTAAAGCTTGGCAAATCGCCTGGGCCGGATGGTTATTCGGCAGCCTTTTACAAAACCTTTTGTGCTCAGCTGGCCCCCTTACTGAGAGACCTGTTCAACACCTTCTCCCAAGCTGGAGCCATCCCTGAAGAAATGTTGGAGGCGTTGGTAGTGGTCATCCCCAAACCTGGGAAGGACGCAACACTTTGTAGCGCATACAGACCGATTTCCCTACTCAACGTCGATCTTAAACTTTACACGAGCATCCTTGCAACCCGTCAAGGGCCTTGCATGTCCCAACTGGTGGAACCGGACCAGGCGGGATTCATACCACAGAGGCAGACGAGTGAAAATACCAAGAGAATCCTCCACCTCATTGAAAAAGCATCGCGTACCGCTGTGGAATATATGTTACTGGCCATAGACGCAGAGAAGGCCTTTGACAGGGTAGATTGGCCATATCTAGAGCAGGTCCTGCTGAGGTTCGGCTTTGGTGAGAAGCTACATACACGGATTTTGAATTGCTATCATTTGCCCACGGCTACAGTTCGGGTGAATGGACAGACATCTTCTCGGTTCCCCATTAGTAGAGGCACTAGGCAGGGGTGCCCTCTCTCCCCCCTCCTCTTTGCGCTATACATGGAACCGCTAGCACTGTGGATCAGGCGTCACTCCCTTATAACTGGCATCAAATTTGGCGGAGATGTCCACGCAGTGAGCCTATATGCGGACGACATTCTATTATCCCTCACTAATCCGATCCAGTCGCTAAGATTGCTTTTCATCGAATTCCATCGTTTTGGGCAGGCCTCGGGTTTTAAAATTAATATGGACAAGTCGACCGCACTTAATATCTCCCTTACTCTGCACACGTTGGCTCGTCTCCAAGACCATCCTACCCCAGATCCTGTATCTTTTCCAGACGCTCCCTCTTCGTCCCCATGCTGGCTGGATTCAGCAAACTCAATCGGACTTGGCACAGTTCATTTGGCAGGGCCGAAAGCCCAGATTCAAGCATGCGGTAGCAATCTTGCCGCCCGAGCGAGGTGGGGTGGGGATTCCTGAACTGCAGCTCTATTTTTACACATCACAGCTCCGCTATCTTGTAGAGTGGAGCCGTTTGGAGTCTGAAAAGCACTGGTTGTTCCAAGACCAAGCGGTAGCGGCAATGACCCTGCAGGGTGTCCCCTTTCTTCGTAAGGCTCACTGGCCACTGAACCTCTAGCATGGAGGCTTGGGACCGCACCGCCACCACACATGCTCTGACATCCTTTTCCTCCCCCTTAACGCCACTTTTTAACAATCCAGAATTCCAACCCGGCATGGCAGCTAAGGCCTTTGCACACTGGCGGCCCTCTCCTTGCAGATGCCTAGGGTATCTATTTGATACGGATGGCATTCTTTCCTTCCCATAGCTCCGTACAGAATATGGCCTCCCAGAGACTGAGAGACTCCCATACCTACAGCTCAGACATTGGGTCCTGCAACCCCAAGTGAAGCCCGGTGCCCAGCGTCTCCTCACCACTTTTGAGAAATGGCTTATTACCAGATCTTCGGATAAGAAGCTTATTTCCGATCTTTACACGCATCTCTTGGCCACGACCGCACATACGTACAATGCTGGTCGGGCACGCTGGGAACGGGAGATTGGCAGGTCCCTCACCCATAAGGAATGGGACAACATCTAATACAGGGCCCGATACTCAGCGCACCACACAGGCCTTACTGAGACCAGGACTAAGGTGGTTACCTATTGGTACTATACGCCGGAGTGCCTCCATCATTTTGATCCTCGCCAGAGTGCTTTCTGTTGGAGGGGCTGTGGGGAGGTGGACACCCTAGAACATCTTTTGAGGAGCTGTGAGCACATCCAGCCTTATTGGTCCCAAATTCTGGATGAAATAGATGTTCACCTGGATACACAGCTGCCACGCTTCCCTGCCTACATCCTTTTGGGCCTGCCTAACCCATTGATGTACACTCTAAAATCCCGAAGGGGTCGCTTGATCGCCATTGCCCTGGGAGCGGCCACACAGAACATACTGGCGCACTGGCGCTCCTCCTTACCCCACCCCGTTCTGGATGGCTGCAGAGACTCTGGTTGGTGTTGGGAATGGAGAAGCTCACTCTCACTCTGGCAGGCAGGGGGTCTGAGTTCCTGGAGCTCTGGCGTCCCTTCCTCACCCTCCTCATAACTGAATTCAGGGAACTAACTTGCCCCCGCTATCTCAGATTACTACATATGGCAGACACGCAAATCCCACAGAATGCCCTCCCGCGTAGACCTACTAGATTGAGATGATCCTCTGCAGGTCCTTTAATCCTTTCTTTCCCTATCATGTGGGTTTTTAGTTGATGGACGAGAGGGGGGAGGTGCAGGGCGGAGGGTGGACATGTTTAGGGAACTTTTGGGTATATTGCCTTTGGTGGGTTCTTTCTTTTCTTATGTTCTTTCTCTTAATATGTTCCTTTTTGTAGCCTCGCTCCATGCCTTTTACCTGGGTAATGCTATTAGTCGCAACACTAGTGTTAGTCATATATTGTATTTAGGAGCCGGGTCTGGTTTCCTTTTTCTCTATTTGTCTGGAAAATTAATAAAAGATTTAAGCCATAAAGGCACTTAAGGAACGGGAAGTGAAGCTGTTTATGGCCAAGGCAAAGAAGGAAAGTAGAGGTCGCAAGCGAGATAAGTCGAAGCCAGAGTCGTCGACTTCGCACTCGTTGAAGTCAAGAAAACATAAGAAAAAGAGGAAGCATGAGTCTCGGCACCGATCGACGAAGGGTAGGGCTTCGAAGTCATCTTCAGCTCAACGTCGCAGTAAGGACTTTGTTTCACCTTCCCTTCACCTCCTTGTGTCACTCTGGAGAAGTCTCCTTCGCCTAAGGTTACTCCGACTCCACGAATGGCGCCGCCGACGCCGTGTCCACGGATTCATTCACGGAGAGAGACTCAGAGGCTTATAGAAGAGGAGCAGTATCGTGCAGAGGAAGTTGGAGGAAGGCGAATTAGATGAATCAATGCATGAGTTCAAAGGAATTCAGGAGGCAATCTGATTGGACACCACGCCTAAGTGGAAACTTTCTTCTTCGAGTTCTTCTCCGCCTCAAGCGCTGGCTCCTTACCATTTGGTAATAAAGAAGGCTGTGGAGCTTTTAGATTTGCAGTGGCCTTCTGCTGAATAGAAGCCTAACTTATTGACAGAGGTTCTACATTCGCCTTCCTCAATTGTTGAGCCTCTGTTGCCTTTTAATGAGGCCATCCTGGATCCTATCATGGACGTTTGGCGCAAGCCACTTTCTTCGCCTGCTGTTTCAAGGGCTGTGGCTAAAAAATATAGAGTAGCTCCAGGGAATCCGAGCTTCCTTTCTTCACATCCATCTCCATAGAGTTTGGTAGTGCAAGCATCCTGCTCCAAACAATCTTTGGGAGCATATCCACAAGCTCCAGCTGACAGAGACTGAAAGAAAATGGAACAGTCAGCTAAAAAGGTTTTCTCTTCGGCTAGTATGGCACTGAAGTCCGCTAATGCCACTTGTTTGTTGGGCCGCTACATTCACACTTTAATGGACTTTGTTGCTTTATGGAAGTTCTTTCAGATGCTCAGGCTGCAGCTAGGCAGGTAATCCAGTCAAGCTTGGATACAGCTGATTCTGTTGCCAGAGTTATGGGTTCTTCCATAGCCACAAGAAGACAGGCTTGGTTCCGCTTTTCTGGATTTTCACCTGATGTTCAGGCCTCTCTTGTTGACTTGCCCTTTGATGGGACAAAGCTTTTTGGAGGAAAAGCGGATTCTGCCTTACAGAGGTTTAAGGATAGCAGGGCGACTGCGAAATCCTTGGGATTGCAGACCCAGTCGAAGGGTTTTGTCTTCAGAAAGTATAGGGGTTTTGGAAGGTCTTCCTTTCGCACCTTCCGTCAACCTCAGCAGCAGCAACAGCAAAATCCATTCTATAAGTCCTATAGAGGAAGACTAAAGGGACGACGTGGTTCTGGCCACAATCTCTCCTCCTCCTCAGCCTCCTCTGCTCCCAATGATGCTACAGGGAAGCATCCTGGATCATGTGGGGCCTGTTGGGGGTCTGGTGTCTCACTTTCTGCAAGGTTGGATATTGGTCACGACAGACCTTAAACGTTGTGGAGAATGGCTAAGCCCTTCCCTTTTGGGATTTTCCTCCCCCTTACCCTCCTTGCCAAGGTTTTTGCTCAGAGGACCATCTGCTTCTTCTGCAGAAGGAGGTTCTTGCATTGCTACAAAAAGGTGCGATAGAGGTGGTTCCAGAGCAGGAAAGGGGTCAGGGATGCTACTCCCGGTATTTCCTGATTCCCGAAAAGGACGGCAGATTGCGTCCGATCCTGGACCTCAAGAGTCTTGAACTTTTACCTGAAGCAGGAGAAATTCAAGATGCTAACCCTTGCTCAGGTTCTTCAGGTGTTGCGGCAAGAAGACTGGATGGTGTCGATCGACTTGCAGGATGCTTATTTCCACATCCCAATCCTGAAGTCGCACAGGAAGTATCTCCGTTTTCCAGTTGGGTCGCAACACTACCAGTTTGCGGTCCTCCCGTTTGGTCTTACTACTGCACCTCGAGTCTTCACCAAGGTGATGGCGGTGGTGGCTGCCTATCTCAGGAGGTCGGAGATTCAGTTTTTTCCTTACCTGGACGAATGGCTACTGAAAGCAGTCGCCAGAGATGGTGCAACATCATCTGCAGGTAACATCTCATCTGTTATTCAACTTGGGTTTTTCAATCAATGTGCCCAAATCTCACCTGGTGCCCTCTCAGCGCAACCTGTTCATAGGGGCGGTTCTTGACACTACTGTGTGTCGAGTATTTCCTCCTCCACAAAGAATTCTCAACATTCAGGAGATGATCTCTTTATTCCACAATGGATCGGTTGTTCCAGTTCTGAAGGTCCTTCATCTACTCGGTCTGTTTGCCTCCTGCATTCTGTTGGTCAACCATGCATGCTGGCACATGAGGGCACTCCAGTGGTGTCACCGCAGGCAGTGGTATCAGCACAACGGGGATCTCAGGGAGTCAGTCAGGATGCAGCCGATCTGTCTTGGTGGAGCGTGGAGGGCAATCTGTCTCAAGGAAAGCCCTTTCATCTTCCTCCAACGGTGGCCACAGTGATAACGGATGCCTCCACCCTAGGGTGGGTGCTCATCTGGGGGATCTGGAGATCAAGGGTCTTTGGTCTCCAGAGGAAAGATTGTCTCATATCAATCTTCTAGAATTGTGGGCGATACATTTGGCGCTCACGGCTTTTCTCCCTTCCCTTTGCGGTCAGTCGGTTCAGGTCCTGACGGACAACACTACCGTGATGTGGTATGTCAACAAGCAGGGACGAGTAGGGTCGTACCATCTCTGCAGAGAGGCTTTGCGACTCTTGTCCTGGGTTCAGGACCATCGGATTTGCTTGTTGGTGAATCATCTGGCCGGGGTGCTGAACGTGTGTGCGGACAGTCTCAGTCGACAGTTTTCCGACGACCACGAGTGGAGGCTTCATTCAGAGGTAGTTCAGCACATCTTCCGGACGTGGGGGACTCCTCGGGTGGACCTGTTTGCCACTCAAGAGAACGCGCATTGCCCGTCATTCTGCAGTCTCCAGTTTCCGATGCAGTGGGCGTTGGGGGACGTGTTTCAGTTGAGTTGGGGCTCACAACTCCTTTACACGTTTCCTCCCATACCCTTGATTCCTCGGGTTCTGAGGAAGATTCGCCAAGACCGGGCCCAAGTTATATTGATCGCCCCAAATTGGCCAAGAAGGGTGTGGTACACAGATCTATTTCACCTTTCGTCGCACCCTCCGCTCCGTCTCCCTCTCAGGGCAGACCTCCTCTCACAGTCGAAGGGGCAGGTTTGACACCCCCACCCCCAGAGCCTGCACCTTCATGCCTGGAGATTGAACGGGGCAACCTGAGTTCTTTCTCTCTCCCACCGAACATAGTGGATGTTATATTATCATCCAGGTGACACTCCACTAAGTCAATTTATTCCTATAGATGGTCTAGGTTTGTGAAATGGTGTGGAGAGAGACCAATTGACCCTTTAAAGGTCCACTTGTCAAATGTGCTTCAGTTTGCTCTTTCCTTGACTCAGCAGGGTTTTGCTGTGGCGACAATTAAGGGCTATTTATCAGCTTTTCTGTGTCTTCCGGGTCAGCCGTCGTTATTTAAATCTTCTATTGTTTTAAGATTTATCAAAGGTCTTACTAATAGGTTTCCACCTACTCCCTTTGTAATGCCACAGTGGGACCTTAATCTTGTTTTAACTCTTTGATGGGGTCCCCTTTTGAACCCCTTCATAGATGTCCTTTGAGGCTGTTGTCCTTTAAAACAGTCTTTTTTTGTAGCCTTAACCACAGCAAGGAGGGTGAGTGAGCTTCAAGCTCTTAGTTCAAAACCCCCGTTTTTAACCTTACATGCTGAAAGGATGGTCCTCAGGACCAGGGCTGCTTTCCTACCTAAGGTAGTTACTCCTTTTCATCTGGGGCAGTCCATAACTCTCCCTGTGTTTTATCCTCACCCCTCGAAGGAGGAGGAGAGACTTCACCGCTTGGACCCTAAAAGAGCAGTGAGCTTTTATTTGGACAGAACAAAAGATATACTTTTGGAAGATCAGCTCTTCGTGGGCTATGTTGGACACTCAAAAGGCAAAGCTGTGCACAAGCGCACTCTGTCCAGGTGGATCATCCTAACCATCAAGATCTGCTACGCCCAGGCTGGTAAGGTTCCACCTGAGGGTATTATAGCTCATACTACTAGAGCTAAGTCTTCCACCTCTGCTTTGGCCAGGGGTGTTCCTGTTGCAGACATTTGTAAGGCCGCGACTTGGGCCTCCCTCCATACTTTCGCAAAGCATTATTGTTTAGACTCTGAGATGAGGAGGGAGGGCCATTTTGCGCACTCTGTCTTGCAGGACTTTTTGGTATAGGAAAGGTGGACACCCTCCTCCGTGAGTGGTACTGCTGTGGGAATCTATTCACAAGGTGAGGAATGCACAGGCAGATGTATCCATCAGAAGAACAAGTCACTTACCTTCGGTAACGATTTTTCTGGTGGATACTGTATCTGCCTGTGGATTCCTCACTGACCCATCCGCCTCCCCGTTGTCCACCTTTGTATACCTAAAAAGATACCTTTTTTGGCTGGTTGTTTATTCATTGTATTTTCTATCTAGTATATTTATAGGAAATGCTGATGTTTTTAAGCTTTCCTTTTTGACTTTGTGCTGTATATATTGGTTCAAATGTTGTGTACTATGTATACTTGAGTCTGTGTCAGTCCACCTGTTCGCCTCGGAGGCACGGAAAAATGGGTGGAACTGACATCACGCCGACGTGGCTCTCTTATGGCTCCGGTGACGTCTTACAGAGTCGCGAGTGGTGCCGTGGAATTATGACGTCGGCGTGGAGAGCTAGGAAAAGTTTAGTGGAATGCTGGCGCAGGGGTTATTCACAAGGTGAGGAATCCACAGGCAGATACTGTATCCATCAGAAAACGCATTACCGAAGGTAAGTAACTTGTTCTTTAGCCTTCAACCAGCCCTGTTTATGGAGAACAGCTGCACCTGCCATCTGTCAGATATGGCAATGGGCTTGCCTTCCATTGCTTTCAATTACCTCAGAAGATCCCTGGACACCTTCCTGCAAAATGTCTTATGCCTCCTTTTTCTTTTCCTCAGGGAGATGATCCAGAAGAGGTGCTGGATCTGATCACATCTGGTGGTCACGGCGCCCCAGAATAGCTAAGGGGTTGGAAGCCTTAATGGATGTGGTTGCCATTGCAGCAAAGCGCCTGCCAATATTATCGAGCCTTTTTCCTTCCCTATCGGGGGAGCTGAGCAAGGGGCTGACGGATTCCAGGAGTGCTGTTGCGCTGCCTGCATATTCACTTTTTGATGGCTGTTTATGGACTGCCTTTATCTGATAGAGATGGTTTCTCAGCCTTCTTCTTTTTTCTGAGTGTGCCTTTAATGAGGTAGAGCCCTAATTTTTACGCTTTTGCTCAGGCGTGGAACAACTAGGACCTTCCTCCTCATCAGATCCAGATTTAGATCTGGTCTTTTTCTTTTGGAGCCATAACAATAATCTGGCTTCTCTGTCCTTATAGATTTGGCAGAGAAGGTTCTTCAATATTTGCAATTCCTGGCAGTATGCTTGGGATATAAGCAATAATGACAGACTTTGCAGATCTTCTTAGTCTTTGTGAGGATCTTCTGAGACCACAAGTCTCTTCTTAGATCCCTCTGACATCTTGAAAAGGTAGAGAAGAGGAAGATGAAACAAAAAAGCTTATGCTGAAATCAGTAGCATTGTTCCAGAGAGGAACAGCGCAGGGTCCAAGTTCACCAACTGAAAGAACTGAGCTGAGCTCAGTGAGACACCCTCACAGACAACATGCGGTTAGAAATCTGAGGTATGGTGGCTCTGCAGGGGAGAGGGGCCTGAGGCTTGTCTTGGATTGGCTTAAGTTTTGGTCTATTCTAATGATGTGGATTGGTAACAAATTTACTGTCTTTCTCAATGCTTTCTATTGTACTTCTAAGTGTACTACTTAGTTAAGTACAGTGGGACTCCCACCATGACGATAAGAAACATTCAAGCATGTGAATCTATGAAAGATTCAATACTGGAGAATCGGCTTGTTCCCAGTTGGCATGTCCTAACTTACTTGTAAGTTCCTAATATATGGTACCAACGGTGCCAAGGGTCTGTAAGTTAGTGTTCCCCAGGTACTGTAGCACATGTTGTGCCACCCTGAGTGGAACATGGTAAAACATGGCTCCCAGTCTGCCTCTGCAAACTGGAAGGGCAGCTTTTAACTGCTACGTCGACTTCGTTATTTAAGGTAATGGCAAGGCCCAAGCCTCTCTTTTTAATGTATGCAAGTCACCCTTATGGCAGGCCTAACGATCCCTAAGACAGGGTGCAGTATCTCAAAAAGTGGAATCGGTACTTTTACATGTTCCAGCAACAAAAACTCCTAAACTGTAGTTTTTTACTGTGGAAAAGTTAGTAGCCCCATTGGCAAGAACAGAGACCAGCTGGCACCCCAGCCCTGCTAACTTCTGAATGGGACTACCAAGGTTGGTACTGTTTGGTATAAAAAGAATCAGTGCATTAAATCAGATTTAATGGTTAAATCGAATTTGTCACTGGTGGGCAAAGTGCATCTTTAGAAGTTGCCACTTTAATTGCCAATGGTCTCCAGTGCTTGTTTACTGATGGACTCGTCCTGCAAGCAGCTTTCTTCCCTCCTGGGGAGATGTGCTAATGACTCTCGGGAAAGGACACAATAGGTGCTTGCACACCAGTTTTAGCCCAAAAGGCGAGCTTCAAAGGAGAAGGCACCTTTTGAAGGGCAAATGGGTAACACTTAGGAGAGGGCTGTCTATTGTGTAGCAGCCAGGCTAGCCCTGGGGGCAAAATTCCTAGAACTAAAGACGGTTTTCTTAGCCTTAAAAGCCTATCTGATAGAGACATCTACCCAATATTCCTTACTTTAGATTCCTTCCCCAGGCACGAGACTGGATACAGATATTTTTCCAAAGCACATTTGGTCATCTGAAGAGGCCGCACAATTCTGTATTAACGTAATCCACATGATGTGTTATCGACGGAGTCCATATAACTCCCTTGCTGACGTCAGTTTCTTCCTTTCCCTGCTTGCAATGTGGATCCTGAGTGGTTAGGGGGCATTTTTTGGGCGCTTCTCGACATTTTGTCAAGAAACAGTGCTTTTTTGTTATGTCTTCAGGATTTAAGCCCTGTCGATCTTGTAGCCTCCTGATGTCGGCTACAAATCCTCGTACTGTCTGTTTGTGGTGCCTTGGAGAACACCATGACTCTGTTGTATGAAACTTTGGACGGCACGATTATCGGAGGTCCTAGTCGTAGCCCAGAGACCGCTCAAAGATTTGTTCGTATGAGAATCCGTCGAAGAAGACTCGGAGGGATAAACTGTCAAAGTGTAAGTGCGTCTCTGACACCGATGCCCAGCCTTTGGTTGCAAAGCATTCATAGTAGTCTTCCCCGCACCTCCCAACATTCCCCGACTCTAGCCCAAATGCTGGAGTATTACAATTACCTGCATAAAGTCATCTTTGGGCCCGATGGAGGGGAGAGGTGCACTGACTGCATACTCGCTGGCAGGTTCACCTTCAGTGACAGTTGGGCCTTCTGAATCCATTATTGGATTCGAGCCAGTGCACAGCTTTTTGGGGCTCCCACCTTTAGCACTGGAGTCGGACCAGCTGCTAATGTTGGCGGCACCTATTGATGCCGAACCCATTCATCTTCTTGACTTCTATACTACACCGCGCCCATGAAGGCATCTGCTTTAGGCGACTCTCCATCTGCCCTTAGACATTCTGTCAATGTTTTCCCTATGCAACCTCACAATTTTGAAGGTGAAGGGGAGATTGTGGGGTATCAAGGCCCTATGGACAGTCCTGTCCAGTCACTTTTGGAGGAAAATTGGCTGACTGAACTGGGTAAGGCTTGTGGGCTTGAGTCCTCCCCAGTTTCAGATTTACTTTCTCCACCTGTTATGACAACAGAGGCGAGTTAAGCAGGCGTATTGAGGAAAGCAGTTGTGGTCTTAGGTTGCCAGTTTCCTTCAGTGGAATTCACCACAGATCCTTTAGTGAAGGCTTTTCACCAAGGTGAGACATAAGGGAGTAAAGGCACCATTCCTGAGTCTCTATATGACCTTTTGTTAGGAGCTTGAGCGAAGCCTGTTACAGGTGCTCCAGTTGATCGGGCTGTAGTCCTTAGGCATTGACCCGCTCCTGGGGATCCAGTTGATATCTTGCTTCATCCCACCACACCAGGACTGATGGGTACAGAATACTACGGCTTCGCTGGACCTTAGTGTTCTTCCCTTGGTTCCACTAAGTAAAGTCCCGCTGGCTGGAATACTGTGGGAAGAAAATTTTCTCTTTTGTTAGTTCAGCCTTGAGATCTCTGAACACAGCATGTGTTTTGGGCAAATTTCCTCATGCTTTATGCGGCTCAGTGGTGAATCGGATGCCTTCTCTTCCAGAGGAAGCCAGGAGTAGGCTTCTTCAGTGGTGCATGGTAGCTGGGAAGCAGCTAAATTCACCTTGAAATGTGGTATGGATACCACTGATTCAGTGGGTAGAGCTATGGCTCAGTCAGTTGCGTTGCACAGACATGCATGGTTGCGTCTATCTGGGTTTTCAGAGGCTGACAGAATAGCCTGAAAGATGTGCCTTTTGGTGGTGTACATTTGTATTGTGTACATGCTTATTCGGCTTTACAGCGCTTCAGGGTCGGTCAGTGTGACAAAACCACTTACGCATGTCTTTGAATGTTCTGGTTGGATTGTTTCTTTCTGACTTTTAAGGAAGAAATGTCTAAACATGATTGGAATATGGATTTCATCTGGTGGCCACCAGTGCTGTGTTTCTGCTTACTGCAGGGGTTTATGGTTGTGAATATTACCTTATGATTCATTACACCTTTTGTCATGGATATTGTGTGGGTAGTTATTCTAAAAGACTCTTTTCTAGTATTGTCTTATTCTTTTAACTTATAACCTATTAGCCTGTGATAGGTTTTCTTTATTTCTTATTACTATTAGGTGCAGAAGTGGTGACTTCCTGATCTTAATCGGTCGATGACTGCTTTTCATATGTTTATTACTTTTTTTATCCTTAATGGGTTGTTGCCTGATACACCGGTCACACAGATTTTATTCTTTACTCTGGAGAAGGGCTTACGCTCAAGAGTTTTTAACCATTCTGATTTGTGCCATGCTCTGTGAAGAGCATCTTTTTTATGCTTAGTATATATATACACAAATATACATACATGCTGAACCGGGATCGCTCAGCTTGTGAACTAAAGACTTTCATTGAGATGATTAATTAACAGAAGACAGAGTGGTAACTCTAATCTGTTTTAAGATTTTTTTTAAACTCATGAAATTTAGTATTCCTTTTAGGGATATTTTGATGAGCAACACTCCATGGGAGTCTCTGTCTATGATTCACATATTGTAAGATAATTATTGAAAAGAATACTCTTGCTCCTGTTGTTAATATGTGATAGTATTTGTGCGACCTTACACTTTATGTTTGGGTCAATCTTGCAGATTTTTTTTTTAAAGTTAACTTTGTATCATCAAGAAAGGTAGTTTGTAGCCCACATTACCAGTGTATGTGCGTTTTATTTTTACCTCTGGTATTTGCTTTACATCTAAGCAATAGGTGATTTTCCCTATTGATAATAGTAAAAGTTTTTATGTTTGCTAGATTTAGTATGTGAAGACCAAGATGGTGGGGGATGTGTAACAAGTAGCTGTGATTTTTTTCTGTTTATCATTTGTTTCTTATAGCAATATGTATGGGTCTGATGATCATTTTTAAATAATTTTTAGATACCCCTGAGGAAGGTTTAGACTAAAACCGAAATGCATTGGGTGACATCAAAGTGTACGGAATGGAATGGAGTTTATTTACATGCTAGTGAATACGCCCGGATGGGACATTCTTGAGAAATTTAAATGCGGAAAATTGTTGGACTTCATTTCTTCGACGTGATGGATCAAAAATGGTTGTAATAAGAGAATAAACTTTGGTTGAACTTTAGCAATACTAAGGAGTACGAGTGATTATATACCTCAAATGTACATATAGCTGTGCAACTCTTCTGTGGCACGGGACACGCGTGCCACAATTCAGCGATGTTATATTAAACTTTTGTGCAAAGGAATGGGGCGCAGAAAGAGTGCATGCACGCTAAACTGGATTAAAACGGAAGAACACTTAATCAAGGCAAACGAGAGGGTGTGCTTCAGACTTTTTCAGAAAGACCAAGATGTTACCATCTTGTGAGCCTTAAGACACTATATGTTTTAGTCTTAAGGTTCAGTTTTATAGCCATTACAGTTTGGTGGATATTCTACACATTTGTGTAGTCATTTGCTGGTTTATAAATGTTCTTTGAACATTGTTTCGTTTTTCTGGGTTTATGTCAGGCTGTTTTAGGTCTCCTAAAGGACGTAATATCTAGGTTGATTTTGTATGATGTTTGACGTTATTACTTTAGATTTTCTTCTTTTCTGACGGATAATTTCCTTCTAGTGTTGTACCTTTTCTTATCGATGAAGATGTTCATATATGTTTGTACAGGAGGTGTATAGGTGGTTCCCTCATAACTTCTGCTTGTTGTAAAATACTTTTATTACTATATTGAAGCATTGTTGCTCTTCTAGGTGACAACTCTTTCCATCATTCAGCTGACTCTATTTGTTGTAGTTTAGTTTAACACTTTTCAGAGTGTTGTCTCTAGGTGGATTTTACAAAATCAGTTGGATTCCGATTAATTTTTATGGAATCCTTTAAAATTTCTAGTTTAGGTATGGGTGACCCTTTCTGGATCATCTGTAGATGTGTCTCTTATCGTATAGTACGGCCACTTTCTAACCTTGGTTTTTGCTAAGTTATCAAGGTTTCTTTTTCATACTTACTATCTTATCCAACTTTATGCTACTTTTTCTTGATGGTGGTGTCTCAGGAAACAAACAACCATCCAAGACAACTGCGTAATGCAAATTGTCCATGTGGTATGATGCCCACTATGGTTTCCATACTGTTATGTCAGTATTGTCTGACTGATTACTCCGCTTTATTGTATATCTTTGGACTATAATTTTTCTCTTGTTGATACATAGGCGGTTATTTATTTTACTTCTATGTCAGTATAAATCTTGGGGATATTCCAGAGGTATTTATATTATCTCTAGTTGATTTTACTAAGGGTAAGACTGTTTCAATGCCAATAGTTGCCATTGTTGTCTTCGGTTGTTTTTAATAGAGCATTCATTATGCTTTCCCACTGTCGATGAACATTTCTCTGTGTTGACAGAGCAGGTCTGGCTCGGATAGAACTCTATATGGCAAAAAAGTATTGCTCAGTGACATGTTCTGCTGGTCTGTGTTTCACAAGTGCCGATCACACTGATCGAGTCTGGATATTAATGCAAATAGCTTATATTTATAGGGTCGTTTGGCAGAAGTTTTCCCAATCTCCATTGGTAGCGTTATCCTCATGCTTTCAGTGTCTTTAGGGCTTTTCTTTCTGTGGTTCTTTCTGCAGTGCTTATCTTGTGAGCATGCATGGGTTTGGATCCCTTTAAGATCGCAAATAGCTTTTTCTATTCATATTGTTAGTTGACTTCTACTACAGTTTGACATGCTAACATGGATAATTTTATTCCCATGCTTTTTAATGTATTTTGACTTATCTGTGGGTCCTTGTAGGAGGCTGCCTTGGTATGTGGTGCACGCTTATTTAAGTGAAGGACCTTACACTATGCCAGGCAATCCTTATGGTAATTTTAGTGGTCTTAGACAACCACAGAAAACTCTTTAAATGGCAGCTGTCTAGAGCAGTCTTATACAGAAGGAGTGTTAAGCAGCTTGTTTTACCAGGTTTAATCATGTAGTGTAGGTTAAATGAAAAAGAACCACACAGTGTATATATAAAAATGTCTGTTTATTAAACAACACGCTCTAACACATTGGTATATCTACCTGAAGATATGAATACAAATACACAATGATACTAAAATTGTAAACAGGTAAGTAAGCGCAAAATACAGGGGTCTCCTGGGGGGCGCTTGGAGCGCGACCATGACCCGAAGTCGTGCCCCGACTTTCAGGCCCTGAACCCAAAGTCTTTGCGGGAGCAGTCCCGAAAGCTTTTGGAGGCCCAGCAGTCTGCTTGATGTCCCTGTTGAGGGTAAGATCGCGGGACCGACTGCGGAGCCAATCCCATTCGTCATCCAAGTCTTCGCCTTCTTCTTGTGCTTCGACTTACCTGATGATTGCGAAGAAGCATCGACGCTCTTCGCCTTCTCCCATCCGTCGGCCGAAGCGACGCAGGACCCTCTGCGTCGCTGCTCCCCGGCTCCGGTTTCAGAGCCCGCTGGAGTGGCTCCACGCTTCCCTCCCTTTACGGGAGCTGAAGCATCCCCAGCCCAGCTTCATGCCTTTTACGAAGCCCTCCACTCCATCATTGGGCAGCCTGACTCTGCCAGCGCGCCTTTGGGCCCGCAGTTTCGGCAGAGCCCCCATAGATCTAGGTCTGGATCCGGATTGGTGCCAGTGAACCTGAGGGTACCTTCCCTCGCGCCGATCCCAGTGGCAACAACCCCTATGCCGGCTGCGTTCCCAACCGGCGTCAACCCCAGCCTCACCCCGAATTGGACACAGCACCGGACCAAGGTTGGTACTGGCACTGGAGGGTACTTTTGTACCGCTGTTCATCCCTGGCATACCCTACCACCCTGAGTGGCATCCAGAGGAGGGTGAGGACATCAGGAAGGGGTCTGATGACCCTTCAGCAGATCAGATTGAGGAGCTGGACTGGCGAGAGGAGTTGGGTGATGCTAGTGGTCTGGATACCTCCCCAGGCCTTGGTATGCTTTCTCCCCCTACCGTTGCCAAGGAAGAGGGAGCCTCCTACAGTGTGGAGGTGCGTAGGGCGGCTGAGGCCTTCGGCCTGGAGCTTCCAAATGGCAGTCGGGACTAACCTCCTGACTGAGGTGCTTCAGCCGGCAGCAGCCTCTTTGGAGCCCCTGCTGCCTTTTAATGAGGCTCTCACTGACATCCTTCTAGGCACTTGGTCCAAGCCCAGCACAGGGGCTCATGTGGATAGAATGACTGCCCAACGCCACAGCTCGGCCCCAGGCAACCCACTTTTCCTCTCCCAACACCATACCCCTTAGAGCTTCATGGTCCAAGCCTCAAAAATCCTAAGCCGCGTTCCCTACTGCTCTCCCGGATAGGGAATCCAAGAAGCTGGACCACCTTGGGAAGAAGATGTTTTTTTCCGCCATCTTAGAACTGCGGTAGGTGAACACCACATGTCTCTTGTGCCGTTGCGTAACCCTGTCCCACAGTGTGTGTAAGTGCTGACACAATGCCCGGAGGAGGCCCGGGCCGAGCTCACCCGCGCTGTCGCAGAGGGTAGAGACGCAGCAAAGTTCGCAATCCGGTGTGGGCTGGACACTGCCGACTCGCTGGGTAGGATGATTTCAACGTCAGTAGCACTGAGGTGCTACGCCTGGCTGAGGTCCACTGGCTTCTTTGGAGATGTCCAGTCGACCCATTTGGACATTTCCTTAGATGGCGGACAACGCGCTCCAACGTCTCTAGGACTCTAGGGCCTAGGCCAGATCCTTAGGCTTTGCTGCCACCTCTCGCCCCCTGCAATCTGCCTTTCACCCTTTTCGTGGCTACGGAAGGAGTGCCCCCCCCCCCACGATCCACCCAGAGCCACAGGCCTGCACAAGCTACCCATTTGCCATCACCTCCCCCACTGGCATCATATTGGACAGATGGGTTTTGCAAATTGTCCAAAGGGGCTACTCCCTCCCCTTCGAGACTACCCCTTCCTCCATGCCACCAACACTTCATCGCATGTCGGAGGATCACTTGGCCCTTCTCCACCAGGAAGTTACGGCTCACTTGCCCAAGAGAGCTATGGAATGAGTCCCTGTGCCAGAAGTAGGTTGTGGTTGCTACTCCCACTACTTCCTGGTACCAAAGAAAGACAAAAGCCTGCTTCCTATCTTAGACCTCAGGGACGTCAACCCCTTCCTCTGGAAGAAGTTCAAAATGTTAACCTTGGCTCAAGTCTTGTCTGCCCTCGACTCTGGAGACTGGATTGTAGTGTTGGACTTGCAGGACGCTTATTTTCACATCCCCATCTTGCCTGCCCACCAGCGTTACCTACAGTTCATGGTAGGCCACGAGCATTTTCAGTTTACAGTGCTCCCCTTTAGCCTTACCAGTGCCCCTCTTTAGCCTTACCAGCGCCCCTTGGGTGTTCACGAAAGTGATGGTGGTGGTTGCAGCTCATCTGCGCAGATCTGCCCAGTCTTCTCCGATCTCGACTATAGGAAAGTAGGATCTGCTTCTTATGGTTACCCCCACTTCTTTGCTTGATGTCTCACTTTTTTTTTTTTTTTGAAACCGTTTATTACAAAGTTCAAAGAATATACAAAGATGGGCCTACAACCTTCAGGCCGGCCGCTAGCAAACAAGAGGAGCATATGATACACACAGTAGAACGCATGCTGCGGCAAAGGGAAACGTACAGGAGTTAGCCGCGTTGATGGCCGCACCATCCGGACCCCACATGACAGTTTCTTTTTAACATAAATAACAACAAAACAAAATCAAACCACAAGGCAACCCACGATCGAAAACAGCAGCATGTGCTCCCCTAGAAGGGGGACCCTACCAATCCATAGGAGTATCAAGGGGGGGGAGAAGGTCAGAACAGGGACTGGGTGGACTCAGTGCCCGGTACCGGAGAGCTAAACCGGCTAAGGGGACGGGGCAGGCGATGGATCGGGCAATAACGGTGGGGCACAGATTCCCCCGCGGTAGGCGTTCCAGGGGCCCCATACTTTCACCCATGTCCCAGGCTTACCTCTCGCTACATACACCACCTTTTCCCGAAACATGCACCAGTCCATATTTTCCTTCCAGGCCGAAACAGTCGGGGACCTCTGGGAACCCCACAGTTGAGCAATATCGCGCTTGGCCACCATATATCCCAGAGTCACCCACCACGTCTGTGGCGCCGAATAGTCGGTTGGTTCCCACACGTTCAACAGGCATCTCCTCGCTTCGGGCAGCAGCGACACACGCGTAACCACCCGCAGGACCTCATGCACACCACGCCAGAATCGCTCCACCTCTGGGCATTCCCACAAAATATGAAAAAAGGTCCCCAAAGAACCACACCCACGCTTACACAACCCGTCCACAGCATAGCCCATACGCAATAGCCTTGGCCCCGTTATGTAGACCCTATGGAGTATCTTGAGCTGGACGAAGCGAAGGCGGGCCGGTATGGCCACCTCTTTCGGGGAGGCCACCGCAGAGACCCAGTCCTCGTCGTCCAGCTCCAATCCATCGGCAACCCAAGCCTCGCGAAGATC
Organism: Triturus cristatus; assembly: GCF_964204655.1. Lineage (NCBI taxonomy): Eukaryota > Metazoa > Chordata > Amphibia > Caudata > Salamandridae > Triturus > Triturus cristatus. The sequence continues at coordinate 28,457,944 of NC_140584.1, read as the reverse complement.
AATCAGCAATCCCGAGCGATCCTTAATCAGTTTTTTTATAGATTAATGAGATCGTGCTTTCCGGTACATGTCCATCCAGCACTCTATCCTCCAGAGGGGAGTACTCCGGGATGGAGGCGACGTCCGGGAAGGCGGAGCATAGTGCATGACGGATCTGCATATACCGAAAGTACTCCCTGTCTTGCAACTGGAATTCCGTCTGCAGCATCTCGAACGTTTTGAATCCCCCCCTCGTCCAGAGATCCCCCACCCTGCTGATGCCTATCACGTCCCACTTCTCGAAGCCCTTCGAGGTCCACAGGGAGCCCAACTGCTCAGATGCGTACAGTGGTGACGCCCGGGTCAAACGATCCTTCCACCCCATCGCTACATTAGCCGCGTGCCACACTCGTACCATGACACGCGTGGGGCCCGTCAGACGTGCGTCGAGCGAGCTGGAGTAGAGCGCTCGATTATAGTCACCACCCGGCAGTAGCATCTTATCCATTTCAAAGGCCGGGTTTAGGGCGGGCCCGTATAGGCCGTGATTAATCGCGGCCAGCTGGGAGGCCCAATAATACCGTTTAATATCCGGGAGGGCAATCCCCCCGTCATACCACGGGAGCGTCAGCTTCGCCAGGGCGATACGCGGTCTCCCGTCCCAGAACAGGCGGCGTTGCAAACTCTCCACCTCGCGGAAGTAGCGCGCCGGGACGAGGTCCATTGTATTCTGCAGAGCGTACAGGAAACGCGGCAGCGACATCATCTTAAACAATGCCGCCCGGCCGAGCGGCGAGAGCGGCAAACGCCGCCAACGCGTGACATCCTCCTTCAGGCGCTGGAGGGGGGGAAGCAGGTTTCAATCATACCGGGCTTCCGCGTCCAGGGTGATGAAGATACCCAGGTACCTAAATCCCTGCGGGGCGATCTGGATAGGACAGCCCCGCGGAAGGATAGGAGCCTCCCCAGAGAGAACATACACGCACGATTTAGCCCAGTTGATGACAAGGCCGGAGTTACGACCAAATGAATGCAATACATCAACCAGTACTATCAGTGATTTACGTGGGGAAGCCAGGTACAGGAGAATATCGTCAGCGTATAGAGAAACGCGGTCCTCATACTCGGGGGTCCAGCGGAGACCACGAAGGTTCCCACCGCAGCCACTCCGCCAGGGGCTCCAAGGCAAGCGCAAAAAGGAGGGGCGATAACGGGCAGCCCTGCCGCGTGCCCCTGCCCAACTCAAACGGAGCCGACACTCTACCATTCACAACCACCTGCACCAGTGGGCCAGAGTACAACAATTTAACCCAGCTGATAAACCCTGGGCCAAACCCAAATTTCGCGAGCGTTGCCCAAATATATGGCCATTCAAGTGTGTCAAACGCCATAGTGGCGTCCAAGGATGCCAAAATGGCCGGCTCCCGTATGAACGGGACACGTGCGAGCACCCCATGCAAACGCCGCAGGTTAAGCGCTGTGTTACGATGGGGAATAAAGCCGGACTGGTCCTGGTGGACCAAGTCACACACCACGCCGACCAGCCGATTGGCCAACACCTTGGTGAGAATTTTGGGCTCCGCATTCAATAACTAAATGGGTCGATAGGATGTGACCCGGTCCCGTGGCCTCCCCTCCTTGTGGATAACCACGATGGTAGCCAGACGCTGGTCTAGCGGGAGGGAACCCACCGAGTGGGCCGCATGGAACATAGCACGGAGATGCGGCGCCAGCGTATCCGGTCGCAGTTTATACAACTCGATGGGAAGACCATTAGGACCCATGGCCTTGCCGGAAGCGACCGAGCGTATGGCGAGGGCAATTTCTTCGGAGGTTGGAGCGGCGTCCAACAACACTCTGTCCTCCTCCGAAAGGGAAGGCAGCGCGATATCTCTGAGCAGGGCATGGGAATCCTCTTCAGAGCGGGAAGACACTGGGGAATACACCCCACGGAAATAGTCCGCGAAGCAGGAGACAATTTCCTCCGGTTCAGTGACACACACACCATTCGTTTTCTCAATCAACGGGACAACTCGACTCGCTCTCTCTTTTTTATCCAGCCACGCAATCAATTTACCAGCCTTATCACCCACATCATACAGTCTCCCCTGTTGCTCTCTACTGAGGCCCCTGGCCGCCTCCGTGATGAGGGCCTTATAGGCCGCTTGCTTGAGTTGGAGAACATGTAATTTGTCATCCGTCACCCCACATTCTAGATCACCCTCCAACTCGGTTATCTCAGCTTCAACACGGGTCACCTCCTCCCGCTCGCGCCTCCGGGAGTGGGAAATAAGGGACAGGGCCTCTCCTCGGAGTACTGTCTTGAACGCCTCCCACAGTGAGACCGCCGATGACACAGACCCCACATTCTCATCAAAATAGCGCTTAAGGGATTTAATCAGCTCTGCGCGAATGGTGGGGTCACGCAGGTACCAGGGATTGATCGGGACCACTCTACCCTCTCCCCTCGGCAAAATATCAAAGTGCAACAAGAGCGGGGAGTGGTCCGAAATACCCCGTGCCAAATGGCGCACCTCTCCCACCCTCCCCACATAAGCCGCTGGGACCAGGACGTAATCTAGCCGTGAGAGACTACCATGAGCCCCTGAATGGAAGGTGTACTGTAGCTGCGTGGGATGTTTTAAACGCCATAAATCCACCAGCCCCAGGGTATCCAAGAGGCCAGATAACCACGCTTGGGCCCGGGGGAGATCCCTAGGGGGGTGACGATCCACAGTTCTGGAAACTACAGCATTAAAATCCCCCCCCCACCACTAGAATCCCCTCCGGAAGGCCAAGGAGGAGGCGCCCCAGGTCCGCAAAGGTGGTCGTCTGCAGCCCCGGCGGGACATATACTGACACAAAAACGACCACTCTGCCCTCCATTCTGCCCACCAAAACCGTGTAACGTCCCCTATCGTCATGGTGCACCTCCTCAATCTCCAACGGGAGCGAGTTTTTAACCATGATGCCCACACCCCTTGAACCAGACGTGAAGCCCGAATGGGCCACAAGGCGGTAGCCCCGTCGATTCATAGCGCAAAAGGAGTTGCCAATGAGGTGCGTCTCCTGCAGAAAAACTATATCGGGCGAAATTCGCTTCAAGAACTGCAGGACCACACCTCGTTTTATCCTGTCCCCCAGTCCATTAACATTCCAGGACAACAAACTCAGTCCCCTACCCCCCATCATAAAGAGAAGTCATCACTCGTCCCCCAGAGAGCACTGTAGAGATAACACAATGATACGTTTGCCTTGTGGTGTAAACAAACAACACCCCACCCCAACCCACCCACTCCAACAAAACTCCCCCCTCCCTGCACCCCTGCATGAGCCCGGACAGCCCCCCCAACTTGCAGTGTGCCTGTCGCCCCTATAGAATGAAACTAGCTAGACCCCCTAGAGGAGGAAAGAGTACCCCTTCTAGACCCCACACAACCTCCATGGATGTCTCACTTTTTTGACTAGTCTGACTGGGATCCTGCTAATCAGAACCCAAGTCTATCTGCTTTCTCCCTTAAACTGTCATGCATGTACTTTGTTACACTCCAGATTGGATACTGGGGTACCCTTATAAGTCCCTAGTATATGGTACCCATGTACCCAGGGCATAGGTACCCCAGATGCCTCCCATGGGCTGAAGCATGTATTATGCCACCCATGAGATGCCATGCAAAATGGAACTCTAAGTCTGCTACTGCAGCCTGTGTAAGCTGGTGCTTGCACCACTTACTTTAGGTATAGGTTCACTATATCTATTGGTCACTACACTTAAAGCGTATAAGTCGCCCATATAGTAGAGTTTAACAATCCTAAAGACTGGGTGCTGGGTTTTATGTGAGAGGGTGCCCCTCATGAGCAGAGCCTCTCTGCAGCCTTCGGAGACCATTTTCCCGGGTTGTCTGTGACTCAGCCGCACATATAGGTAGAGGTGCATTATAACCTTGCAGTAAATGCTATCTCGGAAATGGCTGCATAGAAACATATTGAGTTGGGTGTCACACCTTGGAATCATACCTCTACACCAGTAACTGTGGCCACCTCCCAGACAGTATTGAGTGTATTGGGGCTGGGTGGGTGCACTCTGAGAGTGCCCGAAGGTCTGAACTTAGGCCACATTTGGTGTCCCTGAGCACAGTCCAGCTTAAACCAGTTCTGGGAGCAATTGGCTCCTGCTCTGGTGCAAAACTGGGTGTAGCCACCCCTCTGTTCTGCCCCTCCCCAAGGAGGGTCCCCTGAATCTGTCCAACCCTCTCCCATTGGTACAAAAGGGCTGTAATGGACAAGATTCTACAAGAAGAAACCACTGACCTTCGACAGTCTGGACACCTTGGACTTTGCTGGACCTCGACTTCATCCCCCTTTCTGTCTGAAGCTTAGTTTGTGCCTTTGCTCCATAAGGCTCTGTGCAGGACCTGTGGTGCACTTAAGACAACAGAAGAATCTCCCTTGGAGTGAAGGAGTCACTCTCTTGCTTCACAGGCACCTAACCGCAACTGACCGGTCTGCTGATCCTGAGCTCCTGCGGGCTCCGAAGATTTCAGCAACACAGGAGGTGGGTTTCTGAAGGTTCCTGAGGTCGATCTGTCCTCTCACCGAGTTTGAGGCCAGTATCCCTCGTGGGGACTGCATAACTCAAACCCCTGTCCACTGGGTCCATTTGCAGTTGGATATTCTTGTTGGTGATTCCCGAGCTTGTGCATTGGACTCCGTGTAGTCCTGAACCTGAGCAGTATTTGCACCAAAGAACTCCGGCCTCCTCGCCCGAGTGCTGGTACTTTGCAATCTTGCTCCCTCGCGACTCCTGGTCATTCGGCCTGTGGGTCCTCCTGAGGGTTATCTTGATGTCTCGTGGCCTTTCCTGGTTGCTCCAGATGCGCCCTGACCCCCCATTGCTTGGTGAGTCCCCTGGACCTGTTTGACCTTCCTCCGTGGGTTGCTTTTGCCAAAGTTTGTTGGTGCTCTAGCCAGATGACCCCTCAGCACTCAACATCCTTCGTGGGACAGCTCGCCTCTGGCTCCTGGTCATCCTCAACGTCTCCTGTTCCTCATGGCTGCAGAGGAAAGCATTCCTTCTTTGCACCTGAAGCACCCAACATCGGTGGGCACTCTGAAGTGACCTAGACTCTGTCCCCTCTGCTATCACGTTCCTTCCTTCAAGAATCCAGGCTTGGATTCCTCCCAACCCTTTTCACCTTCACGGTAGCAGAACTTCTTCACAGCCTTCCATTAAGAACGACAAGAGTTTCCGACTCCACTTCAGACCTATTCACCCAGCTCCTCTGGGATAGGTAACTCTGGTACTATCGTAGCCATGGTGGGGTGGCTCTTCAAACTCTTAAGTTCCAAAGGGTTCGCTCAAAGTCCTCCTAGAAGGGTCCTTAAACTTTAACTTTCCAACCGTGACTTTCCCATAGAGTTGTACAGAGCACGCGGTCGTGTTTCCTCGCTGCACCTGTCCTTCGTGGGTTCCCTGTGTCATCACCTTGGGTGGTTCCTTGGGGTCCCAGCGATTCTACGTGCAGTAGGCACTGTGTCTAGTCAAGTCATGATTGTTATACCACTATTTTAGTATTTAGTTTGGTCTCCCCCTGGAGCCCACTGTGTATTGTGCTACTTACAACTGTTCTCTTGATCTCGTATTGTGTGCCCTGTGTTCTATCCTCGTGTAGAGGATAGTAGAGAGTGTTATATTAATAAATACATATTTTTATATAACTACTGTGTGGTTCTCCTTCATTTACTCATTCAGGAGGTGATACTCTGGTAAAACAAGCTGCTTTACATTCCTTCAAGATTAAGCCTGAAGGCTGCTCTCCACAGCTACCACTAGGATAGCTTTCTAAAGATTATCTTTGACCTCATACATCATAAGGGTTGTGTGAACTGGTACAACGTACCCACTTTAATTAGTGGACAGCATATACCAGGCCACCTTCTCACATCAATGACTGGAGGTGGGAGACGACAGCCTGGGGCAAACCTGCCTTCAAAGCTACCCTACAGCGGACCTCCTGCATTCGCTGGGGTTCACTATCAACGTGCCGGAGTCGCACCTGATTCCCTCTCAGAAGCTCCTTTTCATTGGAGCAGTTCTGGATACAGTACAGTTTCGTGCTTATTTTCCCGAGAAGCAAATCCAGGATATTCGGGCTATAATACAGATGTTTCAGCCTCTATCACTGGTTTCGGTGAGAATGACCTTGAGGCTGCTGGGCCTCATGGCCTCCTGCATCCTGCTGGTGGATCATGCCAGGTGGCATGTGCGGGCTCTGCAGTGGGACCTGAAGTTCCAGTGGGCACAGCATCAGGGGAATCTTTCCGATTGTGTCCAGATCTCGGAGGGCACTGCACACCAATTGCAGTGGTGGCTAACGAACCAGGATTGGGACAACTGCAGATCCCTCGCCCTTCCCCAACCAGAGTTCACAGTGGTGACAGATGCGTCACTCCTAGGATGGGGTCGCCACATGGGAGAGGTGGAGATGAGAGGCCTCTGAGCTTCACATCAACCTTCTGGAGCTCCAGGCAATTCGTCTAGCACTGAAGGCATTCCTTCCACCTGTCAATGGAAGGGTTGTGCAGGTGTTCACGGACACCGCCATGTAATACTGCAACAAACAAGGCAGGGTGGGGTCGTGGACCCTGTGTCAGGAGGCTCTTCACCTTTGGACATGGCTGGAACATCAGGTCATGTTCCTGGTGGTTCAACATCTGGGAGGTTTTCTGAACGCCAAGGCGGATGAATTCAGACGCGGTGCATGATGGATCACAAATGGCATCTTCATTCGGAGGTGGTGCAAGGTCTCTTTCAGCAGTGGTTAGATCTATGCGCCACCAAAGAGAATGCGCAATGTCAGCAATTCTGCGTGTTGGAATTTCCAAGGCGGCACTCGCTCGGTGACGCTTTTTGTTTGCGAGTGGAGTTGTGGTCTTCTATACGCCTTTCCGCCTATACCACTTCTGCCCAGAGTGCTGAAGAAGATCAAGCACAACCAGGCCCAAGTCATTCATGTGGCTCCGAACTGGGCACGAAGAGTCTAGTATCCCAAGCTCTTGAACATGGCCATCGATCCTCCGATCAGACTACCCCTTTGGGAGGATCTTCTGTCGCAGCAGCAGGGGACGGTCCTCCACCCAAACCTGTCCAGCCTCCACCTCCTTGCGTGGAGAGTGAGCGGTGCCAGTTGACAGCTTTTGAACCTCCTACTGAAGTCTGTAACGTATCTTGGCAGCCAGCCGTCCCTCCACTAAAAAGGTATACGCCTGTAGATGGAAAACATTTGTGGCATGGTGCACAGCAAAGGCTGTGGATCCCCTTTCTGCCCCTCTTTCTGAAGTTCTCTTGTTCCTCTTTTCTTTGGCCCAGCAGGGCTCTGCTCTGGGCACTCAGAAAGGTTGAAATGGCTGAGAGGTAGCCCTTCATAGGCTTCCTGATCAGCCTTCTCTTTTCAAGTTCCCTTTTGTAAATCGCTTGCTTAAGGGCATTACTCATCTTTTTCCTCCTATTTCCTTTGTAATCCCTCAGTGGGACTTGAACTTGGTTCTTACTTACCTTATGTGTGCTCCCTTTGAGTCGCTCCATAATTGTCCTCTCAGACTTCTTACTTCAAAGACTGCCTTCCTGGTTGCCATCACCTCTGCCCGCAGGGTGAGTGAGGTCCAAGTTCTTTCTTCAAAACATCCTTTTCTGGCTGTTCATCCGGACAAGGTCGTCCTCAGAACCAGACCTTCTTTTCTTCCCAAGGTGGTTACTTCTTTCCACATTGGTCAAACCATCACTTTGCCCACCTTTTTTCCGCCTCCGCATCCTTCTAAGGAGGAAGAGAGGCTCCAACGTCTGGATCCAAAACATGCCCTTTCATTTTATTTTGATCGCACCTAGCAGTTCCGGGTGGATGACCAGCTTTTTGTCGGATACGTGGGTGCCAAAAAAAGGCAGGCCATGCACAAACGGACCATCTCTAGGTGGGTTATTATGTGCATTAAAGCTTGCTACTCTTTGGCAAAGAAGGAGCCTCCAGTGGGACTGCGCGCCCATTCCACCAGGGCAACGGCAGCCTCCACTGCTTTGGGTCGGGGAGTCCCCCTTAATAAAATCTGTCAGGCAGCCACATGGGCATCGCTGCACAGGTTCACGAAACATTACTTCCTGGACACGCAAGTTTAGAGAGGCAGCTTCTTTGGCCGTTTTGTTCTCCAGGACTTTCTGGTGTGAACTTGGTTTGCAGACCCACCTCCGGGTTCGGTATTGCTGGGGAATCTATTCTAAAGGTAAGGAATCTATAACTTATTGTCTCTTTCAGATGAACAAGTTACTTACCTTCGGTAAGAGACATAGATTAGTTATATATTCCTTACAGCCCAACCCATCCTCCCCATTCTGCGAACTGACTTCTATGGTCAGGGAATCCCTTTTCAGGGCCCTATTTTTGTGCACCAGTGGTCAGTGTCTTGCACGGCTCTGTGCTACTGGCGTGGAATGTCATGTAAAAAAAACTGCCTTCAGCACGCGAGGGCGGTGTCTAAGTAGCTACTGCGACGTCATCCCAGCGACCACTATGCCAACGACCAACGCAGGGCAGACCGACACCACCTTTCAACGCGCAGGGGTACTGCTGAGGAAAAAATTCTCTGGATCCAGTCTGACTCCTGGGAGTAATTGGATACAGAAACTTCTGAGTGAGCAGTACCCCTGGGTGCTGCCGAGTTTCTCAGTTTGGCTCCGCGTAGCGTCGTCGGAGCTGGATATGATGTGTGGTCTCCTATATAGGTGCCACCCAGATGTGTGGATGTCAGTTCTTTTCTTTCCGCACCAGTTAGCGCTGATCCTGAGAAGAGCTACCCCACTGTATTTTTCTGACAGACTTTTTCCAACATTTTGTTGTAGATTTCCTTATTGTGTGACGCGGATAACGTTTAGAAAGGTAGGGTTGAAGTCGTGTGATGCCTGTCACTGCGCAATGCCGGTTACCAACCCCCCCACCTCATATGCTTATGGTGTCTCGAGTGCGACCATGACTCGAAGTTGGGCTCGGACTGCCAGGCTATGGCGCCGTACTCTTTGAGGGAGCGGTCCCTAAAGCAGCCTGTGGTTCGGCAGTTGACGCCAACCAACACAACTCCTCGGATATCCCGATCGAGGAAGAGAAGGTTGCTGGACCACTCCAGGAGTCCCAAGTCCTCTTTTTCGCATCCAAGGTCCTCTGGACACTCGGGGAAGAGGCCCAAATGGACTTCGACTTTATCTCGTCTGTCGTCCGTTGATAAGACAAGCGGGGAACATAGACGTTCCAGGCACTGTTCCAATGAGCCGCTGCCAGGTTCGACTCTGCTCTTCCCCCCGTTTCCAGGGAGCCGTTGCGACCCTTGCTCAAATAAGAGTTTTACAAGGCCATGCACCGATTATTTGAGCAGGCCGACCCCTCCGGAGTGCCTTTAGACCCCGTGGGGTTAGAAGAGGCCCCATTGTTCCATGCCGATGACTCCGGCCTCTGCACCACTTGGGTCTCATGGATCCGATTCTAGATCCGGGTCGGTGATGGTTGGGCCAACGCGACCTTCCTCGGTGCCGGTCCCAAAGTCCATGCCCCCGGCACCACCAGCACCCACCGGCGGCGCCAGCCTCATTCTAATTCCCGCTGACTCAGAGTTGGAGCTATACAGAGGGACAAGTGAAAAATACAGTCATGGCATGTCTTCAATGTGGAAGCATCTGAAGACTATTAATGAGAAGTTTTACCAAAGATATGGAAGCACGAACACTAGCTTCTTTTTCATGAAGCATTTTCTAGTATCTCTACCAGAAGCTTCAACTTCATCTACAACAACAGTGGCAGCTGAATGTCTTAATTTGGGTCACATGAACTCCTACTATTTGCACCGCCACATGCTGGTCAGCTTGAATACTACATCTGTAGCTGAATGTTCACCTGCAATGAACAATCATCCCTGCTAATGTTTTTTTTTTTAGGTTATACCATCCACTCTGGCTCTGGCTGTGTGTTTGAGTTAGAAAACATATTTATTTTCATTCTAGTAGTTTTACATCAGTTCTGTACCATGTTTTTGAGTCTATTAGTTTAAAAAAAAAAGTTTGTAAAGGGTCTTTTTAGAACTTCACCAAGAAATTTAAAAAAAGATGTGTTTCTCCATTTATAACTTTATTGTAAATATAGTTTACAATTGTGTGCATGGGTTTGTCACTGAATGGATCATGGTGTGCCTGGAAGTGTCACTGTCTGATTGAGTGATGCATACTCTGGCACACCCAGGCACACACTGTGTGCTTGGGTGTGTGAGTGTATGAATGAGTTTGTCCCTGGATATGTCAGTGTAAGCATGAGTATGAACCTGTGTGTTCTCCAGGGACATGCTGATGCATACAATATGTGTCGGTGTGTGCCTGGGTGTACCAGTGAATGAGTCAGTGTGTGCCTGGATTTGTGAGAGACTGTATGGATGAATCAGTGGTTGTATAAGTGTCTGAATGGGTGACTGAATTTGTGTATTAGTACCTGTATGGCTGAATGAATGGGTGTGTCAGTGACGCAATGGGTGAGTGAGAGGGTATATAAGTGGCTATATGGGTGCATGTAGCAGTTTATGATGTGTAACTTGACAATGTAAGTATGTTGAACACCACAAAGAACTAACTAGGATACTACATTACTCCAATAGATGGTGATTTTTATCTTTATATATAGAAAAGAAACCTAAATATAAATTATAATTTTATAAAATGAAATACTAACACAAATATTTAATTTCTGAAATGCATAAGTACATATTATAAACAAAACAGTAGACATTTCTTATGCTGTAATAGTATTTCACCTTGTATTATAGCATTTAATTTTTTTTTTTTTTTTTTACTGTTCAGAGCTTTCATACTTGTACACCATCAACAATGTACTGTATTTTCCTCCTTGAAAAATGGGGAAAAACAATCAGAAATGCACAGTATGTCACTATAAATAAGTGATATTATACATTGCACTCACTACAAATACTTGATCAATTCTTTTACATATAGGTACTGAACTAATCTAAAGAAACATATCCCCAAAATGTTTTATGATATTACAAGTGGTCCATAAGTAGTAAGCAGAATGAAGACAAGTGTGCTTTCATCTATTACCAGAGGTGATGAATTTCTGAGTCTCGTTTGAAGTCTTTAACACTGATGATCCGTATAGGAGGATCTCCAAATACCACTTTTCGTACATAAATCCTCCTTAGAACTTTAGTTGTAGAAACAAAAGGTATGAATTTGGAAGTTTGAAAGGCAGTTTTTGTTTGAATGTAAGCTTGCTGTCATTGCATTCTGCCCATCCACTTATACTTATTAAGTAAATAGTATAGTGTCCTGAAGGTCTTGAAGTTATACCATGGTGTTGGATTGACTGCCGCACCGCTGTCACTCGAACCGCTGTATTACGAGACATGCTGTTACATAGATAAAAGACCACTGCGGTGCCACCAAGAAATCCTGACCTCAGCAGCATCGGAATAGGCCAATGAGTCTGGGCTAGTGGATACACTGGTGGTCCGCCCTCCAACAATTATTAGTTGCCTTACAACTGGTACAAACATGGTGGTACAACCACCACATCTAAGCTGGCAGAAAGGGAGGGATGTAAGGCCAAAGGCCAAAACTCACCTGTTCTCACCTCTACAAATCCTGTGCCACCATGGAGCCAATCGTACACATCCTGCTGCTGCTGCTGCACCTGCTTGATTACATTCAAAATCGACACTGTCGTGGAAGCAGCCGATGTTAAGTTATACTCCTACCTGTTTCCATAGATCCCTCAGCAAATCGATACCCAGCCATGGATCTGGCAAGGGGCTTTGTGTCCCTTGGTGAAACATATTTTGTGGGACCCTTTTTGGGATTGTCTTAAATGTATAACCCAGAAAGATCTTTATGATGCCCCCCTTGGCCAATTCACGGCCACTGCACAGGCAGACTGTACACAAATCGATATGGGTTTACATCTCACAATCAGTTATTAAATTGCATCACACTACAGCACTGCCTCATCAATATCACACCTATTAATCTCTCCGACACCCACACATTGAGATCACAACAGACCCTAGGATGTGTGCAAATATACATCTGGATGGATGTGTCATTAAACTGAAACACACCTTCTCTGCTACAACTCAATGTGGATGATGGGTGAGAGTCCAATACAAAGGTAACTCTAGTAAATGGGATTACAAATAATCAGTGTGAAAGGCATTGAAATGGGACAATGTAAACCCAGTAGAAGAATACCTATTCTGCAGAAATACAAGAAGCAAGAAGGGCAGAGGCCCTGACCACAGTCCATTTAGAAAATGCCTGAAAACCTCAATGTGCACAAGACCTGTGGATTGAACTATATCAAGGACAACCAATAGCATAACCAAGTGCCGTGCATGTGTAGGTAATGTGTAATTGTAAGTCATGAAAGCTAACCTAGCACTAACATAATTTGTCACACAGTAGATAAAGTAGGTGTAAGGTATACACAGGAAAATAGGCATATGTCCACACAAATGTCAACCAAGGTATGACAATTTAACACTCTCCGTGTGTTTATAAACAAATATCTAACTTCAACATAACAGACACATATATAACCTACATCATATGAAGTAATGCACCCTAAATGATGTTGACAGTGGCCCGGCCAAGCTGAAATACTTATCATATATTAGAACTTTGGAATTTTGAGCACTCCATTGAATACAATGAGGGGCTCTGAGCTTCTACGGACCGGTAAAAGCCCGCTAAGCAACATTCCAATATTGTTTTACAATGGACTCTTGGAGCCCGAGGGGATATAAATCCCCTCGAACTCCGAGAGACCTTTGTTTTATTTGTTAGAACATTCTGCCCTCTGGTGGCATAATGTTCTAATAGGCTTATAGCCCTTTGTAGCTGGGCTATACCAGCCATTAAAGTCCCACTCCCTTGTTAAAGGCCCTCGCCTTTGGCTCAGGCCTTTAACGCTGGAGCAGGCCTTTAATGGCCGGTATAGCCCGCTACGGCGGGTTATAAGGCTATAATATGACACCCAATACAGTGTCAGCACCAATTGGATTTCCTCCCACATAGAGCCAGCCCTGGAGTTACACAGGGTAAAGGGAAGTGTTGAATGGATGCCTAAGGTCAGATCATAATCTTAATTTCAACTGGATCACCAATCAGGGATGAAACAAACACAACTGTAGTCACACATCACTAACTATACAATAACATCAAAGAGACATGGCATGTCCAATGTCTTCAAAACTATGAAACGTTTTAATGAATGTAGGATTACCAAAATGTCCAACAAAGGCCAATGGCTAGTCCATTGTGGAATCATGGTCCACAGCACAATGCTGTGCCACCAAACTTACCCTTACTGACACTGCCAGGGAACCTCCTCACAAAGGGTATCCATTCGGCAAAGTAGGCACCTTTAAGATGGTACTTGGCAAGGGGGTAAGCTGCGGTTTAGGGAGCTATCTAACCTATTTGGGAAAGTGAAATCAGGCTTCCCTCTAGACCCCACCCCTCCCCACATTCTTTCACATGGGAGCCAAGAAGTTTTTCCTATCATTCAGAATCTACTATGGGGCATATCAACAACAAAAGGCGATAATAATCGCTAAACGCGTTTATCGCATTTGTCATCATCACCGTCTGTCGCCGGTTCACATCACCGTGTTAGCGGGGTATTTACAACGCTTGGCTAACAGGCGATGTGAAATCCGGCGATTTACGGCGATATTCCACATTACCGTCCGAAAACCAGTGACAACAGGATGGCGCTAAAGGAAATGTTGTTAATATGGAGATTTGGACTCAGCCATTCGATCCACCTCCCATTGAACAGATAGACAAGTCTGAAATTTATCAGACGTTAGATACCGGCGATAACCGTGGCTTTTAATAATGCTATGGGTGTCAGGGCACGGCTTGTAAATACCGCGATGTGCGGTTACCGACTTTTTCCCTGTTGTTTTCTTTGGGAACGCCTTCTTTGCATCTCATTAGAGATGCGAGGCTAGGCGTGTGGAGAACGGCTGCTAACATGCGCTAATGCATGTTAGCACCGCATTGTTGATAGGGCGATGACATTTTCGCAGCTTTTCTGACTTTTAAAGCCAGAAAAGCGGCGATATGGCCCTTGTTAATATGCCCCTAAATCTTTCAACCTCCTCAGACATAGCTCCATGTGAATGGAAACACACGGCAGTCAAGTCTCTGTTAAAAAAACTTTAAGCCTGTATATCTGCCTTCGGTATTAGGGAAAGTTCTAGAGAAACACATCAATCAGCATCTAGAGGATAATACGCTTCTGGATGACCCCCAGAATGGATGTCGTCCAAAGCACAGTATGGAGTCAGCGCTACTGGTGGTAACTGACATAAAACAAATCCTAGATAAGGGAGCAGTGACAGCCATTATTCTCCTTGATCTTAGTGCAGCAATCGACAAGGTTGAGCATGAGACCTTGGCACTAAGTTTGAGAGAAATTAGTTTAAGGAGTTCAGCTCTAGAATCGCTGGTGCCATTTTTTTTATTTTTTTTTTAAAAACCTTTATTTAACACAAGAAATATGTACAAACATGGGCCTACAACCACAGGGACCAGCCGCTAGTGTAAAAAAGATTACCAATTAAACAAATTACATATCAAGTTCACTAATGAAGACATGGGCGGGTCATACATGAACAGGGTACGAACTTCCCCAATACCCATCAGATCAACAAGAAGGTTTCATTTTCTGGATGATAAAGCAAAATAAACAAAACGAAACAAAAACAAGGCAAAGATTCCGCTATCACAGGCATGTGCCCTCGCAGGCGGGGGACAGTAACAGTGACGCAATTTACTATACCCCAACTCACGTCGAGGAAATCAGGGGGGGGGGGCAGGAAGAAGGCCAACTACCATTCGTATAGTTCAGTAAGAACCGGGAACATCACAGCTAGGGGGACAATGGTATGTCTAAAGTGACCTCCAAGGGGGGGTGCAAATGTACCCGCGATAGGAGTTCCACGGGCCCCACATCCTCCTCCATGCCTTAGGTTTGCCTCTAGCCACATACACCGTCTTCTCTCTGAACATACACCAGTCCATATTTTCCTTCCATTTCGACACCGTGGGCGGCCTATGGGGGCCCCACAACTGTGCAATGTCCCTCTTGGCAATCATGTTGCCCAGAGTTACCCAGCGCTCTTGCTCCACCCTGCAATCAGTCGGCTCCCATACATTCAACACACATCGCCGAGCCTCGGGATACAACGCCACCCCCGTCACCTCTTCCATTACTGCATGTACCGCAGCCCAGAAACGCGCCACCATCGGGCACTCCCAGAGAATGTGAAGAAAAGTACCGAGAAGACCACAGCCGCGTCTACACAAACCATCAACGGAATACCCCATATGAAGCAATCGAGGGCCAGTAACATAGACCCTGTGTAGTATCTTCAACTGTACAAATCGAAGGCGAGCCGGTATGGCCACCTCCCTCGGTGAAGCTATAGCGGCGGTCCAATCCTCGTCGTCTAACTCCAGACCATCGGCGATCCAGACCTCTCTCAAATGCGTGAGGAGGTCCGCACGAGTGTTAATCAGTTTTTTATAAATCAGGTAGATGGTACTATCAGGGAGATATCCATCGAGTATGCGGTCCTCTAACAGAGAGGATTCAGGGATAGCCCCCGGAGTCGGGAAAGCCGAGCGCAATGCATGACGAATCTGCGCATAACGAAAGAATTCCCTGTCATGCAGCTTGTACTCCACCTTAAGCTCTTCAAACGTCTTAAAAGCACCCCTCGCCCAAAGATCACTCACCCGAGAAATACCAATCATTTCCCATTTCTCAAAACCCTTCGTCCTCCACAGGCCGCCCAGCCTGTCCGAAGCATATAGTGGAGTCGCGCGAGACAGACGGCCCTTCCAGCCAGTAGCGGCACCGGCACAGTGCCAGGCACGTACCGTTGAGTTCGTGGGACTCGTCAACTTGACACCGCCAGACGCGGAATAAAGCGCTCTATTGTAATCTCCGCCTGGCAACAGTAGTTTATCCATCTCGTAGGCAGGATTCACAGCCGGGCCGTACGTCCCATGATTCACCGCCACCAGCTGGGACGCCCAGTAGTACCTCCGGATGTCTGGGAGAGCTATGCCCCCGTCATACCACGGGAGGGTCAATTTAGCGAGCGCGATCCGCGATCTTCCACCCCAGATCAGCTGCCTCTGTAGACTCTCTACCTCACTGAAATACCACGCAGGCACCACATATAACGTATTCTGTAAGGCATATAAGAAACGCGGAAGAGACATCATCTTGAATAAGGCCGCCCGGCCGAGCGGCGAAAGTGGAAGCTTCCGCCAGCGAGCAACATCGGCCTTCAGCCGTTGGAGCGGGGGCAATAGATTCCGAGCATAATGAACCGCGGGGTTCAATGACATATAGACGCCCAAATATTTGAATCCGCAATGCGATATCGGGATTGGACACCCGCGGGGGAGAAGAGGGGGATCGCCGACAAGCACGTAAACGCAGGATTTCAACCAGTTAATAATGAGCCCAGAATTACGACCGAAGAAGTTTAACACATCAAACAATACAATCAAGGACCTCCGCGGGGATGTAAGATAGAGCAGAATGTCGTCTGCATAGAGTGACACGCGATCCTCAAAGGTCGGTGTCCATTGAATACCTTTCAAAGAGGGTTCCCACCGTAACCATGCTGCAAGGGGTTCCAACGCAAGAGCAAAAAGAAGTGGGGACAAGGGGCAGCCCTGTCGTGTGCCCCTACCAAGCACAAAGGAGTGAGACACTCTACCGTTCACCACCACCTGCGCCAGCGGATCCTCATATAGCAACTTCACCCATCCGATGAATCCAGGCCCGAAACCAAACTTAGCCAGTGCCGCCCAAAGATAAGACCATTCCAGCGTGTCAAACGCCATTGTGGCGTCCAAAGACGCCAAAATGGTAGGCTCCTGTAAAGAATCCACTCTCGCTAAAACTCCGTGGAGGCGCCGCAAGTTCAGAGCGGTGTTACGATGTGGGATGAAACCAGACTGATCCGGGTGAACCAGGTCTCCGATAACTTTAATCAGGCGGTTAGCCAACACCTTGGCGAGTATCTTTGGTTCAGCTTTCAGAAGCGATATAGGTCTATATGACGCACAGCGATCGCGTGGCTTTCCCTCTTTATGAATCACCACAATAGTGGCAAGGCGTTGGTCACGGGGAAGGGAGCCGACATCACGGGACGCAATAAACATCTCCCGGAGATACGGTGCCAACTTATCAGGCCGAAGCTTATAAAGTTCGATCGGAAGGCCATTGGGACCAAGAGCCTTACCGGAGCGAACAGAGCGAATCGCCAAAGCTATCTCATCACTTGTCAATGCTGCATCCATCAAACCCCTATCCTCGTCAGAGAGACACGGCAACGCGATATCTCGCAGCAGTAGGTGAGAGTCCTCTTCAGGTCTATCAGAGACCCGAGAGTACACCTCACGAAGGTGCTCCGCAAAACAATTCACAATCTCCGCAGTATCCGACACACTCACACCATCGGCACGCACAATCACCGGAACCACTCGCTTAGCACTCTCCCTTCTGTCCAGCCACGCAATCAACTTTCCGGCCTTGTCGCCAACATCATACAGGCGTCCCTGTTGTTCGCGGCTCATGTGTTTAGCAGCATCAGTAACAAGCGCCCTATAGTCCGACTGCTTAAGGCGGAGGGCATGGAGCTTGTCACGCGTGACACCCCGTCCCAGATCCTCCTCCAACTCAGCTATGTCAGACTCAAGGCGCACCACCTCCTCATTTTTACGTTTCTTGGCTAAAGAAATCAAAGAGAGGGCCTGCCCACGTATGATCGTCTTGAAGGCTTCCCATAAGGTTACAGCCGAAGTGACCGACCCCTGATTTTCTGTAAAATAATGGTCCAGTGACTTAACCAGAAGAGCACGAGTTTTGGGGTTTCGCAAATACCAGGGGTTAATCGGCGCCACCCTCCCCGCCTTCCCCAAGGCAACCTCCAGGTGTAGGAACAGTGGGGAGTGATCTGAAATGCCTCGGGCAAGGTGTGTAACTTCCCTAATCATCTGAGCTTGGGCAGCCGGCATCAGCACATAATCCAGTCTAGATAAAGAGCCGTGGGCACCAGAGTGAAACGTATATTGGGTTAGCCCCGGGTGCAGCAACCTCCAACAGTCCATAAGCCCCATAGTGCTGAGAAAGCCACCCAACCAAGAATGCGCCCCGGGGAGGTCCCTGGGTGGATACCGATCCTCTCTCCCCGAAACCACAGAATTGAAATCGCCACCCACAAGCAGGAGGCCCTCCGGGAGTCCGAGTAGCAACCGCCCCAAATCGGCAAAGGTGGTAGTTTGCAGCCCAGGGGGACATAGACAGAGACCAGCAATAAGACCTTCCAATCCCACCGGCCCACCAACGCAACATAGCATCCCCTTACATCGTGTATGACGTCATCAACTTCTAGTGGGAGAGAAGCTCTAACCAGAATCCCCACTTCCCTAGAGCCAGAAGTGAAACCAGAGTGAGCGACCAAACGGTAGCCCCTCCTATTCATGGCTTGGCAGGACTGTCCTATTAAATGCGTTTCCTGCAGTAACACTACATCGGGCGAAAGACGCTTCAAGTACTGCAGCACCACCCCCTGCTTCAATCGATCCCCTAACCCGTTGACGTTCCACGTCAACACACGTAATCCCCTACCCCCCATCTCCGATGCAAAGATTCCCCCATCTACAGCGAGAACACGAAACAGAAAACCTATTGCCTTGTATTAAACTGAAACAACCCCATCCCACAACTCTACCCCCACCCACCCAACTCCCGTCACACACCCCCCCACCCTGCACCCCTGCACAAGACCAATCAGCCCCCCCAACTTGCAGTGTGCCTGTCGCCCCAACATCAAACCTACTCTACGAAAAGAAAAACCCCTTAGGAGGAAGAGTCTCACCAGTTACCCCGCAGCCCGCAAATTTATGAAGGAAAGAGAACACAATACAATAACATCAAACCAAAGTCTGAGGTGAACACGATCCCGTCCAGGAATCAGCACTTGAGCGCTCACAGTTGTCCTTCCGGTCCGCTACCCTCGTCTGCGGTCCGCTCCTCATTATTACGGCAACGTTGCAAAGTGTCCAACCAGTCCCCAGCCGCCTCGGGCCGATCAAAAAAATAGGTCCGTTCTGCTAATTCAACACGCAACTTGGCCGGGAAGAGCATAGAGTACTTTAGGCCCATGTCCCTCAGTCGCCGCTTAACAGACAGAAAGCCCATTCTTTGCTTTTGGACCGATTGTGCGAAGTCTGGATAAAAGCTAATATCCACATTCTCGTACTTCGTCGGGCCATTCACACGGGAGGTCTGCAGAATTGCGTCCGGTCCCTAAAGTTAAAGATCCTGGCAATGATAGGCCGCGGTGGAACCCCTGGCTTCGGTTTACCTCCCGGAACTCTGTGGGCCCGTTCAACCATAAAATATTTACTCAGTCCTTTCGGCGCAAGTTTATTCAAAATCAGGTCTTCCACAAATAGAGCGGTTGATTCCTCCTCCGATCGCTCCGGCACACCGATGATGCGCACGTTGTTCCGTCGGGCCCTACTTTCAAAATCCTCCAGTCTCTTGACAAAGAGATCATTGGAGGTCCGCAGGTTGTGGACCTCGGTCTGGAGGCCAGACACATCAGTAGTCAGGCTTGAAGTCGTGAGATCCAGCGATTTGACCTTCTCATTAGTTTTCAACAAGTCCGCTCTAATCAGATTGACATCGATCAACACAGTGTCCAGTTTGTGGGCCAAGGAATCAAATTGTTGGCCGACAGCAGCTTTCATGGCATCAATGGCACCCATGACGTCCTGTAGTGTCAATTCCGTCGAGGAAGACGAGCCTTCCTTGGTCCCGTCTGGAGGTCCACTCGATAAACCGGGGGATCCCTTCTGTTGTGCGTAGCGATCCATGTTGTTGGTTTGAGCATAGCCGCCTCTCCGGGTCGCTCTAGACTTTTGCAAGTCGTTGTCTGACCGGCCTGTCATTACTCAGTGGGACCGCAAAATCCAGCACAGGCTGTGAGGCGCTGGGATCTCCTTGGGGAGGTCGCACCAAGCAGTGGTTGGCAGTCCCCTCAGGCCAGCGATCGTCGTCCAGTCTAGGTACAGTCCCTCTGCGCACATCCGCTGCTGGAGTCGTGGAGGAGAATCGAGACCGAAAGTGAAACTAAAGTGGCGAACCAACTCAAAGATCCAGGCCCGTTGTTGTTCAACTGCAACTCGGGAACAATGCCAACTTGAGTTCGGGGCGTCGTCACGGTGTTGGCCTCAATCTTGGAAGCCACATAGGCACAGTTCCCGAAGTCCGATCGAAATTCCGAGAACGGGAGCCACCTCAGCATCAGTTCACCCGTGTTACCCCTTCAAGATAACAGGATAGTGGTCAGGATAGACGTGGGAGGCTGCGAGGGTCTCGGGAGCTCTGTGCCTACGCGTCCATCTTGGTTGCGCGCTAGGCTCCTCCCCTGGTGTCATTTTTAAAAGAAAGATCA
The DNA here is from genome assembly GCF_964204655.1 of Triturus cristatus. Lineage (NCBI taxonomy): Eukaryota > Metazoa > Chordata > Amphibia > Caudata > Salamandridae > Triturus > Triturus cristatus. Next base: position 28,437,373 of record NC_140584.1, on the reverse strand, counting down.
TTCCAGATCGGTGAACCTCGCTGTTATCCTGAGACTGTTCCTTTTAAGTATGGAGTCCCGCAGGGTTCTGCACCCAGTCTTTTTAATATCAATGTCAGACCACTGGCCCCCATTGTTAAGGAATTCAGAGTGTCTATTTTGTCCTATGCTGACAATACGCAGCTTGTTGTCTCCCTTGCTTCAAGTGAGGGTTCTCAGCATCAGTTAGGCTCATGACTTGAGAAAGTGGCCCACTGAATCGCAAGCTGCTCACTGAAATTAAATAAAGCGAACTGATGACACTGGGGGAGGGGTGTTTCCCAGTACCATTGTTGGGTTCGACATATAGACTAGGGACTGTACCCTTCCCACCTTCCCCTATAAAAGCTTGGCTATGTGGCTGTACAGTTCCCTTTTAATGGAAGCCCAAGCCAAAAAGTTGACTTGCTCCTGTTTTGTCATGTTGAAGGCCCTGAAAAAAATTCTGGCTCTACCGCCCATTTCTTGTAGAAGAGTGGTTGTCCAGTCACTGATCTTATCTCTCTGATCTTGATCTCCCTATATCCGGGCTCCCCCAAATCAGTTGAAAAAAGACTCCAGAAGTTGCAAAATGCCGTGGTCAGAACTATCTGCAAGATACCTAATGGTTCATCAGCCATGAGAGCCTTGACCTCTTTACACATGCTTCCCAAGGAGCATAGAATTACATTTAAGGCACTGTGTCTGATACACCGGGCAATTAATGAGAAGGGCACCTATATTATTGGAGCATTATTAACCTCCTACATTATGAGCTGGACTTTAAGACACAAGTCTCCTAACAGTTCCACGTGTCCAGAAGACCAAATGGGGTGGAAGATCTTTCTCTTACATCTCCCCCAAACTTTGGAAAATAATGCAAATCAGTTTGGCCAGATTCACAAAGCGTCTCAAACTTGGCTATACCTGAAATGTAAGTTGGAGTGTAATTATGTGTTGTGAAATTATATGGAGTTGAATTGTGGTGTGTGGAGTATAATTATATGGTTTGGAGTGGAGTGGAAGTATGTGTAGTTCATGTTATTGGTTTGCAATTGTGTGTCAAGAGCGGAATGATGTGGTGCGTAAGTGTGTGTAGGTTGAATTGTGTGGCATGTCATTATAACATTTCAAAATGTGTTGTATGTAGTGGATTTATGGAGCATGGTTTTGAGGGTAAGGATGTTCGGTAAACATCACACGTACACAATGTTTGCAGGGATGTTGGGTGGCCACATATATGCACTATCCAGAAGCCAAACCCACGAAATTGATGAAATTGTGTTCTGTGAAGGTAATGGAGCATTCGCGTAACTGAAGTTTTAGCTAGCCACAATTTGGACCACTCTTTGGGTAGAAAAAACAATGGTGACTAAAGATTGTATGCTGCAAAAATTAAAAAGTGTTAACTACAATTAGTGTCTGGGTGCTCTACTTTGCTTTTGCATTTTAAATCATTTCACTGTGAAATGTATATATGTAAAAAAGAGAGAAATTGCCCTTCTAAGGAAGACATGCTATGATTGTTTAAAATGCAAAAAATGAGTGTGAAATAAACCACCAAGGCCACTATAATTGTAAATGTGGTTCTTTAAAAGAAATATTATAATTTGACTAGAGCACCCGGACACTAATTGTAGTTATCACTTTATAAGAGGCCCAGTCGGGGTGCTAGTAATAGGCCCAACCCCCCATTTTTACATGCAAAAATTAAAAAGGCAGTTGGGGTAACCATCCAAATTGTGGGCAAAGTAAGTAAGGGTACAAAAACAATTTAACAGTTCACTCCACCAGTATGTACATTAGTATCTCAGGCCACCAAACAAGACATTGAAGGTAAAAGAAATTCTGTTCTTACTCTGTAATCCTCTTTCCCAGCTTGGTGCACGCAGTCATGAAGTTTGCCCAGAAGACCGACTAGCCTCCGCTCCCTCCGTACAGGGCAGGCTCCAGGGCGGTGCGCCTGGTGCAGCAGCACCTGGCGCTGACCTTGAGGGTGAGGAAGGAGGTGGGGTGAGAAATAACAGGGATTTAAAAAGCACCAAGTGCAGAGTTCCTTGTGTGTCTAGAGATTTTTAGGCAACAATAAAAATGTAAAGGTAACTTTGGCGATTAATGTTTCTGCTGGAGAGAGATTGGAGTTCTATTTAGTGGTTGTTTCCACTCATGCTAAAGTAGTGCAGAGGATTAAGATGCCTGCTGCAAAGAACATGTGCTTATGTGTCCAGAGGTTTTCAGGCAACAAAAAAATGGAAAGGTAACTTTGTGTCGCTTGCATTCACTCTCCTGCACGAACATTAATCGCCAAACATGACAAAAATGGGCTCCCCTAAGCACAGCATTACCTGGGGTTTTTAGAATGTCCAAATATTGTCCAGCGTTTACAGCAAGCTACCTGTATATATACACCCCTCCAATTTGTACATTCTTGTACTGTGCAAGCCAGCTGAGCACGCAGGGCACAGGAAATGGGGCAGCACTGTGTGGCACTGAGAGGCAAGGAGAGGGGGTAAAGAAAAAGTAGTGGAGTAATACAAAACATATGGCTAATAATGAAAGGATCCATGTAGCAGGGGCTGCCACCAGGGCAGGAACAAAACAGCCACAAGGCAGGACAAATGTACACTATTGACCAACGAAAGCAATGGATTTTGTAAAGGTAGACCAAGCAACCAATGAAAACACAGTGGGTGTGTCAAAGCCCCCAGAGGGATTACAGCATGCATCACAGAGCAGTGCATGTGCACTGCCTCTAGGGTCGACCTAAAAACGACAAGCAAAGGGAAGGATCCCTGGGGATCTGTACTGAGGAAATTCTGCGACCTTCTGATTCCTATCTGCACAAATTGTTGGCAATGAGGTGATTTATTGCAGGACTGTGTCAGAGACAACCTTGCATATTGCTAGTGTTGATGGGTGACTGTTTGCTGCAGAAAGGTTGAGCAAGGTCGAGAGGCAGGGATAATTTCTGTCATTCACAAGGTAGGCATTGTCAAGTAGCTGTCTTATTGCTACAGCATGGTCTGAACCTAAATTGGTTGTCATACTGAAGATTGCCCTTGTTGATCTGCTTGTGAAAGTGGAGACTGCTTTCTCAATGATTTCTTTCATGAAGGAGAGGTGGCTGATGGAGTGGATGTTGGCACCGTTGTCAATGTCTACGGTAGGTTTTCTGAGAAGAGATAGTATCTGCCCAGTCCTGAGGGCAGTTTTGAGGGCATCTAGGAATGTTAGTTGGCTGAGAGAGGAATTGAAAATGCTGTGCGAACACCAGTGAAGGATGTAGACCCCAATGAAGATTTCAGTTTGACTAACAAGAACAATGAAAATCTACAAGAACATTATGAGGATCTATGTGCTCTTGATAGGTGAAATAGACAAAACTGAATGGGAGCATCCGTCAAATGAAAATGGACCATTTGGATGGAACACATACTCATGCACAAGTGTGAAAGCTGTGTGAGAAAATACATGGAAAATATATTGCCTTTGTTCTTGGTCTAAGAAAATGTATCATGTCCTTCCAATGGGATGAGCTGAAGGACACAAATGTCGATGGTTGCAGAAAGCCAAACAGGTAAGACACTGTATAGTGCAGAGAATAGGACTGAAGCTCCCTCTGTAATGAGAACTAGAAATGACAGCCTGAGGAAACAGCTCAAGGTCAAGCCATATCACTCCAGAGCAATAGGATACTCAGCTATGGCCTAGTAAAAGAAGACTCTATAAATACAGTAAGGACATAGCTGGAATATCTCAAGAGCTATTCAAGTCAGGTCAAGTAAGCTTTATTCACATTCACACTTGAATCATAAAAGCGAAAATGGTTAAAAAACCAGTAAAAGAAGTTCAAACAAGTTAAAAAGCTTAAAAACTACAGTACATAAATACAGATACAATCATCGAATGCACAGTCAATTCCATTTACATTTTCGATTGCAGGCTACAGCTGCTTCCTGCAATTAATAACGGCCAGCAGAAATCGGGACATTACAGCACATATGTAAATGTTCAATAGCATTTGCAGGCACAAATAAGCTGGTCGGCATTGTACGAAGCCCAGCTGCAGTAACAAGAGTTTAATAAATTTCTTCCTCATCCCAATAAAATGTTCACAGCACAAAAAAGTATTCAAGTCACATAAACAGTACATGTTGCCATTCTCCAACTAGCTAAACCATGGACAGCTATTGACTTCTTTTCTCTACTTCTTTTAGGCATGCTACCATTGTGCTCTTGTGTACTTAGAAAATGCACTACAAAATATCAAAACAATGATATCGGGGTGTTCAGTCACTTGTTACAGTGTGAAAAGCCAAGTACAGAAGTAGTCTCTGTTGTCGGCGCAGAATGTTGTTGAGGGTCAACAGTAAAAATTGAACCCTATCTAATGATGCATTTTTAACGTGCATTCCCTATCCCTCAATTGTGTGTACAATTCAAAATGCTAGTGGCAATTTAATGATTGGGTTTGTAGAAATGCCTGTTATATTAAAACAGATTGTCTTGGCACTTTTATGCTCTTTGAAATCTGATTAGCTATACTGTTCTCAACATTTTATATCCTAGTTCATGATTATGTTTGCTAATTTATGATGAACTGTTGAAATAAAATATATACATCACACCAGATGACTTAATATGTTTCTGTACAGATTCCTGTTTCCCTGTGAATGTTTTCATTAATGACACACTGAAGATCTGTTGCAAAGCTAAAAAGGGAAAAAGATGGACAACCATACAAATGTGATCAATATCCTGCTTTTGCGATTCCCATTGGTGCAGATCTTCAGATATTCCTCTTCTTCATAGTCCTGTCTATTTATAATCTCACTCCGACTGTCAACATCACCATCATCACTCTTGTAAAGTTAGAACAATGTCTTCAAACTCCAGTGTACTTTCTGCTCTCTTACCTGTCAATTGTTGACATCTTTTACTCATCAACCAATCAAGATGTTATCCACCTTTCTTCAAAGAATAGCATCTCTTTACCTGGCTGCTTCACTCAGCAATACTTCTATGTTAGTTTGGGTACCACTGAGTTCTTTCTTCTGGGTGTGATGACTGTTGACCATTACTTTGCCATTTTCAACCCACTGAGTTACACCACCATCATAATTTAGAAGATTTGCCTCCAGGCTATGTCTGCCTCCTAGTTGGTTGCATTCCTATCTATGCTTTTAGTGGTTATATTTTTAATCTAAACTCCCCTTTTGTCGTCAATACATAGTCGATCATTTGTTCTGTGATTTAGCACCATGACTAAAACTCTCGTGCATTGATCCCCACACGATGGAGTATGTCGTTTTCATATTTAGTTGCTGAGCCATCCTGCCTTCCTTCCTAGCAACCACAGTTTCCTAAGTCTTCATTGTCTCCACTATTCTAAGGACCCCACCCCAGAAGGGAAGAAAGAAGGCCTTCTCCACCTGTGCTTCCCTCTTTACAGTGATAGTGATTTTGTACGGAACAGTGATCTTCATATATATAAGGCCATCACCTGGACACTCTATTGAGATCAACAAATTCATTGGCATCTTCAATACAGTAGTTACTCCTCTTCTAAATCTGCTTATTTACTGTCTAAGGAATAAAGACGTGAAAGTAGCCATGAGAAAGCAATTTAGTAGGACTCTATTGAAAAACAAATTGGCACAATGAATTCAATGCGTTCCAGTGCTACAAGGGATGGTCAAGCCCACCAACTGGCCAATGAATGTTTCCACTATTACAATGTGTTTATCAACCATTACCTTTAAAACCCTCTATGTGCAGTAGAACTCAGAAGATGATGTAGATGTGGACATGCATTATTTATATTTCAACACTTAATGGCTCCAAACTGAATACTATATGGTTGGTCTGTTGTAGGCTATCGGATGTAGAACATCCACTACTCTTTGTTAATTGTTTCTGAGCAAACATTTCACCAATACCAAAGTTACTTAGCGAATGTCCTCACAAACATTCAGGGGCATATTCTCAAGGAGCTATCGCCGAATTAACGGCACTTTCGCGCAGCCAAAGTCGCGATAAATCCATCGCCCCATTCACAAGCCGGTGCAAACTACTGATACCACCAGTTTTCCCATGATAGCCTCCTCAAAAAACATCGCCACCGATGACCCCGGCAATTATCACTAATGAGATGCAGAGTAGGCGTTCCAGAGCAAAAAGCCGCTACAATACCACTCCACAACATTCTCAACGACCTGCCTGATCTGCAATAAGAACACAAGACAGGCGATAAGGCGCGTTAGCACCAGGAAATTAACATCTGCTCTGACCTGGTGCAAAGTCGGACAACAACCGGCCGCTGCCAAGGCAGCACAGCCCACAGCCAAGCATGAAGAACAGCAGATGCCCCTGAGTAACTGAACATGCCTGAAGTCGCACAACCACAACACCTAACAGAGAGGTGTGGCCACAAAAATTGAAACACACATCCACATCATATAACCAAAACAAAACCTTTATTACAGATGAAAAAAATAAAAACAATCATGAAGAGGCAATGTGTGTCTTCTCTGGGCATTCCGTAAGTCACAGCCTGCAAGACAGAAAGACAGAGAAGAAGATGTGTCATGCGCCCATCAAAGGACAGAGAGGGAGAGCAACAGGAACAGGGAGAGAAGGAGAGAGAAAGAGCGAGGGAGAGAGGGAGAGAGCTAGAGAGAGGGAGAGAGAAAAGAGAGGGAGAGAGAAAGAGAGAGGGAGAGAACGAGAGAGAAAGAGAGAGGGAGAGAGAAGGAGAGAGGGAGAGTGGGAGATAGAAAGAGAGAGTGCCGACACTGTGGACCCGGGCCCCACTGCTCAACTGCAGCCACCGGCGTGTCTCCAAGAGCACCCACCACGTGCCGGTTGGATCTCCAAACCTGTGGCCCGCGACCATGGCATCCTCCACATCATGCAGCCATGCACCGCGGGCCACCAGGTCACACACATGATTCTGGCTCTTGATTTCTCAATGGCAGAGAACACATCAGTGTTAAGGGCATCATCGCAGGCTGCACACCCGCTCAGCCCAATAAGTGCCACTAACTCTGTGAACTTTGAGGCGATGCCACGTGGCAAGAGGCACGCACTGCCCGCTAGCTCAGGCCTACACTGCCGTCCAGAAGGGCTCACACCAATGCCACCATTCCCGAACACCTGTACGGCGCATTATCGCAGGCTCCATACCCGCTCAGCACTGAAGGTGCCCCTATCTCAGTGCACCGAAAGACACCGTCCCGTGACGGTGTGCCTGTGCCTGCCGCAGTGCATCCGGTGCCACCAAGTCTGTGCACCGCTAGCCATGGACACTTTATGATTGAGTCCCGTGGTGCGGACACCATCATGTCACCACTGGCACTGGGCAATGTGACGTGGCAGGGCCCTAGGCCCTCATGCATAATGGATACCCACACTGAGACACCCATTTGGAGAGTGGAAATGGCGTCCAGCACGTGCGCCAGGCCCTTTTTATTGGCGCGGTCACTTGTCCTGTGACGCCGGTGCCGAATGGGTGTGGTGTGGGTGTGAACCAGCCGTGAGGGAGTGGCCGTGGCATGTGGACAACTAGACCTGTGAGCAGCAGATCCCTACAGGGAAGACCTGGGACATGTAGCGTTGTCGTCACCCCCCATGAGCATGAGCGGAGTGGACTGGCCTGGCGTGTGCCAGTCCAGCGTAGGTGTGGGAACAATGATCCTGTGGCTGTGTGCGTGCTTCCATTCTGGTCTGGACAAGGAAATTACGGATGTGTGTTTCCCCGTTCTAGTGTCGGCGCCACCCGGCTCGCAATCGGCAATGTATCACCCTGTGACCCAAGTCCCACAACATAAGCAACATGGACGTAAGGTGCAATCACTGACCCTACATGCATCATGCCTCCACACTTGCAAGATCATAGACATGACACATCATTGTGAAAATGAATGTTTATTGCACATTCAATGGAGTGTTGTATGCGGAGCAGTACAGGGCCATGCAAAGCCCACCTTGCAGCGTCGGCCCGTGGCGGGCCATCCAGAGTCCTTGTGTGAATGACATGTTCCTCAGTAGTGGATGAGTTCTGTCCGCAGTCTGATATCTGTGTCATGGGTGACCAGACAAAATATGGCAGTCTATGTCGAGGTCCAAGGTGAGTGTCGCAGAACACATTGAGGGACAATGGAAGGGGATGATGTTGAGGGAAGAACCAAGCATTAACAGGCCATATGGTGGACATGGATGCTACCGCTTCCTTATGACCACAAGGCCAGATTCATCCGCATCTTCGTCCTCTGCTGTTCCAGGTGCCTCACATGTGGGTGGTGGTGTTCTGTCTGCAGCAATGTGTGGCAGTGACACCGCAGGGGCCAGAGGTGGAATGTCTGCCGCACTGTGTGGCACTGGCACATCAGTGGCCGGAGATGTGGATGGAGTGGTAGCAGCAGCATGCATCAGCGCCAGGCCTTGTGGCAGCAATGCCATGAGGATGGTCTTTATGGCATTGAGGGACCTAGCCAACTCTCTCTGGTGTGCAGCAGTGTCAGCCGCTGTTTCCGCACGATTACGCTTCGTGTCCTCCATGAGCCTCCACATGAGTCCCAACTCCCGGGCGAGCTCGCTGGAGCCACTATGACTGGACAGTCGTTCTTGCCTCTGAGTCAGGTCCCTGGCAATGTCGGATATGGTTCGTTGGAGAGCATGGAGCGGACTGTTGGTGTCCTTTAATGACTGTGAGTGGTCCCTGATGGGACTTAGACACCCACGTATGGTGTCTAGTTTGGCTGCCATGCGGTTGAACCCCACTTGCACTTGTTCAGCCAGCTTCTCCTGGCACCCCAACACATGGAGTTGGAAGTCCATGTGTTGGTTGTGGGGGTCCTGGGAGTCTGCCGTGGTGGTGGGTGCTGCCTGCTGCCTGCTGCCTGCTGCCTGCTGTGTGTAATGTGCAGGGGGTGGGTTCTCCTCATAGGAGCTGGTGTGCCCTGCTCCTGGAAGTGGGCTCCGGAGGCTGTCCACGAGCTCTTGGAGGGCGTCTGAGTCGAAGGTCTGGTTATCCTCTTTGTCATCAGAGAAGAAAGGTTGGTATTGCTATGCAGGAGGGGTTGTATTTCCCTCTGCAATGTGAAGGGGAGATGCAGTACATTGTGTTCACATGTATGTTGACGCATTGAACATGTTTACATGCAGACTGAATGACAGTGTACATTGTGACTGTTTGTGGGGAGCTGCCTATTTGATGTGGGACAGTGGACATTTCAACCACTTCACGGATGTGTGTTTGTACCTGTACATTGTCAACTCACATTTCCCTGCGATGCCATATGTGATTGGCCAGTTACTGCACACAAGTGGGACCAGTTTTGTCCCCTGTTCTGTCGTGGACGTGTTGCGGATTGTGCCACATTGTTGTCAATGTTGTTGTGCTCTGCATGTGATGTGTGTGCCGCATTTTGGGGGAGTCACCCCTGCAGCTCTGAGTTGGCTGCCCCTGATCCCTTACATGCGGTGTGCCTCTGCCTTCTGTGCTTATACAGTGCTGGGATGTGGCATTCGTGGGTGCATTGGTATCTTGGTGGGAGTTGTGGGTCTGGGGCATGGTTTGTCTGATGATGTGCTGTGCTTACTTGACATTTATGTGCCATTGTGCCCAATTCCCCTGTCTCCCCAATCCCTGGTCTTTACTCACCCTGTTGCTGTTGTGGCCAGTCCTGTTGAGCAGGGTCCGGGCCCCCAACTCCTGCCACCGTCTCCCCATTGATCACTGTGGACACCATTCACTCCAACTCGTCCAGCTCCTCCTGTGGCGCTGGACTGCCACCTCCAGTCAGCGTTGCTGCCTTCTGGTTGTTTGCGAGCTTCTGCTTGGTTTTGCGCTTGACATCATTCCAGTGCCTCTTGACCTCGTCCATTGTCCTCTTCAGCACTCCGACTGCATTCACCTTGTCCACGATGGTCTGCCACATTCCATTTTTAGTTTCCAGTGACACAGTGGAGGTGACGAACAATAGTTTATGGTGTTCTATCACCTCTGTTATCAGGATCTTGTTTTCCTGTGGACTGAACCTTTTCTTCCTACTCTTCTTCTCCTTGCCCCTCCCTGACCCCGAAGTCCCAGTCCTCCGGGGGGCTTGTGGGGTTCTGGTTGTCCCCTGCACTTGCTCCGGCTGACTCCATTTTGCTTCGCTCTTGTTTGGCTTTTGTATGTGTTTTTGTTTTCACCTTTTGTAGTGTATTTTCCCGCATGTCGCGTGAGGGTTGCAGGCCTTTGACTGGTTTTTGCTGATTTTTGTATTGCGACTGACGTCACCGCCCCTTTTTGGGCGTTTCGAATTTTTGTGGCGTCATGTTGGTTTTTACGCATTGGTTTGACGCGTTGTTGTGGGACTATCGCATGTTGCCGCCGGCTTGGGAATACCACGTTGACAGAGAGTTATTTTCCAGCAATGGACTGCGATGTGGTGAGTTGTGATAAGCTACTCTTGCGGTAGTTATCACACATTCTTGAGAATATGTCCCTCAGAGTTTTTCTTTATCTGATTGAAAAATTAGAACAGCAAAGTCCAGATTGGGACAAGTAGCAATGAGCAAAATACACACAGTGCATTTTTTAAATTATATATGTTGGTTTTACAATATAACTTTTAAAGCTCACAAAATGTATAGAAAATATGTCAAGGCAGAAAGACAATATTCCATTTGCTATTATCTCTGGGCCTCTGTTCTAGACCATATTTTTTTTACATGAAGAGCATATCAGTGAGAGATATAGTGAGATGCTTTTCAGTTTCATTTTCTTATACTAACCTGGACTACATGCTTCGAATAAGGTAGTCTGAAAGTAAGGGTGGCTTGACACTCTCAGAAAGGGCAAACAAATGTGGCATTGAAATTAATTCTTTGATCTAGTGTTAGAGGAATAGATGTAGGTCCTCATTCCCAGTGAGTGGGTTCATGATTTGATGCAGTGACGTATGAGTGTATGCCTTTTGGTTTAAAATGCATGAAATTAGAGGTCTCATCTCGTCAGGGAATAGACACTCCTTCAACCCCAGTTAAAGGTGCATGATGCCTCTATGCCTGCCCTACCTGAAATAAAGTTCCATCCTGCAACTATCTGCAGAGGATATAACAAACTGGGGTTGTCAGGAGGCAAGCCACCACTCCCAAAGTCCTGAAGCATATAATGCCACAGTCTCACTTGTTCATTGAAAATGGAATCCTCGAGCAACTGGTGTCTGGCAATGCCATTCCCCTAGGTTCATTGAGCCAGTTAACTGGGCAGCAGTGCCAGACTATGGCATTGGAGAGTTGGGCCTAAACCCAGAGTGCCATACTTTGGAGGGGTGCATGGAGCTACTTGAATTGAGGTCATGCAAACAGCAGTGTCCCTCTGAAAGTTGACAGAATATTGAAGACGAAAAAATAATGTGGGTGGAATATTGTGACAAAAATATTGAGGACAAAAATATATAGATATATATTGTCAAGGTACATATATGTGGAGCTAAGCATAGTAAAACTTTGCTGACCCACATGTTAGAAATTGGGTCTTAGGTTGATGGGTGTATGAGCCATATTCAAGCAGCAACCACAATCGTACTCAGGGTAAGAAGCAGGCAAACACTAAAATTAACCTGTGCTCACTCTCTCGTAGCTTGGCACACAGCAGTCATACTTAACTTAGTTGCAATGTGTTGAGCACCTCAAACAGTAAAACAGTGAAGACACCACACAAAAAGATTCCACACCAGGTTACAAAAATAGAACTTAATTTAATGAATAAAAAAAATAAACTGACACAAATCCAATAAGTAGCACTTATTTGGGATATATGGTTGCTCCGGACTGGGACAAAGTCAACAGTTCAGGCTGACCTTGATGGAGCACAGGCCAAAAACAGGGACCCAGTGAGGCCAGCTGAACAAAAATACCTTCATCCTGGCTGAGTCAACGTCAAAAATGGGGTGCAGCCGAAGAGATGCGTCAGCGTTGATCCATCCAGTGGTGATGATCAGCCAGTCCTAATCCGTGCAGAGGTGATAGATTCGTCATTGTTGCTGAGGATGCAATTGACAGGGATGTGAAGACCTTGTATTAGGAAGAGCGTCGCGGAGTGGTGACTCCAAAGGTGATGTTTAGGGGCCAAACCACACAAAAGAGGCAATGAAGTTCTAGTCTGTGCAACAAGAGAGAGGCACCGGTCATGCTCCATGCAACAGATAAATGTGCTTGTTCTAATCCACGCATTGGCGGTGATGCACCAGATCAATAGAGGCTGCATGGATTTTGTTGCAGCAAGCACCCCAGGCCCACTTCCAAGGGTCCAGGACAGGGGTGGTACCACTTGGCGGGGCAGACTTACAGATGGCAGAGTCCAGGTGCAGAAGCAGGTAGGTTGGAAGTCTTTTGTGCCACTGAGACTTCATATCACCAGCTAGCCCTTGAAGTCACTTTGGGTTCAAGTGACGCTGGTCCAGTCCTTCTCACCCTTGTGGACCGAGCCTGGAACGGCCTTCCGCTCCACCTCAGACAGACATCGCTCCCCATCTTTGCTAGAAACCTCAAAACCTGGCTCTTCAACAGACCCCCCCTACCTTGATGGACTGGAGCCTGCTAACCCCCCCCCCCCCCACCCCCCTCCAGCACCTTGAGACCTTGAGTAGTCGCGCGTAACAAATCACTGATTGAGGGGAACAGCAAAGCAGCAGTCCAGCAGAGTTGCAGTCCTTCAGCAGCACAGCAGTCCTCAAAGGTCCAGAAGTGTACTGACGTGATGGTGTCAGGGGTCTAGTACTTAAGTTGTGCCTTTGAAGTGGGGGAGACTTCAAAGGCAGGTTTTTGAAGTGCACAGAGGTCCTCCCTTCCTGCCCTGGTGCCAGGCTCACTTCAGGGAGTATGCAGCCCTTTCTGTGGGGGTAGGAAACAGCCTATTTAGGTGTAAGTGAGGCTGGATCCAGCTCCTTCCTCCATCCTGCCAGGATGGCGTATCAGTAGACACTTAAGCTCCCATTGTATGTGGATGACTAGGGGGATACGCAAAGCCCAGTTGTTACCCTCCCCAGATGTGTATCAGAGTCAGGCAGCAGGCACCAAGTAGTGGAAAAATGAATTTTAGCGTTTTTCACCACCAAGACATGTAAACCTTCAAGGTGCTTGCCCTATCTCCTAAATACATTGCACCCTGCCTTCTGGGTTGTCAGGGCCTACCTTAGGGTTAGCTTATATATATAAAAAGGGAAGTTTTGGGCCTGGCAAGAGGTTTATATTGTCTGATCAAATTAGCAGTGTAAGCATGCACCCACAGCTACTGCAATGGCAGGTGTGATCCATGATTAAGGGGGATAATTAAGTGGGTGGCACAATAAATGCAGCATGCCCACTAGTAGCATTTAATTTGCAGACCCTGTGCACATTGTAGTGCAGTCTACTAGGCAGTGCTTAATTTGTAAAATATAAAGTGCAGGTGCTCAAATATTTGTTGGAGGCCACACCTACTTTTCTCTGGCTCCACCCATTTTCTCCACAGGCTCCACCCACTTACTATATTAGCTCCACCCACATCCCCAAAAGGCACTGCTAAAATTCAGAAGTAATACCCGATCTGAATTTTAGCAAGGGAGCCTTCCTCATGCTAAGGTTTTGATTGGAGGTTCCTCTTCCCTGTGAACATTTTGAGAAAGATTAAATCAAAAGTGCGTTTAAAGCACAATTTTGGAATAAATAAGTTAAAATCACTTATGCCCTTCTTCAGCTTTCAGCTTCAAAGCACCTGAGCCAGACACAAACCAACACACAGGCAACAAGCACAGACACCAACACGCACAGCCGCCTGTACACACCACTGTGTGTGGGTGCCTGAAGCCTGCCCATCTTTGTACACGTGCTCCACCTCTTTGCACCCCGCACCCCTTTCCCTCATAGAGTCAATCGCTTTGGCTTCAGAAGCATATAACACAGGTATAGCGACAGCAGCAAAACTTCCCTAACGCAAGGAACAAAGAGGAAGCAGTGACAGCAGTGCAAGATTCCCAAGTGTGAATCACAAGCTGTGGCCACCCGTGTGATGCCATCACCTTATGTCCATTACTTGTGCTTACAAACTTTTATACGTGAAATGAATAATGCACATTTCATACAAGTTTGTACATAAATACATTCTGCTGGACTAAACAACACTGGTCTTCTCTTCACAGACTATAAAGGCACACTTATGCATGTTTTTTAGTGTCTTAGGGGCAGTTCAAGGAAACTGGAGCCAAAAGTCTTCAAAGGCAGTGCAAGGAGGAACCTCAATAAGTCAGTCTATAGGTCCCAAGCATGCATAGGTAAATGCAGAGAACAAATAATTCGACTGTGGCACTGGCAGGGCATACATGGCTTTGTCTTGCTATATTTAAGATGAATTACTGAAGTTGAAGACCTGGTTTGTTTCAATAATCCCAAAGCAAGTATTTTTAGAATACATATTTCATACAGAAGTTGTTCATTTTCCATTGACGGTTATGCAGGGGGTGGAAGAAGACTATTGATAATGCTTCATGTATGGGTCTTATCAAAAACCTTTTAAAGAGGATTCAGTAATCTCCAGGTCATCAGTAGTATCACCCACTTTTGAATTAACCTGCAGGGGAGCTCACTGTTTCACAGCTCACGGCACTAGATGGCGGAAGGAGTCCAAGGGTCTGTTCGCTTCCTTACAGACCATGCCACTACCACCCTCTGTACCCCTGAGTATAGTTCCAGAGGGAATACTCAAACACAGCACGGTTTTTACATTGTCTCCTGTTCACGAATCCCTGGCTGTTTGGGATATGTCCATCTGCATTAAAGGACTTTTAGTTTAAATGATCCCTAGATTAGGCGTGGTAGAATGAAAGATGATGTGACCTATAATGGCAGAGCTGCCTGGTTTAGCACCAAACTTGACAATAAAACTACCCCCTTTTACAGTTCCTTATTGTGATCCACTCCGTATCCTTCCTCCACTAGAATGAAGCAAATACTACTGCATCTCTATTTTTTAATTAAACACAATTTTTCGAAAGAAACACTTCTCATCAGAAACCCCAAAACAAGTTTACAGTTTCTAGCTAGTATTATTTGAAATGCAAATCTTTACAAAAAGAAACATACATTTTTTTACACAGGGCATTTTAATTAAAAGCATTTTGGGTCAGGCGGGTGGGAGAGGAGCAAGTCATGGCAGTATGTCCGGGACATCGTGGGATGGGAATCCGGAAAGAACATAAGGGGGTCTGAATGACAGTGGTTTTAAGTACAGAATCTTGCAATTGTCAAACACCTTCAACGTAGGACCCTGCTGCTGCAAAAGCCAGTCCTTCCCAAGAACAAATCAGTACATACTGCAAAACAGCTGTTCACCCCTTTTGCATCCATGTGATTTAAGTGAGGCCAAGGTCATGTTAAGTCACCCATTCTGCCCTGACACTTTTGTGAATCGACCTTCATGGAAGCGGGTACAGGTGGTTCGGCGGGGTTGGAGGTATCAGGGCACCGAAGGTGGATTGCAGTTTAAGGTTCCCTTCCCCATCTTCACTTCCCTTCCCCCATCTTCACTTCCCTGCCCCATCGTCACTTCCCTGCCCCATCTTCACTTCCTTTCCCCATCTTCACTTCCCTTCCCTCTCTATCCATCCCTCCCCAGTCACCTCCCCTCCCTTTTCATCCCCTCTCCTCTTATCTCTTTCTCTTTCCCCTTGTCTCCTACTCACTTTCTATTTGTTTCTCTGACGTTCATGGTTGGTCCACTGTTCAGCGTGCTTCATTGCCGTGTCATTCATATTTATATATAACGCTTGGTACACACAGGGCCAGGTGCATTGTTCTGTTCGGGTGGATCCTTGTTCGGAAGAGAAATAAATTCTTAACTGGGACTCGGGAGATGAAAAAAACACTCAGCGCCGACTCCGAGTCCAGTAGGGAGGTAAATATACCAATATCATCAAGGCAAAATGTGGCATGCAGCAGATGCGTGTAGCCCTGGCCCTGCTAATTAAATGCCACTGCTAAGCACCTGAAAGCACCTGCACAAATTAAGCACTGCTACTAGGGGCTTATAAGAAAATTAAATATGCAAATTGGGGATGAGCCAATATTACCATGTTTACAGGAGAGACAAACACAATTTAGCACTGGATAGCGGTAGTAAACGTTTTCCATGGTAAAGTCCATTCCCTGTAGGGACATGGACCACCTCAAGTTTGAGATATTCACCCCTCATCTGCATGTGCTATCTGAGGACCCTGTGGTCTGTCTGAACCAGGAAGTGAGTCAGAAACAGCTATGGTCTCAACTTCTTCAGGGTCCAGACCACAGCAAAAGTTTCTCTTTCAATGGCATTCCACCTCTATTACCATGTAAGTAGCCTCCTAGTAATGAAGGTTACTGGTTGGTCAAGGCCCTCGTCATTTAGCTGTGCTAAGACTGCATCTATTCCATGCCCGGTAGCACCCATTTGCTTGATGGATTGCTTAGAGAAATCTGGTGCCTTGAGTACAAGTGTTGTACACATGGCTTCCTTGAGGGTATCAAAAGGCTTCTGACAAGCCTCTTCCAAGAAGAAGCCCAGGTTTGTGATCTGGACAGTCAGCTCAGTTCAAGGGGCAACATTTGTGCCATATCCCCTAACAAATCTTCTGTGGTAGACCTTAACATAGAAGTGGCCCTCTGGGTTTGAAAATGCTGCCCTTCTTTGGCCCCCTCAGTCAGAGCAATCTGCCACTACTCTGATGTCAGATCAAAGGTACTGAGGAATTTGGGAGTGCTAAGCCTGTTGATGAGCTCATCAGTTGGGATGTGCATCAGTCCTGGTGATGGAATTGAGTCTTCGGTAGTCAACCCAGAAACAGAATTCTGGTTTGCTCCCGGTGGGGCAGCCTTTGGTACCAGCACAACAGGGCTGGACCAAGGACTATTAAACAGCTCAATTACACCTAATGCCAACATTTTGGAGACTTCCTCCTTGATGCTGGCCCTCACCTGGTCTGACAACCAGTAATTTGTGTTCTTCACAGGTGGACTGTCTCCAGTGTTGTGAGAAGTTGGCCTGGTATATGATGTCCACTAATTAAAGTGGGCACCGTGCACAGTCCAAACAACACTTATGGTGATTTAAGAGGTCAAAGATAACCTTAGAAAGCTATCCAAGAGGTAGCTGTGGAGAGCAGCCTTCAGGCTTAGTCTTGAAGGAATGTTAAGCAGCTTGTTTTACCAGAATGCAACCTTATTGTAGTGGTTAAATGAAAGGAGAACCACACAGTAGTTATACAAATATGTATTTATTATTATAACACACCTTAAATACCTCACAGTATCTGCTACAAGCAGATAAACACAAAGCACACAACACTGTAGCACAGAAACACACGTAAGTAGCACTAATACACAGTGGGCTCCGGGGGAGACCGAACCATATACTAAAATAGTGGTATAAGAACCACGACTCGAGTCATGAGTGTCTAGAGGTTGTAGAATCCCTGGGACCCCGAGGAAGCACCCAAGGTGAGTAAGTAGGGACCCCACGGAGGAAGGGTGTAGTGTGAGAACACAACTGCGTGCTACGTACAATTCAATGGGAGAGTTGCAGTTGCAGTTTGACTGTTTAAAGACCCTTCCCAGTGGATTACTAAGAAACCCTTTGGAACTTAGAAGGCTGGAGAGCCACCTCACCTGTGGATACTGAGGAACCAGAGTTACCTATCCCAGGGAAGCCGGGTGCATAGGGTCGAAGCGGCATTGAAAACCGCTGTCGTTCTCAATGGGAGCCTTCAAAGAAATGCCACTGCTGGAAAGAAGAAAAGTGTCCGATGGAACCCACAGGTGGATTCTTGATGGAAGGTACCTGAAAGCAGAGGGGACAGAGTCTCAGTCACTCAGGAGTGACCAGGGGCTCGGTAGATGAATGCCCACCGATGTCGGGTGCTTCAGGTGTAAAGATGGAGACCTTGACTCTACAGCTACAAGGACCAGGAGATGTTGAGGATGACCAGAAGCCAGATACAAGCTGCCCCAGGAAGGATGTCGAGTGTTGTGGGGTCGGTGTCCGGCGGGAGCACCAACAGGCCTTGGGAGCGGCAACCCACGAAGAAGGTCAAAGAAGGTTACGGTCTGGCCCAGTTGGGACCAGGGGACTCACCACAGCAAAGGGAGTCAGGGCAGTCCTGGAGCAACCAGGGGAGCCCAAGAAAAGCAATGTTGTCCCTCAAATGGACCCACAGGCCAAAGACACAGGAGTCATGAGGAGAACTCTAGCACTTTCACAGAGTCACAGCTTGCAGGGCACAGAGTGTGAGGAGGCCAAAGTTATTTGTTTGAAATGTGGGCAGAGGTTAGGGCGATCAATAGTCCAAAGCACGAAGTTGGGGAACACCAACAAGCATATACGCTTGCAAAAGTATGCGGTGCACAGGGGTTTGGGTTATGGAGTCCCCACAAGGGATACTGGCCTCAAACTTCGTGAGAGCAGCTCAACCTCAAGGATTATAAGAACCCACCTCCTGTGTTGCTGGAGCCTTCGGAGTCTGCAGGAGCTCAGGATCAGCAGACAGGTCAGTTGCATTACAGTGCCTGTGAATGCAGGGGAGTGACTCCTTCACTTTAAGGGAGATACTTAAGTTGTCCCCACATTGGCGAGTTTGTATAAGCCCTGCCTGGTCTGGCTTGATCAAGTTCAACATATAGGGGCCAAGCCTCGTGGCGAGTATGCCCGTGAATAGTTTAAAATCAACATTAAGTAGGAAAATGGGGCGGTATGAGCTACATTGCTGCCTGTCTTTGCCCGGCTTGGGCAGGACCACTATCGCCGCCTCTAGCATTGTCCCCGGGATCGGGTGCGCATCCCCGAAAGAGTTAAACAACCTTGTCAGGATCGGGGCTAAGATGTGGCAGAATTTTATTATAAAAGAGGGCAGGGAATCCATCAGGGCTGGTTGATTTGAGCACCTTGAGGCGTGAGATTTCCGAAACGACTTCCTTTATTCGGATGGGAGCATCCAACGCCGCCGCCTGGTCTGTGGTGACTGTGGACATATTGAGCGATTGGAGGTAGGCTGAGATGTCCTGGTCGGACGAGTCATCCGCTGCGTATAAGTTCCCGTAGAACTCCCGGGAAGTGTGCGCTATCTCTTGATCCCCAGTTATCTCCTCCTGTTTGCCCTCACGTAGTGAGGACACTTCAATCCATTGCCTTTGGGCCCTAAGCCTATTAGCAAGAAGGCGGCCCATACGATCGCCCCCCACGTAGTAAGAGTGCTTCAGTCTGACCACCGCATATTCTGCCCTGTCTAAATCTAACTCCTCTAGCTGTGCCCTGGCGGCCTTTAACTGCCTTCAAACCCTCGGTGCCCCAGTCCGGCTATGTACCCTCTTGAGTTCTTGAATTGGAGTGGATAGGGATGCTCTTAGCTCTCTGGGCTCTTTATTATCAGCTGCTGCTATAGCAATTAACTCCCCCCGTACCACTGTTTTCATGGCTTCCCACAGGGTTGTGACAGCTATGTCTGGGGTTTCGTTGAGAGCGAAGTAATCCTGAATGCACTTAGTTAGCTGTTGCCTCACTGTTTCCCCGATGGAGCAAATTGTATTTAAGCCTCCAGCAGCCAGTCTGGCGGGGACACTGTGGCAACAGAATATCCGCAACCAGCGTGTGATGATCGGAAAGGGCAACTGGTTCGATGTACCTAGTAGGTAATCTATTTGCGCATAAGATCTATGTGTGTGGGAGAAAAAGGTGTATTGTGTGGAAGTTGTATGGGCCGCCCTCCAGATATCCACCAGTCCCACCTCCTGTAGCCATTGCTTCCCTTCCCCTGACATTTCACCCTTTGTGGTATCCAGCGGTTTGTGACCTGTCCTTGTTCGAGTCCATTGCCAAGTTCAAGTCCCCCCCATTAATGTCATTCGAATCTGAGGAGCCAGTGAGTCCGCTACAGCTGCTTTGATGAAGCACTCTTGTCCTGTGTTAGGGGCGTATATGGAGCCTATCACAATTTACTGGGAACCAATTTGTACAGTGTAGGCCAGGAGTCTTCCTTTCATCTCAGCTGCTTTCTCTACTGCGATTGGAGAAGAGTATAGCCTCCCCTGCCTTCTTTTCTCCCGTAGTGGATCAATATTGCTGTGGGAACGCTCTCGAGCGCATGCGGTGATAGTCCCTGACGAGTAGGTGTGTCTCTTGTAGGAGACATATATTAGCCTCCGCATTTTCCAAATAGGAGAGTATTGCGCATCTTTTAACAGGGTTGTTAAGCCCTTTAATGTTGCGGGTGAGTATTTTCACTTCCTTAGCGGCCATGACTGGGGACCACAACATGAGCTGGCGCAGTGCTCAGGGTAGGCACCCCTCTCCCTTATGGTAACCCACTCCCTCTGTCAAGTGGTAAGGCGCATGCCCACGGATATGTACAGTGTGCATTGCGTATCATTCCCCGAGGGCTCACTGTCAGTGAGACATTACGGCTACCGGACTCCCCCCCCCCCCTGCTGAAGCCCAACAAACAAGCAGAAAACACCGTCCCCAACACCCCACGCACCCACCCCAACACTGTCCCGACCTCTCCCACCCTCCTGCCCCATTTGCCCCCCCTACTCTGTGGCATCTCAGTTCCCTGCCTCCCCACCCTCCCAACATTGTCCATTGCCTGTCACCCAGAAACGCGGGAATGTGGGAAGTAGAAAGGAAGGAAGCAGTTGTGGTCCAAGTGTCCCGAGCTGCCCGCACCCAGCAGTCCCACCCAGGTCATCCCAACTGCAATGCTAACTATTGCCCCTGGCGGAGTCACGAGTCATCCAGTGGTGCTGTGTCCTTGAGGACCGTATCCAGGGCCGCCTGCCTCTCTTGCGCTATAGTGGTAGGATCCTGCCCGATTCCGAGGGCAGGCAATTGTCTCCGCCACTTTTCTCCCGATGAACTCCGTGTACGGCTGGGTGTCTCCTCTGGACCCTGGTGCTCCAAGCCGAGGATCTTGCAAGCTTCTTGGAGGGATTGGAGTTGGTACAACTTGCCATTCCTTTTGAAAATCAGTCAAAAAGGATGGCCCCAAAAGAAAGCCATCCCTTGTTCTCTCAAGTGCAACTTCAAGCAAAAAGTGGGGGTAACCTTAAGAAGGAGATCCTACTTTCCTACACATAACATAACATTTTAGGGAGAAAGCAGATGGACTGGGGTCCTGATTAGCAAGATCCCAGTCAGACTAGTCAAAAGCAGTGTAACATAAAGCAAAAAGTGGGGGTAACCATAAGAAGCAGATCCTACTTTCTTTTACTGCTTCACTGGAAGTGGCTCTACGTGATATTAGCTGCCGTCAGGGCCGGGTGCCATTTCCTCGTGCCTCTGCTCCGTACCTTCGGACCGTCTAAGAGCACCGATCGGGCCTCCAGCTCTGTGGGGTACGCCTTCAGTGTAGCCCCTTCACTGCCTCACCCGTTTTCGCCAACAATAGCAGATCTCTCGAGGTCTGAAGTTTTAAGATGACCAGGCGGGAGAGCCAGGATCGGGGTGCCGCCAGTGAAGTGCGACTCACCAGTCCGCCATCTTGGCCACGCCCCCCACAGTTACACTTTTAAAGTTGAAGGACCCTTCTAGGAGTACTTCGAGGAAACCTTTTGGAACTTAAGAGGTTGGAGAGCCACCCCACCCGTTGATACCGTAGTACCCGAGTTACCTATACCAGAGGAGCCGGGTGCATAGGTCTGGAGTGGTGTCGGAAACTGCAGTCGTTCTCAATGGTGGGCTGTGAAGAAGTACTGCTGCTGTGAAGGTGAAGAGGGTCTGGTGGAATCCAAGCCTGGGTTCTGGAAGGAAGGAACCTGAAAGCAGAGGGGACAGAGCCTGGGTCACTTCAGAGTGACCAGGGGCTCGATAGACGAATGACAACCGATGCCGGGTGCTTCAGGTGCGAAGAAGGGATGCTTGACTCTGCAGCCACGAGGACCTGGAGACACCGAGGATGACCAGGAGCCAGATGCAAGCTGTCCCATGAAGGATGTCGAGTGCTGAGGTGTCGGTGTCTGGCTAGAGCACCAACAAGCCTTGGCAAAAGCAACCCACGCAGGAAGGTCAAGCAGGTTACGGTGTGGACCAGAAGGTCCAGGGGACTCACCAAGCAATGGGGAGTCAGAGCAATCAGGGAAGCCCAATAGAAATCAAGATGACCCACAGGCCGAATGACCAGGAGTCGCGAGGGGACCTTCAGTCAGATTGCAAAGTACCAGCCTACGGAACACTTGGTGCAAGGAGGCCGGAGTTCTTTGGTGCAAATACTTCTCAGGGTCAGGACTACATGGAGTCCAATGCACAATCTCGGGAATCGCCAACAAGCATATGCAACAGCAAATGGATGCTGTGCACAGGGGTTAAGGGGTTATGCAGTCCCCATGAGGGATACTGGCCTCAAACTTGCAGCGAGGGCCGAAGTCCCGAGTGTCCGGACAATCGAAGGTCAGTGGTTTCTTCTTGTAGAATCTTGTCCGCGTAAAATCTTAAGTCTTACAGCCAAGTAAGCGAGGGCTGGACAGATTCGGGGGACCCTCCTAGGGGAGGGTCAGGACAGAGGGATGGTTACACCAATGTCCTTTGTCCAGTTTCACACCAGAGCAGGACTATGCACAGGGACACCAAATGTGCCCCCAGTGCAGACTTTCAGGCACTCTCAGAGTGCACCCACCCAGCCCCAATACACAAAATCCCGTCTGGGACGTGATCACACCTCCCTGTGACAGGATGCCTATTGTGCTGCCTTCCCCTGCTCAAGCTTGGCTCAGCAGCAGGAGGGCAGAAAAGTCTATGGTCGTCAGCATCCATTTTGTGCTGACGGGGTCGAGAAGGCTGGTACCGGATAGACCAGTGACCCCACAAAGCTCGCTTCAGAAGGGTGGAATCATACCTCCCACACCGATTACCGGTGTGAAGGAATGATTCCAAGGTGTTTGATACCAAACAAGATATGTTTCTATGCATCCGTTTTCGAGATAGCATTCACCGCGAGGTTATAATGCACCTCTACCTATTTGTCCGGCTGAGTCACAGACAACCCAGGAAAATGGTCTCTGAAGGCTGCAGAGAGGCTCTGCTCATGCAGGGGCACCCTTTCACTAAAAATCCAGCATCCTGCCTTCAGAATTGATATGGCCTGCTATAGGGGTCACTTATAGGTTTCCTATATCTATAGGTTACTACACTTAGAACTTATATCTAAAGTAAGTGGTGCAAGCACCAGCTTACACAGGTTGCAGTAGCAGACCTGTAGTCCCATTTTGCATGGCCTCTCATGGGTGGCATAATACATGCTTCCGCCCATGGGAGGCCTCTGGGGCACCTATCCCCTTGGTACATGGGTACCATATACTAGGAACTGATAAGGGTACCCCAGTATCCAATCTGGAGTGTACTAAAGTACATGTGTAACAATTTAAAGGAGAAAGCAGATAGACTGGGGTCCTGTTTAGCAGGATCCCAGTCAGACTAGTCAAAAACAGTGCAACATCAAGCAAAAAGTGGGGGTAACCTTAAGAAGCAGATCCTACTTTCCTACACAAAGCAAAGCATTTCTGATGGATACATCTGCCAGTGGATTCCTCACCTTGTGAATATCCCCTGCGCCAGCATTCCACAGAACTTTTCTTCCCCAGCATTCCACGTCGACGTGGGCGACGTCACAATACATCGGCTCCGCACGCGACTCCGTACGACGTCATCGGAGCCATAAGAAGCCCACGTCGGCGTGATGACGTCAGTTCCCTTTTTTCCGCGCCGTCGACGCGCAACGGTTTTTTCCCAGTGCTCTCTAGATACTTTGTAATCTAGTGGTGTAATTTTGTTAAAATCGGTATGTCTTCGACGAGGAAGTCGGGCTTTAAGCCCTGTAGGGAGTGCGGAGGCCTGATGTCCATGACGGATCCGCATCAGAATTGTTTATGGTGTCTCTCCTCTGATCATGACGTGGATGAGTGCGGGTGCTGTAGGAGCATGAATCCTAAAGCGCTGAAGGAGAGGAAGACCAAACTCTTCATGAAGAAGATCGGTGAGGAGAAGAGAGGGAGGAAAAAGGAGAAGTCCAGGCGGGAGTCTTCGACTTCGAGGTCGTCGAAGTCGAAGAAGCACCATAAGAAGAGGAAGCATTCTTCTCGGCGTCGGTCCTCGAAGTCTAAGAGGTCGAGGTCGGCTTCGCCTCGTCGACGTCAGAGCAAGGTCTTGTCTCCTTCGCCTTCTCCTGATAAGTCTTCGAAGTCTCCCTCTCCGAAGCGGACTCCAGCTCGTTCCCCGACGCCGTCGCCGGCGCCGTCCAAGGCTTCGACTCCGGGTCGGGTGGAATCTGATGTGGAGCAGGAGCAGGAAGAGTCTGTTCCGGTGCCTGATGACTCCGCGGCTCCGGTGGAGGATTCTGAGGAGCCGATGCCGGTGGCTCCGCAGGAGGATACAGGGGCAGTTCCTTATCCCCAATTCCCGGCTCCAGGTACGGATCCTTCGGGATTTCTGAATGCCATGTATGGCATTTTTCAGAGAGCATCCTTCCCATCCGGAGCACCAGCAGGTCCCGTGGGTCCGATGGCGTTTTCTCTGGGAGTGCCGCAGCAATACGCTCAGGCTCCTTTTCTGCCTTTTATGCCGATGGCGCCTTCTTGGCAGTTTCCGGCGCCGGTTGGGAATCCGGCTCGACCTCGGATGGATGGTCAATCTTTGGAGCCTTCTTTGACGCCGAGGCCGACTCCATCGACGCCGCATCCGGCGCCGCCGACTCCACCTGTAGCGCCTCCGACGCCGGTGCCTTTGGCTCCACCGACGCCGCGTACGACGTCGACGACGCCGGCTCCCCGGAATCGATCGAGGCTGGAGGCCCAAAGGGTTTTGGAGGAGGAAAGATATCGGGCTGAGGTGGAAGAAGGTGAAGTCGACTCTTCTTCGGATGAGTTTGGAGGTATAGAGGTAGCAAGTGGTTTGGATACCACCCCGGAGTGGGAGCATGCTTCTACAAGGTCTTCTCCACCACAGGAATTGGCGCCCTACCATGTTGTGATCAAGAAGGCCGCGGAGTTGTTAGATCTGCAGCTGCCCTCTGTGGAATACAAGTCCAATCTGCTTACAGAGGTGTTGCACTCCCCGACGTCGGCTTCGGAGCCTTTGTTACCTTTCAATGAGGCTCTCTTGGAACCAGTGTTGGAGGTGTGGAAGAAGCCTCTGTCAGCTCCAGCAGTTTGCAGGCAGGTGGCAAGGAGATACAGGGTTGCGCCAGGAGACCCGGATTTTTTATCCACGCATCCTTCTCCGGAGAGCCTAGTGGTGCAGGCTTCATGTTCTAAACATGCTTCGGGTGCTTTCCCCCAATCTCCTGCTGATAGGGAGTCAAAGAAAGTTGATCAGGCGGCCAAAAAGACATTCTCCTCAGGAAGTATGGCGTTGAAGTCATCAAATGCCACATGCTTGCTGGGGCGTTATGTTCATGCCCTGATGGACTCTATAAAAACTTTGGCCCCTAAGTTACCTGAGGGGGATAAGTCGTCCTTCATGGAGGTTGTGGCGGACACTCAGGCAGCTGCCAGGCAGGTGATCCAGTCTGGGCTGGATACGGCGGACTCTGTGGCGAGGATTATGGGGTCGTCCATTGCCGCAAGGAGACAAGCTTGGCTCCGTTCCTCAGGGTTTTCTGCAGATGTCCAGGCCACGCTGGTGGATCTGCCCTTTGATGGACAAAAGTTGTTTGGGGAGAAGGCAGATTCTGCTCTTCAACGTTTTAAGGACAGTAGGTTGACGGCGAAGTCCTTGGGTCTGCAGGTTCCTGCTAGAGGTTCAACTTTCCTTAAGGCTAGGGGATTCGGAAGGTCATCCTTTCGCTCCTTCCGACAGCCACAACAGCAGCAGCAACAACAGCAGCAGAATCCCCTCTATCGCTCCTATAGAGGGAAGCAAAGGGGTCGGAGAGGTTCTGGTCGCAACCCCTCTTCTTCCTCCTCCTCCTCTGCTCCAAATGAGGCTTCAGGGAAGCAGCCCTAGATCCCCCATCCCGGATCATGTAAGACCTGTGGGGGGTCGGGTGTCCTACTTTCTACGGGGTTGGAAATCTGTTACAACCGACCTTTGGGTTTTGAACCTCGTAGAGACTGGGTACGCCCTTCCCTTTCGGGAGTTTCCTCCCCCTTACCCTCCTTGCCAAGGTTATTGCTCGGAGGACCACCTGCTTCTCCTGCAGAAAGAAGTTCAAGCTTTGTTTCAGAAGGGCGCAATAGAGGTGGTTCCGGAGCAGGAAAGGGGTCAGGGATGCTACTCCCGGTATTTCCTGATCCCCAAGAAGGACGGCAGATTGCGTCCGATTCTGGACCTCAGAATCTTGAATTTTTACCTGAAACAGGAGAAGTTCAAGATGCTGACCCTTGCGCAGGTTCTTCAAGCGTTGCAGCAAGGAGACTGGATGGTGTCGCTCGACTTGCAGGACGCGTACTTCCATGTCCCAATCCTGAAGTCGCACAGGAAGTATCTCCGTTTTACGGTTGGGTCGCAACATTATCAGTTTGCGGTCCTCCCGTTTGGTCTTACTACTGCACCTCGAGTCTTCACAAAGGTGATGGCAGTGGTGGCTGCTCATCTCAGGAGGTCGGGGATTCCGGTTTTCCCCTACCTGGACGACTGGCTTCTGAAGGCAGAGTCCCCAGGGATGGTGCAGCGTCATCTGCAGGTGACAACTCAGCTGTTATTCGACTTGGGTTTTTCGATCAATGTGCCCAAATCTCACCTGGTGCCCTCTCAACGCAACCTGTTTATAGGGGCAGTACTGGACACTACTGTGTGTCGAGCATTCCCTCCTCCTCAAAGGATTCTCGACATTCAGGAGATGGTCCCTTTATTCCACAGTGGAGCGGTTGTTCCAGTTCTGAAGGTCCTTCGCCTGCTCGGTCTGTTCGCTTCCTGCATTCTGTTGGTCAACCATGCACGCTGGCACATGAGGGCGCTCCAGTGGTGCCTCCGCAAGCAGTGGTATCAGCACAACGGGGATCTCGGGGAGTCGATCAAGATCTCCGGAGAAGCTGCAGCGGATCTGTCTTGGTGGAGCGTGGAGGGCAATCTGTCCCAAGGAAAGCCTTTCCATCTACCTCCATCGGTGGCCACAGTGATAACGGATGCCTCCACCCTAGGGTGGGGAGCTCATCTGGGGGATCTGGAGATCAAGGGTCTTTGGTCTCCAGAGGAGAGGTTGTTTCATATCAACCTTCTGGAGTTGCGGGCGATTCGTTTGGCACTCAAGGCCTTTCTCCCTTCCCTTCGCGGTCAGTCAGTTCAAGTCCTGACGGACAACACGACCGCGATGTGGTATATAAACAAACAGGGAGGAGTGGGGTCTCTTTGTCTCTGCAGAGAGGCCCTGCGTCTGTGGTCCTGGGCTCAGGACCATCAGATTTGTCTGATGGCAAATCATCTGGCCGGGGTGCTGAACGTGCGTGCGGACAGTCTCAGTCGGCAGTTCTCTGCCGACCACGAGTGGAGGCTCCATCCGGAGGTGGTTCGTCGCGTCTTTCGGACGTGGGGGACTCCTCGGGTGGACCTGTTTGCCACCCGAGAGAACGCGCACTGCCCGTCATTCTGCAGTCTCCAGTATCCGATGCAGGGGGCGTTGGGGGACGCGTTTCAGTTGAGTTGGGGCTCACGACTCCTTTACGCGTTTCCTCCCGTACCCTTGATTCCTCGGGTTCTGAGGAAGATTCGCCAAGACCGGGCCCAAGTCATTTTGGTCGCCCCGGACTGGCCAAGAAGGGTGTGGTACACAGATCTTCTCCACCTCTCCTCGTGCCCTCCGCTCCGTCTCCCTCTGAGGGCAGACCTCCTCTCGCAGTCGGAGGGGCAGGTTCTACACCCCCACCTCCAGAGCTTACACCTTCATGCCTGGAGATTGAACGGGGCAACCTGAGTTCCTTCTCTCTCCCACCTGATGTGGTGGACGTTATTTTATCGGCCAGGCGACACTCCACCAAATCCATATACTCCTACAGGTGGTCTAAGTTTGTAAAGTGGTGTGGAGAGAGGTCTATTGACCCTTTAAAGGCTCATCTTTCTGATGTGCTTCAGTTTGCTCTTTCCTTGGCTCAGCAGGGCTGTGCTGTGGCCACGGTCAAGGGCTACCTTTCGGCCTTATCGGCATTTCTGTGCCTTCCAGATCAACCTTCGTTGTTTAAATCTCCGGTTGTTCTGAGGTTCATCAAGGGCCTTACAAACATGTTTCCTCCTACTCCATTTGTAATGCCTCAGTGGGACCTTAATCTTGTCTTAACCTTTTTAATGGGGTCCCCTTTTGAGCCTCTTCATAATTGTCCTTTGAGGCTGTTGTCCTTTAAGGTGGTTTTTCTTGTAGCCATAACCTCGGCAAGGAGGGTGAGTGAGCTTCAAGCTCTTAGTTCCAAACCTCCTTTTCTTACCTTACATGCTGAAAGGATGGTTCTCAGGACCAGGGCTGCTTTCCTGCCAAAAGTTGTTACTCCTTTCCATTTGGGGCAGTCTATTACCCTCCCTGTTTTTTATCCACCCCCTCATCCTTCCAAAGAAGAAGAAAGACTCCATCGCCTTGACCCGAAGAGGGCTATGAGTTTTTATTTGGACAGGACCAAGGACTTTCGTATTGATGACCAGCTTTTTATTGGCTACGTTGGTCGTTCTAAAGGTAAAGCGGTGCACAAGCGCACGCTGTCAAGATGGATTATACTGACCATCAAGATCTGCTACGCCTTGGCTGGTAAGACTCCTCCTGAGGGTATTCGTGCTCACTCTACTAGAGCTAAGTCTTCAACATCTGCTCTGGCCCGGGGTGTTCCTGTGGCAGATATTTGTAAGGCCGCGACTTGGGCCTCCCTCCATACTTTCGCAAAGCATTATTGCTTGGACTCTGAGATGAGGAGGGAGGGCCACTTCGCGCGCTCTGTCTTGCAAGACTTTCTGGTATAGAAAGGTGGACACCCTCCTCCGGGAGTGGGGACTGCTGTGGGAATCTATTCACAAGGTGAGGAATCCACTGGCAGATGTATCCATCAGAAGAACAAGTTACTTACCTTCGGTAACGCTTTTTCTGGTGGATACAGTATCTGCCTGTGGATTCCTCACCAACCCACCCGCCTCCCCGTTGTCCACCTTTTGTATACCATGAAATAGGTCTTGTTTGAAATGCTTATATTTTCTCTTGTACATTGGTAGGAAATGCTTGTTTGATTAGCATTCCTTTGTTTTGTATGCTATGTATATGTATTGGTTTTTCTATATACTGTGTGTACTTGGGATTGTCGTTGGTTCACCTGTTCGCCTCGAAGGCACGGAAAAAATGGGTGGAACTGACGTCATCACGCCGACGTGGGCTTCTTATGGCTCCGATGACGTCGTACGGAGTCGCGTGCGGAGCCGATGTATTGTGACGTCGCCCACGTCGACGTGGAATGCTGGGGAAGAAAAGTTCCGTGGAATGCTGGCGCAGGGGATATTCACAAGGTGAGGAATCCACAGGCAGATACTGTATCCACCAGAAAAAGCGTTACCGAAGGTAAGTAACTTGTTCTTTAGGGAGAAAGCAGATGGACTGGGGTCCTGATTAGCAAGATCCCAGTCAGACTAGTCAAAAACAGTGTAACATCAAGCAAAAGGTGGGGGTAACCATAAGAAGCAGATAGTACTTTCCTACAAGAGTCAATATCATGTATGCACAGATGCTTGAGTCCATGAGTGACTGAGAAAAGTGAGTCAAACTGTCCCAGCAACTGTTCTGGGGTCAGGATGGAAGAGAGGTTGACACCCTCCATTAAACCATCTGTCATACCACACCTCCTTGGGGAACCCAACACAGGTAAAGATCCGCATCAGATCTCTAGCCACCACAGGTGCAGTCACTGACCCCAGAAGGATGGCCTCTGGGTAGCCGGTGGCACGGTCCACCAAGACCAGGACTAACCTGTTGCCTAAGGCTGTCCTGGGGTCCATGGGTCCAATGATGTTGAGGCCCACCCTTTCAAAGGGGGTGCCAGCGACTTGCAACGGGATTAGGGGAGCTTTTAGCTTTTTCCATGATCTCCCACTGGCCTGGCAGAAGGCATCTGATGCGGTCTTCCTTCTGGGCCTGTAAAATTGGGAGAAAAGCCTGATGAAGGTCTTTCTTGCCCTAGATGTCCTGCCAGGGTATATAATGAGCCAAACCCACAAGAAAGGTCTTATAACACAGGGGAACCACCAGCACACAGACTGCCCTGGCAACTGTAGAGTTATCTCACATTAGATTAGGTGATCCCCAGAGGCTTCACCTGCTGCATGGGCTGAGGACAGTCACCTCAAGCCCTCAAGAGTGGGACACTCCTTCTGCGTTCTGCGGAACTCCTCCCTAATGGGTCCACCCTCAACTTGCCAGCTAGCAAACTCAGGTAGGTTAGCTGAACTGTCCTTCCTGGTTGGCTTGGGGGTCTCCTAGTCAGGGACCCATCAACCTGAACCATGGAAACATCAAGGGATGGTTTCCCACACCCCTTGCCCCCCTCCTTGGAAGCGGTCTGGACCATTGCTCCAGGTTCCAGAATGCCTGTGGCTTCCCGCGAGGGGAGTCCAGGGCGAGTGGTCATACAAACCCACACAGGAAATCCCATCATCTCCAAGTGTGATGTGAGCGCTACCTCCCTCAGTCAGTGTAACCCAGGTCATTTCCTAGCAATCAACAGCCATGGCAGGGCTCACAGCAGATTTCAGAGAACCTGAGACACCCTTCCCCCCCACTCAAAGTGAACTGGAGCCAGCAGTATATGGCTCCCTTGGTTGTCAGTAACTAAACTTATTGGGATGTGTGGAGTAAGACCTGCTCTGCAAACAACAGCTGGCACCTGACAGTAGTCATGCTGGCTTCTGTGTCTTGCTGTGCCTCCACCCATTGCCCTTTAATGATGACATACTGCCTGCTCTTGGACGTTTTAGCCGGCATGTGGCCTTTAGGCACCATCTCTATCTCCCAGGGAAACTAGGGTCACCTCTGACTGTCCACCAAAGCTAACTAGGAGTACCTCCTCCCCGAGCACTACACTCGCCAACCCAGGTGTCTGGCCACCAGTGAACGGATGTGCCCGCTCAGGACATTCAGAGTTGCCCTTGGAGTGCCCTCACTTGTAGGACTCACTACACTGGGGTAAAACCCTCCTTGTCTTGAGACCAAAGAACCCTTTCTTCTTAGGATCAGGCTAGAACTGGTTAAAACTACTCCCTTAAAAATTATTTTGGGGCCTTTTGCGAACTCGTTATTTAAAAAAAATGTCTTGCTTCTCCTTCTTCTGGTCAGAACCCTGACCACCTTTGCTGAAGTCACTTCTTTTTTGGTTGCCTTGGTGGTAGCCCAAAGGTCCGCCTCCTCAGCAAGCTTACTTTCAACTAGGAGCTGGTGCAACTCTCTCAAACAGATACTGAGCTTGTGCTCTCTCGTGATTAAATTGCAAAACCCAACATAATCTGCCCCCACCCAACCATTCAGTGCCTTGCTGGTGTAGCCCACAAAATCTACCCAGGATTGGTTGGGGAGCTTCTAGCAGTCCCTGAATCTTTGGCGATATTACTCAGGGATCAGCTCAAATTTGGCAATTAAAATGGCCTTTTCTGGGGTATACTTGGTTTGGTCCCCAACCTCTGTCAGAAGTGTGTCCTTTTCCACAGTAGGCATTTGTTTCCACAAACTACTCCCGGTGCTCCTCAGGAACCCTGTGAACCTTGAGTGCAACTTCATAAGCAAAAAAAATGTATCAATGTAATTTCCCACCACATAACTGGGCACAAAATCCTTGGGCATGCATGCCCTTTTCTCTCCTTCAAGTACCACAGGTATGTTGCCACCATCACTGCTGGAACCCACCTGCCTGACCTTGATGTACAGCTCTTTTAGGCTCCTCTCATGAGCCAACAACAACTTTTCCTACTTCAATGCCCTTTCAGCCTTTTTCTTCTCTGCCTCCATATTAAACCTGATAGGCTTAAGGTGGTCTTCGCCCAACTTTTTGTCTGCCTCTCTCCATTTTTCTGACCTTTTTTTTGCTGGCTTTGGAACTCTATGCACTTTACCGCTGCCAATCAGTGCTAATCAGGGCCTATATGTACAGTTTTACACTACCACTTCGAAAGTGTAAACTGCACCCACAGGCTCTGCGATGGCAGGCCTGAGACATGGTTAGAGGGCTTCTTAAGAGGGTAGCACAATATGTGCTACAGGCCAGCTATTAGCATTTAATTTACAGGCCCTGGGCACATTGTAGTGCAATTTACTAGGGATTTATATGTAAATTAAATATGCCAATTGGGGATGAGCCAATATTACCATGTTTAGGGGAGAGAGTAGGCACAAACACTGTAGCACTGGATAGCAGTGCTCAGAGTCCTAAAGCTAGCAGAAGCTAGGTCAGAAAAGTGGAGGAGGTAGGCAAAAAGTTGGTGGGAAGACCACCATAAGGCTGTCAGGTTTAACACCATAGAAATTTACCTTCAAGACATTCCTGTCCCCTATATTCTTTCTACAATATTTTGTCCATGTGATATTTATTAGATCTGATATTTTGCCCACTACCCCTGTAACTTGATTATCGTGGTTACATTTATATTGCTTTTCATCTTTTTTTACATTGGGGTGGTGTGGCTTTTAACACCTCATCAACCCCTTTCCTTACCCTCATATCCTTCCCTCGACCACACTGCCACCACACATCAACAACCCTCTGGGAGATTCAAGTGAGCTGGGGAAGGAGAGAAGATGTTTGTGCTCAGAGTCACTGCTTATGAGCAATTCTGTGTGTATGTGTATACTTTTGTGGGCTAAAAAAGCATTTGCAAGATCACTTAGATTGTGCTGGAGTACACTCTTTCTGGTGATTGGGGTGTATTGTGTTGCTTGGGAAAATCAATTATTGTTCATAGAAATTAGCATTTTAGGTTTTGTGGAGTGCAATGTCAATGGATTTAGCTTCTTTATGTGAAATAAGGTTGAGCTAATACTTTACAGTTTGATTGCTATTATATCTGGTCTCTGAAAAGGTTGTATATTTTGAGGTTCTGGTGTTTACTATTAGAAGTATAATTAAACTGTGCATAAGGAGTTATTAGGGAGTAAGTGATTTGCGTTTCATGTTTCCTTTTAGTTTCAGGGTATAATAAGGCCGTAAGTTAGATTTGTGCACTAACGCATCAATAAAAGTCATCAGTCAGTAAACTGATCTCACCGATGTTGAGTTGCCACTGCTTTATTCCTTTAAGATCAGCAAAAGAGTATAATTGGAGTGTGTTGCTCCGCTGGTGAATTGATCGGTGAGCTCTTGTAAACATCTGCTTTCCCAAGAAATAAACCACACTTCCACTCTTCCCTGAAAATTCATAACCGGAAAATCACCCTTCAATCTTTGTCAAGATGAAGCAACTTTCGATCCAATAAATTATCAGCGGAGTTGGCTAGAAGACATTAAAAATGTTTTGCTTACTGAGGAGAGAGTCAACACTGCAGCTTTGTTCCTGATTATGGTGCAACTTACAAGTTTGGTAGTGAAGAAAGCCTATAAAGAGGCTCTGTATCGGGTCTCTGTAGGCCAGAAAATGTGGCTAAAGTTTCGACATACCCACTCGGAGTCATTTTGATGGGTTAGTAGAAACCCTCACAGCATGGCAAACTGCTGAGGTAGCTTGAGAAGGGCATGGAATCATAAAAGACTTTAGAGATATCGCTGTGAAGATGTCCAAAAAAATCAGACCAATAAAGTTATGTTCCTGCAAGCTTTTACTCAATTCTAGAAAACCTCTAAAATGAATGACAGACATCCTGAATAAGGAAAATATTAGATAATGAGGGACTTTTCTATAGGTTATGCAATTCCAGATAAGTGGTGCCACAGTGAAAAAGAAAGGGACTCAATTGTTAGAGTCCAGCAGATGAGATGGAATAATGTGTTGATTTCTTCAGCGTCCAGTCACCCATAAGACAATGACCCCTATTTTGAGAAGAAGGAAACCAAATACAAGATAAAGATGCCAACAGAGTGATATAAGGATTTTGATAAAAGGGGACTTTGCAATAACAGGCGAGGATGGTTTGAGGGAAGTAACAAAAAAGTAAAATCAAAAGTAATGTCGTTATCATTATCTATAATTGACACTCAAAGGCTCCTCATGTCAGCAAGATCAGGCTCTCCGTACGATCCCTGTCCAGTCTCTGTGGTCAAAGTTGCCCCGGGACCTTTTCACTCACCTCCCTATTCAATGCAATTTGTGAACATTCCTTCGATAATAGGAACCTGAGCAAGATTGTTCCCCCACCATGTTGTGGATGACATCCATAAATGGATAACTGCTTTAGAGAGGGCCTGTAAAGTTCAGAAGGTCGCTCAAGAGGAGTGGGCAGCTATCTTATAATCTTCTCACTGTTAGATTAGGTTCAGAAACACCCAGAAGGCACTGAATCAGGACTGGGTAGACTTTGTGGACAGTGCCATTAAGGCTGTGGAAGGCTGGTTGCTTGGCAGCAAAGTGAATGATTTCAAGGGATTGTACAATTTGATTATGAGGGAGCAGATCCTTAATAATTGCCAAAATCAGTTGTTGCATCAATACCTGGTTGACTCTGATCTGACTTTTCCCCAAGAATTGGGCAAGAAGGCAGATAGGTAGGCTAGAACCAGGGTGAAGCAGAGAAACCAGAACCATGGTGGTGAGCAAAAGAAGCAAGATGCTAAACCTTCCGATAAGGGTGGGTACAAAGGTGAAGATGACAAGTCTTCATCAGGGCCCCAAAAACCTGCATCTGGGGGGAGTCACAATCCAACAAGGGAAAAGGCAAAAATAAACCTTGGTGTTACTTATGTACTGAAAAGACCCATTGAACAAAAGATGCCAATTGTCCAAAGGCCAAGGATTCAACTCCAACCATCACTTCCCCTAAGGCAACTGCTACCCCTAGTACAGTTTCAAGTAGTGGTACAGGGAACAAGGGATTAGTAGGGTTTGCCTTGGGCTCTGAGATGGTTTCTGGCATAGTCAGAACCCCATCTCAGGCTGTGC
Organism: Triturus cristatus; assembly: GCF_964204655.1. Lineage (NCBI taxonomy): Eukaryota > Metazoa > Chordata > Amphibia > Caudata > Salamandridae > Triturus > Triturus cristatus. The sequence continues at coordinate 28,402,362 of NC_140584.1, read as the reverse complement.
TTGTCTATGATGGTGGCATGGATATTGCCATATTATTTGTCAGCCCCAGTAACCTGGGCAAATACAGGCAGCAGCCTTTGATTAATGGTAAAGAGGCCATGGCATACAGAGGCACAGGTGCAAGTGTCACTATGGTGACAAAAGATCATGTGGGCCCTGACCAGATCACACTTGGTGAGATGTACCAAGTGACCAATGCTAACAATGTCAGGACTGATCATCCCTTGGCAGTTTTTAATTTTAGCTGGGGAGGGGTAACTGGCCCTAAGAAAGTTGTGGTTAGCTCAGACCTTCCAGTAGAATGCTTGTTGGACAATGATTTGGAGTCTTCAGCATGGGCTGAGGTGGAACTTAGGACTCAGGCAGAAATGCTGGGCATCTCTGCAGATGTGTTTGCTGTGACCAGTTCACAGGCCAAACTGACTTCTTCTGATCAGGTCCTGGATTCTGAAAAGATGGATCAGGTGCCTTCCAATAGAAGAAGCAGGAGGGGTAAGGCTGTGTCATCCCCCAAGGCTCAGAGAGAGGATCAGTCTCTTGAGGGATATTATCTCAGTACATGTGAAGGAACTGTCTCAGATAAACTAGAACCTGATAAGGTTGAGTTCTTGGGGACAGGGGTCCCTTCCAGGGCAGATCTGAGTCTGAATCAACAAACCTGCCCCTGATGGAGCAAGGTTTTGTATAAAAAGAAACTTGCTCATATGCAATCCTCTCAAATAACCTGTAATACTATAACCAACATGTTTGTGAGTACTAACGTTGCACCACATTTTACATATTGTATCTAGGGGAAGCTTCTCTATGTATTTTACTAACCAGTAACCCGAATGTCCTTAAAAAAGGCCACCAAAAACGTGGAACTTTCTGCGCATACGTCTACTGTATCTACGTAGTATGGCGTTTCCTGTCGATTGGTGGGAAATCTTTGCAGCTGCGCAATAGCTTTTAATATGGCTGCTTGAAATCCTCGCATTAACGCACATGCCGTGCTGAAACTAACCTGTGCAAGTTTTACTAAGCTATTAATGCAAAAGATATATTAAGTAAATGGGGTTAGAATAGATGTAAGTGGTATACAGTGAATTCATTTTATTTTGTATTCTAACATGTTTCTCTCTGACTTTATTAATAGCTCGTATTTGGGCCTTGGAGGGTGACCAATGTCCCAATCCCTTTGCGACAACTACGCCTGCGTGCTACATCCTTGTTCTGAGACCAATGAGGTCATTGAATTGCTGCCAAAACATGTGCCCAGCGAGGACATGAGAAGCTCAACTCTTGAACCTACGAAAGGAAGAAGCTGAAACATTGTACTACAGATTTATCGATCCACATATGAAATGCTTGTGGGAATAAAGCTTGTGGGTATTAAAATTAAGTGGCGGAATTTAACAACAGAAGTAAAGAAAGTTATTGCACTTAGTATGGTGTGATGCCCTCACCTCACTGCTGGGCCCAATCAAATTGAGGGGTGTACATGGAATTGAAACATTTGGGGGTGGATCATACACTCGAATTGGTATAACAGAGGTAAGTTTTAGTTAGTTAGACATACTTGATGCCGAGATGCTGATGCTATGCTGAGACTCTGCCCAATTTTGCTGAAATCTGACTGAAGAATCCAATACTAGGGAAGAATCGCGGAACAACCGAGGAGGCACATCTAGGAAGGGGTCTGGACGAGCCCGAGCCGGAGAGAACAGCACCAGAGAGGGGTGTAACGCTGGCGTCACACTAGAAGAGGTCACCTTCCCGGTCCTGAACCTGCCCTGAATTTTTGATACTCTGATGTCTAGGTCCTCACACCATTCTAGGTAAATATAATTCTGTGGGGTTATGCTCCATATTTGCTCTCTGTTCTTTCTCTCCTCAGGTACTGTCATCACAAGAATTAAATTAATGTGAATTGATTTTAAGCTAACTGTACTATTTTTCCTGATGGAGGATTTTGGTGAATCTACGTGTATTCAGATTTGACTCACAAAGTTATTAATTCAGATAAATCCTTAAAACTCCTACTGAGCCTGTGGTTCTTTAAATTAAAGGTTAAATGTGTTATTATTTCCTTCCTATTCTAATCTACAACTAGATATATCAACAAGGTACATTTACATAAGGAGATAGGGAATGCTAATGATATTGGTGTAATAGGTCTCTAAGGTAAATCAAAATTGATGACCAGCGGATATTTACTAGTTCATTGAATGTATATGGGCCCAAAACAAGAGTTGTGTGTATGTGTGTGACTAGAGCTGGTAAACTCCGCTGCATCACCCCTCTCTTGAATCCCTCAGACAGCAAGCTGCTGCTGAGGCTGATGGGAGTGTCAGTGGATCCCACAGAATCTATTGGGACGAGGGACTCTTTTACTCAGAGGGTAGAGACTCCAAGCCTGGTGCCACCAGGAGGTTGGTCATACCTCTGAAGTTTAGGGGCTTTCTACTCACCTTGACATATGACATTCCCTTGGCAGGACACGAAGCCAAAGTAAGACTTGGGCAGGCCTCAATTTCTCTTTCCTCACATGTCAGAGGACACCAAGGAGTTGTCATTCCTGTACCACCTGTCAAGCCAGTGGTAAGTCAGGTGGTACCACAGAGGCCCCCCTCATACCACTACCTGTGATGGGGGTTCCCTTTGAGAGGGTTGGGATTGATATCATCGGTCCCATGAACCCTCCTACTGCATCTGGGCACAGTAACATAATAGTGGTGGTGGACCATGCCACTAGGTATCCAGAAGCAATACCCCTTAGAACCACCACAGCTCCTGTAGTGGCCAGGGCCCTCCTGGGAATTTTGTCCAGAGTGAGTTCCTAGGGACACTGTTGCTGCCACCATGGGACTCTAGTTCCAACTTTCTTCTAGCTCTCTGGACTTCTAGGGACTCTTTGTCTGGGGCCAATTGCTGTTGCCTGAGCCTAAGCTTAGCTTTCTCAAGTTCCAGAAACTGGCACTCCCTGTCATAAGAGTGGTTCCTCTTGCTAAACACAGAGGTCCCTACAGACTGTCCTGAGTGATTAGAATCTGCAGAGGGAGATCTAGATCTCCTTGGCAAACTCTGCACTCTTCCAGGAGGAGTGAAGAGGGGGGCCGTCTTGGCCTTCTCCATCATCTCACTGAAGATCTGAGTTGTCCAGGTGGTAACGATTTTGTTCCTCCTGGCCAGGGTTTGAGTCTAGGTCATAAAAGGTGTCACCTCCTGACCTGTCTTCATTCCCTGTTCCCTGAGAAATGCTTCTCCACTCTTGTTCCGAGACCATGGCAGCACTGGGATGGCACTGGTGCCACGGGAAGCACAGGGGCTCTCCTCCGCGCCGTGTATATCTGTCTGTACCATGCCCACTCGGCGGCACCATGACGTCTTCACTGCCTCATCGCTGTCTCTTGGGTATGGCAGTCGGGCACTGGGCTTTTTGCAGACGACAGGCAGCTGTGGAGGCAAGGTGTAGGGGGCACCCGATCTCTGTTGTCCTCCTCCTGAAACTAGGGCAGTGGTGTACTCCACCATTGTGTGTTTGCACGGGCCGCAATGTCCACGTTGGAGCTGCTGGTGTAGGTGCGGGCGCCTTCGTGCCAGGAGATTTCAGTAATGGTGTAAACTTCGCTTTACTCCCCTGCTGGCGGGGTCATCTGTTTACTGGTGCGCTGCACTGTCCTCACCCAGTTAACAGACTGGGGGTGCTCACTCCCTTGTCATTTTCGCAGATGCTAGGGCGCGGTTTCGTCACCCCTGCAGGCGACATAGGTGCAAAGATATCACTTGGTGATGGGGTGGAACTTTACACCCTTTTACTCATTCTGGGCAATTGTGTGTAGGCCCATGTGCAGAGGCATGCATTACAGGCAACCAGTGCGGGTGTCTTGACCTGTAATTCCACCTTGGGGCACCACGGAGCAGCAGCCAGGGTACACACCGGGTCAGATCCCATCCTCGTCGCCAATGTGGTGATGTGGGCCCTGGGCCCACATGCTACTAATGATGACACAGACACATTGTCTACCGGAACTGGCCCAGGTCACGTGAGCCCGGCCCCTTTTATGTGCAGGGTCACCTGACCGTTGACGCCTGTGGTGGGTGGGTGTAAAGTGTGGGGTACAACAGGCAGACCACTAGAACGTGTCCAGCCGGACACTACACCTTACAGTGTCAAAAGAATATTGGGAGTACACAGACAGCCATTGCATATAAGTGGGAACCAGGTGTGCAACTCCCATTGAGCTCAAAGGGCTTCAGCCTCCACCATCTTGTGTAGCAGCCCGAGCTTTGACAGCTTCCTGGGCACACACACAGCCGCACCCGAGTACTTCAAAGGTCTTTAAAAGACCATTTGCTTGTAAATGAGGCTTTGTTGTTTTTTCACCCCTTCTCAGAGCCGCTGCATCTCCACTCTGCCTATTGCTGGACGAATTAGCCCCCCCCCCCCGATTTTTTTCATAGCCCCCGCATTTTGGCTCTAGTTGCGCCTCTGGTGGGAACCAAGGGGAATGGATTAGCCCAGCCTCTTCCTGTCGGTGGGTGAAGACGGTCCTTTCTTGGTCCGGTCTTCACCCGAGCGCATGCCTGGGCATGTGCCATGCTGCAGGAGGTAGCTGGAATTTTTGAAGCACAAGAGTCAACAACCCCTCCTACTTCCAGGGAAAGGTTGGGGGACTAAGTCTCACCCCAGCCAGGGCCATAGCGGAAACAAACAAATGTGGGCAGGGAAACCTGTCCTCAGGGCATCCCAAGCTGCGGGAGCTAGCTTGCGCTTTTGAAGCGCGAGAGTCATTGGCCCCTCCCACTTGCAGGGGAAAGCTAGGGGACGAAGTCCCACCCCAGCCAGGGCCATGGCAGCAACAAACAAATGCATGCAGTGAAACCTGTCTTTGAAGCGTCCCACGTTGCGGGAGGTAGTTGGTGCTTTTGAAGCTAGAGAATCAATGGCCCTTTCTACTTGCAGGGAAAGGGTGAAACTTGAAGTCTCACCCAGGCCTCATAGCAGCAATAAACGAATGCGGGCAGGAAAACCTGCCCTTGGAGTACCCTGCGCTGCTGGAGGTAGCTGGCACTTTTGAAGCGCAAGAGTCAATGGCCCCTCTTACTTGCAGGGGAAGGCTGTGGGACGAAGTCCCACCCCATCCAGGGCTGTAGCAGCAACAAACATATGCGGGCAGGGAAACCTGTCTGAGTATTTTCACTTGTCCCACAGCAAATGCACTTTAGGTATAATGTCAAGGGCAACATTTAATTTTAATATTGTTAGATCATATAAGAATCATGTGCTAACTGCACATTCATGTCATGTATCGGTTATGAAGTTGTGACGTTTAAAGGGTTGGCACTGCACCAGGGACCTGTTTCAATGTCTGTTTTAAAATGCTACTGGTGTTGAGGCCTGGAGAGACCCAGCCCACTTAAAGCCCTGAGCCTAAGTATATCAACATTTGAAGATATTGCAGTTAGCTAACACATTAAATTATTTCCTTATGTACAGGAGGAATATGGACTAAAGCCTTCTCATTGCGTTTGCTATGCGTAGTTGAGGTATGCACTGGAACCATATTTAGATACTGTGAAACGAATACCTGAATTTAACCTATTGAAGTCCAAATTTACAGTAGAAAAATGACCAAATAGAATGACATCTAGAGTATATACAACCAGTGGCGGACGATGACATTTGAAAGTGGTGAGGCTTAAAATGTTTGGCATACTTCAGCATAGTGAGCGAGCGAGCCCGAACAACCTAAGGGGGGTTCGGGGGGTTCTCCCCCCGAGAAAATTTTGAAAAAAGAGTGGAAAAATGGTGCATTTTCAAGCAAATTTGAGAAAGCAGAAAGGTTAATAAAGCAATGAAGAAAGTGCAGTTATTACAGTAATAAAGAGATCATGTCATATAACATAGGTAGCTGCTTATTCAGTATAACCACAGAGCTTCATAACAGACTTTGAGATATAATGCATTTCTGAGTACCTCACAGGTGTTTTTTATTTAACAAACAACTAAACAGGTGGTCGGAAACTAGCAGCATTGAACATACATATGTTTACTTTTTGTATCTAAAATCAGCACGTCTGTCTTTAAGTGCAGCAAACTTTTCAATTACTTGAACGTTAAAATCAGAGATATTTTGAACTAACTTGCTCTCTATAGAGAGCATTGCCAAAGCATTCAGTCTTTCCGGAAGCATGGTGTTTCTTAGGAATGTCTTAATCCTCTTTAAGGCGGAAAAAGATCGTTCTGCCTCTGCTGTTGTCATAGGAGTGGTTATGACAATTTTAAGTAAAGTCACTGTCTCTGTAAATGTCTTTTCCATATTAAGTTTATGAATTAAAGTCAGCAAAGCCCTGGCATCTCTGGCATTTCGGTACACAGGCATTGAGTACAGTACAGTCAGCTCACTTTTGAGGTCCTCTTGGTTGAGCATAGGATAAGCTTCCACAGCCTCATGCAGAGCATGCTCAGGGAAGGATTCACCATATTTTGCAAAGTTTTGACTTTCCAATAATGCGGCACTCCCCAAATGTTTTGTGAAAGCAAAACGTTCTTGTGCATGCACAATTACAATGTCACATATCTCCTTTGCATTTCGGACCAGAGTGGTGATGTTTTTCCTGTGGTTTGCAAAAATTGAAGCCTCTGGCAGTTTGCTGTCTAAATTGTCAACCTCATTTCTCACTATGCTTATGCGCTCGACAAACATAGCGGTATTTCTTTTCACAGAGACAGTATCGATCTCTCGTGCTTGTAACTGATTGTATAAATTTTCGACAGCTGACATTATGTCTTGAAATAAAAACAGAAAGAACTGAAACTCTCTATCTTCTAGTGTTCTAGCAAAGCCACGGGCTTCACTTTGAGTTTTGAAATCAAAGGTTTCATTGACTTCTATATCATGAAAACATTTCACAAGGTCCTCCCTATATTGATATATTAGTTGGACTGTACGTATGTTAAAGTTCCAACGAGTTGAGGATCCCCTTGGAACCCTTTTGTCCACAATCTCCTGAAGTGCTTCTGTTCTTTTTGGGGAACGTGAGAAGAATGCTGCCATGCCTCCTACATCCTGAAAGAAAATTCGTGTCTCGGAGATCTTTGATACTGCCTGCTACATAATAAGATTAAGTTGGTGGGCGTAACAGTGCACGTAATGAGCATAAGGGTACACATCTCTAATTCTTTTCTGTACTCCACCAAGGCTTCCACTCATTACGGACGCACCATCATAGCTTTGTGCAATAAGTTTTTTTTTTGGTGCACCTCTGGAAATATGAAGTTCAGTTGACGCAGTATAGCTGCAGTAATGGTTTCTGCAGTAGAGTCTCTTAAATGAGTGAAACCATAGAACCTCTCCACAACATTATTGTCATTGTCCAGGTACCGAAAGACTAATACGGACTGTGTTTGTGTGGCCACATCAGTGGTGTCATCAGCCTGAATAGCCACAAAGTCTGTGTTTTGCAACTCTTGGACAATATGGCTTCTGATAATTTCGAGCATACACTCAAGGAGTTCATTTTGTATAGTTTTAGAGGTGCCCTTAAAGACTGTAGCTACAATCAAAATAATTAGGGGTTTGCCCAAATGACCCTCCTATACCTGGGCAAGGGAACATCTAAGGTGTATATACAAATTGTATAGAGGGATAGATCATGTTTACTTTCTGCACAAGTGTTTATTAATTACCTCGGCAAAAAATCAATTTCTTCTGACAAGATTAAATGATTATAATACAGGCACAAGTATCTATCGGTGAACATCCAAACACATAGTGTACCACAGTACAGTCAATACATCTAATACAAAACAATTTATATTTACACTACAGCACATATATACAAACCCATATACAAAGTAATTCAATCAAAAATCCTTTCCCTATTGGCTCATTCCATCAAACATGTGTGCACTTAACATTGCGTAGTGCTACAACCGGGGGTAGTCCTATCAGCAATACGCAGATATAGTATTTCATCTAGGTTTGTAATGCCAATACAATTTATGTATTTATTCCACAATACAGTGGACTCCTCCTTTGTCAAGGTGTCGACGCGTTCGCGTTTCAGCCTCCACTTTCTTTATGGCTTCCTCAGGACAGGGATATGATCTGTGGGTTCTAATGGGGCAACCTGGTCTCGTAGATTGCAAGGTCGACTTATGCTCCGGTCCCACACGTCAGTTGGGAGCTCCTCGGCACTTGTGTCTTCTCAGGAATTCTGGGTCTCTTCGATTCCTTCGAGCAATTTTCAATCAGTGTATTATAAGTCCTTTTCACCGACACTGTGCTCCTTCGGCGTCCGTCATCTCCACGAGCTGTAACAGTTGCTAAATGTGCTTCCATTTCTTTGTCTATGCTTGCTATTAAATCCACAAGGCCTTTGAATATTCCTGGATTTGTGGAATCTTCTGATTCATCATGGCCTCGCAATGCCAGTTTGAAAGCACCACAGAAACGAATGCAATCAATTATTTTTGATAGTATGTGCCTATTACTGTTTCATTGTGTTTCTGTATTGTTTGGCGGTATGCACTGTTTATGTGCTGCTCAATCGGTGTGTCTCCCAACATTCCCAGTCTTGTCACGTTTTCCATATGCTTTCTTGTGTGTGCATGCTTTTTGATTTTTTCAGACAGATGCTTCAAGTCTATCACTCCTTCTCTTGTCCAAGTAAAATCACCATTAAACAGCAAGCAGGGGAAGCAGAACAGTTTGTTTCTTGATGGACACCCTGTAAGCTAATCAACTTTTGTGTACCAGGTGTTTGAGAATGTACGTGTGTAAAATTTTCTTCTGTCCTATGTAACTTGTTGTAGTTGAAGGTCTGGCCGATCAGGTCCTAATCTCTTTATATGTAGTTTATCTTCTAGTGGCCGTGCATGGAATGACTGTGTAATTAATTGTTCTACCGTATTCATCATGGATGTCGATGCTGTCCTTACCAATATGAAAGAAGCCTGTCAATAGTCAAAGTACAACGTATAAGATTTGGCGCAATAATATCAAATTTCAGTATAAGTACATCTATCATGTGCATTATCGCAAAATATCTCCAAAGCTCCCCTTTGGACAACAGGACTGCTAAAAATATAGCCTTACTGCCTGCTGCCTCTGTGTGCCATAGTGGTTGCTGAAGACACTGCAAAATAGACTGTTTGAGGGCCTTGAACAAGGCAAGGAAGGAATAGATAGTGCCTTTAACAACCGTTATTGCCCAAAGCACAGGGCTAAGGCTCAGTATTAGTAAATGCTATCCACTGACAGAACAATCTTCAGAATGTGCACCCACCCCAACCACCATCTAGAGTGACCAGTGACCACAAACATAGCCCTAGTTCCAATCTAAAAAAAAGATATCATCAGTTTCCTTACCTTTAACACTGTTGTTTGCTGGGCCGTAGACGGGATGAAAGAGCAGGAAATGAGGTTGGGTCCTCCTGTTCTCTGTCCAAAAATTGCCCCAAATTTAGGTAGTGGTTCTTCAGTTAATGTTTCAGGCTTTACCAGGTGCTGAAAATAAAAATATAACAATTTATTTTTGAAACATTAGGGTAATCAAACAAAGACTGGGGGGGGGGGGGGGGAACATAACGCTACAATTTTTACCTGCTTGCAGTTTGCATGCAGCTCTTAGATGACAGTTAATAATAGCTCACTGTTGTATGTTAGGATAACAACTTACAAACTTCAAGTAACAAAATGATCTCTCTGACAAATGCAGTGACTCACTGACCTATGTACATCATGTGCATTTTGTGATCTGCATCACGTACATGTTCTTTGCAGGCATATTAACCTTCTGAAGTTCTGCGCTACCTTTCCATGAGTCAAAACTTCCATTACACAAAACTCTGATCTCTCTCTAGGAAAAACATTAGCAATATCCTTGGTGCAACAACATCAGACAGTAGACTGTACTGTAGACAGAAGGGTGGCACTGCACAGGCAGCATTCATGAGGGAATCTAAGACTCTGGTGTGTGGTGTGCGCTGCAGCCTGCAGCGCTGCGTTATCTTATCAAATAAATAAGGTGGTCCACTGGGAAGAACTTCGCTGAAGCAGTGTTTTAGCATACAACACTTGAGAAGAAAAAAATTAAAACAGGTTCCCGCTTAAACATGCAAAAAATGCTGACCATAGGCTTGAAATTAAATTGTTGAGAAATTCCCTCCGTTCCATTGTATTTCCATTTTCTTGTCTCCCCTCCTTCTCTATTTATTTTATTCCTTGCCCCTTTCCTTCCTCGCTCGTTCACACTTCCTCTCATCTCTGCATTTACATTACATCTATAACAACATTTCCCTTTCTTCGCATCTCTTCTCTCTTCCTCTCGCGTGCTCCTCATTCTACTCCCTCGTAATTGCTTTCTTCCTTCCTCTTCATCTTATTGACCTTGTCCTACCCCATCTCACCCCTCTCTGTCTTGTAGTCTCTCACCTTTGCACTTCATACGCTCTTTTCTCTCCCCTGTCTCTTCTTTTGCCCCCCCTTCACCATTCCTTTCTACATCATTTTTTATCTCTACTGTGAAATCATGAAATGTGCTGCAACGCACCCCCCTTACATGCCAGAAAGGATTTCCATCACACATGCATTGTTTTTTGCTTATTCCTTTTTACATTTGTATGTTTAACATGTTTTCTGTTGACTGTTTGTACAGCGCACAGATACGGGTTATGTTAGCGCCATATAAAACTCCTCAAATCAAATAAACACTACAGCAGAGCTGCACTCAGTACCAGTTGAACAGACACACCTTTATTCCCCCGTGGTGGTGGGCGAATAACATTTTATTATGGCGAAGAATCCAGTTTTAAGAGCACCTCGTTTTAAATCCTGCCCAGCGAAACGTCACAATCACATTGACGTATACGCATGTTCGTAACCTCTAAAGGCAAGTGACAAGTTTATACATCAAATTTCTGGCTTATTGCCTCTCCAAATGTTTTTGTGTTCTCCAGTCTAGTGGGATGTTCCTATCACAAAGCCTTCTGGCTTCCTCATGCTCCTAAAGTTGCCATGCTCAGTCAGGCTGTGCCACTGCCAGCTGAGGGCGGACTGCTGGCAAGGACTGAAGGTGCCCGTTCTTCAGTAGCTACCTAACTTGCACTGCAGAGAGCCCCATGTCATTGTTCTGGGCCTGAATCTCCCGATTACGCGCCGGCATAATCTGTTTTGCAACATCAATCATCCCTGCTCCGAGTCCTGGATGAGGTGCACGCTCGCCTGTCAGCGGCCACAGTGAAAGATTGGGACAAATACAGAAGGAACAAACGTGCCAGCACCGCCCTCACCACTGTCAACCTTGGGGTAGCGTGTGCCCTTAAATATACATACATCCTTTTAAAGGGCGAGCGTGGGTCATCTGCAATTTTAAAGCACAGAGCTACATTTGTTAAAGAAAAACACAACAGCTGACGTAAAGCCACATATACAGGAATAAATCTCATGGTTGTTGCACAGAAAAGCAGAGCGTCTCTCTGTTGCTAGGCACCATGTGTGTATTAACAGAAACAATGCTTCATCCCTTTTACAATATGTTTAAAAAAATATTCCAATGAGAGAGAGGCATCGGAGTTAGCGCTGGTTTGAAATCCTCAGGTGACGCGCGGCATGAGAGAATTACAATTTTATTTCCTTTAACCTGAGTTGCTGGGGAAGTAATTAAATCCTTTTCTGTATGAAGCAGATGGGCACTGGGTAATGAGATGATGAGCCCCAGGAGTAAGGAGTCTGTGTTTGTACTCTACTCAGTCTCAATCATGTTACTTAAATAATTGTATGGAGGAAGAATTATTTAAGTAGGTATCGCCTACTGTGGCGGTTGTTTTCCGGAAGAAAATCCTGCAAATGTCTGTCAATTCATTTGACTACACATAGCCAAACGCAAGAGGCAATTCATATTTAAAATAATAACAATAACATGTAGGATCATAGGATGCTGTTATTTTAATTACTCTTTGAACGCGGCAAAGCGAAGGAAAGTTCATATACATTTGCAGTTTTTAAAGTCTCAGTAGCTCGTGGCTTGGCCTTGTGCACATCATGTTCTGATTGGAAGCTGAGCTGTGGGCAGCATACGTCAAACAGACCACGAGGCCGCAGTGAGCATGTACGTCCACATCACGAGAAATACCCTCTCGGGGCACCAGCACTAGACGGACGGTGGACCGGGACTAGACTATTTTAAGGGGGCAGGGACCCAGAGGAACTGGAAGGAAACACTGCTTGACAAATAAATACCCTTTTCAGCGCCATGGAGCTTTGGCACACTCCCGCGCGCTCCATACATCAACTTTTCAATAAGAGGAAGAAAAGCCTGCACACAAAAATATCAATTTAGCGGGGCATTTGGATGCAATTTGACCGCTGTCCAGCGCTGACCATGAGGAAACATCTGGGTTCAGCCAGCCATTTAATAGTGCTGGCCTGGTGGTAACTAAGTGCAAGTGAGGAGGGGTTCTTATGTAAAGGGTCAGGTCAGGGACTGGGCCTCAGTCGAAAGGGCTCGGTGACGTGACGGTGTACTGTACATTACAACACATTACAAAAAAAAATACAAAAACTTAAGCCTCCACAATCATAGTGAGTGTCGTCGTGATACACACTAGAGTCAAAACTGACTGACTCGCTGCTGGTTCCGGCACGGACTGTGTCTGTGTCTCGTCTCTGCTCGTCGTCGGACGTGCTCGCTCCGACTCGTCGTGTGACTCTCTCTGACTCTGTCTCTGACCGTGACTCCTCGCCTCGCACCTCGTGGTCGTGTCGTCTCCGTCTCGTGTGGCAGGCAACAACAGGCACTGGCGCGGTGACGTGGTGCGCCGAACAGCGTAGAGACTGGAGTGGCCAATCACTACTGCATGGCTTCACATTGCCGCAGTGTGATTGGCCATACCATACGCACGGCGCACCATGACTCACTCCTCAACTGCTGCACTGCGCGCGCTGCGGACCGCGGTGAATAAACTCAGCCAATCCTGGCGCTGCATTACCAGCGCCACTGTGCCAGCAGCGCCAGGATTGGCTTAAGAGCAGGGTTAGTCCCTGCCCATAATGAGACCCGGGGGCCTGCGTTAGGAGAAGCACCCTCGGGTTCCAGTCACGTCGTGTAGTAGTCAAAATTTTTAAGTGCCACACACACACGTCTGCGCATGTTCGGGCCAGGATCCCAGAATAGAGCCCAAAACATGACATGCGCATTGCCCACCACTGCACTGCTGTCTGCTGGACTGCTGCGCACCTCTATCCACGTGACGTCAGCAGCAGCCCCGCCCCCACCCCCCACACACACCGACCCAGGCACACACTGCGATGCTCGGCTGCGAAATTTATTCAACCACAGAAGCTGCTGTGGCGGTGCGTCCATTGGCGTGGGGCTGTTCCAGCTTAGTGGGGCAACGCCCCAACGCCCCCAATGGACGCACCGCCACTGCTCTCAGACACTCACCCCCAGTCACAGATCTGGGTTGAATCCATCATCGTTCTTTAGCTCACTTCGCCACCTCAGTTCAGACCCAGCTATATGCAAATCAGTCTTGAACCTGTGCCTCATGGGAACAGTCCAGCCTGAAATGCCATGCCAGGTCTTCCCTGAACTGGAAACAAGCATCCTGGGACCGATTTTGGGGTAACACCCCTCTGCAGTCAGGCTAGCTTGAATCTAGTGCCAAAGTGAGCAAGGGACCCACGACTGGGCATACCCTGCCATCTTAGGGCAAACAAAGCAAACACAAGAAGATGATGGACGGAGCACTGACGTTTTTCAGACACTCACCCCAGTCACAGATCTGGGTTGAATCCATCATCATTCTTTAGCTCACTTCGCCACCTCAGTTCAGACTCAGCTATATTCAAATCAGTCTTGACCCGGTGCCTCATGGGAACAGTCCACCCTGAACTGCCAAGCCAGGTCTCCCTGAACTGCAAACAAGCATCCTGGGACCGGTTTCGGGGTAACACCCTTCTTCAGCCAGGTCAGCTTGAATCCAGTGGCAATGTGAGTAAGGGACCCACGTCTGGGCATACCCTGCCAATTTAGGGCAAACAAAGCAAACACAAGAAGATGATCGATGGAGCGCTGAAACTTTTCAGACACTCACCGCCAGTCACAGATCTCGGTTGAATCCATCATCATTTATTAGCTTACTTCGCCACCTCAGTTCAGACCCAGCTATATGCAAATCAGTCTTGACCCTGTGCCTCATGGGAACAGTCCAGACCGAACTGTCAAGCCAGGTCTTCCCTGAACTGTAAATAAGCATCCTGGGACCGAGCACAGGGCTGCACCTCAAACTTGTAACTATGGTGCAGGCCTGTGTCACAGAAGTGGAGGAGTGCAGCGTTAATCTCGTAAGGAGACGGCCCACTCTGTCACTTCACTGTAACTATGCCCCCCGTGCAACAAGAAAAACATCTGCAGCACAACAATGCACAAGTTCATGAGCCTAAGAGTCATATGTCCTCCGGCTTGCTACATATTACCATTGACAATGCACCAAAGTGCAAGGGTGACTGGGTGAAGGGAGTAAGGGGCAATAAACAAGAAGCTGTCCCCTTCCTGCATATCAACATACATCAATGTGAATGACGTGTGTCAATGTTATTTGGCCACCTTCAAATAGATAGACACTTGATGGAGAATGGCAAATCAAGATCATCTAGTTTTCAGATCATGGGATACATCACAGCAACCCATATCTCAAGTGCATGATTTCCCTCCTCATGCCACAATAACAATGATGTGGCAGTGGCAACATCAAGGTGAGGTGCTATCCAATCTACCCATCTAAAACTAGATAATAAAAAGTACATGTAAACTTGCATGAGTAGGGGTGACTCAACCACAATGCAGTGTACCAACACATTAATCTGATCAAATCAGCATTGTCAAGAAGGTGATAGAACCTGCACCACTGTCACTACTGAACAGAGGATATAACAGGTGCAGCATGTGTGTAGAAAAAGGCCCCTCACAGTTGGCATACTGGGAAACTGTCTAAAACCATGTCCAACCTAAATGTCACATCAGTGATTTTATACGATTTACAAAGCTGCGTGTAATAGGTGTAGCTTTTTAAAAAAGTGAATGGACATGCTCATGCAGTCTGTCTGTAAACTGCTTAAATGCCTGACCAGACATGTGATACACATACAACAGCATCTCCCCTTTACATTGCAGAGGAAGAGATATCACCTCCTGTTCAGCAGCCTGTCCCACTCTTCAGTGATGAAGAAGAAGAAATCTCAACCATCGACCAGGACACCCTCCAAGAGCTGCTCAAATCCATTGGAAGCCCATCTCCGGAAGCAGGGACATCCAGCAGTGTTGTGGTTGCTCCACCAGCTGTACAAAACACCCAGCAGCAAGCACCTACCACCACAGCTGTCTCCCAGGACTTTGAGGACCCACTGTTAACATTTCAACGTAGTGCGGTAGAAGTCCAGGGTGAGATGGCTGGTCAGGTGTGGGTGGGGGTTGACAGCCTGGCGGCCAAAATTAGTGGGATACGTAGGTGTCTCCGTTTCATTAGGGACCACCTAGGGTCCATCAGAGGCACCAACAGTTCGCTCCATGCTCTCCAGCATTCCATGGCTGACATTGCTGGAGTACTTACTCAGAGACAAGAACAACTGTCCAGTTAAAGTGGCTCCAGCGATATCACTGAGTAGTTGCGTGAAATGCAGAAGGTCATGGAGAGCATGGAGCGGATGCAGGCTTAACACTTGGCTGCCATGGCTGCGTACCACAGAGACGTTGCTGTAATCTTGCAAGACCTGCAGTCATTTGGCACAGATGAATGCTGCTGCACCTTCAACATCCACCTCTTCCCTCCCCCGATGTGTCACAGCTTCACAGTGATCTGTCAATACACCATCAGGCACACGGGTGGCACATGACATATCAGAAGAGGAAGATGTGGATGAATCAACATTCCGGGAAAAAAGTCAGCGGTAGCTTTCATCTGTGTCAAATGGACAGTTTCTGCTTGGGCCTGTGCTTACCATCATGCCTCGGAACATCAGCTTCCACTGTCCTCTGAATGACTGCTACACTTACCTTGGGCATTAATACAGACTGCAAATGTTGCCATTGTTCCCAATGACACTGCAATTAGCCTGCTGACCGAACTCTGCCTGTTCCTCAACATGTCTCTGGACATGTTCCCACAAGGAGTCTGTCTGACCCTCCACTGGGCATTTACACAATGGGGTGTTGTTGTACAAAGAATTGTGCCAGTCTGCTACCTCAGTTAATGCAAATGTAAATAAAATAACTTATGTCACAAAGATGTGTGTTGCCTGTGACCATTTACGTTTAAACGTGCCACCAATGCATGGTCAGTTTAGCCATGACCACTACAAATCAAGGGCCTTTTGGGAAACGGAATCTGCTGACTCCGTGCCCCTGTGGCATTGAGAAGCTTGGAGAAGTGTGACTCTACCAATGCTCAGATCTCTAAGACAACACTGTTTCAGCAACATTAAAAATACTCTATGCTCAGTGTTAGAAATGGGATTTCTGGTTGGCTAGGGCTTGCGCCAAAGTGAGTTACACGCTGAAGATATCCCCTGCTCACCCCCTTGGTAGCTTGGCATGAGCAGTCAGGCTTATCCCAGAGGCAATGTGTAAAGCGTTTGCGCAACACACACTCACAGCAGCAACACATTAGGCACATGACAAAAGAAACTCCACACAAAGTTGTATCAAAAATAGCCTTTGTATTGTCATAAACACATTAGAAACATAATCACACATTTACACTGTGCCAACTGGTACTAGGCAATATTCACAGGGGATTATATACAGGACCGGGCCAATCGGTCCATGGTCAGAACCATCAAAATGCAGGTAAGTAAATGCAAACACAACCAGTAATTACTGGTGCTATAATGACCTAAGCATTATCATATTAGCATAAGACACCCTCCTAAGCATAAACACATTATGCATTAGGACCTCAGCAGCCCAAACACATTAGGCAATAATCATGGTGCATAAACCTGACCCCACCCAGGCCAACTGGCCTTTTTCCTGGGACTCGAATGCCATGTCCAAATAGTCAGGGCTTTAAGAGGGACCTCGCAAAGGACCCCCTGGCTGCCTCAGCAGCAAACACAAAGTGCACTGGGGCCTGGGGTGCACTCACTCCTCCTTGACCTAAACGGTACTGGCCCACAAACGTGGCAGCTGCCCAGCGCTCTCGCAGGGCAGCTGCAAAAAGTGCGCAAATAAGGTCAGGCACTCACGGTACCTCTTGAGCCCCACGGGGACGCCAAAAGAAATGTGGCCCCAGGTTGCAGCTGCCCACTGCCAGGTGGGGCAGCTGTAAAACAAGCATGGGCACTACGGTGCCCTTAGAGGGACCATAGGGGGGCGGGCACCAACAATGTGCCCTGACGCTCCCTCCAACAACTAGTTCACTAATGAGCCCCACTCACCAGGCTCTCTCTCTCTTCCAGGAGTCCCCGCTTCTTCCGGTGCCACTTCTGGCATCCGGCGCACTTCGAGGAGCCTCCTCCTCCACCAGGGCTCCTCCAGGACACACCGCGACTTCCTCTTCACTGCGGCGGGGGCAGGCACCGACAATGTGCCTCGGGCCCCCTCCGCTGCAACTACCCTTCACCCGGTCCCCCTTCCCAGGACCGGGACTTGGACCCGGAGCTGGCAAGGCTCCGCAACAAAATCAGCAGTGGGACAGGCACTAGCAACGTGCCTCGTCAGGTCCCCCCTGCACCGGGACCACTCCGGACTTCCTCCTCATGGCCATGGGGCTTCCACCAGCTCATGGGAGCCCCGCTTGGCCTGTGGCGACTTCCAGGCTACTTTGGGCAAGGCCCCGCCCACAATCAGACCTTCACGTGCCTGACTTTGTCTGCGGCCGCACTTCTCGTCTCAGTGGCGGCTCACGCAGGGGGGCACGGACCGGCGGGGTGAGCTCCCGCTCTGGTCCTTAAAAGTATAAACCCGCTGGGTGGGCACCTGCTCACCAAGTCAGTAAAAATGCGGGGTGGCCACCCGGCCGTGTCAGGTACAATGCGGGGTGGGCTCCCACCATCCTTCCCCACAGCACGGGGGGAATCCCTACGCCGGGGACTCCCTCTCAATGAGGTGCAGCTCAACGCTGCGCAGCCCCAACACTCTTCTTTTCCTGAGGCACAGGCGATGGCAGGAATAAAAAGGTATATAGCGTTCATGAGGCGCTGGGTTTCCAAAAGTCCCAGGGGCACAGCTAGGTCCATGCAGGCCAGCACACAGGGCCCTCCAGCAGGGAGGCAGTCCCTCGTGGCGGTTCCTCCTGAAGCCCAGCAGCAGCAGCAGCCCCCCCCCCCCCAGTAAGTCAGGAACAGCTTCATGGGGTCATAGCCCCTTTTTTTATAGGACATTTTCCTTTGTCTGCAGTACAGGGCTTTAGGGGAACCAGCTGCAACTGGTTCAGGGGGGATTTGGAGCACTCTGTTGGCAGGGCTCCTCTTCTACATTGTGAGGTGGGGGCTCGTCATCGGACACACCACAGGGGGGCGGAGCCAGCATTCACTAGGGCAGGCACAATCCTATTCAGGGACCAGGGACTTCTCCTCCCACCACTCCAAATGCAGATGTCCCATTCAGCCTAGCGCTGACTCACCCTGCCCATCCTGGAGCCACACACACTTCACCATACCCTTTCACTCAAAAGCCAGACATGTAATTCACATCAGGCAGGTAGACACATAGCACACAGAAATGCCAACTTCTAAAAGTGGCATTTCTAAAATAGTTATAATAAATCTGCGCACACTATTGCGTAGCATTTATTATCACTATTCCAAACATACCAAATTTGACTACGCTGCGCTTCTCGTATCAGGAATTACCAATGAAACACTTATCAGGGAATCCCCAATGCATTCCTATGGGAGGGCAGCCCCACAGTAGTGAGAAACCAAAATGGCTGTTTGTCACTACCAGGACATGTCACACACTTAAGGTACATGTCCTATCTTTTACCTACAATACACCCTGCCCATAGGGATAGCTAGGGCCTACCTTAGGGGTGACAGACATGTAGTAAAAAGGGGGGTCACGGACATGGCACACACTTTAGGTGCCATGTCACAGCAGCAGTAACACTGCGAGCACAGGCCCTGCAATGGCAGAGGCCTGAAATAGGTTTGAAAGACTACTTTGGTAGGTGGCGCAATCAGCACGGCAAGCCCACCAGTAGCATTTAATTTACCAGCCCTGGGTATATGAGATACCACTTTACAAGGGACTGACAGGTAAATTGAATCAGCCAAACAGGTGTAGACCAATCTTTATCATATTTAACACAGAGAGCACACATACGTTACACAGGACAGCAGTGCTAAAGTGCCCGGAGTCCTAGAACCACCAACACCAGGTCAGAAAAAAAGGCCAGGAAAAAGGCAAAAAGTTTAGGGATGACCCTGCAAAAAGGGCCAAGTCCAACACTCAGGATGATGCTCTTGACTTGGAACAATAATCAAGTCAGTGTCAAGCCATATGAAGTGGTTCAAAATTTCTGCGCAAACTAGTAATACTTAGAACATTTACTCAATGTGGTGGACAATGGGTGAATCAATGGGTGTCATGAGATGACACATGTGAAGACAGTTCCCTCAAAATGTTACACATGCTGACAAATCAATCTAGCTGAGAAAAGAGGAATGGTGTAGGATAGCATGTGTTAAAAGTTGCTTCTGGAACAAATACTAGCGCTGTTGTGCTGTAATGCACATCACAACACCCCCTGCCCTACACTTGTATGCAAAATATTTCCCAATGTTGTGCACAATGTACAAGGCTGTGTTGAAACACGTACAGAGGCGTTAGGATGACTAGTAAATAATGGAAAGCATACATCCTCTGCCCTCCCACATGGAAAGTGAAGCTGTTGTGGGGACCGGTGTTATCAAAGATGCCGCAAAGTATCCTAACATACCTACAGCATGTAACCAATGCTGTGTGAGCACAATGCCCACAGTGCATCCTGTGTATATCTGAACTTGCAAAATCGTTTCGTATGGATACAAATTTCTCAGACCACTCCAAAACATTCTCGAAACAGAACTTTACAACCCTAAACATCAATCATTTTGGATCACTAACATTCAAAATGAAGATTGACAGTAGCCTGTCCCTTGAACATGGCGTAATCATATTTGTAGACATTCAAATTGATTGTGCGGGTGATGCATCTGTTGTAATCCACTACAAATTCAACAGTAGATGTCAACACATCAACATATGGTCTCCAACCAGTTGCCTCTCAGTCATGACTGAGAGGCAACTGGTTGGAGACCATATTTCCCTCAAAAACCCTAAAGTAGCGATCGCTGAGAAAAGACTGTAACCATGCTCCTAGATTCCTGAGTTTAAGGATCAGAGTATTATGGTTAACAGTATCAAAAGCGGCACTGAGATCAAGAAGGATAATTGCCACTGTGCCCCCTTGATCTAGAATCCCTCTTGCTTCCTATGTCACTCCAAGAAGGGCAGTCTTAGTACCAATCTGGGGACAAAACCCAGTCTGGGAAGGGTGAAGGAGATTATTAGACTCCAGAAAGGTTACAAGTGTGGTATTTATGTGTCTCTCCAGAATCTTACTCACCCAGGGCAGAAGGGAAATGGGACGGTAGTTAGCCAAGTTGGCCTGATCCAGATTAGGTTTTTTAAGAAGGGCCTTAACCATTGCACATTTCCAGGCCAATGGCACTTCACCTGTAGAGATAGAGGAATTCACCAGGTCAAGAATCGCAGGACGAATAGTCTCTGTGACCAAAGAGAGAGCCTGGGGGGGGGGGCCTATGGGAGAGCCCGATTTAATATTCATCATAATTAACTCCAATGAAGCAAGATCCAGCAGGGAAAACTGTGCTAGTAGGATTTGAGGTCCTACAATCGGCTCGGAAAGGGAAGTCACAAGATTAATGGACTGAGGAGGTGAAAAAGTGAGATATATATCCTGAATTTTCTGTTGAAAAAACTCTGCCAGATTATTACAGTGTGTAAGGACATCATCTAGCATAGGAGGTTTCTGCGGCAGTTTGATTAAAGTTTTAGCGATTTTACAAATTTATTTGGGAGAGTTAGCAGCTGACTTAATTTTTTGTTCATAAAAGGCAGCCTGAGTGACTTTGATTTCAGATGTGTAGGATCTAATAGAATCCCTATATTTTGCTAAGAGCTGAATAATTCAATCTCCATCTCCTTTCAAGCCTTCTGCAGCGTTGTTTAAGTTCTCTCAATTTAGGAGTGAACCAAGGGGCATTTTTCAGTCTGTAAGTTATATGGGAGGATTTCTTAGGGAGTACTATATCCAAGGAACCTTGGATCCAAGAGTTAAATGTTTCAGTAGCATTGGCTAAATTAATGTTAAGGTCATGGATAGGTCTAGTGGTTTCTAGAGCCAAGTTCCACTGATCAACAGGAAGCCTTGACCAGTTCCGCTCTCGGACCGGAATTATATTGGGGGGAGCATACGGGTCCTGGAATTTCCCAAATCATAGGGATCAGGAAGTGGTCAGTCCAAGGAAGAGGGATGGGGGGTCCTACCGTGAGTTCGCTACAATTGCTAAAAACTGGATCCAATAGATGACCTTTATTGTGAGTGGGTTTCAACACTTTCTCCGTAAGCTGGAGTGCTAAAAGATTCTCAGTCAGTTCTTTAACCAAATTATCAGCGGGATCATCTAGGTGTATGTTAAGGTCACCAAGCACTGTGAAATTGGCTGGTCCCAGGGCTAAGTCAGCAATTGCGGCAGGGAATGTTTCAAAGAATTGTCTAGAACTGCCAGGAGGGTGATAAACTAGGAGGCCAGAAAAGGTGCTGGTAGGAGAGGCCTCTACAAAGAAAGCCAAGCTTTCACAATCTGTTATGGGGTCTGCAATAATACTATAGTTAAAAATCTTTTTAAATATAATGGCTATAACCCCGCCTCTAACGGTCTTACGATCGGACCGACTTATGGAGTAGTCGGTAGGAAGGGTTTGCGCAAGAATGGGCTCAGATTCATTATGTAGCCATGTCTCTGTTAAAAAAAGGACGTCAGGCTTCAAATCGTTCAACAACATCGAAAGTTCTGTGGAGTGCTTAGTGAAAGATCTGCAATTAAGGGAACACATCTTTAGAGTGGAAGGGCAGTCAGAGCTTACTAAAATTTTAGTGGGGGGCGAGAATGCAAAGTCACAATAGGAACATTGCACATTACCATTCATCGCGTACATGGAATGCCGGCATGCTTCCATGATGTCTGTCCGAAGCTCATGGAGGTGTAAGGGACTTTATGATATAGCTTCGGCCGAAAAACCGGCAGGAGTTCTGGACCCTGGTCCCGGCCGGGCATGGCCGGGCGCAGACGGGCTTGCCATTGACGCGCCCGCTGCACGTGTCCACTGCGCGTCGGGTAAAGCATCCGGTTATATAGAGGAGGAGCGCGAATGCTAGAGCGCTAACCTCCCTTGGACCGGAAGTCGCCTTTCCTCCCTCCACACAATCGGGACGACACACGTGGTGGACTGGGGAGGGGCAGCCCAGATGAGAACAACGGAAGACATGGCGCGAATCAGTGCAAAAAGGTGCCAATAAAGTGCATACACATAAAACAAAGTTAAATGACGTTTTTTTTAAAAAGACAGCGCTAAATCAGGTTAAAATAGTTTGCATTTGCTTAGAACAGGAAAGAACAGAGCTTCTGCCTTGCCTATACCCGTCCAATATGTTGCATGAATCATTGTGGAGCAGTATTAGCCAGCTATGCACCTTTCTATGCTATGACCCAACGGGACAGTAAAGCTGCTGCATTACAGCATCAAAATGGGCATCACTGCTTTTCAATCAATGGCAGTGTGTACCCCTTCATGCTAGTGCTGAGGAATGCACCCTTGCACAACAGTGCTGTGGTGTCTGACTTGAGCAGATGATAGTCAATGTGATGCAAGGATCACCATCAGGCACATGATCAATCATTGAACTACAGTGTTTTTCATGTGTGTCACACTCAGATGACCAACTCGAAACCAATATATTGATGATCTGTTGAGCATTTCACAGTAAAGAGCATGTTAGAAAAATATTTGGGTCACAGTTTAAAATTTTACGCACCCGCAATATTCAAGGTGCTCCAGTGGATTTGGTTCTGCTTTGTGATAAATGGGCATAGCAGTGTAACAATGACCACCCCTCATACCCTTAATGTAGTGTGAAAGGTTGTCTAATGTATGAGTTGACGTTCTCCTAAGTTTAGTTGATTATCACTGCTTTGGCACTGAGGCTGAGACAGTCTGGCCAAGAAAATGTTGTGCCACCAAACTTTGCATTGGCTACAGAGGCCTTCTGACTTACATCAACATGGAAATGATTCACAAGATTCATTATCATATTGGAAGGTTTTCTATAGAACAGATTTAGGTACCATCAATCTGTGTTACATTGGACAAGATTCTTTTGCCAAAGTTGGTGACGTTTGAACATGTCACTCAGCCATCTGTGAAACGTACTCATGTTGTAATTGTGGTTATGTGGACTGATCTTTGGACAACTAACTGTCAATGTCAACTGCAACTGAAATAAGAAATGACAATTGCAGACAGGCACATCAGTGCTGGGTGTCAACAGATTCCAGGTCTGTTCATACACATCAACAGCATTACTCAAAAGTATGTACACTCTGAGATGTACCTGCAATGACTGGAGTGATGAACACATTTTGTATTAATGCGCTCAGAAATAAGGTACCTGAAACTATACAATATTCACATGACAAATAATTCCATGCTCAGTAAACATATTTAACTTGATGTAGCAGTGGACATGCAACATGTCCCCAAGCTGACCTGTACACATTATACCATGTCAAGGAGCCATGATCATTTGGAGTTTTGGATGAGATTATGCACACTACAGCACAAATGTGTCAGCCTATTGTTTACAAATGACATATACCATTTAACGTGGCATGAGTACCCACAACCACAGCTTACATCAAATCATTGAGTTTTGGTGACACAGTTGATACCATGGGGGCAAACATTATATGGTCATGGTTGTACATTCCCAAACTTTGGAAATAAGGCTGTATTTTCATGTTTGTCCCAAGTTAAAATGCTTCGGCATGTAACAAATGATACTCAATAACAGATGTGACATGTTCAGGGGTAGGAACTTATCATCATTTTCAACAGTCTACACTTGCAATGGCCAGCACCATATCTGGCCCCATTGCACAATCATGTCAGGGTGCATAGATATTTGGGATGCTGCATGATCGGCTATATTACACTGAAATGAAATTGTCAAAATCATGGACTAATTGCTTGTACGTGGCTGTTGTGAATCATATGAGGAGTAGCAATATCAAGTCAGGAAGGGCAATGCTGTCCTCCAGCATCCCATGATGCTGATATGCATAACTCTTGACTTGATGCTTCATCATCACACAAGAGGTGAGGTCCATGTGATGCACATCCAGACTGTGTACAACAACATACAGGGCCTGTGGCATTACTTGTATATGTCAACACATACAATCCAAAGGTAGGAGCAACAAACTCACTGGTGGCATGTGGGTCCGTGAAGGCATCCACATCTCCCTGTGGGATCAAGGGTCTTCCAGCTGTGGAAAAGTTATGGAAGGAAGATACATGTCATAAACATCACATTTCACATTTCACATGACTAACGTACATCATTGATGGCTTCTTGATACAATTTCAGTCACTGTAACAGTCAGGTGTGTGTGTCCACGTTAAATACTGTTTGCAATGTGCTTTGCCTGTCTGACCCACAACACATGTCAATTTCAGCCTTGTGGCCTAATGGACATTCCTGCACGATCAGTGGGACAAAATAGTCTACAACTTGTTTCACAGGTTCATGATTAACGTTTTTCATCACCAACGTCTAGGACGCGACATTGTTTGGTCAAATGGATTAATTGTACTCCCGACCCTTGACATGTTGATAACCCACATTGTGTATCTAACAGAGCTTGACAGCCAGTTGATCATATGAAGTGTAACAATATCAAAGCACGTAGGGATGGACAGTACATCATGACAGACATTAAGTTTAGCCAGGTAGCTCATTCCATGAGGGGTGCATAGATGTTGTCCAGAACCTAATTAGTGTTCAGTGGATTCTTCCTCTGATCTGAAACAAAGTTGGTCATGTACTTACCCCCTTGCCTGCCGACGATAAGTCCCAGGTGATCTGCAAGGTCTCCCTCATGCCCCATGCAATCCTGCCACTGGTGCTTCCACTGCTGGACAGACCTGTCCACGCCAAACATTTTCAAAAAAAATTCAGAGATATGCTCCCACCTCACCTTCCGTATTTTAACATTCGCAGTGAACATGATCACATGTGCCTGCAAGAAGAAATACATTGGTAGCAGTATCCGCAGTCTTAAACTGCGTATTCAAGAACATGCGAGAGCCATAAGAAATTGTGATGTGAAATACCCGGTTGCTATGCACATACAATCTGAACATCCAAATGATAAGAACTTTACATTCTATAGCATTGATCATGTTAAGATGCCTGAAAGAGGAGGTGAAAAGGAGTTGATTCTCAGGCAACGGGAGGCGTCATGGATATGCCGTCTCAGAACTGTAAAATTTGGGCTCAACATCAATGATGAATTGCATCATTTTTTGTAAGGTAATTGAAGAGTCTTCTCCATAAATATTCAATACTGAAAAACATAAATCTGCTCATGTGTCTTAACATTATGCTTTGTCCTATGTGATATACTCTACCCTAGAATCATTAGACCTTCATATGACCTGGTAGATCCATCCCTAGATATGTGATCCCTTAGGGACCGGTCTTATATTGTCAACATGTTGAAATGAAAACATTCACCATCTGAGTTACAATTGAACAAAACTCATGTGATTAATGTAGATCTATGACATGTGCATTTCTGACCTGTATACTCGATGTAAATGCATCCCTTGCTGCAACATGCTTAGATATTATTGTGAGTAAGGGTGCTAATTGCTGTAGTGTGATCAATATTGATTCATGATACTATGTGAAATTTTGACCTGTATACTCAATGTTAATACATTCCTTGCTTAGACATTACTGTGAATAATGGGTGTAAACTACTGTCTTGATAATGATATAGGGAAATGTTTAGAATAAATTTGATTTTGATAAGATTGTACAAACCTCAAACTGATGCTGTATACAGCAGAGTAGATTAGTTAAATAGTGTTGGCGCACAATAAATACTAGAGAAAATAGTTGGAAAACAATATATTAAAAAACACAGGATCGTTTAGAGTAAAATTGATCTTGTAATGACGGTATTAACCTTCGACTTACATTGTGACCAGTCGTACTGTTCAGTCAAATAACGCTGGATGTAATGTTTTCCTGTGCGAGAATACATTCTTGAAGTGGTTCTTCTATATAGGTATTAAATCGGTACCATTTCATAATCGTTTTGGGTACACAAAATGTTGTTAAATTGAATTATGGAACACAAAGTTTGAGAACTAAGTATATTTTCCCTAGGGGTTTTAATGCTCCAAAATGGCCGCTTCATTTATTCGTTGTGGTGGTATTGCTTTTAGACCAATATGGGTCACGAGGTGTCCCATTTCCGGGCGGCTGGTTTAAAAATGCTCGCCTACGAGTGCTCGGTTTCGAGCAGAAAACCCGAGGACCCCACAAGCTGCTGGTTATCATGCCACTGCTGGTAAGCGATATTGAAATGCGCCATATTGATGATTTTAGTAAAGCCGTTCTAGTTTCTCAATCAAAATTCAGTGAAACGAAGCTGGATATGAAAGTTCTCTGAAGTGTAGATGTGGCAACATGGGTATGTTTTGTGTGCCCATGAGGTTATGTGTTGTGAGACACACACATAATACGTTTGAGATGCAATGTTATGTACCATAGAGATCTAGAGTGGTGGGATATCCAAGATGGCCACCACCGTTATTTCTTTTAACAGCGTCTAATGGACCGTGGTGTGCTCGCTTTTATGATAAATTTAATATTGCTCGCCTTATGTTGTACTAGAGCGTTGTAATGCGGATAGATGACATTGCGTCATGTCATCACTACATATACTGTCCGAGAATCTATACTCTGTCGCTCGTATTTGCTTCTCTCCGTTTTAGATGGAGCAAACACAACTTAAAGGATTTAAATAGAACATGAATTATGCATTACAGGGATAAAGTCGTGTAGATTTTATTGTTTTGACCCGCGATATTACGGGTTGCAGTTCATAAAAAAGGTATCTGTGGGTAATGCCATTAGCTCAACATAACTGGCTGTGGGATATCCAAGATGGCCGCCCTTTTGCCTTTTTTGCCTTTTACTCGTATGTTCAAAAACGGGTCTGTTGTGTTGTCAATATACAAATTGTCGTTTTTGAAACGATAGGCTTGCGGTACAACTTACTGATGTGAGACGTCTTAGGATGTCTGCCGTTTTAATGCTGTAATACATAATGGCCGTACATCACGGTTAATGGGCACTGATTCTCGTACTCTACAGCAATATGGGACTTACATATAATATTATGTTAATTAATGCTAAATTAATGCTATTGAGACCCATAGATTTGGTGTCTCTCATGTTTCGGTTTTTTAACAATATATCATATCTTTAACTGTCAACTAACATTAGTTATATGGATACATAGGAAATTTGTATTGTATAAATACATTAAATAATGGATAAGATTGACCTTGTAGCTTAGCATGTAATGATTTCCATGGGTTTTTGCTTTTTCCTAAGGAGATCGGTTATCAGAACAAAGTTTATATGTTTTAAACAAATGATTTCCTTGATCAGTAAATGGACGAGATCAAATATGAAATTGGGTTATACATAGACCACTGAGGTTATATAACAATGAGTTTGGATGGAGAAATAAGCTGTTCTTTATGTGCATATATATATATATATATATATACACATGGAATGATGGAATGTATAAGGACGACATGTATTTTATACTTGATATAACTGTTATTTCAGAGATTTTACATTGTATAGAAGCTTACCGAACATTGGAGTTTTAAACGTCAGAATTGTACAGTCATTCAATGTACACACTTTATGCCATACTGTGAAGGTACGAGGATTACTTTAATTATATAAATAATCTATCAAGCCTCTTTAGAAGAAACTATGTTCTTAAATGAATTTTGCTATTTGTTTAACTTAGTGTTCAGCATCTTATGACACTCTTTTGAGTAATTGTCTTTATTGGAACATAATGCACATAGGCCCTTGTGTGGTTCAAGGATTCATCCATATACTCTATTTGTAAGCAAATCTTTTATCATAGGTTTGTAAGCAATTTTTTATCACAATGCTTGTGTAACAATGTGTGTTTTTTCTTTATGTATTGTCAATGGTTTATATGTTAATTTTCATCTTTTAATTCATTTCTGTATGTATTTTTTAATAGCCCTGAAGAAGTCTCTTCGTGAGACTAAACGCGTTGGCTATGGCTATGATCATTTGTTCTTGGGAAAATAAAGAAAAATCCTTTTAACAAAAATAAAGTGAAAGTACTACAAGAAACACACATCTTGGATTCAGAAGTCTTTTTGTGTGCTAACTCTTTTTGAACTTTGATGTGGCACGTTTATATTACATTGTATAGTGCTGAACCCTTTTGCATTGAGTATTTTAACATTGTATTCCTGGGTGATACGTCCCCCAGCCTCAACCATCTTTGGCAAATAAAACTTTACGAGCCATAAGAAGCACCCAAGATCCCCTCAGACATCCTGCCTTCCCTACCCTGACCCAACATCTCACAAAACACAGGTGACCGTAGGAAAACAAAGAAATTACCCACAAATTACCCCTAAGAACTGTGAAAATGAAAAAGAGACCCCTAAGACGTACACCCGACAAAACAATCAGACAGTCGGAAAAAACATGTATGGACAAAGACACAGGACTCAAAAAGGACAGTGTTGACAGTACACTACACAAAAAAATTCTCTCTCCAAAACACCAACACCAGCAGACACCTTCTAACACCTCCACAACTCACAACAGACACTAACAGACTGGCTGAAAGAGAAAGTGAAAGTTTACAGTACTCCTCCATGGTACAGGAAGCAGACTGACATCACTTCCTGGCCATTTGCGGCCTGTTTTCCGAGTTTGCAATTATATTTTACCAGTTCGGGGTAAGTGGGAATATTTCATGTGTATACATGTATTTTGTGAGTATTTTCCTTGGTGGATGTGAAAATTATTACCGATAACATGGATTTGCGCTAAAATTGTATCTGCAAATTGCTACTTGATCATTATATGTACCATTTTACCAGATTTGGCAGGCCTAACAACACAATATGGCTATGTGATGTGATCTGTGTAATGTACTGGAGTGTACTCTATCTGAACTGTCCTGATATGAGTCATCCTGAGCTGTCAGGAGGCACTTGTTACTCACATTGATGTTGGTCTATGACTGCTAGGACGGGGTTTGGCATCCTCCACTAGCTGGAGCTGCCTGGCTCACATTTCAAAGGCGGCATCGCATTTAAAGCTTCCTGGCCTGTGGAGGTGTGAAGCATCTCCGCCCAGGGCAGGCTTTGTTCCTAGCATCTGAGAGCAAAGCTCACACCCAATGAGGTCGGAAACATGTCTGGTGTTGGAAGGCTAGCTAAAACTTGTCAGAGACCACACCAGTGCTTCATAGGTTTTCAGGGAATCCTCTAAGGTGTCTCCTATGTGCATTTATTAATGTATACAACTGGCATCAGTGAGGATTTATTAAGATGAGATGTTTGGTACCGCATATGGGGTACAGTGAAGTTATCATAGTGTTAGGAAACGCGTGAGGACATGCATCCAGCCCATGTACTCTCTGTGGCTTCCCTGTGCACTTACAATATCCATGAATGGACTTAGATATTATAGGGTCATATCTGCTCTTGTCAATATGTTTATACATGGGATATAGTGCACTGTGAAGGGAGGGTGTACCAGTGTGTTAGATAAAGTGATAAAGTCAAACAATTGTGTGTGGAGTCTGAGCTGCACCCATCACAATTTCATTTAAGAAGGCAAATATATCAGGGATGGAAGTGTGTTACTGTCCACTTATTATTTATAAAACACATGGAGATAAAAACATTTCCTTTGAGTAATACCACCAAATTTGGGCTGCTAATCAAACCAGGGTTAGATGTCCGATCACTTGGTCCACCAATGGCAATTTTGTCTCTATGCTGCAACCTCGCTATTAATCTAAAAGCAATTGATTAAACTTTTACTGGAACCTATATCATCAGGGTCTCTCACAAGTGGTAATGTTCCCCCATGGCACAGCACGAATGCAATAAAAGCCGATAAGTTAAGGGTATTCAACGTATGTCCCAGAGGCCATGATCCACCCAACATTTTCATAATTACAACTGACTATATGACTATATGAATAATTTTCATTTAGATAGAAATGCATCTACTGTGCATAACTGAAAACTTTGACATAAATATATCCCACTCGGACCTACATTGGATGCCCCATCAATAATGACTCCAGAGCCTAATGGCTTTGAAGTCCTGTTGAAAGTCATATGTCATTATGTGCAGAGGCCTTGAAACATGTCCTGGGACTGTTGCTTCCTTTTGGCAGCACAATATCACACGCTGCAATCCTATTACAATCACTAATTTTGTTATTATTTAAAGATGTGAGACACATATCAGAAACTCTAGAGCAGAAGGCTGGATAGATAACTGCAGGGTAAGCTTCATAGACACTCCTAACCACACTCCAGACTTAATTCAATAGATTTGGTCTGATGGCCAACACTGTGCATTTTGGCATGATAACAGCACCTTAACAGTTCAAATTGAAGTATAGATAATGACCTCTCTAATCCCTACTGATTAAGGGCAGTCTTGAGAATGGACTCTGGTGACTCTGGCAATAATCCAGCCATGAAGGATCCTGGAGGCAAAAAACAACAGTTACCAGCTGTAACGCCTGCAGTAGGAGTGACTTTCCTATACCTCATGTAGTGTCTGTGGGCATGGCACACAGGGATTTGTGCCTTATCGGCTCTTCAGTTTTCTTTGCACCAAGACACGCAGCCTGCAATGACAATTTGCATGCTCTTGGTGAGGGGTCTCTGGGGGGGCACAATGTCAAGTCAAGGAAAGCTTTATTCGACTGTGTTTTAACAATCATTAAAGCACATAAAATAGACCATTTTCACATTGAATTACATAAATTAAAAACAGTAAACAAAAACAATTTTTAAATAAATATACATGACTATAATAAAAACCATCTAAGAAGAAGGGGGGGTTCCCATACAGTTAAAGTTCATCAGTAATCAAAAAAAATTCTTAGGTGGAGTACTCTCTTCAAAAACATAGCTAGCCTCCATGCTATGTGTTCGTTCTCCAGGAACTGAAGTTTGATTAGTGCTGGGCGACATTGCCTCAACCCCTGAGATTTTAAAAGTCGAATTAACCACACTTTCCTTAGTTCTGAATAAAATTTACAGAAAAAAACTAATTGAATAGTGGATTGGGTAGAATGATTGTCACAAGGACACAATTGCAGCAATCAAGACTAGTCATTCATTTTAGGAAAGGTCACAAGTCTATGGACAGTGTTAAGCCTAAGCCTGGTCAATAACAATCAATCAAAAACACCAGGTACAAATGTCAAGTATGGCTCCATTCCTAAGGTGTTGATTAACGCTGGCCTTAAAAGTTCCCCTGACGATCTTACTGTGTCCAGCAACCGAAGACCCTCCTTTTTTAGGACCTTTCTAGGGATCGCCTGCATGGACCTTGGGTCGGTGAAATATTCTAAATGACGCAAGTCATTCATAAAGTCACAAACAAACATAACCCAAGGAATCTTTAAAGTCCCATCCAATTTAAGACTATCCTGAAAAATCTCCATGTTTAGCTGGGTCTGCTCCTTTGACCAGATACTATGCCACAATAGTATCGGTTACATTTTAATGAGATCAGAGATAAATGGGAGACCCAACTCCTCATGACAAACATAGGAAGATGTGCTAGGTGGGACGGATAAAATATATCTTAAAAAAGAGTTTTCAACATGTTGTAGCGAAAGAGTGTTGACAAAACCCCACACCCCAGCCCCGTACATAGCAGAAGTAATGCACTTGGGTTTATAGATTTGTAGGAGCTCCCCTGGGGGTTTCCTGCCTAATTTCTTTGAAAAAGTTACAAGGGCAGTGGATGACCGAATGAACGCCAGTTTTTTAGTGGATATTGTTTGGGCCCATGAATCGTTGTGGTTAAATAATATACCAAGGTATGAGAAGCTCTTAGTCAAGGATAGCTTCTGACCATCCACAAATATGTCTTTTGACCTCTGACTCCCATGGCCACATCTCATTACAAAAGTCTTTGATATGTTAATACTAAGACCAAGGTCCTTCACGAAGACAAAAAAAGCTGTCAAGGACCCTCTGGAGACAAATTTGCGTTTGTGCCATTAAAACTGCGTCATCCGCATAGAGGAAAGCAGATATGGATCGGCCACCAAGTTGAGGAAAATCTTGTCCACTCTTAAGTAATACTTCACCCAATCTATTAATATAAAGGTTAAAGAGAAAGGGGGCCAGCACACAGCCTTGCCTGACCCCCCTCCGAATGGCAAATGCAGCTATGCGCTCCCCACCTAAGCCAAAACGCACATTGGCTCATGCGCCACTATAAAGGCGCATTAGAAAAATGATAATATGTGGGTCAACCCTCAGAGCCTCGAGGACCTTCCATAATCTTCGTGCCTAACGGAATCAAAAGCCACGGTGAGGCCCATGAAAACCAGGAACAATCTAACCTTATTCGCCCTTGTATATTTCCCTACTAGAATAGCCACATTTAAACATTGCTCCGTTGTACCCAGACCCTCACGGAAACCATACTGCAGGTTTCATAAGACCTGAGTATCTTCTGCCCAATCTTGCAGACACTCCAAGATCACACGCTCGGCCACTTTTATTATGGGATCAAGTAATGAAATTGGTCTATAACAACCGGGGACTTGGCGGTCCCCTTTTTGAAAATTGGGACGATAATAGACTCCACCCAGGTCTTAGGTATTCGGGCTTGGCAACTAGCATTAATAACCTGGGTTATGCCGGGCGCCCAGAGAGTGATGTTGGACTTAAACAGGTCCGCTGTGACACCGCCTGGACCAGGGGCCTTACCAACTTTGCTTAATGCAAGGGCTCTGTTCACTTCCTCTAAAGTGAACTTCAAATCTACATTATCATGATTTCTCACTACTCTATCGCTGACTGACAAAGTAGGGTTACTTGAGCCGTTGTATACCTTTGAAAAATGCTTGATCCAAACCTCTTCGGAGATAGCAATTTCTATCGAGGACCATCTCCAGGAGTTAAAAACGGGGCCTTCACTGCTCTCAGAATGCGGCACTGTCTTTCAATTGTGCAGCTGAGTGAAGGGATTCCCAAGCTTCACCTCTCATGGCCCTCTTTCTTTCTTTAATAGCCTGCCTGTACTCCAGTCTCGCCAGCCTGACATTGTTCAGGATTCTGGGTTGCCTATGTAACTCAAGATTCAAATTAGAATACGCTCGTGTACACCTTGTATTAAACCAGCCCTAATCTTTAGCTTTGTTACGTTGTTAGGCAGATAATAATTTCCTGACCTCGTCAGATATTTCAGGCAAGTATCAATGGCAGATTTACAATTTGTCGCTAATCGTTTTGTCACTGCCACAGGATCCACTTTCGACCATTGTAAGGTATATCCATTAATTTTATCAAGTTTAATCTCACCTATAACCTGCGTGACATTATTAGTCCTTTTCGGCCTATATAATGGCATATTAATCGTTAGA
The DNA here is from genome assembly GCF_964204655.1 of Triturus cristatus. Classification (NCBI taxonomy): domain Eukaryota; kingdom Metazoa; phylum Chordata; class Amphibia; order Caudata; family Salamandridae; genus Triturus; species Triturus cristatus. The sequence continues at coordinate 28,368,520 of NC_140584.1, read as the reverse complement.
CAGAGGGAAATGGTCTCTCAGGGAATTATCTCAACCTTGAAGGAAAGCAATCTAGATGCGTGGTTGCATGAAGCTAAGATGTAATCTATAGTTGAGGCTAAACCCCTTCCATTAAAGGTGTGAGGTATCAGAACAGGTGTTGACAATAATTCATTCACAATTTGAAATCACATCATACAGAAGGCAAAAAGTGGGGACTGACCATATTAAAGAGGCACTTTCCTACAGGGCGTTTGTTAAGAAATGTCTGAACAAAGGTTGTAATTTTGAAAAAGGTTAGGGGATAATGTGTTGTGCCTCTTGGCACTGTTACACAGTTTTTTAATATAGTGCCTTTCACTACTTCTATTTCTACGTGTTCTATATCACAGATGTTACTATTTAATTTAATGGTACTCAACTGACCTTGGAAAAACAAAATACCAGGCAGGTCTTTTTTAGGATTCCAACTACTACACTCCAGATCTGATGAGTATTTAATTAAGTGAGCCTATCTGCCATTTTTAGATAATGTAGTCAAAATTAGAATTATGGACAGTGGTAATTCAGATTTAGGTTCTGAGAAGGGTTAGAGACAAAGTTAAGGCAAAGGTGAAGCTTAAGGTTGGGTCAGTGTCCAGATCAATGCTTAATTAGAATAAGGGTGGACATTAGAGTAGCAGTTACGAACAGGATCAGGGTTGGGTTTGAATTAGAGATAAAACGAAAAGTTTAGGAAAACGGTTTGGCTAAGTGAAGGGTTTAGGATCCAATGTATTCCTAAAAAACATTTTATATTAAAATAAAAACAGACACAATGGGGAGTCTCCCCTGGTGGGGTTTTGGCAACAGCAACATCAACTTGCAGCTCTCAAGGAAGTGCCACAGCATGCTGAACAAGGAATAGACATCCAATCCCCCTGCCTGGAGAATTACCCGCACGTCATTTGCCCCCTCTACACGGAGAAAGGAGGTCCTCTCTGTCTTGCACAATAACAGTGGGACAATCCATCAATCTTTGCCCAAGACTTCCAAGGATCACATGATACCTTGCAGCAACAACCAACGGGCTGTGCACTATCGGACACCAACAGACGACCCTGTGGGGGATGGAAGCCTCCTCAGGCATCATCCGTAACATCGGTCTTAGACAGGAGAAAAATAAGTGCAATAGGAAGGAAGGCTGCTCCAACCAATTAACAATAATCTCAAGTAATGTAGCAGGGCTTTGAGGAAAAAGCTGCTCTTGACTAACTTCTCAATGGCAACATACTGTGTCTTTAGGAGACATGGGCCACGGCAACCACGAAGCTTGCAGCATATTACGAATTTCATCATACAGCCACAAAACATAACATTTTTGGGCAACCATTCGGCGGCTTTTCCATTTTTATCAAACATGCTCAGAAAATAGTGGCCACTGTAATACCCATCAAATTGCACGCCCTTCATGTCCTGCTCATTAAAGGCCTAAAGCTCAATTCTCAACCCCAACGTTTGCTGCTAGTCAACTGCTACCTCAATCCTGCACCGCTCTAGAACAAACAGGCTCTGGACTATCTAGCAAACACAGTCGATGAGCTGTTGATTAAATATGAGTTCCATCTGGGAATCATAGCCGTGGACTTTATTATCTGATAGAGACTTCTAGCTGCAGATTCCTTACCTTTGAATTTCCAGGGCATCAGGCTGGGTCCGTAAACGTTTCCTGAGCAACACCCCTTGCGCGTGACATTGAGTGGCTCCATTCGGCTCCGTGTGACAGTGTCGGCATTGGCAGCATCAGTTAAGACGTTGTGTGCTCATATAGGGGCCACCCAGGTGAGAGGACGTCAGTTCTTTTCTTTCTTTTCCAGTTAAGCCTGATCCATGAAGAGATACCCCTCTGCCACTTTTTGGCAGGCTGTTTCTTGGCTTTTGTCAAAATTTTGGATTTTTTCCAAATGGTGTGCGAGGGATGTCTTAAAGGTAGACCGGTTTCAAGCCATGAGGGACTTGTTCCGGCATGATGTCGGTTACCGTTCCCCATCTCATAAGTCTTTGATGTCTTGAGCACGACCATGATACAAAGTCATGCTCAGACAGTCGGGACATGGCTCCGAAGACCTTGAGGGAGCGGGCAATGAAGTTGTTCATGGCCCGGCAGTCGACACTGTCCAGCGAGACTCCAAGGTGGTTATGGTACCGATCGAAGAAGAGGATGTCGCTGGACCGCTCCCGGAGCCCTAAGTCCTCTTCCTGCCATTCGAGGTCCTCGAGACACTCGGGAAGAGGCATAAGATGAAGAAGAAGTCCAAGCGAACTTCGTCTGCACCTCAACTGGCATCCATTGTCGAGAGAGGTATGGAGCACCGACGCTCTAGCCCGAGTCGAATTAGCTCAAATTAAAGAGTTTTACGAGGCCATGCGCTGAGTATTTGAGTGGAACGACCCCAATGTTGAGCCTTTGGGCCCCGTGGGGTTGGAAGGGACCCCATTGGGTTCGATGCTGTCAGCTCCAGCCACAGTGACGTTTATACGTCGGTTGGGCCATCGCGACCTCCCCCGGCGTTGGATCCAAAATCGGTGCCTGTGACGTCACTGATGCCCGTCGGTGGCGCAAGCCCCATCCTCATCCCTGCAGACACGGAGACAGAACAACATCGATCAACGCCGATTCGGACGTCGACAGAACCCAGAGGTTCTATGTTGTTACCTGAGCACTTTGAAGTTTTGGTAGGATCAGGAGAGGATTGGGAGGGGTCTGGTGACTGGTATGGGGAACTTGGGGAGGCCAGTGGATTGAATACTTCTCCAGATACAGGCACGCTCTCTCTGCCAACAGTGGGTATGGAGAAGGGGCCTGCCTATGCTATGGTGGTTAAGAGGGCAGCCAAGGTCCTTGGACTGGAGCTGCCCTTGGTGCAGGTCAGGACTAATCTCCTGACTGAGGTGCTTCAACCTGGGGCTTCTACTTCTGAACCCCTATTGCCCTTTAATGAGGCACTTACAGGTATCCTTCTAGGAATATGGTTCAAACCTAGCACAGGAGCTCCTGTGAATTGGACGATTGCACACTGCCATCGCCCTGCTCCGGGCGACCCAACGTTCCTCACCCAATACCCCGCCCCAGAGAGTTTGGTGGTGCAGGCCTCTACGTCCCAAGGCGCATTCCCTTCTGCCTCTCCGGAAAGGGATTCCAAGAAGCTGAATTCATTTGGGAAGAAGTTGTTTTCTTCCTACAGTCTGGCATTGTGGTCGGTGAATACTGCATGCTTATTGGGCCGTTTCTCCAATTCTCTTTGGGAGATGGTTGCGCAAGTGCTGCCTCAAGTCCCGGAGGAGGCCCGGGCTGTGCTGTCCCAAGCTGTCAAAGATGGAAGAGATGCAACAAAATTCACCACACAGTGTGGCATAGATACAACCAATTCACTGGGCACATTGATTTCAAAAACAGTGCCCTTGAGGCGCCACGCCTGGCTTCAAACAACTGGCGTCTCGGGCGATGTCCAGGCCAATTTGATGGAAATGCCCTCTGATGGAACCCACCTTTGTGGGGAAAGGGCAGACTCGACCCTAGTCAGGTTCAATGACTCTCAAGCTACGGCCAAGTCCTTGTGCCTCTCCTCCACCCCCGTGGCCAATCTTCCTTTCGCCCCTTTTGTGACAACTAAAGGGGCTTCCAGCTGCGTCAGCCCTATCCCAACCACCATCCCGCACAAACCGCCCAAGCCGTGCGAGGAAGTAGATGCGGTGCATTCCGATCTCAAAATGGAGGCCAGAAGTCATCGACCACACTGCCCTCAGCAGCCGCAGCCTCCAAGCCCATCCTAGGCTGCAGAACCACACTACTCCAGTTGGTGGGAGAATTCATCATCATCTACCCCACTGGAGATCCATAACATCGGACAAGTGTGTTTTTCAAATGGTCCAGGAGGGCTATTCTCTACCTTTTCTTTCTTTTCCTCCTACTATTCTGCCAAATCAGAAACGCCTGACGAAGGATCATTTGAAGTTACTACAAGAGGATGTTATGGCTCATTTGGCACAGGGAGCTATAGAAAGGGTCCCAATTTCAGCAGTAGGCAGTGGCTGTTATTCCCATTACTTTCTGATTCCAAAGAAGAACAAAGGGCTACGGCCTATTTTGGATGTTTGTACCGTCAATCTCTTCCTCAAAAAGGAGAAGTACAAAATACTTACTCTGGCTCAGGTCTTGTCTGCCCTAGATCAGGAAGACTGGATGGTAGCGTTGGACCTGCAGGATGTGTATTTTCACATTCCCATCCTGCCAGGCTACAGGCGTTACCTGCGGTTCAACATAGGCCATGAGCACTTTCAGTTTACAGTGTTCCCCTTCGGCCTTATCAGTGCCCCTCGGGTGTTCACAAAGGTGATGGAGGAGGTCGCAGCTCATCTGCTCAGTTTAGGGGTGTCAGTCTTCCTCCTACCTTGACTGGCTGTTGAAGGCGTCCTAACCCAAGGGTGTCGTCTCCCACCTTCAGACTACGGTGAACCTTCTGCATTCACTGGGGTTCTCTATAAATTGTGCTGAAGTCACACCTAACTCCTCCTCAGACGCTTCGTTTCATCGGAGCTGTTCTGGACACAATGCAGTTTCGGGCTTCCCCTCCAGAGCAGTGAATCCAAGATATTCAGGCTATGATTCTGATATTTCAGCGACTATCCTGGATTTCGGTAAGACTGACTCTGAGGTTGTTGGGCCTCATGACCTCCAGCATCCTGTTGGTAAGACATGCCAGGTGGCATATACGGGCTCTGCAGTGAGATTTGAAGTTCCAATGGGCACAGCATTGGGGTAGTCTCACCGACGTGGTTCAGATCTTGGAAAGAACTGCGAAAGATCTGCAGTGGTGGTTCACGAATGGCGAATGGGTCAACAGTAGATCTCTCTCCCTTCCTCAACCAGATCTCACAGTCGTGACAGATGCGTCACTTCTTCCCTCTGTCAAGTGGAGTTAGCGCAGGTGTTCACAGACAACACCATCGCCATGTGGTACTGCAACAAACAGGGCGGGTGGGGTCATAGACCTTTTATTGAGAGGCTCTTCTTCTCTGGTCATGGCTGTAACAGCAGGGCATAACCCTGTTGGTTCAACACCTGGCAGGTTCTCTGAACGCAACGGCAGAAAAACTCATCCGTCGATACCTCGAGGCTCATGAGTGGCGCCTCTAGTAGGAGGTGGTGCAAGGTCTCTTTCAGTAGTGGGAAGAACCATGGTTAGATTTGTTCGCCTCAGATGAGAATGCGCGGTGTCAGCAATACTGCGTGCTGGAGTTTCAATGGCGACTATCGCTCGGCAACGCTTTTCGGCACGAGTGGAGCTCAGGCCTGTTGTACGCCTTTCTGCCCATACCACTCCTGCTCAGGATTCTGAAGAAGATCAGGAGTGACCGGGCCCAAGTCATTCTTGTGACTCCAGAATGGGCAAGGAGAGTCTGGTATCCAGAGCTCCTGAGAATAACTATCGATCCTCTTCTCAGGCTGCGCCTTTGTGAGGCTCTGCTGTCACAGCAGCAGGTGAGGCTTCTCCACCTGAACCTGTCAACTCTGCGCCTCCATGCGTGGACATTGAGCAGTGATAGTTGAAAGCTTTTGACCTTCTTCCCGTAGTCTGTAACGTTATTCTGCCGGCAAGGCGGCCCTCCACTAAGACGGCATATGCCTGCCGTTGGCAGAAATTTGTATTAAACTGAACAGAAAGGTCTATTAACCCTCTTTGTAATTGTAAATTGGTACTTATAGAGAGCACAGCTACTCAACAGAGTGACCCGGCGCTGTAAGACCTCAAGACAGACACTGACAGGGTGCTATCCTAGACTTGGCTCGTAAACTATTGCTGGAAAAACCATGTTTTCAGTTGCTTCTTGAAGGTGAGTAAATCCCGCACCTGTCTAAGTGCCAATGGCAAGCAGTTCCAAAGACGGGAGGTCTGCACCTGAAAGGAGCGACCGCCAATGTGGGCGCGGGAGAACTTGGGAATGGACGCCTGCTGCTGCGATGAAGACCTCAAAGTTTGTTGAGGAATATAGTACCGAACTCTTTTCCGTATATAGAAGGCACCCGTGCCATGGAGAGCTTTGAAGGCCAGAACCAAAGCTTTGAACTGGATCCTCTTACGAATCAGCAGCCAATGGAGGGATCTCAAATGGGAAGACATCCGTGTTCTAGGATCTAGCATGAGTATTGCCCGGGCCACCACGTTCTGGACCACCTGAAGGCGTGTCAATAAATATTCTGGTAGACTCAGGTACAGGACATTCACGTAGTCCAGCCTTGATACTATCAAAGCCTGAACCACCGTTTTCCTGTGTGCAACAGGAAGTAGGGGCAGAAACTGCTTCAGCATTTTAAGCAGGCCGAAGCAGGACCCAGCGACTGTTTAAATCTGAGCTGTCATAGATAGACTATCCTCCAGCTTAACCCCTAAGTTCTTAACTGTCTTTACCGAGGTTGTAGGAGGGAACATGCCGGCAGTCCACTATTGGCACCACACGTCGCAGGGGGGAAGGCCAAAGAAAATGGTCTCCGATTTCTCAGAGTTACACTTCAATTGGTTCAATTGTAGCCAGGAGAAAACCTCTGACAGGCAGGTGTTCATCACATCCCCTCTAAAAGCAGCACCCTTGTCACAGGTAAAGAGCAGTTGAGTATCGTCTGCGTATGATACTATTGTCGCTTCATGTGCCTTGGCCAAGTGTGCAAGGGGGATCATATCTAAATTAAAGAGTGTCGGGCTCAAGATTGAGCCCCAAGGAACCCCTACCTTCATGTGGAATGGGGGCAGCAAAGGGCGGGGACCAAATCGCTTGCTGATGGCCTTCCAGGAAGGAGAAAAAACATTTGAGTACCTTGCCACCAAGGCCGCACTCCTGGAGTCTCAAAAGAAGCCGGTCAAAGGGAACGGTATAAAAGCCCACACATAGGTCCAACAATATCAACGCAGTCTTGCCTCCCTTATCTAATGTCCCCTAGATGACCTCAGTCTTCCAGTAGCGCTGTTTCAGTGCTAAAGTTTGCTCTGAAGTGGAGTGGCTCTGGTGTAACACCTGGCTGGCCTCCACATATTCAGTAGTGAAAAGATTCACATATTTTTCCAATACTTTCTGCTTCTCTCTTTACTGTTAGTTTATTTATTCTAACCCTTCCCCAGCAAGGCTCTGCATTGGGAACTCCAAAGGGCTACCTTTCTGCTCTGTCTGCTTTCTTGCGGCTGCCAGACCAGCCCTCTCTCTTCAAGTATCCTATAGTAAATAGATTTCTAGAAGGGCTGGCGCACTTATTTCCACCCTTGCCCTTTGTTATGCCGCAGTAGGACTTTAATTTGGTCCTTACCAATCTGATGTGTGCTCCCTTTGAGCCTTTGCACAATTGTCGGGGTGTACCAGTCCAAGACCTCGGTCAGGCAACGACGTAGGCTTCTTTACACATGTCACAAAACCTTACTGCCTTGATGGTCAGGTGCACAAGGACGTACATTTTCCCCTTTTAATGCTGCAAGTCTTCTTAGTTTAGGATGTGAGTCCGCAACCCACCACCAGGATGGTATGGCTCGAGTATCTAATTCAAAGGTAAGGAATCTGCAGCTAGAAGTCTCTATCAGATGAACATATTACTTATCTTCAGTAACACATTATCTGGTAGAGACTATCTAGCTGCAGATTCCTTACAGCCCAAGCCATGCCGCCCCATTTTTCGGACTGCCATTGTAGGACTAAGGTTGTTTCCCCATTCGAGGCCCTAGCTTTGCACAAGACTATGTCAGTTACTTCATGGCTTTGCGCTTCTGGCGTGGAAAAAAGAAAGGTACCGACATCTGTGCGCCTCGGTGGTCGTGCTACAACGCCATGGATGGCATTACATTGCAACATCGCATGTCATTACAATGCAGCTATTACATCGCATGTCGCTACAACGCATGTCATTACAGCGCATGTCACTACAACGCAGGCATTACATCGCAAGTCATTACAATGCTTACCATTACAACGAATAGTACCCTTACACTATTCAACACTTACCCTACTGTTGCACTCACTGGAGTTTGAATAGTAATTTTTACCCCTACACTATCCAACACTTATCCTACTGTTGCACTCACTGGAGTTAGAATAGTAATTATTACCCCTATACTATCCAACACTTACCTTAAATGCAATGTAATTGTATGCATTGTAAAGGTAGTTTCTGAAAATGCGATGTAAAAGAATGAGTTGTAAAGGATATTGCGATGTAAAAACTGCGTTGTAAAGGCATGCATTGTAAATGTATGCATTGTAACATCATACATTCGTCACGCGCAACTGAATGTAGCCACCCGACGTCACGCACAAGGGGTAATGCTCAGCAAAAGTATCTGGATCCAGCCTGACGCCTGGGAAATTCAAAGGTAAGGAATCTGCAGCTAGATAGAGTCTCTACCAGATAATGCGTTACTGAAGGTAAGTAACTTGTTCATTAGGGACCTGGGCAAGCCTGTTAACTCTCTCTCGAGCCATTTGGTGTGGCTGCACCCCTACATGCTCTCCTCATCAATTACAACCTTTGGTCAGCCCAAGCCTTAAAGGAAGCCTTCTCTCCCCTTTGGCGTCCTAACCCCACTTTTAGGAACACCTACACAAAAGATTACATCTTTGTCAGTGAAGGGCTGGCTTCTATGCTCCAAGAATTTGAAATCGAGAACAGGGACGAAAGCAGCCATAGACCTTTGTGCGTAACATTGCAATACTGACTCATTATCAATACCTTCACTTGGGGAACCAACTGGGGATAAACGCTACAAAGCCCTCCACAGAATCAGGCAGTCTCTGGAGGAAGCTAGCCACATTGCGGATCCTGCCCCTGCTCCTCAGGGAGATCATATCATGATATCGAGGAACATTGGTTCAGGTAAAAACAAGCCTCACCACAGCCACCGCTAGTGTGCCCACCAACAATGGGTTCAAGACATTACTGCCTGCTCGCCCCCGCCTTTTCAATCTCTATACCGCAGATATGGGAGCAGCCCTGAAAGCAGCCAGTTTAGTCACACCAAGGCTGGGAAGACTGCGTCTCCCCCATCTTGCAGAATGCAGCTGACACCACCATCATGGACCACACCAGAGTCGGCCTTCAGAGAGCCCTCAATGCACTCGTTCGCCACAATCAAGCAAACAACCTCCATGTGAACCAGAGCAAAACCAAGGTTGTTGTATTCAGTAAGTTCCCACAGAAAAAACCTTACTGGCAGCTGGAAGACCTATAAATTACGACAATTCCAGCTTATAATTACCTCGGAGTCTGGCTCTCAGAAAGTGCCAAACCGGAAGTCCACCCAAGGCACCTCAGAACTAAGGCTATGACTGTCATCCACATACTTAAATAACCATCTACAAAGCCCAACGGCTGAGCCTGTGTTGACAGTTCTGCAAGCAAAAATGATCCCAGCTCTCAATAACGGTCACTTGACGTTTCCTGGTGCTCTCAACAAGTTTCGAATGAACTCCCAGATTAAACCCTATTAGAAAATTATGCTTGCCCGCGGCGGAGAGGCTGGAACTGGGACTCGGGAGCCCAGACCTTTTTGGCCAGGGGGATTTGTTAAAGTTCTGTCTCAGTGTTTTGCGGGCCCCACAGAACTCACTCAAATACCACCTGAAAACAATCTTTGACGGAGCAGGGTCTCCCTGGCAATCATAGCTAGGAACTGCAAACAGCACTCTGAAGAACAGGACAAACAATCTGCATATGCTAGAAATTCCATTCTCAGCCTGGAAAAAAGCAGTGAACAGGCAGGTGTTATTAACTTTCTTTGAAGAGGACATCAAGAGTCTTCGTGCTCGCCCCCTGACCGAGGCGTTGGACGCATTTTACATCCCGTGGATAGGCACAGAGTTATTTTCAACATTCACTCTCAACTCACGCTCACAGGAAAATTCACTATATGAGGCTCATCGCTTTGCCAATTTCAGATTTCAATCATGTCTGGGATCATCAAAAGGAGGTAATTTCATCCAGGCTATGCAAACTAAGTTTGGCCCCATCTGCTGTGCTTCTGTCCCACATTGACCGAGGAGCAATACCGCCTGCTCCTCCCCTTAGTTTGGTCTAATGGCATCAAGCGCTGCATGTAGGCCTCGGATCTGTGCTTCTCTGAAAACACGCCAAGCACCCTAGCCAGATGGGACGTTTACAAGCCTTATTCGTCTCTCACTCTTGGAAGTGATGACAATAGCTACTTTCAGGAGAGCTGCCAACTACCACTGACAACTTCAAGGGATACGAGCAGTGCTCTACACGGTCATGGGGACCCATGCTCTGGAGACTGCCAGCCTTGAACACATCAACTTCGGGCTATCCTCACCTAGTGGGTGAAGGGAAGCAGCCACTTGCAAACTTTCAAAAGAGTAGTTTTTCTAAAACTTTATTTGGCAACTCCAGTCAAAAAAGCAACTGGCCACATCACATATTTATTATATATACTGCTAAAATGTATTTAATACATTGTCACATTTCTGTCTGCAAGCGGACTAGTCAATGCTGGTAGTTTAATTCCTGTACTATGGTAGAGTCCACCCTTCCAACCGGGAATTGCATAGAGTAGAAAAGAGTTTTGTAGAGTCAAGCTGCGTATAGTGGAGTAGCATAGAGTGTCAGAGTGGAGTGACATGGAGTGGCCTAGAGCAGAGCAGTAGCGTGAAATAGAATGTCATAGAATAGAGTGGAGTATAGTGGCATGGTGTGGCATAGAAGGAGTTGCATAGAGCGTCGTAGAGTGGAGTTGTGTTGTTGAGTGGCATAGAGCGCAGTAGCGTGGAATAGAATTTAATGGAGTAGAGAGTCAGAGTGGACCATCGTAGATTGGACTATAGTAAAGTGGAGCAAAGTACAATGGTGCAGAGTAGATTGGCATATAGTGCAATGGCATAAAGTGTATTGGTTTTGAGAGCAGTGGTGTAGAGTGTATTGGCATGGAATAGAGTGGCGTAGAGTGCAGTGGGGTACAGTGGAGTGGCATGGAGCAGGGTAGATTGCAGTAAAGTGGAGTGGCGCAGAGTAGATTGTTTGAGTAGAATGAAGTTACGTAAAGTGCAATGGCTTAAAGTGGATGGGCGTAGACTGCAGTGGTGAAGAGTACAGCAGTGCATAGTAGAGTACTGTGGGGTAGAGTGCATTGGCATAGAGTGGTGTAGAGTAAAGAGGAATCAAGTGAAGTGGTACAATATGTAGTGATGCAGATTAGAGTGCAGCGGCGTGGAGTGGTGTAGAGTAGAGTGGGGTAAAGTAGAGTTTGCATGGTGTGGGAGTACATTGCCACTACAGACAGCACATCTTCAATTGAAATGATCATTACATTTGCACAGACATACAGTTTTAATTAAAAAAAAGTATACACTGCACAAATATGTGGAAATGTCATCAATAGTGTATTTATTTGTCTTGTTTTAAAATATTTGTTTCCATCATAATTCAGAAATGCCAACAAAATGTGTCATTTGTGCTTTCCATGTTCTGAAATATCTGCTCAGTTCACTTACAGACATTTAATTTTTGTTTTGTGCTAGAAAACAAAATAAGGTCGTGCAGCACACCCGAGTGGCCAGCTAGAAAAAATATCCTACAGCCTTTCTGTCTCACATGAGTGCCCTGCAAGAAGTATATTCGAGTGACTCAGAATCTTCTATACCTGATGTACAACAGAATCAAGGTATGGGAACATACTCAAGGTCCAATCAGAGACGAGGAAGACAAGGTTCTTATGAACAACAAGGTCCATGGTGGCCACGAACTCTCACCACAGAAGAATATTCAGTCCTCGATCGAGGACTAGGTTTTGTGCCTACAAATATAGGAGACCCTTATCAAATCAGATGTGAATTAACGCGATTCTTTAGAAAAATCCGCGTACATTTCTTCTTTAAAAGTAAAGAAGTAAATACTGAAACATCAACAGAGTTAATATCTACCAACACAGGCCTGAAACCACCCTCGAATTGTAATCCACCTTACCATTTGATACCTGATCAGGTGTTAACTTTTGAGAAAGCTGTCACGCAGGATATGGACAATCTCTGTGCTACACAGAATAAACCTTATCAGAATTTACCTTCTAGTGAGAAAAAGGCTTTAATAACTTTATCTAATGATGCCAACATCACAATAAAACCTGCAGATAAAAGGGGAGCGATAGTGATTCAAGATACAGAGTCCTATCGCGAAGAATGTCTTCGCCAACTTGGTGACTCGCGTTCCTATCGCCTACTTCAAATTGACCCTACTCCTAGATTGAATAATGAAATCAAGAATCTAGTTGAGGAAGCAAAAATAGAAGGGTGGATAACATCAAACGAGGCTGATTTCCTGTTGACAAAATACCCGGTCATGCCTCATTTTTACACCCTACCAAAAATTCACAAGGCACAGAGACCTCCGCCTGGCCGCCCCATTATTTCGGGAATTGGCTTTTTACTAGAACCTTTGTCTACTTTTGTAGATTTCTTTTTGAAACCTATGGTCAAAGCTATGCCATCTTATTTACAAGACACTAAAGATGTCCTCAGACTTTTATCCGAGACACCGTTCGATACAGATTTGGACCATCTAGTGTCATTTGACAGAATCATTATATACTTCCATTCCACAAGGAGAAACTCTGGATGCCATTCGTGATCTATAGGAACATACAGCACAAGATATGGATACGATTACACCAGTGTCGTTTATCTTAGAATGTGCCAGATTGGCTATGACCAAATACTTTTTTAGATTTGAAGATAATATTTATCTTCAAATCTCGGGCACTTTGATGGGCAGTATTTTTGCTCCGTCGCTAGCCAATTTGTATGTCCATCTGTTTGAAGAGAATCATGTTCTCACTCACAGCAATCCATTCCGGGACCGGATATTGCTGTAGAAACGAGATATAGATTACATTTTGGTCATCTTTAGAGGCACAGTACCTGACATTGTAGCATTGTAGCATTTCACGATTGGCTTAACCACCAGAATACCTTTCTTAAATTTACGGTGGAACATAGCAAAAAGAATTTGCCATTCCTGGATATTTGTATATATCCTCTTCAAGGATATTTGGGTAGCGAACTACATAAAAAAAACATTGGTCAGAAATGTGTTACTTACCTTTGAAAGTCACCATCCCAGGGCACTGCGATAGAATTTGCCAGTAGGCCAGTTTCTCCGGGTTCGGAGAAACTGTTCAGAGCCAGCCATTTTTCAAACACATGCAAAAAAATCTATCTGAACAACTGAGAGAGCGTTGCTACCCTTCACACTTGGTAAAGAGGGCATGAAAGAGAGCCTCAAATAACAACCGAGAGGCCCTTTTAGAGCCTCCGGTCACGAAACCTCCCTTGACCAGATTAACTTTTGTACATACTTACAGCACTCTTACAAACAAGGTACAAAAAAGTATTCGCAGACATTGGCGTATTTTGAACATTGGATCAGAAACTTTACCAGTCCCTCTTTTTTCATATAAAAGAGGATCCAATTTACAAGACAGTTTGGTACACACCAGACCTAAGATCTACATACCATTAAGAACGAACACATTGTGGAATTTACCAGTAGTGCAGGGACATTTTCCCTGTGGATCTTGTTCAGTATGCCCGCAAACCCAACATACCAAACAGGTAGATATAGGGACAGAAAGACCATGGGTACTAAAGAAACATACGAACTGTCATTCTGAAAGAGTGATTTACATTATTACATGTCCATGTTCACTCCGTTATATTGGAATGACCACGCGTAAAATAAATTTGTGCATTAACGAACACAAAAGCACCATCCGGTGTAAAAACACAGGCAACTAGACTTACAAATCAATTTCTCACACACAAACACAAGGCTGAAGAACTGAAGTGGATAGTATTAGAACAACCATATATCCCCACACATATAAGCGACATTACGCGGTTTCTGTTCAGGAGAGAACAAAAATGGACTTTCATACTTAAGAGTGACACATTAGGATTAAACAACGATATTCCGTGGACAGCACTCTAGATTACTGTGAGACAATTATTCACAATGGGCAAGATCATTGGTGGGTATGAATAACACAGTATTTTCTTTGGACATAAAATACATGGGTCTATCTTACAACTGAGATCTCGGTTAGGTGCACAGTTGACTATTTTACGCAAATTTCTTGTCAATGTCGAATCGAAGAATAGAATTAAGTTTATTATGACACCAGTATATGGTGATTCATATGCAACTAAAAGGGTCTATTCCTTAAAATTGCCCCTCCGACTAGTGCAGAAATGTGGGTTTGTAGACTCTTGAGTTTCTAATAAGCATCTTTGGTTCAGAATATGTAAGAACTGACAACCCTACACATACGAGACATTGCCAATTGGTCATCAGAGGGCGTCTTTCATTTAATTGAATGAGAAGCCTTATTCATAAGTACGAGCTGTTATGAGACTAATATCTTGACTCTTAAAAGTATAAGAAAAAGAAAAACATGAAAAACTATTTTTTAAGGTAATGTTTACCCTTCATTTCTTTCATGATAGATACATCTATATTTGTCACCAGCAAACATTGTCAAGACCTGTAATCGATAAGCTTAAGATACACTACAAATTCTATGATGCCCCGGCGCGCCTCACTGACTTTGGAGAAGCAGCGCGCATTAGTAATTCGGGTCCAGAATATGTAAGAATTGTCCACCCCACACAAATAATGAGACATTGCTATATGGCCTCCAGAGGGCGTCTCATTTAATCGAATGAGACGCCTTATTTATAAATATGAGCTGTTATAAGACGTACAACCTAGTTCTTAAAAGACAAAACGTTCTTGCAGGTTATCTTTATTTTGTGTGTAGTGGAGAAGTGTGGCTCAATGGTTAGAGTGGCAGACCTCGATGCAGAGCACTGGTCCGGGACCAGGGTTCGATTCCCGTCGCGGCAGGGTCTCGGGCTATAAATTCCGCGGACCGGATATTCTTGCCTCCGTGCCTATTCTAATCATGGGTCCCACGCTGCAACTCTGGGCAATAGCTTGCTTAATCTCCACAACGGCCCCACAGCGCTGGGATGCCTGGCTTCACCCTGGGGATGCCCAGGAGTGGACATTTCACAGGGAAAAGCCAGGAAGGGTTCCCTAGCGGTATGAGTACAGCGCCGGGAGACCCCGGACTGGGGTAGCTGTGCGCTATACAAGCACATTTACATTTACATTCCTCAACTTTTACTCTTGAGTATAGATACATCTACACTTGTTAAAAGTGAACATTGAGAAGACCCGTAAGACAAACTACATATCCCATGATGCTTCGGCGCGCCTTCATGACGTAGGAGAAGCCGCGCGCATTAGTGTCCGTGGTAGTAATATGTATTTAAACATCAGAAATGCGCGCGCCGGTACCTTCCCATCCTGCTCTGCACAGAATGAGGTGCCGACAGACAGGTCAGTGAGCTGACGCCGACGGTATAATTTACATTCTAGCGATGAATAGCGCCGAAAAAGCTTTAAAGGTTTCCAACTTTGGGGGGCCTGATAGATGGTTACTATGATTTTTGTTGACAATCACTCGTTTGGTTAGAAGTGTTAACTTTAAGCTCTCTTTACCACCGTTACACATATAATTGGATGTGCCCGATATCGTTACTACTGGTATCGACTCTTACAAAAGGAGTTTTAATCATTAATTTTGAGACTGTTTCAATGTTAAAAACAACGAGTTTCATTTTCTTTGTTTTCTCAGTTTAAAAAATTAAATGTTTCCTACAACATTACGGGCCTACACGGGTGAACAGGTAGATAAAGATTACTTTCAGAGATACCATTAACGATTGCGGTTTGTCGACAGTGAATTTGTTAAAACACATATGGACTTTTTTGAAGAAAAATGAGCCATGTATTAAAGACATGATTGTGCATTTATATACATGAGATTGCTTTATGCAGAGGTAGATGGAGTGGTTTGTACACAGGTTTTGATATCAAAAACACGCCAAAACTCTATACTTAACATCACAACAGGGTTCTTGTTTAGCTGTTGGACAAGTTCAGGGACAGCCTTACCTTATTACGACGTACTGATATTGAAGTGGGTGTTATGTTTTAAATATAAAGATATAGGGTTTTAATTTTGAGAACTTGTTGTACCCATTTTGTCTTTATACAGAGCGGGGCCTCATTTCTCTGAGCGGATGCCAGGTGAGGTGAGGAGAGCTCCCGTACTCAGACGGGTAAGCGTATATTTCACTTATGGAAAATTGGCTCAATGAAAAATAAGTTTAAAGTGGAGCTCTTAACACTTTCTACAGTTGTGACACAAAATATGATAAAGAAGGTTATGGAATACAATCATTGGTATTGTGTATCTTTCTTTTCTAGGATTTGGGTGAATACTCCCGAAAAAGTTTCTGGAGAGTGTTTGAAAAATCCCAGTATAAAGTAGGTCGTATTATTTACTTCACTGGTGTGGTTTACACTAATATATACAGCAGTAGCAGAAGTTCTTTAAGGTCCTGACGAAAGCCTGATTGCCATTAAATCTAGAGGCTGAAACATATAGACCCTTCCTTTTTGGACTTCAGCAGGTTTTTTTTCAAAACTGCTTCTACACTGGTTTTTAATCTTGTCACTCGGACAGTAACTATTAAAGCGCTCTATCTGTCCCGGTAGATGATTTTAATAATTGCACTTTTTTTCCACTTGCACTGCTTCCATCACCACTACCAATACATTAGATAGCTACATCATAAAGAATCATGGTATGAAATAAATACTAAAGCAGAGACCGCATCTTAGAAAGATAAAGAGGGCTCTGTTGCCCACTTAGTCTGCAGCCCTGATTTGATGGAGGGTTCAGCGGTGGCTATCAAATCCCAGATGATGATGGTTGCTACTTTGGTGGCTGATGGGATTTATCATAAATGAGAAAGTTTTCCACTTGCTTTATTTTTTGCTTAGACCCCAGGTTTCCTCGTTGTTGTTATAGTACATTGGAAATTAAGGGATTAGAAACCTTGCGGTCTTTAAATATATTTCCCTTAGACCCCCTTTTGATATATCTAGTCAATTTTTGATATATCTAGCTATTTACTGCCCAGCAAGATTGTCACATAAATTCTCTCACTTTGAAGTTGGAGAAAGAAAAATAAACACCACCTCCCTGGATGATTTATCCTGACATTTAACCTCTGTCTTTGAATGCAAATGTAACAAGATAAGAACAAGATTTAAAGACCTGTTTACATAAATTTAGTACTGGTGGAATAATACAGTAAATAGGGGTTGGGTAAGGGAAAGGACAGACTCACGCTGGACAGCCTGAAACAAATAAAGCCAGCAAATGGAAAACAAGCGAATTTGAGCTACAAACCACAACACAAATGTTAAGCAATGGGCGGAATGCATTCCCAGGGATGCTTTCTGAATGTCCCCAAGATGTCGTTAGCAAACCAGGCAGCTGGGCTGTCTGGAAGGCTTTGACCTAAAAAGTACTTAGATCATGAGGAGTTCTTGACATCTGCAGTGAAAAGTTGTTTCATGCACTTCACTCTCAAAAGGGCAATCCTGAAAATACTGGAAACTTAGTGGACGCCCTGAATAGGTTTCGCACAATACTCTTCTCTTTCCTGGTGGTCACTCCTCTGTACCAATTCATGCATCCTATGATCTTCTTCAGTTTCTCTGCCTACACAGCATGGTATATCATAGGTATCGTGATGTGGTGCAGCGGGCTCTATTCACCGGATAGCACTTCCAATCATTGAAGGGGTTGGGGTCAGTGGCAAGCAAGTAGGGAGGAAGTAGACGTGCCTGCGAGCACACAAGACAACAGGGAAGAATAAAGAAACTAAACACCATGCATGTGTCCTGGTAATGTTTGGGGGGCTGAGGCATATGCGAGACACTACATCTGACGGGCGACACAAAGGTAGGATCAAAAATCGCTACCAGGCTCGGGTGTCCATGTCCCCCAAGACTTACAGAAGAAAACGGAGCCAGGAGCCCACCCTGGTCAGCATGGCAAAAGAAATCCAGTGACCATGGGAGCCCACCCCGGTCGCATAGAGAGAAGGAAAGCGGTAAGAGGCCCCCGGCGACCACCCACCGACAAGAGGTGCACATGACTGTGCCCACAGCCGCCCCGAGAGCAAAGAGAAAGCCCAGAGTCTCCCATGTAGATTTCGAGTCGAAATCTAACGAGACCTCGGTGGCCACCTTGAAGTCCAATAGGCTTCAAGGAAGACCCGGCAGACATTTAGAAGTCAGACAAGTGTAAAAAAAACACTGGAAACACACAAAGTGGAAATAAAAAGGAAATAAAAGCAAATAAAGAGAAAAATAGCACAAATAAAGAGGAATATAAAGAAAGAAAGAAAGGCAAGCATAGAAAAAAGGAGCAGGCCCGTGTAACAACAATCATGACGGAAGAAGGAAACAGCACCACCGCAAATGTTGTTTTCCGCAGACCACTACTGTTTAGCCTGTCGGACTCAGAGATGAAAGGCATTTGTTAGGAGGGATGGGTTAGACAATTTGAATGCTACATGCGTGGCATATGCAAAGAGTACATGGACCAGCAAAACAAACTTGTTCGGTTGAGCCTGGGCAGCCCATGCGCTGCTGCAAGACATGCAGTATTGGAGTATGGACATGAAGCCCTGCCCACTCTCCGCCCATCTTTTTAATTGGCTTGTGTCACTGTCCTTCGTTAATGCTGACATCCGATTAGTTATTTGGCTTCTTAGTACCTCCTTGGTACCGCCTTGTCTGCATTTGTAACCTCCCATAATGACTGGACCTTTTACTTAGCTTGTTACACGGTCTGCGTTATAAGTCGGTGAGCACTATTTTGTTTATTGAATAATGGGGACAATGGCCGCTGCTTCTTATATTTCCAGCATGCCCACGCAGGACGATAGCAGCCGCTTCTCGTATGGAGCGCTATGCCGTTCTAACTTTAAAAGTGGCTGCCCCCTTCTCCCAGAGCACTCACGGTACAATGGCTGATGCTTATTGTATTTTACCACTTTTATGCTGAATGCGGTGTTTGCCTCAGGGACACTGTGCTTTCTTTTATCTTTTTTTTTTTTTACATAAATGCTGCGTGCGGCGCCTGCTTCAGGGACACCGTGCTCCGTTTCATTTTTTTATTTACTGAAATGGTGAGCGCGGCGCCCGCTTCAGGGACACCACACTTGGTTTCTTTGTTTTATTAACTTCAGTGGTATGCGTGGCGCCCCCTTCAGAGACACCGCGCTCTGCAATACAATAGGTCTCGCTTTTGCCAAACCTTGACCTATTGGTATTGTAAATGTCAATGCCTTGCCATTTACGATGCCAATAGCTCAAAATCTCGCAATTGCGAGACCTATTGCATTGCAAATGCTTGTTTTTAAATTTTGTGGGCGATGAGGCCTGCAGGTAACATTCCGATGTCAACATATAAAGGGCTGATGAAGTGCCTCACTGACGAGTTTTACCCTCAGAGAAATGTGGACTTCGAGAGATACACATTCAACACCACATGCCAACTGGCAAAGGAAATCCTCAATGACTTCGAAACAAGACTGCGCAAACTGGTCTATTACAGCGAATTAGATCATTTTGACAATGAGCAGGCAATACACCTGCGCATCATCGAAGGCTGTCAGTCAGTGTAGTTTGGTGCCTGAATACTAAAAGACCCTTACACATTAGAGAAAATATTAGCACTGGACCATGCAGAAGCCAGAGCAACAGCTCATACCAGACAGATGGAAAATGGGAGAGCACGGATGGTGGAACAGGCCAATTGCACCACGGAATGCCCGAAAACATGATAAAACACCGCCAACCCAGAAGCTGAAACAATAAAGAGCCTGCTATTGTTGTGTATTCTAATTCCCACATGCCGGCACCTACCCAGCGATGGGTGACACGTTCTAAAAATGCAACAGAGAAAACCACCTTGTTACTGCCTGCATGAGCGGGCAATTCATAATTGAGCATGGGAGACCAGCAAAACAATGTACAGCGACCAGCAGGTACGTACAGCAAAGACAACAACGCAGTCCGTAAGCGGAGTCAGATGGAGCAAATCCGCAAGAGGCAGCAGAACGGCTGTCAGACATACCAACACAGGGTCGCACACCTGAGCACATTCAACTTGTAGACAAACATCAGATAAAGAAAACAGCAACAGTGAACATCGAAGTAGGAAATCACAGCACAAATTTTGTACTAGACAGTGGTGCCACATGCAACATCATGTGCATGTCAGAATATTAAAAGATGAAACCGAAACAGTCGTTCTCATCATCTACAGTTGATGTCTTCACATGTGGCTCAAGGAAACCAGTGGTGAACATGGGGAAGTTTGTAGAGACACTAACATACAAAGAAAGATCAATAAAAGAAAAAGTACATGTCCTACGCGGAGACATTCCAGCACTGTGTCTACTAAGAAACATCAACGCGCAGGTGATCGGTCTCCTAGCCAATACATATCACATGTCAAAACGACACAACATTCTGAGAGAACACACGGCAATACTACACGGACTAGGAAAACTAAGACACACAAATAACGTTACACATCAACGAAGCAATCAAGCCAGTGGCTCAGCATCAACAAAGAGTGCCCGTACACCTGAAACCACAAGTGGAAGAGGAGATAAAAAGCTTACTGGTGCAAGACATCATAGAGCGGGTTGGTGGACCAACTCCATAGGTATCTCCGATAGTTACAGTACCCAAAAACACGTAAAAAATGTACATTTGCGTTGACATGCAAGTTGCTAACACAGCAATTGAGAGGGAAAGACACCCAGGGCTTCATTTAAATGACATGATCAGCTGTCTCAATGGAGCATGTTGATTCTCAAAGCTAGACCTGTGCAAAGGGTACCATCAACTGGAGCTTGAGACACAATCACGATACATCACGACATTCCTCACTCACATGGGTCTGTTTTGCTACAAGCGACTCAGCTTTGGAATATCATCAGTGGCTGAAATATTTCAAGAAAGAGTGAGACAGGTGATCCGGCCCGTTAAGAACAGTTTAAACTACAGCGATGATATTTTGGTTCTCGGACGCTCAGATGAGGAGCACGAGAAAGCCTTACGAGAGGTCTGCAGCTAATTCGAAAAAGCAGGCCTGACTAATTGAGGGCAAATGTGAGCTGAGGAAGGAAGAACTAGTATTCTTTGGGCACATATTTTCAAAACAAGGAATGAGGCCAGATCCCAGAAAAGTTGAAACACTAAAAAAACAAGACCTCCAGCAGATGTAGCAGAAGAGAGGGCATTTCTTGTACTTGCGAGCTACTGTGCTCGATACATAAAAGGACTTTGCCACAGTGAGCACCCCACTTCGAGACCTAACGAAGCAGGGCCAAACATTTCTCTGTACCATTGAATGCAACAGGGCATTTGAGGCCATCAGACACGCAGTCATAACAGTAGATCACCTCGCATACTTCAACCCGTTGCTGTGAACCACGCTCCCTGTTGACTCCAGCCCAGTGGGGCTAGGAGTAATTCTAATGCAACCCACGCCCGGAAGAGACTTGCTCAGGCAAGATCTTGTATATGCAAGCAAGAACCTATCTGAGATAGAAAGGGCATACTCGCAACCAGAGAAGGAAAGCTTAGCAGTAGTATGGGTGTGTTAACCACATGTTCGTATATGGAAAACTGCTCACCATTGTAACTGACCACCAAGCACTAGTAACGATATATGGAAACCCCAACGAAACAATTCCACCACGCATTGAGAGATGGGGAATAAGACTGATGGATTATGATTTCAAGATGGTGCACAAAACTGGAAAGAATCACTAACCAGCTGACTACATGTCACTGCATCCTCTACCACAGTCAGCAGAGAACACGTCCATGGCAGAAGAGTACCTAAACTTTGTGTTAAGACAAAACACTCCTGCTCAAATAACCATTGAAGAGCTGGAGCGAGAGACAACAAGCGATGCCACACTGCAAGCAGTCAAGACAGCAACATGACCACAAAGATGGAGACATGAACAACAGCAGTCCCATGCATGGGAGAAGGAGTAGGAAGGGAAAAAATGATAGCGTCCAAAAACATACAAGAAGAGCTATTGAAAACTGAAAAAGGAGTTCTACTTAGAGGACCGAGGATAGTTATACCAAAAAGGCTGAGTCGGCAAACGGTGAATTTGGCGCGTGAGTCCCACAGAAGCATAGTAGTAACAAAGAAGATGCTACAGGAAAAAATATGCTTCCCTGGGCTGGATCGACCAGTGAAAGACACAATAATAAACCTGTCACCTATGCCAAGTAACAGGGAGGCCAGCAAAATCAGAACAACTACACATGTCCGACCTCCCCTGGCAGTTTGGACGAAATTGGCAGCTGATTTATATGGGCCACTGGACACTGGCAACTACTTGCTATTAGTAATTGATGAATACTCTAGATTGCCCATTGTACGACAAGTGTCATCAACATCAGCCACAGCAACATTGCCTATATTTGATGATATATTTACAGCATGGGCCACCATTCTTGGGAGAGGAGATTTGCAGATTCATGGCGTACCTCAGCATCCTCTGTGGCCACAAGCAAACGGCATGGTAGATCGATTCATGGGAAACACCAAGAAAGCAGTCCAACAAGCCAAGCAAGCACAGATTTCAGTGGGCCAGGCACTCTGCCAAATACTGAGAGACTACTGAAACACCCCACACAGTTCCACAGGACGATGCCCAGCAGAACTGGTGTTGGGAAGAACAAGCAGGACGAGATTGCCCCAGCTGGAAGCAAAAGCACCACCAGAGCATAACACCTTTGATGCACGAGATTAAGAGGCTAAAAGAAAAAATGAAAATATGCAGATGCACGGCGAAATGCAACACCATCGAAGCTGAAGCAGGGAGACTCCGTGCTGGTGCATCAACGACAAACAAGGAAGTCGGACTGCATTTTCTCCAGTGAACCGCTAACTATAACAAATGTCAAAGGGCCCATGATAATAGCGGCAGCAGGTCCCTACAGGATCACCAGAAACAGCTCAGACTTCAAGGAACTAAGGACATCAGATGGGGAAGAAGGAGAGGCAGCTCCTAGGAGCAGGCCAAAACTCGTCTAAGAGGAAGTCATAGACTGCGTGGAAGGGATAGCACACCGCAGTGAAACAGGACCAGGTTGAAGGGATACCAAGTGAAGGAGCTGAAATGTCCTGCTCAAAGAGGGTGAGCAGAAAGCCAAAGAGACTAATTGAAGAAATATAGTGATGGGGGTAGCAAGCAAGGATCACCAGTAGCAAAGCAAACCAGGACGATCAAAATGTAGCAGGACAATGAGGACAGTGCTTTCTGTCTTGTGACCTGCCAGTGTCTCTCTCTCGCTCTCTCTCTCCTCCTCTTTCCACAAAACGGGAAGATATCTTGATGTAGTGCAGAGGGCACTAGGACCCTGCACCACAATGAAGGGAGGGACTAGCCACTGGACACCACTTCCGGTCAGGGAAGGGGCTGGGGCAGTACCAGGGAAGCAGGGAGGAATTAGGACGGGCCTGCGAGCACAACAAGGAAGAATAAAGAAACTGAAGACAATACCTGTGTCCTGGTAATGCTTGGGGGCTGAGGCATATTCCAGACACTACAGTAGGGTGCTGGGTGTCTGACCCATACCTCTCCCTTTCCCCTCAGTCGTTACATCTCCCCTTTCCATCCACTTGTAAAACCATTGAAAGCACAACACCGCTAAGACGCGACAGCTGATCCCCAGAGTTGGAGAGCATACAGAATGCCTGAGCCACATGACAAACAAATCCCGCCCACTGGAGGTGAGAATCTCAAAGACACATGAAAAGCAAATAAGTTTATTTAAACATTCATTTTTTTTTATTAAAAAAAAAACCTAGGGTTTTTTAAAGAAGTCTCAGAATAAATGTTGCTCAAAATATTTTCAAACATAAAAATGAGAACCTATATCACAACAATTACTACCTGTGCTTTAGCAGACGGGTCAAGAAGTTGATCACAGAGTCATAATCCAGAAGTATGCATTTTTGTGTGAAAACATTCACTTTTGGTAGAAACAACATAGCAAAAGGGGTACAAATCACTAGCACAGGAAAATCGCCAAAAAGAAATGCAAAAATATAAATTTTGCTTGAAGGAATTCACTTTTTTAATTTCAAGGAAACATGTAACCAGAGATCAGAATTTTCTGTCACAGGGAAATGAGTAGTGAATAGTGGATCGATACAGTCACTATATTTAAACAAATTGTGGGAGAAACTTGATGGAAGCACAGTGAAAACTATTTGTACAAATGCTGTGGATGAGGACTGCTAATTTCATTTAAATTTGTTCGGTAATGCAAATGCAAAAATATACCCTTTTTTTGTGCCCACTATCCTATGCTTCTTAGTCGAAATACATTGATTACTTCCTGAGAGAATATGTGACTACATTGGACAGTTACATTAAAGACACTAAGGACTTTCTAAAGAAAGTAGAGGGCCTTGAGTGGGATAAAGACAGCATGTTCATTATATTAGATGTTCACAGCCTGTATACCATCATTAACTACAAACCGGGTCTTGAGGCCTGTGAGCACTATTTAAAGAACAGGAATATCAGATTCCGTGAACATACGCGGATGCTCCTCAAAATGGTGGAATATTGTTTGATGAACAATATTTTTTTGTTCAATGGTGCCCTCTACAGACAGATAAACGGGACGGCGATGGGATCGTGCTTTGCTCCCAGCTTCGCCAACCTCTTCATGGGAAGCTGGGAGGAGAACATACGCTCCCACCCATCCCTGCAACAAGACTGGAAACTGGTGTCGATGTGGCTTCGCTACATCGACGACCTGTTTATCATATGGAAGGGCTCGGCTGAGGAAGCACAAGAGTTTATCAACAAACTCAACAATAACAATCTCAATATCTTCCTTAGTGGGTCCATCAGCAAAACACAGGCGGAATATTTGGATGTCAAATTGGAATTGTTGACAACAGAGTACACACATCCCTGTATCGCAAAAACACAGCAGGCAACAGTGTCCTTCATGCCCTCAGCAGCCACCCAGAAACTCTCAAGTGGAGTATCCCTTTTGGGGAGCTGCTGAGGGCAAGAAGGAACTGCAATACGGAGGAGGCATACAAACTGGAAAGTCAGAACATTACAACCAGGTTTAGAGAAAGAGGGTACCCCGATTGGGTATTAAAGAAGGCACTGATAAGAGCAGCAGGAATAGAAAGGGCCCAGACCATTTCTGACACCCCTCCTACAGCCAACACAGAAGAGGAGACCACAAGAATGATTATGACTTTTGGGTCAGACTCTAAGAGCATTAAGAAAATCATCATGCACAACTGGGGTATCCTCAAAAACGATTCTGTGATTGGAGGCAGCTTGCCAGACAGACCAAGTATAACATACCGCAGAAATAAGAACATCAGGGATTTCGCTCGTCCACAGTGACGTCACCATATACCCACCCACAAACATACAAGGACTTGAGGGATTTTATCCGTGCGGCCACTGCAGGGCATGCAACAACAGTGTATCACAAAAAAAAGTAACATATAACGGGATCAATAAAAATATCACCCAATTGTTGACATGCAGCTCAGTGTATGTCATTTATGCCATCGAATGCACTTGCAAAATGTGGTATATTGACAGCACTACCTGCATGGCAAAAAAACGGATACTGGAGCATTGCAGAGCCATCACCAATTTTGACCAAAAATACCCCGTGGGCCGACATTTTAGGGAGAGACACTCTTCTAACATCAAAGAACTATGTTTCATCCTCTTAGAACAAGTAGAAAAAAAAACCCAGAGGAGGCAACAGAGTTTTAAAGTTGAGACAACGAGAATCTAAACTAATAATCGACTTCCAGACTAAGACCCCAGGTGGGTTGAATCAGGAAGAATTGTCCGTACATCTCAAGGAATGATTTACATAGCACATTCCATGAATCCTCGTTGGCTGCTTTTTCAGCATTATATATTTATAAACATCCTCTCATTTCATGTCTGTACAGTTATAACGTGCATAATTTGCACATAAGAATTGTACATTGCTGTTGCTTTAGATTGACATAATTCTAATTGGTGGTTTTATGTTTCAATTTCAGGTATAAAGAGGACGGGGTCTAGTCATTTGAGGCTCTTTTCCTTCACCTTGCTTTGCAGCAAGTTCAGTGGCAATTTTTGCACCTGTGTACACATAATTTTCTTTCATTTTCTTTCATTCACATTTATTATTCTTTTCACGTGCACGACACACTGTTTATAAGTCAGATTGCATAAAATAGGACACATGTGAGTGATGGGTTAATTTACTTACAGATCAACTGGTCATTTGTGGCACTTGCCAACAGGACTCCGCCAGGTGGACATTGTATATCTTGAAAAACTTGGATGGTACAACAGTGACACGTGACACTTGTCATTAGCATAACAGGTTGTTTTTACAGCCTTTTTTCAGACAGATGATGCTACACGCGTTTTCCGTGCGCAGCTACACGAAGGATTTTCCTTTGATGCAACACGCTGTTTCTGAGTGACTTGTGTCAGTTACTCGCAGTGCATTGTTATATATTTTATATACACGTACATTGACGGCAACACAACTTTATTAAGGGGTGATAGTGAACATTGCCGCAAACAGCAGATTCTATTTCTATTTCTAATGTTAAGCAGCCCTACGTTACTGTTTAGTACTTAACGACGTTACACTAGTTGACCATCTCTTATATATTTAAAACGAGATGCAAGTTGATTGAATATGCAATGTTTCTACAACTTAATGTGTATTTAACATTTATTTTGACTCGTGCTAAGAACCTGTGAGGAACAGTATTATTTTCCCACGATGTCCTCTTTCTGTGTTCATGGTTTTAAATGCGGGCACTTCCAGTGTTGTCACTAACACGTGACCAAGCCAGACGGCGAAACGCGTTGTGTTTGAATAAACAGCAGTTCTTCTGAATCTATTACTGGTTCCTTTTGATTCCTGAGAGCGTACTTACTGCAACAGAGTAACTACAATTATTGAACAGCCGGTTCATCTCCGCCGGCATGTACGCCACTCTCCTTGGGTCCACTCGAGTACGGAAGGAGGTATCTGGTTACATGATATATATATATATATATATATACACACACACACATACATATATATATATATATATATACATATACACATACACACACACACACACTTTCTACTCTTTGCTATTTGTGTATATACTGCATTTTATTTTACTTGTTCATTTAAAAGTGTTTGATACCTGAGAATCTGCATTTATTGATATATTTGGCCTACCTTTTCAAACATTGCATTAATTAACTTGTGTGTGTCATTTTAAAAGTACCAGAATTTGTCTTTTTGCTTCCAGAGTGGGAATGCTGCGCAAACGTGTATTATTTAATGGTGCAGTGGTAAATTTGCCTCCCAGAGTGGGAGTACAGGGTTTGGGTGTGTCCTTTTAGTGAAAAGCACATTCATTACACCTTGCTCAAGAGATTTCCTGCAGGATTCTCTTTTTTCAGGGATTCAGCCTCTGAAGCATCATAGACTGTCGTCTTTCACTTTTGTTCCTCTCAAAGCATTACCATCAACTTTTCTACATGTTTTAATTCAATGTTGCCTGTTTGTACACCTTCCATCATTTGACAGGCAGCATGGTCTTTCTTCTTTTCAATACATTTAGATTGTCAATGGTCCCCCTTCACTCATCCTCTCTTCTTTCCCTACAAGACATTTTCTGTCGGCAGTAATGCAATACCGGATACTTCACAAACAACCCAAATGAACAATAAATAAAAATACATAGTCATCTATAAAGACCCTGTATAGGTTATGACAAGAATGATCATCAATGTCAACATAAAGGTTCTGCATTTCTTTGTCATCATGTTCGATCATCAACATAATTTATAAAGCCAGACATTGTGTATGCATGTGTATGTATATATATATATATATGTTCACCAAAACTGCCCCAGCTTTGAAAGGGGACTCAATGATATGCACTTCCAAGGACAACAAATCCCACAATGCTTTGTAAATAAAGTTGCACTAAGCCAAGTCCACTGGGGGCGTTTAAAAGCGCATTGTACAGGAAGTGTTTTTTGGATGCCTGATCTTTGAAAGCCTATGAAGAAGAGGCGTTCAAGCCTCGAAACGCGTCGGCATGAGGACACCATTTGGCACAGGAGAGGCAGGCTACAGCGAGGTTGGAAAATGCCGAAGGGCAAGGGGAGCTGTTGAGTGCCCTTTCAAAGCTGGGGCAGTTTTGGTGAACAATATATATATATATATATATATATATATATATATAATCTACTGGCGGTCGCCAGTAGATAGTTATAGTTAGGACCGTGTTTCCATAGGAAATCCGCAACATTCTATTTGGAATAACTTTGGCGCCGGTTGAAGAATCCTCGCAAATTTTTCAAAACTAATGGGGCGCTACGCTCCGCTCCTACCCTGAAAGTCTCGGGGGGATTCGTCAAGCGGGGGCTAAGAAAAAAGGGGGGTCCCAAAACGCGTTTTCCCCATGCATTTTCCCATAGGACCTTTAGTCCGAGCTACAGACCGAACGGCTGAACAGAATTACTTGAAATTGGGCAGAGAGGTAGTCCTCAGGTCAGGGATGTGCCTTTTGCAGGTCTGGTGTAAATCTGTTCAGTAGGTCCTGAGAAAATAGCATTTAAATCAATATATATATCTGTAAGCGCGCTCCGTGCGCTTACGGTAAGCTTACCGTACGCGTACGGTGCCGTGCGCGAGCTCAATTCTGATTGGTGGTTACATGACTGTAAACATTCGAATCGGTCGAAATCAGAAAGTATCGGCCGCCATTTTCTGTCTCTCGCACTGAAAAACAAAGGTTGATAACATGAAAAGGGGGCAACGAAGAGAGTTGCAGACCCCCTAGCGTTCGTCAGGGGGTTCACGAAGGAGCAAAAAAGTATGAAAAATAAATTTAATAATTTTTAAAAAAAATCGCGGAGTGCGCGTACGGTAAGCTTACCGTACGCGTACGGTAAAAAAAAAAGAAAAAAAAAAAAAGAATTAACAATCACATTTAATATATAAATCTAAGGACCCCCAAGAGAGAAAAAACCAATTGATATTTTGTAAAAAATTGCGAGGCGTGCACGGTACAAAATGCGCAACGTGGGCGCTCGGTGCGCGAAGCGCACCGCGCGCGCAAAAATTAAAAATAAATACATAACTTAGCATTTAAAAAACCGTACAAATTCACTGAAAAAACCATATGTTTCACACACGTTATAGTTAGGAATTAGCATTTAAAAAACTTTGCAAATTCACTTAAAAAAACCATAGGTTTCACACAAGTTATAGTTAGCTGTACATTTCACTCTTAAAAAACCAATGAAATTCCACGTTATAGTTAGATCAGGTAACTATAACTTGCGCGACCGCAATGCACAATGTGTCATTTCAGATGTCATCATTGATGTCATGAGTGATGTCACTGACCATGTCATAAGTGATGTAATATGTGACGTCATCAGCAGTGCATTGCGGGCGCGCAAGTTCTAGTTACCTGATCTAACTATAACGTGGAATTTCATTGGTTTTTTACGAGTGAAATGTACAGCTAACTTGTGTGAAACCTATGGTTTTTTAAGTGAATATATATATATATATATATATTCTCCCAAATACCCTTTCGACGGTAATGAAGATGCACTCACTCGGGTTCCAATTTGGCCTTTTAGTTAATGCAAAATTGCATCCCAAGTGAGTGCGTATTCATTACCGCCGAAACGGTATTTGGGAGAATTGCAACCGGCTTAGTTCTGCTGGAGAAGTACGCACCGCCCCAAAGAAGAAGCGCCGGTGTTCTAAACAAGGCTGAGAACGGAGGAGATGTATATATACATACAGATATATATATATATATATATATATATATATATATATATTATCTACTGGCGGTCGCCAGTAGATAGTTATAGTTAGGACCGTGTTTCCATAGGAAATCCGCAACATTCTATTTGGAATAACTTTGGCGCCGGTTGACGAATCCTCGCAAAATTTGCAAAATAGGTGGGGCACTCCGCTCCGCTCCTACCCTGAAAGTCTCGGGGGGATTCGTCAAGTGGGGGCCGAGAAAAAAGGGGGGTCCAAAAACGCATTTTCCCCATGCATTTTTCCATAGGGACCTTTAGTCCAAGGTACAGCCCGAACAGCTTAACAGAATTACTTGAAATTTGGCAGAGAGGTAGTTCTCGGCTCAGGGAAGTGCCTTTTGCAGGTCTGGTGTCAATCTGTTCAGTAGTTCCTGAGAAAATCAAAAGTAAAATCATATATATATGTGGGCGGAGCCTAACCACACATCACATCCTGAGATCTGATTGGCTGTCAGCACTTCATCCAAGAAGTGTTGGCAGCCATATTGGGACCAATATACATGATAGCACCTCATTAAAAAGCATTGCAGTTAATAGAAGGTTTTAAGACATAAGTTACATTATAAATCATTTGTTGATGGTACCATACTCATTTTAGGAATTGTGGTATGTTCTAAGGTGATTTCACCATGTGAAAAAGCCTTCTGCTGGGATATCATGATTGAGAGAAAAATATTTTCTCATGCTTTTCCTACAGAGGTTTGGAAGGTGATCTCTAAGCTAAACTGAGAGCATATTTTCTGTAAATTCACATTATCTTTCTCAGTCATGTGAGAATGAAGTCTGACATTCTCAGTAAAACATGTACATCCAACAAGGGCAGAGACTGTCAGTTGATTCCTTTGTGTTCTACTGCAGCTTCCCAGAGTGTTCCAAAGAACAACTAGAGCGCTAACAGTCCTACTTATGATAAACGTATGGCACACCTGAAGCCATCTTGCTTGGATTAAAGTGGTAACTCTTAAAACATTTAATTTAAAAAGGAACAAAATGAGGGGGTTCATTTTTCCATAAAAAGTAGGATTAGTGCTGCAGAAAGAAAAATTAGGGCACATTTTGACTTCTCAAATCCTCTTCTATTTCATTAAAAAATTCTGACATGCAGACTGAAACATGCACTTTCAATACCAGCAGCAGTTTTCCCTGGTGAGCAGTAGCTTTACTACAGTGATCTAATGAGCAAAAAGAGTGCTAACATTCTGAATTTATGGCAAATGTGTGACACATCTGAATGCCTTCTTGATGGAATCAAAGTAAAAAACTGAAAGTATTTCCTACTGAGGAGACTGCAGTAAATGAGGAAATTAGGAAACTTCATAACAAATAAGTCTCCCAAGATGGCCACCAGAGACAAAAGAGCCCAAATGTAGCCCAAATATCACCCAGATGTAGCCCAAGTATAGCCCAATGACAGAATGTCCCAGAGTGTTCTTAAAAACAACTAGAGCGCTTACTGTCTTCATTATGACAAAAGTATGGCACACCTGAAGCCATCTTGATTGGAATAAACTGGTAACACTTAAAACATTTAATTTAAAAAGGAACACAATAAGAGGGTTCATTTTGCCATAGACATTATGATTAATGCTGAAGAAAGAAAATGAGGGCACATTTCGAGTGACTTCTCAAACCCTCTTCTATTTCATTAAAAAATTCTGACATGCAGACTGAAACATGCACTTTTAATACCAGGAGCAGACTTCCATGGTGAACAGTATGTTGTACTCTTACATGAAGTAGACGCTGATAGCCATGTAAGTTCTTTAGTACCTTTATTCCAGTAGTACAGCAAGTTGGTCTACAGGTACATCCAACAGGTAGTACAGGTAACAGGATAAGGTAAAGTAGGTTAGCCCAGTAGTCAGTCCTTGGTCCTATGCCACAGCAAACACCTTTGTAGTATCAAACCCCCTTGGTAGTATCTAACCCCACCAGGAGCAGCCTGCCTGCTGCTCAGCCCATCTGTAACTGTCATACCTCACCCAGTCAGACTCCCAACGTTCTAAGCATCACAGCATTCTCAACATTCTACTCCAAACACACACTGTGGCTGATCAGCAGGTGAACTGGTAAACTGCAAGATATGAAAATACTATGCAGGGCATAACATATCCCCCTTCTTTTAAAATGAAAAACAAAAGTGACATTTGTACTATGGGAATACAACAATGCTATATGAATAAACCACGCACAAAAAGAAAATACACTTATAATAAAATGATTCAAAACTCAAAGATGTCTAAATGTGTTAAACAACACGAAAGATTCAAAGGCAATAAAAAGAATATAACAGATTGAGACAATAAGAAGCGTATAGCACAAGGGAAACAAACCCACGACCCAACTCAATCTATAAAACATTCTGAAGCATAATGCACGTATTGCCAAATCTCAAACATAGCAAAATTACCCATGAAAAGAATGAATCAAAACCAGGGATGTGCAATTAAGAACATCACGAGAGATAATGAACCATTCAAAGTAGAGAACGGATAATATACAACAATTGCAAAATTGAGTACAACAACCCATCCTCTCCCAAAAACAAAATGAGAAAGTGTCATTGCGTTAGACAAAAGGTAACCACCTTGCCACTGTATTTGAGTCTAACTCCCATGCATGCACATCCTGAATAGGATTGACCTTGAAAAGCATGGGAGTTAGACTCAAATACAGTGGCAAGTAACGCCAACACGAGGCATCATCAAAATATGGCGCTAAACAGCAGTCCATGTTTGTCTTGATCTTTGCTGCGCCTAAGTACTTGTAGACAAATATCTCCAAGACATACACTTTCCTTTTAGGCGCAGAACTTGTGGGCGTACACACAGCCACACTGTACAGCACTCTGTTGGTGGGGCCGTCCGATGTACAGGACACTGGTGGGGTTGCGAAGAGTGCTGTGCCACTTTCCTTTGTTGCTTGTGTCATCTTGAGTTACTTCTTTTGTTGCGCTGTTTGAAATTTCTTCTTCTTGTTACTAAATCATCTCCAAGGGCATGTAGGGCAGTGAGTAAGTCTCCAACTCTCGCTCGTCGCCAAAAATATGTTGTACTCTTACATGAAGTAGACGCTGATAGCCATGTAAGTTCTTTAGTACCTTTATTCCAGTAGTACAGCAAGTTGGTCTACAGGTACATCCAACAGGTAGTACAGGTAACAGGATAAGGTAAAGTAGGTTAGCCCAGTAGTCAGTCCTTGGTCCTATGCCACAGCAAACACCTTTGTAGTATCAAACCCCCTTGGTAGTATCTAACCCCACCAGGAGCAGCCTGCCTGCTGCTCAGCCCATCTGTAACTGTCATACCTCACCCAGTCAGACTCCCAATGTTCTAAGCATCACAGCATTCTCAACATTCTACTCCAAACACACACTGTGGCTGATCAGCAGGTGAACTGGTAAACTGCAAGATATGAAAATACTATGCAGGGCATAACACAGTAGTTTTACTACAGTGATCTAATGAGCAACTAGAGGGCTAACATTCAGAATTTATGGCAAATGTGTGACATATCTGAATACCTTCATGATGGAATCAAAGTAAAAAACTGAAAGCATTTCCTACTGAGGAGACTGCAGTACATGAGGAAATTAGGAAACTTCATAACAAATAAATCTCCCAAGATGGCCACCGGAGACAAAAGAGCCCAAATGTAGCCCAAAATCACCCAGATGTAGCCCAAATATAGCCCAATGACAGAAGTGTGCAAAACACTTATAATTTTGTGTTTTTGCAGTGTTATATAGTGCAGACTTGTCAGGTATTGGAGTGCTTTACATGAGCATTGGTTACATCACACTAGAACAAATTCATTTTGGTTGTAGACATGGGGAGACTAAGTGATTTGACCAGAATCACAGAATGTCGAGCTGAAGCAGAAACTCCAACCTGGTTCCCCAGTTGCAAAGTCTGCAGTTCTGGAAGTAACACCACATCCTCTCCCCTAAGTGCAACATTTAATCAAGTGGTCAACTGGATAAAAAAACATAAAGATAACAAATAATTTAAAAGTGCTTTGTCGCTATTTGAAAACTCAGAAAATAAGTCCTTATTTTAGTCTTTAAGAGCACTAACCATAATTTTGATGCCAATAAGACCCTCTCATATATGTAAATTCTAAAGGAAATGCTCTAGGTATTACAGTTTTGATTACATCAAGATGACGTCAGGCGTTCCACACTTTTGTAATAAATATAGAATGTTAGCAATCTAGTTGTTCATTAGGATACTGTTGAGAGGCAGAGGCCAGGGGCACGGACTCTGAAAATTGAAGGCAGGTAG
Source organism: Triturus cristatus (assembly GCF_964204655.1). Classification (NCBI taxonomy): domain Eukaryota; kingdom Metazoa; phylum Chordata; class Amphibia; order Caudata; family Salamandridae; genus Triturus; species Triturus cristatus. The sequence continues at coordinate 28,334,345 of NC_140584.1, read as the reverse complement.
GAGAGTGCAAAGGCAACAATTTAACCACAATGAGCAGGCAGGAAGGGCCGTGGCAGCACAACAGACTATGGAGGGCAGTGGAAAGGGGGGCAGGGGCAACAAACCAACAATATAGGACTTGCAAGAGAGGCTGTGGCAACGTAATAGACCATTGTGGGCAGAAGGAAGAGGCAATGGTAGTACAACCATACATGCCAACAGACCCGATTCAGCCAGGAAACGTCCAATGTTTTTAAGCTCAAATGGGCTTTATTTGATCTGTCTCCGGTCTACAATCTCCTCTTTTTCAATGTATCTCAAAGGGGAAAATCAATACCCCAGTTTTTTTTTCAAAATCTCCTTCTTACCAAGTTCAAAATGTTCGCAAGTATGGTACATTGGATCATGGAAGGAAATGGGGTAGGGACATGGACTTGGATAACAGAGGACAGGAGGGACATGGAGAGGTGCACCAAACTGACCCTGCAGGGCAGGCATCAGGGTTTGCAGCAGCACAATACACCACACAGGGCATGCGGGACGGGAGTGCAGCACAACAATCCATAGAAAGCAAGAGGGAGGGGACAGGACCATGCACATGGACAACAGAGAACAGAGGGGCAAGAGGCAATGGTAGCTAGCTAACCATAATGGACAGACAGGAGAGAAAGCTGCAGCATAACAGACCATAAAGGGCAGGAGGGACGGATCAGGGGCATTACAATGGAACAGACACGCCAGGAGGGAGGGAGTAGGGGTCTGCACATGTAAACAGAGGGCTGGGGGCAAGGGGCAGGGCAGGAGCAGCAAGATAGCCATGGAGGTCAGGCAGGATGGGCACTAGAAGCAAGACACACCATGAAGAGCAACAGTGAGACTGTGATAGCATACACACAGACCATGGAGGGAAGGTGGCAGCTAACTGACCACACAGGGAAGGTGGGAGGGGCCATGGCAGCACAGAAGACCATGCATGGCAAGTGGGAGGGATAGTGGCAGCACAATCGCTATGATGGGCAAGAAGGAGGGTGCAGGGGCATGCACAAAGGACGATGGAGGATAGAAGGGAGCTGTGCACAGACAAGAAAGTTCAGGGGAAGGGGCCTCACAACAGACCACACGGGGCAGGCAGGAGGAGCAGTTGCAGCACAACAGACCAGGGAGGGCAGAAGGGTGTGGCAGTACAATGGACCATGTAGGACTGGAGGAAGAGGATAGGGGCATGGCATGTGGACAGGCAGGGTGGAGGTGGCAGGGACAGGTTACAGTCATCTGACAATGCTAGGCAGGTGGGAGGGGAGTGGCAGCTCAACAGAACACTCAGAGTAGATAGGAGTGGCAGGTCCATGGAACATGGTTGGCAAAAAGGATGGAGCAGGGGCATGCACAAAGACATCGGAGGGCAGGGGGAAGGAGAATAGGGGCAGCAAGCTAAGCACAGAGTTTAAGCAGGAGGTCAATGATGGGGCATAGAATTGGGCAATGGAGGGCAGGAGGAGTGGACTGGTACATCATACTAAATTGAGGGCAGTGGCAGCACATCAGACCATGCATGGCAGGAGGGAGGAGGCTAGTCCATGGATTCACACAACAGAGGATAGGGAGGAGGGGGATGGGGCAGCAAGCTAACTGTTCAGAGAAGGCGGGTATTAGGAACTTTATTGTTTTTAAAACGTGTGTCTGTGCGAACTACTTAAAATATGAACGAGTATGCAGCATAATCTCACTTTTATTCAGGAAGAAGAGGACGTTTGTGACTGACTCAGGGCTCACTTGGCAGAAACACCCCCTGACCCTCCACCCCCTATCACAAAATGTAATGCCCGTGAAAAGGGTAGGTGAACACAGTGTTATATAGAACATAGTCCTGAGAGCACGATTGAAAATGAAAACTAGATATAGTGTATGGTATAAACTATGCACCAAAAAGTGTGATATAAGATGAACCGGGAGTGAAATATAATATGCAATACATTGTGCGCAATGACAGATTCATTGGAGAGCGCGAGATAGCACAGGCACTAGCGCGTGCTATGCGATGTGCGCCTTGGAGTGTAATATGCACAGGGCAGTGTTGTGTAACCTAACTAGTCTCTAAAGTTGCAATATATAAAATATGTGCTGGGGAGTGTAACGTTGCATATGCACTGTGACAAAGATATGGATCCCAGATTGTAATATGTATGGCATAGCACTGTGCGTTATAACATAGGCATCGAGGAAGGCACGTTAGATGGGGCAATATAACCCGTGCGAAGACAAGTGTGGCATGAAATTATTCACGGGGTGGTGTGACAGTGCACATGGGCTAGAGAGTGTCATAGCATATGCACTAGCTGGTGGAATACAACACAGAGGTGTGTGGCACTCGGCAGGCAATGGTGGGTGTAACGCAGCATTGGGCTCTGCCAGGAGCGCGCTGTGACTCTCAAGTGATGTTCGTCCCCTTTCCAGAGAGTAAAATAAAAAGTATTACACATCCGGCAGTGGATGTGTGTTTTATTAACCGTGAGGGGGGTTTCTTACATAGCTTTGGTCGAATTTTCGTCGAATCCCCTTTGAATGGCTTGGTGTGCATGTGTATTAAATGTGCCCGCCAATAGCTACCCATGTTTGTGTAAATAAACGACAAGGGTGTCTACCGGGATTAGGCACGGTAGGGCATCAGACATGTCAGAGCTTCACTAGTGGTGTAAATACATTCCACATGGATTCATTGTATGCATAGTTGCCTTTTAATGAAGATCACTCAAATCGTCATGGTGATAGGTACGTACGGTTTGTCCAGCATGTCCTAGGTGTGTCTATAAATATATATTTTTTTAAAATAATAAAAAACAGTGGCCGGCCCGGGGGATTGGGGTCAAAAAAATATAATTAGGAGACAGGCCCTGGGGGATGGGGTCATCAGGGCGAATAAATTAGAATAAGAAGGGGAACCACACAGCCCCCTTCTTAAAAAATTAAAATAAATAAAAGACTGGCATCGTGCCGGAGGCCACGCCCCCTCCTTGCAGCACTCTGCAAACGCACCCCCTGGCGAGTTGTAAGTTGGGGAATTAATTCCTCTTCAATACTGAGGGTCCCTGAGGGCCAACTAGCCCAACAGGCATCTCCAGTATGCGCCAGGGAGCTGCACTGCAGACAGGTGTTCTGAGCCCAAGCCCCTTTTTACACCACTCTGCAACACAGCTCTGTGGCGCTTACTGGAGGTACCTAGTGGTCTAGTTTGACCCTAAAGACCCTTAGGATTCAAGGGGACTTAATCTCTCAACTTAGAACAGCCACAGGGCGCGTTTACACAGTGGTGAAGGGAGGGGACGGGGCCTGAGGTGACGTGTGCAAACACGCACTATGGCACGTTTTAAATTGGGGATATAATTTCCCTTCAATACTGAGGGCACCTGGGGGCTAACTAGCCCACCAAGTGCTTCCAGTAAGCGCCACTGAGCTGCATTGCAGAGAGGTGGTCCAGGCCGTGCCACTTTTTACACCTCTCTGCAACGCAGCTCTGTGGCACTTACTGGAGGTACCTAGTGGGCTAGTTGGACCCTAGGGACCCTCAGGATTCAAATGAACTTAATCTCCCAACTAAAAACGGACACAGGGCGTGTTTACACAGTGGTGAAGGGAGGGAACGGGGCCTGAGTTAACGTGTGCAAAAACGCCCTGTGGCCTGTTTTAAGAGGTAGTTTTAATCCCCCTGCCCTATTGTATACTAGGGGCTTACAGAGGAGGTCATGTTAATCACAGGGGGACCCCAACGCATAATGTTCACTAGTGTATGTAGGTGTTTTCACTGTATTCTAAGTGTCTTTTAACATCGCACTGGCTCTAGGACTGGTTAGTCAGACTCAGTTACCACCAGTATCCGTCTGAAAAAGTTGAGGGTACAGGATGATTTTGCAACAAGGCTTCTTTCTGCTCTTCTTTTTGTTCTTTCTGCACGTTATCCTTCTTCCTGCACTTTTCTTCGTCTTTGAGGACTTCTGTTGCTTCTTTCTGCACTTCTTTTTTTTCTTTCTGTCCATTTTTTCTTCTTTCTTCACATGTCCTATCTCTGTAGGCATAGTTAGAAATTAGCATTTAAAAAACCTTTGAAATTCACAGAAAAAAACCATAGGTTTCAGGGGTGTTATAGTTAGCTGGACTTTTCACTTGTACAAAACCATTGAAATTCCCCCGTTATAGTTAGTTCAGCTAACTATAACTCGCGCGCCCGCAATGCACTGCTGATGACGTCACATATTACATCACTCATGACATGGTCAGTGACATCACCCATGACATCACTGATGACATCTCAAATGACATCACTGATGACATCATCCTTGTGATAGAGTGACAGACCTCCTCTCCCCCAATATAACCTTTGATACACACATTCAAAAATAGAAACTAAAATTTTCAAAACAATGGACATACCAATACCAGTTACAACAACCTCTTCAGTAATTCTAAGATCCACATACACATCCACTCATTCACCAACAGTCCTATACAGTCACTCATACAAGTACTCACTCATCATATGTACTCCTACACCTATACATCCTGTTACACAATGACACTCATCCATAGAGTTACTCACACACAGTCACTCATGCTAATAAAGAATCAAACATACATTTACTTGCATATACAGTTATACACACACCACCACACTTACTTCTACGGAAACTTACACATACTTAGTCTTTTAAACAATCACTTATAGAAACACATACTTATTCATACAGGAACTCTTTCAATCTTTCACTCTCACATATACTCACTTATATACACCAATAGTCACATATACTAGTTTAAAACATATGTAGTTACTCATAAAGACACTATTGAGACAGTCATTCACTCACTAACACACCCATACACACACTCATCCACCCATACAGTCCTGCACACATGCTGTCTTCAACACATACAAACAGTGAGTCACTCATTCATGCACCTATGCACTACGTAATAACCCCCACCGAACCATGCAGACACTCAGACTGATAATCAAAAAACCAACTAATAACCTATATAGACACCCATGTAGCTACTCACCAACCCATGCAGCCACTTATACACAAAGTGAGAGACTGATACAGATATTTACATATTTAAACATTACTCACTAAGACATGTATTCACTATGATACACAATCAATTTTTCAAAAACAAATCATCCATTTAGACACTTATATACTCATTTATTCTTCCATCGACCTTGAGATATACATATATAAAACATATTTAATTTTCAGAAAAACACACATTCACTAGATGATGTCATCAGTGATGTCATTTGAGATGTCATCAGTGATGTCATGAGTGATGTCACTGACCATGTCATGAGTGATGTAATATGTGACGTCATCAGCAGTGCATTGCGGGCGCGCGAGTTATAGTTAGCTGAACTAACTATAACGGGGGAATTTCAATGGTTTTGTACAAGTGAAAAGTCCAGCTAACTATAACACCCCTGAAACCTATGTTTTTTTCAGTGAATTTATATATATATATATATATATATACATACATACATACATACATACATACATACACACACACACACTTTCACTTAAAAAAAGCTCTGGTTGAAGGGATGTTATTGTTAGTTTTAAAAAGTTATGATTTAACTGATATTTTCACCTAATGAAACTACTAAAATTCACTTGTTGGTTATCTCAAGTAACTATAACTCGTGCCCTAAAGTAACAATAACTTGTGCCCTCGCTATGCACAGTGTTATCAAGGATGTAATTTCAAATGTCATTGGGAAAGTTACTAATGCAGTTAATGAAAATGTCTTGGGGATGTAATATGTGAGTGTACAAGAAATGCATGGTCATGCCGGGAGTTAAAGTTCATTTAAGGCACAAATTATAGTTACTGGCCTCCGCTCGCAGATCCAACATGGTGGAACCTCGGTGTGAAATATAAATACATTTTGAGTCTTAATTTCTCAAAAACTACTGAATTGATTTATACCAAATCACTAAAAGCAGGCTTTCTGGATCAAGATCTAGCCTTCTGCAAATTTGGTGTCCTTCCTTTTAGCCATTTTGCAGTATCGCTGTTCAATTTTCCTATGGAAAACTGCATGATACAGTGTTTTTGCTCCCACCCTGAAAAGTTCCAGAAAGAAACAACGGCAGAATAGACTTTTTTTTGGAAAGTTTTGTGAAGATTCATCAAGAGGCACCAAAGTTATTAGCAAGCCAAAAAAATCAATTTCCTAGGAAATGTGACCTAACTATAACTGCCCAGTGGTGACTGTCACTTGGTAACAGATATAGCAGGACCAGCTCTAGGGTGCTGCAACCGGTGCAGCCGCACCTGGTGCTGACCTTGGGGGAACACAGTGTATAGAAATAACATGGTTTTAAAACCATCTGCTATAGAGTTCCTTTTGTGTCCAGCAGGTTTCAGGCAACAATATAAAATGCCAAGATTACTCTGGTGCTTAATCTTCCTGCTGGAGAGAGATCAGAGTTTTGTCTAGTGGCAGTTTCCACTCATGATAAAGTAGTGCAGAGGGCTAATATGCCTTCTGCAAAGAACGTCTGCCATGCAAGCCCCAGCACGCAAATCACTGAAGTGAATTTTATTAAAGATCGCTCACTAGGTTACTGCTTTTGTCACTGAAATATTTTTTTGTTACTTGAAGCTTATAAGTTACAAACCTAATATAGCACAGTGAGCTTTGAACGGCCAAAGAGGAGCCTGAAAAATGCATGACATTGGTTAGAACATTATTTTTTTCTCCCAGTCTTTATTTGTCCTAATGTTGCTAAAAAGTCTTCATTTGGGTAGAAATACAATCTTATTAGTAAGCCAACCACAGTGGTACCATTTGAATTCTGAGTTTGCGATTCTCCGCACCAAACACTTAAAATATACCGCCTACTAGTATCGGTGACATGTGACTTCTATCCCTTGTAATCCTTATTGTCTTATGCAACATTTCCTATAGACTGATTTGCAAGTGCATGATGCATTGGCTCTGTATAATTTGTGCGTGATGTAAAGCGCTGTAATTTCCTACAGAAAAAATACCCAACAAAACGTTGAAATCTACACACTGGAATACAATCACTTGTTTTATAGAATTACGTTTATTAATTTATAAAAAAAGGTTCCAAAGAATTTTATAAGGCTTTTGGGTGCTTTCAATGTACTAGATGAGAACCCACATTCCTCTTCGTGTAGTATCGCTTTCTAGTAAACAAAGAAATTCTAAAAAACAATTTACACTGTTTCACCGAATGCGTCATCCAGCAACATTTGTGGCCTCTATCGGGCGATTTTTACATTTTCCTTCTTCAGATGCCTTTTTCATTTGTTTTACATTAGGAAACTGTACAACGTTATAAGTTACAAGGCTTTACATTACCACTATATGCTTGCGAGGAGCACTTTTGAGGATTAAAAAAAGGGGAAGAATACAATGGCACGTGGAGTTTTCTTTGGTACATCTATTTGCACTTCTTTATCTCTGGTTTACAAGTTGGACTGCACGAGGTTTTTTTGGTTTTCAGTAAAGGTCGATGTCTTATGTGATGCTTAAATACAGCATTTAGTGGCCATTAAAGCAGAAATGTTTAACATGTTCCAAGTGTCGATTTCTTAGTGCATTGCCTGGCTCTCAACAAAATGGTGTCTTGTGCTGCTCTCCCACTTCACACATCGCCTCTATTCCTCGTCAGACTGGTTGAGGAGCGCTACTTCGATGCCATTTTGATCTGGCTTTAGCTTCCTTATTCCAATCTCGACCTCTCCCGTGATCCTCTTGTGCCTGTTGAGACAGCTGTGCAGAGCAAAGAGAAAGAAAAGGAACAAAACCAGTTAACATAGCTAGTGATCTGAAGGGAGCAGAGGAGCAATGGTCGATATGTGTATCAAGCAAAGCAGAAAAACAAAGAGGCAGGGACCAATGATTTAGATTGGACTAGAGAGCTACCGAAAGCTCGAGCCAGGATTGAGACTGAAGCCTGGCTCTGGCTCAGCTCGAGGCCCTGTTGAAACTCATGTGGCTTCTGCATGCCTTCCTCCCACTACCCAGGATATGGCCTTGGGGCCAGAGATGCAGACTGTGGACCAGGAAACCAGGTAAGAGTCTCCGCATTGCTCAACATTCTAGGCCTTATTCATGAAAAGTGTTGCATCGCTGGGGTGAAACAGTGATGCAACACTTTTCAGTGCGCCATCCATTCGACACCATGGATGCACCAAATGTACTGAACGGCGTTCCACGTCGCAAGGATTTACAGATACGTCAGTTCTGTAGGCCCAAAAATGGCACATTGCTGGAGTGTGTCTGGAAAGACGCAACTCCAGCAGTTTGTCATTTCATGTGGGGCAAGCCCCTTGTGAAAAGGCCTTCATCACCCCTTATGTCTGCTTCAAGCAGACGTAAGGATTTGACGTGGTAGCAGTGACGCAGTGAAATCTCATAGATTTCATAGCGCCACTTCTACGCTTTACGGCGTTGGAACGTCCACCCTGCATACATCATACCTGTTGCAGGTATAATGTAGCACAGAGGTTGACAAAGTGACGCATCTACCTAGATGAGTCACTTAGTAAATATGGCGCAGTGTGGCGCATTATGTATGCCGGCGCGTCACAAAAAATGTCAACAGCGGTGTAAGGGCCTCATAAATGAGGCCGCCTGTGTTTCTGGGCAAAAAATGTTATCCTATTGTCCCTATAACCCAGTGGTTCCCAAACTGTGCGCCGCGGCACCCCAGTGCGCCGTTAGGAGTAGCCAGGGGCGCCGTGCACGATGTGTGAAAGATAGCCTGTGGCTGTGCTGAGGAAGCTTCTAATGTAGTTGAGAGAATGTGCGTGATTAACAAATGATGCGGTCAGCTTGAAGGCAGCAAGTGAATCTTATTTAACACCCAGCCGCCCGCGGCGCAGGGGGGAGTTACAAATGCCACCTGTGTAATCTGGAATCACTTTGGCCCAAGAGCACAACAATGCGTTTACGACGTGCTTTAAAGTAGCCTCCGCCTATGCACAGCAGACTGTTGATCGTTATCGCTGCCCGTGTTCTGCTGTGCCTCCGAGGACCCTGCACAATTTACACAGGTTGGTTGCACATTAGAATACTACTTTCTTACTGCAAAAAACAGGAGACATGAAAAACCCGTGCCCGGCCAAGCCCTTGTAATTATACTGGCTGCTGTTCCCCCACCTTGTTCGTGTCCGCGCCAGAATTTAAAAGATAGAAATTCCAGTGGGCAAACTCGCTGCAGCTGTGGAAATAGGCTGCATTGCAGCCTGGATTAGTTTCCCGGCCCCAGTCTGACCCTCTGCCATGGCCAGGCACGAGGCATGTCATTATTATTATTGTGATAAATAACGTAACCAGTTTCCTTCTCAGCCTCCGTGAAAGCAGTTCCCCCTTCTTCCCTCCATATATTTCTCCCTGTTAGTAACACGAGTAAGGCCTCCCAAATAAAATTAGCATTTTCAAACCTTATCTACGATCACACGCTGAGGTGCTGTCCGGAAGAGTATTAATATGTTACAACAAATATCTAGATGGGCCCTTATTTAGAGGAAAAAAGAATATATAGGATATGCCTTATTTAGAATTCTTTCTTCGATGTATATTCATGCTTAAAGACTGATGGTACTTTTAATAATGGCTGTCACTTCGGATTTTTAGCTATTAATTAGCCCTGCATAGCAGAAGGAAATGCTAAAGAATTTTGTAAAATTGAAATGAAGAGGAACAGACTGCTCCTAAAAAGCGCAGAGAAAAACATTTCCTTAATGAGGATCAGAGATTGATTTTAGATGCTCAACTCAAACTTTTCCTTGAGCAACGGGATTTCAGTGTTAATAGAGTCCGTGATAGTGAGCGAGGGAGAGGTTAACAGTAGGAGCATGTCTCACACAAAACAGAATATACTCATTTAAGAAAAGATGTAGTAAGTAGCTGTTTGGCTTGGAAGGACCCCTGGCAAGGAGTGATTTTCATTTCACATGAATACTTTGCTCCTCCTGTTACCCAGTATTTAGAAACACAAAAGAAATTAAAAAAAAGTACTTTACACAAAACATGGGAATGCCCTCCAACTTCAGGATAGACTCGAGTCAGAAGCTTTTTAGGCGGCAAATAGAGGGATATGCATCAAAGCCACATATAGAGCCAGGAAAATATCAATGCAAATTGAAGATGAAATGCAAAATGTTGGTAAAGTAGACAGCTTGAGGTAATTAATAGAGACTGCTCAGTTCTGGATGCCCAGACTCTGCAGTTCCTGACTGCTTCAGTTCACTGACCAGAGTCTGCAGTTCCTGACTGCTCTAATTCAGTGACCAGAGTCTGCAGTTCCTGACTGCTCTAATTCAGTGACCAGAGTCTGCAGTTCCTGACTGTTCCAATTCAGTGACCAGACTCTGCAGTCACCTGACTGCTCTAATTCACTGACCAGACTCTGCAGTTCCTGACTGCTCTAATTCAGTGGCCAGAGTCTGCAGTTCCTGACTGCTCTAATACAGTGACCAGACTCTGAAGTTCCTCACTGCTCCAGTTCACTGACCAGAGTCTGCAGTTCCTGACTGCTCTAATTCAGGGACCAGAGTCTGCAGTCACCTGACTGCTCTAATTCAGTGACCAGAGTCTGCAGTCATCTGACTGCTCTACTTCTGTGACCAGAGTCTACAATCACATGACTGACCCAGCTCTTATGCCTGGACTCTTCATTATGTGTGGTTAAAAAAGGTTGTCAAGTCATGGAAACATATTTGGCAATTAATATTGTATCGTTTCTCACTTAACCAATTGAAGTTTTAATTAAACAACTGTTATCTTTTTATTTTGTTACAAATATGATTGTAATACCTTCATCTGCTTTAATTTCAGGGAGAAAATTGGAAGTACGACCGAGGTCGGGCTTACATCCTACCACCAGTAAAAAAAAAAGTGACATGATGGGGAGCCACGGCCAACTGCCAATTTGGTCAAGGGAGCCATAGGTCTAAAAAGTTTGGGAACCACTGCTATAACCAATGCATGTGACCTTTTGTAATGTAACTGATGCTCATGTAAAGCGCTCCAGGTCAAGTTTGCACTACACTTTAAAAACTTCAGAAAAATGCACTAAGAGGTAAAAACAAATCCTTAACAAAAGGGAAGACAAGAAGATAAATGTTTTCTGGCTTATTTGTACAAAGTGAAAGCAGAAAAGCTGGATAAATCTTAGCTTCCCTGCTTAAATTGTGCGATCTTAGGCAAATATTGGATTTCACAAACTCTTTAGGTTTCGCCTGCACAGTGCTTGCGCTGCGCTGCGCTTGTGAAATCTCTTGTAGTTAATATATCTTAAAAGGAGCCTCTTATCAGTATCCACAGCCGAATTACTGTGTTCATTCACTGTTATGTGGAACTTTTTTTTGTAAACTTCCACTGGCTACATACATTTATGAAATTTCTACTAAAGCTGTTCACACTGTTCAAGCCCCATTCACTGTCAAGATAAGATCTCTTCCCACGGAAAAGGCAGACAGCTTCTAATAGTATGTTTGCTTTCTATTATTACTTAGTTGTGTAAAGCAGATACTTTAGCCTTAGATTGTTTCCGGCATTTCATATTCATGCCCGAGTACCTTTTTTGTACTTTTTTCCTCATTATTGCATTGAAGTTTTCAACTTAATCTATTTGATCATTATAATCAAATTCTAAATATTGTATTAAACATTGTATGTTAAAAATTAGGTTAATATACAAGAGCGATGCTATATTTTATTCTAAACAGGCAGCCACAAGTGTAGTTACCTTGCAGAGAACAGGGTCATGACTTTAATGGTGCAGCAGCTGTAGTCGCACTGGGCGCAAAAGTTGTCAGAGCTCCTCTAAACACATAATATTGCTATGTTTGACTATTAAACAGGCAGTCATAATTGCAGTTACCTTGCAGTTAAAAGGGACTGAATTTGAATGGTGCAGCAGGTGCAGTGGCACCAGGGCCAAGCATTCTAGGTACCTCACTAAACCCAGATTATTGCTCAAATTTAAAACTAAACAGGCAGCCACGAATACAGTTACCTTGCAGACAACAAAGTCATGATTTCATTAGTGCAGCAGGTGCAGTGACATCAGGACCAAAAGCTCTTGGGCACCCCACTAAACACCTACAATTGCTATATTTTACCTCTAAACTGGCAGTCACAAGTGCAGTTACCTTGCAGACAACAGGGTCATGATTTGAATTGTGCTGCAGATGCAGTGGCACCGGGCCCAAACATTGTCATAAGTAAGGGTGGGCGCAGTGCTCCGCGCCGCTCCGCCCACGGAGTGTGCGTAGTACTGCCCACTTCGCGCTGCGCAAAGTAGGCGTAGCAGGGGCAGACTACGCACACCCCACGGCGAAGCAGAGTTGCCCGCCACCCGCCTCCCTCACGTCCTCATTTTACAATTATTAGAAACATTAGATAAAGAAAAATGACTTACCTTAGCTGCCGCGTCCCGGGGCTCCATCTTGCTGCTTTCTGAATAGCTTCTTCCTCTCAAATCCGCATGCGCGGGCGCCCGCGCATTCGTGAGGAAGAAGATATCCTGGAAACAGCAAGATGGAGCCCCGGGACGCGGCAGCTCAGGTAAGTAATTTTTCTTTATCTAATGTTTCTAATAATTGAAAAATGAGGGCGGGAGGGAGGCGGGGGGTGCGTAGTGGGGCTACGCGAAGTGTGCAGGTGGGCGTAGATTTGCCCCCACTCCGTATTGCTTCACGTAGCCTCACTACGCCCAGGGCTGGTCAGAACTCCTCTAAACACCTAATATTGCTATACTATACAAACAGTCACAATTGCAGTTACCTTGCAATTAAAAGTGGCTTGAATTAAGTGGTGCAGCAGGTGCAGTGGCACTGGGTCCAAAAGCTCAGGCAACCCACTAGTCAACTAATATTGCTATATTTTACAACTTAACACGCTCATGATTTGAATGGTGCAGCAGGCGCAGTGGCACCAGGACAAGAAGTCATCAAAACTCCTCTAAACACCTAATAGTGCTATTTTACAACTAAACACACATCATAAGTGCAGTTATCTAGCATGCAATAGGGTCATGATTGCAATAGTGTAGCAGGTTCTGTGGCACAGGGACCAACAGCTCCAGGCACCCCACTAAACACCTAATATTGCTATATTTTATTCCTAAACAGGCAACCACAAGTGCAGTTACCTTGCAGACAACAGGGCCATGATTTAAATGGTGCAGGAGGTGCAGTAGCACCGGGCCCAAAAGTTGTCAGAACTCCTCTAAACACATAATATTGCTTAATTTGACAACTAGTCTTTGACGAAAGATGGGTACCCCCTACATTATTATTTATAGGTCTAGGACAAAGGTTTGAAAATAAAACAATGAAATAAGAGGGGTGTCCTCTCAGACCTGTATTGCTTCTACCAAGGCTAAAATAGCTCACGGCTGGTCTAATGAAAAACGTCATCCTTGTAGGGATCTCATGTTATTCTTAGTTTATCGTTTTCATTTGAATATTCATTTCTTTAATTCATAATCTTTTTGTACATAATGTTCACTATTGAAATAAACATACAACAATAAATACATATATACCATACATAAAGTCCTGTACAATGTGTTCCTTTGGTTTTATGGCACGACACAGAGGCCAACATTATGCAAATATCCTTTATTGCCACAGCTCGGCAGTTACAATGAAGAGAATATAGAACTTTAAACAACATTCCAATACACTATATATTCTATGAACATGCAGCCATCTTCCTTCTTTGTTGGTGCTGCTCAGACCCTCCTTTTACTCGTGCTTATGCTGTGCGTATGTTTGCTTGCCTTTTGTCTGTCGCATACCGGGGTCCAATTGGCCCTATCATGCGATTACTTCTATCTTTTGTCAATTGATAATGCAATTGAACGTGGTCTTTTATTGTTTTAAAATGCTTTTTCTTACCTTCCTAAATATATAACTCTTTCAACTTTTAAACAATTGGCGCTTTTCTACTGGGTTTTATCGACCCTTGTGCCTCTCTCTTTTATTCCGCTTTGTCCCTGGCATCGCTCTAACTTGATCTAAATCGTTCCCCTTTCGCTCGCGTCTTTTCAAACGACGAGACAGCATCCCCGTGGCCTGGCAGTGCTCTGAGCGCGACAGGCATACGGACTGCAATGCGGCCACGCTTCCGTTCCCTACCAGCGCTCTGAGTGCTGACGGGCACAAGCACTTCTGCTGCCAAAAGGATAATACTTTTTGTGCTCGCTTGGAGCGCCTGCATTTCTCCGCTCGTGGTGGAGCTCGGGAGGCACCCGGAGACATCATAGACCCTTCTTCCCCTACAACGGTGCACTTTTAATCGCGTACTGCGGATGTGACAATCATTCAACGAAAGGCCCCATGCGGTAACCACGCATGCAAGAGACGTGCGTGGTTATCATAGCTACAGCAGACAACACTTGACAGTTGCTGTTTGATCGGTTTCGACTTGTTGTCGAGGGAGAAATTAACTCGGACACACCCTACCTGGGAAATTTAACCCCTATCTTCACAATTCATTGGAAAATTAACCCCTCAGGTTAATCTTTGAAGGTTATTTTTACCATTCATATAGGTTTTCTTACTATTTTATCTTGAATAACACTATTAATCCCTACAATCTAATTGACTATATTTAAAAAAAAAAAGGGGGATTTTCAGAATGTCTCCTAACGCTGATACCAACCTAGAGGGTAAGATGGAGTCAATGGTCTCGAAGGCCATGGATAAAGTTATGGACTCATTCAATTAGACTATTAATAAACAATTTGAATCCCTGTCAAGGGCATGGCCCTCTACCAGTACAGCGCATTCGTTTGGCGCAAAAGGGGCAGTTAAGGCCCCCAAGAAAAGAGCTGCACCAGAACACACCGTTAAAGGTGCTAAAAAGACTAAGAAAACAGGAAAAGCAGCTCATTCACGCTTTTCCGGCGGTGACCAGAACGATGTCTTGGGCATCACACAAGGGCAACAATCTGACCCAGAACTCCCTATACATATCGACAGTGACAAACCAGATGAGGCAGAAATAGATCTCTCCTGCTCATCAGGGTTTGACACAGACATTGAAGATCCGGGAGACAAAACATTGGAAAGCAATGACGAGGCAAGCAAGGCCTCAGGTTCCAAAATGGGTATTATCGACCCCTTCGGGGACTTTATATTCGACCCCCTGTTAATCAAACATCCCCTTTCTCCCGAATGACTACCTTCCCAACATGTAGCAGACTACATTAGTTTCTGGCTGAGAAGGGAGATCCGAATGCCCTCGCCCATCTCTTCCATCCAAGATTGCAATGACCCCGACCTCAACCCTAAGGTTGTTGCTTTCCTTGCAAAGGGTGCAAAAGACCCTAGAAAATGCATAGACAAAAGCCTAAGGTCATGCCAAGACCGTCTTCTGGACACTATTGGGCCCTTAACAAAAATGTTTGAGTTGGCTGAAAGCGCTTACATCGAGGGAACTCCTATCGACCCTAAGGAGCTACGTGAATGGGTCCAACGAACCATCTGCCTACTTGGCAATGCAAACACTGCCATTTCTAATGAACGCAGGAAGGGCGTACTCCTCAAAATTGACCCTAAACTCATCGAATTAGCAAACAAGGAGGGAGGAGCCACCTCACAGGGACTCCTCTTTGGAGAGGATTTTATTCTCGACATGGCCAAATAGGTCGGTGCATTTAGTTCAATCCAAAAGTCGCAACGCGACATTAAAAAGGTCTTCCAAGACAAAATTTTCGGAAAGGCCGGGAGAATGCGGGCTTGGTTACCCGGCCGTGGCCAATCTACCTCAAGACCCTTTCTGGGACTAGGATCCAGATTCCAACAATCATCCTTCTATGGAAACCAACCATTCTTCCCTCAAAGGCAAAGAAGCAGGGGAAGACCATTCCGAGGCGCGAGAAGAAGCAGAGGATTCTCCGCAGGTAGGAATATTGAAAGACCTTTCAGATACCCCTATAAAGGTGGGAGGGAGACTAGCCCTTTTCTCTGGGAACTGGACCTTAGTAACTCAAGACCCCTGGGTTCCGGAAACTGTCAAGGGACACATAATAGAATTCACGGATACCCCCTTTCAGTCAAAGAGACCTCGCAAGATAACCTTCTCTCAAGAACAGAGAAAACTAGTATCTCAGAAAGTAAGGGATTTGTTAAAAGGGGCTATAATAGAGAGCTCAGAAACAGGTTTCATCAGCAATATATTCTTAGTAGAAATAAGGACAAGGGACAGAGACCTGTCATAAACTTAAAAAATCTAAACGGGTGGGTATCTTACCGCCACTTCAAGATGGAGGGAATACACCTCTTATTGAGAAAGGGAGACTGGTTAACACATCTAAACCTAAAGGACGCCTACTTGACCATCCCAATTTGGCCCCCTCACAGAAAATTACTCCAATTCACTTGGGAATTTTGCACTCTCCCCTTCGGTCTGTCATCAGCCCCATGGTGCTTCACCAAGGTGTTCCGTCGGGTAGTAGCATGGCTATGGGAAAGAGGTGTGAGGCTAATAATATATGTGGACGATATCCTTATCATGGGTTAGTCCAAGACAACAGTTTCTCACCATACAGATCTTACTATCTGCCTACTGGAACAGTTAGGCTTGGTCATAAATGCAAAAACATCATGCACTACACCAAGCCAGGAACCTCAATTTCTTGGCTTCATGGTGAACACAGTGTCTGCAGAACTGAAACTACCAAAGGAAAAGATAAAGAAACTTTGCAAAGAACTCAGGAAGATACTATCTTTGGAGGTCTTTCCCTTGAGACTTTTAGCCAGGATCCTGGGCCTCCTCTCCTCAACCATCCAGGTGATCTTTCCAGGCCCTTTACACTACAGGGCCCTCCAGAGACTCAAAGCGAAAGCTCTGAGGGTGACCCCATCTTACACCCAGATGATACGCTTGGACGAAGACTCGAAGAAAGAACTATCTTGGTGGCTAATGGATGCAGAAGCCTGAAATGGCAGAGCCATCTTTGGGGAAAGCCCAGATTTGATAATCGAGTCAGATGCGAGTCTAGAGGGTTGGGGTGCCACGTGTGGCGACTCTTCAACAGGAGGTCGCTGGACACGCAAAGAGAAGGAACTACATATCAACTGCTTGGAACTTCTAGCAGGTTCTTATGTGGTTCAAAGCTTCACCCAGAATTCAGTAAAATGCAGTATAATGCTACGCATGGACAATGTCTCTGCAGTGAAATACGTCAACAAGATGAGGAGACGACATTCAAAGGGTTTTACGGAAATACCGAAGGGTTTCTGGGGCTATTATCTGAACAGGGGACTGCCCGTCACAGCGAAACACATCCCTGGTTTGAGCAATGGGGTAGTGGACTGGTTCTCCGGAAATTTCAGGGATTCCAGCAACTGGAAATTAAACAGAGGGATTTTAATGACAGTCCAAGACAAATGGGGTCCCTTCGGGACAGATCTTTTCGCAGACAGAATGAATAAATACTCAGTTGGAAGCAGGACCCTCAAGCAATAGGGGTGGATGCCTTCCTCCAGGACTGGCAAGGCTTAAAGGCATATGCCTTCCTGCCGTTTGTCATGCTTCTTCGTCTTCTTTTACACACTCGCCGATACCTTCAGAACATGGTGGTGATAACGCCCCTTTGGAGGTCTTCAGCATGGTTCCCTGTTATCTTGGAGATGGCTGTGGACTTCCCAATTCTAATGTCTCCCTTCGGGCAACTACTCCTGGGTCCTCACGGCTAATCACATCCTCTCATAGATCAAGGTCTTTTTGGCCTGGAACATTTCAGGCTGCAATGGCAAATCCCTGGCCTTTCGCCACATGCTTATCAACTCATATCTGAGTCTTGGGCATCCGGAACAAGGAAGGCATATCGACTGGCTTGGAATAAATGGGTTCACTGGTGTCTTCAACGACACTATGATCCAGTTTCAACTGATTTAGTACACGTAGTAAACTACCCATCGGAACTTTTTGCTTCTGGACTAAGTTATAGAACTGTTAATGTTTATAGGTCAGCAATAGCTGCAGGTCATGACTTAGTTGATGGTGTTTCAGTTGGAGAAAACCTTTTAACAAAAAAGTTATGAGAAACATGCGAGTTCTTAATCTTCCAACTGTGAAATATTCAGCCTTATGGGACGAAAAATTGGTATTACAACTTATTTCTTATTAGGGCGATAACGTTAACCTCTCTCTCAAAAGTATTTCCTATAAGCTTACTGTGTTACTTTGCTTGGTCTCTTTCAGGCGAACCTTGGTTTTTAAGACATTAGATGTTACTAACAGGGTTTACCAGCCTGAGGGAGTTTGTTTTTACCTCAAGAAAAGAACCAACACTATGTTTTCCTCTATTTTCTACCCTTTCTTTCCTCTTCATGAAAGTCTATGTGTTGTTTATTGTCTCAAAGAGTATGAAAGAAGGACGGTAAGTCTGAGAGGAGTTGGAACTCAACTGTTGATTTCTCACAGATTCCCTCATAATGCAGTTTCCTCTCCCACACTTGCTAGATGGGTTAAAGAAGTGATGAGTTAGAGTGGTGTTGATGTTTCTATTTTTGGTGCGCACTCTGTCAGAGGCGCTTCTGATTCTAAAGCTTTTATGCTAGGTGGAGGACTCCAAGATATCCTTAGAGCCGCTGACTGGTCTAATGAAAGCATGTTTAAGAAATCTTATTTCAGACCAATCAATATTGTGATTGATAATGTACTTGCTTCACTTTAAACTTGCATAATGTTGGCCTCTGTGTCGTGCCATAAAATTTAGATTTTTCACAGCCTGGTGGGCAGAAAATCTGGATTTTATTAAGGACATGGAGGTTGGTCAGTAACCTCTCTGTTACTGACCAACCTCCTGGAAACATTTGGACACAATTTGGAACCCCACTTATACGGAGATTCTGAGAGCCATCAAGGCCCAGTGTTCCCAACTCTTCAGCCTGAAGTTCTCTTGCTGATACTTCTGGTGCATTTTAACTCCCCCCCCCCCAACCCAGTCCTGATGAAGACCCCAATCTCAAGGCGACAAATTGGCTGCTTCACATAGGGGTCGAAACGTCAACACTGTTCTTTTTGTGGTCAGACAGAGATTTGATATCTGCCTCTCATGCATTTTGTTATGTTTTCACATTCATGTTTGTATGCCAGACATCTGGCTGGACAGGTGGAAATTACTGTATGTTAATGTATATATGCACACTACCTTCCTTTTTGCACATCACTTTCACAATTCTCCCCAGGCACTAACTATCGTTCCCCCTCTGCACCTTCCACTGAATTTGTGCTAATTGTATAATACTTTATGGTCCTGAATTTGAATATAATCCACAATTGTGATGAAATAAAATCACAACCAATCATGGCTAATGACTAAGTCGGTGGTGTTCAATTTCTGAATATACCAAGGATTAATTATTTTCGTGAATGTATCTCTGACTGCTGTCCACTGTGACATTACCTTTTTGTACTACTGCAAAGAACGAAGAATCATTAATGGACAATATCCCTGCAGCAAGGTGGTTACAGTTTAGTATACCGGTGTGTCAGCACACTTATTTCACCACTGAATTCCTTAATAATATTCATAAGACGCCAGGTGTGCCCTGTTCAGCTGTTTAATACATGAACTATGCAATATGATGAGTGATCAAGGCCAGATTCTCTGAATGCAGACAAAAATAACACCAAGTGACAGAAAGGTAAATTGGAAAATTATCTGCTTCAGACAATGCTGGTGCATGTACATTTCATTTTTTTCCCGACTGATCTTTCTCATCTCAATTTATTTGCCTGCATGATGTACCCTAAAATACCCGAAGAGAAGAAAACATTCCCCATCACAATATTAAGAGGCAATATTTATGTTAATGAACCTTGCAGTGCAACCGAAATTGGCAACAGTGCTGTAAGCAGATACCTATTTTTTCCATTTGCCAAAATTAAGTTAAAAGGTAAGACTATGGATGAATGATGCATTGCCTCACGGCTGGGTAATGTCATCCGGAGCAGCGTTGTTCTCTCTTGTGGTACGGCCAGGGAGATGCTGTAAAAGTCAAAGAAAAAATGAAAGTCTACACAAAGTGCACCAGTGCATCGAGGATGCCAGTGAAAACCTGGACTCCTGTGCATCCTTTCTAGTCAGGCAGGGCGCCAAGGTCGTGTGCTGCACACAGAGAGAGGAGCTGTAGCCGGAGCAGAGGGAGGAGACACAGTAAGTGTCGGACCTCTAAAAATCGTAACTCTGGGCAAGACACCGGCACTAGAAGCCCGTCTTCTAAGTGGGCAGAAGGAAGGAAGGAAAGGTGTACAAAGAGAAGAGGCCATATTAATCAGTAGATTTAGTGTAGGACATGCATTCCTTCGCACATGGCACTACGCAGCAGCAGCGTCCTCGCTGTCTCCAGTTACATATTTGTCTGCAGCAGATCTCTTTTAAGAAACACCAGGGGCATGCGCGTGTTTTATTTGACGATCCTTGCCTGCTTCGTTTGCTGTAGTATAGATCTTGTGCCGAAATAAAACCACAGTAATACATTTTAAAAAATCATAAAAGCAGGTGCTGTGCTAAGTATAAAGCGCAGCGCCTAAATACATACAAGTTATGCGTGTGGCCGTGGTGGCCCGTAAAGCGGGCGTTGTGTTATACAAATAAACAGGTCAAGGTACTACGAACAGGCACACAGTAACACTACCGGTAAATAAAATAACCCAGTAGTCCCCAAAGGAACATGTAATACATAGAAGTGTAAGAAAATGCTAGTTGGCCGGTGCTCCTCTCCTAACACTGGAAGTGATGTATGGGGAGCACCAACCATTAAGGAGCCAGGAAATTAGAGTGACGGAGGAGTGAGCCAAGTGCACCCAGGAGGAGGGATTACACTCGGCATAAGGATTACAGCAGGTTTTACAGACAGTGGATGCGCACTGCTGCTCGACATAACAAGCATTTGCAATGCAATAGGTCTCGAATTAGGAAAGTTTGAGCTATTGGTATTGTAAATGCCAAATTTTGTATTCATGTGTTGGTTTTGAAAATAGCTAAATTAATAGCTTTGTCGTTTACAATTCCAATAGTTGTAACTTTCGCAAATATGACACCTATAGCATTTGTAAGGCAATATGTGTTGTATTTACGTGACTTAGATGTATTGATATTACAAATAACAATGGCCTTTAATTTTTTTAAATAATTAATACTTAAATAAAAGTTATTGTAATTTATAATGGCAATCGCTTAAACTTTTGTAAATAACTTTTGTGAAGATTATGTTTAGTGTATTTTATTGTGACGAAAATCCAAGAACAGAGGTGAAATATTAACAACTTTTTGTGACATTTGTAATAAAGCTTGAAACATTGAGAGAACATATTTGAACCAGTTGTTGTTGAATGGTTGCACAGATTGATGCTGTGGTGGCGCTGAGTGATGATGTGGTGGCGACAAGTGATGCTGTGGCGTTCAGTGATGTTGTTGTGCCCCTGAGTGATGCTGTGGTGGTGCCGAGTGATGCTGTGGTGATGCGATAGAGTGAGTGCGATAGAGGGAGGGCGATAGATAGATAGTGGGAGGGAGGGCGATAGATAGCTAGAGGGAGGGTGATAGATAGATAGAGGGAGGGCGGGTGATAGATAGAGGGAGGGAGATAGATAGAGGGCGATAGATCGAGTGAGGGTGATAGAGGGAGGGCGATAGATAGATAGAGGGAGGGCGATAGATAGAGGGAGGGCGATAGATAGAGGGCGATAGATAGATCGATAGATATATAGATAGATAGAGTGAGGTTGATATCTAGATAGAGTGAGTGTGATAGAGTGATGGCGATAGAGTGAGTCCGAAAGCTAGATAGATAGAGTGATAGATAGATAGATAGATAGATAGATAGAGAGTGAGGGCGATAGATAGATAGAGTGAGGGCAATAGATCGAGTGAGTGCGATAGATAGTGTGAGGGTGATAGATAGATAGCTAGATAGATAGCTAGTTAGATAGATAGATAGATGTGTGGTCTGTGTGAGAGGGGGCAGTGTTTGTGGTCTGTGTGAGAGGGGGGCAGTGTGAACTTTGTCCATTTGTTAACTAAAAGGTATACAATAATTCTAATTTAAGCACAAAACACCTAGCACCAATAGACATTAATAGACGGAAAAAAAAAAAAATCTACTGATGCGCTGTAGAAAGTGTGTGTGGTCTGTGTGCGAGGGGCCAGTGTATGTGAAGGACCAGTTGCAGGCGACTTGCGAGGGCAGACTTCAAGACACAGAGAGGCGCAACAGAATAAAAGTGCTGTTAGTGGAGAGAGTTATCATCAGAATGTAAGCAGGAAAGCAAAGAATGAAAGTCATACAAAAGCATACGTATTTGGGTGCGTAAAGTAAAATAATGAAACACATTCAAAAGTAAATAAATATAAGATGAATGCAAAGCACAGAGGCAGGAGGTCAAATAGTAAGTCACACAGAGCCAAGATTCTGGAAAAGTTGCGAGAAAGAGAAGGCGGGGCGGAACTACACGGAAGGGGAGGGACGCGTGGGCGGAGAGGAGCCTGTGAGAACGCGCTGCGGAGATCAAAAAAAAGGTTTGCGACCATATGGAGAGTGAGGGGGTGTGCAGCCTGGTGAGCTGAATGCGTGTGGCAACAGAGGGCGCGCGCGGCGCGCGTGCGCCACAACATTTTCAGACCGCAACGTCCACGTGAACTTTGTTCATTCGTTACATAAAGTTAAACAATAATTCTAATTGAAGCACAAAACACCTAGCACCAATAGACATTAACCGACGAAAAAACCCAAAAATCTACTGATGCGGTTTAGAAACGCTTTGATCCTGTAACGTTTTTGTTTAAATTTAGAAAAGGCACCTACTGACATCGTACGAACTAGGGGACAGTGTGCAAGAGGGCAGTGTGTGAGGCGGAATAGTATGAGGGCACAGTGCGAATGTGTAAGGGTGCGGGCTCTGTGTGTGTGCGGGGTGTAAGGGTGCAGTGCGTGTGACCTAAAGTACTGTGAGTGGGTAATGTGTGAGAGCAGTGTATGTAGGGGCAGTGTGTCAAGGGATCAGTGTGTGAGGAGGGGTCAGTGTGTGTGGTTTGAGTGGAGGGGTAAGTGTGAGTGGTCAGTGTGAGGGGGCAGTGTTTGTGGTCTGTGTGAGAGGGGGGCAGTGTGAAGTTTGTTCATTTGTTAAATAAAGTTAAACAATAATTCTAATTTAAGCACAAAACACCTAGCAGCAATAGACATTAACCGACGAAAAAAAACAAAAATCTGATGCGTTTTAGAAACGCTTTGATCCTGTAACGTTTGTGTTTTTGTTAAAATTTAGAAAAGGAACCTACTGACATCGTACAAAGGGGTCAGTGTGTGTGGTTTGTGTGAGAGGTGGCAGTGTGTGTAGTCTGTGTGAGAGGGGGCAGTGTGTGTAGTCTGTGTGAGCAGGGCAGTGTGTGTGGTCTGTGTGAGCAGGGCAGTGTGTGTGGTCTGTGTGGGAGGGGTAAGTGTGAGTGGTCTGTGTGGGAGGGGTAAGTGTGAGTGGTCTGTGTGAGGGGCAGTGTTTGTGGTCTGTGTGAGAGGGGGGGCAGTGTTTGTGGTCTGTGTGAGAGGGGGTAGTGTGTGTGGTCTGTGTGAGGGGTGGAGGAGTGTAGCTCAATGGTTAGAGCGGCAGACCCTGAAGCAGAGTTCTGGCCAGGGACCAGGGTTCGATTCCCGCCTCGGCGGGGCTCGGGCTCAATTTCCTCGGACCTGTCTATTCTCGCCTCGGTGCCTATTCTAATCACGGGCCCCATGCTGCAACTCTGGGCAATAGCTTGCTTAGCCTCCACACCGGCCCCAACAGCGCTAAGGATGCCTGGCTTCACCCTGGGGGTGCCCAGGAGTGGACACTTCACAGGGAAAGCCAGGAGGGGTTCCACAGCGGTATGAGTATCAGCGCCAGGAAACCGCAAAAGGCGACACCGCAAGGTGGCCGTCTGGTGACAGTGCGCTCTATAAGTACCTTAACATTTACATTTACATTTACATTTACATTGTGTGTGGTCTGTGTGAGAGGGGGCAGTGCTGGTTAGTGACTTGTCAGTAAACTGTATTTCTATTTTCTTTAAAGGCTGTATTAGTATTGAAAAAAAAATACACAATCTGACAGTGGCTCACGTAAATGACTGCAGTGCCTTGGAAGTAAACTGTATTCTTATTTATTTGAGGGTGAGGGGGTGCAGAGTGTGAGGGGGCTATTGTGTGTAGGGCAGTGTGTGAGTTGGCATTTTGTGTGGTCTAATGTGTGTAGGGCATTGTGTGAGGCAAAACAGAATAAAAGGATAAAAGAGAGAGTGACTGTTTGTTTTGCATGAGAATGTAAGCAGGAAACAGACAAAAGCATACGTGTTTGGATGCGTAAAGCAGAACACAGAGGCTGGAAACTATTGAAGACGAGGGCAGACAGCAAAACAGAGAGAGGCGAGACAGGATAAAAGTGCTGTTTGTGGAGAGAGTGATTTTTTTTTCGCATAAGAATGCAAGAAGGAAAGGAAACAATGAACGTGTTTGGGTATGTAAAGTTAAATTTAAAAAAACATTAAAAGTAAATAAATATAATAGACGCATGCAAAACTCATAGGCACGAGGTCAAGTAGTCAGTCACACAAAGCCCCCCCAAAAAAAAATGCGAGAAAGAGAGTGCGGGGCGGAACTACACGGAAGGGGAGAGACGCGTGGGCGGAGAGGAGCCTGTGAGAACGCGCGGCGGAGATCAAAGAAAAGGCATGCGACCATATGGAGAGTGAGGGGGTGTGCAGCCTGGTGAGCTGAATGCGTGTGGCAACAAAGGGAGAGCGCGGCGCGCGCGAAGTGTCTGGTAGAAAATGGAAGCTGTAAAGAATGCGCGTGGTTGTGGCAGTTGTTGACAATGCGCGTGATTGTGTTCACATGAACTGTACGCGATCCGTAGCTAGGTAGACTTTTCGGACTGCTTACTATAATCTCGCCTATCCATCCCTGCGGGATAGAATAGGCGAGACCTAAAAAGCAGACAGTTTCGAAATGGACACTTCATTGCAATACTGGGCAACTCTGAAATTTGACCCTTCTGGTTTGAAGCCCTACAGAGCGCTAGCATTGCTACCAAAGTGGCCGTGGCTGCAAAGTCCCCGATTTCCACTTTTTATTAAAAATTAACCCAGAAGGCGCATCTTAAAGCTACAGTGAAGTCTGTGGGCATGTCGTGATAAACTCAACAATTTAAAACATTCTCTCCTCGTGATTTGAAATCTGCTGTTGAGACTATAGTTACTGGGCAAGCCTTCTAGGGCTCTGCCCTCCTCACTGGCATCCCATCACTGATTTGCCTAATTAGAGCCGGTCCCCATGTCGCTGCCTGAGTTCTCACCAACACTAAAACATGGGATCACATCCCCCACTTGCTCTCCAACCCTACACTGTCAGGGTAGACCCTTACATTTTCAAGAAGGAGCACACTTCGAAGGTCCTAGATCTGGAATGCCTGCCCGCTTTAAATTAATGCATTCCCTTTCAGACTTATAAATCACGCTTTGGGAAAAATCACGATTTGGAGACCTAACCACGTGACTACAAAACATTTTGTCATTGGCAAATTACTTCTCTGCTACTCCTGGGTGAGCCTAGTCTCCAAATTATTATCGTCTCTATTTAGAAGTTATTAACCTTCAATACTTCCTCCTACATCGAGTGTCGCCATGCCACTCACTGCGCCACCCTGTTGTGCTCCTTTTTGCCTGCTCGTCCTCATTCTCGAGCTTGTGCTACTCTCCTTCCTCATATTCTTTATTTTCAAAGCTGCTAAATTCTTCACACATACTTTTAGTTCAAATATTTTCTGTTTTATAATTCCAAAGTAAGCCAATGCTTGTGTTTGGTGTTTTTAATGTTGTGCCTGGCTTACAACGACAACTTTTAATATATTAAGTTAAGCTGCTTAAGAAGCAAATGATTACTTGCCCAAGGGTGTCCTGACGCTGAATTAAAGACATCAAAAAGTCAGTGCTTCAGTCAATTTCTGAAGTCTAAAAAGTGGTTTGTGGACCTGATCTCCAAGGACAGAGGATTCCAGGCCACGGCTGCCCGGTAGAAGCAAGCAGGGCCACCCAGTCTTGTCCTCCTAATTTGTGGAACCACATGAAGTGAGGTAGACCCACAGGAAAGCCTGGGATGATAGCAAGAAAATACTTTCCTGGCAAAAGCTAAGCAACTGACAACAATAATGTGCGATAGCAGGCCTGGTTGTTCAGTGCCTTGAAATGCTGTCGGACTCTCAGCTAACTGACCAAGTATGATTTACCATGCCGCTATTTCAGTTTACACATATTCGCTTTCATTTCCTTCTCACCAAATAGTTCTGTGCTGCCGTTTCAAGCCATATCCATGCACTTTGTATTGGTTCCTACCGTAAAGTGCCGATGTCCTGAAATGTTATCCTACGGCGTTAACTGTACGCTTTTCGTTCACCTGTAACTTGGAAGCTTTGCAGCCTGCATACTGCAGGCCTGCTGCTGTTCCCTCCTCACCTCTGTGTGCAGACAAATATGTTTACACCTACTGCCTTCGTAAATCTTTATTCTGATTGTACAGTGCTCAAACACATTCTAGGCGGAGTTTGCACTCAAAATACAACACTTGCATTAATGGCAGCAAGACAGCGTTATCTGATAATGCAGTGACCAGTGCAAGCAGTACTCAGGACCCTCACTTCTACATAGTGAGCCCTGCTCCCATCAGTGTTGGTGTTTTATGCTTACCAGTGGACTAGGAAGTAGTTAGTGGCTATGAGGATGAGGGCGGCGGCATAGTGCCAGCAGAAGCACATGGTGATGAACATGATATTCGCGTGTTCCGTCTGGTTCCATTCAGGCCCTCCCCAGGGGGGGTACAGGACAAACCCGATCTGTGCAAAGAAATCAGAACAGTAAATTAAACACAATTTGTACATCTTCAGACTGTAGTCATCCAAGGAAACGACACATCACGACTTTCCTTATGTAGGAAGCACCCAAGAAGTTGTAGGACATCTTCTATACAAAATCTCTTTTCCCCGCCACTGCCATAAGCCTCCTTTCCACTATCTCACTTATGGATCCAAAATGTAAAACATTTAGCACATGAGGTGGAGGTATGGCAACTGCAGATCCTCCCTAGTTAGACACCCGGTCACAAAAAAGGTACGGTAGCTACAAAAGGAGAGAAGGTCGAACGGTCTCCCTATTTGGGAATACAAGCCAAAGTCCAAGTCGGGATGTCACAGAAATACTGTCAGAGCTTGCAGAAAGACCATTCTTATGAAGAGGAAGCCCCACACACCTATTTGTGTCATGCTTCATCATCAGCAACCTCTCCCCACCCTGGTAGGACAGTACCACCAGGGTGGACTCTACCTCTTGACGGAACCTGGCAGGAGCAGTTCTTAGACTAAAACTACTGGACAAAGGCAGGATGCAGATAAATTAAAAATACCTTGAGGTTCCCCAGTATATCATCTTTAATAGTGGGGACCCCAGGTACATCTAAAAAACAGAATTGAGATGGTATCTTTGAGGACAATGGCTCAACCAAGCGAACATGCTTCTACCCTAGTGTTTAGCTTTAACAGGTCTGGAGCACTCTTCAGGGCTGTGGACCCCTAACTTTCTCAGGCGGACTCATCGCTGAGACACATGTACTAACAAACCAAGAAAACCGAGTATAGAATTAGGAATAGTAACCTATAAAAGTAAATTACAAGAATGTACAAACATTAGGACTTCCCTACAAGAGCATACATTAAAATGGTCATTCTGTGCGCATGCAAGTGACACTACATTGCACAGGGATACAAAATAACACACTTAAGAGGTGACAGAGGCACATGCATGCACAATGTATTATGGACAACAACATTCAGTCATTTATTTATGGCAGTATAGGTCATTCCTATGAATATGAGACTATCCCTGCCCCTAGATTTTAGGGGATACTTGCTTCCTGATTTGGGAAGGGAACGATGCCATTTATAGTCACACTCTAATGAAGAATAATGGAGGGTAAACAAATATTCTCGGGTGCAATACACACATAACTGTCACCTTATGGGGTTTGGCTTAATAGACACCACTGTCACCTTGTGGGGTCTAAGAGCTACTGAATAATTATTCTTTATTAATGTCATTGTGAGTAAACAGTGTTTGTTGAAGTGAAATCCAAAGGGAATCATAGCATTTGAGAGTGTACGACATATTTTGAAGTGTACACTCTTTCATATCACACAGTCTCTCTTTGACAATTCGCCGGGTCGGACGAACAGAAATGCAGATGGGTCACAGGCCAGCATAGGCTCTGTGTAGTCCTTTTCTTTTGATACCCCTGCCATTGAATCAGAAGATCCTTAAATCCTTAAATACAGTGCTCATTGTCCACGCACCTCTCATACCGGGACCGGCACGGTCATAGGCTGCTAGAGGCAGAAGTCTATATAGATATAGGTGTGCATGCCACAATCTAATTGAACACCAGTGAGTGAATGTATGCACTGTTTTAGGTGTGTGTCTGGCATACCATTTAGAACTTAAGGTTTTTACCTTTTCAGAATGTATACATCAGCCATATTATATAGGCAACCCCCTCTAGCAATCTTTGGCCGCACCGGTCACCGTATGAGAGGTGCACGGACCATGAGCACTTCATTTAATGATTTAAGGATCTTACGATTCAATGGCAGGGTATCAAAAGAAGGGGGCAACCTCGAGCCTAAGCTGGCCTGTGACCTGTGTAGATGTCTTTTCTTACGACCCAGCGAATTGACAAAGACTGTGCGATATAAAAGTGTGTACACACGTTTCTGTATCGTAGGATCTAAGGATATGATCCCCTTTGGATTCTACTTCAACAAACATTAGGTTTACTCACAATTACATTGATATAGGATCATTGTTCAGCAGCTATTAACCACACCACATAAGGTGACAATGGTGTGTCTTAAGCCAGACCCCATAAGACGACAGTTGTGTATTACACCGGAGAATATTTTTCTACCCTCCATTATTCTTCATTAGTGTGTGACTATAAACAATATCATTCCCCTCCCAGACCAGGAAGCCACTATCCTCAAAAATGTAGGGTAAGTTATAGTCTCATGTTCATAGGAATTACTTACACTACCATAAATAAATTACTGAATTTGTTGTCCATAGCACTTGTACGTTGTGTATGCATGTGCTTACATCACCTATTGTATGTTATTTTATAGTAGTGTGCGTGTAGTGTCACTTGTATGCACACAGCATGAATACAGTTTTAATGTATGCTCTCGTAGGGAAGTCCTAATATTTGTCCCTTCATGTAATTTACTCTTATAGGTTAATATACTTAATTCTACACTCTGGTAGGACTCACCTGGTGTTTCTTTATTTGCTAGTACATGTCTCAGCTATTAGTCTGCCTGAGAAAGTTATGGATCCACAGCCCTAAAGAATGCCCTAGAACTATTATGGCTAAACACTAGAGCAGGAACATGTTGGCTTGGAGATAAGAGTTGAGCAATTGTCCTCAAATATACCATCTCGATTCTGTTTATAGATATACCAGAGATCCCCACCATGAAAAGGTGATGTAACTGGGAAACTCAAGGTATTTTTAATTTATCTGGAACCTGTCTTTGTCCAGTAGTTTTATTTAGGAACTTAGTTGTGTCTGTGTCTGTCAGGAGGTCGAGTCCACCCTCATTGTTCTGTTCTACCACGGTGGTAAAAGGATGCAGATGGTAAAGCATGACACAAATGTGTGTGAGACCTCCTCTTCCATAAAAATGGTCTTCCCACATGCTCTTGGCGTAATTCTGCGACGTTCATACTTTGGACTTTGACTTGTATTCCCAAAAAGGAAGAGAGTCTACCCTCTTTCCTTATGAAGCTACTGTACCCTTTTGTGATTGAGTGTCTAAAATGTAAGAGCCACTGAACTCCCACAGTGCTTTTATTTACACTTGGCAGTGGTCGGAAAACCCAGAATTCAAGGGGATGTTATCATCCCAGTGAATTAAAGAGCACTCCTTCTCGTTAACAAATATAAATGTCCTCAATGCACAGGTGAAAAAAAAACATAATAGAGAACTGCAGATTTTGTAAACATTAAGAAACGGTTTAACATGAGATGTTGCATGTTCACATACATGAGTAGCTAGAAATGGATACAAATTGAGCTATTTATATTTAAGGAGTGACATGAACATTTCACACTATATTCTTAAACTATGTTTTTGCCCATCCTGACCGCCCCTGGAGTCTCTGCACTCGAGACCACCCTAAATCAACACTAAATACATTTTGATAGAAATCTTTTTTATTAAAGCGGGAAGGAGTAATCAACAAATACACCGCATGTTGCCTACAACCCTTTAGCGGGCTGGCCGCGTGTTGAAGTGGACAAGTGGTAGACAAGGGTGAGGCAGCAATATGTCGTGCATAGAGGTGTGATTACACAGCAAGTTGGCTACAATCCTGGCAGGGCCGGCCGCGTAGCATGACAATCAAAGGTGATGGGTGCAGATTATAGGACATCTCCAAATGAGAAGAACCATGACAAACAAATGGGCTCGAGCTTAAAGGATAGAGGGTGAGAGAGAAATTACAGTAAGCAAAGAGAAAGGAGAGACAAAGAGACAAAGAGAAAGATGAGAGAAAGGGAGGGTGTGGAATAAGAGGAGGTTATTGCGGAGAGTATGGCCAGGTGAATAAATTGCAGCATGTTGGCGTTGGGGTCAAGGGAGCACATCGGAGACAGGAGATTATATGGCGTCCTTGAAGAGGCGTAAGGCCCGAAGTTTCGGGGGCTGATAATGAGCATGTTTTATCCTACAGAAATAGTCGATTAGTGGTTGCCAAAGTTTGGTGAATTGGGTGTCTCTGGACTGTAAGCGTGCAGTGAGTAGTTCCATCACCATGGTATGCCATAGGCGTGTGAACCAAATAGTGACTGGGAGAATTTCCGCTTTCTTCCAATATAGGGCTATGAGTTGTTTAGCCGCGCTCAACATATGGAGGCAGATATGCCAATCTCTCTGTGTCAGCGCATGCAGATTATCGGACCTGATGCACAAGAGGACCGTAGCTGGAGTTTCAGGCAGAGGGAAGCCAATAACCAATTTGATGTGGCTGAGGCTCTCTTTCCAGTAGGTGGCCAGAAGTGGACAAGTCCACCAGATGTGAAGGAAATCTCCGGGAGAATTCGAGCATCGTCAGCAGAGAGAAGAGGATGTAGGGAACATTTTATGTAACCTGAGGGGAGTGTAGTATCACTGGGTCATCACCTTATAAGCAGTTTCCTGCTGAGAAATACAGCGGTAAACCTTTGGAATGTCTCTCCAAAGGCGATCCCATTGCGCGGGTGTGATGTCCATGGACAGGTCCGAGTGCCATCGAGATTGGTAGGGATGCAGGGCAATTTGCAGGGGTGCAGGAGGATGTGAGAAGTACGAGAGATAAGGCCGCTAGAGTTTTCAAACGAGCAAACCAGCCGCTCGAAAGGGGTGAGGACACGTGTGGCAGCCAGCTTCTGAGATTCAGTGTGTAGCCATTGTCGAAGTTGGAGATATTGTAGCCGAGGCGCATCGGGAAGATGGAACTCCTACTTGCATTGCTCGAAAGTCTTGAAGGTAGGAAAAGGTAGTGAGGCCTTTGGGTACGGCCACCTTGTCCCATATGTCAAGAACAGTCTTGGTAGGAATGGCCATGTACGCACTGCCGGGAGTGAGAGACCCGTGATTGCCATGGTAGGTCCCATATAGAGAGCCCAGTCACCGCCCTGTCCATATGGAACCACACCTTTTAACTTTCCCATGCCATCCATTCGGAAATGAAGCGTAGGTGCCATGCCCAGTAGTATTGCAACAGGTTGGGACATGCAAGGCCTACCCTATCTCGAGGCAACATGAGAATTTTATTAGAAATTCGTGGTCTGTGGCCCCCCACCGCCCCCAGATAAACCTGGTGAACTCTTGCTGCATGCTTAGAATCTAGTGCTGTGGGATAGGGGTGGGGAGAGATTGAAATACATACAACATTTTCAGTAAAATACATTTTAAGGGCATGAAGATGACCCAACCACGAGAGAGAGGCTTCCATGTTCGCAAGTCCTCTAACACGGACCGCCTACATTCTTGCCAGTTGGCTTGCGACCAGGTGGTATGGGTGGGGGTCAGACTAAGCCTAAGATTTCTGATGGAGTAGGGGGCCCACCTGTAAGGAACAAGCGACTGAAACGTCGGAAGCTCGTCCACCGGTATAGTGAGATTCAGGGCCCAAGATTTGTCATGGTTAACCTTAAGGCCGAGGCTTGCTCAAATAAGCGCAAAAGATGATAGAGGGCAGGCAGAGACGTGTGCAGTTGTGTCAGCGTAAGGAGGAGGTCGACCGCAAACAGGGCTACCTTATGTTGGTGGCCTCCAAGAGAGATGCCAAGTATATCTGGCGCCTGGCGAATCATGATGGCGAGAGGCTCCACCACAAGAGCGAACAAGAGGGGGACGAGGGGGCAGCCTTCTGTATATGGAGTTGAGGTTGGTGAGTTGGCCATTAACCCGAACTTGAGTTGTAGGGGGGGGAAGAGATAGGGGGCCATGATGCGGGACACCATCAAAGGGCCGAGCCCTATTTTGCAAAGAACTGCTCGGAGAAAGGTCCAGTCCAACCGGTCGAACGCTTTCTCCGCGTCAAGGGATAAGAGGCACGCGGGTTTATTCCAATGATGAGCTTTCCCAACAAGATGTGCAACTCGTCAGATATTGTCTGCTCTCTGTCGCTGCCGAATAAAGCCGACCTGGTCGGGATCAATCAGGCCCGGGAGATGGGAGTCTAGGCACTTGGCTAAAATTTTGGTATATATTTTGCAGTCTGTGTTGAGAAGTGCGATAGGGCGAAAGGAGGAGTACAGTGTGGGGTCTTTGCCTGGCTTTGGAAGCAGAGCTGTTACGGTCACTCCCATGGAGGAAGAGGGACCTATATCCTCTGCGAAAGAATTAAAAAGTTGAAGGAGATGAGGTTGTAGCTGCTTGAAAAAAGACACGATAAAAGGAAAGAGGCAAGCCGTCTGGGCCTGGCGATTTCCAAGGGGAAGATCCTGCAAGGCACCCACTAGTTCACTCAGAGAGAGGATCCTCCAGTAACTGCGCATGATACGGAGCTATCGGAGTCCAGGGGCAATTATCTAGAACAGCCTGAATCTGCTCCGGGAGAGGAGTCTCCTTGGCGTATAGAGAGGAGTAATACGCATGGAATGCTTCAAGTTTAGCTGCCTCTGTGGTGGCTCTAGTGTCATCAGGGCGTCTAATATGAGCTATGTGTGCTTTGGCTGCTCGCACCCGCAGTCGCTGATCTCAAACAGCGCCCACTTTATCTCCTGCCTCATAATAGCGCTGTTTGAGAGCTAACAGAGCCCGCTCAGCCTTGTTGGTGCGGGGAGCACAAAGCTGTCCACGGAGCATGGCCAGGCGCTGTTTGTGAGTAGCCCGTGGCTGGGCCTGATAAAGGTTCTCAAGCGCCTTTATATCGCGGGAGAGAGTAGATTCAAAGAGGCGCGACTCTCGGGCCCGGGCACTCGCTATGGATGTGATGTGCCCGTGAATAGTAGCTTTGAAGGCGTCCCAGACCACGGGGAAAGGAGTTTCAGGCAAATAATTCACCTCGAAATAAGAGATAATGGCGACTCTAAGTTTCGCAACATCGACCTGGTCACAGAGAATGTAAGGAGGAAGCCGCCACCGCAGCGGGTGGCCAGAGTGAGTAGACAGATCACGTAGGAGAAGTTCGAGGTGCGTGTGATCAGAGATCGAATTGTCCGACATAGTTGCCGAGAGCGTCTCTCCAATGAGAGAATGGGAAACAAAGAAATAGTCAATGCGCGAGTAGGAGCGACGCACATGGGAGTAATAAGAGTAATAGTGCATGTCAGGGGAATGGTAGCGCCAGGCGTCCAGTAGGCCTAGATCCGTCAATTCCTTCCCAGCCCCGTGAAAGGAGCCATCACTACGGTCCATGGCAGCGTCCCATACCAAGTTAAAATCAACCCCCACAATAAGAGAAGAGTCCACATACGACACTCGTTCCTGCAGGGTCTCCCGGAGATAAAGGTCTTGGGCCTGATTAGGAGTGTAAACATTACAGAGAGTGATGGTCCTACGACCAATTCTGACTGCCACTTTGAGAAACCTGCCATCCGGAGTGCTAAGTACTTTAAATTCCCCCTGCTGAATGCCAGAACGGCACAGGATAGCCACTCCAGAAACTTTAGAAGGAGCAAACGCCCAGAATTGGAGCGGAAAGCGAGGGTGAGCCATGCGGGTTACATCCGCCTTGACCAAGTGAGTCTCCTGAAGGAAAATTATATGAGGATTCA
Source organism: Triturus cristatus (assembly GCF_964204655.1). Classification (NCBI taxonomy): domain Eukaryota; kingdom Metazoa; phylum Chordata; class Amphibia; order Caudata; family Salamandridae; genus Triturus; species Triturus cristatus. The sequence continues at coordinate 28,299,977 of NC_140584.1, read as the reverse complement.
GCTGCAGAAGGTAGCACCATACCTGGCGCCGCTTATTAGGGGAGTTAAGTCCCTTCACATTGAGAGACAGGAGTTTCAAACAGGGTGTATTGGACATGACTGACGAGATGCGAGGCCAGGCGCATGCAGTAGCAGAGGAGACAACATGTGACGGATGGGAGAAAGAGAGAGAGAGGCCAACCAGGTGCAGAGAGGCAAGGTCCCAAACCACAGAGTGCCACCCTCCCGATGGAGAAAGAAAAGAGAAAGAGAGACAGAATCAAAAGAAAAAACACAGAGCCCCCCCCCACACCCCCCCCAAAAAAAAAACCACACCTCAGCCAACCAGGCCGTAAAGTCCTGATTCAGAAGGGGAATGGGCCAGGCTCAGTGGCACAAGCAATCCTGGAGGAGTCACTCTCCAAGGAGCAGGTAAGGAGGCGGGTCTCCAGGCAAAAGGACAAGTACTGGGGAGAACTCCGAGGCCGCTGCCAAGATGCGGAGAGTGCTGGGGAGGATCCGTGAAGGAGCACTAGAGACCACCACATCCACCACCAAGTACTACGGAAGACGACGGGAAGGATTGCAAAGGCTCAAGGCTTGCGGCTACGTGCTAAGGCGTTGTAGGGCGAGAACTGGAGGTGGAGCCCCCCTCTTCCATTGAGCGGATGTGCTGTACGAGTTCCTGTTGGGCCTGAGAGGAAGCCTGATCATCAGGACGGGACAAGCGGCGGGGGAGTCGTATCTGAGTCCATTGCGATTTTGCTGGTTCCCGCTTCAGAGGAGGCAGTCTGGTAGGGCTAGGTGGAGGCCTAAGAGAGGCGGAGCAGCTGTGCTGCCTCCTGGAAGGAACGCAGCACCCAGCGTTTGGACTCCCAGTTAAAAATAAGGGCAAACCGGTGGCCCCACTGGTATTGGACACCCAGACTTCGCAACTGGTCTGTGATGGGTTTAAAGTCCCGGCGCCGCCGTAGCGTGTTGGGGGCAGGCTCCTGAAAGAGCTGGATCACAGTACCATTGCATTTGAGCTCCGTTTGAGAGCGTGCTGCTTTAAGGATGGCCTCCTTTTCGGTGAAAAAGTGAACCCGTGTCGGAATGTCCGGGAAAAAGCCAGGGCGGCCAGGGGGGCCCAAGACACGGTGAGCCCGATCGAGTGCCGGAAGGGAGAGATCGTCATTGCCCCGTATGTAGTTTAGCAGATCAGCGACAAAAGTCAGGATATCCGTTCCTTCGGCTCCAATGGGGACCCTGCGGAGGCGCAGGTTGTTGCGGCGCCCCTGGTTTTCCAAATCTTCTTGCTTGAGTTGAAGTTCAAGGTTCTGCTCTTCTAGGGTGGCTAAGTGTTGCCACAACTGCTCCTGATCCTACGCTCAGGCATCCATCGTTTTCTCGAGGTCATCCACCCTTTCTCTGATCACTGTGACCGCCTTCCGAAGTTCCCTGACACAGGAGTGGACTTCAAAGCGAAGCGAGACAATTTCAGTCTTTAGTTCCGGCATGAATCCCGGCATGAATCCCGCCATGATGGATTGTGTGATGGGCTCAGAGGACCCCCCCCCATCGAAGACGACCGGTCACCAGGTCCAATGGCTGCAGGTTTGCTCCCAAGCGCAGCTACAGGGTTCTCCTTCGGAGGGGCAGACACGTCTTTCACTGGTTTGGTGCGAGTCATGATTGCATAGGGCCACCAGTTCAAACACAAGGCAGGCTACCCAGGAGGTGAGCAGGTATCGAAGGGGCTTTGCGGAGGGCGCATGCAGGTCCGAGGTGAGCCGGGATGAGAGAGCACAGATGGTAACCTATATAGGCCCCTTCGCCAGGCGCTGCATCCACCACAGGCCGTCCCTGTCTGGTAGTGTCCCCTCTCAAGCAAAGGCCATGAGGCCAATGATGATGGCTCCCCACTGAGCAGCACTGAAGAGTCAGGCAGGTGATCTTCTCTCGCAGTGTGGTTCCGCCAACGACAAGGCCCCCAGCGCGAAGAGACTATGCTCGCCCAGTGAGAAGGTCGCGGGAAGGTAAAGAGTCCAGGGTGGCCACTGACCGAGGAGGGCCAGGACTAATGTAGCATCCGGCAATCGGGGACCAAAGAGCCAGACTAGGTACACTGCTCCCCCACAGCAGGGAGTGCATGAGCAGTGTACCAGCGTTGCTCCCGCCCCGCAGGGCCACCAGAGGATCATACCACAGATGCCAGCAAACAGCCGTATTCTCCAGCAGGGGCAAGGGGCAGAGGAGCACCAGTGCCCCGAGCGCTATATCCAGCGGGAGGGAAGGCAGGCAGAAGGAGCACTGATGGCGCAGACTCACCACACCCCCAGGAGTGAGGAACGCAGAGCACGAGAGTACAGACCCCAAGCTGACCCAGTCCAGGATCACTCGGGAGCCGCTCAGACGAGAACGGCTAGGGGGGCGGCGCACTCACCGGATCAGTCGAGCCACCAGGTGCAGGCGTTGTTGTTTCAGGCAAGCGACATTCGGGCCCCCGGGAGGCAGGGTCCCTCCAACCAACACCAGACCTCGCCACACGCCCCCTGGCTCAGGTCGGTGGATTATCGATCTTGCCAAGGGGCGCCACAGGCCCTCCAAGACTTCCCCCTGCCTCAAGGGGATCCGACGTTGCAGGCAAAGCACAGGAGGCGTGGGGGCCGCCGGCTGCTCCGAGTCCAGGAGCAGCGGGCAGAAGGCCCAAGATGGCGAGCAGTCACCTCTGAGTCGCAGAGGTCCACCGTCAAGCTACAGCACAGCAAGCGTCCCGGCCGTCAACTCTGCAGGCTGGCGCCCCTGGAATACTGTCGAGCAAGCCAGGATGGTGTGTAGGGATCACAGCAGCCCCCAGCAGTCCCCCGCAGCAAGGAGAGTCCCGGACCCAGTGCGGACAAGATGGCGGCCGCCGGCTGCCGCGTAGTGTGAAAGCCGGAGTCCGCACCACAACGGAGCAGCCCCGGGAAGCGCCTTTCAACTGGGGGTGCCCCGTCCACTCCGCCGGCCAGGTAGGTGAAGCAGGTTCGTCGCTGTGGCCCCAGCACCGCTTTGAAGGCTGGAGAATGCAGCAGCCAACCGGAGCGCTCAAAGAGTGCGTATCACCTCATCAGCAGCGAGACCACGCCCCCCTCACTAAATACATTTTAATACTTGTTGACATTTAAACATTTAGAAGCTAGTACTTCTGGAATAACAGGCCAGTGGCTTGGAAACTAGAGGAACTCATCTAGTCACTTTGCATGTCACATATAGAGCTAAGTTATCAAGAGGTTTCTGTGAATTCAAAACCCCTGATGAACATACCTGCCAGAACCAAGTCCCCTGCAGAATGGTGAGGCTGGTGCGGAAGAGCTCCAGCACAATGTGGTCCCTCAGAAAGACTTCAATAAATATAGTGATGGCACCACCAAACACTGCAATGAGGAGCAGGGAGTGTATGTGCTGGTCCAATTCCGGGCGGTTGTGGACGTGAAAGTAAAAGAGAAGACCTAGGTTAAAAAAGAAAAAATAAATGGAGCTCAAATACATCATTCATCCACGGAAGCCCCAAACGTTACAGTATTTTACCATACTTTGACCAGGGGAACAGGACTCAAAGAGGAACATGGGGAATCAGATCTTTGTTCACATGGTCAATATCTCTAAGAAGAACTGTTAATCCGACACGTGAAGAACATTTCCTCCAGTCTTGTGACTTTCATGAGTCCTTGACCCGATGCAAGTAGTTTAGTTTGTGTTATACCAATTCACCCTGGTTCAATCCTGTTATTTACTAACTAAATACACTGATCTAGACTACAAAAATTACAATAGATACAAAAGGGCTTATTTTGACTAAGAACACTGGTTTCGAATGAGGTGTTGCATGTTTGCAGACACCATGAGTAGCCAGACATAGGTGAAAAGTGTGCTATTTGATTTAAGGAGCGACACGAACATTTCCGCCAAAAACACTGTGGTTGGGTGAATCAAAATAATGTTGGCATCATCCTGGGAATGGTGCACATTCCACGTTACCGGGTGTGCTTTCTATAGCGCTCTTAAACATTCTCCCTGGTGTGAAAACATCTTTGACACAACAGGATGTGAAGATATAATATTCTAATGCATGAAAATGCTGCGATAGTGAAGCATCCAGAGTCGAGTTACTGGAAAACTCCACATCACTAAGGAAAACAAGATGTATCCCGTTTGGGCTTTCAATTAAAAATCTAAAGCTCCCTGGGAGTTCTAGTCTTAAATCGTTTCACTTAGGCTGAAGTAGCATATTACCATGGTTTGAAAATGCAGGGTGCCGGACTGGAACCTGGGTTCCCTTTAGACATACAATCCTGTGGTAAACCTTATCAAAAGCAGACTTAAATCGTAGTATCGCCCTCTACCGAACTGCTGAAAACCCTCCCAGTCAGAGTGTGATGCTCTTGGTGGCAGAGATTGGGAACTATTTCTGAAGGTTGCCCCTACACCGAGATACCTAGTCCACTTTTCAACAACCTGCTCAGTGTAGACATGTGTATCGCCATTATGGGCAGACAAACTGAACATTCATTGGGTTCACTGTGATTACTTCTTGAGAATTGGCCGGGATCACCCTACCACCACCAGGAAGTTTGGATAATATTGTCTGTCTATCTTTGGTTTTTATTTGCCCAGTTCAGACCACTGCGGAGAGTTAGGACAACTGTAGAGAAGAGAGTTACCGAGTGTTCTCGTCCACTTTCAGCTTTTCTATCCATTTTCCTACACAACAACAAAGTCCTCCTGTACTGACTGCATTCATACCTCATTTAAGTCCATGACCATTGATTTGAACTGTCTTTGTACTGACATAGAAGATGTACTCACCTTCAATGAATACGGCTAGGAAAAGGGTGAGGCGGTCCAGACCTTGGGGCACCTTGAATGGGGAATAGACAAGGATGTCAATGACCCCAGAGAGTCCGTAGAACAGATACATGGTGGAGTGCTGCCAGTTCATCAGCTTCACCCAGCTCTTCTCCTCTCCATCATACAGGTGCATGTGTGGACCATCGGGGACGAACTGCTCAGCCAGAATACCTAAATAAGCACAGTCGACAGAAAATGATGTAATCATACAGCTACAGAATCGGACTGCAAACACTCAATGGCTTTGTAAAGGCTTTTTCTGCACAGTCTGTGTACCCCGGGTGGACATTTTTGCGAAGCTCTCCACTAAATTACCACAGACATCAACATTCTAGTTAAAAGGGAAAAATACCCACTCTGTTAATATACGTGGTTCCTTTAGCCACTTTGATAAAGGGCTTTGGCTTCATACTATGATGTGACACCCACCTCATTTGAAGATTAGATGATGCAAATGCTGCTTTACAACTTCACTTTTAAGATTACAAATGTACCAGTCTCATCCTGATTGATGCAAACTCCCTCTCACTGATGAGATGTCGGCATTGTTCTTTGGCAACTCGTTCAACTGGAATTGTAATTGGTGGCCTACCAAACTGGGTCCACACCTGTCCAGGCAACTTCAGTTCATATCTTTGGCATCAATTTTCATACAACTTTTACTTAAGAGAGTAGATTGACATACAAACCTCTACACACTTGCTTATGCTTTGGAAGATCATACCCATTCTTAACTCAGATTTCCGACAAACTGTAGCCCAGACTGAGATTTTCTGTCACCTGGGCTACAATAATTTCTTATATCTTTTTCCACCTCTCTGTTTTGGGGCTAGTCTGCAGCGCACTCCAAACATGGCAGTTCCTCCTTTATTCGGGTTGATTATAAACGATTGGCTATCAGTGCAAAAAGGAGGCCTAGGTAAGGGCCTTTGAGTCACAAAGCTATTTATGCCTCAGCATCTGGATACTTACAAAGTCTTTTTGCCTTCTATAGACACACTAGATCCCTCCATATCTGAACGGACCAACTATTTGGTGGGTCGTAGATTCCATCGGACAGTATACTTTTTCTGGGAACTCCGCGGAAGCACGCAATTCTTCCACTCTTTTTGCACTTAATTAGCAACCTTCCTCTTTTTTGTCACGGATTAAAGTAGTTTCACTCAAGGTGGTCAAGGTTTCAAAGTGAGGATAGCCTTTACTAGGGTAATTACATGCTCAGCAAACATTTAAATCAATCAATCCAGTGTTGAATATTAAGCCAAAAAATCTCATATGGCAAGGGAAGCTGTTCCGCATTAACCCGGTTTGAATTTCTGCAAGCCCTGTGATTATTTTCTCCCCATAGACTCACTCGGCTGCATGGAACTGGATTCCATGAACAAAGGGTCAGGTACCTCTGGCCTAGTGCACCCAAAAGGTTTCCCTCCATAGTAATGCAAGTGGCAAACTCGAGCGTGGCTTTCTGCACCCATGCGGACTATAGGCGGTAGGCAATTGATGACCACAGCTTATGGCTTCAAAGGCATGGAATATTGACTGTACCCTATAAAATCGGGTTTGTTGTCCCCTAACTGGCGAGCAAACTTTCATAGGAATGTGTAATGAATGCATGTGGAGTAAGGTTATATGGGGCATGTTACAGCAGAGGGGTTGAGAAAGAGGGAAATTGTCCTTTGGGTATAATATCAATGCGTCACAAAATGGTGGTCCGTTATCTGGTCATTTCCATCTTGTGGGTACCTCAACCTTCTTGTTGCTGTAATTCTAAGGATCCACCCCAGAGACTCCATAGATGTCTGGTGAGTTGAGGGAATATATGTCCACCTCCTGCCGGACCAGAAGATCTCACCTGCAACAGTACTCAAGCCCACAGTACCCGTACGGATGTGGTGAAGTGCTGAATTGCAGTGGGTGTTACTGCTGCTCATGGAGCCTGGCCTTTGTTACTCATTCCTGCTGCTGTGACCAGCTACTTTGAAGAAATTAAAGTTACACACCCAAGTGTGGAGAGGATGACACCACTGACTAACATCCACAGGGAAGGCTCAGCTGCGAAGCGTGCATGGAAGTCCTAGACACAAAGTGAGCTTCCCTGGAGCCTCAATGCCTCTAAAGTTCAGTAGGCCGAATCTAAAACCCGTGCAATATCAAAACAATAATCAAGAGCCTGCATGGAGCTTACTAGAACTGCAAATGTAGTAACAGGACATTATCTCCCACCTGCATCACACATTGTGCGAACCCAAGGCTGCACATTTCCAGAACACCATGTTTTTTATCTTCACTCCATCCTATTGGCTGTACCCAGTCACGCTCGATCCATGGAGGTTGATTTAAAACAATGTCATGGCTCAAAAAAGTGATATCTCATACCTTCCGACCTTCAGTGTTATCACAGGGCTGGACACTTGTCCTTCCCTTAGCCCAGGAACAACCTTTTATTTCCTCTTAGTGGTCAGGGGAAGCGTGTGTAGTGGAAAACAACAGGGGCTTACAGAGCCATTTGCTTTCTATTTTTGCTAATGCATGCATGACCCCTGAGACGAGGAGTTTTATAGCCACGCCAGGGGAACCAAAAGGCAAAGTGGAGGCAGCATCTGCTCCCCCACTCGCTGTCCATGTCTGACTGGAACTATTTGAACAATCTTTCAAGCCCTCAAAGGTAGCAGAGAGATCATGAATTGAAAACCTGTGGTAGACCAATAGTCCTGAACGTCCAATAGCCTAGTGAAAATTCTGTCGAACCAGTGGCTTCCCTATGGAATCATGTTCCCTTTGGTGCCTTCTGTCAACCAAAAATTGACTGGTTGGTTTTGAGATCCAAGTTGGTGAAATGTGGTACTCCACCTTTAGTTAGCCCACCACCAGCATCAGTACTGTCCATACATTAGCCCTGATACTGAGATTAAGAGTATAATGAGCTAATTATAATGAGATCAATCAAGTAAAAACATTTTAATACATCCATGAAGATAACTTTTTTGTATTGTAAGTAAACAAATTGGATCATATTTGTGACATGAGAAATTGTTAAACTTAGTTGGGACATAAATAATTCCTCAAGGGATATTTTGTAGGAAAACGTGTGTAATACGGCGCAGGCGCAGAGGCAAAGGGATTCCCTCATATGCATGTGGCATGCCTCATGCAAATGAGGGAATGCCCCCTTAAAGATAGCGCTGGCGCTGTATGTGCGCCAGCGCTATTGGTGTTAAAGTGGCCGCATAAGTGCCTGCGGCCCCTTCTATAATTCCAAAGTGCCACGGGGTGCTCAAAGCGGGCGCACGCGCCCATTGCACCCCTGGGGCACGTTGTGTAATACGGCCCTAGAATTGATAATAACCAAGCAGGCAATTTGGGTACCAGATAAATTGCTAGCCAATTAGGAAGTATCAAGCCAAGTAGGGTACACTGCTAGTAAATTGCTAAGTTGGGTAGCCAGGCTGAGACTGCTAGCCAGGTGGCGAGAGCAGCTAGCCAACCACAGAGCAGAACTAGCTCATTTAAAAAATCTGACAGCATCAGGCATGGGAGTTAATTCACCAAAATGCCTGGGATAGAAATTACATCATATGCCATTTGACTTTTAATTTGACTCACATACACATGCGTATACATTCAGACACATTCACCCACTCTCTCACATAAACACACTCTCACCGGCAAGCACGAATACAAAATACATTTAAAAGCATAACTACTTACCTTAGCTGCCATACAGTGTCATATTCCAGCTAACTGTACTCCATTTTTATTCCACTAATAGTGAATAATGATAGTCACCATTTGTGTAATAAAAAACGGACAGAAAACTAGGGTAGTCAAGACGAGTTGCCCATGTGTTGCAGGCACTAATGTTGCCACCTCTGAGGGCAGGGGTAGCAAAGGCAGTCCTGGGGGCCGCAAGGGGCAAGACAGGGGTCACAGCTGCGACCCCTGACGACCTCTAAATTACATCAGGATCACTTTTATCAAAGTGCGATTTCTGCTAACCAACAGAGAGAGAGTTGGGCAACGAGAGATGGTTAGTTAAGACTTCTTACCAGGAAGCAACACAGATCGCACCTTCGAAATGCTTCAGCCACGAGGAGCCCCGCCATCCAATGGGAAGAGTTCTTCACAGAGGAGGCACACTGCTTACCAAATAGGAGGAATGATGCCCCTAAAAGGAGAACTGGCGCGTGTAACTTCAACTTTTATACATACCCACAAGAGCAAACACTGCTTTTGCGACGCCTTCCGCGAGCTCGAGGCGCTGGTAGCACTGGCTCGAGCGGCAGCCGCTCTTCGTCTTCTTGTTCAGGTACCGGAGCGGGTACTTTACAGACCACCAGAGTCCGAAGACCAGGAAGAAACTGCCCGGAAGGGCATGTCCTTTGAAGTTTGCCATCGTGGGCCGGTGTATCTGCAACAATAAAATGAAAGAACTAAAGTAACTACTCAGCTGCCTTGTTAAACCACCCTGAAGCAAAGGCCCAGCTGAGTAGCTAAAAATCGTTAAAGTGAGAACGGAGCCAGACGTGGCTAAAACGACCAGAATATTCTGCAATGTTTCTGTTGGCCTTTCACATTTAGGGAACTGCTTGTGACAATATAACTCACACACGTTAAATGAAAACAAATTCAAGTTAAAGCAATCTGGGGAAATGCACCATATTAACTCATGAAACATCAAATGGTTACTGCAGTCACAGCATATGGTTAGCCAGACAGTCACTGAACTGAATCCCAATTGGTCCACGGGGGAATAGCTGCGTGGCCCCAGCCTACGACTGAAAGGACTGCGATTATGCAAGTAATTATTTTAAAATTGCATTGCACACAGTACAAGATATGCCACAAGATGTGCAAAGAGATTTAAGCCGTTTATAATTTTTAAGAAAAAAAATCAAGTGCAGACTACACCCAGGTTTTTTTTTATTTTTTTTATTTTTTTTTAAAACATTTTCACTGGAAGGGCACACTTCAGAGCTCAGGTGGAACACCTTTACAGTCCCAAAAATGATAAGCATTTGTAACCATGAAGCCTCAGATGACTCCATCAATTCAAGCCTGTCAAGGTCCCAGGTACCTTTTTGATTCTCCAATTGCACACAATTACATTTCTTTGATGTAGCATGCATCCTGGTGATAAGGCTTGTTTCTAGTTTAAGTGTCTGACTCTCCCTTGGCGTCACAGTACAGGTGCCCCCCCCCCCCCCCATTCCTTTTCAGCCAGAGGCACCTCAAAGCCAACATTAAACACTCAGTAATATATATATATATATATTCGCTGAAAAAAACATAGGTTTTAGGGAAAGTTGTCGTTAGTTGGACATTTCACTCGTACAAAACCCGTGAAATTCCCCCATTATAGTTAGTTCAGCTAACTATAACTCTCGCCCCACCAATGCACTGCTGATGACGTCACATATTACATCACTCAGGACATGGTCAGTGACATCACTGATGACATCACTGATGACATCACTGATGACATCATCCAGTGACTGTGTTTCTGTAAAGTTTAAATATGTTTAATATATATAGAGAAAGGCATATTGAAGAATGAGTGGGTGTATAATTGTCTGGATGGATGTTTTACTAGGTGCGTGACTGACTCTATAAGTGAGTGCTTAAACATATCTTACTGAATGCATGGGTTAGTGACTAAACTGTGTGAATCTCTGTATCCGTCTGTCTGTTGGTGTGTAAGCGACTGCATGGGTTTGTGAATAACTACACAAGTGTCTATATGAGTTATTGATTGGTTGTCTGAGTATCTGTATGGGTGCCTGAGTGTTTGCGTGGGTGGGGTGTGTTTGACTGTGCATAGATGTGTGAGTGGGTGATTCGCTGGGTGCATAGTTTGAAGTGTGCATCTGTGATGGACTGTATGGGTGGGTGAGTGTGTGTATGGGTGTGTTAGTGAGTGAATGTATATCTCATTGGCACATGTGTGAGTAACTACATATATGAAAGGCAGTATATATGTGTGTTAGAGTATATAAATGGCTATAAGTGAGAGTGTGTGATTGTGAGAGTGGTTGCATGGATGAGTGTTTGCTTGTATCAGTGATTGTATAAGAACGTAAGAATGTGCTAGTATTTGTAGGAGTAAGTGAGCTGGTGTGTATAACTGTATAGGTGAGTAAATGGGAGTGTGATTAATTATTTGCATGACTGACTAGGTGTGTGACTACCTCTATGGATGAGTGGCGGTATGTGAGTGTCTATATAGGTGTATGAGTGCATATGATAGTTCTGTACTGAGTGACCATAGGTATGAGTGACTGTACGGGTGAGTGAGTGGATGTGTGTGTGTGTAGATTCAAGAATCAGTGAGTGGGTATGTAGTTATTGGTGTTGGAGTGTCTATGGTTTTGAGAATGTCAGTCTCTAATTTAGAGTGGGTGTATCTAAAGTAACCCTATGCGTAGTTCGTGAAGTAGCGCTACGCGTAGCTACGCAAAGTGCACTTCGCGCTACGCGTAGCACTTAGCGAACTGCGTAGTACCCTGTTCGCACTGTGCAAGATGCCTTTTTCAATGATTGCACAGTGCGGACAAGCATCCGGCAATGTGCAATCATTGAAAACGGCATCTTGCACAGTGCGAGCTGTAGTATTCTGCCGCTCGAGTAGATTTTTACTTGAGCGGCAGCTTTCTCAACGCGTGCTGGTAGTTTCTCATCGCGAGCATACTCGACCACTCGCAATGAGAACATTGACCTCCCCGCGTTGAGAATCTCGCCGGGAGGTTTATTTTCCACCCTCGCGATCGGCAACTTGATGTTGCTGATCGCGAACGAGGAAAAAGTCTCGCTGGGATGTCATTTTGCTTACTCGCGGTCGCCAACTTGACGTTGAGGACCGCGAGCAAGCAAAAAATGACCGCTGCTGTGAGAAGTTGGCCTGGCATATGCTGGTCACTAGTTATAGTGGCCACCTTGCACCAGTCCAATTCGACTCTTATGGTAGATAGGTTTAAGACAACCTTTTAAAGCAAGCTATCCTAGTGGTAGCTGTGGAGAGTAGCCTTCAGGCTAAGTCTCAGAGGAATGTAAAGCAGCTTGTTTTACCTTATAATCTCTTGAATTACCAAATGAAAGGACACCACACAGGTATATATATCAAATATATATGTATTTATTTCTAGACAAACTCTACTAAGCTCTTTATGAGATTAGAAGCCAGGAACACATTCAAATATCAATGTTTCACAATAAGTTAAGCACAAATATGGCTGGGGCCCTATGGGCGTACCAGACCATATACTAAAAAAGAGGTTTAGGAAAGTCGACTTGCAAGGGGACAAGGCCTAGGGCCTGTAGAATCGCTGGGGCTTCACTAATCCACCCAAGGTAGGTAAGTAAGAGACCCACAGGAGACGCGTGCAGTGTGAGAACACAGCCGCGGGTTCCCTATTGATTTCAATGGAGCAAGTCGCAGTTGGAATTTTAAAGTTTTAGGGTACTTCGAGGAAGTCCACAAGCAAGCTAATAACAAGGTAAGTAATTCGAGGGCCAACACACACTAGGGCACCAGAGTGCACGAGTTAACTCACCCAGGGAAGCCGGGTGCATAGGTGTCTTTTGGTGTCGGGTCGAGTCGCTATTTTCTATGGAAGCCAAAGAAGATTTGCTGCTTGCGAAGACTGGAGAAGTGTCCGGTGGAATCCAAGGCTGGATTCAAGATGAAGACCACCAGAAAGCAGAAGGGACAGTGTTCACAGTCACTTGCCAGTGACCCGGGGCCAGGAAGATGGATGCTCACGGATGTCGGGTGATTTCAGGTGATCAAGGGTGTTTTGACTGTTCAGACACAAGGTCCAGGAGGGATCAATGATGACTAGCAGGACTCGGAGTGTCCTACAACGTCTGCAGCTGACTGAGGTGTCGGCAACCAGATTGGAGCCAACAAGCCTTGGCAACAGCAAGTCTTGTGAAAAGTGAATAAAGTCAATGGTGCAGACCAGCAAGGTTTGAGGGACTCACCCAGCAAGGGTGAGTGAGGACAGGCCTGGAGCAACCAGGGGAGCCCTTTGGTTTGATAAGAAAGTCTTCAGGGGACCCACAAGCCAACGGGCAAGGGATCGCAAAGACGCCTCATGAGGAAATGCATTACAGGAGCCCACGGTCACTTGGGACAGGGTAGGCCTCTGATTTTCGGTGCACAACCTGCTGGAGGCTTGGGCCACAAATGGTCCAAAGCACAAGTTCGTTGAACGTTGTGAAGGGGTTGCACTCGACAATAGTGCACGGTACTCGGGTATTGCTGTTCCTCGTCACTCGTGGGGTCCACTCGCCTCAGGTCTGCTGGGGACCCACAATGGCCATCGAGAAGTCAGGAAATCCACTTCTGGGTCTGCAGGGACTTTGGCGGGAGTGGGAAAGTTTGTGACCGTTGATTCAAGTTTTTGGTGCCTGCCAAGCAGGGGAGTCACTCCTTGACTCCAAGGGAGATTCTTCCGTCTTCCAAAGGTAATAGAATGTCGAAGGGCCAGGATTCTTCTTGTAAAGCGTCGTCCAGGGATATCTAACTTGCAATGGCAAGGGTTCCCTAACTTATACTAAAAGGAAGGGAGGGACGAGCTCTATGACCACTCCTCTGGGAGGGTCAGGGGAGTGGGTGGTTACACCCACTTCCCTTTGTCCAGTTTCGCGCCAGAGCAGGGGCAGGTAGCCCCTGAACCGGTTTGAGCTGGCATATGCACAGAGGAGCCTACTGCTCCCCAGTGCAGTACTTCAAAGCAAAGCACTCTAGGAGTGCACCCACCCAGCCCCAATACACTAAATCCTGTCTGGAAGGTGGCGACACATCCCTGTGGCAGGATGCCTATTGTTGGGCCTCCTACCCTGTGAGTTTCAGTCAGCAGCAGGAGGGCAGCCCAGTGTCTGTACTGGTTGCATCCATTTTGTGATGCCAGGGCTCTTTCAGATTTCTACAGTGTTTCCACAGTGGGTACATGTCGTCCCCTCTAGAAGGGTGGGATCATACTCCCACACCAGTTACTGGTGTGGGGGTATGATTCCAAGATGTTTGACACCAAACACGACATGTTTTGATGCAGTCATTCCAAAGTTAGCATTTACCGGGAGGTTATAAAGTACTTAAGAGTATATGGTTTAACCGCATCCAAAACAGCCACAGGGAATAGACTCTGCCAGCTGCAGAGGGGCCCTGCTCATACAGAGGCACCCCCTCACATTGTAAACCAAGCACCCTGCCCTCAGGATTGATAGGGCCTGCCTTAGGGGTGACTGATAGGTTTATATGTGTGTGTATGGTGAGATATAGGAACCTATACCTCAGTGAGGAGTGCTAACACTACCTCACCCAGGCTGCAGTAGCAGGCCTGTGGTGTCAGATTTAGTCTGCTTCCCAGGGGTGGTATAATACATGCTTCAGCCCCTGGTAGGCCTGTGAAGTACCTATGCCCTTGGTACCTAAGGTACCATATACTAGGGGCTCATAAGGTACCACAGTATCCAATCACTAGTGCATCTAAGATGCACTCCAAGTTGTTTAGAGAGAACAGAGAGACTGGTGCCCTGATTAGCAGGGACCCAGCCAGACTATAGCCAGAAACCAGTGTTCACATCAGAAAAAAAGTGGGGGCAACATAAGTGCAGATCCTACTCTCCTACAGCTGCACTGCACTACGCTACGCTATGCGTGTTTGCACTGTGCTACGTGCAATTCGCGTAGTGCGAAGTAGCGCAAACTTCGCAAACTACGAGAGCGTAGCGTAGTGCTTTGCCCAGGGTTAAGTTATATTAGGGTGTGAGAAGATGCATGAAATTATCACATGGATGATGTCATCAGTGATGTCATTTGAGATGTCATCAGTGATGACATGGTCAGTGACATGAGTGATGTAATATGTGACGTCATTAGCAGGGCATTGCAGGGGCCCGAGCTATAGTTAGCTGAACTAACTAACGGGGGAATTTCACGGGTTTTGTACGAATGCAATGTCCAACTAACTACAACTTTCCCTAAAACCTATGGTTTTTTCAGTGAATTTCTAAGGTTTTTTAAATGCTAATTTCTAACTAGAACGTGCCTGAAACCTATGGTTTTTTTTAGTGAATTTGAAAGGTTTTTCAAATGCTAGTTTCTAACTATGCCTTCAGAAGTAGGACATGTGAAGAAAGAAGAAAAAAAACACACAGAAAGAAGCAAAAGAAATGGAGAAAGAAGCAACAGAAGTCCACAAAGACAAAGAAAAGTGCAGGAAGAAGCAAGACATGTGCAGAAAGAACCAACAGAGGAGCAGAAAGAGGCCTCGTTACAAAATCTTCCTGTGCCCACAACGTTTTCAGATGGGTACTGGTGGTAACTCACTGACTAAACAGGCCGAGAGCCAGTCGTATGCTAAAAGACACGTAGAATACAGTGAAAACACCTACATACACTAGGGAACACTATGCGTTGGGGTCCCCTGTGATTGGCGTGACCTCCTCTGTAAGGCCCTAGTACATAATAGGGCAGGGGGATTAAAATGACCTCTTAAGATGCGCTACGGGGTGCATTTGCACAGTGGTGAAGGGAGGAGGGGGCCTGAGGTGACGTGTGCAAACACACCCTTTGGCCATTTTAAGTTGGGGGATTAAGTCCCCTTGAATCCTGAGGGTCCCTGGGGTCCAACTAGCCCACCAGGTACCTCCAATAAGTGCCACAGAGCTGCGTTGCAGAGAGGTGCAAAAAGAGGCATGGCCTCAGACCACCTCTCCTCAACGCAGCCCTGTGGCGCTAACTCGAGGTACCTGGTGGGCTAGTTCACCCCCGGGGACCCTCAGGATTGTAGGGGAATTAATTCCCCAACTTAAAACGCACCACAGGGCGCGTTTGCATAGTGTCACTGGGAGGGGGGGCCTCCGGCGCGATACCGGTTTCTTTTTTTTTTGGGGAAGGGGGGCTGTGTGGCCCCCCTTCCTTTGCTTTTTTTAAGGGCCCTGGAGACTCCATCCCCGAGGGCCTGACCCCTAATTGGTTTATTTCATTTTTTTTTTAAAAGGGAAGTGGGCCTAGGGGCCTCCCTCCCGAAGCCATTTCCGCCCCGGGGACCCCATCCTCCGGGACATGGCCACTATATATATATATTTTATATTTTTTTCAAAGGAGGGGGGCTGCGTGGCCCCCCTCCTGAGGCTTCTGTTAGCCCCGGGGACCCCATCCCCCGAGGGCCTGCGTCTTTTTTTTTTTACTGGGGAGGGGGCCACGTGGACCCCCCTCCCGGGCTACATCTGGCCCTGGGGACCCCTTCCCCCGGGGCTGTCCCTCTCTTTGGGGACCGTGGTGGGAGCCCCAATGCCCCCACGGTCCCAGCCAGCTCCTCTCCTCCTGCGGGAGCCGGCATTGCTTTTCCACATGGGAAGCTGCTAACATGCATCTCCCCGTGTGGAAAAGCAATCTGCTTTGCTTCATTGAAGCGAGAGCAGGTTTCACTGCTCTCGCTTCAATGAAGCAAAGCAGTTTGCAATGACAGGGTGGGAGCCGCACTGCTCCCGCCCTGTCATTGCAAACAGCAGTGTCCCGGGGGTGGCCGCCCTGGGACACTGCAGTAGCTGGCCCTGGGCTATCACGGGCTCCAGTAGGGGTGCCGCGCGGCCCCCCTCCCTTCAATTGCAAAGCCCCGGGGAGTTGGTGGTGCCCAGGGCTCGGGGGTCCGTAACAGACCCCCAAATTAGCATTTTTGTGCCCCGGGGAGGTGGCGGTCCCCGGGGCTTTGGGAGGGCCGTGTGCCCCCCACAAATAATGAATGAAAGCCCCGGGGGTGGCGATCCCTGGGGCTTGGGCTTGGGGGGGGCCTTAGAGGCCCCCCACAGATTAACAAACATTGGCATAGCCAATAGGTCTCGCCTTTGGGGTATTATAAGTGTTTAGCCAGAGCTATTGACTTTGCCAAGGTCTTTAAGCTGTGCTGTAGGGAAGTGTGGCTGCTGTGCAGCTTGCTGAAAAGTTTAGTGTCAGAAGCATTTTTGTTACCTTATATGACCAAGAAGGCATTATGTACAATTGAACGACCATATTAAAAAAAGTATTTACAATAAATAGTTAACGTACTGTGCAGTGGTATTTATAATAGGTAATAGGCGCTTATGGTGAATACACCCGGTATCTTTGAGGTTCCAAATCAGTAACGGTACTAAAGGGTAGGAGAGAACCACCAGCCTCCCTAGACAGTTGTGGTGAAAACAACACAAAATCAACAATGATGGGGGTACCCAAGCACACGCAGAAATAAAGTTAACAAAGATTGTATTGCTAATAAGCATGTAACACAAAATAAATCTTCGTCTCTGGCTCCAAATCTGAGATTTGGAGCCAGGCGCGGTTTTGGGGGCAGCCACACATCGCAGCCACATAGTTTTCCACCCGGAGACGGGGTGCATTAATACGGAGCACAGCTGATATGGCTTGGGAACCACTGTGAAGAGTTTGAAATCAATTTTGAAAAAAAAGAATATTAAACTGAAGAAACTAACAAGAAAGAGACGAAGATTCATTTTGTGTTACATGCTTATTTGCAAAACAATCTTTGTTAACTTTATTTCTGCGTGTGCTTGGGTACCCCCATCATTATTTACAATAAATGTCCTCAGTTTTCTTTTGTTGTTGCAATGCTGGCAACTTGTTTCTTCCTATTCCACTGGTTGTTGGTTAAAGCTTTTTTGAGGGGGCATAAACAATCGGAGGGTTTAGGTTGGGAACTAGTACCTGTATTTTAACACTAGCAGCGGCCAGACGCTAGGGAAGAATTAACAGATGCCAGATTCCGAGAGCAGGCCGAGTTGGTGCTGAGGGATGCTGAGGTGGTAATGGTGGTGGTGACTGGTGTGGAGACGATGCTGAGGTGATGCTGAATGATACTCAGGTTTTACTGAGTGATGATGATGTGGTGGTGTACTAGTGCAAAGGCGATGCTGAGTGATACTGTGGTGGCGCTGATTGATACTGTGGTGGCGCCGAATGATACTGTGGTGGCGCCGAATGATACTGTGGTGGCGTCGAGTGATACTGTGGTGGCGCCGAGTGATACTGTGGTGGCGCCGAGTGATGCTGTGGTGCGCCGA
Source organism: Triturus cristatus (assembly GCF_964204655.1). NCBI lineage: Eukaryota > Metazoa > Chordata > Amphibia > Caudata > Salamandridae > Triturus > Triturus cristatus. The sequence goes on along the minus strand of NC_140584.1, from coordinate 28,282,064 downwards.
GTTCGTTACACTGTGCTTAAAAACTGTTGTGTAAGGGGAGCTGATTTCCGTGTGAAGCGCTATAATGCCCTTGGTTCAAGTTTGCGCTATAATTATGCGGGACAGGCAAACGGGTGTGGCCTAATGTAATGTAATCGGATAATATCAGGTGAAAGCACTACGTATTCACAGTTCAGGAAGTGCTTCTTCTTATAACAAATCTCTTAATATCACACCCGAAATTAAAGCCCTGGGGGGTGGCAGTCCCCGGGGCGACCTTAGAGGCCCCCCCACAGATTTAAAAAGAAGCCCCGGGGTGGCGGTCCCCAGGGCTGCGGGGGGGGGCTGCGTGCCCCCCCACAACTCATTAATCAAGCCCCGGGAAGGTGGCGGTTCCCAGGGCAGTGTGGGGGGACCTGGCACACCAGGGGGCTTTTAATACAACGAAGCGTGGGAGCCCGCTTTTCGTTTATTTTTTTTTCTTGGCCGGATTCGCGCACGCAGTGCGAATTCGGCCGATTTTTTTAATTTATTTTTTTATGCTTTTTGGGCCCTGGGAGTCCTTGTAGAACCCCCTGAGCAGGCCTAGGGGGTCAGGGTGTTCCTACCCTGCCCCCTTTTCTTGTTTTTTGTGTTTCTTTTTCTGTTTTCTTGTGCCTCGGTTACCAAGGCACAAGATGGCTGCCAACACTTTCTGGTTTGAAGTGTTGACAGCCAACACTTTCTGGTTTGAAGTTATGACAGCCAATCACAGTGAAGCTCGTGCTCCGGACTTAGCCTCTGCCCAGATATCAAAAGTTTTATTTTTCTAATTTCTCTGCAACTACTGAACGGATTTACACCATTAAAAAAAAAAAAAAGGTCCCTTTCTGATACAAGCACTACCTTTTTACCAAATTTGGGGTAATTCCATTCAGTAGTTCCAGCTGTAGCCGTGTCTAAAATTTCCTATGAGAAGTGCATTTTTTTACCTCTATTTTTTGATTTTCTCAGCAACTACTGAATGGATTTCCACCATTTGAAAAAAAGGGCACTTTCTGAACTAAGCACTACCTTTTTCCCAAATTTGGTGCAATTCCGTTCAGCAGTTCGGGCTGTAGCCGTGTCTAAAGTTTTCTATGGGAAATAACATTGAGAAAACACGTTTAGGACCCCCCTTTTATCTCGACCCCCGCTTAGCAAATCACCCCGAAACTTTCAAGATAGGAGCTGACCGGAGGAGGCCATAAGTTTTGAAAATGTCGCGAAGATTCATCAATCGGCGCCAAAGTTATTGGGAAAACAAAAAACGAGTTTCCTATGGAAACCAGGTCCTAACTAGAACTACCTACTGGCGGTCGCCAGTAGGATATATATATATATAGATTATCTACTGGCGGTCGCCAGTAGATAGTTATAGTTAGGACCATGTTTCCATGAGAAATCTGAAAATTCTATTTTGAATAACTTTGGCGCCGGTTGACGAATCCTCGCGAAATTTTCAAAACTAATGGGACGCTCCGTTCAGCTCCTACCCTGAAAGTCTCGGGGTGATTTGTCAAGCGGGGGCCGAGAAAAAAGGGGGGTCCCAAAACACGTTTTCCCCATGCATTTTTCCATGGGACCTTTAGTCGAAGGTACAGCCCGAACGGCTGAACAGAATTACTTGAAATTTGGCAAAGAGGTAGTCCTCAGGTCAGGGAAGTGCCTTTTGCAGGTCTGGTGTCAATCTGTTCAGTAGCTCCTGAGAAAATAGCATTTAAAAGCATATAAATATCTATAGCCGCGCACCGTGCGCGCACCGTGCACGCACTGTGCATGCACCGTGCGAGCACCCTAACGTGTGCGAGCATAATTTTGATTGGTGGTTACATGTTAGTCAACGTTCGAATCGGTCGAAATCAGGAAGAGTCGGCCGCCATTTTGTTTGTTTTCAGTGCGAGAGTGAAAAAGGAAGGTGGCGAACGTGAAAAGGGGGCAGGGTAGAGAGTTCCTGACCCCCTAGCCTTTGTCAGGGGGTCCATGAAGGACCCCGAAGGCAGAACATTTAAAATAAAAAAATTAAATCGCGGGGGTGCGCGCACGGTGAAAAACCAAAAAAAAAATATATACATTTTTAATACTTAGTTTATTGTAAAATAAATATACAAAAAAAATACATACATAACTTAGCATTTAAAAAACCGTACACACACATATATAAATACAAATAAAAATATAAAAACAAATACATTCCACCTGAATAAAAATATGAAGACAATTACATTCCACTTGAGTTTATACCTTTAAAAACTATTCATACCACCCTAAAGTTCATAATAGATACAGGGAAGTTTAAGAATGTGCTAACCGTGTCATACACAAGGGGTCTAACTTGAACAGTGCCAGTGCAAAGCATCCTAAAACTTTATGCCAGGTGCAAAACACAATCCACTATAAGCTCAGTAGCGATCTAGACCTGCTATTGAAAAACAAGTATATTATTTGATCATCCTAAATAATCATGGTACTCTTGTGACCATAAAGTCACATCCATTTTGTTGCAGAGCAACCCTCCCATAGCGAGAAGCGTTCTCTGTGTGTTCTGTGTTCTTTTCTTTTGTACCTCCCCGGCCTGTTCAGGTTGGTGCAGTCACATTCCTGTTGTCTGCATGGTGAACTGCAGTGCTTTTCCGGTATTTCAAGCTCTGATTGCACGCTGCTTTCAGAGCTCTGAATAGGTTCTTAAACGCTATTGTTAGGGGGTTTGTTTAAATCCATGTACCTCCTACACAAAGTCTCTTATCATGGAGGACTTCCCTTCTTAAGCACTAACGTAAAGTTAGGTTCAGTCAGGCTGCCTCGCCTCAATTTAAATAAAAATTTAAAAAAATACCAGCTCAAGAGCATCCACTGCTATGGTAGTCAAGCAAATAAATTAAAAAAACAAAACAAAAAACAAAAAAAACCTAAGATTAAGCAGAACATACTAACATCCATACATTTTTAGAATGATAAAACGGCACTTGACATACTTCAGGTGGTCAATACCTGTCAAATTGTCGCACAAGCTTTACGACTTTTATAGGAGGGTGAGTAAATATGCCAAGCCATTCCAGATGATTCAGTGGAGGGGCCTCAGCACGGGGTTCAGATTTTCACTAGGTAGAGGTAAAAGAGGTATTTTTTGTGTTACCGTTTGTAAATATCTCCCTGAAATTCTCAGTAAAGTAGGACGGGATAACCCCGGTCCCCAGAACCTGGGTATTGAAACAGTAGCAGAAACAGTGGATCTGTTGGATCAGGTACTACGAACTTCAGATGTATTCGAGTGGAGGCCAACAAACGGTCCTCACTCGGTGAGGAATCACTAGAAATCACACACACCCGTAGGTCACTTTAAGAACGGGGTGTTTCATTGAATAAAGCATGTACTGACATACAAATATCTCAGGTGCACACAGGTAAGAGTGAGTGGCACGGTGCTCGTGAGTAGCGAAATAAGCGAGAGTAAACCGAGCTCAAAATATATGCAATATAATATCTGGCTACATATTTTAACAATGCTTTTCATCAGACAATTGTGACCTTAAAAATTTGCAAGAAGATGGCGGGCGGAGTGTAAATGAAAAGACGTCGACGTTCCAACCTGTTGGAAAATCTTAGTTATAGGCCCGGCCTTCCTCAGAACTCATGAGTGAATGAATGCTCCCTACATTTGGCACCAAAAAGGTTTGCTGAACAGAAGTTTCACACAAGGTATGACCAATGACCTCAGTTATCAATAGAACCAGAAGGTTCACCACATTTACTGTAGTACAAAAGATTCAGGGGTTCAGAGAGATCCCCCAATCTTACTCCGCTCGCGGCTCAATCTGGGCCAGAAGGCTGGTGGGATACCCGAGGCTTCAAGGCAAAACTCTGCACATTTCGCAGAATTTGAAGGCATCTGCCATGCTCTTTTTAGAGAACAAGAAATCTGAATGACTCGGTAACACTGCCACGCCATGATGTTTCAATATAACAGCCATTCCTAGCAGGCCCACATGGCATGAAAGCCAGTTTTCATTGAGACGCTGGCAGCAATTTCCAACAGTAAACATTGGTGTTTTTTTTCAGGGAAGTCACAGGAATATGTATATTCAATAAATCCAGCTCTATTGCAGCATACGTTATCACTAATAGCTGCAAAGGAAACACTTAAGAAGTGGAAAAGCACAAGCAACTACCCAATAAAATGCTTGAAGAAAAGATCACCTTATGAGAGGAGCCCAATCCACTCTGGATAAAATGTAAATTGTAAAATGTAAATTGATACTTGTATAGCGCACTACTCACCCGCAAGGGTCTCAAGGCGCTTGTACGAATACCGCTGTGGAACCCATCCTGGCTTTCCCTGTGAACCCCCACTCCTGGGCACCCCCAAGGTGGAGGCCAGGCATCCTTAGCGTTGTGGGGGCCGTTGTGGAGATTAAGCAAGCTATTGCCCAGATTTGCAGAGTGGGACTCCATGATTGGAATGGCACCGAGGCGAGAATTATCAGGTCCGTGGAATTTTTGAGCCCAAGACCCGCCGAGGCGGGGAATTGAACCCTGGTCCCGGGCTAGATCTCTGCATCAGGGTCTGCCACTCTAATCATTGAGCCACACTTCTCCACGGATACTGCCTTAAAATGCTCTTTTAGCGATTGCATGAACCCTGGTACACAACCAAAGCAGCTTCTAGGCAGACCGAAACAGCTTTTAAATTAATGCACTTCTAAATTCTGCACACAGAAAGGACCACTGTAACTACGCAGCAGGGAAGGATTGAAAAATGGGGGCAGGACTGACTAAATTATGCCTCAAGAAAAGGCAAATGATATGGTGTACCGCACTACATCTTATATTAGTAGTACGTCCTTATTTTGACATTTGTACACAGGTTAACACTGTTTGGACAAAGGTTTCACCTCATTAGCACCAGTTTAACACCCAAATACGGCAATAAGCAAAAGAAAGTGGACCAGTCAACACCTGCAAGGACCATCCACTGCGCTGTAACACAGGTCGCAGTTTCAGTAGCTTTTGACCCGCTTGAGCTAGAAACAAATCTTGTTAAATTCTGCATATTATGCCACAGATGATGGATTATGTGGCAAATGCAGCAAATGTATAATTATGCGGAAAACGTTGTGGCTGCAAAAAAAAGTATATCAAAATCAAACATTCTTGTGGCCCTGATAATACTTAATGATAATCAGACCTCTCTGATCCCTGTTCAAAGAGAGATCGGTGTAAATTAGTGTCTAAATGTTAAACAATGTAAAGCTTCTACCTTAATTGTCATGAAATTAACAATATAAAACACCTTTCTATGATATTAGTCAGAGACTTCACATGGTGAAAACCCAAAGGCACTGTATTTGTCACGTGAATACACCACGCAATGCCCGATCCTGCTTTATTGTAACATGGGATATGCCCGAGCAATGTCTAGATCAGTTATGAGCAATTGAAGTATTTCAGAGGTGGGCAAAAATAACTGTTGCTTACTCAAATTCCTAGAAAGAAAATGAACAAAATGGCAGAGTCAACCCCCTGAGTCTACACTGAGGAGAGCGGGGCAGAGAAGTGCAAATCTTAGTCAGGGAGATGGTTTGGGTATTAAAATCAGAACTCTGCAAAACCCACAAGAATGCTCAATAACATCAATGTCTTTCAAGCGCTTTTACTTTAGTCACACACAACTAAATACGAAGACAAAATATGAATGTATATAACGAAAGCCAGGCCTATCTACGCCCGCCCCACCCCAAAAGACCAAATTAGAAAACTGTGTAAGAAGGCCTCTCAGCGATAAACAACGTAAAACCTCTTCCTGGGTATGTGTCACAGCCAATACTATAAGACCCCTTCCTATTGTATTTGGCATGGGGTGACACCATGAAAAGCCCTGGCTTGCTGTAATTGACATGAGGTTTTTATAGGTAATCTATCAGATAGGAGCACTAGAACTACTTCATTGGTAGAATAACACAAGCACTGACCAAATAACTGTAGAGAAGAGCAAAATGGAGGCAGCAAAGTCCCTTTCTTCGAACAGCATTAAAAGTTATTGTGGGGTTTACATGAGCTCTTGCAGATAGCTAAAGTTGTAGCTGAGCTTAAAGAGAATTCGATATATATCAAATCACAGGTCTTCAAATTAGAGCTGGAGACTAAGGACATGCGGTCCATCTGAATTCCCACCTCTACCCAACCCCTATAGTTGCCTCATGTAGCTCTCTTAAATTGACGTAGACCAGTCCTACCAAGTATCACTCATCAGGCGTCAGACTAACGCATTTCAGTCTGGTGATCCGCATCACTGCACGGAAATGCATTGTCACACATTTGCATAGTATCTCAGCATCCCTGGTGCTGCCTAAATGTCATGGAGTGAAAGTGTGGCAGCTGGCAGTGTGCCATACCTGGTGTGTTCGCTCTGTTCCTGCTGCAGGCTTGGGTCTTGCAGCAGAGTTGAGGCTGCTGTTAGGCTCACTGCACAATGCAACAATGTTTCATGGTGATTTCCGCGGCTCGTCCCTCACGCAGCCTGACGTCATGGTAGTGTCCAGTATTAGTCTGGTGCTGCGGGGGCTGGGGGATGTCACGTTCTGCTTGCCAAGGCGAGGAGTTTGTTCTGGGAGGAAACGGTTTGGGCTGGCTAATGGTGTGCAGGCGCCGCAGCAATTTTGGTGCTCGCAGCACTGTCTGCTGCTTGCACCTGCCCAGGCCGCCATTGGGAGCTGTCCGACGGTGAATTACATTTTTCATCACCGGAACTCAGCATCACTTCATTTAGTCAGTGACCGGCTGTTGCAGCGGCCGACCAGGACAGCCTGACACTGACTGGACAAAGGCAGACTTCAGGCCCCTGGACTAAGGAGGCGAGCGGCAAACCTTAACTGCCACAGTGACTCACTGTCTGCTTGCTTTGCAGTCGCTGCCTGCAAAAGAGTCAAAGTAAGTACCAGTCACATGAGCGTGTGTGTGCTTAATTGACCCAGCGAAAATACATGCTGAATATTTGACTAAACCACAAGCAAGCCAAAATAAGTGACAATGGTGAGTTACAAAATGACAAGAACATTGATGCAAACATTAACAAATGTCACAAGTCTGCCTTTTTATTTGAATGAGTTTTTTCAATGATTGGCGGGTTTTGAGCATGTAAGTGTCTTTGGGGGACGTGTGAAAGGTTGTGAGAATGTTCTGTACCTTGGTCATGGAACCTCAGGTCCGGTGCATGCCCCTTCTCTGTGTTTCTATCACAAGTAGCTCCTGTTGTGCATGAATCCTTTCTTGGGCGGTTTTTCTCGCACCCTGCTGAGATTGTGGTGAGTGTGATATTCAACTCTCAAACGGATATCAAGTAATCCACAAAAAACAGCAGTTTATGTTCCCAGATAGTGAAACTACTAGCACGAAAATGTAACATGCATTTGGTTAAAACACTATTCTGGCTGGAAAAGTAAAACATGACATAGAAAAAACTTGGCAAGAACTTTGGTCTAAACTGCAGAGGTGGGTTAAAGTAAAGGCCTGTGCCCACGCTCCGCTTTCGAATGCAGCCCTGCTTACAGCGTTAATCGAGGAAGTCTGCAAGTCACTCATCTGATTATAATAAATTATGAACGTCTTCCAGACTGCTTGATCTATTTTCCGCAATCTTGGCTACAGTCTGATAAATGAGTTGTTTAACAATTATTTCTTATGCTTAGAAGCAGTTAACATAGCCTTTGTTGCTCAAATTGGTGTAATTTCTGATATTTATAGGTTTCCCTCTTCTTCATTGCTTTATTTTGCTCGTGAGGAAGCGTCACTCATAGTCGCTGAAATGTCACTCATATTTACACTGTATTTATGAAAATGTCACACATAGCAATCTTAAACCTTGGCAGCTATGGTAGACTAATTTTATCCTTTCATTCTTTATTTAAATTTGGACTACAAGTTCCAGATTACAAATTAAAATCCTGGACTGACTGGGTGCTTTCCATGCACATGGACCTGTGCCTGGAGAGCTCTAGGGTGTAACGGTCAGCACTGCAGTGTATGCACTGCTGCAGGTGCAGGGGGAGTCTACTGATTGCAACACAGGTTATTTGCGGTACGAAGCGCCATCTGACAGTTTATTATTAGAAACACGTGTTCCCTTTAACGCTCTCCAAGGAACCACTTCCAGGAATGAGATTGTCCCTGGACCTAACGTCGAGGGTGCTTGGTGAGTAACAGCTCGTGCCGCCTGTAGAGGTCTCGCGAGACCTGAAGACGGCACGTCGGCGCACCCTGCTCTTAATGATCCGAGCGTGCTGGGCCCTGCGGCTCAATTAGGAGACGAGCTGCGCCTTTTGCTCATTTCTGCGGACGGGCAAGTAGCGCCAAATTTAGACGGAAACCATTAGGTCGCGCCACCCTCTTGCACGGAGGAATTTAAAGTAAGGGTTACAAAACACACAACGAAGGGTCTCTTACAGCGTCTGCGCATACTTTACATAACTACAGACTGGTAATAGCAACGTATTTTAAATAGTGTATTAACCTCACTTTGCTGTTTCACGGCCCTGGAGCTAGTGTTGTTATTGCCCAATCTAATTCTATTCAGTTGATCAACCTTGGAATGATGAATGGCCCAGCGAGGATTTGAGCTGTAAGTCAAAATTTATTTAAGCTGCAAACGCCTAACTCGTGCCCCTGTGCCACTCATTCCAAAAGAATGTACAGTGCCAAATTTGACAATGATGCACATAGTTATATGGATTTTTGGTAAATAAAGCACAATTATAGCCACACGTTCTAAAGGTATTAACTTGTATTACAGCGCTGCTGCCAGATAAATGTACCTACATGGAATCACACTAAAAGATTGCAAGTATCTAGTCCTGACATTTCATTTACATATTCATTTTAGTAAGCGGTGCTAATCCATTTGGTTGAATAGAAATGAACCGATAAGCTATAATATGGCGTTTCACAAACGCCCTATGCAAACGGTGCTTGTTCTCTCAGTGTGGTTACCTGTGCCCTTTCAAATGCTAACAGGCAATTGCATAGCTGCAATTAACCTGTCAGTGCAATGTTTGAAGGCCAAACAAAGTATGTGTACTAGGTTACTATGTGCTACCAAGACACCTAGTTTCCATTCTAGAACTTCCAGTAAACAAAGTTAATTGATTCCATTGGGCTTCGTTGCAACAGGTTACCAGAGCCTCAAATAATCGTTTTCCTTAGTGTACCAATAGAGTGACACCACCGTTTTCATTCTTAGGAAGGCTGCATGTCCTATCTGGCTCATGTTGCTGCATTGGTTTATTACCTGATACAATATTGCCCAAAGAGCACTCAACTGGTTTTCTTCAGCAGTTGATCCACATAAAAGGACCTTTGCTCGATTGCCAATCTTATTACTCGTTTGTGGCGATAACTTGTTTTATTTGAAAGCTTAAAACATGAAGGTCGATTCAGAAAGACATCTAGGAGTATGTCAGTCAGTCAGTCAAAAATACTTTATTTCGGCTATACAGCCATAAAAGCACAATACATGTTACAATCCATAAATGACATGAAACATTACACATGTAAGGAAATCGGAAATAAGTATTGAAGACAACAATTAACTAATAGAAAAAATAAAAAGTATATTACATCTTTACCACAATATTATCACTACCTATCTACCCGACCCCCGAAACATTGCCATAGGGAACTATCAGTCCCGATTGAGTGGAGGGAGGTACTTCCGGCCAGGAGGAGGTTAGCGCTCTAGTTTTTGCCTGAGCACTACAAAAGCAGATGGTCCTCGGAGCGCGCAGCGGGCGCGCCGGAGGCAAGCCCGTCTGCACCCGTCCGCGCCAGGAGCCAGAGAATATGCTAGCTCAGCCTCAAATTACGGTAAGAACAATGTGAGATACAGAGGGACAGAACTCTTGCTAATCCGGGACAATAGCCACTTCCCCGGTTTGGCATGTTGTAATGCGGGGTTACAACACCTGGCAGGGCCCTTCTCCTGCATATACTGCAGGCATCACAGTGCAACCCCCGGCCCAGCAGACGTTCAGCCAAATGCCCCCATAATGCTAAGGAAGCACGACAGACACTAAGGCTCCCTCTGCACCTAAAACAATTGGTCATAACCGGATCCCTAAGGTTGCTCCCTCCCCTCACAGGCAAACCTGGAAAGGCTTTCTGGGAAACGGGAGGTCACTCCCTAAACATGCCACAGAGATCTGGGACATACTAAATACCGACCCACCCGTCGTGGGTTTTCTGACAGAAACATGGCTGAAACCATCTAGTGGCCCCGCAATCACTATTGCTATCCCAGAAGGGTACAGGATTCAGAGACTCGACAGGCAGACAAAAACTGGGGGAGGGGGTCGCCATAATCCACAATGAGTGAGTAAAAATCACTAACTTAGAACAACGCAGCAATGCGCAGATCGAAATTATGATCTTTAGGATGGAAATGACACCTCATGACTCATGGAGAGGGGCACTGGTATATCGCCCAACGGGCCCCATTGCGGATTTCTCCATGCAGCTCATGGAACTGATAGCCCCCAACGTGATCTCCTCCAGTAACTTATTGTTAAGAGACTTCAACATACATAGTGAATGCCCTGACTTATTAGAAACATCATCCTTTCTCACTGATCTAGCCACACTGAATCTCACTAAAATCAATGATGGCCCCACCCACTCAGCAGGCCATACCATTGATATGGTCTTCACTAATTCATCCCGGCTTACTTGCAAAACCCCATGACCTGTGCGCTGGTCAGACCAGGCACTCATTAACTTTCAAGTGCAGGGACTCCATGGACCCCATATATTGGCTCCCTGCACCCAATTCTCATTAAGACAGTGGTACAAAATCAACCCTGAGTGTTTTCCATTAGCCTTTGTACCCCCAGGTACTCCCCGTTTAGCAACCTTGAAGAAAATCTTACCCTCTTCAATAAAACAGCCCTAGCTGCCATTGACGCGATCGCCCCCCTGAAAACCTGCACGAAAGCTCCTAGACGATCTCAGGCCATATGGTTCACTCCCGAACTCCGCAAGAATAAAAGCCACTGTAAAAACTTGGAAAGGAGGTGTCGACGAACCCACCTTGAAGCAGACAAAGAGAACTATAGAATTGCCCTATCCCTCTATCATAAAAACATTAAGCAGGCCCGCAGAACCCATATAGCTCAGCAGCTAAGCCAGGCTGGCAACACCCCTGAAATCTTATATCAGATTCTGAAAAACTTCACCTGCCCCAAAGCATGTGAACTAGAAGAAAATCTTTCCCAGTCTCTCTGCGATAAAATCAGCACCTTCTTCATACAAAAAAAAAAAAAAAAAAAAAAAAAAAAAAAAAAACTCACGACGCCATCTACAATAAATTCACCAAGACAGGCTGAACTTTGACGCCAGACGATACTTCTGAAACCCTCAGTACTGGGCCTAAAACACTGCTGGCCTTTCCTCCCCTTTCGCGAGAGGAGACTATAGCACTCATGCACAAGGTAAATCTGGCTCGCCCCCTAGATGTCCTGCCTGCTAAAATCTCGGCCTCCCTTGCCACCCTGCTATCCGACCCTGTCTGCTCCCTATTAAACTCATCTTTGAAGGAAGGCCTCGTACCTCCTACCTGGAAAGTGGCCCAGATCATCCCGCTGCGTAAAAACACCAAAGCCCCCATGGAAGATCTCCCCAACCTATGCCCCATCTCCCTCCTACCCTACCTGAGCAAGGACCTTGAAAAACAGGTCAATAAACACCTCTCTGACCATATCAAATCGGCTGGCTACCTGGATCCGTCTCAATCTGGCTTCCGCGCTAATTATAGTATGGAAACTGCTCTGGTGGCCATCACAGATAACATCAGGCTTTCGCTAGATCAAGGCCAACCCACCCTCCTGGTGCTTTTAGACCTTTCCGTCACATTCGATACGGTCAACCACCAGACCTTGCTCGGTAGCATGAGGGAAGCAGGGTTGGGGGGGGGGGGGGGAAATAGCACTGAAATGTATAACCAGCTTCCTCTCCAATCGCACTCAAACTATCAATCTGGGTCCATTTTGGTCCACCATTGAAAAACTGACCAAGGGTGTGCCACAGGGCTCACTCATGTTTGAGCCCAACCTTGTTCAACATCAACGTGGCCCCCTTGGCCACACTACTGAGATACCACGGGTTCGTCCCAATATCCAATGCGGATGACATCCAACTCATCTTTTCCTTCGATAAGTCATCTCAGACAGCCCAAGCCTACTTTTCCTCTGGCATGCTGGCGATCTCACAGTGGATGAGCAGCAACTTTCTGCAACTGAAGGCCAGTAAAACGGAAATTATCCTCTTCGGAGAAGCTCCCCTTCTGTGGGCACCCACTTGGTGGCCCAGTGAATTGGGCACTGCTCCCGCCCCAAAAACCACAGCAAAAAACTTAGGGGTGCGTCTCGACCAGGCTCTGACAATAAAAGATCATGTTTCCCACACAGTCAGTGCATGTTTCCAGGTGCTGGGCCTCCTGAGAAGAGCCCTCCCCTATCTACCGGACTCTTTTCGTAAGACTCTCGTACAGGCCCTGGTATTGAGCAACCTGGACTACTGCAACGCCCTTCTGGTTGCTGCCAATGAGGCTGCCCTAAACCGCTTGCAAGTGGTACAAAATACCGCAGCTCGCTTAGTTGCCAACGCACCCTACAGGTCAGCCTCGCTCCCACTGTTACAACAACTACACTGGCTACCTGTACGGAAACGAGTGAAGTTCAAGCTTTGTTGCCTGATGCACAAGGCACTGTGGGGTAACGGTCCCCCTTACTTGACGGAGGGGCTCCACCAATATATCCCTATAAGGGCCCTGAGATCTTGATCTAAATCCCCGTTTAAAATCCCCAGGGTAAAAAAAACACACCAACAGGAGGTAAAGCCTTCTCCTATCAGGCGCCCCTAATATGGAACCAACTCCCCCTGCCCTTAAGACAATGCCTGGATTACCTGAAATTCAGAAGGGCACTGAAAACTGTGCTCTTTTTGGCATAACACGTCACTGCACCTTCTTCGCAACTCCGCAAGCGCCGAGAGACCCCCCCCAGGGGTGATTCATGAGCTATACAAGTCAATTAACATAACAATTGTTCTTTTTGCTTTTGTCACCCTGAGTGGGACGGGTATGCCCAGACGTGGGTCTCCTGCTCTCCATGCCACTGGAGTAAAGCTATACTGGCTGATGAGAGGTGAAACCCCGAAACCAGTCCTAGGATGCTTGTTTCCATTCCAGGGAGGACTTGGCCTGGCAGTTTGGGCTGGACTGTTCCCATTGGGCGCAGGGTTAAGACTGATTTGCATATGGCTGGGTCCAAACTGGAATGGCATGGTGAGCAAAAAAAACGATTTAGGCCCAGATCTCTGTACGAAGGTGAACGTATGACATTGTTCTACATTCTATCCATCAATTGTTCTTTTTACATAAAAGGAGATAGGCCCCAGGGGGAGCTAGTGCATGAGGGGAGCTACGACAGCACTCTACTACTCACAGAATGAGGAGACGCAAAATAAAAAACTAATGATGCCGACTCCCGGGTTGTTTTAATTTTTGTGACGTGTGTAATCATGATGAAAGGTATGCATGTCAATAACACAGAGGGGGTCAAGTGGGCTCTGTTTAGCATATGAGAGGGGCATATTTCATTTTAGGCTCCCTCACACAGGCACAACTCATGGCCTTAATGTGCATGGCCATGGCAGTGCAGCATGTCTGGTACAGGTGTCAGTTTGAACAACGGCAACGTTCTGCAGATCATTTTTTTTTTTTTTTTTAAATTTTATTTGAGAGTGCGTACCGTCAAATACATATTACTAAATGGGTACATAAATACATAGAATAAAACATAAGATTATACCCTCATACAATACAAAAACAGACAGAGTGATAAACAGTGACATACAATACAAATTAGATTGGCATATTAAATATTGATACAGCCAATATATCATTCGTTTGTGGTCAATTTTGCTGCCCTCCATGTAGCCACTGGGGCCCAAAGTCGCTTGCCCAAATCCCTTAACTTTGCTCCCTTTAAGTCATATAGTGCCTCCTCAATATTATGTATACCCAACATTCTACACAACCACATTTGAAAAGTTGGGGCTTCTGTATCCTTCCAGGCTGCGCTAATTAGAATCCTAAGAACTGCTGCAGAGATAAAGGCTAAAGCTTCAGCCTCGATACTTATGTTTAGTTTCGCGTCACAGCCGATTATTATCAGGGTCGGGGATAGATTAATTTTAACATCAAGTAGCCCCTCTAAAAACCGTGTTATTTCAATTTTGATTAATTTCAATTTTTCACAGCCATAGAACATGTGTATAAGATCTGCCGTACCTTTTCCACATCTGGGGCAGTTACTGTCTATCGCTTTCCCCCACGAAAATAGTTTTTCGGGCGTATAATATAAATTAAATAGGGTTTTGTAATGTTGGGCTCTGAGATTCGTGGAGCGTAAGAATCTCTTGTCCATAGCTAGCGCCTTATCAATATCTATTTCTGGATCTCCTAATTTTTTAGCCCATGTAGCTTCGATTTTGTCGATATCATCTGTTATTGCATCATTAAATATTTTATATATATCTCTAATTCTATGACCCCCTGATTTCAAATACTCAATTAATTCAAATTTCCCTAGCAAAGTGATACATGGCCTAATTGATTTAATTTTATTTACAATCTGCATGTATTTAAACTCTTGAAAGCCTCGTAGTGAATAATGTTGTGTAAGTTCTTCAAGTGTTCTACACTTATCGCCAATCATTATTTGCCCCAGCTCCACTATGCCATGACTCTCCCATTGACGCCACGTTCCATCCCTACTAAAATTTGGAAAAAGTGTTGAGTTCCAAAGTGGTGTGCGATAATGGAGGGTAGGTATATCTAGAGCTTTTTTAACAGTTTTCCAAATATACCATACATCCTCTAACGTCTTATATCCAGTTTCCTTGAAATAACACCTCTGAGTTTGCCTTAATAAAAGCCCTACGGCTTCACCGCCTACCAATAGCTGAAAAATTGATGGTATTGCCGACTGTCTGAGGGTTGGGCCACCCGGATGGAGTAGAATAGCCATGTCTGTAAGGAGACATGCAAGATGGTAGCTCTTAATATCTGGCAGACCCAAACCACCTCTGTCTTGTGGTAATGACATATCTATTTGACCGCCTTATTTTACCATATTGCCATAAAAATTCAAAAAAATGGCCTCAATCCTCCTAATAATTTTATCATCAATTTTAAATGGGATTGATCTTAATTTGTAGAGCACCTTAGGAAACATTGTCATTTTTATAACGTTAGCCCTCCCTATCAGTGACAGCTGTAATGAGTCCATTCGTTTTAAGTCTGTTTCCATAGATTTCAAAAGAGGGGTGTAATTGTCGTTGATTATTTTACCTGGTTCTGCATTTATTGTTATACCCAGGTAAACTACTGATCCTACATATCTTCCATCCACCTTGGCTATTTTTTTTTAACATAATACCTGAGTTTTGTCAACATTTAGTCGATAGCCAGACACATCCCCAAACTGAGCGGTGATGTTAACTACCTCCCTCATAGCTAGCTCTGGATCTTTTGTGATGACTGCTAAATCATCCGCATAAGCGAGAATTTTAGTTTGAAACCCATTTGATGTTACTGGTTTGATAATCGCGCTGTTCATTAATTGGGTTATTAAGGGATCTATGTAAAGCGCGAACAAAATTGGAGAACATGGGCAGCCCTGTCTAGTACCCCTTGTTATATTGATCCTATCTGATCTTTCCCCCATTGATTGAATTCTAGCCGTGGGTGATGAATACATAGCACGAACGTTCTGCAGATCAGAAGCTGAGATATAAGAACGCTCATGCAGGAGAAGGGCCAGCCGCCAACCCTATGCGGATGTCTTCATACTTTCATGCACCAGGTCCATGTTAAATAATGGAGCACTACTCCCACTGGCACCTGTTGCTCCGTCAATTGGGTGCACCCATGGCGGACAAGCGTAATGGAACATAACAAAAGTTCTGTCCCAGTGCAGGCACTAACTGGAACATTGAAAAGCAGACTGAAAGTTTGAATTACTGGTCTGTCTTTTAATTCCGAGAGAGAATGCAGCACGTTGAGGAAATGGACCCCCTCAGACAGGTATGCGTGACTGTACTCCACCTGCACGGTGGTGCCTAGAGGTGGTGCCTAGAGGTCAAGCAGTTCCCTTGGAGCAGGGGTTGATCGGCGTCACACTGACCACACACCTCTTTCTATGTGGTGCCAGTGGCATAGCTAGCCCTTTGGACGCCTGAGGCGGTCCCCGTGTTTGACGCCCGCTGTGGCCGCATGAAAGATGGATGGAGAGTGCAGGTGACATTTTTTCCATTTGATGCCCCCGGCTGCAGATTGAAGAGGAGGGGTGGTGATTGCCACCCGAGACAGCAAGTAAGAGCAGGGGGAGGTTGCTCCCCCTCCCTTGCTACGCCACTGTGTGGTGCAGATCAGCGTCCCTTCAAGACCCTGTCCCTGACTCTGTAATAAATCCTGGGTGCAGGAGCATCGGAGTACCCTTATTTGCATGTGGCCACTCCCACATGCAATGATAAGATGCCCATACTCGAAGGTGTGCGGCCCTTCTGGAAAACCAGCAGCCCAGCGGCTTAAATGGGGCTACAAATGCCTGCTGCGCTGCTAGACACTTCTGTAGTATATGGTCTAGGAGATGCGCAGATGACCAAAGAAGGGGTTTTGACAACCAGACCTTTAAATCTTAAGTGTTTTCTGAAGGGTTGATCTTAGCTTGGCCTAAAAAGTGAGGAGAAATTAATTCCATAGCTGAGGTGTGATCAAAGAAAATGTGCTCTCATCACGTAGAACCAGGAGGATTTAGTTGGGGGGTTGGGGTTGGAGGGAACTTCGTGGCCATTTATCTCGCTCTTGCACGTTCTGTTTCAACCCTTCTTTCTCCCTTTGGCATAACTTTTCGGTCTTTTTTTATCCCCCCTCAATTCCCATTTCTGTTTGTCACTTTTGTTCTGGGTCAGAATCTGATGAGGAAAAAAAAGGGCTGGTCCCCTGAGGGGCCCCACCTGCAACCATCACCTGGTTGACAGATATATGACAACTGATGGAAACCAGCAAACCAGAGAGCAGGACATTATTTCTTAAAGTTTCATGGGAGAGAGAGAGGAGGTAAATGCTAGAAAGTAAGGCTTAAAGGAGAGATCAGAGTGAAGGTTTTCAACAGTTTGGAAGTTTCTGTGGGGAACCCCATGGAGACGAGCCACCAGATATCGGACTAAAGAGAAGGAGCGGAGCCAGGAAGAGATCTTATATTTTGTCACTGGAGCATCAGCAAGGCCTGTTGGAAATGTCAGGTAATGAAACGAGATTGTGAGGCATATACCTCGTTATGCATCGGAATTAAGAGCTGGGTGTTGCCAGCTTAAACAAGCATTTGCAATGCAACCGGTCTCGCCTATGGGACCTTATATGTATTTAGCGATACAGCACATTAGCCTTGGTGCTAAAACATCTACTTTTGTGTAAGTTTACAAGTTTGCAATTCTGCACTATTTACAAAATCCTTTACGGGAAGTATCTTTACCAGTGTGGTGTCTCCGCTCATAAAAAGACCTATCTTTTTATGAGCTGAGACTCTGCACTTATAAAGATACTACTGATAAAGCCCTTTGTGGATACCGAACAATCGTTAACTTACACAAAAGTCTACGTTTGCTTTTGTGAATTATGCTCTTTTTGTCATTTGGGATAGGGTTCAAAGTGGGAGATTTTATTTTCTTGGGTAACCCCTTGCTGAGGAACATGCTGTAATGACCCAATCATGCAGGGGTGGGGAGGGGGGAGGGGGGGGGGGGCTGGTTTGGACATTTTGGTTACCAGTCCTGCCCTGAGCACTTATGCTGTGACCCTTGAAGACGTAGCTCTTTTCTAAAATGCAGGACTGAAAATGATATTTTCTTGGCTTTTTTGCCTTTTTATGTGCCGTGAAGACAGCAGTCCCCGAGATTTTGCTGGGCACTAACTGACAACATTTACACACCGATTCACAATACTCGGGAATGTGAGACTTTCTCCAGGGTATTTTAGGACTGTAGGTTGAATAGTTAATTATCCTTTCGAACTATTTTTATCCATTTCCTCATTGAGGTCCCTACAGAATGATGACTAGTGTTAGGGCACCTCTGTAGTTCTTCACGCAGGACCTTGAAAAGGGGGCAGAGTGTTATTCGGTACCAGGCCCTTCTCTATCCAGGACCCACAGAGGCCACCTAGCGTTAGTGCTCGGAAACGTTCAGCTCTGACATTCGACCTAGCAGTCGGTGACCCGCTGCTTCAAATGTACTCTATGAAGACGGTGAAACTAGGATTGTTAAGTAAAGTACAAATCAAAAAATATCATAAGCTTTCAAACAGACAAGCACATTTATATTATGTAAAAAATCCGTTAATATTAAACAACAATTTTAGTGGAGCAATTTTCCAAATGATGTTAGGCAAGATATACATTTGTTTCAGTAATCAAATTTTGAGCTACATCATTGTGGATATCTGCTATAGTACACAAGCATCATAGAAACCTAGCGTCACGCGACTAGCTGAAAAATATTTCAGCAGGTGCTGCTGTGAGACAAAGGAGGCTGCGACAGTATAGCAGTCTGCAAAGGGACAACCGGTCCTCCCCAGAGGGCGTTGACATAAGCACCACCACAAACAAAAACTTCGCCTCGCTGCATTTACATTGAGACCGATCATAAATAAAAGCTGTAGTTAATGATTGTTATTATAAAATAAAACCAAACTATTGTCACCTCCAAAGGTTACATGAGTATACTATATTTATTGTATTAATAGTGCTTTTATCAAACAGTCTATACCACTAAGAATCAACTTCGAAGCGCCGAGTATACAATGTGTGTGTCCAATCATATATTACTTGAATGGCGACAGTGGTGTAACGAAAGTTGAGAGGGCCCCCCTGCCACTCACATGGAGGGGACCCCATTCTGAATTTAATCTGGAGTTATTGGGCCTAAGCACTGTAATGAGGGGGCCCCCCGCAGCTCGGGTCCCCCCCGCACTGCGGGGGCTGCGGGGGCCTGTGTTACGCCCCTGAATGGCGATTCATATTACCAAACTGTGTTCCAAATGGGCAAAAGAAAATGCCTTCGTTCTTTAACAATTAAATGCCGCACCTAAATAGCATTTACAAATAATATTTAAGCTCCTTTCTATAAAACCCTACATTGTCTCGTATAAATCTACAGAGAAGAAAAGAGCAGGTTACCATGAACAAGAATCCGTTATTGATTTTCTTGCGGTGCAGAAGCGCATCTCTGTTCTATTCGGCTGCTGTCCAAGCCACTCTTTAACAGCTGGAGTCAAACTGCACTATTTACAGCAAGAGCCTTGCCAAGTGGACCATAAGTATTCGAACCATACACTATTCAAATGGCACTCTGCCACACAAACCGCTGATTTAAACAACACCCTGCCTCGGTGACATTTTCATTTTTTGAGAGGTTTTATATTCACACATTTAAGTAGGCTTGCTTTGAAGAACTATTAAGCTGTATATTTCAGGCTTTCGTTTCTATAAATAATGAAAATCTGCTTAAATACATCAAGGCAAACTTGACAACATTAATATAGATCTTGTGTAATCTGCATTTGTCACACAAGGCAGGGCGGTGCCCTTCTGTCACTGGCACGTGCCCTACAACAACTGCGCTAAAATGGCAGCGCACCATAAAATCAAAGTGTACATCTTTTGTAAGCCCGATTTCCACTCTGATAAATGTTTGCATACAAAATCACTTTGAAGTGAAGCTAGAACTGTTGGATGTCTTTCTGCTGCTGTGCTCATATTTCAAAGAGCGCATTGGCCGAATCCATTCTGCGGTCCCTTCTTGGCAACATCTGCTTAAACTTTAAACGTTTTACTGCTATTTATGCATCCCAACAAGTTGAAATTAAAACTGAAAAATGTGCCACATGAAAAAGGAATAGATTTACACCTTTTTGAAGGTGTGACAGTGCAAAGCCACGCAGCATCGTCTAATAGGAATATTTTTCATCAGAAAATTGAGATTTCTTGCTTCAAGGCACAGTGCGATGTTTTTTGCCTTTAACAGCATTTCAAAACATTTCTGACAAGATACGTCATTTGTAAAACTAAGCATATAAATGAGAAAGGGGAAAAAATAAAAACTATTTAGAATGAAAAAAAAAAAATGTATAGAGAAGCCATTGTCCCGGCTGTGCACGTCGTCTAATAGAATCCGGAGTTTGAGAGAGCGCAGAGACAGTTACCGGATGGTCGCCTAAAGTCAACAATGAGCACGGCGCCCATGTTCAAAGAGTCTGCACAGGGCAAATGAATAAACGGAAACAAAACGCTAACGCTTCTCAATAAAATGCAGCCCAACAACAAAAACAAAAAAAGCATTTGCAATGCAATAGGACTCGCATTTACGTGAGGAGACCTATTGCTTTGCAAACAGGAGTGCGGGCGGGCGGGGGGCAGGGAAAGCGAGAAGGCACGAACAACGGGAGTTCGGGCGGGGGGTGAGAAGGCATGGACTGCGGGGGGGGGGGGGATAAGGCATGGGCAGTAAGAGAACCTCATTAAAGAAAAGAGTGCTAACAATCTAAATAACACATACCGTGCAACACTTGAAGTAAAGGGGCCAGTAACCATGAAGGATACAAATGACGACATGGCCGTCATAAAGAAGGACTAACAAGCCTATAAACCAATCGGAAGGCAGCATTTAGGAAGGACAAAGACACAAGCCAATGAAAAAGATGGGCGGGGGAGTGGGCGGGGCTTCCCTCACATAGTAAACTATCACAGATCAACCCCAGAGTAGCACTTGCATTTTGGCTCAGGGTTCGACCTAATAAAAAGGATTCATTCAAATTGGCCGAATCAAAATTGCCTAAGACAATGCATTTTAATTTAACAAAGTTAGGCTCATGTTAGAGATAGTGAGTGACCCCACAAAGTAATGGCTTGACAGTGGAGGCAAAATGGTGGTAGGAATGCCAGGAAGGAAGTGAACCAATAAAAGGCACTGCCTCTCAGCACAGTCTCTGTTGGGTGCTGTAGAGGAATGGAGTGGCAGACAGAACTGAAAGCAGCATATGATGATTAAGGTATACAAAGAGGTAATGCAGGTGGTGCCAAGTGCTGTAAATACCCACAGTGGAAATCGGCTAGTAGACAATCAGGAAGACAAAGGGAGATTTGTGCGTTAATCTTTGCATTAAGTGCATTCTGTATTTTTGCAAGGCTTCTTTTGAGAAACTTGGTTGGTTGCGAAACACTGGCCAGTGGAATGAGAGCATCTAGCTGCAAATTGTTTCCATTATGCCATTTGACCCAAAGCAATCAAAATCCAGGAAGTAAACAAGCATTGGAAAAGCTAACCGGCTTGTGCAAGCTTTTATTATTCTTATTGCAAGCACGTACCGCAGAAAGGCAGAAAAAAACAATCCTGCCCAGATATGGAGGTAATATACTTGCAATAAAAAAAAGGGAAAAGTTAACTATCGAATATAATGTTAATTGAAGGGTACAAATGCTTCCTAGGACAAGGGGAGAACTCCTTTTCAGTTTTAATGTACATCAAAGGAAAACACGATTATTGGGGTAAATAAAAGTTCTAATGGCTTTGAATTACTGTAGTCTGAGATGCACTATAAAGACAGAAGAATTACAAAATAAAGAAAGAATCAAAAAAGGAAAGAAAGGGAAAAAAAAAGCACTGGCTAAATAAAGTATTGGACCAAAGGCCATGACACTATAGTCACTCTTGGTGGATGTGCACTTGATTAGAAAAATAGTCAGTCATATTGCAAGAGAGCTAGCTGATGACTGAAGTTGGCTGACCTGCTTCTCCACACTTCAGCTGTGGTGGATGAAAGCACAATATGAATGACAGCTCACGACTAAATGAGGAAGAGATTTGACCCAATGTCCATCTATGTAAATAAATATGTCTGGCGCAACATCAAATGTTCTCTCTAGGCTGGACATGAAAACAATACAATTGGAGCAGGCAGGCATGTCAAAAGAATTTGTGGGGCCACAGTCAAAAAAGTTAAGGGCCCCAAATGTCACAAACATGTATCTGAATGTTAAAAAACAAGCATTGGCAAAGCCAAAAAGTCTCACCTTTGGGACTTATTGGCTTTGCCAATGCCTTTTAGCCATGCTGTGCAGCATGGTGAAAACCATGGGCGTAGGAACTGTGGGGGATGTGGGGGACATATCCCTCCCAGATTTTGGAGTTGGGGGACAAGGGTGGGGGGGACGAGGGGACAAAAGAATTTCCCCTCTTCCTTCTGAAATTACCATTAGGCAGGCCATTAGCGCGCAAAAGATAGAACTAATGGCCCTGCACTTGACCTGGCTGTGACCTGCCTCTCCAGTTACCTGTGACCAATCGATAGTCACAGCATAAAGGTGACGTCACAGAGGCCACCAGCCCTCTGCCCTTCTCAACTGTTGCACCCCTGAGGCTCTGGAAATTCTATCTCACCTCCACCACAGCTGCCTGCAGTCTGCACTTCACTGATTGCTATCTGACCTCGCCCGTGTCTGCTGCCTGCTTGAAGACGGAACCCTAAGGGCAAGGCAGGTGGGGAAAAAATGAAAAAGCATTACGCTTTGGGAAAAATCTTTAAAATATTGTGCTATAAAGTATAAAGTACACAATTTTCCGTTTTTAAAAAAAATGTTCCCCAGCACTCTAAGGGTCTCTTTCACTTCTCTCACTTGGTGCTTTAGTCTTTTTACTTCTCATGCTTTCTCCTCCCCAATGTCCATGTAGAGAGCCCCTAATATCTCCTCTCTCCTCCCTCCTTTTCCCATTTTCCGCCTTTGCTAGAAAGTGCAGGCTCTCAGTGGGGTTGGTTACCTGGGTGACTTCAGAAGAGGCGTGGTGTCATTGATTTGTTAGTCGAAGCTACTCTCGTATCGCCCTTTTTTGTCCTTGCCAAACCTGGAAGTGGGATACACAGTGGCCATAAAAATACTGCCCACCCAGTGCTTAATTTGTGCCGGTGGTTTACGGTGCTCAGCACCAACACTTAATTCACAGGGCCGAGGTATACATTTTTCACCTCACTCCGGCAAACTCAGCATCACCCAGGTGCCAGAGGCTGCCTGTGCCCCAGTATTGGCACTCCAGCGGGTTCTTCATTCTCCCTGGTGCCAGCTGCTACATGTGTCCCATTACTGGCTCTCTGTCGGCCAGCAGTTACCAGGAGCAGGTGGGAAATTCCTGTCAGACCTATACTGGTACCTGCGCCTCAGCTGCCTGCTGGCACCGAAAAAGGCCTGAATGTATGTAATCTCCAGCACCTAGCCCCCCTCATGCTTCCCAGATGTGCCCCTTTCCCTTCCAGCCCCTCCAGCCTAGCACCAGACTGGCTGCCCGTCTGGTTCGTGACACTACTTCCTGCACTGGGCAGTTTGCACAGGGCCCAGTTCACCCTGCCTGAGGAGATGTGAGACACCTTATTCCCCCTGCTCCACTGCACTGTGAAAAGTCATGATTCCTCGCACCCAGTACACATAAAATGCAAAATTCCAGGGCACCTCAAATGCCGTTTTTGAGCTCCGGCACTTAATCTTTCACAAATTAAGCACTGTAAGCCCACCCAAGGAATAGTGGAAGTAAAAGGGAACACATTAACCTTATTTTTCTTGATATCTGCTCTTGGTACGAGAGGTTTATACGTGAATGGTTGGCTTGTCTGGAGCGGGGGTTTGATATATATTTGATTTTGAGGTGCTGTTTAAAGAATTGTACCAGCAACAATGCAGAATGGTCTTGGCTGTTTGAGAGTTCGCTTATATAACTTACAGCAATGTTCTGTCAAAAAAAATTGTAAAAACATTTTTTTTTAATTTTAAATGTGCTTCATGTGCAGCTTAGAATGGGACAAAGCTACGGCCAGCAATAACTGCCACAACCTGCACTCTGCCTTCTACCCAATTCGGTACTTTAGAGTAAACCGTGACCTCAGAGCACCCTATTTCTTCCTTTATTGAGGGTGATGTAAAATGTAATGTTGACCCTATAGGATGATAAATAAACAAGATGGCATGTACAGGCAGAAGGCAGGGGTGTGCAACAACAAAACTTTGCCCTACGTGGAGGAGGGAAGGGCGGGGCTAAGTAACACTGAATGAAACCATTGAGCCCAAAATAACTGCAACGCCACCGTGACTTAATGCAAATGACGGGCTGTGCATAAGGACAGAAGGACGGGGATAATTAACATGGACAAGGTGGAGCAGAAAGTCATTGTGGCGCTTTTAATAAATAAAGGTCCAGGGAAATAGCACCATCACTGTGATTGCAGCGCGATTACAGCCAGGAAAGGAAAGGCAGCCATCAGCTGAGCACAAGCGCTGCTCATGTCCTGCCTGGCACAGCTGGTAGGAGAAAGTCATTTATTAGGTCGAGGACCGTCCGGTCTGCCGAAGGCAGAACCGGAAGTCGGAGATTTAATGTTTTGGAGAAGAGGGGCTTGCACCCGCCCCTCTTCTCCCCTCTTCTCCATTGGCTGGCCTCTTGAATGCTGGCCAGCCATTGGAGAAGAGCTTCGTCACTCCGAACACGCCCCGTCCTTTTCGGATTCGGGGGCGTGTTTTTTTCAACTTTTCTGATTATCTCCTCCAGCCAATGGCAAGAGGAGAACACGCCCCCGAATCCGAAATCGCTGCTGCCTTTCTCCGAGGCATTTCTGCTTCGCCTCGGAAAAAGGCAGTGGTGTCAGCGAAGTCAGCCTGTGTCCAGCTGTGCTAATATTTGGAATCATTTCAAATTGTTGGGGTTCCAGAACCCCGATTTTATAATACGAAATGGAAAGCGGCGATCAGAGTAAAGCCCTCGCGTTTTATGAGTCTTGGGGTGTCGCGGCGCCCCTGGATCCAGCCTTATGACATTATGTATGCACGCAGGGGATGAAATGTGTTGGGGGCAGCCAGGCGCAAAACCTCTGATCTCTGAAACATGCAGAGGGCAGCGGGAATGTCTAAACGAAACACAGTCCTAAGTCAATGAAAAGGGCCATTTCCATTTCTGCACACAAAGGCTTTCACAGGGGATGGCCGGGCTGGTATCCCTCCTGCTCCACACAGGGCGGATTTGTGAGGGAATCAAGTGCACCTTATCGGCTAAATACTCATTTCGCCTGCTTAAGCCCCCGTTGCCTGGACAATGGCTGCTTAGAGAATCCCCTTCTTCCTTCCTTCCTGTTGAGTGTTCTGCCTGACTAAGCAAACTAAATGGGCCTAACTCCCCCGGTGCAGCAAGTGGACTTGACTGGAGCTAAAACCAACAAAGGCAGATTCTGGTGGGAGCTGCCGGAGAGCGGGCACTGAGTCAACGAGTAGAGCTCATTGACATGCAGAGGGCGGCCCGGGCCTCCGCCGCACCTCCGGCGGGGCTCTTAACATTTCGAGCCCCACCAAGGCTCAGCCAGTCTCCAACTGAATGAAAGAGTCAGCCTGGCTTCTCCCGCGTATAAGGCCCGTCGCTGTGGGAGCAGCCTTTCTCCAATTTGATGATGTCACAGTTTATTGGAAGGGTAGCTCGGTGTGTATAAGCACCTGCTGCTCAGTGCAACCTAGAGGGCAGTAGTTTAGATAGACATCTTCAGACAGAAGGGAAGAATGTACTTCCTCAGCTTTGTGAACTAAAGCAGGCATTTTGGCGCGGAGGGAAGTGCTGTCTCGCGCTTCGGGGAGGGGATAGTGTACAAGGAAAGGGGTGGTTGCGATACTTTATGTGGTCTCTTAACCCGTTATGTTCCTGTACTTTTCGCACTCCAGTCCGAACCCATTCTGACAGCGACACTACCGTGTGGGCATGGAGTTGGTGATGTTAGGAGCGTCGTCGTAGTTCAGACGACAGTGTACGTGATGGGAAACACCTTGGATAATAACACACGCAATTAAATCACCCAGAGACAACGCCGTTCGAAATGTCCCTTTCCTTCGCTCTGTAAATTGTCAGTATATTCTTATAGTTCAACGTTATTGTAATCATAGTAGGTGGAAATTAACATCCAGGGGTTCGCAGCCATGGGTGAAAGGCCTTCACGAGCACATGCTTAAAAAAACACAATTACTTTTGCGGTGCTGTAAGGTTTTGTAGCGTTATGGCTGTACAGACAAGTTTCTGTAATCTATACGTCTCTCTACACCAACTGCTCATCTCCTGGCCTGGACACTGCAGAGGAAGTCTGACTTCTGTGTCCTGATGAGAAAAACAGGCCAATAAAAGGTTTAAAAATAACCGAGAGCTGTTTCCCTTCTGTTTCAAAGAGTTGAGGTTTCCGTGACACGTGGTGGTTCCTACTGTCATCAGCGCAGTGCTACGCACAGTCGAGTAGTATAAAATGACGCCCCCTGCAGAATGTGACGAGGGGCCACCGAGTCTCTCATAACTGACAGATATTCATTCATCTTGGGCTCAAATGGGGGCCCCTGGAGGCACCCCACCCTTCCGCCGCTGCAGGGGCTTGTGGTACGCCCCTGGCTGTGCAGTACGTGCCCGTGTGTACGCACTGTCTTGTGATACCCTGTGGCATGGCTTTCCTTTCCATGCCGCGTGGTGCAGTTCTATGGGTAAATCCAGTATTCAGGGAATTGGTCTGCAGCGCTGTGCTGTGGTGTTTTCTTACTACAAGGGAAGTGTAGTGTAATACGGCCGGAGACTGGTGTTTTATTTCGTGAGTGTACCAGTACTGTTTTGTGAGTGTGTGTGTGTTGGGGGGGGGAGGAGGTAGCTAGGGGTCGGGCAGAAGAGTGATGATTGGATAGGTGTACTAGGGTTGCGAGTGCTGTTCGTAAAGTCAAGGGGAAAAAGCCATATATATCTAATGTGTCGTCGCTGAGCAACGAACGTGTAGGTACACCAAGCCCGAGCTGGTTCGAATCGCAGTAGTGGCGCCTCTGCCTCTCATCCTCCCGGCCATTAGCAGACCTCTGTGGTTCTGTCCAGAAACATCTACCTATGGCGCCTAAGAGTACATTTTCACTGTGTGTTGTTGTATTTCACTAATTGTAACCAGGGTGGTGAAGGGCTACGTCACCTTCACATGACGCGAGAGCTCTGACGTGAAGTACTAACCTGCGTGTGAACTGGGGTGTGGCACGGTGGCGTCAGTTTCTTCTTCCTGCTGTGTGACATCTGGTTTGTGAGTGTTGTCTCCAACAGCCCCCCGTAAGGCGTGCTCCCCCGCTGGTTTATGTTTTTTGGGGGGAGCGGGTGGCGCAGGCCGCGCCTTGTGGCTCAAAGCATGCCGCCGGGGGGCAGTGTGTGGGTTGCTCTATGTGAGTGGTTCTGTGGGTGGCTCTGTGTGTGTGGGTGGCTTTGTGTGTGTGGGTGCAAATGCAATAGGTCTCGCATTTAAGAGTGATTAAGCTTTTGACATTGTAAATAACAATGCCGTTTCTTTAACCCCTTCAGCGCCCGCCCCTTTCCCCGCCCTGTGCCGGGCGTTACATTAGCGGGTGGGGTTTATGACGAGCTGGTCTCGTCATGGGCACAGCGCAACCGCGGCCCATGACGAGACCAGCTCGTCATGGGCACTGAAGAGGTTAAATGTTTTAAAAACAAACAAAAATAATGTCATGAGCAATGCCAATAGCTCTAACTTTAACAATGCCGAGACTGTTGCATTGTAAATGCTTGTTTACAGAGGGGTCGCAGACAGGCCAGATTGGTTTTATTCACCCCCACACACATTAGCGCCACTTTACAAAGTTTACCAGTGAAGCGCTACTCTATTTTTATCTTCTTTCTTTGCACAACATTGTTTTTCCAGGGTGGGGAAGTGCACCATTCCTGGAGGGACTGCAATACCTGGTTGATGGGTGGAGTGGAGAACGTTTAAGGTGATCCCTTTAAGTTTTTTTTCCTTATTTTAGCTTCTAAAATGTCTCTGTGTTAAAAAATGTGGTCTTTTTAAACCAAACTGCTTAGGTTTTGTAAGAATATAAGCAACGCACATTGAAACAGGTCCCTTCTGTTCCCTGTAGTCATGTCCCTAACTTTTCAGGAAAAATCACTCACTGATTTCTAAATAATGAGAGTAAAAGCGTTAAGGTTACCATGTTCCTGCTTACATTCACATGCTTTACTTAAACTTGCATTGCCGATGAGTGTTTGCTTTTTCCAGGATGTTGTTACTTTCTTTTTTCAGGCAGCATATTGCTCTTGTCCAGTGCATAATTTGAATTGAGTCACATCCAGGTGTTTATAGCAGGGCACAATTGGATTGTAGCTGAAGTCACTGCGAGTTTCTCTCAGTGGGGCAGTATGGTGTTCAGTGGAGAGAGGGTGTGGCACTCTGGCTAGAGCTCTCGAATTTTGAACTGGGGAACCAGGCTCAGCCTTTATGACCAGTTCACTCTCATGAGGGAGCGCATTCACATGCTACACCTTAGAAGCCCAATGGCCTTATTACAGAAAGTGATCCGGGGCGCAACAGGCGTTTGTGCCCACTTTGCGTGTCCACAGGGCACTCTGGTACTACAAAAGGGGCCGCAGACACTTGTGCGGCCCCTTCTGTAATACCAATAGCGCTGGAGCAGTTAAAGCACCAGCGCTACCTCAAGAGAGCGTTCCCTCATTTGCGTGGGGGTGCTGTCCCATTCAAATGAGGTGATTCCTTTACTTCTGTGCCCGTGCTGTATTACAGACGTGGGCGCAGAGGCAAAGAAGCTCTCAGGAGGCGCACCTAAAATGTGGTGCACTGTCAGTGCGCCTCCCGAGAGCAGCCCTCTGGAGGGGAGAAAGCGGGTCCTATGGACCCCCCCCACATCCCCTTTGTTTGCTTGGTGCATGAAGATACAAGACTCATATACATACTTTTTTCCCATTTGGTCTAATTACTTTGTGAATGTAAATAAAAATAAAGCAAACTGTGACTACATGCCAGCCTTTCTTAATACTTCTCTTATAACTGTATACGTTTAACGGGCGTACGGTCTCACACAATGGGCGATTTGTATAGGGTCACTGGAAAGTCCACAAGATTGTCCCTGTCCCCCCCAGAAATTTAGTGTCTCCTACGCCCCTGGTGAAAACCTTAAAAATAACCCACATACGAGTTGTTTAAAGAGCTTTTGAGGGGGATGGGCCTGCAGCAATTTTTGATTGGTTCCTGCAAATGAGAAATAAAAAGAAAAGAAGACCGCAAGGTAAGGCAGGAGTGGGGAGAAGCAATGGAGAGCGGCCAGTTAGGAGGTGTTAATGAGGAGCAACCAGGAGCTAGGCTGAAGCAGAACTCAAGGCGGAACACACGAGTGAGAAAGCAATGCAGGTGAGAATCACACAAGGGCAAACGCAACACAGAGGAGAACAGGGGCCAGGCGCGCAACACTCATTGGACTCACAGGGCTTCAGCCACCCCCCCCCCACCTCGTGTGTGGCAGCCCGGGACGAGACAGCGTCCCGGCGCACACACAGCCGCACCCGAGCACTTCACAGGTCTTTAAAAGACCATTTGCATGTTAATGAGGCCTTGCTGTTGTTTCACCCCTTCTAAGAGCCCCTGCAGCTCCACTCTGCCTATGGCTTAAAAGATTCAGCCCCACCCCGAATTTTTCCTTAGGCCCCCCCCCCCCACGAAATTTAGCTCTAGTTGCGCCTCTGGCAGGGGCACACGTCCGAAAGAGAGCAACATGAAACATGTGCAAATAAAAAGCAAACAAATGAGACTGACAAAGCTTGAAGCTGACAATAAGTCTTTTGCGACCGGGCAGTTTGTGCGGTCTGGTCATGGCAAGCTAAACAGGTCCCTAGGGAAAGAGAAAACACTGGGTCTCTTCTAGCACACGGCATCACCAAGTTGTTGTACCCATTAGCCGTCTCCTCGTCAGTAAACAGACTTGCTTCAGGATGTAGGAGCATAGTGACCACACCGTCATCCGCTTCAATCAACACACATGCACAGACGTCACCCAGGATTACACTGACACTTTCTTTGTGGGTGAAGAACTGCTGCAGGTTTATTTCATACAACATAAGTATGACGATAAATGGGTTATCTTACGGGCGATCCAGGGCAAGCAGCCCCTAGCTGCTCCGCCCGCCTGGTGAGCCAGCACACACGGTGGGTCGATGCCCGGCAGTGTGGCACATATTTATTTTCAGATCATCCACTGGGTCACGTGATCTGTCTCCTACTCCCGCCCCTTCTGGCAGGGGCGGAGCGTGTTGTGGCACACCCCCGGTTGGTCAGGCCCCCCAACCGCCCGAAGGACTAACGGGGCGCCGTCGCGGTCTTCCCAGAACCCCCTTCGGCTCGTGGACCTTGGCTCGGGCACCCTTACTGTGCCGGACAGGGGTACCCTTACTGTACCGCCTGTCGCAGAGGTACCCTTACTGTACCCGTCTGCCTCCAGATCGCCCTGTAACTCCGCCACAGCTCTGGGGAGGCTACCGTCGCTGCCAGAGCCCCCCTTCCTCCCTTCGCTTTTATAGGTGCCCTGCCCCTGCGAGCCAGCTTTTTGTGGGCTAAATTATGGGTCCTGTTCTGTAACCCGTAAATGGCGGCATTACTTTGCAACATTACTCAGAAGCCCAGGGCAGACTAACAAAGGATGTCGTTTGGCCCTACTGCCGTTCAGCTTAGACGCGACTGCTGTTCCTAGCTTTCTTAGCAATGCCACTGCAGATTTTCCTAACGTAATTAGGGGAGATCTAGCACCTACATATGGAGCCAGAACTGAACCATAGCTGAATTCGTCAATCCATCGATTCCCTTCATATCCTAGCACGAAGGTTTTAATTTCACTTTGTCTACGAAGGTGATGTATAGATAGCGTCATGGTTCCTGAAGTGATGCTGCGGGGGATTGCATGATTTCTCAGCAGGACAAAACATTTTAACGTAGCTGCTAAATGGACGCATTCTTTATCATGACTCCGGATAAAGCCAATATGACTGACTGAGCTGTGAAAGAATACATCTCTCAGCTCGAGGGCCCAAATTTGTGAACGTTTCCCACCTCCCTGGCTCCAAGGAAAGGCTGAGCGAGAAGAGCAACACCTAAATCTGCTTCTCAGGCTGAAAAATATGGCATGGGTAACAAGGCAGTGGTGAAATAGGCGCTCATGGACCTGCAATCCTATTAAGATTTTCCAATTGGCCAAATTGGGTGCCTTCCTGGCTCGGAATTGTGTTCCCAACAGCTACAGCACAATAAGCCGGGTGAAGGTAACGTGTGGGTTAACCACTTTACCTACGTATATGGACACAGGCTGACATCACGGGTACCTAAATTTGCTTCCTTTCGCATCGTATCATCCTATTGTTTACTACAAACTGACCCATATCTTAGCAACATCTCCTCATCTAAGCCTTTCTACTTGCAAATTAAGTTACATTAAATTGGACGATAGAGTCTTTATACTAGTCCCGCTGTTTATCCCAATCTTTTCTTACTCTCCACTGGGACAGCGTATCCAATTTCCTTGCTTGTTGAATAGAAGCTAGCTTTAGGACTATATTGCTGCTGAAAGGGGTTAATAGGGTTGCCTAGAGTCCTTGTTATACCGGTGTTGCTGTGCTATAGGTATGTCGTGGCACCGACATCGTGACTTGAAAGGGAAACTTCTTATTTTATCAAATAATTTGTTGTGAGCCCCAGTTATGCTTTCGTTCCGATCCTCATAGTTGGCAGTGTCTCTCTCTTGCCATTACCTGGGTCACGTCCGCCTTAAATAATGACAATACATCTGGCTTTTCCGCTAGCCTTGCCCATTAACCTGTCAAATGTCAGTGGAGAGCAGCACATCTCTGGTCATGCTTATTTCAGAAGGTGTTAAGCCCTTTCCATTACTAGAAAGTTTAAGTGCAAAATTCACGAGGTATGGTCGCTCTCTGCTCTCTCAATTATTACCATGTAGATGAGGGCATGCCATTCACGGGTGTCTGGTTGAAGTATGCACCGGTAATTGACACTCGTTCTGGGGTGTCTGGTTGAAGTATGCACAGGTCCTTGACACTCCCCCATGTGCAGTGCTGTGAAACGTTTGAAGTAGTTCATCAAATTCAGCCAGCCACCCCCTAGGTGGAGACTTGCACTCCAAAACTTCTGCTAGTGTAAAACCCGGCCACACCTCCAGTTCAGTGAAATTTAGTAATTCACGACACTGACAACCCCAGGGCCAAATACTGGGCTGTGTAAATGCGGCCCAATATCACCATGAACAATTAGCTTGGAGTGGAGGGGTGTTAACCCAGGCTGGCTGGAGGCAAAAAACTCTGACAATCACTCCTGGCAAGATGTGCCAACGCAGGTAGAATTAAGAGTTATCCAGCCCGCCTTACTTCCTTTCCCAGTTCGACACAGGTCAAAGAAGAATGCCCCTTCCAGAAAGGTCATGGCCTTATCCCTGAAGCCTATCCATACAGCAGTCTACCGTAAGTCTACAGCATTGTTTTGTAAAGCTTTTTCTGGTTCCTCAATTAATTGTGGTCGATATGCTCTCTCTCAGCTTGAACAAAATCATAGCTAATCGTACGCCTGCCTAATTGCCAGGGCTGTCTGGCTTAATGCTTTACGCCTGGAATTGCCCCACCAAATGTAGCCTTGCACTGAAACTTAACTGGGTTGTCTCAACTTTCCATTTAGAGCTAGAAACGCCCCCGTGCTCCTTGTCCTTACTAAATGGACCCGCTCCTTAGTTTTCAGCGCACAATGCACTTAAATGTCATCTGGCCCTGGTGCCTATCAAACAACAGTGACAACCTCTGCCACCTTCATGCAATACATAAACAAACCTCACAAGGTCGCAGAAGCGGCAAGCCAGGCTAAGTCTCGGTAAACCGTGTCACTCTGTGCTTTCCCTGGCCTCCCTGTGGAACAGGGAGAATAACCTCAAAGATGTTAAGCATGATAGACAAACCCAGGGCTTCCGCATGTCTCAAAAACAGCTCAGGCTGCTCCTTTTCCTGTATAGACTAAGCTGCCACTATGATTGAGTTGCAGAAAATATCACACCAGCTGTTACCGAATAGCAAGGCTAAAGATGAAAGGCAGCCGCATCTCTTGATTTAAGCGTGGAACTCACAAAATACCTTAAGATGTTACGTATGACACACAAACCCAGGCTTACAACTTGCCTCAACACAGCTCAGGCTGCTGACTTTTCTATTTACACCAAGCTGCCACTATGACTGATTTGAGAGAAACCTTACCCCAGCTGTTCTCAGGCTGCTGGCTTTCCTGTATAGACTAAGCTGCCACTATGACTGAGTTGAAGAAAACATTACACCAGCTGTTTCCGCATAGCAAGGCTAAAAATTAAGGCAGCAGCATCTCTTGGCCTAAGCGTGGAACTCACAATAATAAATCAGTATTCTGAATCCAAATATTTAACCAATATTCGATCTCATGTGACAATCTTAATCACCATCAGCCAGGCCTACTTCCTTATTAAAATCACGAGTGGCTGGCAAAGGGTACGTTAGCAATATCAAAGCCATGCATGTTCGACCTGAAGCCAGGAATCGCAGGAGTCTGCCTAAGACACTGCATAAGCACTGTGGGTTTTTATTCCTATTAAATGCGTGCCTATGCACGATGATGCCGGGCCGATACCGAAGGCCATTGGCACTGGTGCGCCACAACGCAAGCCTGCCTGTATCCCCCAGAAAACCTTCCCCAATTGGACATACACACAACCGCTTCTAGTGTCCTGCAATAACAGCTATTCCGAAACTAGCTGACGAAAGCTACCATTGGCCAGAA
Organism: Triturus cristatus; assembly: GCF_964204655.1. Taxonomy (NCBI): domain Eukaryota; kingdom Metazoa; phylum Chordata; class Amphibia; order Caudata; family Salamandridae; genus Triturus; species Triturus cristatus. The sequence goes on along the minus strand of NC_140584.1, from coordinate 28,248,283 downwards.
ATTAGTAAAACTAAACCCATTGTGCGACAAGCGCCAATCATTGACAACAGTCTTAAGAAAAGCACCATCAGCAAGTAAAAGAAGAAAGCATAAAAAGAACTACTAAAGTAGCATACCTTAATCATGTTTATAATGATTATAAGGAAAATAAATATACGTTCTTGTATATCGAAAGCTACACGAGCAATGCGTTTTTGTTTTTTTTGGGTTTTTTTTGCACTTGCCACAGAAAAGTTCATGATCTGTAATTTATTTATTTATTTATTTATTTTTAAATGTCATGCAACGTGTAATATGTCTCAGCTTTCCGGCAAGGAACCTCTTGCTGTAGCACAAAACTGCATCACGCTAAGATGGCCGCTTCATTCCAAATGCCTGCCGTCCCTGTTTGTTTGTTTTGTTGCCCACTCGTCTCTTCGTATGGAAAGCTAGGAGGCCTGACAGCAGTTCCCGGCCATTTTACCCGCTGCTACTTTCCTAATACAACTGTCCACCTCGACAGATGATGGGAGCCGTGTTGTGTATCGGATTTGTTGGACTGCGTGTGGTTCACGCAAAGGAAAACATTACACTCTAAGGTCACTTGTAAACGGCTATGAGACTTAGTACATATATTTTGTGCCCTTACTAACTAAGTCGTAACTACCTTGTAAGTAACAAAAGGATGCCTCTTTTGAACATAAGGACCTGCTGACCTATTAACATCATAACGGTATGTGCCGAAAGTAACACAATGCGGCAGTGCCACCCGGTGGCTAAAGCACCAATAGGCTCGATCCTACAACAAGTTAGGACTATGGACTTCGTCCAAGGTTGTTAGTTGCATAAGAAAATTAAGCAGCAACTAAGGCTTGTGTATCATATTGAAAAAAAAAAAAAGCTTCCTCTCCCCCCATTCCCTAGATTCAACTACCCGAGGTCCAGCCCTGGTAGCCGTCTGCGTTCAGCGCCACCGGGCCGTTGTGGGTCGAGCCAGGGCCGGAGTCATGCAGGACTGGAAAGGAAACTATTACGCAAAGGGAGGGGGGGGGGAACCACTCTTCTTCCCTATTCACCCCAAAACGTGGCAGACCGAGTTTCACTCCTGCTTAGGTGGGTAACAATTTGCTAGCTATTATTTATTAATAACGAACCCTCCCCCAAGCCCGCTCATTCATTCTGGCCAAGCGGTTCGACGCACTGCCCGCACCACTATACCCTCCTCTCCTGTGTGCTTCGTGGTCAACGTTCTGAATTTGCCAGGCGCCCGCTCAAAAGGGAATGTCAGACCAAAGATAAGGGGGACCGAGAAGGCAAAATTGGTGCCCCTCCCTCCAGGGGACTGTGCCAAGCAGTGCCTTGCCAAGACGGAGGCGGCACTTACCCCCCTGGGGACATAACCACCACCTTGCAAGGACAGGGGATACCCGTCGCATCCGTGCCACAACTGGGCGCGGCGTGTCACGCAGCAATATGGACACATGGACACAGCGAGTTCAGCCAGCGTGCTGCACCAAGTGTCTTGACTCCGACATCACGGCACTGGGGGTTTGGCATGCAGCATGATTATATCGCGCGAAATAGACCTGACGGCCTTGAAGCGCTATGCGTGAGCGCCGGTCTAACAATGCACCCATAGACACGTCGTACACTGCAAGGTACCTATACCGCATTACCATGCCCTAAGACAGCAGCCACAGACCATGCAGCCAGGTCAAACCAGCAATACAACACATAGCTATCACAAGCGAAAGCGGGAGAGCGCACCTAGTGTTCCCGCCTAGCTCAACCCTCCCGCCATTTTCCGTGACCTGTTACAGAGAACGGTTCTTATTTCGCATATCTTATATATAGCGCGAGCTTCCCCGAAGGTATTTGATCGCGTTACATGGCATTTACATTACACATTCAGGCCAAGGATTCCTACACGCACGACTTCAGTATTGTCGCTGTACTGAGGAGTGCTAAACATACACCCAGGTAAAATGACCCACAGCGCTGCGGTTGTATGTGACACCCGGTACCTCGAAAGCATTCTCTCCATGCGCGCAGCGGAGGGCTGAAGGCGAGCGCCGTCGGGAGAATTGGCGGGGGATGGTTGCCAGCGCTAGAGCGCGTTGCCGGGAGGTTGCGGGGGGGACAGGTGTAAGATGCAGGATTCTCGTGCCTCCGTGCTCACTGCAAGGCCGCGCTCCCGAACTTTGGGGAAGATCAGCGACGCCATCTTGTCTTACGGGGATGGCTTACGAAGCTAAAACGCATTCTAAAACGGCACCCGCGCCTTGCAGCAAGCAAAACCCGTGCACCAACACACAGCAGTAACTCAGCATGTTCTATCTGTACAAGGTGCCCCTAACTAGCTGCCCCGGCAGCAGGAGCTTAGCATCGTGGTTGCCGGCTTCTTGGCGATTTACTCTTAACCTCATGCCCCTACCCCTCAACTAATGAAGCGCACAACGGTCAAAATGGTTGCTTTAAGAACCTATGCCCCTAATTAACATTTCTACCTCATAAACGTGAGGTCAGGCACACATAATTTGCCATCCGTGATCGCTTATCAAATGGTTGCTTTAAGAACCTATGCCCCTAATTAACAATTCTACCTAATAAACGTGAGGCCAAGCACCCATCAACAGCGTGTGCGGAGCCCGAGCCCGTGTCCTGTAAAGTAGAATTTGAAACTTTTTGCCAACTTATGACACTTTGACAGCGTTTGCAGGACCCGGACCCTTGTCCTGTGATATCCTTTATAACCCCAGGCACAGGACTCACCACTGAGCTACACCCGAACAAAGTTTGCAATTTCGCCAACTTATGACACTTTGACAGCGTTTGCGGGACCCGAACCCGTGTCCTGCGAGAGACTTTTATTCCCGAGGCACCAGGCTTACCATGAGCTATGGCTCCTGGTGGCGGAAACAAGTATTCAATTCGCCCAGTTATTCTGCTGGCTGAGAACGCGGCCAGCATGGGAGGCGCTGCATGCGAGCGCCTTGCTTCCCTCCCATTGCCCCCTATATCGCGGCCAAAAGTCATCAGATTACCGAGTCAGGCTCGCGCTGGTTCAACGCTGCCATTGCCGACACTGCATGAGAGCCGGTTTCTGGACTGGTTCCGTGGAGCTCCCGCTGTAACCATCGAGCGCTCGCAAGGGTCTTAAAATTTATTGCCAACTGGTCTGTAGTCGCTGGTGAAGGGAGATGGGGGGGCGTGCCAGTGGGTGGATGGATCAACGGGCTAGGTTAACCCGCACAAAGCCCCCGCTTTAGCCCCCCAAACCCGTGGGTCAAAAGAGGCAAAAATGTATATCACATTGGCCCCGTTTGCGGGGCTCGCACCTCAGTAACCAGAGGGTCACAGCAAGATGGCCGCGCGGGATGGGATGGGGAGGGGGGTTGGTTAAAGGACGGCCGGCCGAGCAGAGTTTTGGCGCGAAAGTGCGGCTATCCATCATTCTCTCCCCCCGACGCCCGACAACCGACACGAAAACCGCACGTGGCCGGAACGACCCACTCGCAACCTGCCGCCCTGGCCTCACTCGCACCACGCAAGAAGCCCCCTGACACCGCTTGCGCCCCCCACACCCATGGCATCCTAGCCACAAAGGCCCGTCCACCTGGTCATGCCCAGGGACAGGGCCGGGGTGGGAGGGGTTAGCAAGACTCACCGCGGTATAGCTGCTATCTCGAAGAGCACGACGACACTGAAGGGGGCCCCGGTCGTAATCGCGTGGAGCGGGCGGGCATTACGCGTGTCCTAGCAGGAGCGGCGCGCAGGAAGCAGAGGAGGAACTGGGCGAGAGGGACGCCTAAGTAGGGGGGCTAGCCTCGCCCCCCCCCCCCCCCCCCCCCAACGGCCCACCTCCACCTGTACACTATTGGGAGATCTCCTCCCTGGGCGTGGCCTCGTGGGCGAGGCAGAAGGAGGGGGAAGGCTGCGACGGGCGGCCACTAGAGAGCTGCCCTGCTGATGTCCCACTGCGTGGAACGCGGGCAGCGGCAGATTTTACAGCACGGTCCCTGAAAAAACCACGGGTCTGGGGAATAAATAAACCCCTCATCTAACGGCTCTGTGACTTTTAGTTATCCTCCCCCCGCCCCCCCCCCATTTAAAATGCTGGACCACCTTTAAGAGTCCCCACAGCCAGGGGTTTAAGTGGGATGAAAAAACTTGTAGGTCTCTCAAAGAGGCGTGGCCAATGTAATGAAGGGCGTCGCTTAAAACACGTAAGCTAAAAATCTGTGCCGCTCCACGTGTATTTTGCTGTTTCTGTCATTGCATCCAGATATATTATACAACAAGTAACATCATAACTAAAAATCAGGACTATTGGCTTTGTCAATGGTTGTTAGTTGCATAAGATAAATAAGCAGCAACTATGGCTTGTATATAACATTGAAAATGCTTTCACTTAAAGCCCTGGTGACACCACGACAATGTTGCTGCTCCTGAGTTTCACAAGGAGAAGCGAAATCCAGAGAGAAAATGACTCACTTTAAAGGATTTCCCTTCCCCTCCAACGCTCACCTGGCATGCGGTCATGCCCTAACTTCTCCACTAGTGAGAAGTGAGCACGCGCATATGAGCACGCGCATATGATGTGCCTGCTGTCACTGCAGTCCAGCAAAAAACAGACCGCCTGTGCCAGGGCACAAATCACAGACCCGATAGAGACCCGCTTCGAAGCCCCCTTTAAAAAACTGCCGGTGCTCAGTACCAGTGAGACCCGGCCAACTTAAAGTCCTGCCCACAGCCCTCGCATCCCCCGTTCCCACTCAGCTCTGCTGGACCACTTTTAACAGTCTCCACAGCCCCCGCATCCCCCTTCCCACTCAGCTCTGCCACTCTCCTCACACACGGACTCTCTCGAAGAATCTCTCCAAGAATCGTCCTCCCCTCTCCACTGTTAGCCCATTCTTTCCTGCCTCATTCACACCCTCTTCTACCTATTAGTCTTCGCAAACCGCAGTAAAAACTCCATTATGTCCAATGCTCTGTTGCTTTGTAGCTAGAAACGTGGCAAGCAAGTGACAAACATACCAACCAAACCGGAAAGAATGCAAGACAAAAATACAAGAAAGGCACAAGGGCTGGATGAGGAACGTCCTGGTTAGATGGCTCAGTGAATAAGCACACCTAAAACAGAGATGTGCCACCAAGCGTTCAAATGTCCCCGAATCCAACAGGGAAGTTTTTTTTTTGTGTGTGCATTTTAGTAGTTGTAGTCCTGAATTTATGATTGATATAAAGAACTACAAGTTACAAAAGCTAAGGAAAAAGCCAAGACTGGACGAAGCAATCGCACACCGACTAATGACATTTCAGAGCTCCGGTATGAGAGCTACAGGTGAATTGTCTGCAGCCTTGAAAGATGGGTTCACGCTTTCATCTGTCGGAAGCCCATAACATGAGCACCACAGATAATATAACAGATGTTACAAGCCTTCAAAGCTGCAAAAATAAACCCGCACAGAAGAGACTAGTGAAACATTATAGCATTATTTATGCAGGGCCGGCTTTAGTGCTGGCAGCGCCCTGTGCGACAATGTTTGTTGGCGCCCTTCCCCCACGGATTCTCTCTCTAGCACCCATTAACAGCGACCAAGTCACCATAACCACACTCTCAGATGCATTGAATTAGTTATATAGCGCCACTCATACCAGTGTAGGGTGTCCGAGCACTTTGCATCGCACACACATTACACAGAGACAATCAATCATACGTGTGTAAATCAGTGTATAGGAAATGTTACATAAGCCAAAGGACTAAAAGTGTAGGAGTCACATGTCTTCCATACTGGTAGGCAGTATAGTTTAAGAGTGCTTGGTGTGGAGAAGCACAAACTCAGAGTCGAAAATGAAACAGCATAGTTGGGAGTCTTCTTTAATAATAAGAATCGATTTCTTGCCAAATTAACCCTTTTTGCAACATTAATCAATGCTCTAATAATGTATACTTTGCGGTGTGTATGTAGTTCTGGGATGAAAGTTAATAGCTCACTATTCTATATTAGGACTTTAAGTTATAAATTGCAAGTAACAAAAGGATGTCTCTTTTGAAAGCAGTAATCTGCTGATCTGTTTACATCATAGGCACTCTGTAATTGACTTGATACACGTTCTTTGCAGCAGGCATATTAACCCCCTGCACTAACTTCACCGAAGTCAAAACCTCAACTATACAAAATGTTGATCTCTCTCCAGGAAGATAATTAATCACACGAGTTATCTTGACATTTATGTGAGGCAGGTGCTTCAAAAGCATAATAAACTTTCAAACAGGGCGCCCCCAGGAAGCCAGCACCCGGTGCGGTGGCCCTGGTCGCACCGCCCTAAAGCCGGACCTGTATTTATGTGTCGGAAAGCTGGGCCGCTGTTTCAATCTCCCTCACATTCTGGGCCAGGGTTGCAAAATATATTTTTAAAGTATTCTCTACCTGCTCCGCGGCTGCTCCTCCGCTCTCTAGGGACAGCCGACTCCTCGTGCTTACAGCGCCCCGTACCCACCGAGCTTGGTCTCACGCCAGCTCTTGACACAGCTGTAGTTTATCTCATGAGATCTGTGGGTGGAGTGATACAAACCATCCTAGGCCACACCCCGGATTGCACCTGGGCAGGTTCTGCTGGCAGGGCTGGGGAGAGAGATTCTTCTGAAGTAAAGACCGGCCCTGGCCCAGCTATAAAGCGACGTGACAGGGAAGTTCAGCGCCTGGGAGGGGGTTACAAACCAGTTAACTAGGCATTGTACTCGGATATGTTAATTACAAGTGAAGAGGACTGCAATTGGTTATGGCAACTGATGGCTACCGCAGGTTGTATGTGGTAACTTGTAAGCCTTAAGCCGGAAGTCGGTCAACGAAACGATCGGAGCACTCATCTAGATAGAGGGAAATATGCTGACAGGAGAGAGAGAGAGCTGGCCTTTGCTCAGGGAGTGCCCAGGGCGAAACCACATTTGGCGCCCTTGTCTTATTGTTCTTTAATTGGCTACTATGGATCGGACATTTTGCAAGAGGAGGAGGAAGGCGACGGGGCCAAGATTACAGAGCGCCAAGAAAGGGAAAACAGCGAAGAGAAAGCAGACAGGGGTGTCAGCAGCCTTCAGGAATACTGGTTAAACCCCATTTCCTTTGGATCCAAGTCCTAGGGAGACTGCTGCAGGGAGCCCTCCCTTCCCTCTGGGCTGGAGGTTGGCACTCTGGGCATGGGCCCAGCTCGCACATGCTAAAGGCCGGCCCTGAAGAGGGGTAGTTGCTAGGGTCACCTTGTTTGCACTGACGTAGGAATCCTTTTTTACACATCATTTTTATCAGGTGCGTTAGCCTTATTGGTTTAGTTGAACCCAACAGGACTTCAGCTCCCAGAATACAATCATTTAAAAAATATACTCCTGGAATTAAAATGTATTGTTGCTGTCCAGATACAGCCGTTTAGCAGCCTTCCAAACATGTGTTTAAATGGAAACAAAGAAGCGCCGGTACTCACCACATTGATTGGGGTGAGCCTCGAGCGTCCAGTAGAAGCATGTCTGGGGGCCTGGATGTGCAGCAAGCATTTTACAATATCAGCATTTTCTTGGTGTCTTTAGGAGGGTGGTGATCCTTAAGACATGTAGTGTATCTTACAGCAGCATTTGTACCCAAATGTGCACACAAATGCTATCGTTTTTGAAAATGTATCACAGAAATATCTTCTAACACTACAAAACGTTAAAGAGCATTGCATTGAGGATGAAGTCTCATGGATGATGGTAAACTGATCAGGAGACCCACATTTTAATCCGACACCAATCTTGTGTGTTTTTAGCCACATTTATTAATATGAGCTTATCTCACAGTCTAGTTCCCTTTCCGGCCCCACCTGACACTGGTACTGAGTAGCCTTCAGGTCCCACATCCACTCCTCCGGCCCTTAGACTGTGGCCCTCTACGTCATTAGGCTGCTGAGGTAATGCAGCACAAGTGGAGTAGCCCCATTCGGAGATCTCTGAAAAATGTGACAGAATTCAAGTGTCCGCCTTTCATCCACCTGAGGCTGACAAATTAATTTGCAGCATTTTGTGTAAAGGTAACTATCATCTGTGTATTGATGGATGTATATAAATCAAATATTCTGTACATAATGCTGCACTGAAGAGAAATTATCCATACTCTGGAAATGGAGATGCATATGTGTTTTGTGCAGAGATGCTCACATCACTTGGATTAGACTGAAAGATATCACCAGCTTTTTATTTGCATTTTATAGATCCATGTTTCTCTTATGCTGATGTTTTCCTTATTTGCAATAATTGACATTATGCAGGGTTTGTGAACATTAAAGCATAATAACATGGTAATCACGCATTCATGTTTAAGAATAGTGCATTTTGTGACGGTCTTATAGTTTTTCAGTGCTCTAATGAGCAGTACATTTTACTACAAGCAATCTTAACTGTAAGGATTTAATAAAAGTGGGACAAATTAAAGTTTGAAGCTATCCCTGTCAGGATTGTACCCGGGTGGCTGACAGATCTCTGCAGCAGGTGCACAGATCCACTGCGCTCTCTTGCCAGCAGGAAAGGAAAGCGAACACCCGACTCTGCACACTTTTGGTCATGCATGTATTTAGGATGTTATTCAGTTCTCCATCCTTTAATTGTGCGCACAAAACGTCTTGATGAATAATGCAGTGGTAGTCTATCATAGTGTGTCTGGTGAGCTTCTTTTTAAGCAGATATACAAATCCTCTGTCATAGCCTACCATGGCAGGAGCCCCGTCTGTTGTGATGCTGACAAGAGTGTTCAATGGTATGTGATGTGTTTTAAAGTAGTTGCACATGCTGTCCAGTATATCTTCTCCTCCTCATGTGCCCTTGCAGTGGTAGAAGGCACAGGAGCTCTTCTTTGGGATGAAGCAATTGGTCCAAATTACCTCACCCAAACTAATAAATGGGCCAAATCTCCTACATCTGCGGACTCATCCATGGCAATACTGAAGAACGGGGACTGTCAGACTTCTTTGATCACCTGCTCTTGGACGTTTTCACCCATTGCCTCTATTCTGTGTGCACACATGGAATCTGATAGCTATAGTGCACAGATTTCCTTTAAAATGCTGGCTTTATTAATAACGTTTTCAAATAAAATTTCGGCTGTTTAAAGGAAACATTCTTCACCAGCTCTGCCTCTGTGAATGGTTTCCTGTATTTAGGAAGCAAGCACCATATTTGGAACGATGCTTCTGTAACAGCCTCAGATTCCTTCATCCGGCAGAGGAAGAGCTTCTCCTGGGAAAGAAGCGATTGCTTTAATGTTGCCACTTTTGCAGAACGCAGTTTTGAGTTCAATGGGAAGTTCTCAATATATCCTGAGTGCCATTCCAGGTTATACCTCTTAAGAACATTTACTGTCTCTCTGCAAAGCAAACAGGTGTCTTTCTCTTTTGGGCATTACACAAACAAGTACTCTTCTTACCATGCTTCCTGGAATGCCCTGTGTTTACTCTGGATCTGGGTCATTTGCAAGGCTTGGTAACTGGACTGGAGGCCATTGCAGAGCTCTCCAGCCAGTTTGTTACTGCACACTAAGTAACAAGGACCAGGAATCAGATTTTCTGCCTTATGACCGATGGACCAACACCGCCTCACGATCGATAGGCTGTCACCTACGCACAACAAAAACACCGGCACTTTAGGCTCACAACAAAAGGACTGACAACACATCTCGCTACAGACCTCTGTGAGCAACACCAAAGTAATGTCATTTGTTTAAACATACAAAGTGGTGTAAAAAGTGAGGCATGTACATGCAATTAAACAATTAATTGATTGCACACATATTGGAATTGGTGAATTCTCAGAGTAACATGTTATAAAAAGGAATTTTTGATCATTATGCTTGCAACTTGTCAGCTATCATTGGGCCGTTAATGTGACCAAGATGTTTTGTACCATCTTGAAAGTATTCTATGAGAAGCAGTTTGCAGTGTAATTTTCTTTGGGCCATTGATACATGTTCTGTGTCTGACCACTGAGGACAATAAACTAATAAAGCATTGTTTGTAGAAGACTGCATGATGTGGCGTACTGGTAGTCTGGGTGAGAACTGGGCTGAGCTAACTGGTCCCAACAATAACAGTGCAGCAAATAATTTAGTCTGAGGTTTTTCCTTTGCATTTTGCAACAAAAGCTAACAACTACATTTTAAATATTTGTAGGTGATATGAGCAAATCAGCTAATACAGATGAAATGTCAGCAGCTAGGTGGTTCACCTTGCAAATCTGGTTCTTCCTCCGCCTCCCCACCTCCCCGGTTGCCCTTAAATTGAAGAGCCTGCAAAGCTAAACACCTTCAGTGTGGGGCATCTTGTTAGCCAGCAGTCCACATGAAAATAAAACGGCAAATCCCAGAATGCATTTCATACTACTAAAAAGAAAAGTACAAAAGCTAGTTTTGGAGAACATGTTACACTTAAAGGGTGCTCCTGGATTCCCCTTTAAAGGCATTTTTGGTCAGTTGCACGTCTGCTATCGTGTGCATTTTGCTACTGAACCCGAGTTATCCAATGTTAGCGTGGTGATCTGCGGTCTTGTATGTTCTCCTAAGTAAAGCAGGACAATTGGAAACTATTTAATAGCTTAATGTGTGGGTAGCGTGCAATCTAGATTTTTATTTTTTGAGCTTAACCAAGGATGCACACTCCATTGTTAGTATTGTGAGAGGGAAATAGACAAGGAACCCAAGTAGAGATCTGGCATAAAAAACACAGAAGAGGGCCGCTGGAGCATACGCAGTGAAGCTGCTATCGCGCATGCTCCAGTGGCCCTCCTTGTGTTTACTTACCATCTTTTTAAACTCCCGTACATTGACTGCAAGGTCTGCGGGCCACCAATGAAGGTCTGACGGTTCTAACGGATCCATCAGATCAAAAAAAGTTGACTCTGTGTTGAAAAATAATTTCCCAGGAACTCATGTTGCCTTAAGAACCAGGATTTACTACGCTTAGATAGCCACATCTTTAATTTCATATTTCAAGGATCTATGTATTGCTATTTTGGATCAATCAGATTGTTTCCCTCTTGTGGAGGATATGGAGTGCCCATAGTTCCTTTTGACGGACTGTTTGACTTGATAAGATCAGCAGCACTCACAAGCGGCGAGTCTTTAGCTGCTAGATGGAACTTGTACCTAACGGATTGGAGCATTGAGAGGGCTTAAAGGTCAAGTGCACCTAAAATGCCATTGAGGGTTTCAGACTATTTGGTGCAGAGCTGGAGAATATGCTCCAACGTATCTTTAAGGAGTGGAACTATCCTTCAACCTTTCAGAGTCAATCTTCTAGATGTTCGAGTTCTTGCCAATCAAAACTTTCATTTCATCAACCTTTGAGAGAACAGCAGAGTCAGGATCAATCTGCGAAATTTCAAGGGAAGTCCTCCTTCAAGTCATTTAAAAGCTTGAAACAAGGTGCAAACACCAAGAATCAACATTCTTGACTATTCCAGGAAGAGGGAGGTTTCTCTTAAAGTTTGAGGAAGGATTCAGCAATTCATTTCTCAGTGGCAAAAATTAACATCAGATCGATAAGTCCTTCAGGCAGACTTCAAGGGGTACCGGAAATAATTATTCTTGGACCAGTGCCTTCAGGGATTATTTATACTACTCTGGCTCAAGATCTAATCAAGATAATAGTATTGTTGAAGGGAGTTTTAGCTGTTCAGAAAAAGGGAGCTATTGTCAGTTCCCTGTCAAGAAAGAGTACAGGGAGTTTATTACATTGTGTTCCTAGTCCCGAAGTCATCAAAGGACTATTGTCGTGTGATTTGATTTGAAGATCTTCAACACGCTTATCGAAAACATCAAGTTCAAGATGGAAACTTTGCAGAGTATAATGCCATTGATTCTGACAGATCACTTTTTAGGTCGAGCATTTGAGACCTCTTATATACTTTAGTATATACTTATATGTGTATGTACTTTGTGGGCTCTGGAGATTAGCCCCAGGACTTGTCCGCTTCCGCTTAGGGACCCTTTTGTGTTAAACTGCCTATATTTAGCTGTCTTGATAGAAAACCACCAGCAGAGGTCAGTAAAATACCAGAATCACTTTAGCATTCTCTAGATTCCAGTCAATAGAAATGCTCTTCCACGAGCACCCGTAGACAATAATATTTTTTTCAAATCTTGTATTTTCAGTGATATGACCACCGAAGGCCCTGATTTTATATTAAAAACAGAGCTTTAGACTATACCAATTCCCACTAAAAGGCATTTTTTCTCTCCATGTATTCCCATATCTGGCTTGTCACGCAGTTTAGTGCTTACTTTCCCTCCATGTTAAAGAACAGTAGATGTTTCAGCACCCAGGCTAATGTGCTGCATAGCTAAATACATATAAGGTCCCAAAGCCGAGACCGATTGCATTGCAAATGCTTGTTCTTAACATTAGCCCTCACGGGCGCTTACCTCAAATTTTCTAATTGACAAGTCCCATAGCAAGTTCTTGAAGTTTTCATTGGAAAATTTGACTTTGGCAATTCAAAGTCCTTTCTTCTGGCCTGAAGTCAGCTCCCAGGTTGTTTACAAAAATGATAGCTCCAGTTGTTGCCCATCTTAATTTGTTAGGAGTCCCAGTCTTCCCTTACTTGGACTGGTTAATAGATGCTGCATCCAAAGATCAGATTCATCAGTCTTGGGAACAGACAAAGCCAACTTTATCCTGCTTAGGGCTCTTTCTCAAAATTCCAAAATGCCAGCTAACTCAAATGAAAGACCTAGGCTTTCTTGGAGTTCTCAAGCTTTTTTAATTTGATCAAAACAGTTCCACATTTTATTGCTAACCGCACTGGCAGCTGCTAGGGAAGGGTGGCGGGTGTGGGGGTAAGAAAAAAAAAAGACTTACCTGCTGGTCACTGGCCACCGCCTCTCCTCCGTCCTTCCTCTGTTCCCCGCTCCTGGCAGCACCCAGGCACCACTAAGCCAATCACAACGCCACTGTCACCAGCAGGACAGCAGCATCCTGATTGGCCTGAGTGGCCCGTTTGGCTGCTCATGAAGTGCCTGGAAGCGTGGGACAGTTCTCCACCCGGCTGTGTAACACAGTCAGATGGAGTAATGCTAAGAGAGCATGATGGTTTGGACGGCCCAAGTCGGCCAGCCAAACTGTCATGTGCACTAAGAGTGCCCAATACTCCTCCTCCCCCTCTGAGAGGCTGCCCCACCGTAACCTGGGTCCATACAAAAAATAAAATGATATTAACTTGTTTTATTATTTTTCCATTGCACTGCTTTGAGAGCAGTGGGGCGATGGTCCTCTGCCTTAGCGGAGGAGCCACCGCTGGCTAACTGTTCCTGCACCTCCAATTGCTTCTGGTGGAAAGGGAAAAGAGGAGGGTCTCCTGTACTGTGAAGATTAGTTTAACTTGCATTTGTTTTCCATTTAAAGTAAGACCTAAAAATGGTCTCGTGGAACATGACAGGCTTAGCCAGCAAGTTTTTGGATGAGCAGTGACTCCATTACATTAGAGATTTCCATATAACATGCATCCAGAAAAAGTGGGAGCCAGATAATAACGTCTTTATTGAAGGTTATAAAACTTTTTTTGTCCAGCATTAAGGTAGAGTTCAGGGAGAGCAAGGGGGGGCTTATTAGGTTTATAGACCTTAGAATTCATGGTAGGTGGAAGACCTGGTCGTGTGACTCAGATGTTGCCCAAGGACTCACATTCTCAAGTAACACTTACAGGCTAGTTTTAATTAACTTTTATAATGTGAAATCACACTCACAGAGGCCGACTAGCCTTGACGAATTAAGTAGATGGATGGAGCAAGCACACGGGGAAGGTCTGTTACAGTCTCAACTGATTCTAGTCGGAGGCTTTAAGTCATCTATGCCCTCACTTGAGGGTGACTCATTGTGAATAGTCGACCTGCACACTAAGAGAGAGACCACACATGGAACACACCCAGGAAGGGCAGGACTTGAGTGCCCTCCTAAACCCATATGGTTTAACTCACACTCTGGACCTGATTACTACCCACTCTGATATATACGTGCCCCAACTTACAAAGGTAGAGGATGTTCATCATTTATTGATTTTATATTTGTGTGTCTCACATCGAGAAGGTTTATATCCTTTTTTAATATTGACCACAACACATTTAGCTACCATAATCCACTGACCATGTCACTTCTTGCCCCTCGCCATCACCCAGCACCTCACAGAATAACCGGGGGAAACGATCTCCGCATCTGACCAGGCAGGCGGGGCATTGGGCTCAGGTTGATACCGTTGTTTTTAATAAGTCACTTTTTAACACAGGCACGCAGGAGAGTCTGAAATGTCTAGACCCAGAAGTGCAGGGGGACAAATTAGTTCAGGCATTCACCACTATTGCGCAACCAGTGGATCGTTTACTTACAGTACCGGCTTACCCCACCAGCAGGGACGCAACAAGATGGTTTGACGCACAATGCTCTCGGGCCCTTAGAGATCTAAAGACGGCTCTCAAACAGTCCCCGAGAGACAGGGATCAGGTGGCGGCCTGGCGTAAAATTTATAAGCAAGCCGTCAAGGGGTAGAAGTGCCAACTGCAACAGAAGGCCTGGGAGGGGTTAACAGAGGAATCTGAGCTAAAGGACTCTACACGTTTCTGGAGGGTCATTAACAACCCTGGATTTAAAGATTCAAATAACCCAGGGCTAAGCCACAACATTTTACCAGAGGAATGGCAAGCTCACTTTGAGGGCTTTTACAATCATTTCCATAGTGAGGAACAAACAGAGGCACCAATCCCTGAACAGAGAGCTGATCCCATTACCTTCACTCTGGATGAGGTGAGATTAAGAATTGAGGGTCTCTCACGGAACCAGGCGCAGGGACCAAATGGGATCCCGCCAGACCTCTTTCGATGTAACACAGAGGTATGGGCGCCTCTCCTAGTGAGGGTCTTAAATGCAGCAGTAGTGTCAGTAATGCCTGCATCATGGTCTACTGCCACCATTGTCCCGATTTTTAAGAAAGGAGATAGGGACATTCCACATTGCTATCGTCCTATATCTCCAAACAGGTTGTCGGAATAGGCAGAGGCCAACCAAATAATAACAGACTTCTAATATGGATTCCGACCTGGTAAATCCACTGCTGATCAATGCCTCAACCTTTATCTTGTTACTGCTAAATACACAATAGCCAAATCAGGGACGTTGTATTTAGCTTTTATGGACTTCACTGTGGCCTTTAACTTAATGAACCGCTGTAAACTCTGTAAACTTATGGGAGAGCTCGGGGTGGACCCGGCAATAACTAACACCCTAATGGCCCTACACTCAAACACTACTGCAGCAGTTAGATACACACAGGATGGGAAAATCAAGGATCATTTTGACAGCACTAGTGGGGACAGACAGGGTTGTTTAGCGCCGTTCTTCTTTACACAATATATTAATGGTCTTGATTCTGCCCTGACTGCCTTACAAGCAGACACACCGAGGATAGGAACAAGATCGATCCCTGTTTGGCTTTTTGCGGACGACGCGGTTCTCCTTGCACGTACCCACCCCCCCCCCCCCAGGGCCTGCAGCTTTTACTACAAGGGTTCGTGACTTTTATGAACAAGATGGACTTGTCTCCTAATTTATCTAAAACCTACATAATGGAAATTGGGGAGAAGTGCAGGAAGCCTCACACTTACACAATAGGCACACATACCCCAGGGAAAGTACCGGCCTTCTCATATCTAGGTACTTTATTCGATGAAAAATTGAGTTTTAAACATTTATTAAACATTTATTAGAGGAGAAGTGCCTTGGTTTGACGAAATCCACAGAGCAGTCACAATCTTCGCTCATAGATTAGGCCATTGGTCACCTGGGATGATTTTAAAGTTATATAATTCTTTTTACAGTTCCAAAGTTTTATATGGTAGTGAGGTGTGGGGAGTTAAGGTGGTTAATAAATTACAAATCCAAGGCAACAAATATTTTAGGCGCTTGCTGAAAGTCCCTCATAGCACCCCTTCATACATTGTTCATGAGGAATTGGGGTTCAAGTACATTTCTGAAATGGTGGCTGTGAAACCCCTATTGTGTTGGGTGACGATCTGGTCCAACGATGAGGCGGGCTTCACCAGGCTCGTAATTCAGGACTGTCTCTCCCTCGATCATGCGCTAGAGATACCGTGGGTAAAATGTGTAAAGGACATCCTCTTCACAATAGGACGTGTAGATCTGTTTACCAATCTTGATAAGGTGGGATCACAGGAAAAAGCGCTTATCAAAGATCTGTTTTTTAAGCATGTCGCTGCACAACATGGGGCAAGGGAGCTAAAAAATACACGGTCAGAGAACACATTCTAGTTAAGTAAATGAAGGGTATGGAACCCTACTTATCCCTTATAACCAGTGCACATGACAGATTTTTTAATTACACGTTTTAGGCTGAACCTATTTCATCATCCATTGGCTGTACCCCCCCCGGCTTTACAGCACACACAGAACATAGAGGACCCTGTGGCTGCGACAATAGATCTCCATGGGACACCTTACATTTTGTACTCCTCTGTCTGCACTACTCACATCGGAGAAGAGTGCTCCTTGAGGGGCTTTTAAGAAGACATAGATTCAGACAGGCAAGCGTTGCTTTAATGTTTATACAACTTTCATCAGATGTTTTTACACTTTTTTTTGTTTCTAACTTTTCAAGACCTGCTTTAAAGCTGAGAACCACCAGGGGTGTTTGAAAGCCTCAAGATTCTTTGCCAATTTTGCACTGTGTAAGGTTGCTATAAAAGTCTTGATCTGTGGGTTATTTTTGTGGGACCAGGCTCATTTTTACATGTCAAACAAATACTAACTGAGGATTTTACTGTTTATACACTTTTTAAAAATGTTTTATCTGTAGTAAAGGGTGCTGACTACATTATGAATTTAAGAGATCAAGGGGGACAACAACATTTTATGAATTTCGGGCTGTTTTAATGTACATCTGGCTGCTCTTATGAAAACCTTTGTTCTTGATGTATATATATTTTAAGATGTCTCTTTTATGGTCATTTGTTTATGCTGAATAAAAATTATTATTAATAATATCATCATTTAAGATGTGTGCCTGCTTTCTTAATAAGCCGTTAACTCTAGGTTAAAGTCCAACAGGGACCGAGTAAGTATGTGTGTGTGTGTATATATATATTCAATGAAAAAACCATAGGTTTCACAAATGTTATAGTTAGCTGGACATTTCGCTCGTAAAAAACCAATGAAATTCCCCCGTTATAGTTAGTTCAGCTAACTATAACTCGCGCACCCGCAATCCACTGCTGATGACGTCACATATTACATCACTCATGACATGGTCAGTGACATCACTCATGACATCACTGATGACATCTAAAATGACATCACTGATGACATCACTAATGACGTCAACAATGTGATAAATTACAACATCTTTTCACACCCTTATAAAACCTTTGATATACCAACTCAAAATTACAGAGTTCCATTCTCATATCCATAAATAATGCAATACCAATAACTGCATACCCACATATTAACTTTTAGGTCTTCATACGCCTCCACACAATCACGTGTAAAGTCACTCATAGTTACAATCACTCCATAAAAAAATATCATATGAATTTATACACACACCTATATAGACACTCACACACTACCAATCATCCATAGAGGTACTCTCACACCTAGTCATTCATTAAAATAATCACACTGCTATTTACTCACCTATGCAGTTATTCACAATCAAGTTCCCTTGCTCAAAAAATAGTATCACATGTTTATGCTCTATTAGAATCATTGACAAAAGCACACACTCATCCATACAGTCACTGTCACAATCACACATTCTCACATCTAGCCACTTATATACTCTTACACACATATATACTGCCTTTCACATATGTAGTTAGTCACAAATGTACCACTGAGATATACATTCAATCCCTAACACACCCATACAAACACTCGCTCAACCGTACAGTCCATCACAGATGCACTCTTAAAACCATGCACCCATAGAATCACTCACTCACACATCTATGCACAGAGTCACACACAGCCTACCCACACTAACACTCAGGCACCCATACAGATACTCACACAACCAATCGATAACCCACATAGACACTCATATAGATATTCACAAAACCATGCAGCCACTTATACACCAACAGACAGAAACATACAGACATTCACACAGATTAGTCACTAGTCTGCAGTAAGATACATTTAATGACTCACTTATAGAGTCAGTTACGCACCAAAGAAACTCATCCATTTACACACTTGTACACCCACTCATTCTTCAACAGGCCTTTCCATATATATATTAAACATATTAAAATTGTTAAGAAACACAGACTCAATGGATGACGTCATCAGTGATGTCATCAGTGATGTCATTTTAGATGTCATCAGTGATGTCATGAGTGATGTCACTGACCATGTCATGAGTGATGTAATATGTGACGTCATCAGCAGTGGATTGCGGGTGCGCGAGTTATAGTTAGCTGAACTAACTATAACGGGGGAATTTCATTGGTTTTTACGAGCGAAATGTCCAGCTAACTATAACATTTGTGAAACCTATGGTTTTTTCATTGAATTTGCAAGGTTTTTTAAATGCTAATTCCTAACTATAACGCGTGTGAAACCTATGGTTTTTTCAGTGATATATATATATATATATTCACTGAAAAAACCATAGGTTTCACACATGTTATAGTTAGCTGGACATTTTACTGATAAAAAACCAATGAAATTCCCCCGTTATAGTTACTGTAGGCAACTATAACTCACGCGACCGCAATCCTCTGCTGATGCTAATACTGTATTTAGACACTTATTTGCCCATATCTTCTTCCATTAAATTTTAGCTATACATATATTACAAATATTTTTTTTTCATAAAGACACATATGTCATCAGCAGAGGATTACGGTCGCGTGAGTTATAGTTGCCTACAGTAACTATAACGGGGGAATTTCATTGGTTTTTTATCAGTAAAATGTCCAGCTAACTATAACATGTGTGAAACCTATGGTTTTTTCAGTGAATTAGCAAGGTTTTTTAAATGCTATTTCCTAACTATAACGTGTGTGAAACCTATGGTTTTTTCAGTGAATTTGTACGGTTTTTTAAATGCTAAGTTACTTTACGCCATTTGTGGCGTGCGCGCCCACTTAACGCAGTTTGTTCCGTGCACGGTTTTTATCAACTTTAATAAGCCCTGTACATTTGGTGGCCTTCGGCCACCAAAAGCACAGGGGGTGAGGTCAATGTGGATAGTGTTTTTTTTATTTCGATTTTATAATTTCATGTTGCCAAAATTAAGTTTTTTTTCTCTATTAATAAGCCCTGCACATTTGGTGGCCTGCGGCCACCAAAAGCACAGGGGGTGGGGTAAGTGTGGATAGTGTTTTTTTTATTTTTATTTTTTTACCGTAAGCGTACGGTAAGCTTACGGTAAGCGTACGGTAAGCGTACCCCGCGAAATTGCCGAAAAAAAAATAAAACCGTTTTTGCTCTTGGGGGATGTTTGGGGACTCCCTCAACATGACTATGTGGGAGGGAGTTGTCAAAACAGCCCCGTAACATGTTTTTGGCCATCATGTTTGATAAACAACACTCAGTGCGAGAGACAAAATGGCGGACGCCGCTTCCTGGTTTCGTCCGATTCGAATGTTTACTAAGATCTAAGAGCCAATCAGAATCGCGCTCGCGCACGCCACCGTAAGCTTACGGTAAGCGTACGGTAAGCGTACCGTAAGCGGGCTCAGATATATATATTGATTTAAAGGCTATTTTCTCAGAATCTACTGAACAGATTTACACCAAACCTACAAAAGGCACTTCCTTGACCTAGGGACTACCTTTCTGCCAAATTTCTAGTAATTCTGTTCAGCCGTTCGGGCTGTAGCTCGTTCTAAAGGTCCTATGGAAAAATGCATGGGAAAAACGCGTTTTGGGACCCCCCTTTTATCTCAGCCCCCGCTTGACGAATCCCCCCGAGACTTTCAGGGTAGGAGCGGAGCGTAGCGCCCCACCTATTTTGAGAAATTCGCGAGGATTCGTCGACCGGCGCCAAAGTTATTCAAAATAGAATGTTGAGGTTTTCCTATGGAAACGTGGTCCTAACTATAACTACCTACTGGCGACCGCCAGTAGGTAATATATATCAGTTCAGTTGCATTCCTGGCAGGGCAGCCTCCTCGTAACCCCCGCGCAACAACACAAACACGGACCACCTTCTTTAGTGCAAGGAATTTATTCGCTCAACTGCTTGATGTCGCCATAACGTTTCGGCTCCCCTTGAGCCTTGATCACATGACAACAAATGAAAATACATCACTTCCTTAAATAGGAGGAACCTTTCAAAGCACGTGATATCATTGGGGTATAGGAATGGAAGACAGACTTGAGTTTGGTATGTCGCTATAAAACAAACGATATTTACATTTTGGTTTTTGTAATAAACACCCAAAGTTGTTTACTGGTTGGATTAATATCCACGAAACAATATCCGATATTTGTATATATTGTTATAAAATCAGCTATCGGGATAAATCCCACATCATCCTCCAAATATGATTCCTAATGCCTTCATTAATATTAATTAAACTGCAGCTCCCTACAGTCGTGCTTGCGGTATGAGGTAGTTCGTTGAGTGCAAAATTTATGCTAATAAATTAACACAGAATTCAATAATTTAACACTCAAATACAATGCATTAAAAAACAGTTATACATGAAAAAAACCTTAAAACCAATTAAGATACGTTAATAAACATTGGCAATTTCATAAAAAACAACAACTCTGTGCAATGTAAGTGCAAATGGGGAAAGGATGGCCTCAGCTGATCCCAGCTGCCAAATTATTTTAGTATGACCTCGGACCTGCCTTCCCAATCTATGATACAGGATACAATACTTATGAGTAGTCCAGATAATTGATTAAGAGTGATGGGAATTATCTACATCATGGGTTTGCAGTATTTAAAGATATCAAAGAGATTAGGCTGAGATCTATTTAATGAAACAAAGATGGGCGAGTGCTTTCCATATGTTAGTACATATAATTCAGCATACCATCAACCCTAGGGAACCTAATTGGTGATGTGGTATATATTGCTGCGCAATCTTATTGATATGATTCTGGCATGATTCATCCCAAGTGATGGTGACTATATTTATTCTTTTAAAACAATAAATAAATTACAAAAAGGTAAAAATAATTTCCCCCTTTAAAATAACCTTTTAATAAAAACCCTCAATGGTTTATTATAGTCCCAAAACTTGGGCCAGAATTCATTCATATTGCTACTAACGATTACACTCTATTAGTTCCAATAAATATTTGAATACATTAGTAAGTAGATATGTGTCCTGAGAGCGGTTTAATGTAGGATAGTATGCATATCTTCAGTGACGTTAAGCCCAATGGGGGATTTCGAGTTCAGCTGGAGTATGTACCTTGTTTCCATCTGTCTTAACCTCGCTTCCCGATTTCCCCCACGTCTACTCGGTGGCACCGAGTCAATGACAAAAAAAGATAGGTCCTTGTTGTTGCTACGGTGTACCTCCTTAAAATGTCATGCCACCGGGTAGGTGTTGTCCTGATTTGTAATCGCCCTCAAGTGCTGGAGGATACGTTTGTGTACCTCCAGTTTCGTACTCCCTACATACTTAAGTGCACATGTGCATTGAAGCACATATATGGCGTATTCCGTTTTACAAGTTAAAACCTTCTCTATGTTATATTTTTTGTCACTAAAACCATCTTTAAAATACTTGGTGTTGACCCCATGTGTGCAAGCTTTGCACGTTTTGCATTTAAAAAATCCTCCATTTGATTGGAGCCAACCAGTTTTTTCCATCACCTCCGGGTTAGTATCAACAATAAGATCTTTTAGGGAGGATGCCCGACTAAAAGTTAACGTAGCTCTGCGAGGTAAAGTTGGACCTATGATAGGATCACTTAACAAAATGGGCCAATTACGATTGAATATGCGATAAAGATCCGCATGTTGTTTGCTATATCCTGTTATTATCCTGAAAGTATTTTGAGGTTTAGATTGAGATGGGTTAAAGGGCTGAATGACCTTAGTTGTGTCATAATTGTTGAGTAGCTCTTGTCTAGATTTCATTAGAGATCTACTAATGGCCCCCTCAATAGTTTTCACAGAATACCCCCTTTGCAAGAATCTAGATTTGCTGGATTCTTGGGCCGCTTTTAAGAAGACATAGATTCAGACAGGCAAGCGTTGCCTTAATGTTTATACAACTTTCATCAGATGTTTTTACACTTTTTTTTGTTTCTAACTTTTCAAGACCTGCTTTAAAGCTGAGAACCACCAGGGGTGTTTGAAAGCCTCAAGATTCTTTGCCAATTTTGCACTGTGTAAGGTTGCTATAAAAGTCTTGATCTGTGGGTTATTTTTGTGGGACCAGGCTCATTTTTACATGTCAAACAAATACTAACTGAGGATTTTACTGTTTATACACTTTTTAAAAATGTTTTATCTGTAGTAAAGGGTGCTGACTACATTATGAATTTAAGAGATCAAGGGGGACAACAACATTTTATGAATTTCGGGCTGTTTTAATGTACATCTGGCTGCTCTTATGAAAACCTTTGTTCTTGATGTATATATATTTTAAGATGTCTCTTTTATGGTCATTTGTTTATGCTGAATAAAAATTATTATTAATAATATCATCATTTAAGATGTGTGCCTGCTTTCTTAATAAGCCGTTAACTCTAGGTTAAAGTCCAACAGGGACCGAGTAAGTATGTGTGTGTGTGTATATATATATATATATATATATATATATATATATATATATATCACGCTCCTGGGGTGTCCAAAATTCGAGCCGCACTCTACGTGCGTGTGCCTTCCCCAAAGCATTTCATCTGGTATGGGGAGAGCCGTTGATTCGATCCTTTAAAAGCATCTGATTGGCCTGACGCGTTTCGCAATTAGCTTCTTCAGCGGCCGTCAGAAGGAGTGCATGAAAGTGACTCGTTACCTTTCCTTAAAGCGATATAGTGCGCCCTGGATGGGCAGGTCATATGACTCAACACATTGCATTTTGGGAAACTGAGTCTTTTATTCAGTCCTGTATGGATGCACCCCTAGATTTTTGCTCAGTACACAAGCTCTCACATGAGCCTCGAATGCGGCAGCTCCCCTCAATCCATCACGGACGTTACACCTTCAGGACCCCACTTCTCTCAGAGTCCCGTGTCCCCCCTTCCTCTCTTCCGGGGTGGTGCGGCTCAGCGGCAGGACAGCCGCTTATTACATCACGCTCCTGGGGTGTCCAAAATTCGAGCCGCACTCTACGTGCGTGTGCCTTCCCCAAAGCATTTCATCTGGTATGGGGAGAGCCGTTGATTCGATCCTTTAAAAGCATCTGATTGGCCTGACGCGTTTCGCAATTAGCTTCTTCAGCGGCCGTCAGAAGGAGTGCATGAAAGTGACTCGTTACCTTTCCTTAAAGCGATATAGTGCGCCCTGGATGGGCAGGTCATATGACTCAACACATTGCATTTTGGGAAACTGAGTCTTTTATTCAGTCCTGTATGGATGCACCCCTAGATTTTTGCTCAGTACACAAGCTCTCACATGAGCCTCGAATGCGGCAGCTCCCCTCAATCCATCACGGACGTTACACCTTCAGGACCCCACTTCTCTCAGAGTCCCGTGTCCCCCCTTCCTCTCTTCCGGGGTGGTGCGGCTCAGCGGCAGGACAGCCGCTTATTACATCACGCTCCTGGGGTGTCCAAAATTCGAGCCGCACTCTACGTGCGTGTGCCTTCCCCAAAGCATTTCATCTGGTATGGGGAGAGCCGTTGATTCGATCCTTTAAAAGCATCTGATTGGCCTGACGCGTTTCGCAATTAGCTTCTTCAGCGGCCGTCAGAAGGAGTGCATGAAAGTGACTCGTTACCTTTCCTTAAAGCGATATAGTGCGCCCTGGATGGGCAGGTCATATGACTCAACACATTGCATTTTGGGAAACTGAGTCTTTTATTCAGTCCTGTATGGATGCACCCCTAGATTTTTGCTCAGTACACAAGCTCTCACATGAGCCTCGAATGCGGCAGCTCCCCTCAAACGCGTCAGGCCAATCAGATGCTTTTAAAGGATCGAATCAACGGCTCTCCCCATACCAGATGAAATGCTTTGGGGAAGGCACACGCACGTAGAGTGCGGCTCGAATTTTGGACACCCCAGGAGCGTGATGTAATAAGCGGCTGTCCTGCCGCTGAGCCGCACCACCCCGGAAGAGAGGAAGGGGGGACACGGGACTCTGAGAGAAGTGGGGTCCTGAAGGTGTAACGTCCGTGATGGATTGAGGGGAGCTGCCGCATTCGAGGCTCATGTGAGAGCTTGTGTACTGAGCAAAAATCTAGGGGTGCATCCATACAGGACTGAATAAAAGACTCAGTTTCCCAAAATGCAATGTGTTGAGTCATATGACCTGCCCATCCAGGGCGCACTATATCGCTTTAAGGAAAGGTAACGAGTCACTTTCATGCACTCCTTCTGACGGCCGCTGAAGAAGCTAATTGCGAAACGCGTCAGGCCAATCAGATGCTTTTAAAGGATCGAATCAACGGCTCTCCCCATACCAGATGAAATGCTTTGGGGAAGGCACACGCACGTAGAGTGCGGCTCGAATTTTGGACACCCCAGGAGCGTGATATATATATATATATATATATAACACAAAACCAACACTTGTTCCCCGAAGAAAAAGCACGACCCACTCCGAAATCCTTTGAGGGCTTTATTTTTGTTCAAATATCGCAGTGCTGGCAGTCCATGAGATACAGGCATATCACAGTGTTGGCAGTCCATGAAACAATGGCATACGCGTTTCAGCGGTAAGTCGCCTTCGTCAGTGCCGGTTTCACAGGGTCCTTTCGGGAGTCAGCACACAGTACAGCTGCTGTAAATACTGTTCCTGTTTAAATGTTCTTCATGCCCCTCCTCCACATCATGTGCACTTGCATCGCGCTGACACTCCCACAGGCAGTAGCATGCTGGTACCTGAAGTCCGGGTGGGCGGCTGAAAAGTGTCAGAAGCGCTCCTAACATGCCGTGATGCTCCCAAATTAATGAGCACGGGCCACACACCAAGTCGAGTGCCCGCGGGAGTGTAAAACAAAGTCCTCAACGATTCCTTCATCAGGCACACCATGTTGCCTCCTCTCTCCCCATTGCAGCCCATACAGCCAAATGGCAATATATCTGCTGGGGGGGCGCCTTGTTTTGTCACCAATGCAAGTTTACCACAATGCTGGTCTCCCAAGGTGCTCCAAACCGAAAGGGTGTGCCGTTTGTCAGCAACCAGCTTGCTGACTAAACACAAAACCAACGCTTGTTCCCTGAAGAAAAAGCACGACACACTCCGAAATCCTTTGAGGGCTTTATTTTTGTTCAAATATCGCAGTGCTGGCAGTCCATGAGATACAGGCATATCACAGTGTTGGCAGTCCATGAAACAATGGCATACGCGTTTCAGCGGTAAGTCGCCTTCGTCAGTGCCGGTTTCACAGGGTCCATCGGGAGTCAGCACACAGTACAGCTGCTGTAAATACTGTTCCTGTTTAAATGTTCTTCATGCCCCTCCTCCACATCATGTGCACTTGCATCGCGCTGACACTCCCACAGGCAGTAGCATGCTGGTACCTGAAGTCCGGGTGGGCGGCTGAAAAGTTTCAGAAGCGCTCCTAACATGCCGTGATGCTCCCAAATTAATGAGCACGGGCCACACACCAAGTCGAGTGCCCGCGGGGGTGTAAAACAAAGTCCTCAACGATTCCTTCATCAGGCACACCATGTTGCCTCCTCTCTCCCCATTGCAGCCCATACAGCCAAATGGCAATATATCTGCTGGGGGGGCGCCTTGTTTTGTCACCAATGCAAGTTTACCACAATGCTGGTCTCCCAAGGTGCTCCAAACCGAAAGGGTGTGCCGTTTGTCAGCAACCAGCTTGCTGACTAAACACAAAACCAACGCTTGTTCCCTGAAGAAAAAGCACGACACACTCCGGAATCCTTTGAGGGCTTTATTTTTGTTCAAATATCGCAGTGCTGGCAGTCCATGAGATACAGGCATATCACAGTGCTGGCAGTCCATGAAACAATGGCATACGCGTTTCAGCGGTAAGTCGCCTTCGTCAGTGCCGGTTTCACAGGGTCCATCGGGAGTCAGCACACAGTACAGCTGCTGTAAATACTGTTCCTGTTTAAATGTTCTTCATGCCCCTCCTCCACATCATGTGCACTTGCATCGCGCTGACACTCCCACAGGCAGTAGCATGCTGGTACCTGAAGTCCGGGTGGGCGGCTGAAAAGTTTCAGAAGCTCTCCTAAGTATGTGTGTGTGTGTGTGTGTGTGTATATATATATATATATATATATATATATATTACCTACAGGCGGTCGCCAGTAGGTAGTTATAGTTAGGACTAAGTTTCCATAGGAAGAGCATTTTTTGTTTTGCTTATAACTTTGGCGTCGTTTGATGACTCTTCATGAAATTTTCCAAACTAATTTTTTGTTCATATCAGCTCCTATGTGGGAAGTTTGGGGGTGATTCAGCAAGGGGGGGCCGAGGAAAAAAGGGGGTCCCAAAACGTGTTTTCTCCATGTTAATTTCCATAGGAAATTTTAGACAAGGCTACAGGTCGAACGGGTGAACGGAATTACCCCAATTTTGGCAGGGAGAAAGGTCTTGGTCTAGAAAGCACGCATTTGTTTATTTGGTGTAAATTTGTTCAGTAGTTTTTGAGTAATATCGAAATATACAGATATCGATAATTGGGAATTCTGCCATCTGATTGGCTGAGGCGTTACGAGCACGAGCTTGCCGCTTATTGGCTGCGAGCGCTGCGAGCGGTTGCAACTAGAAAGTGTTGGCCGCCATTTTGTGAGTCTTTCGAAGTGAGTAAGGGGAAAAAAGGGCAAAAAGAGTAGGAAAGAGGAGGGTAGGAGCGCTGTGAGGTCTGTGGGGTGGTTAGGGTGTGCTATACAGGGAGTGTGAAGCGATGTATTCACCCCTACCGGTGTGAAAGTACTGTTTTGCCCAGAGTGAGATGGTGCTGAGGTGAGGTGCCGGTACACTCGGGGATGAAACCGTGAGCTGATTGCTGTAAACTGATGTGCTCTGTGTGCTGTAGGATACTGGCCGCTGTAGCATAGCTGTGCAAGTGGTGTTAGTATGGGTTTAGACTATAGCGGGAGTGGGAAGCAAACTACTCACCCCTACCGGTCTGAAGACTCGAATGGAGTGTTTTAGCAAGCAGGAATAAAGAAATTATCGTGAAGAATATAATGCAGAATGTTGCAATGTCACAGAAGACAAATGGTGAAATCAGGTGTGTTTAAGAAAGTGGCTGTGTGGGATAAAGTGATGGAGTCTGCAAGTTATATAAAAAGTGTCTTTATGTAAGTGCCATAAATGGAACCACTGGTGCAAGAGCTAAGTCATCCAGCTGAGGCAAAGTCCAACCGCTTCTGCTGTATTCCAACCTAAGCTCCTGCATCAGTCAATTCCACATTATATGTTACAGTTCCCTGTGACATAAACAATACATATTAGACATGAATGACTGTAAATTGTAGAATGAAAATAAAGGTAGGATACGATTACCACACTGAGCCAACCAGTTCCTAAACAATGCCGTGTTTTTTGATCTTGAGTGCCAGTTCGTGAGCAGAGGCTGAGGATGAGCTAATTTGTGTGAAAGGGCTTCGTGGATAAGAGGCAGGCAGAGAAACGTGTGTACAAAGAATAGATATGGTTTCAAAATGGATGTCGGGTTTAGGCTAATTTAGCAAGTAAATAGCGTATTTGCATAGGCCATACATCATCCATTCCTGGTTAGTGTGGAGAGGTAAGGACCAATAATGAAAACAGAGTTCAAATGCCTAAGCATACTTAGAAAGTTATTATATGAAAATAGTTCAATTGAAGTGTATTAAAAAATGTAATAGGAAAAAGTAAAAGAAGTTGGAAAAAAATCAATCCAAGAATAAATTGAATTTCTTACAAGTCTTGGCGATTGCAGTCCGGAAGTTCTTTAGCGGCTTGAGATGCGTAATGTTCCAAGAGGCAATTGTTGCCATTGTGTGAGAAAAGTGAAGCGATCCAATTCATATCCTCGAAGGGACAGTAATGTTCCTTGAATGTTGGAGCGGCAATTTGAATTGGCAGGCAATCTGCGATGTTGTCAAAGGTCGCACGTTGCAGGAGATCTTTTGCGGCTGCGCAGAAATCCCATTCCGCCAGGATACCTTTTTGCATGCATTGCATCGGCCATTGGTCCACTGCCTGAACAATCAAGTTCATGGTTTTCAAGATACTCCATTACCTGCTGGATATCGGGAGCGTTTGCTGGGATGTTGGCAAGGCATAGATCCATTCGCCAGTCGATTGGGCAAGTTTTGCAATAAAAAGATGATTGCACGCAGATTGTATATGTGTAAATAAATGTAATGTTGTAGCTGGCTCCGATAATAGATAGAGGCAGGCAGCCGAAAAGTTGTTCCTTTTTTTCACGGTATTGATGTAGCTTCGCGTAGAGGCGTATTCTGTCGGACATGCTTGTTACCACAGGGAGCGTAGCCATTTTTAACAAGCTAAAATAGTAGTAGGATGGTCGCAAACAGAGTGAGAATTATGGGCACTGTTGCTGTTATTCCAGAGATGATCAAATGAATGAAGTCTGGAATTAGACTAAAAACAGTTTGAAAGCCTGTGAGAAGGCCAGAGGAGACAACGTTAAAAAAGTGTGCCAGACCTTAAATGTCAGATGTGTTGAAAAGTGTGTAACAATTCACAAAGTGTAATGGGAGGTTCGTATTTAAAAGGGAGTGTATTTAACTTGAAGTTTGTGCTATCTGCAGTCGATAAATTACTTTTGGAGAAGTGAGGGACACTTCTGTTTGAAACAAAAGCGCTTTCAGTTTGCTCCGTTTAATAAAATCTGCTTTCAAAGTAGGTATTGAAGGCCAAGTTGGACTTCGGGGTTACTTTGTGTGGGTGGGAATAGAGATTGCCAGAGGAAGTTATCTGGTTTAAAACAGTAAGAACATACGGTATGCCAGCTCACATTGCGTAGCAGTCCATGTTATTAAGAAGCAGATAACTGCCGTTAGAAAGCTGTGTGAATGTTGGTCTGATTGTGGGAGTTGGCGTGCTTTTAAGAAAGCACGCAAGATTGGGGGATGTAAGCTTAGAAGCGTCCTGCAGTTGGACATTCTTGCATAGTAATGAATGACTGCCATTGTGGTCGCACTTTTCACCTGTGAGAAAAACTACTGAATCCTCTTTAAGACAGAAATATGTAAATGGGAGAAACCACTGCTCGTAAATAAACACGCTACCTTATATAATCACATACAACATGACAAACAACATGTACACCTAGCAGACACAACAACACTACGTGTACTGTGGGAACCGTGTCTAGCCATGTACACAAACTAAACATGGTATGGCACCTCTGCCACACAATGCAGAATGCGGGGAGAGATGGGAGAAAAGTATGTGCGAAGGTGGCAAGTGGTTCTCGATTATAAAAGTATACAATGCAAAGTGTTGAGGGGATGTGCGGGTGAGACGAGTATGCCGAGCACAGACATTTACATGTCAACATACACTGATGGTCTATTGAATTAAGTCGACAGTGGATGCAACCATGATAGTACAGTCAGTAGAGAAGATTATGAAAACATACGTGCCCCTCCCCCCCAAATCTTTAGCGTAGTGGGCTGGCTCGGCGTACGCAAGGCTAGCGTAGGGGTATGAATAAAAGGCACGTTTCTCTGGGTGTGATTCTCTTCCGGAATGGCGAACATGTCTGCCAGGTCTGCGCAGCTTACACTGCCACGAGGCTGACGCCGTGAGCGAGGGTGGCTGCGGGAATAATGCTCTCAGCCTGCTGCTACCCAGACACCGTCATGGCCGCTGTGACGTACATATGCCCCACAGTTCACCTTTCGACACCTTCGTATTGGAAAGAGGGTCCACCACGCTCAAGCTCCTGGGCTGAGATCTGCGAGCTGGGAAGGCTCCTGAGATCAACGCTGGCTACCACGACACAGGCAGACAGCGTCCAGTCTGAGGCCCAGCACCGTGAAGTGCTCTGTATACTACTAACACAGTATTCGAAGAGGTACCAACAGTGGAACGGTGTCTTCATCCCACAATGGACGATGTTAGAACTACATCTGAGAGTGGAGATGAAGGTACTCGCTTCGACCAGGTGCAAGCAACTCTAGGTCCTAACAGTGGAACGGTGTCTTGATACCACAATGGACAATGTCCGATGTTAGCTGCTGCTTGTGAATTTTCACAGAAGTCCTTACGTTGACGTGCATCAGACTCTGTGCTTCTGTAGCTAAGTGCTACACATGATTATTGTGCTTGGTTGACACCAGTCGGTGGAGTACACCACGGTACAGCAGGTCCGAACAGTGGAACGGGGTCTTGATCCGAAAATGGACGATGTTAGAACTGCATCTGAGAGTGCAGATGAAGGTACTCCCTTCAACCAGGTGTAACCAACTCTAGGTCCCAACACTGGAATGTGTCTTGATCCCAGAATGGATGATGTCCGATACTACATGCTGCTTGATTTTCACAGAACTCCCTCCGTTGAGGTGCATCAGACTCTGTGCTTCCGTAGCTAATTGCTGCGCATGATTATTGGGGTTGGGTGACTGTAGTCGGTGGAGTACGCCGGAGTACGCCGCGGTACAGCAGGTCCGAACAGTGGAACGGGGTCTTGATCCCACAATGGACAATGTTAGAACTGTATCTGAGAGTGGATATGGAGGTACTCCCTTCGACCAGGTGCAAGCAACTCTAGGTCCCAACGGTGGAACGGTGTCTTGATCTCAAAATGGACGATGTCCGATATTACTTGCTGCTTGGTTTTGACAGAACTCCCTCCGTTGAGGTGCATCAGACTCTGTGCTTCCGTAGCTAACTGCTGCATATGATTATTGGGCTTGGTTGACTGCAGTCGGCGGAATACACCATGGTACAGAAGGTGGGAACAGTGAAACGGGGTGTTGATTCTGTGATTGAGAATGTCAGATGTTAAAGTTTGTGATGATTTCTGTCTACCCATTCCGATCAGGTGCAACCAACTGCATGCTTCCGAATCCAATGGCACGTGGTTGTGAGGCGTTAATGACAACTGCCTCTGGCCTACAGTGCGGTCAGCAGGGCTCACAATTCAGATGGAGTGGTAATTGTTTAATTACAGAATCCAGTAGGCAACTAACTACAATGTCTATTGAAATATACCAAATAGCCTTTTAGTATACTTGCTTGAAGAAGTTTAATATGACTTATAGGTCTAGTACAATGACCAAATTCTTCTTGGTAGTGGTAAAGAACACTGAATAACAGTGTACACAGGGGACAGCAGAGATCGCAATTCGAATTGTTTTGATTTATTTATTGCAGAGTTTTGTGTAAGTTATGTTGTTGTATTTTGTGAAGAGGACGTGAGAAAAAGTATTCATGGAAGACGGCGCTCACTACTGCCTTCAATTTACACTGCAGATAGCAGTGTTCACAATTCAGATCGAGTCGCTATTGTAGATTACGCAGTCCTGTAAGCAAAAGACATTGCTCCAGTGCGCTCTGTCCGCACCACGCATATGCATCATCACAGGGTCCGCACACGGTTTTTGTTGCTTCGCGTACCGCAAACAGGACAGCTCAAGTCAACGCCACGTGGCTGTGGGCCCTTGCTGACCACTCTCTGGCCTACACTGCAGATAGCAGTGTTTACAATTCAGATCAAGTCGCTATTGCAGATGATGTAGTGTTGTAGGCAACGGACATTGCGCCTGGTACGGCCCGCCCGCAGCACGCATCATCGCTGGCTGTGCACATGCTGAATGCTTTTGATGTGGCTATCTAAGTGCACTAGACCTGATGGACCCTTTATGATACAAACGTTTTGTGTATTATTTCAGATCTACTGCCTGTATGTTAATATACCACAAGTTATGGTTGTTTTACGATCAAATCTTTTCTGTATTATTTCACATCTAGTGTCCCTAACTTACTGCAGCACAAACTATTGACCCTTTTATTATTGAATCTCTGTGTGTGTTCCAATGATTACTGTTGTAGTTGATGCTAGCAGCAACCATTCCCTGAGAACTGCTTTAAACTCACCCCACACGCATCCAGCACAGACGTCACTGGATATGTGACCTTGGTAATAAAAAGGAGTCGAGCGCACATGCCCGTACCCACCTCCCATATCTATCTGTGTCTGTGTGTTCATTATATATGCATGATACTGCCCCTGGGCCGTACCACATTACATTGTGCTGTGGACGGCGTATGCAACCATGTTACCTCGGGCAGTGGGGAAAAGTTCTGTTATGTAGCTTTTAGATGCATGGCTATCACAGGTGGAAGGCTACTTTACAGAGCATGAATATTGATGAAGATGATGGTTGCATGTTGTGTGTACGGTCAGATATGTACACAAAAAAAAGTTTTCAAAAAAGCTCTGTAAGCAGAAGAGGAGTCTCTCATCAAACGCTGTAGAGAGAATGGCGAAAATGGGTGAGGTCGTCCAACTGTTACAATGGGAAATGTTATGAGCCAATCAAATGCTTTTCTTTAAGGTCACATGGCAATCGCGCAACGAGCGCGCAAGGAGGCCACACCCGACGCGATTTTGAGAAAATATTACCGTAATATACGTTTATTACAGTTAGAAATACATAAATGTTTAAAATATTTTAGCTTATTGCTTGTTCTCATATACACTTTAAACTTATTTAGATATAGTTTTGAGACGAAAAAGAAAAGAGGAAATTACGTTCCAGGCCCGACACCATACATCTATGATGTAACACAGGGCCTGGCAGCCTGCACTCATCGCATACGCAATGTGCAGCGGGTGTGACCCCATACGTACATGATGTAGGTGCGGCTTGGTACTGCGTACCCGTCGCATACCAAAGTAGCAGCTGGCGCGACCACATACGTATATGATGTTACACGGGACGCGATGGCACGAACCCGTCGAATACGAAATGCGTATCCTTTACGAGTTTAGCAATATGGCGGATAGTATTGGCGTGCTGATGGAGCTTGGTACACTACTGGTACAGGACTTCAGTTTTATCAATAAAAAAACCCAATATACATACATACTTTTTTTTGAAGATATAAAACATTACATATTTTTCAAATTAAAAACAAAAAAGGATACTAGAGTTCCAAAATATTACAAAACAAAATAGAAAAATATAGGTTTTATAAATATTAAAATATGGAATTAACATTTAAAAAACATTTGAAATTCACTGAAAAAACCATAGATTTTACAGACGTTATAGGCAGGAATTAGCATTTAAAAAACCTTAGAAATTCACTGAAAAAAACAGAGGTTTCAGGGACGTTATATTTAGTTGGACAGTTGACTCATAAAACCAGAGAAATTCGCCCGTTATAGTTAGTTGAGCTAACTATAACTCGCGCGCCCGCAATGCACTGGTGATGACATCACATATTACATCACTCATGACATGGTCAGTGACATCACTGATGACATCTCAATCGCGTTGGGTGCACGGATTCTCTCGCGTTGGGTGCGCGGATCAACTGAATTTTTGTTTTGAAAAAAGACAAGAAATCATTGATTGTATGACTACTTTGTACACTGAAAGGTAGGGTGTATATTTCTGTTTTTTAAAGGTATGATTCTTATTGGTTGACAAAAACAGATTGTAAGGAACATTATATATGATAAGCTGATATGTTGAAAAGTCAAGCACACTTCCTGTCTTGTTTAGCAACATTGTGTGCTGAACTTGTGACCTGTGTGCTCAGTGCAGTGTTCCATGAGCTGTTTCTATGGTAACAGGTAGAAGGCAGATTGGGGGAAGGGTTGAAATATATTTCAGTTGGAAAGGGCTGAAATGTTTAACCAATAGAAATGTGTGTTTGCTTTTGAGTTTATGTTTGAAGGATTGTGATTTAATGTTTACATGTATATGTGTGGAAAATGAAAGGGAAACTTTTCCATTCTTTGTTTTTGCTGAGAGGTGCACAGTGCAGAGATTCTGTAAAGAAAATATGGTGAGTGACTGATATACTTCTTAATCTACAAAACAACTTGAAAGGTGAGTTATTTAATTGTGAGGGGATGTATGTCGACTATTTTGATTTTAATCAGACTAATGTATTTCTCCTGCTAAAGTGTAGGGAGTACTTTTTTTCTCTACAATCTTATTGACAGTGTGTGTGCATGTAGAAACCATTCTGTGATAAGCATTTGTGTTTTTCATGTGTTTGCAGACAGATAGCTGTGCTGTTTTTATATTTTGGTAGAATTAGAAACCAGTCGTACTTCTAGATAAAGAAATGCGTTTTGGTATAGTGCAAGGGATAGGGTTGTTTGTCTAGAATCACACAGTGAGCATGTGTGCATTTGGGAACCACTGTGAGAGAAGCATTTGGTAACATCGTGTATTTGCTGACAGATAACTGTTTTAAAACCTGTCATTTTGTCAAGTTTTAGTAGCATTAGAAGCCAGTCTTTGCTTATGCATTGATAAAATAAGTCATGCTTAGAGACTAATGTGCTGTACTTTAATATGTAGATTGTGTGTAGTCTCATTACCCCTTGCACAGTAGTGAATGAGTTTTGGTAAGCTGCTAGGGATAGTGTTGCTTGTCTAGAATCACACTGTGAGTCTGTGTGCATTTGGGAACCACTGTGAGAGAAGTATGTGGTAATATTGTGTATCTGCTGACAGATAACCGTTTTAAAACCTGTCTTGTTGTCAAGTTTTAGTAGCATTAGAAGGCAGTTTTTGCTTATGCTTTGATTAAATGAGTCAGGCTTTGACAGAAAAGTGCAGTCCTGAAATATGTAGATTGTGTGCAGTTCCCTTACCACTTGCACTGTAGTGAATGAGTTTTGGTAAAGTCCTAGGTATAGTGGTTGTTGTCTAGAATCACACTGTGAGTCTGTGTGCATTTGGGAACCACTGTGAGAGAAACATTTGGTAACATCGTGTATTTTTTAGCAGATAACTCTTTTAAAACCTGTCATGTTGTCAAGTTTTAGTAGCATTAGAAGCTAGACTTTGCTTATGCGTTGATCCATTCCCTTTGCGAAAAGCCTATCACTTATAAATTCACCTAGGCACTCTCCTTGCTGTACTCTAATCATTCAGTCAGTACCCAAGTACTCATGCAGTGAGCCAGGCCTTAGCACATGGACTGCTTTAAATGCCTATCCAGTATGGATGCAGTCATCTAATCACTTACACAGTTGTCTTTCACACCTTCAATTCCCTAGTTAGTATTCATACACTTCTAGCAAACACCCTGTCACTCACCCAGTGTGTCTCTTTATAGTACTGTAATCATTTAGTCAGTTAGCATGTAGTCTGTACAGTAATGGAATAGTATACATTTTAAAGTTATTAATATACATTTATTTGTGATTCTTTTTTACAGATACAGAACAGGAGTGTTTCTCATCTGTTTGCACTCTTCTCGTGCAAGATTGTTTGGATGAAGGGTCCTTAGGTGTTTCATCATACTTGCTGTGCCACACGAGTATTTTTTGTTAGGATCCCCTCGTAACAGAACTCTTTTGCAAATCTTGCGCGTGACGAAGGTGGCATTGGTCTTTGTTTGCCCCTCGAGAAAAGTAGAAAATTTCCAGACCACTGAAGGAAAACGTTGTGGGCGTGGTGCATCCTCCAAAAATTCATCCTTAGATTCGGTGAATATTTTAAAGCGACAACATTTACAGTTTTTTTAAGTTAAACTTATAAAATTTTGTTAGCTGTATGCATTTTATGTATCTGTGATTTGTATCTTGTTTTTTTTTTCAGAATAGCATGTTGTTGTTTTTTTAACACTCTTTGAGATTGTTTTTTTCTTACCCGCAGTTAAGTGAGGAGTACGATTGAAATCACTATTTTTAGTGAAATTTAATATATTCTGGGAACAGCAAAAAAGGCAAATAAATTACTTTGTGGAAATTATGCTGTGTTGTAAAAAATGTATTATTACATGTTATAATTTTTTTTCCTTTTCTTTCACAGATCCAAATTTTAAAATAAGCAATTTTTATGAATTTAGATTGGAATGAAAATGTGAAAAAAATGTGTACCATTTTTTATTCCTATTACTGTGAAGGTAAGTTTAACTAAGCCTCAATATGCAGAATGAGGAGGTCTGCAAGAAGCTACAAAGTTGAAACATGTTTCTAAAAACACTCTGTTTATACCTTTGTAGTTTTTAAATCTGACCATAATCATATATCACGTGACCTGCAAAAAAAGAGATTTGAGGGGTTCATAATATTTCCTATTTTAGCTATTGAAGGACCGCAATTATTTCAGTCATTCTTCTTTGAACATCTTTGCAGACAAAACTCTGTGCTTACCTTTTATCATTCGCAAGGAATTTTAAAAATGGAAATATGTCACTTTTTGTAACATAGTTATTGTGTAAGATACTCTTTCATTTTTACAAAGAGAGGAAAAGGCACTCTGCACTTTTTATACTCCATGTAAATACAACCTCATCATGCAGACCACTTTGTGTTGAAAGGGTGTTCTATAAGTGTTGTTGTGCATGATTGCACTTAATACTCATAGAACAAGACACATGTCTAGATTGATCATAAATCATAAATCTCGATATGTGTGTGAATGGTGCACCATTCTAAAATTGGTGTAGGAAAGCACAACAAGGAGAATTGTTTTAATTTCTCCACATTTTTATATCTTCAATGCATGCTGAAATGTTCAGCATACATTGAAGGAGAAAAATGCATTTTCTCATTGTTTTTGTGCAGGAAGGTGTGTCTTCCTGTAGAAAAACAAACAGCACATGACACAGATATCCTTGCACTATGGTGCAAGGGTGCCTGTGTCACCACATGGCTGCAGTTTAAGCAGCCGTGCAGACAGAAGCATAGATTTGCAACATATTTATGTACATATGTTGCATCCCTGTGCTTCGGAAGTACTATAGCACACTGCAGTTAAAGAGGTTACTGTGTGATGCTGCAGCACTTCCTAATAGTTCTGCACTTATACATTCACCATACGCTACTAATGCATTCATTCAGTCAATTACGTACTACACATACATTCATCTAAACTAATACTAACAAAGAAATGTAGCTCTTTTTTTAAACCAGGAAAGTTAGTTCTTACAAGAACTTTTTTTTTTCTTCTTTCATAATTTTTTGGGGGTTTTCTGAATAATTTTTACATTCTTTTGGTTTTTCTGCAAAAAAAACAAAAAAAAAAAAACAGGAGAAACCAAACAATGAACTTCAGGGAACAATAAAAAAAAACAAAAAAAAACCTAGCAAATGTGACTTTCTTGCCAATGAAATTCCCCCGTTATAGTTAGTGCAGGCAACTATAACTCACGCGACCGCAATCTTCTGCTGATGACATATGTGTCTTTATGAAAAAAAAATATTTGTAATGTATGTATAGCTAAAAATGTATGGAAGAAAACATGGGCAAATAAGTGTCTAAATACAGTATTAGCATCAGCAGAGGATTGCGGTCGCGTGAGTTATAGTTGCCTGCACTAACTATAACGGGGGAATTTCATTGGTTTTTTATCAGTAAAATTTCCGCTAACTATAACATGTGTGAAACCTATGGTTTTTTCTGTGAATATATATATATATATATATATATATATATATATATATCACCACCAAATGCTGACCTTTTTGAAAAATCAGCGGGACACATGCTCTGGGCACAAGAAGGGATTTATTCAGCATGCAAAACGTATTCCTGTAGTCTGTGAGCTCTCATGGCAGACGCGTTTCTGGCCGGAATGGCCGTCATCAGTGCCGGTCCCACAGGCTGTTGATTCCTCGTGGACTCGAGAGACCACTCCCTTTGAAGTGGACTCTAAGCTCCTCCTCCCACAGGCAGGTGTGTGAATTGCGTTTAAATTCCAAGTCCAATGCATCATGGTACTTGCAGTCACCACGAGGTTCCACAATCCAGTGATATGGAACTCTGAACAAATGATAATGTCCCCAATTTCCTGGCGCTGTGCTGCACTCCACCTACAAAGTCCTGGAGATGATGGTCCCGCCGAACCCTCTGATTGTGCCATCAGGCAGCACCATGCCGCCTCCTCTCTCCCCTCGCTTAATAATATCCAAATGGAAATATCTCAGCTTGGGGGGGCGCCGCGTTTGTACTCCTCGTACTGCACCAACAATTTGCTGATTACGCGGAGCTCCAGAATGAGAGGGCGTGCCCCTGCCGGTATCAGCGAAAACCGGCTATACTTCACCACCAAATGCTGACCTTTTTGAAAAATCAGCGGGACACATGCTCTGGGCACAAGAAGGGATTTATTCAGCATGCAAAACGTATTCCTGTAGTCTGTGAGCTCTCATGGCAGACGCGTTTCTGGCCGGAATGGCCGTCATCAGTGCCGGTCCCACAGGCTGTTGATTCCTCGTGGACTCGAGAGACCACTCCCTTTGAAGTGGACTCTAAGCTCCTCCTCCCACAGGCAGGTGTGTGAATTGCGTTTAAATTCCAAGTCCAATGCATCATGGTACTTGCAGTCACCACGAGGTTCCACAATCCAGTGATATGGAACTCTGAACAAATGATAATGTCCCCAATTTCCTGGCGCTGTGCTGCACTCCACCTACAAAGTCCTGGAGATGATGGTCCCGCCGAACCCTCTGATTGTGCCATCAGGCAGCACCATGCCGCCTCCTCTCTCCCCTCGCTTAATAATATCCAAATGGAAATATCTCAGCTTGGGGGGGCGCCGCGTTTGTACTCCTCGTACTGCACCAACAATTTGCTGATTACGCGGAGCTCCAGAATGAGAGGGCGTGCCCCTGCCGGTATCAGCGAAAACCGGCTATACTTCACCACCAAATGCTGACCTTTTTGAAAAATCAGCGGGACACATGCTCTGGGCACAAGAAGGGATTTATTCAGCATGCAAAACGTATTCCTGTAGTCTGTGAGCTCTCATGGCAGACGCGTTTCTGGCCGGAATGGCCGTCATCAGTGCCGGTCCCACAGGCTGTTGATTCCTCGTGGACTCGAGAGACCACTCCCTTTGAAGTGGACTCTAAGCTCCTCCTCCCACAGGCAGGTGTGTGAATTGCGTTTAAATTCCAAGTCCAATGCATCATGGTACTTGCAGTCACCACGAGGTTCCACAATCCAGTGATATGGAACTCTGAACAAATGATAATGTCCCCAATTTCCTGGCGCTGTGCTGCACTCCACCTACAAAGTCCTGGAGATGATGGTCCCGCCGAACCCTCTGATTGTGCCATCAGGCAGCACCATGCCGCCTCCTCTCTCCCCTCGCTTAATAATATCCAAATGGAAATATCTCAGCTTGGGGGGGCGCCGCGTTTGTACTCCTCGTACTGCACCAACAATTTGCTGATTACGCGGAGCTCCAGAATGAGAGGGCGTGCCCCTGCCGGTATCAGCGAAAACCGGCTATACTTCACCACCAAATGCTGACCTTTTTGAAAAATCAGCGGGACACATGCTCTGGGCACAAGAAGGGATTTATTCAGCATGCAAAACGTATTCCTGTAGTCTGTGAGCTCTCATGGCAGACGCGTTTCTGGCCGGAATGGCCGTCATCAGTGCCGGTCCCACAGGCTGTTGATTCCTCGTGGACTCGAGAGACCACTCCCTTTGAAGTGGACTCTAAGCTCCTCCTCCCACAGGCAGGTGTGTGAATTGCGTTTAAATTCCAAGTCCAATGCATCATGGTACTTGCAGTCACCACGAGGTTCCACAATCCAGTGATATGGAACTCTGAACAAATGATAATGTCCCCAATTTCCTGGCGCTGTGCTGCACTCCACCTACAAAGTCCTGGAGATGATGGTCCCGCCGAACCCTCTGATTGTGCCATCAGGCAGCACCATGCCGCCTCCTCTCTCCCCTCGCTTAATAATATCCAAATGGAAATATCTCAGCTTGGGGGGGCGCCGCGTTTGTACTCCTCGTACTGCACCAACAATTTGCTGATTACGCGGAGCTCCAGAATGAGAGGGCGTGCCCCTGCCGGTATCAGCGAAAACCGGCTATACTTCACCACCAAATGCTGACCTTTTTGAAAAATCAGCGGGACACATGCTCTGGGCACAAGAAGGGATTTATTCAGCATGCAAAACGTATTCCTGTAGTCTGTGAGCTCTCATGGCAGACGCGTTTCTGGCCGGAATGGCCGTCATCAGTGCCGGTCCCACAGGCTGTTGATTCCTCGTGGACTCGAGAGACCACTCCCTTTGAAGTGGACTCTAAGCTCCTCCTCCCACAGGCAGGTGTGTGAATTGCGTTTAAATTCCAAGTCCAATGCATCATGGTACTTGCAGTCACCACGAGGTTCCACAATCCAGTGATATGGAACTCTGAACAAATGATAATGTCCCCAATTTCCTGGCGCTGTGCTGCACTCCACCTACAAAGTCCTGGAGATGATGGTCCCGCCGAACCCTCTGATTGTGCCATCAGGCAGCACCATGCCGCCTCCTCTCTCCCCACGCTTAATAATATCCAAATGGAAATATCTCAGCTTGGGGGGGCGCCGCGTTTGTACTCCTCGTACTGCACCAACAATTTGCTGATTACGCGGAGCTCCAGAATGAGAGGGCGTGCCCCTGCCGGTATCAGCGAAAACCGGCTATACTTCACCACCAAATGCTGACCTTTTTGAAAAATCAGCGGGACACATGCTCTGGGCACAAGAAGGGATTTATTCAGCATGCAAAACGTATTCCTGTAGTCTGTGAGCTCTCATGGCAGACGCGTTTCTGGCCGGAATGGCCGTCATCAGTGCCGGTCCCACAGGCTGTTGATTCCTCGTGGACTCGAGAGACCACTCCCTTTGAAGTGGACTCTAAGCTCCTCCTCCCACAGGCAGGTGTGTGAATTGCGTTTAAATTCCAAGTCCAATGCATCATGGTACTTGCAGTCACCACGAGGTTCCACAATCCAGTGATATGGAACTCTGAACAAATGATAATGTCCCCAATTTCCTGGCGCTGTGCTGCACTCCACCTACAAAGTCCTGGAGATGATGGTCCCGCCGAACCCTCTGATTGTGCCATCAGGCAGCACCATGCCGCCTCCTCTCTCCCCTCGCTTAATAATATCCAAATGGAAATATCTCAGCTTGGGGGGGCGCCGCGTTTGTACTCCTCGTACTGCACCAACAATTTGCTGATTACGCGGAGCTCCAGAATGAGAGGGCGTGCCCCTGCCGGTATCAGCGAAAACCGGCTATACTTCACCACCAAATGCTGACCTTTTTGAAAAATCAGCGGGACACATGCTCTGGGCACAAGAAGGGATTTATTCAGCATGCAAAACGTATTCCTGTAGTCTGTGAGCTCTCATGGCAGACGCGTTTCTGGCCGGAATGGCCGTCATCAGTGCCGGTCCCACAGGCTGTTGATTCCTCGTGGACTCGAGAGACCACTCCCTTTGAAGTGGACTCTAAGCTCCTCCTCCCACAGGCAGGTGTGTGAATTGCGTTTAAATTCCAAGTCCAATGCATCATGGTACTTGCAGTCACCACGAGGTTCCACAATCCAGTGATATGGAACTCTGAACAAATGATAATGTCCCCAATTTCCTGGCGCTGTGCTGCACTCCACCTACAAAGTCCTGGAGATGATGGTCCCGCCGAACCCTCTGATTGTGCCATCAGGCAGCACCATGCCGCCTCCTCTCTCCCCTCGCTTAATAATATCCAAATGGAAATATCTCAGCTTGGGGGGGCGCCGCGTTTGTACTCCTCGTACTGCACCAACAATTTGCTGATTACGCGGAGCTCCAGAATGAGAGGGCGTGCCCCTGCCGGTATCAGCGAAAACCGGCTATACTTCACCACCAAATGCTGACCTTTTTGAAAAATCAGCGGGACACATGCTCTGGGCACAAGAAGGGATTTATTCAGCATGCAAAACGTATTCCTGTAGTCTGTGAGCTCTCATGGCAGACGCGTTTCTGGCCGGAATGGCCGTCATCAGTGCCGGTCCCACAGGCTGTTGATTCCTCGTGGACTCGAGAGACCACTCCCTTTGAAGTGGACTCTAAGCTCCTCCTCCCACAGGCAGGTGTGTGAATTGCGTTTAAATTCCAAGTCCAATGCATCATGGTACTTGCAGTCACCACGAGGTTCCACAATCCAGTGATATGGAACTCTGAACAAATGATAATGTCCCCAATTTCCTGGCGCTGTGCTGCACTCCACCTACAAAGTCCTGGAGATGATGGTCCCGCCGAACCCTCTGATTGTGCCATCAGGCAGCACCATGCCGCCTCCTCTCTCCCCTCGCTTAATAATATCCAAATGGAAATATCTCAGCTTGGGGGGGCGCCGCGTTTGTACTCCTCGTACTGCACCAACAATTTGCTGATTACGCGGAGCTCCAGAATGAGAGGGCGTGCCCCTGCCGGTATCAGCGAAAACCGGCTATACTTCACCACCAAATGCTGACCTTTTTGAAAAATCAGCGGGACACATGCTCTGGGCACAAGAAGGGATTTATTCAGCATGCAAAACGTATTCCTGTAGTCTGTGAGCTCTCATGGCAGACGCGTTTCTGGCCGGAATGGCCGTCATCAGTGCCGGTCCCACAGGCTGTTGATTCCTCGTGGACTCGAGAGACCACTCCCTTTGAAGTGGACTCTAAGCTCCTCCTCCCACAGGCAGGTGTGTGAATTGCGTTTAAATTCCAAGTCCAATGCATCATGGTACTTGCAGTCACCACGAGGTTCCACAATCCAGTGATATGGAACTCTGAACAAATGATAATGTCCCCAATTTCCTGGCGCTGTGCTGCACTCC
Source organism: Triturus cristatus (assembly GCF_964204655.1). Lineage (NCBI taxonomy): Eukaryota > Metazoa > Chordata > Amphibia > Caudata > Salamandridae > Triturus > Triturus cristatus. Next base: position 28,205,384 of record NC_140584.1, on the reverse strand, counting down.
ACCTACAAAGTCCTGGAGATGATGGTCCCGCCGAACCCTCTGATTGTGCCATCAGGCAGCACCATGCCGCCTCCTCTCTCCCCACGCTTAATAATATCCAAATGGAAATATCTCAGCTTGGGGGGGCGCCGCGTTTGTACTCCTCGTACTGCACCAACAATTTGCTGATTACGCGGAGCTCCAGAATGAGAGGGCGTGCCCCTGCCGGTATCAGCGAAAACCGGCTATACTTCACCACCAAATGCTGACCTTTTTGAAAAATCAGCGGGACACATGCTCTGGGCACAAGAAGGGATTTATTCAGCATGCAAAACGTATTCCTGTAGTCTGTGAGCTCTCATGGCAGACGCGTTTCTGGCCGGAATGGCCGTCATCAGTGCCGGTCCCACAGGCTGTTGATTCCTCGTGGACTCGAGAGACCACTCCCTTTGAAGTGGACTCTAAGCTCCTCCTCCCACAGGCAGGTGTGTGAATTGCGTTTAAATTCCAAGTCCAATGCATCATGGTACTTGCAGTCACCACGAGGTTCCACAATCCAGTGATATGGAACTCTGAACAAATGATAATGTCCCCAATTTCCTGGCGCTGTGCTGCACTCCACCTACAAAGTCCTGGAGATGATGGTCCCGCCGAACCCTCTGATTGTGCCATCAGGCAGCACCATGCCGCCTCCTCTCTCCCCTCGCTTAATAATATCCAAATGGAAATATCTCAGCTTGGGGGGGCGCCGCGTTTGTACTCCTCGTACTGCACCAACAATTTGCTGATTACGCGGAGCTCCAGAATGAGAGGGCGTGCCCCTGCCGGTATCAGCGAAAACCGGCTATACTTCACCACCAAATGCTGACCTTTTTGAAAAATCAGCGGGACACATGCTCTGGGCACAAGAAGGGATTTATTCAGCATGCAAAACGTATTCCTGTAGTCTGTGAGCTCTCATGGCAGACGCGTTTCTGGCCGGAATGGCCGTCATCAGTGCCGGTCCCACAGGCTGTTGATTCCTCGTGGACTCGAGAGACCACTCCCTTTGAAGTGGACTCTAAGCTCCTCCTCCCACAGGCAGGTGTGTGAATTGCGTTTAAATTCCAAGTCCAATGCATCATGGTACTTGCAGTCACCACGAGGTTCCACAATCCAGTGATATGGAACTCTGAACAAATGATAATGTCCCCAATTTCCTGGCGCTGTGCTGCACTCCACCTACAAAGTCCTGGAGATGATGGTCCCGCCGAACCCTCTGATTGTGCCATCAGGCAGCACCATGCCGCCTCCTCTCTCCCCTCGCTTAATAATATCCAAATGGAAATATCTCAGCTTGGGGGGGCGCCGCGTTTGTACTCCTCGTACTGCACCAACAATTTGCTGATTACGCGGAGCTCCAGAATGAGAGGGCGTGCCCCTGCCGGTATCAGCGAAAACCGGCTATACTTCACCACCAAATGCTGACCTTTTTGAAAAATCAGCGGGACACATGCTCTGGGCACAAGAAGGGATTTATTCAGCATGCAAAACGTATTCCTGTAGTCTGTGAGCTCTCATGGCAGACGCGTTTCTGGCCGGAATGGCCGTCATCAGTGCCGGTCCCACAGGCTGTTGATTCCTCGTGGACTCGAGAGACCACTCCCTTTGAAGTGGACTCTAAGCTCCTCCTCCCACAGGCAGGTGTGTGAATTGCGTTTAAATTCCAAGTCCAATGCATCATGGTACTTGCAGTCACCACGAGGTTCCACAATCCAGTGATATGGAACTCTGAACAAATGATAATGTCCCCAATTTCCTGGCGCTGTGCTGCACTCCACCTACAAAGTCCTGGAGATGATGGTCCCGCCGAACCCTCTGATTGTGCCATCAGGCAGCACCATGCCGCCTCCTCTCTCCCCTCGCTTAATAATATCCAAATGGAAATATCTCAATTATTCAATAAAAAAGCACAGGTTTCAGGGGCGTTATAGTTAGTTGGACATTTCACTCGTACAAAACCAGTGAAATTCGGCTGTTATACTTAGTTCAGCTAACTATAACTCGCACCCCTGCAATGCACTGCTGATGACGTCACATATTACATCCCTCATGACATGGTCAGTGACATCACTGATGACATCACTGATGACATCTCAAATTAGATCACTGATGACATCATCCAGTGACTGTGTGTTTCTGTCAAGTTTAAATAGGTTTAATATAGATAGGGCAAGGTGTATTGAAGAATAAGTGGGTGTATGAGTGTCTGAATGGATGATTTACTAGGTGCGTGACTGACTCTATAAGTGAGTGATTAAGCGTATCTTACTGAATGCATGGGTTAATGACTAAACCGTGTGAATGTCTGTATCAGTCTGTCTGTTGGTGTGTAAGCGGCTGCATGGGTTGGTGAATAGCTACATGAGTGTCTATATGGGTTTTTGATTGGTTTATCTGTATGGGTGCCTGAGTGTTTGTGTGGGTGGGGGTGTGTGACTCTGTGCATATATGTGTGAGTGGGTGATTCACTTGGCGTATGGATTCAAGAGTGCATCTGTGATGGTCTGTATGGGTGTGTGTGTGTGTGTATGGGTATGTTGGTGAGTGAATGGATGTCTCAGTGGTACATGTGTGAGTAACTACATATGTGAAAGGCAGTATATGTGAGTGTTAGAGAATGTAAATGACTGTATGTGAGAGTGAGTGATTGTTAGAGTGGCTGTATGGATGAATGTGTGCTTGTATCAGTGATTGCATAAGAGCATAAGTATGTGTTAGTAGCTGTATGAGTAAGTGACGTGGTGTGTGCATAACTGTATAGGCAAGGAAATAGGAGTGTGATTAATTCTTTGCATGACTGACTAGGTGTGTGAGTAACTCTACGAATGAGAGGCAGTGTGTTAGTGTCTATATAGGCGTATGAGTGCATATTGTAGTCCTGTACTGATGAGTGACCAAAAGTATGAGTGACTGTATGGGTGAGTGAGTGGATGGGTGTGTAGACCTAAGAATCAGTGAGTGGGTATGTAGTTATTGGTGTTGGAGTGTCTATGGTTTTGAGAATGGCAGTCTGTAATTTAGAGTGGGTGTATCAAAGGTTCTATTAGGGTGTGAGAAGATGCATGAAATTATCACATGGATGATGTCATCAGTGATGTCATCAGTGATGTCATTTGAGATGTCATCAGCAGCACATTGCGGGGGTGCGAGTAATAGTTAGCTGAACTATAACGGCCGAATTTCACTGGTTTTGTACGAGTGAAATGTACAATTAACTCTAATGTCCCTGAAACCTGTGTTTTTTTCAGTGAATTTCAAAAGTTTTTTAAATGCTAACTTCAAACTATAACGTCCCTGAAACCTATGGTTTTTTCAGTGAATTTCAAAGGTTTTTAAATGCTTATTTCTAACTATGCCTACAGAGGTAGGATATGTGCAGAAAGAGGAAGAAAGGCACAGAAAGAAGCAACAGAAATGCAGAAAGGGCAACAGAAGTCCAGAAAGACGAAGAAAGGTGAAGAGAGAAGCAAGAGATGTGCACAAAGAACCGACAGAGGAGCAGAAAGAGGCCTTGTTGCAAAGTCATCCTGTGCCCCCAATTTTTTGCTGACTAGTACTGGTGGTAACTGACTCTGACTAACTAGGCCAAGAACCATTGCTATGCTAAAAGACACTTAGAATACAGTGAAAACACCTACATACACTAGGGAACACTATGCGTTGGGGTACCCCTGTGATTGACATGACCTCCTCTGTAAGGCCCTAGTACATAATAGGGCAGGGGGATTAAAACTACCTCTAAGTCAGAGGTGCAGAAAGACACTTTTTTAAGTAGCAGTCACATTTGCAGAGTGGTGGAGAAAGGATGTTGGGTCTCCGACCAGTTCTCAGGAATTTCCCTGCATGGAACTTAGAGGAGGTACCAACAGGGCTTCTTAGCCCTCAAAGTCCCTCCGGAGTAAATTGGACTTCATCCCCATCCCGTAGTCTGCAAGGAGGCATGTTTACAGAGTGTTGGAGAAAGGGGAGCATGTCCTCCTTAGACGTTTTAGCAATCCCACTGTGTGGGGCTTACTGCAGGTAACAAGAGGGGTAGTTGGCCCCTAACGACAAGCTTGGGGGCCAACTACCCCTCCTATTACCTCCAGTAAGTCCCACACATAACGATTGCTAAATTCTCATAGGAGGCCACGCACCTTTGCCCACCACTCTGCAAACGCGCCTCCTGGCGCGTTCTAAGTTGGGGTATTAAGTCCCCTTCATTCCTGAGCATCCCTGGGGGTCAACTAGCCCACCAGGTACCTCCAGTATGCGCCACAGAGCTGTGCTGCAGAGAGGTGGTCCGAGGCCATGCCCCCTTTCTACACCACTCTGCAAACGCAGCTCCTAGTGCACGGCTGGTGGGGCGATGAGGTTCACTTGTTTCCTGAGGTCCTCAGGACACAAGAGGACCTCATCGCCCCACCACCAATGTGCCCGAGAGACACGTTTGAAGAGTGGTGTAAAAAGGGGCGTCGACTTGGACCACCGCTCTGCAACATCCCCCAGGGCGTGGCCACGTTTAATACTTTTTTTTTTTAATGGGGGCTGTGTGGTCCCCCCTCCTGAGGCAACGGGGACCCCATCCCCGGGGCCTGGCAGCCTTTTTTTTTGGTGGGGCTGCGTGGCCCCCCTCCTCAGGCCAATTGTGGCCCCGGAGACCCCATCGCCCAGGGGCTGGCAGCCTTTTTATTTATATTTTGAGGGGGGGCCACGTGGCCCCCCTCCTCAGGCCAATTGTGGACCCGGGGACCCCATCCCCAGGGCCAGCCTTTCCTTTTTAATTTAATTTTTTTAAATTCATTTATTGGGGAGGCGTGGCCCCCTTCCCAGGCCACTTTTGGCCCCGGAGACCCCATCCCTTGGGGCATGGCCTTACCGTAGGGGACTGTGGGGGGAGCCCCAATGCCCCCACGGTCCTGCCGGCTCCCCACCTCCTGCGGGAGCCGGAATTGCTTTTGAGCAAGGGGAGCTGCTGACATGCAGCTCCCCTTGCTCAAAAGCAATCCTGCTTTGCTCCATTGAAGCGAGAGCCGGTTTTCCTGCTCTCGCTTCAAGGAAGCAAAGCAGAGTTTGCTATGACAGGGCGGGAGCTGTGCTCCTGCCCTGTCATAGCAAACAGCAATGTCCCGGGGATGGGCACCCCGGGACATTGCAGGAGCCGGGGTGTGGAGGTCCCCAGGGCCATTAAGGGCTCCAGGAGGGGGCTCCAGGAGGGGGGCCGCGTTGCCCCCCTCTCTCCAATTTCAAGGAGGTGGTGGTCCCCGGGGCTGCAGGGGGGTCCGTGTGCCCCCGCATTCAAATTAGTAAGCCCCGGGGAGGTGGTGGTTCCTGGGGCTGTGGGGGCCCCCACACCCTAATTTTATATTGCCTCCGGGACCTGGCCAACCCGGGGCTTTTTTAGTAACAAAGTGCGAGTGCCTGCGCGTCGCTTTTTTTTTTTTTTCAGCAGGGTTCGCGCAGACTGCACAAATTCTGCCGAATTTCTTTTTTTTGTTAATGCTTTTACCCCCTGAGCAGGCCTAGGGGGTCAGGGTCTTTCTACCCTGCCCCCTTTTCTGTTTTTTTACCTTTTTTTTTTACTCTTTTCTTGTGACTCGGTTACCGAGTCACAAGATAGCTGTCAATACATTCTGGTTAAGAGTGTTGGCAGCCAATCAGAGTAAAGCTCGTGCCCGGGAGGAGTCGCGACTCCCCCTCGGTGCTCAGATATCAATATTTTTCTTTTTCTAATTTCTCAGGAACTACTGAACGGATTTACACCATTTAAAACAAAAGGGCTCTTTCTGAACCAAGACCTACCTTTCTGCCAAATTTGGTGTAATTCTGTTCAGCAGGTCGGGCTGTAGCTTTGTCTAAAGTTTCCTATGGGAAATTGACTTTCCGACCTCTATATTTTGAATTTCTCAGGAACTACTGAACAGATTTACACCATTTAACAAAAAGGGCTCTTTTTGAACCAAGGGCTACCTTTTAGCAAAATTTGGTATAATTCCGTTCAGCAGTTCGGGCTGTAGCAGTGTCTAAAGTTTCCTATGGAAAATAACTAGGAGAAAACACGTTTTGGGACCCCCCTTTTATCTCGGCTCCCGCTTGGCGAATCACCCCGAAACTTTCTTCAAGACAAGTGCTGACCGGAGCGCCCCACTAGTTTTGAAAATTACGCGATGATTCCTCAAACGACGCCAAAGTTATTGGGAAAAAAAAAATGCTTTTCCTATGGAAAATAGGTTCTAACTATAACTACCTACTGGCGTAGGTTTTATATATATATATATATTCACTGAAAAAACCATAGGTTTCAGGCATGTTATAGTTAGAAATTAGCATTTAAAAAACCTTAGAAATTCACTGAAAAAACCATAGGTTTTAGGGAAAGGTATAGTTAGTTGGACATTTCACTCGTACAAAACCATAGAAATTCCCCGTTATAGTTAGTTCAGCTAACTATAACTCGCGCCCCCGCAATGCACTGCTGATGACGTAACATTTTACATAATTCATGACATGGTCAGTGACATCACTGATGACATCACTGATGACATTTGAAATGACATCACTGATGACATCTGAAATGACATCCCTGATGACATCATCCATGTGATAAATTGATGTTTCTTCTCACACCTTTGATACACCCACTCTAAATTACAGACTGCCATTCTCAAAACCATAGACACTCCAACACCAATAACTACATACCCACTCACTGATTCTTAGGTTTACACACACATCCACTCACTCACCCATACAGTCACTCATACTTATGGTCACTCAGTACAGGGATATAATATGCACTCATACACCTATATAGAAACTCACACACTGCCACTCATCCATAGAGGTACTCACACACCTAGTCAGTCATGCAAATAATTAATCACACTGCCATTTACTCACCTATACAGTTATACACACACCAGCTCACTTACTCATACAAATACTAGCACATACTTACGCTCTTATACAATCACTGATACAAGCACAGAATCATCCATACAGCCACTCTCACAATCACACACTCTCACTTATAGCCATTTATATACTCCAACACACATATATACTGCCTATCACATATGTAGTCACTAACACATATACAACTGAGATATACATTCACTCACTAACACACCCATACACACACTCACCCACCCATACAGTCCATCACAGATGCACTCTTGAAACCATGCACCCAGTGAATCACCCACTCACACATCTATGTACAGAGTCACACACCCCACCCACACAAACACTCAGGCACCCATACAGATACTGAGACAACCAATCAATAACCCATATAGACACTCATGTAGCTATTCGCAAACCCATGCCGCCGCTTACACACCAACAGACAGACGGATAAAGACATTCACACAGTTTACTCACTAACCAATCAATCAAAACATTTATAGAGCGCGCTACTCACCCGTGAGGGTATCAAGGCTCTGAAGGGAGGGGGGATGCTACTACTGCTCGAATAGCCAGGTCTTGAGGTGTTTCCTGAAGGTGGGATGGTCCTGGGTCAATCGTAGGTGTGCGGGGGGAGTTCCATGTTTTGGCTGCCAGGTAAGAGAATGATCTTCCTCCGGTGGTGGTTCTGCGGATCCGTGGGACGGAGGCGAGGGCGAGGCTGGTGGAGCGGAGCTGGCGGGTGAGGGTGTAAAACGAGAGGCGGCAGTTGAGGTAATCGGGGCCCATGTCATGGAGCGCTTTGTGTGCGTGGGTGAGGAGCCTGAACGTGATCCTCTTGCTGACGGGGAGCCAGTGCAGGTTTCTCAGGTGGGCGGATATGTGGCTGTGGCGAGGGATGTCGAGGATGAGTCGCGCGGAGGCGTTCTGTATGCGTTGAAGTCGTTTCAGAAGTTTGGCACTGGTTTCTGCGTATAGGGCGTTTCCGTAGTCCAGTCGGCTAGTGACGAGGGCCTGGGTGACGGTCTTTCTGGTTTCGGTGGGGATCCACCTGAAGATTTTACGGAGCATGCGCAGGGTGTTGAAGCAGGAGGACGAGACGGCGTTGACTTGCTTGGTCATCGTGAGGGAAGAGTCCAGGATGAATCCCAGGTTGCATGCGTGGTCCGAGGGTGTCGGCGAGGAGCCCAGCGCTGTGGGCCACCAGGAGCCGTCCCAGGCGGATGGGGAGTGTCCAAGGATGAGGACCTCCGTCTTGTCTGAGTTAAGTTTCAGGCGACTGAGCTTCATCCATTCCGCGACGTCTTTCATTCCTTGCTGGAGGTTGGTTTTGGCGGTGGCTGGGTCTTTGGTGAGGGAGAGTATCAGCTGGGTGTCGTCGGCGTAGGAGATGATGTTGATGTCGTGTTTTCGTGCGATGGCGGCGAGGGGGCTCATGTAGATATTGAAGAGGGTTGGGCTGAGCGAGGAGCCTTGGGGTATGCCGCAGATTATCTCGGTGGCTGCTGAGCGGAAGGGAAGGAGGTGGACTCTCTGGGTTCTGTTGGAGAGGAATGAGGTGATCCAGTTCAGGGCCTTTCCTTGGATCCCAGTGTTGAGCAGGCGGGTTATTAGGGTGCGATGGCATACGGTGTCAAAAGCTGCCAAGAGGTCTAGGAGGATGAGAGCGGCTGTTTCTCCGTTGTCCATCAGGGTTCTGATGTCGTCGGTGGCTGCGATGAGGGCGGTCTCGGTGCTGTGGTTGGCTCGAAATCTGGATTGGGATGGGTCGAGAGAGTTGTTTGCCTCGAGGAAAGCGGTCAGCTGTTTATTGATGGTCTTCTCGATGACTTTAGCCGGGAAGGGAAGAGGAGAGATGGGGCGGAAGTTCTTGACGTCTTTGGGGACTGCTGTGGGTTTCTTCAGAAGGGCGTTGATTTCTGCGTGCTTCCAGCTTTCAGGGAAGGTGGCTGACGTGAAGGAGTTGTTTATGACGTTCCGGAGGTGAGGTGCGATGATGATGTCGGCTCTGTTGAAGATATGGTGGGGGCATGGGTCAGAGGGGGAGCCTGAGTGGATGGTGTTCATGACGTGGGTGGTGTCTTCAGTGCTGATGGGGGTCTAGGCGCTGAGGGTGGTGGCGGGGGTCGTTGGTTCGGTGACTGGAGGCGGAGTTTGGGGTCCGAAGCTGTCGTGTATGTCTGCGATCTTGGGTGGAAGTACGTGGCGAGGGAGTTGCAGAGGTCTTGTGACGGTGTGATGTTGTTGTTGCTGGCGCTGGGGTTGGAGAGCTCTTTGACGATGCTGAAGAGTTCCTTGCTGTTGTGGGTGTTGCTATCTAGCCGCTCTTTGAACGATGACCTTTTGGTGGCGCGGATCAGCTGGTGGTGTTCGCGGGTGGCGTTTTTGAGGGCTGTCATGTTTTCTGTTGTCCGTTCGTGGCGCCAGGTTCTTTTGAGGGTTCGGCAGGATTTTTTTGATTCTTTGAGGGCGTCTGTGATCCATGAGGTTTTCCTGTTGCCGGTCTTGCCTGGGGGGTTCTATAGCGGGGCGAGGTCGTTGGCACAGTTGGTGATGCACTGTGCGAGGCTGTGGGCTGCGTCGTTGGTGTCAGCGGTGTCGGCTGGCGGGTTCTGGCTCAGTGCTGAGAGGAGCTGGTCTGTGGTGATTTTGCTCCAGCATCTGCTGGGGATTTGTTGCGTGCAGTGGTGGGTTGTATTCTTTTTGAAGGTGAAGTGGATGCATCTGTGGTCGGTCCAGTGTAGTCCGGTGGAGTGGCTGAAGGAGACGTGGTTGCTGGCGGAGAAGTTGGGGTTGAGCGTGTGGCCAGCGTGGTGGGTGGGGGTGTTCACCAGTTGTTTGAGTCCGAGGTTGGCGAGGTTGGCGAGCAGGGTGGTAGTGTTGTTGTCGCTGTTGTTCTCCAGGTGGAAGTTCAGGTCCCCTAGGAGGATGTATTCTGGTGAGGCTAGGGCGTGCGGGCTGATGAAGTCGGTGATGGTTTCGCTGAATTGTGTGCGCGGGCCCGGGGGTCTGTAGATGAGTGTTCCTCTATGGGTGGTCTTGGGGTCGGTGTGAATCTGGAAGTGCAGGTGTTCGGCAGAAGGGGAGTGTGTCTTCGGTGTTAGTTGTGACGTTGATGGTGTTCCTGTAGATGGTGGCGATTCCTCCTACGGTTTGGTTGATGCGGTCCTTCCGGGTGATCTTGTAGGCGTCCGGGATGGCTATGGCGATGTCGGGGGCTGAGGAGGCGTTCATCCAGGTTTCCGTGAGGAAAGCGACGTCCGGTGCTGTTGTATCGAGGCGGTCCCAGATCTCGATGGCGTGCCTGTGAACGGAGCGGGTGGTGAGGAGGATGCATTTGAGGTGGTTGTTGTTGTTGCTTGGTCCGACGGGCGGGGGACAGGTTCGGAGGCAGGTGAATTTGCAGGCTTGACAGATGAAGGGTCCATGGGTGCGCTTCGGGGTGGCTCGGCAGCAGGCGGGTGGTCGTCTGGTGTTGAATGCGTTGAGGGCGGTGGAGTCATATCTCAGACGGGTGCCCTGGCCTCGGCTGGGGCCAGGGGTTCTGGCACTGGGCACGGTCCAGGCGTGGACGGGCACAGATGGGCTTGCCTTTGGCGCGGCCTCTATATGAGGGGGAGAGGGAGGGAGGAGCAGCTAGGAGGTGGGAGCAAGGCGGCCAATGGGTGACCAGGGGGGCGGGGTCACAGGGATACAGTGGCGGGAAAACGGCGGGGACGCAGGTGCGAGGGGTACAAGGGGAAAACGGCACAAAAGGTCACAAGGGCACAAAAAGGGCACAAGGGCAAAACAGACCGGGGTACGGAAGGCAAGAGGGCAAGGGGTACAATGAGTCAAATGCACGGGGGTACAAAAAGGAAAAGAAGGACAAGGGGAAGGCTACAGAGGAAGAACTAGGCAGGATGCCGAGGATCAGGCTGGCAGAAACGCGAGCGGCAGGCAGCAGGTTCACAGGTCACACAGGGGGCTGCGTGGCGGTGAGGGGAGCGACCTGCCTGTTGACAGGGTCAAAGGTCGCTCACCCATGCATTCAGTAAAATAAGATTAATCTCTCACTTATAGAGTCAGTCACACACCTACTAAATCATCCATTCAGACACTTATACACCCACTCATTCTTCAATATGCCTTTCCCTATATATTACACATATTTAAACTTTACAGAAACACACAGTCACTGGATGATGTCATCAGTGATGTCATCAGTGATGTAACTGACCATGTCATGAGTGATGTAATATGTGACGTCATGAGCAGTGCATTGCAGGGGCGTGAGTTATAGTTAGCTGAACTAACTAGTACGGGGGAATTTCTATGGTTTTGTACGAGTGAAATGTCTAACTAACTAAAACTTTCCCTAAAACCATTGTTTTTTTCAGTGAATTTCTAAGGTTTTTTAAATGCTAATTTCTAACTATAACGTGCCTGAAACCTATGGTTTTTTCATTGAATGTATATATACACAGACACATATAGATATATATGCTTCCTGTCTTCCCTGCATATTCTGCAACAGACCGCAGACAAGAGTGTTGTTCACAGTTCCTATATTTTAAAGTGCTCTTGTGCTCCCGTGTTTTTGCTGCCATGCAGCCTTGCTCACAAACAAAGGTGCCATGTTTCCTTTCAACATTTAAAGTGCACACTACTTTATTATTGATAGAAAGTGGCAACAGACTTTACCCGTTTCGTCTTGGTATCAAATGTCAATGTACATCAATATATTACAGTCTTGCATTTTGCGTATAAATACATTTAAAAAATGCTAAGAACTAATTAACATGAAATACATTTAAAAATTATCTAAACGGAGCATAACATTTCAAGCATAAAATGTGCACTATAGCCCATGTTCATTAAAACGTGTCAACTTATCAACTTCAATCGATTTTCATTATTGTAATTAAGCTCAAGTAGGCCATTCGGGCACGTTCATTTTATAATTTCGTATTTTTTAATATTGTCTATCACATATGAATTAATTGTTAAATACATTTCAAACCAATATAAATTAGCAAACGTAAAATATATGATTATAAAATTAACTTTTCTATTTTAGTAAATTTCAAACTGGCTGTTAATCTTAACCTCAGAATTAAGCCCTTGTGGGCATATTGCATGCATGTTTTTTGACTTTCCATACTTCATGATTGTGCCAATACCTAAAGTCAAGATCTGCATCATTTTCCCATATACCATATTCAACATATGAACAATGCTCCTTCTTCACAATGTACTCATCATATCTCAATGGGTAGCATATTTTAGTTGGCGCCTTTCTTTTCTATTCCCAGTACGCTATATAGTGCTAACCAAAGTACAATTTGCTAGTAAAACTTTAAAAACTCACAGGTACCTTATAAAAGTTGAAACTAGATGGGAGGTAATAAAAGTCTATAGATGCATATGGAGGCCTTCTTCACAATTCAAGCCACAAGGTGTATATGTATTCAGTTCAAAAATGTATCTATACTCCAATTGCCTAAGGCTTCTCTCCCTATCTCCACCTCTGATGCTTCTGGGTATAGCATCAATCAGAAAATATTCCAACCCTTTTGTATTGCTTTCGTGTTTCTCATCAAAATGGTGCTACTGGACACGTCTTATCTTTGTGATCGATAGCTCAAATGTGTTGCAGAATTCTTTTATGTACTGGGAGTACTGTACTTCCCACATACATTAACTCACAAGGGCAGCGTAACACATATATTGCATGATCGGTTTTGCAATTAAATAGACCTTTCATTTTCTGCTTCTGCCTCAGTAAGGGTGAATCATATTGCTTCACATTGAATCCAAATTGACAGGCCTTGCACCTACTACACTGTATATATAAATATATATATATATATATATATATATATATTCACTGAAAAAACCATAGGTTTCACACATGTTATAGTTAGCTGGACATTTTACTGATAAAAAACCAATGAAATTCCCCCGTTATAGTTACTGTAGGCAACTATAACTCACGCGACCGTAATCCTCTGCTGATGCTAATACTGTATTTAGACACTTATTTGCCCATATCTTCTTCCATTAAATTTTAGCTATACATATATTACAAATATTTTTTTTTCATAAAGACACATATGTCATCAGCAGAGGATTACGGTCGCGTGAGTTATAGTTGCCTACAGTAACTATAACGGGGGAATTTCATTGGTTTTTTTATCAGTAAAATGTCCAGCTAACTATAACATGTGTGAAACCTATGGTTTTTTCAGTGAATTAGCAAGGTTTTTTAAATGCTATTTCCTAACTATAACGTGTGTGAAACCTATGGTTTTTTCAGTGAATTTGTACGGTTTTTTAAATGCTAAGTTACTTTACGCCATTTGTGGCGTGCGCGCCCACTTAACGCAGTTCGTTCCGTGCACGGTTTTTATCAACTTTAATAAGCCCTGTACATTTGGTGGCCTTCGGCCACCAAAAGCACAGGGGGTGAGGTCAATGTGGATAGTGTTTTTTTTATTTCGATTTTATAATTTCATGTTGCCAAAATTACGTTTTTTTTCTCTATTAATAAGCCCTGCACATTTGGTGGCCTGCGGCCACCAAAAGCACAGGGGGTGGGGTAAGTGTGGATAGTGTTTTTTTTATTTTTATTTTTTTACCGTAAGCGTACGGTAAGCTTACGGTAAGCGTACGGTAAGCGTACCCCGCGAAATTGCCGAAAAAAAAATAAAACCGTTTTTGCTCTTGGGGGATGTTTGGGGACTCCCTCAACATGACTATGTGGGAGGGAGTTGTCAAAACAGCCCCTTAACATGTTTTTGGCCATCATGTTTGATAAACAACACTCAGTGCGAGAGACAAAATGGCGGACGCCGCTTCCTGGTTTCGGCCGATTCGAATGTTTACTAAGATCTAAGAGCCAATCAGAATCGCGCTCGCGCACGCCACCGTAAGCTTACGGTAAGCGTACGGTAAGCGTACGGTAAGCGTACGGTAAGCGGGCTCAGATATATATATTGATTTAAAGGCTATTTTCTCAGAATCTACTGAACAGATTTACACCAAACCTACAAAAGGCACTTCCTTGACCTAGGGACTACCTCTCTGCCAAATTTCTAGTAATTCTGTTCAGCCGTTCGGGCTGTAGCTCGTTCTAAAGGTCCTATGGAAAAATGCATGGGAAAAACGCGTTTTGGGACCCCCCTTTTATCTCAGCCCCCGCTTGACGAATCCCCCCGAGACTTTCAGGGTAGGAGCGGAGCGTAGCGCCCCACCTATTTTGAGAAATTCGCGAGGATTCGTCGACCGGCGCCAAAGTTATTCAAAATAGAATGTTGAGGTTTTCCTATGGAAACGTGGTCCTAACTATAACTACCTACTGGCGACCGCCAGTAGGTAATATATATATATATATATATATATATATATATATATAGATAAATAAATTTGTGCTTGCGGAATAAAATACTGTACTGAGTTCTGCTACTGCTGAAAGAGACAGGTCTTCAACTGTTTCCTAAATTCCAAATGGGGAGTGATTTTTCTGACACATAACGGGAGAGAGTTCCATTCTTCGATGGTATGAAAGGTAAGACTCCTCCCCCCCCCCCCTAATTCATATTTTTGATCCTAGCTGGCTGCATTAGATAGGCATTAGCTGAACGCAGCGCTCTGTTTGGAGAGTACCATCTGAACAGGTCCTCTAAAAAACTTTGGCCCTTCTTTGTGTAATGGCTTGTGAGCCATGCAGAGAGTCTTAAATTGTATCCGCTGGCAAATTGGCAGCCGGTGGAGTTATCGCAATTCTGCTCTAACCGACTGATATTTTGGAATATCCAAGATCAGTTTTGCAGCCGCGTTTTGCACTGCCTGTAATTTCCTGAGAAGGGTGGATTGCACCTTAATGTACAATCCATTACAAAAGTCAAGTTTGGACAAGACTAAGGAAGTTACTAGTGACTTTCTACAAGTTTTGGGACTAAAAGGCAGAATTTTTGTAATAGTCTTGATCATAAAAAACGAAGACGACACTACCTTAGAGACTTGAGCTTTAAAACTCAGCTTTTCATATATAATAACCAAGATTTTTTTGCTTTATCTACCGGTGTAGGGGTAGGGCCAAGATTGTCTTGCCACCAAGCTGGGGACCAGGGGGGAGAAAGATTTCCGAACATGATCACCTCTGTTTTACTCGAGTTTAGCTTTAAGCAATGAGTGCTCATCCAGTGGCTTAAGGACAGCATACAGTTATGAAGATTTAATGAGTGATTGATGTCCTTATCCACTGTCGAGATCACCAGCTGGGTGTCGTCAGCATAAGACATCGGAATCAGATTAAAGCTTCTTATCAGTGGTGCTAATTCTGCCACATAGATATGATAGAGTGTAGGGCTCAATGATGAGCCCTGCGGAACACCACATGGGAGAGAAAAAGGTGTCGACTTAAATTTGCCCAAGTGAACTGATTGAGTCCTCTCTGATAAAAACGATGTCAGCAGGGCAGCGTGGTAGGGTTGGGACCCCCACGCATTTATTATTAAAGGGCTTTACCTCCTATCCCAATTTCTTTTAAACGATGAACCAGAAGAGAGTGATCCACTGTATCAAATGCAGCGGATAGGTCCAGCAGCACCAAGGCTGCTGACCCACCGCTGTCCAGCGAAGAGCGAATTTCTTCTGTAGTCTTAGGCAACGCTGACTCAGTACTATGATTCGTGCTAAAGCCAAACTGGCTATGGTCTAGAATTTGATTAGTTGCGATAAAAGTCGCAAGTTCCGCATTCATAATCTTCTCAATTATCTTTGCCGGGAGTGGGATTCTTGAAATAGGTCGGTAGTTGGCTGTCTCCGTTGCATCTAGAGTACTTTTTTTTAGAAGAGGCAATATACAAGCCTGCTTCCATGTAGCGGGAAAAGATCCCTGTTCTATCATCTGATTAAATATTTTGGAAAGATGGGGACCAATGAGATTACTAACATTTTGTAAGAATTTGGGAGGACAGTGATCTTCTGGAGAGCCTGACTTAATCATGGAGATTAATTTAGTGATTTGCGTCAGAGAGGTCAGGGGGAAGTTAAACACAGAGGTATGTTCACTAATATTTTGTACAGCTTTTTTACCATCTGAGGTTGAATGAGTGAACTGATCATAGATTTGATCTACCTTAGATCTAAAAGAGAGAGCCAAGGTGTCACAAAATTCTTGCTTAAAATAAGTAGAATTATCTTTTTTTACTGTGGTTATATTTTTCACGGTGCGAAATAATTCTTTACTTGACCCACTGGCCTTTTCTATCTTTGTTGTATAATAGAGAGTTTTCTCTCCAATCCACTTTTTTTCTAAATCTGAGATCATAGATTTGTATCTGTTTTGTTCTACAAATTCATAATTTGTAGCCAGATCTGTATATATATATATATATATATATATATATATATATATATATATATATATATATATATATATATATATATATATATATATATTCACTGAAAAAACCATAGGTTTCACACATGTTCTAGTTAGCGGAAATTTTACTGATAAAAAACAAATGAAATTCCCCCGTTATAGTTAGTGCAGGAAACTATAACTCACGCGACCGCAATCCTCTGCTGATGCTAATACTGTATTTAGACACTTATTTGCCCATGTCTTCTTCCATAAATTTTTAGCTATACATATATTACAAATAATTTTTTTTCATAAAGACACATATGTCATCAGCAGAAGATTGCGGTCGCGTGAGTTATAGTTTCCTGCACTAACTATAACGGGGGTATTTCATTGGTTTTTTATCAGTAAAATTTCCGCTAACTATAACATGTGTGAAACCTATGGTTTTTTCAGTGAATTTGCAAGGTTTTTTAAATGCTAATTCCTAACTATAACGTGTGTGAAACCTATGGTTTTTTCAGTGAATTTGTACGGTTTTTTAAATGCTAAGTTACTTTACGCCATTCGTGGCGTGCGCGCCCACTTAACGCAGTTCGTTCCGTGCGCGCACGGTGCGCTTCACGCACCGTGCGCGCACAGTGAGCACGCGGTGCGCTTCGCGCACCGCGCGCCCACTTTACGCAGTTAGTGCCGTGCCACCATTTGCACACGGGGTGGAGAGAGTGGGGTTTTTTTTTTTTAATAATTTTTTACGGTAAGCGTACGGTAAGCGTAATCGGCGAAATTTTCGAAAAATAAAAAATTACCGTTTTTTGCCTTGGGGGATCTTTGAAGACTCAACTAACATGGTTATGTGCATGGGTGCTGTCTAAACAGCCCCTTTATATGTTTTTGGCATTTGTTTATCAGCTCCCCCCTCAGAGTGCGAGAGAGAAAATGGCGGCCGCCGCTTCCTGGTTTCGACCGATTCGAATGTTTACTAAGATCTAAGGGCCAATCAGAATCGCGCTCGCGCACGCCACCGTACGCGTACGGTAAGCGCACCGTAAGCGCACCGTAAGCTGGCTCAGATATATATATTGATTTAAAGGCTATTTTCTCAGAATCTACTGAACAGATTTACACCAAACCTACAAAAGGCACTTCCTTGACCTGAGGACTACCTCTCTGCCAAATTTCAAGTAATTCTGTTCAGCCGTTCGGGCTGTAGCTGTGTCTAAAGGTCCTATGGAAAAATGCATGGGAAAAACGCGTTTTGGGACCCCCCTTTTATCTCAGCCCCCGCTTGACGAATCCCCCCGAGACTTTCAGGGTAGGAGCGGAGCGTAACGCCCCACCTATTTTGAAAAATTCGCAAGGATTCGTCGACCGGCGCAAAAGTTATTCAAAATAGAATGTTGCGGATTTCCTATGGAAACGTGGTCCTAACTATAACTACCTACTGGCGACCGCCAGTAGGTAATATATATATATATATATATATACATATATATATATATATATATATATATATCGTCCTCCAAATTACTCCTGTAGCTTGAAGAAGCACTCAACAAGCAGGTAAGTGAAAACCACTTTATTGCAAAGGATGGAAATGTCTTTTCACCCGTTTATTTTCTTCTTTCAGCCTACGAGTTTCGGAGCTGTGCGCTCCTTCTTCCTGGGCTAATTGGTGAGAAGCGGAATTGTCAGGCCTCGATGGCTTCCCATGATTCGTTGCACTTAGTAGTGAGCAAATCCAATTTAAGCTACAGTAGCTGCAAAGTATGATGGGGCTTGTAGTTTGCCATCTGCCGTGATTTCTACCCCACATGGGTTCCGCAATTCACTAATTAATTAAATAAGTTTCTGGGGTTCTGTGCGAGTCCTCTGAGTTTCAGGCGCTCCAGTGCGCCCCAAAATGGAATTTGTCTAGCAGCTCCTGCCAGTAACATGATTTATGTTGCAGCGTGAAGGTGAGATGGGATTTAGTAGGCGCTACCTTATGTCATGAAAGCAAAGGGGGCACTAGGAAGTCAGTACAGATTCAAGTGAATGTTGAGATTTCACTGGCGTCTCTTGCTGGCAGGGGCATTTTCAAGTCACATTGTGCATGTTATAATGTGTAGGGACACTTAGAGCTGTCACTTAGCACCATGTTATTTAGATACCACGTTTTCAGTCCAGTGCTTGAAATGAAAAAATAAAAGTGCAGGTACTCTGTACCAGAGTACCTGCTTGTTTCTGAGAAGTGCCGGTACCCTCCAATTAAAAGTATAGCATTTCACTTGAGTAGTGCCGGTACTCTCCCTCTTGAAATAAAAAAGTGCCAGTACTCCGTACCGGACAGTACCAGCCCATATAAAGCACTGTTTCAGTCTTGTGATTTCATTGAAAAGCTCAAAGGCATTTTGAGAGTTGTAGGTTTGAGTTGTTTACAGAGAAACAAATGATCTTTCATCGAATGAAAAGGATTTCCAATACAAAAGTCCACAATTAGGACGCATTAGGAATTTAAATTTTGACACTGGAGTTGTCTAACTGCAAATCTGTGAAGGTCTAAAGTTTCTCTGGTCACTCGTAGGCAACATTTACTGCACAATACGGTTTTCTAGGCTACTTTTCCCAGCAAAAAATACTCTCTTGCAAGATACCTTATACACCTTTGTCTAAAACTTTACAAAGTTATAAAAAACAAGAAATTGCCAGAAGCATCAACCTCAATTTAGCTCAATTACAATAGACTATAATAATTACATTGATTTAAAACAGTCTCCTTTAACCATTGCCATTCACCTGACGTATATTATTTATGCATATGATAAAATCAATAAATACCACTTACATTTTTAAAACCGTGTGAACCATCCAGCTAATTGTGCCATTTCAAACTATTTCTAAAAATGGCTGCTCCAGGTAACCCGCTCAGAATTAATTCCCATGCTTTTGATTCATAAACGTTCCACCAGTAAATAATGCAAGTATTCAGAATAAGCCGCGGCTCCTGCAGGTAAGAGTGGTGGTGCGGCAGGGTCAGGTGAAGGTGGATTTCGAGACACGACACCGAGGGAAAATTAAAATAAATAATTAATTTTTGCTTGTGGTAGTCTCTCGAAGTCCGCCCTCACCTGGCCCCACCGCCCACCGCTCTTACCTGCAGCGGCCGCAGTGAATTCGTCATGTTACACTATTTTTATATAGCACACTTCTACCAACTGCTTGGCCCATCAGTGCTTTTACTCATAGAGTGGGATTTTATCTCAGGTTAAGGGAATAGGGGTCATTACGACCAGTCTGAGAATCCTGTTTGGGGGTGAGGTGTTTCCAGGGTTGTCTCAACGAGGTGTTATGAGGAAAAATAAAATGTGACAATCTCTGCCCCACCTTCCTTACAAAGCGATGCCAAAGGGGATGATGGACGGAGCGTTTGACCAAATCAAACATTCACACTCAGTCACCTGCTCTGGGTTTAATCCATCATCATTCTTTAGCTCACTCCACCACCCCAGTTCAGACATGGCCATATGCAAATAAGTCTGACCCTGTGCCTCATGGAACAGTCCAGCCCGAACTGTTAAGCCATGTCTTCCCTGGACCGGAAACAAGCATCCTGGGACCATTTTCGGGTTCATAACCCTCATCAGCCAGGCAATCTTGAATCCAGTGGCAAAGTGAGCAAGAGACCCACGTCTGGGCATACCCTGACAACTTAGGGCAAACAAAGCAATACCAAAGGGGATGATGGACGGAGCGTTTGAAAAAAATCACACACTCACACCCAGTCAACTGATCTGGGTTTAATCCATCATCATTCTTTAGCTCACTCCACCACCCCAGTTCAGACATGGCCATATGCAAATCAGTCTAACCCTGTGCCTACTGTGGTGAATGTATGACATTGTTCTGCATTCTGTCCATCAACTGTTGTTTTTGCAATTGTCAGCCCGAGTGGGACGGGTATGCCCAGATGTGGGTCCCGTGCTCTCCATGCCACTGGAATCAAGCTATCCTGGCTGAAGAGGGGTGAAACCCCGAAGCCGGCCCTAGGATGCTTGTTTACAGTCCAGGGAGGACCTGGCCTGGCAGTTCGGGCTGGACTGTTTCCATGAGGCACAGGGTCAAGACTGATTTGCATATGGCTGGGCTCAAACTGGAATGGCATGGTGAGCAATAAAACAATGGATTGATCCCAGATCTCTGTATTGAGGTGAATGTATGACATTGTTCTGCATTCTGTCCATCAACTGTTGTTTTTGCATTTGTCACCCCGAGTGGGACGGGTCTGCCCAGACGTAGGTCCCATGCTCTCCATGCCACTGGAATCAAGCTATCCTGGCTGAATAGGGGTGAAACCCCGAAACCGATCCTAGGATGCTTGTTTCCAGTCCAGGGAGGACCTGGCCTGGCAGTTCGGGCTGGACTGTTCCCATGAGGCACAGGGTCAAGACTGATTTGCATATGGCTGGGTTCAAACTGGAATGGCATGGTGAGCACAAAAAACGATGGATTTAGGCCCAGATCTCTGTACTGGGGTGAATGTATGACATTGTTCTACATTCTGTCCATCAACTGTTGTTTTTCCACCTTCCTTACAACACTAGGATTAAAGACCACCCCTCCCAAAGCAAAATCTGTGTGACATTGGTACCATTCACCTCTGTGCACCTGATAAAAGTGCCTCTAGGTAACGTCTGAGAACGGGTTATTGTTAACCCACTGCGTCGATTCTGCTACCAGTAATATGTTGTAAAGAATAACGTGCAGCAAGTGTTACAAGGCAACTTTGTGAACACATTTGATCTCTTTTTTCCCATTTAGCTTTTACCAAAGATCACAAAGATGTTGTTTGCCTTAGTTGACGTCTAGTCTCTGTATTCACCCTCCTGCTCTCTCGCCACACTCTGCTCGCAGTAGAAATGCCGCTGACCGCGGCCCCCGCAGGGGGCCACTCGGCGGTCGGCGCCTTAGTGGCCCCGGGGCCCCGGTCACCCCTCCCCACTCCCTCCCTTCGGGGGGGGGGGCAGGGACACAGACTGGTGCCCCCCTCCGTGTCAGGGCCGGAAGTGACGCGCAATGCGCATCACTTCCGGGCCCAGGTGTGAGGGGGAGGCTATTTAGCCTTCCCCCACCCTCACTGGCGATCTCTTTGTCGCCCACCTCGCCTTTTCCTTACCTCGTATCGGTCCGTCGTCCGCGCCGTCCACGTGCTCCTCCGGCTCCCACGGCACCTGAACTTCCTCTTTAGCACGCTTTGTTCTGGTAAGTCTTGCAGCACCCACTCCGCCCCGGCCCTGTCCCTGGGCAGTACCAGGTCGACGGGGCCCTGTGGCGAGGATCGCCACGGGCGGAGGGGAGGCAAGATGGGGGCTTGGGGGTTTTGGGGAGGTGGGGTTTCTTTGGGCCTAAGAGCGCGCGGTTGGTTTCCGCCGTCGGTGGATGTGGCTAATTATCTGTGCACTCGCGTTCGGCCTGGGAGACCAGGTTTCGAACATCGGCGCAGGCGGGAAAAAACAAATATTAAATTGAATTGGCCGAAGTAGGTCAATAGGGAGAGCGTTGGCCTAACGAACTTAAGTCCCTTGTTCGATCCCCGGTTTCGGACCAACTTGAAAAACAAAATACATATTTATCAATGTTCATTTTGCATAATGGTTGTGCGGTATTTTGCGGGCGAGTAGAACGCTGTGGTCCAGCGCTCCACATGGCGCATTCTTCTTAACTGTGTCGGGGGCGAGGTCGCAAGTGTGCGGGCTCAGTTGCCGGGTTTGTCGTAGATGGTACTCCCCCCCCCCCCCCCCGTCAACCTAACCACGACCAGTAGCGAAAGTGGGCGGTTGCGATGCGTTTGAGGTTATCCGCTCTGTCTCTTTCACAAAAGCACCTTTTTGCAGCGTCATATCGGACACAGCGCGTAGACGCACTGCGACCACGGCACAAGGCCACTGTCTTAACATTTGCCCCAAGTGCCCTGGAATCAATTAATTGTGAAGCTAACGTCGGGGAGTATTGTCGGCCTTGGTTTTCAATCGCAATGTACACGCGGTGCCTATGTAAAGCGCTCCAATGCCTCGATGTGGGGGGGAAGCATGGTGCTCAAGATGTGGGACATTCAATAGGGTAAGTGGCTACTGAGCTCCCCGTGCCGGGCGTAATACTAATATACGGGCTCATGTAACGCGCCCGGGGTCGGTTGCGCGATATAGTACCCGGAGCAAGCCAATTAATCTTTCTGTGCCCTGAAAGGGGTGTTAGAACTAACTTTCAGCCGTGCAAACACTTCCTGCGACATAAAACAACATGTCACAGGATGCAAGGTGTTAGCGGCTTAAAAAGAATGACGCGCATGGTGCATAGCGACGGCAACCGGCAGCTATGCCGCTGACCGCGGCCCCCGTAAGGGCCCACTCGGCGGGGTGAATCATGTGACGGGGTGAATCGTGTAGTTGGCCTACGGGCTCAGGCGGTCATTATAGAATGGGGGGACCCGGTTGCAAGCCTCGGCAATGGCGCTGTACAACCCAGTGATCCTGGGCAAATCACTTAATCTCCCTGTGCCGGATATAAAAGGAATGGTGTCCGCAACTGGGCTCCGCCTCGCTATGATACCCGATGTTCCTCCCAGCGCCTGAGCATATAGGTACAATCGGGGCTCATGCACAGTGCCCTACTACCTTCGGGTGAGTTCGTGCGGTGTTTCGGGCAAAGCACTTTGCTTCCCCGCGCCCGGAATTAAGGTTTTAACGGTAACGGGCTGCGGGCCGAGGCCGGAACATATACGTAGATACTGTGCCCAGGCCCGGGCCCAAGTACTTATCGGGCGAGATCGCGCTGGGATCCTGGGGTTGAAGAGTTGCATCTTACTGCGGCTTGAGGTGTATTAAAAACATGGGCACGCGTAGCGGCCGATTAGTTTAGGGTCGCACCACGCAGCGACGCCGAGAAGCACTCACGCCCCGTGCCTGGACAGTTACGTCAAGACGGTGCAATGTAGTCGAAGAGCGCGGTGTCTAAGGGCATACAAGTTAACCCCAAGTTCGCGCTGTGTCCCTGCGCACGTCACAAATCTGCAATGAAGGGATAAGGCACCCGACGTGCGTGTAAAGCGCCGCCATAAATTAATAAAATCATAGCAACGCTTAGAGCAGCGCTCGCGGCAAGCGCTCCCATTACTTTTGGGTTAGCCCAACGCTACTTAGGGAGGCGCCTCTACGGCGGGGGCAGCATGGTAGATGTGTAAATTTAGACGGTGATTATGACATTCGAGCACCTGTGTGGCCCTGTGATCAAAGGCATATCATTTGGTTTGAATTACGCGCCTAGTGCCTGGTTGTGTAATGTAATTAGGGCACTCAGGTAAAGCGCTCAAATACCTTCGGGGCGATGGCGCGTTGCATAAATATGCAACAGGTTGCTCCTGACACTCGCTCACGCAAGATGGTACTTGGGAGCGAAGCGCCCAGTGCTTAGATTTAGAAGTTTAAATACGGTACTCATGTGAAGCGCAGCACCACCTTCGGTCGAGCTCGTGCATCGAGATTGGTGACGGGGCGGCCGGGGTCCAACAGGAATTGGGGGCGGCCTAGAGTGCATAATCACGGGGTTTTGGTCTTGTCATGTAAGCGCTCCAATACACTTTGTGCTATGCAGCCGGCGCTCTTGCAAGCGCTTCAATGCGTTTGTGTGGAGCTCGCGTGATCTGGGGCATTCAAGCATGTTAATATTGTACTGCGAGACTTAAGAAAGGTGCCACAATACCTCGTGTCGATTTCGCGTTCGAACGCGATTGAGGTACTGAGTTACCAGTGCCCTGGGTAGGGTCAAATGGATGCTCATGCGCGTGCAAAGTAAATGAATGGGGGTTCGGCGGCAAAGAAGCCGCACACCCTGCGCCGGGGGAGCCTTTTACGAGATTAGCGTCGGTTCACGGCCCTAATACACCAGCACTGCAAGGCTGGGAGCTGCCTGGGTCCCCGCTGATCGCGGGCGGTGCAACACCTGTGGCGCTCCCTGGTTAAGGTTATCTCCCCCCCCTCCCGCTGCAGTTGGGGGTGGGGGGGGCATGCAGTGGGCTGCGGCAGGCGCAATGGACCTAGCACAGGGATCGTTTAGTATGGTACGAATCTTGTAAGCTCCCCGTCCTTGAATGTGTAATGTAATAAGGTTCTCAGGTTAAGCGCTCCCAACACCTTCAGGCCGCGTTCGCGCTATATAATTATGCAACATGTATTGCTGGCTTCCTATGAGGCAGATAAATGATACAAGTGCATGCATTGTTCACATACGCGATTTCGGGCATTATTAAACCCCCCGCACTTCAATGGATAATCTGGTGCGGTACTCGCATGATCTGGTTCGGGGAGCTGGTAATATGGTATGAATGTCTTAAGCACCCCCTGCGTGAAGATGTAATGTAAATACGGTGTTCATGTTAAGTGCTCCAATGCCTTCCGGTCGAGTTTGCGCTATATAAATATTCATCATGTAATTGCAGGCTTCCTATAAGGCAGATCCATGATACCAGTACATGCACTGTCCACATCACGCGATTACGGGTATTACGAATCCCCCCCCACACCTCAAGGGTTAATCTGGTGCGGTGCTCGCGTGACCTGCCACGGGGGTCGTGCTATGGGTACTAATCTCCTTCGCTCCCCGTGCCGGTTTGTGTAATGTAGATATGGTGCTCATATAAAGCGCTCCAATACCTTTGGCGTCGATTTCGCGCTATACAAATATGCAACATGTATGTGCTGGCTTCCTATAAGGCAGATACTTGATACAAGTGCAGGCATTGTTCACAAGATTTTGCTCCAATACCTTCCGGTCGAGTTCACGCTAGATAAATATGCAACATGTAGTGGCTGGCTTCCTATAATGCAGACACATGTTTCAAGTGCATGTATTACTCACAAGAATTTGCTCGTGCCCACATTCGCGCGCATTAGGTGATTCCGGGCATTATGACGACTCCTGCACATGAATGGTATTTGGTCGGTGCTTGTGTCCAGCGCTCTAATAATTTTGCGCGCATTACGGTTTGAGCCAATCACTAATCGACCGTGCCCTAATAGGTATGTAAATACGGGGCTCATGTACTGCACTCCCAACACCTTCGGGCGGGTCACGCTGTGACTCTGGACAGATAATTACTATCCACGTGCCTGACGATGTATGTATATCGGTGCTCATGAACGGCGCACCATTACCTTCGGATCGAGTTCGCGCGGTGGTTGTGACTCCGGGCAAATCACTGATCACCCCATGCTCAGATATGCATACGTGCTGCTAGGCCTGGTCCACCTGGACCCCCGAGGGTCGCGAAGATACACGCGTGCTGCCGGGCCTGGTCTACCTGGCCCCCCCGAGGGTCGCGAATCATGATCACACTTCCGTGCCCGAATATGTATGTAGATACGGGGCGCATGGACTGCGCTCCATATACCGTCGGACGAGTCGCGCTGTGACTGCGGGCAGATCACTTATCTCTCCGTGTCCGATTATGTATGTAAATACGGTGCTCATGAACTGCGCGCCTATACCTTCGGATCGAGTTCGCGCTGGGTTTGTGATGCTGGGTAAATCAATGAATATCGCCGTGCCCGAATATGTATGCGAGCTGCTGGACCTGGTATGCCCGGGTTCCCGAGGGTCGCCGACCCGGCGGTTCATGACCCCACTCCCGTGCCCGAATATGTGTGTAAATATGTTGCTCATGCACAGCGTTGCAATACCTTCGGGTTGAGTTCGCGTGACATAAAGGTGCTAATTACAGCAAGGGTCGCGCAGTCCGATCCTGACCACACGTGACCACGTGTCGCTCGTCTCCAACCTTTTGCTTACGGCCTCTCCCTCCCAGGTGCATCAGTCCTAGGGCAGGGCGGACCAGTGTGGGGATAGTCCTAACGTAGAACTGTCATTGCCATGTTAGTAACAGTTAAACACGGGTCGCTGCCGACAGTCTAAAAGAGGTATGCTTAAGCCCGCAACTCGGCCCCGCCAACATGCTTATGTGGGCCGCCTTCAACGGTCACTGATATGGGGAACTCACACATATCTAACTGTAACCTAGACACCCGGGTGGGTGCCCAGTCGGGCAGGGCAACGCACCCGAGATAGAATGGTAGTTATTATCTAATGCTAAAGGAAGTCTGGATTGAGCCACTAGATGGGTTAGATATGGGTGTAGCTCAGTGCCCCAATCGCATTGAATACGGGGACGCACTGACATAGCGGCAAAAGAATAAGTGGTCACCACATAGCGCATCACTAAGGGCCTAAATCACGGCACAAGGGTACCGGCATGATTGTCCAAGTGGTTGCGGGTGCGCCGCTCGCGAGCGGATTGCAACCCGTGGTTTACCTCTGTCTCAAATCGATCGATAGTTCATGGTTCAGCCGATTGGCCTGCAGAACACTGAGCTGGGCACCATAACCAAGAGTTAGGCCTGCAGGAGGAGTAGCTGAAGGAACCATATAGGAATAGGTCCAGATGTACTTTGGGGGGCATTCCCCTGCAACCAAAGACAGATTTCGGGTTGCAGCACCGTGCCCTGGGAGCACGCGCGTTGCCCTAACTCTGAGGCCCTCCCAGAAGGGAGCCGGGTAGCAAAACAAGTGAATAGGCTCCTTAGGCGGTCCTCCGGCCTTCAGCTGGGTGCAATCACCATCAATTGGAGATAGGCCCAGGTAAAATGGGCTTTCCATAATGCTTGGAGGACCGTTGCGGTTGGTGGCACTCCCCACCGGAATCACTGGTCGCGTACTGCAGCTGCTGGAGACTGGGATCCTGGTTTACGGACACTTTTACCGCGCTATGGGTGCTGCTGTCCCAATAACTGGGGTGTCAGCGGGGCTGACACAAGGGGACATTATGACAGCGCGCAATGCTTAAGCCAAACAGATTCCCGAAGCTGGTATGCCAAGGGATCATCACTGAGGGATCCGTAGGGGCATAATTCCTATAAGGTATAAGGGATGGTGGGCAGGGGCATGAGTCGGCCCTTGCCCATGGTCACGCGCTGGCAGTTAGGTGCACCCCCGTGCCCCAGGTTAACTATCTGAGGGGACTGTACAAATGTTAAGTAAAACCCTTCTCGTCATAATAGTCACAGCGGGCAGGCCCAGGATTGTGAATAGGTGTAACCTTCCCGCTGGGGGGCGAATAGTTATTGCACATCTTCACAGGCCCCTTTATTTCAACAGACCCTATCCGATTAGGATAGCGTCTTGGGATTGGGGACATAGATGGAGCCATCTACAACTCCAGGAGCTATAGCTCACTGGTAAGTCTTGGGCCTGTGGATATAAGGGATCTCACAGGGTTTGAGTCCTGCTAGTGCTATCACACTGTCTTGAGGTGGCAGAATTTCAAACTCTTCTTTCTGTTAGGATGGTTCCCTTCCAGCTAGTTGCAGGAAGCCCTAGATAGGAGAGGTTGCAGGTAAGACTATAGCAGGTGGTGGGGGGCCCTGGCTGCGAC
Organism: Triturus cristatus; assembly: GCF_964204655.1. NCBI lineage: Eukaryota > Metazoa > Chordata > Amphibia > Caudata > Salamandridae > Triturus > Triturus cristatus. The sequence continues at coordinate 28,177,665 of NC_140584.1, read as the reverse complement.
GGTTAGCCGCCTCCAGGGCTGTGGTGGAGTTACAGGGCGATCTGGAAGCAGGCCGGTACAAAGGGTACCTCTGCGCGGCACCACGTGGTGCCTGAGCCAAAACGAGGAGCCTCCAGAGAGGTCCCGGAAGCCGGTCGGCGCCCCGCTAGTCCTGCGGGCGGTTGTGGGCCTGAACAACCGGGGGCTTGCTATGCGACGCTCCGCCCCGAGAGGGGGGGTGTGAGTAGAATTTCAACGGCACGTGATCGTAAAAAGAATCACTGGGGGGCAGCACTTGCGGGTCGTTCCCGCGCTGCCCGGCTCATCAGGCGGGCAGGTGAAGTAGATGGTCGCCTGCCCTTGGATCGCCCGTAAGATAACCCACCCATTACATATACTGGAATTATGTAATAAACCTGCAGCATTTGTTACCCACTTACAACTGTTTCTTGTGTTTTCATTGGGTAACCTAATTTGGGGGAGGGGGGAAAGCGGGGTGCCCCTGGGGGTACTATGCCGCTGACCGGGGCCCCCGCAGGGGGCCACTCGGCGGTCGGCGCCTTAGTGGCCCCGGGGCCCCGGTCACCCCTCCCCGCTCCCTCCCTTCGGGGGGGGCAGGGACACAGACTGGTGCCCCCCTCCGTGTCAGGGCCGGAAGTGACGCGCAATGCGCATCACTTCCGGGCCCAGGTGTGAGGGGGAGGCTATTTAGCCTTCCCCCACCCTCACTGGCGATCTCTTTGTCGCCCACCTCGCCTTTCCCTCCCTACCGCTTACCCGGCGTAGGCGTGGTTGGGGGGGGTTTTTCCTGAGCGTTGTAATGTTTTCCTTTTCGTTGCAGGCGGAGTTACAGGGCGATCTGGAAGCAGGCCGGTACAAAGGGTACCTCTGCGCGGCACCACGTGGTGCCTGAGCCAAAACGAGGAGCCTCCAGAGAGGTCCCGGAAGCCGGTCGGCGCCCCGCTAGTCCTGCGGGCGGTTGTGGGCCTGAACAACCGGGGGCTTGCTATGCGACGCTCCGCCCCGAGAGGGGGGGTGTGAGTAGAATTTCAACGGCACGTGATCGTAAAAAGAATCACTGGGGGGCAGCACTTGCGGGTCGTTCCCGCGCTGCCCGGCTCATCAGGCGGGCAGGTGAAGTAGATGGTCGCCTGCCCTTGGATCGCCCGTAAGATAACCCACCCATTACATATACTGGAATTATGTAATAAACCTGCAGCATTTGTTACCCACTTACAACTGTTTCTTGTGTTTTCATTGGGTAACCTAATTTGGGGGAGGGGGGAAAGCGGGGTGCCCCTGGGGGTACTATGGAAAGAACGCTACTATACAGGGCCGGGCTGGGAAACAAAAGAAGAGCAGACTAAATGCCACCCCACTCCCTTTCTCCCCTTTCTCCCCTCTCTCTGTCTCACTGTTTCCATTCATTCTTTATCCCTCGCCTCTCTCTCTCACGGTCTCTTTCTCTCTGTCCTGAAGCCTCCACTGTGATATCTGCAAGTAAACTCGGCAGCTGGAGAAAACGAAAGTGGGGCGCAGAGTTCCGGGGCCTTCGAAAACTAGCCGGACCTTTCTGTGACTCGCTTGATGGCACATTTCTATCGATTCCTGCCGAAAAAATGTGCAGAGATGGGTACCATCTGCTCTTTGCAAAATGCTCAAATGGGATACATCGATCATAAAGCCCTAACGTAAATAAGCAAATCATACATATCAACTGGTGGTTGTACCAAGCTCGATCAGATTGGATTCTGTTTACCGGAGACGGTGTACAGAGGCATTGGTCAATTGACCTAATCGTATCCACTATATGCATCAGTCAAGAAAAGACAGATCTCCGATTAGTGTAGGTGCCCCAGTCTTTAACATAAGGCGATCTACTCCTCGGTCTGCGGATGTCAAGATCAGTTTTCCCTGTGCATACTATTATTGAGTGATTGAACTTGCATAGTGCAACACTACGAGCACAGTTCTTGCCTCTAAAGCTGAAACGAATTGACTTTTGAGGAACACTGGCACAGCCCCCCCTGTGATTAGAGGCCTAGCTCATAAAGATTTCCCTTAACTCAGAGTTATTCCTTATTTCTGACTTGCACTTAAATTCACATGAGGAAATACGTCGCATCTACTCCCAGAGAAATCTGCGTCAATCAGGTAACAAGTGGCGTGCAGGAGACGGGAGCTATTTCTTTCCAACCTTCATGAAATCTAACTGTAATTGATTCATGCGTCAGTGGCTGGGGAGAGCCGGCTCCGTATGGCAGGCGACAGCTGCACACACCGCGCTGGGGCTCACCACACAGTGTGTAACTCCCACGAGGACAGGGCCCACAGAGTTTGAACTCTGCTTCAGATTGATCTAGGGCCGATGACGTGCTACACGTCATCCATAAATGCAAGTTGCAGTCTGGAGTTTACCGTTTACAAATCATTGTTTAAACGGGGTTAGTTAATTTGCTCAAAATTAGGAGAACCAAGCCTATAAGTAGCAGAATGCTTTAACTGTAAAAAGAAAGGCCAGGATGGGAAAGCGTTCTCCCTCTTTACGTAAATTACTAGTACATCAGGTAAACCCTTAAGGAGTTATATTATTTGATCCAACTAATTAATTTTTTTTAATCCAATTTTTTTATTTGTTTTGTTATTAAACGGAAACAAATCAGAACTAAAGGGAAAGGCATATGCAGACAATATATTCTCGGAAACGTATCACATTAGAGTAACAGGTTATACAATGTATGTGCATTAAGACAATCGAAAGGACAGTAATATCACACAGAATCCCAGCCAATCATATCTCATCTTGTTTATAATCTCATTGACTCCATATTTTGCTGTTTCCTATGCACACCTCTCTCTTTGTAGACTAATTCTTCTGTTTTGGCACAGAAGTCCATTCCTCTGGGCCATTCCCCCAGAGTGGGAGCATTTTCCTCTTGTCAATGGTGCGCTAGGTTTCTTTTCAATACTAATAGGCCAGTAGCAAAGAAATTGCAGGTGTGACAGGGGCAACCCAAATGTTTTATAATGGCAAATAGCATTATTTTGTGCTCTATGTTGATAGCTCTAACCATCACCTTTCCTTAAATGCTACTAATTTTACACCAGACTTCAATCACCAATGGGCAGGTCCAGATCATGTGGCAGTACGTGCCGAGGGAGAAATTGCATCATCCAGAGCGTTGCAGGGTTACAACGATATATGTGAACATACTCAAATTAAGTGAGACGGAACCTGGTGGAAATGGCTAGAATCCTAGGTGCCATCTTTGCCTCAATCCAGTCATTGTCCTCAAGGTCTCCAAAGTGGAGTTTCCAGCTATATCTCATCTTTAATTTGAGGTCCGGAGAGTTACCGATCAGTGATCTGCATAGCCATAAGATGCTTGTCTTGCCCAAGATGTCCACAACCCAACTTCTCTTCTACTGAATTAAACTCTGAGACCACGAGGAGCTTGTTGCTATAGCTTTCTAAGGCATGCCTAAGTTGAAGGAGACAGCAAAATTGGGTTTTCTATAGTAGGAAGTCTGTTGTCAGGTCTTCAAAGGACCTGATGTGGTCATGACACCAGACATCACTAAGATTTGAAATACCGATCATGCCTTATTGATGGAACCAGCCAACCACTTTGTCTGAGCAAGCCAGGAAACTTGCCAGTGATGAGTCACAAGGGTGGGTGTGCCATTCTGTTGATCTACTTACGCGCTTTGTGTCAGCAAAGCAGCAGCAATTTGAAGACTGTTGGAAGTGCATGGCGGGCTGATTTACTGAAGAGCAGGTTGAAGAAGTCAAACTCGTCAAGGAGGTTTAATTGCAGCCAGTTTGGTGGATCCCATCTATTGCTAAATATCCATCATTGATGGAGATTAAGTGTGAGACCCAGTAATACAGTTTCACGTCCGTTAATTTCAGCCCGGCCTCCTTTGGGGATTGTCAGCACTTTTAGAAGGACACCCGTAGTGTTTCACCACCCCATGGGATTGTAAGTCTGTAAAAAAGGTGGGTAGTAGTGCAAATGGATAATTTTGCAGGATGCAGAGGATCCGGGATAAGGAGATAATTTTAAACAGCACTCCAGGTTCCCTCACATACAGGGGTCTGGAGGTCCAGGATTTAAAGCCCTGTTTCAATATTGATAAGAGGGTGTCTGTTTTCAGCTTCCAAATCCTACGTTGACATCTCATAACTTCTAGTCCTAAAGATCTCAAATGGAAATTTAGTACTAGTGAGACAAGTTGGTGCCATACCTTTAATAGACACATTTGTGGATTTCTCCGAAGTCACCCTGAGACCTAATGCCTCACCATAAATCTGTAGGACATTGTAATCGATTCGAGGTGGACACGGGAAACTATACCGACAACCCCAACATGGAGGCCGTACTGCCCTGGCCAGGATGTGAGCTTTGCGCTCTAACAGAACAAGCAGAACCCTTAGTCTCTTGCCGGCAACCCAGGGACATGAGGGCGGAGCCTGGAACGCCGTAAAGCTGGCGTCAACAGGAAGACTGGAAGAAGGAGGAGTGACAGAGAAAGAAGCGGAGGACCACGACAAGAAAGGAGAGACCAGCTCATTTAGAGAGGCACCGGAGGTCCCGAAACTGACTGAAGCTTCTTCACACGAGGAGGAAGATTTTTCCCGCAGGAGACCGCTCAGGGAGCAACGTGCCAGGGTCCAGTGCTCCAACGAGGGAAACGGAAGCGGAGACCCCTCCCCACGACCCGGAGTGTCCAGCACACGTTTGTTCTGTTTTTAGGACTGGTGGGTGGGTTTACGGGCCGCACCATCCTAAATTCACAGAATACCCCTGCACTTAGGCACGTCACGAAGATAAGACTGGTGAAGGGTGCACTCTCCCCCAATATACACCCTCGGTACAGTAGCTTGACCCCGTCTTTTGTTTCTTGCCGGTTCCCTCCTGAGGAGATAACTCCCAACGCTGTGGAAGCCAGGAACAAAGCAAAGGACAACAACGACGGCTGTTCTCTCTTTTACTACTCCCTCTTTAATTCGTTCAAGACTGGCCGTGCTCACTTGCCCGCAATAGAGACTTTAGACAAAGCCATCCCCCCGTTAGAACATCTCCCAAGAAGTATTGGGACCCTAACACAAAGGATAAGGGGATCATGACAATAAACAGCCCTTCTCAGAACCCAGAGTCCTGTGTCATTGAGGAAGGGAGGGGTTTGGGGCACCTGGCTTCGCCACACCATAACAGACATCTATGAGCTAAGTAATAGAACTGTTGGCCTGGTGGATGAATAGCAAAGTATCATACGCGTATATTTAGATCCAGTTCTCGCGATTGCTTTCCCACCATATCCCCTCAACCGGATCATCTTTAAAATCAAGTCTGCCAAGGGCTCTACTACTAGGGTGTATAACAGGTGAGAGAGAGCGCAGCCCCAAAGAGTAACTCTTTAAATTGAATGGGGCAGAGAAAGTGTCATTTGCTCTAACCTGTGCCTTTGGTTCAGCATGCAACATTTTGACAAAACAATCAGCGAATGCCAAAATTAATTTTACTCAGCACTAGCAACCTAAGTGGCAAGTGAACGCCTTCTCAATGTCTATCAGTAGAAGGGCATTGTTTTCTGGAAACTCATCTTCATGAGCCAGAATGACACGAGTCGTTTTAGGAAATGTCTAGTTCTCCGATTAGGCATAAACCCGTTTTGGTTGTGATATATTGGGGAGATATTACCTTGACAAGTTTAGTAGCTAATATTTTAGCAAGTATTTTGGACTCAACGTTTCTTAGCGATATTGGGCAATAAAATAAACATTTATTTGAGTGTTTGGCTTGAGGAGAACATATATTGTCACCCCCCCCCCATAAATTGTGGGGCAGGTGGTGCACCCTATATGCCTTTTCATACATGTGATTTTAAGATGTGGAACGAGAAGCAGTAATGAATATTTTTTGTAAAGTTGTAACGGAAAGCTCTTAGGTCTGTCAGGCTTTCAGGAAGGCATGTCCATACTGGCTTGCTGTATTTTCTGCCCCATAAGGGGGTGGGGGGTTGTCAGTCAACAATAATGTGCAGGTTAGGAGCTCACATATGATAGCGTTCATGGTCTTGGCAGCAGGAGGGCATCTGAATAAATATAGTGGCTCATAAAGCGAGACAAAGACATTGGTAGTATCAGTGGATGATGAGGCAACCTGATCATCTCAGTTGAGATTTGAAGGGACTATTTTGATGGCTTTTTTTTTTATTGGAAAACCAGTATAGCAATTTCTCAGCCTTTTCACTCATTTGGTAGATTCTATTTTGCAAGCTCAGCCAACCTGCATGGGCAGAGTCTAGCATTTTAGACAAGTAACTGGCTTTCAAGGGTGGAAATTCAGTCCTTGAGTTTTTCTACCTTTCTGATTTTTTTCTTTTGATTTGCCCTCCCCTAAATGTACACCATAGCGTTACTTCTGATGACCATTTTAAGGCTTCCCAGACTATAGTCGGGGATGCAACAGAATTGGCGTTTCAATCAAACTATTCAGCAATCTTTTCTCTGAGGCAATGTGTGAAAGATTCGTCAGTGAGCCACAAGACATTTAGCCACAACATTCCTTTCATACCTCTGCATGTACACTGTTGTGTTAACTGTATTGGAGAGTGGTGAGACAACCCCCATAGGGATGATGTGGCTACTTTTCACTGCACTTAGTCTCAGAACAAAAAAGTAAGAGGTAAAATGTATGTCGACTGGGTGTTGCCTGTGACATGCATCATTGAGTCCGAGTGCATTTGCTTATCAGGGAAAGTGTATGGATCTAGGTGGGACAGTAGGAGTGGTGATATAATTTTGTGCATCTATTACTACATTAACGTTGCCCCCAGTGATCATCGTTCTTATTGGTGAGTCTGCCAGCAATTTTATCAATGCTAGAAGTGTGGGCTTCTGCAAGGTGTGAGGGATCTACACACTTATGAGTGTCTAGTATTCCTGTGACCATGACATATCCTCCTAACGAGTCTGTGTGTACGAATTTGACCATCATTAGGAAGACTATGGTAAGAGGATAGCCACTCCTCTTTGTAGTAATGACACAGAAACTTCATCTGATTTCAGGTGAGTTTATTACTACATTGAGCTACACAGTAGCAAAGGACAGACACACAGGAGCTTCTCCACTACCACCAACAGTTCAACTGTTTAAACTTAAACACTAACATTGTAAACTCACCCCCAACCTGACATTCTAAGCTAGAATTTCTAAGATACCAGATTCTAGCATCTAGCTAAGTATTACTTATCTTCCCTTCTCCTACAACAGACCCAAAACAACAGCGAATGACACCAAAAAGACACACAAACAGACAAACAAAAAACACCTAAATTAATTCAGGTATGAAACCTGCTTAACAATTGTCCTAGAACTTAAACATATAGGCGTGACGTGGGGTTTCACTGAGTCTTTTGGAACTTCTTTTTACTGCTCACCTTTCTGCCAACATACAACACTATCAGAGGGAATACAGTTCTTGTGATGGGACACTTTCAGTTATCAGGCACCTTATCCACCACAACAGTTTTAGCTAGAATCCAACAGTGCCCACCACTAACTTTAATGGCATTAACATAAATATTTCCTCCCTGACAGGACTACTGAACTTACTCATCCCTTTCTGCACATGACAAAATTCTTGACGCAAACCATGTCCCCAATCTTGACAGTGATTAACTTCACATTTTTCCTCTTGTCATACCAGCCATTCTGTTTTTCTTGAGTAAGACTCACATTCTTCTTCACTAAGTCCATCAACTGTTCCACATCCGACTCACACTTGAGCCATTTTACCATCCATGCTGGACGGAAACTGGTGTTTGCCTTCCTACCCCTCAGCAGTTCAAAAGGATACACCTTGGTGGCAGAATGTGGTGTAGTTCTGTAAAACCATAGCATGCTATGGACAGACACTACCACATCCAGATTTTCACTCTAGGCCCTCTTAGTGCACTCCCCCACTACTCGGTTCATCCTATCTACAAGACCATTGGTTTCAAGGTGGTATAGGGAGCTCCTCATATGTTTGACACCACATGACTCCAGAAACACAGCAGTTCCTTACTAATAAACTGTGTGCAGTTATGCGAAACAAGGAATTCAGGAAATCCCTCTCTCATGAAATTCCACAATGACATCCGCACTAGTTTCTTTTACCATTTTGAGTTCAGACCTCTTTTTGATCCATAATAAACCAGTACAATGATAAATCAGGCACCACCGGGCAAAGAGCCAGACGGTCCCATAATGTCTATCCCAAACTTGATTCACGGCCCTGAAGAACACTCATTAGGTATGAGTAGCCACCTTAAGACTCTTTTCAGCAAACACAACACTCTTTCAACATCTCATCAACTTCAGTGTCTATTCTTGGCCACCAAAAATATTGGCAAATACATTGCTTGGTAAGAGAAGACCCCAGGTGTTCCCCATGAGCATTTTAATTATGCTGTTTTCTCACAAATTGTGAAATCTCATCACCCACCTTACAATATGGTTGCAGTAAAGGAGAAAAACGTTTTGGGCCAATCTCCCCTAACTCTGACCTGTTTCAAAACCCCGATCATCTTTCACAGCTCCTAACCATTCTCCACCCAACAAACCTTCAATTCTAGAATTTCTAGAGAAGCCAGTAAGCAATCCTCAAAGTCTTCGACCATCAAATCAGACAACCTAACATCACTGTCCTCATCGCCTTTGCACAGAAACCGTGAAAGTAAATCAGTTCTGCCATTTCCCAACACCTGGGATGTATGCCACATTGAATTGGTACTGCATCAATTTGGTTGAAAGTCTTTAAATTCTGGGAGTACAACACTTACTTCCACCACCACCAAAAATGTAGATTAGTGGCTCGTGGTATGTTTTAAGTTTAAACCGTCTTTCTCACAAATATGAGCAAAACGTCTTGATAGCCCACCAGCAGGTCAACAGCTCTTTTTCTATAACAGAGTACATAGAAACTCTTGATGCAAAAGCTATAGCATGTTCATGATCATCATCTTTTTGTGTGAGAATTGCACCAAGTTCTACTTGACTAGCATCCACTGTAGTGCAACAAGACAGACTCTTACTTTGGCTTAGCAATTCTTTCATTTGCTGAAATGCCACAGAACACTCTGTACACCACTCAAATGTGGTACCTTTTTTGAGCAGATTGCTATTGGACCTTAATCTAGTCGCAAATTTGGGGATAAAGCAAGAGAAACTCGCAGAGTCCAAGAAAAGCCTTAACCCCCACCTTGTCAGAAAGTGGGAGAGCACCAACAATTGATTACACTAATCAAGGTCTGGGTCTAAAACCCATTCTTGGAAACAACATCCCAAATGCTCTCCCTCTCCGAATAAGAATCAGCACTTCTCTTTTCTCAACACCACTCCATGCTCCTTGAAAATACCAAGAACTTTCTGCAGAATGGCATTGAGGGCTATCACATTTTCTGCAAATATCATAACATCATCTTGGAAAACTAGGACACCCTGTACTTCCTTGAGCAAATTGTCCATGACTCTTTGGAAAACTTAAGCCACTAAAGCCAGTCCAAATGGTATCCAACAATACTGGAAAGTACCTATAGGTGAGATAAAAGCAGTTGTGTGACTTGAATTAGGATGCAGTTCCACCGGATGGTAGGCGGAGGCCAAGTAAGGTTTGGAAAAGACAGTGGCACCACCCGTGCGAGCAAACAAATCATTAATTTGAGGTATGGGATTAGAATCCACCTATATTTCCTTGTTAAGGACCCTAAAGTCCAAACACACTTGCAACTGACTACAACTCTTAGGTGCCACAACTAAGGGAGAAGGCCTCAGTGAGGATTCTAAAGGTGCAATTATATCCTTTTCCCACAACATTCTGAGTTCCGTTTCCAGTTTATCCGGGACACTGAAAATAACCCCTCCGAGGTAATGCTTTACAGGTACCGCGCCATCCTTCATCTTGATTCTGTGTTTGAATCCTCTGATCCTACTGACATCTTCACCGAACACAGAAGGAAATTTCCTACTACATTAAATTGCAAGCTCATCGCATTCCACAACCAGAACCCATTCTTTGGCACCTGGCTTAAAAATCATCCTAAACAACCCTTGATGAAACCTACCAAGAATGTTGAGACCCTTGACTAACACATACACTTTACCTCTTATCCTCTTCCCATTGAACTCCATAACATCTTCAATTTACCCCACAAGCTCGATCTTACGGCCCTCATATGAAATCCAGAGGCATTAGTGCTCTACTACCCCACATTTCCGTGAACAGTTGCTGTGTCATCATGGTGATTCTGGCACCTGAATCCACTAAGAGTCTCTAAACCTTGACTCCCACCAAAATGTCAGCCATGGGAGTGACACACATGGAAGGATCACCTTCCCAAGGTTACTTCCCCTGAACTAATCGCCAGTACTGATGGAGCAAGGTTTTGTATAAAAGAAACTTGCTCGTATGCAATCCTCTCGAATAACCTGTAATACTATAACCAACAAATTTGTGAGTACTAACATTGCACCACATTTTACATATTGTATTTAGGGAAAGCTTTTCTATGCATTTTACTAATCAGTAACCAGAGTGTCCTTAAAACGGCCGCCAAAAACGCGGGGACTCTTCTGCGCATGCGTCTACTGCATCTACGTAGTAAGCACGTCTCTGTCGCTTGGTGGGAAATCTTTGCAGCTGCGCAATAGCTTTTAACATGGCGATTTGCTGTAAGCTGATTGAAGAATCCAACACTAGGGAAGAATCACGGAAGAACTGAGGAGGCACATCCAGGAAGGGGTCCAGATGAGCCCGAGCCGGAGAGAGTAGCACCAGAGAGGGGTGCAATGCTGGCGTTGCACTAGAAGAGGTCACCTTCCCGGTCCTGAACCTGTCCTGAATCCTTAATACTCTGATGTCCAGGTCCTCACACCATTATAGGTAATTAGAATTCTGTGGGGTAATGCTCCGTATTTGCTCCCTGTTCTCTCTCTCTCAGGTACTGTCATCACAAGAATTTAATTAATGTGAATCGATTATGAGCTAACTGTACTATTTTTCCTGATGGAGAATTTTGGTGTATCTACATTTATTCTGATTTGACTCACAAAATTATTAATTCAGATAAATCTTTAAAACTCCTACAGAGTCTGTGGTTTTTTAAATAAAAGTTAAATGTGTTATTATTTCCTCCCTATTCTAATCTACAACTAGACAAAGTACATTTACATAAGGAGACAGGGAACGGTAATGATACTGGTGTAACAGGTCTCTAAGGTAAATCAAAATTGATGACTTGTGGATATTTGCTAGCTCATTGAATGTATGAATGTATATGGGCCCAAAGTGAGAGTTGTGTGTATGTGTGTGACTAAAGCTGGTAAACTCCGCTGCATCAGTACCAGATCTAGCATGCCACATGTCTCAGAATCAGACTCAGGATCCGCATCCACCACACATACAATAGACTTCTTGCTATTATTTGTTCTATTAACCCCTTGTATGCCCATGACGAGCTGGACTCGTCATGGAGCACAGTCGCGCTGTGCCCATGACGAGTCCAGCTCGTCATGAGTCATACCCTAGTGAATCCCTCTGGTGCGGACACCAGAGGGATTCCCTTTCTGCCAAAACAGCCTCGGGAGCTGGGGAAGAGCTTCCCCAGTTCCCGAGGCCCCCCCCCCCCCCTTTCACTGTAATGACTATCGGCGCGCACGTCGCACCGACGTCATTACAGTGAAAGTGAAACTGAAATGAGCCAAGAGGCTCATTTCAGTTTCACTTTCTACGTGCTCAGGGGGCTATCTCAGCCCCCTGAGCACGTAGAAAGACGGGAGAGGTATCGTTGGAAAGGGGAGAATCTCCCCTTTCCAATGGTACCCCTCCTTCCACAGGAGGGCAATCCCCAAGCAGGGATCCACCCACTAGACACCAGGGAGGGCGGAGCGGCCCCTTGGGCAAGGGCCTTTGCTCCCCCCAAAGAATTTTTGCCAAATTTAGTCTTTTTGCCCCCCCTGGAGGGCAGATGGGGGCAGTAGCCCCAAATCTTCCCCCCCCGGGGGGGGCAAAAAGCCCACTAGACACCAGGGATTTAAAAAAAAAATACAAAATAGGGGTGGGGGCTGCCCAAAACAGACAGGCCCATGCCCCCACCCCACCCCCAATTACTACAGTCTTTCTGCCCCCCCCGGGGGGCAGATGGGGCATTGGCCCCTAATCTGCCCCCCCGGGGGGCAAAAAGCCCTCTAGACACCAGGGAAATATAAAAAAAAAAAATAGGGATGGGGCTGCCCAAAACGGGCAGGCCCATGCCCCCACCCCACCTCCCAAGATGGGGCATTGGCCCCTAATCTGCCCCTTCGGGAGGGCAGAAAGCCCACTAAAAACCAGGGATTCGTTTTTCGTTTTTTTTAGGGTGGGGGCTGCCCGCAACGGGCACGCCAATGCCCCCACCCACCCACCACCATTACAGCCTTTCTGCCCCCCCTGGGCGGGCAGATGGGGCATTGGCCCCCAATCTGCCCCCCCCCGGGGGGGCAGAAAGCCCTCTAGACACCAGGGAAATAAAAAGAAGCATTGGCATAGCCAATAGGTCTCGCCTTTGGGACCTTATAAGTATTTAGTTATGCAGCACAATATCATTGGTACAACAGCATCAACTGTTGCATGGCTAAACACTTATAAGGTCCCAAAGGCGAGACCTATTGAATATGCCAATGCTTGTTCTATCTGTGTCTGGCTAGTAACAGGGATGCACTGATAAATAAGGAGGGCCTGTTGTAATTGTACCTACATTTTTATGGTATGACGCACCTGTTTCCTCTCCATCCTCTTTCATTCCTATCTCTTTTGGTAGGTCAAAGTCTGATGGTGAAAAATAAGTCCTCCAATAAGCCCCCCAAACTGTTGTGCTTCACGGTGACAAGCTGTGTGGCACCAAGGACACGCTGCTGCCATTTCAGACTACAGAGAGTTAATTTGTAGATGGATCACAGCATATTTGCTCAGTAGGTGGGCTGCTGCAGAGATCTGTGTGTGCCCGCCCATTCATATATTTAGCTCTTTCCACTGTCTAAACTAAAGCATGCTTAGTTTGGTGGGGAGAATCCCAACACTTGGCATGTACAGCGCATTGAAGCTGCAACTCTGTGGAAACAAGTGCGGTACAAGAATGCATTTATTTTTTACAATATTTGATTTTCTTTGCCCTGTAAAAAATGTTCCTCTGTATACTGCGCTCTGATGCCTACATTGGTGCCTTGTCAATTCAGGGAAGGATGGTGAGGCATCTACACCACTTGTGCATACCACACACGTGCAGCAGGAAACAACAATTGTGCTATTCAGTGGCAACAAGTGCATGGGATTAATTACCTGTGGAAGACACCTCTGCTTGTTCCTTGCCTTGTAGTTCCAGCCACATCTATAAGGAAATGAGAAGCTCTTGGAGTGGTCTTTAATTCCACGCCCTCCCTAAACAGCCACAATCAGAGCAGTTTTGAAAAGAGTTCAACACCGACAATCTAGATGATCCTACTACTTGGCACCACCACAACAGGTGAACTAGACTTGGAACAGTACAGTCCGAGCTGAAATACTGCCACATCACATGCACCGAGGATGAAATTCAAGAACAGTAATCTTTCCAAAACCCTGCAGACAAGTTTACTTTGTGTCAACAACTCAAAACCGTTTTTTTGCAGACAGTGAATTAAGGTGACACAACACAGTCTACCTGCTTAGAGAATTCCAATCTGGGAGCGGGACATACTTTCAATAGGTCTAAATAGATAATACACTGTCTCTCAAATACCACTGTAATCCACCTTCCCATGGCGACAACAGCATGTTCCCACCAATGCAAAAACCACCAAGGTGAGTGCTGAACTCACACCAGCAATGGACACCTAGACGCACTCGTATTGGTGAGGCTGTTTGTAGTATGTCCTCAAACTAGCTCGTTTAACAAGCACGGGCATTTAAAAACACTCAGCCAAATGCACAACATTACTGGTCTTCTTCCCTTAACCCCTTGTGCGCTCATGACGGAAGCACGCCGTCATGAGCCACGGGCGGCGTGTGCTCATGACGGCGTGGTTCCGTCATTCTGCGGCCGTTGGCGGCCGCTCCTCCCACGCGGCTCTAATTCCCCACCTGTGCGGGCGAAATAGAGAGTGGGCGGAGTCGTGACGGAACCACGCCGTCATGAGCACAGCTCGCCCGTGACTCATGACGGCGTGGTTCCGTCATGAGCATGGCGGCGCCACGCTCACCCCTCACCCCCCCAGCGCTGCGGCGGAATTCGCGCCGCAGCGAAGGGGTTAAACTGATGCAATTATCAGTTGTGCGAACAAACACCAAAAAGCTGGCAACAGCCCAAGTCTTCCAGGGACTATGCTATACCCAAGTGTGGAAGAAAACGGATTTCTTTGGAATCAGAAGAGGAGGTCAGACCTCGTCACTAACTTAAAATTTGTCGAACCAGGAGATCACGGTTCAAACACCAGTTTCCCCACTCGACCCAAGCCCATGATGCTGCCCAAGTAGTCACTGAGTCATTACCCTTTTCTGCCAAAAATGAGCTACTGTAAGTAGGTAAATCACAAAATGCGGTGGCACTTTAAAAAAATATGAACATTACCATCTACACATTTTCTATGAATCTTTTATCAAAACATTGTAGTAAATAAGCCATCTGAAAACCATTCATTATGACTGGACTACAAACAATACTACAATAAGTAAAGGCCCTCAAAAATAAGGAAGGACCTTCATCAGTAACTCCATCTCCAGTGCAATACCAAATCTCAAAAAATAATTTATATTCTGGAAAACACGGTGTTAAAACTGCAAATGTTTCAATAACTACATCCTCAGTATGACTTACAAACTTGTCAGAACACTGACATTTAGGCCATTTGCACAATTAATTTTAAAATACTTTAAGTAATTTATTTAAGGAGAACGGGATTTTACACTTCTCTTCTGAAATCAATTGCCTCGTTAATTTGCGAGATCATCTAATTTAGGGGGGCTACAGCAGGTTATTTTGTGGTCAATTCAGAATTGCTGAAGACACGCCGATATAAGTCACAACAAATATATAATAAAGTCAAGATGCAGAATGCACTCATTAAAATGTTCGAAATGTAAAGAGGTGAAAATCATGCACTAGGTTTAGTCATTGCCTCTTCGCAAGAGCTCTCCACTTCTTCTTGACCCTGCAAGCACAGTAGCACTGTTACTCCAAAAATCACAGGTGTGAGAGGAAGTGACATCACACAAACTGTCCCGCAAGGTTATTAAGGGGAGGGACATCAGAAACTAAGACCATCATGACAAGCCATTAAACGTTTGTTTCATTTTTTATTTTTTTTAAATTGAGGTTGCAAGATATTCAAACCAGCAAGTAATCTCCTTTTGAAAATTCAAGGTGTACAGTAATTTGTTATTTAACATATTCATTCATCCTTAATGTTAATTCTGCATTACAAGACCTGAAGCTGTTTGTAATTGTATTAATTTATAATAAAAGAAATAGAAAAAAGATTACATTAACATAAGCTAAAGTAATACTTACTCTAAACATCAAAATACGGATTTAATCGAAGGGTTGCAAGCAGCAACAAGAAGGAAGAAACTGCTACTTGCTAATGAGAAGGGGGAAGAAGGACTTGAGGACAGACCTGGCCGCGCTCAGCCGCCTCGTCTCTTTTCTTAGGCCTTCGGTCTGGCTGGCATGCTGAACTTGGCACAGCACATTGCTTTCTGCCCATGGTGACTGAGGCGCCACAGATGACGATGAAAGACAAGCTTCTGCATGGAAGCAACTTAAATACAACGAAACACATGACCCCAAAGACTGCGTGAAATGCGAGAACTTACAAGGTTTGTGGCTTCGATTTTATGCATTTATTAAGAACATAACTTGCGCACACTTCAAAGTGTTTTGTTGAAAATAACATTCTGTCAAGCAATGAAAAAGCTAGATAAATGCTGGGACATAGTTTGAAAAAAGGTTCTGTATAAGGTATACATCACAGAAAACTATGGTGTACTTCTGCATAACACTACTGCGAGTAGAACAAGCGGCCGCGAAAGTGATCGCAATCGTGATCAAAGCGGCTGTGTGGCCGGGAAAGTGAAAGTAACCACGGTACAACACGGAGCGCGCGGCCGCACACATGCACTGTAGCTCAAGGCTGGCCTGGTAGCCCTTTTTGGAGCCCTCTCAATAAGTCTCGCCAGACCAGCGCATGCGCTGGGTCAGGCGAGACCTAAAAATAAAAATAGGGGTGGGGTCTGCCCAAAACGGGCAGGCCCATGCCCTCACCCCACCCCCCAATTACTACAGTCTTTCTGCCCCACCCGGGGGGCAGATGGGGCATTGGCCCCTAATCTGCCCCTTCGGGGGGGCAGAAAGCCCACTAAAAACCAGGGATTCGTTTTTAGTTTTTTTTAGGGTGGGGGCTGCCCGCAACGGGCACGCCAATGCCCCCACCCCCCCCCCCCACAAAAATGACAGTCTTTCTGCCCCCCAGGAGGCAGATGGGAGCTGTAGCCCCCAATCTGGCTCCCCTGGGGGGGCGCAGAATGCCCACTAGAAACCATGGATTTTTTGTTTTATTAGTGTAGGGGCTCCCCAAAATGTGCATGACAATACCCCACCCCACCCCCAGAGAAATTCCAATCTTTCTGCCCCCCCCCGGGAGGGCAGATGGTGGCAGTGGCCCCTGATCCCCCCTGGGGCAGAAAGCCCACTAGGCGCCAGAGAGTACGCCGGCTTTTTTTATGCGTGGGGGTGGGGGCTGCCCAAAATGGTCATACCAATGCCCCCACAAAAAATAGCCACAGTCTTTCTGCCCCTTTAGGGGTATATCGGGATGAAACCCCCTTCCCCGATTCCCCCAAGGGCGGCAGAAAGCCCACTGGGCTCCGATTCTTTTTTAGCAATGTGCATACCTGTGGATTTTGGGCCCTAGCGCAGTTGGCACGTAGGCAAACCTAGCAAACCTGTACATTTTTGAAAACTAGACACCGAGGGGAATACAGGATGGGGTGACTTCACTGGCTCTCACCAGGTTCTGTTACCCAGAATCCATTGAAAACCTAAAAATGTGTCCAAAATAACACATTTTCCTCACATTTCTGTGGTGGAAAGTTCTGGAATCTGCATGGGTCCACAAAACTCCACCCACCCTGCGTTCCCCAAAGTCTTCAGAGAAAAATGGTACCTCACTTGCATGGGTAGGCCTAGTGCCCGCATCAGGCAAGGGCCCAAAACCTATTGAGGAGACATCAAAATTACCTATCACAAAACAACCTGGTTTTGCAAAGGGGGTCCCATGAGTTTTTAGCCCCGGGCTTGGCGGCCATCTAGGGAAACCTACCAAACCCACACATTTCTGAAAACTAGACACTCGGGGGAATCCAGAGAGGTATGGCTTGCGTGGATCCCCCAACGTTTCCTTACCCAGAATGCCCTGCAAACCTCAAATTTAGCTGAAAAAATCACCGTTTTCACAATTTTTGTGTGGGAAAGTTGTGGCATCACCGGGCTGACACAAATTTTCTACCACCCAGCTTTCCCCCGGGTCTCCTGATAAAAACAGTGCCTCACTCGTGTGGGAGGCCCAAGTACCCACGACAGGCAAGGGCCCAAAACGTATTGAGGTGACATGAAAATTGCCTACATCAAAACGACCTGGTTTTGCAAGGGGGGGGGGGGGTCACCTGGGTTTTTGGCCGGTGCTCGGCGGCCACCTAGGGGAACCTACCAAACCCACATATTTCTGAAAACTAGACACCCGGGGGACTCCAGGGAGGTATGGCTTGCGTGGATCCCCCAACGATTCCTTACCCAGAATGCCCTGCAAACCTCAAATTTAGCTGACAAAAATCACCTTTTTCACACATTTTTGTGTGGGAAAGTTGTGGCATCACCGGGCTGACACAAATTTCCTACCACCCTGGATTCCCCTGGGTGTCTAGTTTTCAAAATTGTATAGGTTTGCTAGGTTTCCCAAGGTGCCCGCAGAGCTAAGGTTCAAAAACTACAGCTAGACATTTTGCCAAAAAAGGGTCATTTTTCACTGCGAAATTGAGGTGAGACCACGTTGTGTTTTGCGCCGTTTCCTGTCGCGTGTTATAGAGAACAGTGGCCCCTATTCAGGAGGAATACAGTGTGATAGATAACCATACACTTAGAATAGAATGTAAGTCTTTAGTCCAGCCTGACAAGAATTTATTTTCATAGTATTTTTCAAAAGTAGTATCAAATAAAACATTCAAATGACAAGTGGGCACAGCCGTGACCAACAGAACACAAGACAGAACAATGAACACAGAATTGGCCAAAAGGCAAGCCAAAATGGGTCTGTACAGTTGTTCTCAGTATAGACAGACACAAATTAATCATTTAACACCGTTGCACAATGTGTTATAGCTTGAGTCTAGTGCATAGGGTGTTTGGGTGTCGACGACGTTTCGATGCCACATTAAATATAGGGCAAATGTCCAGCGGATGTAATGGTATATTGCTTTCAAACAGCTGTCATAATTAGAAGAAGTTACAGGTGAAAGCGTTGACACAAAAGGCTGTTTTTTTCAACTAATTTCAATTTATCCTATATTTAACTGTTAGTTTCTATAAAAAACCTTGATGGATCTACACAAATGACCCCTTGCTGAATTCAGAATTTTGTCTTCTTCTCGAAAATGTATAGCTTTCCAGGATCCATTATTGCTTTTGTACCCATTTCTGCCATTAACTGGAAGGAGGTCAAAAGCACAAAAATAGCAAAAATAGGCTATGTCCCAGAAAAATGCCAAAACTGTGTAAAAAATGTTAGGTTTCTGACAAAAGTCTGGTATCCCCGAAAAGCTGGGAAAAGTTTGATTTCAACCCCACAAACCCTTTTTTGATAACATTTGCAGGGAAAAACCCAGATGCTTTCATTTGCAGCCCGTTTTTCTCATTTTTCCGAAAAAAAATAAAATGTTGCTGTATTTTGGCTCATTTCTGTGACCCCTCTAGGAGAATCCACAAACCCTGAGTACCTTTAGAATCCCCATGATGTTGGAAGAAAAGGACGCAAATTTGGCGTGGATACCTTATGTGGTCAAAAAGTTACAGGGGTCTCAGCGCGCACTACCCCAAATAACCAAAAAAGGGCGTGGCACAGGAGGGGAAAAGGCCTGGCAGCGAAGGGGTTAAAACAGAGTTTTGCAAAATGCCCCACTCTTTTGCACTAGCTGCATGTGACATTGGTCGCGAGACACTTACTTCCCTTGACTTGCGGTGGATTGCCACATCAGAAACCTACATTAGAATACACTGAGAATGAACTCTGCTCTTTTGCATTTTTTTATAGAAACATTAATTTTCCTACTGTGATTTGTAGGTTGACAGAATTTTCCTGTAGAGGCTTGAACGACACTAATAGCCTCAAGAGGTCTATCCTCCAATTCTTGAGAAATTTCAATGCTTTCGCCACTTTGATGGTTTCATCCAGTTCTGTCGAATTAATTTGTTCTTACATTAACAAACAAATTGATCTTGGATGAGTTGATCTGTAAAATCATCAAACTGACATTCAAAGATCAATCTACACAGCACCGAAATGTAAGCTTCCACATTCTCCTCAGCACTTTGCTAACGTTTAAAAAAAGGTGTGCCTTAAAACCATCAAAATAGGCTGTTTGTCAAACCTTAACTTGATCTTCTTCGCTGCTTGCGTCTACTCATCTAAAACTTCAGCATCATCCTGCACCAATTCCGTTAAATGCTTAAATACGGACCTACCCTCAAAGCCCAGCAAGTGCAGGAGTAAACATTTTTTTCACACAGCCCTGTATCTTGATGCCCCGATTGCCTGTAAATAGGTCTCAAAGGCATCAAACCAGATGTCCCATCTGACAGGTGGTTCGCCTGGGGCATCCAAGAACAAAGGTGGAGGAGCAACTGCTTGCATAGTGCAGAATAAGGGAAATACAGAAGAAGATACAGATACAATAAGCACAATATATATCAGAAATGGCGCACATATAAAAAACACATGTAAGGTGTGCAGATCACCAAACAGACATACACCATTTCTTTAAGCATAACATTTATCAATATAATAAATGCCCCAAACCCAAAGGACGCTTTTGAGGTGTGAGATCACCAAAAAGACATGCACCAAAGTTTCTTTCTGGATAAAATTTGCACCACACAACCACATGTGTGTGCACAAAGGTCAGTGCCCCACAACAACAATGGTCATGCACAGCTGTGAAGGCAAACCTTGCCAATACCAATTAAGATGTGTACCGTTACACTGCTGCTCAAATTTAAGAACCACCATTTAATGTCAAAACCTGGGCGAAGCACTGATCAACTGGTTCAGGTGTGCGCATCACCACTAGTACACACACTCAACACCAAGGACCATGTCACGTGCATGTAACCATTGGTAATGCCTTTGAGAAGCAGGGAACTTACTCTTAAAGCACTGTGACACACAAAACCCTTTAGTTTAGAACATTTGTGCACATCACAGCCTTTTGATGCACACACCCTTTAGTTTAGAACGTGCGCACATTAAAGTCTGTGAACGTGCGAAGTGTGTGCATCAGCATAAGTGCACGCACTGAGCTTCCTGCACCAATCCATGTACTCTTGAGAGCTTAAAATAATAAACAAGAGACTTACA
Organism: Triturus cristatus; assembly: GCF_964204655.1. NCBI lineage: Eukaryota > Metazoa > Chordata > Amphibia > Caudata > Salamandridae > Triturus > Triturus cristatus. The sequence continues at coordinate 28,156,999 of NC_140584.1, read as the reverse complement.
GTGTCAGAAACGGTGTGCCTATCACTGAAATGAAATTCATGCTGCCAAACATTTGCATACGGCCAGGTCTAAACTGGGGTGGCATGGTGAGCAAAAGAATGATGGATTTAACCCTGATCTCTTGACTGGGGTGAATGTTTTGATTTGTTCTGCATTCCGTCAATCAATTGTGTGTCATTTGCTTAGTGCGCCGGGTATGCCCAGACGTGGCTCCCGGGCTCACAGTGCCACTGGATTCAAGCTATCCTGGCTTATGAGGGGTGAAACCCCGAAACTGGTCCTAGGATGCTCATTTCCAGTCTAGGGAGGACTTGACTTGGCAGTTCAGGCTGGGCTGTTCCCATGAGGCACAGGGTCAAGACTGATTTGCATATAGCCAGGTCTAAACTGGGGTGGCATGGTGAGCAAAAGAATGATGGATTTAACCCAGATCTCTTGACTTGGGTGAATGTTTTGATTTGTTCTTCATTACATCCATCAATTGTGTGTCTTTTGCTTCCTTGCCAAACAGAAGCAGACTCCTCAGGAAAAAAGAAAATGCTGCTAGACCGCTGGTGATGAACTATGATATGCCAAAAGTACGACAAAAATGCCTGCCTGACGTAGACTTGCCAGTGTGTCCTCTTGATGCTGCATGACCCATTAGAACTTTGCCATTTGCGTGATGACGCTGCCGACTGTGTTGTTTCAGGAAAAAAAAACACATCCCAAATGGCAGGCGACCAGGAACTAGACTGCCTACAACATTTCAATTCAAAAGCATCTGATGTGTTCAACTGCATAATGCTTGTAGTGATAGCTGCTGTGTATTGATAATGCTTTCTGAGATGTGTATAAAACCAAATACTCCCAAAATGGCAGGTAGACACGAACTGAACAGCCAACAGTATTCCTCAGTCATTGGCTCACAACGGCAAGGAAAAAGCGACGCTGCTAATGTTATGAGCAAGCGCCGCAAACAATACCAAACTGAGGGAGCACATTCATGAAGTGTTGCACACTCACCCCCTTGCTTCCCAGGCTGAACTTGGCAAACACAGAATCTACAAGCCTGAGGACAGCTGCGTTGCTCGGCTGCAGACACCAACCATCACCACACCAAGACTGGTTTCATGCGCGTATTGGGTCCCACCGTGTAGCTCAGCCCCCTTGCCAACAAACTATAGTAATGATGCCGGGATTTCCAGCTGATTTCTGTTAGGTTTATTACTACATTGAATTACACGGTAGTGGAAGATGGACACACAGGAGCTCCTCAGCTGACACCAACAGTTCAACTGTTTAAACCTAAAGACTAACATTCTAAACCCACCCACAACCTGACACTCTCAGCTAGAATCTCTAAGACACCAGATTCTAGCTGCTAGCTAAGTATTATATTCTAGAAGTCTTGGCAAAACCATTGTGATACACTCTGTTGTAGCTGTGTCTGGCAAGAAAGGTACTGTTTATGCCCAATAGATGCATTTCTTGGGTTGTATGTCGGAACCATGAATCCCCTAGCTACACATGCCTTAGCAACGCGGTCTTAACAACGACCGCGTCTCAACCATGCATGCTTTTACTACTCATGCCTTTACAACAAATTTAGTTGCAATGGCATAATTGGTAAAATGTTATGCATGGTTAAGATTATGCCCTAGCACCCACCCTGCATCCTAAAACAGTCACCTGCCCGAGTTCTACCCTGACCCCAGCCCTAATAAAAGCCCAACCCCCAGCCCTAACTCCTAAAAGCAGACCCCATCCCTAAAAACAAATCCCACCCAGCCCTAAAAACACACCAGCCCCACTGTGCCTTATGCCCTAAAACCCTGCCCGAGTCCTAACCCCCCCACCCTGAGCCGTAAATCCTTGACCCCAGACCTAAAAAAACCCTCCCCTGCCCTAAACCCTAAAACCGTGACCCATATTTAAAAAACATCCGAGACCCTGCCCTCAGTCCTAAACTACCCCCGACCCACCCCAGCCCACAAAAGTACCCAGACGCACCCCAGCCCACAAAACTACCCTCAGCCCACGCCCTAAAATCAAAGTCCAGAAAACTACTCCCGACCCACCCCCACACAAGAAAACTACCCCGCCCTAAACCCTTAAACCATGACCCCATATTTAAAAAACATCCCGCCCCCCCGCCCTGAACCCTAAACTACCCCAACCCATCCCCCAGCCCACAAAACTACCCCATCCCACCCCCAGCCCACAAAACTGCCCCTGACCCCCCAGCCCCGCACCCTAAAAACAAATCACAATAAACTACCCCCGACTCACCATCCAACCCACAAAACTACCCCGACCTCCCCTGCCGTAAAAAAAAAAAAACTCTACTCACCAGCTCACTGCTGACCCTCCGCCCAGATCTCCTACTCACCGGCTCACTTGTGACCTGCAGACTGGAGCGCTAACTACCACGAACATCTAAACCATGCATATGCGTGGTAAAGGCATATGCGTGGTTTAGACATCTGTGGTTACACCTGCGTTGTTCAGCCATGCGTTGTACTGACTGCGTGGTTAGGCTATTTCCCCATTTCTTGGGGCATCAGCATCACAGGTAAATGTAGCTTGAAATAGAACAAGACTGCTCCTCTTCATTTTATCAAAGACCCTGTTAAAATGCCAAGACATCACACTGTAATGATCTTTTCTGTCACTTTGTGAAAATGACGTCATTGACGCCATTGAAGGTGTTTTATACCTGTGATCTACAGTTAAGCTAGAAAAACAACAGTACCCTATCCCCTCAACCAATCCCCGTCCTACACTTCTGTAATGATGCACCCTGACCAAGCAGGTCAGGCACTAGGACCGGCCTGAGTGGGAACGAGGGCGGGCGGGAAAGGGAGGAGCAGAGGGCTAGGAACGGCAGTTAGCCGTTAGCCCTGCATGACGACATGACAGTGTCGAAGGCCGCCGATAGATCTAGCAAAATCAAGGCGGCCCTCCCTCTTGAATCCAGTGATATTCTGACTTCCTCTGCTGCCATGATCAGAGCAGTCTCAGTTCCGTGGCCCTCTCTGAAGCCATATTGAGAATGGTCCAGGAGTTCTCCTGCGGAGATGAAAGATTTAATCTGTGTGTTAAGCAATTTCTCCAATACCTTAGATGGAAATGGGATTCAAGAAATTGGCCGGTAACAGCTAGGTTCCTCTGTGTCCAGGTTAGGTTTTTTTTTAACAGAGGAAAGACCGAGGCTGTCTTCCATGCATCAGGAAACCTGCCTGACTGTATAATCTCCGTGAACACTAAATTTACTTGTTCACTGAGTATTTCAGGGATCAGATGGAAGACTTTAGGAGGACAGGGGTCTGACGGGGCTCCTGATTTGGTTGTCTTCACCACTTGCACGATTTGTTCCCACGAGGGAGCAAAAAAGGAGAACCCAGTGCCAGGTGTGCGAATATCAGGCCCTGGCTTAGATTGCTTGGGGGAGGAGTGATTACTATCTATGAAGGTTTTATATACTGTCTTAACTTTGTTTATTAAAAACTGACCCAGAGTATTGCAAAATTCCGGGGTACTGGCTGTATAAGATTTGGCTAGAAGATTGGCTAGTTTTTTTTACTGTAGCGAACAATTCATTCTCAACTGGAATTCTTAGTTTCCAATATTTTCGAAGTGAAATATTTACTTTTTCCTCAATGATCAGTTTCTTGTAATCTGACAGTGTTTGTGCATATTCGATTTGTTTGGCCTGATCATAGTTTGTACTCCACTTTCTTTCAGCCCTTCTGCATTTTCGTTTTTGAGCTCTGAGACTCTGAGAGAGTAGAAGTACCCTAAGCAAAATGTAAATTTTTCTGGGGCTCTGAAAATCTTTGCACTGGAACAGGTTCACTTAGGGGGATGAATAGTATTGGGAATCTGATCATAAAACCTCATTAAACATTGGTTATTACAGAATAGGAGCAGCTCAGTGGGTATATAGGCCTGATGGTTTAGGATTGAACCATGACCAATGCTGAATTGTATCGTTAATTCTGTAGCTCTTTTGCGGTCCTTCAAAAAGATCCATAATGCTTTCTGTATGCTTGAGGAAGCAACTTTTCCATTTGCTCCCCCAGCTGGAAATGTCTAACTTGAGATATACCCTATATATGGGGGAGGTTTTGGGGTCATATGTAATGTTCAGAGGTGTGCAAGGATGTGACTCATTGTATCCCAATTGTCTTATAAAAAAACTGCCTTCCCTATCACCCACGTGGTGACTGTGCAACCCAAGTCAAATGGTAGCTGGGTATTTGGGATTCAACAAGGGGCAGTGAGACCATGAACCACATAAACCGCCAGGTTCAACCTAGAGATAAACCTTTGAAGCCAGCATAGATCAACTAAAACCACACATAGTACCAGTAGATGGGCCTTTGGGTGCCATTCTGAAAAGAGGGTGTGTTGCGCAAATAAAAGACACAATGACATCATGAGTAGACAGGGCTATTGACTACACCCAGAATTCTATCCTGGACAAAAACAATAGATGCCACTACTAGAGTGCTTCAGTGTGTATTCCAAGGAATCAAAGTGTGTGAGACTAGTAAAATCTAGGACCCCCAAGCAGTAGATAGCTCTGTGGGGTGCCCCCAGAAGTAATGTGTGTGTGACGGAACAGGGGTCGTGGGACCCAGTTGTGTAAGGGACTGGTGGGTGCACGATCCGAATTTACGCCCTCTTGTCCCCCTCCAGCAGAGAGAATGGTTTCCGTCACCTGACATGGGAAGCCATCTCGAGACGGACGACGCTGGGCCCTTTAAGTGGAATCCCGATGACAGCTGGAACACGCCCAGGAGTGATGTCATGACGCGAGAGACGTCAAAAGGAAAGGAGAGTCAGCACCGGACGGACGGCGATCCCCGGAGGAGCTTAGGAGAAGATCAGCGAAGAGGCGAGGAGGCGAGCGGTGAGAAAGGAGGCGAGGAGGAAAGCGGCGGAAGTGAAGAGCAAAGCGACCTGGAAGAGGCGACCCGTGGTAGGGAGGAAAGACCCGGTCCGGAGGACGACGGAGGGGAGAGGAGAGAAGACGGACGGAGAAAGCCAGGAGGCTCAGGACACCGCGAAGCGCCCCGCCACACTCCCAGGGGAGGGGTGTGGCTCGAACAGGTACGGGAGCGTGTGGCGGGTTGGATGGGCAGAGGGGAGAGAACGAACAATCCCCCTGTGTGACCCGTGCTCCCCTAAACCTCTTCCCTGAACTTAAGACTGCACCACCTCCACTTCCTAAAACCCCCCCCCCCCCACTGAGGTGTATCACGAATTGAGTGGCACGTCGACGCACTATTAAGGCAGTTCCTCACACCCGGTCCTGGTTTTAGGGTATTCCCCAAAGAGCGGTAACTCTCCTGACAGATCCTTTTCCTTTCTTTCCTTTCTGGGGCCCTATCCTGTCCGAGTGGGGAGAACCATTGACGATCCAGCCTACTGATGACCACGAAAGCCTGAAGCAGACGGGAAAGGGAGAGAAACCACAAAGAGAAAGAAACAGGAAATCCCTCGTCACGGATCCCAAGAAACTAGAGACTGTTAGAAAGAAAAGCTATCGTTCAATAAAACCTTTCGTACCTGCACTTCGAGTCTTGTCTATCCCTGACCAGTTGCCACAGTGTGCATGGGCCTAGTAAACCACGGACACTACCACGGGTCTATAGAATCAACTGAAATCATAATTGCTGGGGCTATAGAATATCTTATTTGGACATTGCTTCAAGTTCAATTGTGCAAATTCAGTTTGTGCAAACAAAAGAACAAAGTCAGTGCGGCATATTAAAAAGGATATTTGTATGGAGTAAGTGTGTAATCTGGATTAGGTAGGACAAATCACATCTCCATGAACAATAATAGCTTTACATTTTATGTTATCCCAAAAGAAGATTAGGTTCCAACATTCTCAAATTGCATATGGCTCTTTCTGTAGATAGTGCAAATTGTGAACAGGATGTTTCATTTTATATGTACTGCCTATTTGGCAAAATTGCACTCAGCCTCTAGATTTCTTAGATTTGAGCATATTCTCTGTGTATTCCACCTAATAATGTATCAGCAATACTTTCAGTGACATTGGTTGTTCTACGTGCTTTTCTTTCTATTTTATAGGTGCTTCAGTTCGCTGTATGAGAACACAACTGAGAAAGTATAATAGAATATTCTTGAAGTTTACATATTAATATACTAGGTGGACAAAACCCCATTAGTAAGTATTGAGAAAAGAATTGAGAAAATAAATTAATGCAGCATCAGTGATGTAAAGAGTGACACAAATGCCCAAATTCTCATGGCTTTCTTGAACTTCAACAAGTTCCAGTGGGTTGCATCTGTAAGTGATAACGCCCTCTCGCCTACTCTTACACGTTTGAATTTGGGCTCAGCAAATAGAGCCTGATCAACAGAATGTAAGTTACTACACAGACAGTAACAATTGAATGGTTTGGACAGTGGGTTAAATCTGGGTTCATAATGTGATTTTATGGATCAAACACACAGTGGCGGCCGCCATGATTCACGGGTGGTGGGTGCAGGGGACGCGAGGTTGCGCAATGCAAAAATAAAAGACTGATGGCGACCCACTCCATTGGAATTCTTGGACCTCTAAAGGCATCCACCTTTTGTTAAAATTACGATCCCAAAACTATCCACTTACCTTCAAAGAGCTCCAGAACCAATTCAACATGGAATAAAAGTGGATTTATACGATTTCCTCAAACTTTAAATCCTGTATATCTAAAGTCAGACCATCTACCCAAGACCACTCCCTTCCTAATCTGATTACCGTAGCCAACAGATCTGAACACCAGGTCTCAAGATACTACAAACTCTTACAACCAACCTCCACATAACTTAACCTAGGCATACAGGAAAAATGTAACCAACATGACTCTATACCCCAAGAAAACTGGAACTTGATATGTAAATTGATTGTTTTCCACAAAATTATATCAGCACTTTCCAAGACTACATCCTGGCTCCTGCATAGATTTTTTTGACTCCCTCATGTCTCCACAAAGTTGGCTTCAACAATGACCCAATTTGCTGGAACTATCAGGAAGAAATGGGTGATTTACCACACCATAGCTTGGTGCGGACAACACTGACTTACAACACGCCACATGGAAATCACAATGTAGACTTTTGAGGGGATCCATTGACACCTATTTCACTGACAGTAAACCCTCATGAGGCCTCATTCGCAATATACACCCTACTCCCTCTACCTCTTGTCAGTCACATTTTCACAAATTAGCCCCTTAGGGCACCTCTTTCACAGTGAGCACAATTCATTTTTGCTACTAGGATCCCTCATTACTCCAATAAGCCATTGTCTTCATTTATTGTCTCTAAATGTTTTTTCATGAAAATATATACTGATCTCATGTTAAGTTACATATATTAGCATGTATATTTCACAGCTGGTGCTTCAATTCTGTACGATGTCATCACATTGTTAGTCGCAATGTAAATGTTTAATCACAATCCTACCTAAAACCGATTCTATCCTGCTGCTTGTGTATCCCAACATGTATAATTTGCTTTTTCCATTTGTACTCTTGTTTTCCCTGGCTACTCATGTAAATTATACTTTCTGCATATTATTTTATGTTTGGATAATGTAAAATTGTAATAAAGGAAATTGAAATTAAAAAAAGGAATTGAATTAACTTTACATGGAAACAGTTTTAATGAGTCCGTTTGGCCACAAGGGGACACAGCGGTTACAACGCAGTTGTTACCACGCAGGTAGGTAACAACGCGGTCGTTACAACAGCGGCGTTGTTACCACGCGTGGCTTTATATCGCAAGTCGTTTCTACGACTTGCGATAAGTAGTGTGCAACACCAGGGAATGTGTTGGATTTTAAATCCAACACATTCCCCGCTGTTGCGCTAACTGGAGTACGAATAGTAATTTATACTATTCCTAAGTCCAGCGCGCCATCTAGTGCAAGTCGTAGAAACGACTTGCGATGTAAAACCACACGTGGTAACAACACGATCATTGTAACGACCGCGTTGTTACCTACCGCGTGGTAACACCATGCGTTGTGACGTCACACATTAAGCTACAAGGAGTGAAGGTGGCTGAGGTAGGCTTTTTGTAAATCATGAACAAATTATACATTAATAATAGTTAAGGTTGAACAGTGTAGAGGTTTCACGGTTTTAGAATGGAGTAGTCATGGCTTGAGGTGACCTGTGCCCAGGCCACCCCAGGATGGTATTGAGGAGTGAAGGGGGATGAACAGGACGGTTTCTCCTAGGAGCTTGATTTGCTGTATGTCATTTTCACTTTTGTTCACGGTTGCAAGCTTAGGGTCCATATGCTACAACATTCCAAAGATTTGTGATTTAGTTTTATTGGGAACATATTCGTCCTAAAAGGTTACGATGAAGGCACAGGGTTTCTGTTTTTGAGCAGGTGTTATGTGTAGACGACAAGGATTTCTTTTGGTCATCTAGTGTGAGGTGTTTATTTTTAATGATTTATTAATTTGAGTTCTTTACTTGTTGTTTCAAATTGGTTGTGGTGCATTGTCACTTTAATATACATGTTTAATATATTTTTGCATGTCACCCACATAGGAGTGGAATTGGAGATGGTGGATTTAGTCAAGGTCTGCTAGATGCTTTATGTAGATATAAGCGTTCGGGAGTGACAGGATTCCTGTTTCACTCTGTATGTGGCCTTCTACCTTATGAGCAGTTGAGCAGTTCTCCCCTTGTCAGACTAGGTGTGCTGCTCAAAGAATAATTTAAAGCTTCATTGCCATATTACCATTTGTAATCTGCGAAGTTGCATAATGTGGTCTGCTATATTCAATATTTCTGAGAGGGCAAGCCAAATTCACATATTGAGGAACCCCTCCCCCCTCCTTCACACTCACAATTTCATGTGGTTTGTTGCATGCATTTATTAAGGGCAGTCTTTGTCCCATGTTTTGTCTGAATCCAGAACAATGTCTATTGAGAACGCTCTGTGACTGTGTTCTTGCAGTAGGTAGGGGACAATTTTTCAAGTATTTTTTTACCTTCATGGGAAACTTGCAATAGGACCGTAGTTGCTGGCGTCTAAGAATTTTTTATAGCAGGGCTGTTATGAAAGGATGCTTAAGAGTGGGGATGTTGCCTTCAATTTGGTTTCTGTTGATTAATTTAATCACGTGGGTACCAAATGTATCTGCATGTGCAGTTGCTGTATTGGTTGGACTCGAGTCATCTTTGAGTAGGATAAGCATGCAATGTTTGGTTTCTGTGTTAAAGTAGAACTTAGGTAGCGTCCTGTGGGGGGTGGGTGGAGCCTGATAATTGGGCATGGTGATGATACTGAGTCAAGCCCTAAATATTCTGGGTTAGTTGTCAGGAAACTAAGTTTAGAGTACAGATGAGGCTTTGCTATTATGGCTGATTAATATTTTGAGATTCTTGAAATGTTCCTGGGGGCAATACATGCACTTTATTATCAGAACCCCATTCAGATGGCCCAAAAGGGCTGCTGTGCCCAATCGTGGGCTGTTGAAGCCTTTTACGCCTGATGTTCTGGGCTCAGCCTACTATGGATCCTGAGCAACTGAGCCAAGCACCTCTTTTGCACTTGATTCTCAAGTATCCACACTCCCCTCGGAGGGTAAGTGTGGACACAAATTAGTGGACATGGGCTCACAACTCCGAATGTGCGCACCCATAGATCATTGTCCAGCCAAAATACTCACTATGAAAAAGGAGAAGTAGTATAATTCTAGTGCTACCCACACAAAGGAAGAATATGATATTGACAAACAATTACACAGTCCTCCCCTAAGGTTGGGGCTCTAGTGTCTCTTTGGTGACTACCTGTCACACTCCATCCTTGTGTTAGCAATTGTGGTTATTCCCTATTTACTATTGATAATGTTCAAGGTATGCCCCACTAGTAGTTCCAGTCTCAAGAGTCCACTACGATTCTAACTTAAAGTCAATAGGGTTCCAGCGCTATTACGCTTCAACTAGCAGCAAGTTCTTCCGGGGCTGATAGGTGTGAAACAATTCTTAACCACACCAGCAGGAGGGAAGCGTTCAGCGTTCTGAAGCTCCCCCCATCTGCCATTGCAACAGCTGGAGGTTTCCTGCGGCTTCTCCTGTGAAGTAAATGTTTGTTCGCACCCAATAGGTGGTGGCTACAATGATCCTGTCCTGGATCCCATGCTTAAATGACCATGCTCCCACTGCAACCTGACTTCTTCCAATGGGGTAGTTGCAGTCCTTAGTGCTCCCGGTGACCTCCTCCGACATACGGGGTCACCACAACTCACTGTACATGGGCTGGTCAGCACAGTGAAGTTTTCCATGGTGGCCCCTTCTGGCATACGGAGTCACCGCACCGCCACAGCACAAGGCTTCGGCCCCTACTGCACCACAGTCTTTTCTGCTGCAGCCCTCTCCTGGCATAATGGGTTCACTACACCACATCTGTACAATGATTAGGCCCTCACCACACAGCAGTCTTTCACATTGTTATTTTCACGGTGACCCTCTCCTGGCATACAGGGGTTGCTTACTCAGTCCTGCACATGGGCAATGACCCGATCAGTGCAGCAGCTGTTTCCTTATACCTGGCACCCAGAGTCCACTTGATAAGGCTCCCCACTGGACCTTGTTTCCTCCAACACTCTCTTCTTCCTCAAACAGCACACAGGTCTTGGCAAGCAGGCAGGAGATGGTGCTCCAGACTCCAAGACAGATGGTCTTGGATTCCCTGTGTGATGTCCCCTCACCCAGCAAGTAGACTAGCAGGCCTTGGGCCCCAGTCCTGGTCACAGGCAAAAGTCTTGTAGAGCTTCCTCTACTCACCCAGCCCACCTGCCAGATGACAATATTTGGGGTCTCAAACTCCTCTTCTTACAGCCAATATACAGACATCACATGTGATTTAAGGTCAGAGTCTTTGATGTTATATGTTGGGGTTCTGCGTTTTTTGAAGTGCCTGCTCCTCTGCACCCTTTTCGTCTTGGAAAGCAGTCTGTCACAGCAGGGATGTCTCCAAAACCTTACAACACAGGCCATAGGAATGACTAGAGTTCACATCTGGATATCAGCCATAGTGATATGTTCCTCAAAAGGTTGGTGGAGGGCCCCCAGCCCTTCTCCTGAGGATTCTCTTGTCAGCCACATCTCCTTCCTGAGAGGTCTCCTTCCTTGTGACCTCTCACTGAATCAAAGAGCTACCTTTGAAATGTACAGGGGAGGCCTTGTCCTCCCCTCCCCTGTGTTTGTCCCACCCAGCTTACATGAATGCAGCAATACACAAATCAGTCTGGGGGTCTCTCTACCTCCTCTCTATGTTTCACCATGCAGGCTTGGGTTTCCCAAAATGGAACCCAGGGCTCTCCATGTATTGTGCCATCCACAGGCACACATACACCCAGTGCATGTACACAGCATATACATACACACACTGCACAGTACTGTATCCTCCATGTGCTGTACCGCACTCAGGTACACATACATCGAAAACATGCACTTATCAAGCATGCACTTCAGAGTGCTACATCCTTCAGTACTGTACCACTCACAGGCACATATGCAGAGTTAAACACACACTGGTGTAATCTTTAAAAGTAAGTGAGCCTGTAGGCTTCACTCCAGTGACACAGGTTAACAAGCATTGGCATAGCCAATAGGTCTCGCCTTTGGGACCTTATAAGTGCTTAGCTATGCAGCATATAATCCTGGGTGGTGTGCCGCCAGGGACTGAATAGCTATATAATTACTATTTTTGCCATTCACAAAGAGCATGAGAAACAGCTCGCTCCCAAGGACATATACTTACTGGTGCGAGGGCCTGCAGCAGCCACCTTGTCGTGCAGAAATAATGAAAGGGGCACAGCCTTTTGAAGTGGCCATCCTGCCATGCCCAGAAGGCATCAGCATTGTCCCAACAGTCATCAAGTTGAAGATCGGGGAGGGCTCTCTTTTGAGGAAGTGGGAGGGAAAGAAATCAGAAGCACAAAAATTGCACACACTTTTTTTTCACTAAATATTGTGATCTCATTACGTCGCCTGCTTGGTTTTAGATGCACCACAGGTCACAACTAAGAACGGTGAAAACCTGGTTACCTCTAGGAACTTTCAACTTTATCTGGATACCCCTTTTCTTGGTGTGAAATTATCTTATTCAAGAACTTTCATCGGGTTTACTAGGAGGTCGAATCTACCATGGAGGTATTGTCCTACCAGGGTGGGGAGAGGTTGCTAACGATGAAGCATGTCACATTATATGAGCGAGGCTTCCTCGATCAATAAGGTTGGTTATTCTTCCTTTCTTGGGCTTACTCCGATCCATGCCAAAATCTTGGTAATTTAGTTATCAGTGATTTGTACAATAACACAGATATAAATAACACTGATAACCCTGCATGATTTACAACTAAACAGTGCCAGTAATAAATAAAAGGTTATACCCACTAACAGGGAACTGGCTTCCATGCACAAACTGCAAACTCTATTGAACAGGGAGTTACCCATTGAGGAGTTGTCACAGAAGTATTAACTGGTAAACCTTATTGCTTACGGCAATTGGTTAAATAAATTCAGTCATTGCACAATAATCTTGGCTATGTGTTTGGAGTTCCAGGAAGAAGGCCTTGAGATCCCTGCAAGCAGCCAGTGTTCGACTACAGGTAATAAAAAGACTGCCAGGAGAGATTACTTTGACTACTACAATACAGTAGAAATACACAAGTTGTTCGCTCTAACTCCCTAAAACAGGTGGCGGTTGACGGGCCTGTAGCCCACCCACGGGGGGAAAGTTAAACTTCTAATGGTGATCCTGAGATCCGAAACAGTAATGTACCCCACTGTTCTCAATGTCTGCACCCACTGCATCATTCTTGTTATGTGTGTTTGGTGGTCTGAAAAATCATGTCAATGGCAGAGGTTTGATTTGCCCTTAAATTGTTAACTGAGCCTCAGGAAGCTTAAATGCTCACTCTATCCTACTCCTATTTGTTTGTTCAGTTAGTATTGCAACCTAGTTTGTAGGCTTAGGCTTGCTCTTTCCTGGAGTTAGCCTCCCCTCTAGCTGTTTCACAGCTTCTGCTGCTAAAATTAGCAGAAGGCTCTCTGACCACAGTGTTTCACGTGCCATTTAGTATTCTCATTCACTCTATGCTGGGTTTGACTAGATTTTTTGTGCAACAAGTACCTAGTGGTGAGTGTTTTGTTTCAAATATGTACATTAATGTTTGACAAATATATGTTTTTCTTTGAGCTTCCTTTAAGACCATGTGCATCTTGATGAACCACAATTATGCCTCATTTCCACTAAATAATAACAATTCTCAGATACCAATAATCATTAAAAGTCTATGCCAAGTGATTCCTCCTAGACAGACAATGATACAGATTTCCCCAGTGCCTGGGTTGCAGGAGACCTGTGATCTTATGGTAATAAGGACAACTGAAGGATGTATACTTATGCCAACTACCCAAACTAGAATTACAGCCCTGAAGTTACTCCTCTAGATAATGTATATAACAAACACTATCAAATGCCTTAAGAAACATTTTTGGCATATTATATACATCCTGAGCAAAAAATGTGTCTGCTGTTGACGTAACAAAAAGACAGGTGAAAACATATTTCTTGAAGCTTCAATTTCTATGAATACGAACTCGAATTATATACAAAATAGAGTCCTGGGGTTTAGAACAATCTACATATTTGCAAACTACTGGGTGAAATGATCAACCCTAGTTGAGGCCAAATAGCCACCAAAAGAGAGATGCCTTAAAAATAAAGACTCACAAGTCTTTCCAGATTAGGAGTTGCCCACAGATGGATTGCGTATTATAAACTTGGTATAAATTGAAACAAGCTTGAGAGTCTGCTGTTGGAGGGTCTGTTTGATGGCGGCCCAACAATTTCCAATGATAAGAAACAGTCTTGTTCAATTTAATGCCAATCTGCTGCTCCTCCAGTTAATGCTATAGTCAAGAGTGGACAACCTGTATCTTTTTTTTTTAGGCACAATCAAAAATAAAATAATTTTTTCTCTCAATATGCAATGTACTTGAAATCACGAGGTTAATGGTAAACAATCGAAAATGTAAACTGACACCTTTTGTTCAGGGAGAACATTAAGAATCCAATAATGCCATTGAATTAGAGTTTGTTGTTGAAATAAAAACGTATTACATGATGAATATGCAGGTGCATGAATAATTTTAATGCATTATTTATTGGCAGGTGAAAAACTAGTTAAGAAAATGCAGCTTTGCGAGTTTAAATTATTTCCTATATAGGCCCTACTCTTTTTTTCTGACCAACAGCCTGAGCTTTTGCTAGAGTGGTTAAATCCAGTGCAAAAGAGGTGGGTGGAAGTGGGTGTACTGTGTACCCAGCCACTATATTTAATGGGGGGACTTCAACCCCTTAGGTCGAAGCCCAGGAAGGTGCTGAGAGGTATTAGTCAAATCTCTTTTTGACCCGCCGCCACATCCCCTCATGTTTTCTAGACTATGGTGTCCCATACACTTAAAATATGGCTTCAGTGTATTTTAAACTCTCTATCTCACTTGCATCTTCCTCTCTCTTTAAGCCCATCAAGAGGTTGCCTCTAGAGCTCCTAAATTTTGGCTGCATCTCTATAGTAGGTTTGTTCATTTGCACAATCCAGAATTAGGAAGAGACAGTAGAACAGATAATGTCAGTTTCATGCTTTCTCATTAACACAATCGCAAATTATAGTAGTTTGGGACTTATAGGACTAATGTGCTATTTGATTCTTAGCCCTTCTCAGAATTCCAATAGATAGGCCAAGCATAGCCCGTGGTGTTTGCTTAATCGATCGCTCTTGGCTGTTGATACATCTGCTGCAGTGAGACACTAGTTGTATATGCCAGAATAGATCTGTGGCCAGATCAGTATTGTGGGAGCAGAGCACAGAACGCTGCTTTACTCCAGGATCATTGGTAGAAATACCGTTAAGGTTATTTTATCGTTCTACTCACCATGTCTGACTTTCTCGCTCTCTCCTGCTTTCTACCCTAACTCTGGTGAGGTACTACAGGTCCTCAACAAAGGGGGTGAGCTTCAACTAAGCAAGACCTGTTAATTTTGGTGTGAATGGTGGACAATGTCTTAATTAATAGTTAGAGAGCAGATCAGAATATAGAGATATAGGTTTACTGTACTTAATTCCCATTTATGTACCTCGATATGGTATATAATGATATGACATATCATGATGTTTACCTTTAACCATTTGCAGCCAAGCTTATAATGGTGCTGCATATCATGTGGGACTGGTTTGCGGGCTCGGAATATCTAAGGCATGATCCGAGATATTCGGGTTTCTACTGTGAAAAAGAGTTGGAGTATAATATGCTTGCCATTTAGAATACATTTGCATTCTCCTAAAAACAGCACCTCCAAAAGTTGTTATTTTGTGCTCCAAAGCTTTGCACTAAGATTCAAGATTAATTTTGGATGATGTTTCTTGTTATGATATATAAAAAATATGTGCTCATATCACTATGGAGTTAATCTTCAAGGGGGTTATATAAGAGACCCACTAGCATATTCCTAGCTGAATTAGGCGATATATATAAAAATCAACTTGTGTCTGTCGTTACTCTATAAAATCATTCCATTCTTTCAGGTTGTGGTCTTTCAGGTTGAGCGTTGTTTGGGCTTAATGAGAGTTCAAGTGATTGCACGCCTAGATAACAGCAACATTTACAGTGGGGCAAAGCTAGAGTGACCAGATTTTGAGAACCAAAAAAACGAAAACACCAGAAATAAAAGTAGGACTAAAGCCTTTAGTCTTACTTTAATATCTGGCTTGTCACAGTTTATGCGTAGCCTTGTAAATATGTACCTATATAGACATATATACAGTAGACCTTTAAACGTGTGGGCACACACACAAAATTTATATATATATATATATATATATATATATATATATATATATATATATATACACATACATACATACATGCATACACACACACACACACACACACACACACATATATAGGCATACATTTACAATACTACATTTACTTAACAGTATCTATGGCAGGGCCACCACCCTATGCTCTCCTCCCCACACGGTCTCCAATCTGCTGAGAGCATGCAGCCAAACTCCGCCTGGCTGCCTGACGGAAACTGAATAAATAGCATAATTTTTGCATTCTTATGAAGCGCCTGGCCCGGTTCTAGCGGGTGGGCCAGGCCCACCTAAACATGAGCCTGGCCCACCCAAACAGGAGCCTTGGCCCTCACAGTGAGGGCTTGAAGGCAGGCGCGCAAAGCACACCTCGTGCGTGTCAGCCCGGGCCGAGACAGCTTCCCGGGTGCGCGCACACAGACAGTTTTAGAGATTATCGCAGCCGCACCCGAGTACTTCACAGGTCTTTGAAAGACCATTTACATGTTAACAAGGCTTTGTTTATTTTTTCACCCCTTCATCTCCACATGGCAAAGGCGACAATGTTCTGCTGCGTGGATATTTCTTTTTCTATGCAGCACAGGAGAAAAGAAGTTGGTTTATTTTGATTCACCTTTCCTGACCCCTGCAGCGGCTTATCACATCAGGCTGTGACACAAAGTTTGACTAATGGAGTAGGTAAGAGAATGTGTTACTATTTCTTTTTCAAATCTGCGCAGGCCCAGCAGTACACATACTTCGTGTACGCTTCATTTAAACAGTTTTTATCATTATCATGGCCGATGCAGGACAACAATAAAACAATACAAAATGCCGAGATAACGCTGGTGATTAATGATCCTGCTGGAGAGCAATCATTTGTCTGTTAGTTTTTAAATGCAGATGAACTGTATTTTATGTGGAAGCTCAGTGGGTTACTGCCTTTGTCACAGAGATCCTTGTGCTACTTGCAGTTCAGAAGTTACAATCCTAACATAGGACAGTGACCAATGAACTGTCATCAAAGAGCTGCATACAAACATGAATGGTATAGTTAGAACTTTGCTTTTTTTTCTGATATAGTTAGAACTTCCCCAGTCTTTCATTATTCTAATGTTGCTAAAATGAGTATTGATTGATTGAGTATGTTTGGGCAGATATACATTTTTATCAGTAAAGCTGACCCCCATGGAATACTCTTTAAATCCTAAGGTTGTTTCCCCAAACCAAACCCTCTTAAAATATACTGCTCACCAGTATGGATGACATGACATTCATATACCTTGTAATCCTCATTGGCTTATGTGACATTCCCTGTAGATTGATTTATATACTTGTAGGATTCATTGTCCCTGTATAATGTGTGCGTGGTGTAAAGTACTGACACACACTACACTGATATGAGTAGAGCTGTACAACAAAAGAAATGCATATGAGAGAGGAGCTACGTAAAGATGAGGGGCACTGTTGGAGGGTGGCAGTGAGGGAATCCGAGGAAGAGGTCAATAGGGGGAGGGGCTATGGAGCGATGAGGGGCACTGTTGGAGGGTGGCAGTGAGGGAATCTGAGGAGGAGGTCAATAGGGGGAGGTGCTATGGAGCGATGATGGGCACTAGTGGAGGGTGGCAGTAAAGGAATCCGAGGAAGAGGTCATGGGGTGGAGGGGGGAGCTAGGGAGAGATGAGGGGCACTGCTGGAGGGTGGCAGTGAGGGAGTCTGAGGAGGAGGTCATGAGGGGGATGGGCTACAGAGAGATGAGGGGCACTAGTAGAGGGTGGCAGCGAGGGAATCCGAGGAGGAGGTCATGGGGTGGAGGGGGGTGCTAGGGAGAGATGAGGGGCACTGGTGAAGGGTGGTAGTGAGGGAATCCGAGGAGGAGGTCATGGGGTGGAGGGGGGAGCTAGGGAGAGATGAGGGGCACTGCTGGAGGGTGGCAGTAAGGGAGTCTGAGGAGGAGGTCATGAGGGGGAGGGGCTACAGAGAGATGAGGGGCACTAGTGGCGTGTGGCAATGAGAGAATCCGAGGAGGAGGACACGAGGGGGAGGGGCTACAGAGAGATGAGGGGCACTAGTGGAGGGTGGCAGTGAGGGAATCCGAGGAGGTGGTCAATAGGGGGGGCAATGGAGGGACGAGGGGCACTGTTGGAAGGTGGTAGTAAAGGTTATTTACGGAGAAAGAGGTTATTGGTGCAGTGCCAAAAAAGACTTTCGCATCAGCGCTGAAGCCGGCCCTGTCATGGCCTTTCTGTTTTTATTTACTTAATTAGCAGTCGGGTCATAAGGGCTACTGTGGAACATACTTTAAAGTGCGTGGCTAATTATATTTACTGCTATATTCAATGTTTTAAGTTTGAAGACCTAATGTTTTTAACGGGAAAAATGAAAGTGGAGCCCAATGGTGCCTGATATGGGGCTGGGGCCCAAGGTCAGCTGTGAGATAAGGTGCACTGGAGAGGAGTAGTGGATAATCAAGCCTGTAAGGGAGAGCGTTTTAAGAGTCTGGGGTCAGGTAGAGGTAGTAATGAAGAGGGATTCTCCCTGAAGGCTCGCACAGATGGAGCCTGTAAGGGAGTGCGTTGCAGAGCCCGGGGTCAGGTGGAGGTAGTAATGAAGAGGGATTCTCCCTGAAGGTTCACACAGAGGGAGCCCGACAAGTGTCACTTGCCTGATACTCCCACCTCAGAAACCTCCTCTTCCCCTCAAAGGAACATTACATGGAAAAAACACTTTTTGAGAGTGATAATATTTAGAAAGAGATTTGGAAAAGAGTGCGTTTTACTGGGCCTTGTAAGACTAAGAAGAGATAAAGGAGGGCCCGGAAGCAGGCCTGCCTAGACATATATGCGACAAATCGAGCCCGCAGTGGCCCACCCAAATGTACCCTTGGCCCACCCAAATAAAAATTCCTGGAGCCGGGCCTGTGAAGCGCCAGTGTAAGTAGATCATGCCGTCCAATTCTGCTTAAAATTGCAATTACCTGACCTTTGTCCCAAAACCCGGAACATTTATTCAAAATGAAGAAATGTGCCGCTGTCCGGCACACCAGGACAGTCCACCGAAAACCGGGACTGTCCGGTGAAACCCGGGACGTCTTATCACCCTAGCTGAAGAGGAACCTGTACTCTGCAGATGCGAACACAATCAACCAACAAGCTTACAAGAGCGTGAAACATGTAGGCAGGTTGGTGGCTCCAGGCTGTGCAATAGGCCGAACATAGGTTTGAGCGCTGATCCTAACTGCTTGCACTTCAGGAAATACCTGAAAACCGGTCTATACAAGATGGCCTTCAAATTAATACTAGAAGAACAGAGGCATCAAATGAATGGCAGAAAAGGGAGCTCCACGCTGAGTTCATTTAGACCAACATCTGACTCTGTTAACATCATACTTTCTTAAAATCTCAGTAGGGCACGGAATGGTTTGGGTATTTCCTCACAAAGCCCTCAGATTTAAAAAAGTAAACAAATGACACTAAATTTGAAGCGTGACAGAGCAAGATAAGAGTTGGTTAAAAGGTTGACCCAAATCAGATGTGTAAGTGGATAACGTACATGGCTCAGGGGATAACACAACGTTCAATGTGTGACACACTGAAGACAAAGGGGTAGTGCACTAACTGTTGTAAAAGAAACGGCTCGGTTTGGGTGAACAAATCAGTGCTAAGGACAGAGTTTATATGCAATCTACGTGCACTGTGGTGAACATGAACAAGGGGAATGTTAAGAGTCAGAGCGTGGCGGCCGGGTGAAGCAAGGAGTGAAATGGAGGTTTGGGTCTATCCTAACGTGCAACAGGATAGATAATTGATCTTTTTAGCCCCCTAATTGTAATCCTAGCCTTTACCTACTTTCTGCCTTTTGGTCATTAGTACCACCCCATTGTCCACTTACACGATTCCCTTTTCCTCCACACTTCAGATTCACCAAGCCCCCAAACAATGACCATCGCTGCCTAATAATTAACACGGGAAACCGTTCGAGTAACATACATATATATTGAGACCCCCCTCAAAGACACAGCATAACCCAACATCTATTTCACCCCCTACCGTCCTATCCAGCCCGCCTACCTCTACTTACCGCCCGAGTTCCCAGTGGCCAGGACCCCGCTCAATAATACAATTATCACCAGGAGATGCATCGTTATCATGGAGACCAGCAGCAAACATTAATATGCAGACACTTCCGCATTCAGGCCAATCACATGCGCGCGTTATCATTGGAAGCAATGCAACGCGTGCACGTTTTTGCCCTCAAAACTGTGCCGCCGGCTAAAGGTCTTTCCTATGCAGTGCAGCGCCTGCGCGCTGTGTAGGCGAGACCTAAAAAGGACCTGTTCACTCCTACTGATCATTACACGGAATGCTACCACCAAAGTGCTTGTGCTTAAGGTAGCAGCCTTCCACCACTATGAGGGTAGCACTTAGTACACTCCTCCTGGTCCAATATGACTGTAATCCGTGATACGGGCCTACGTCATGGCACACATGGATGATCCAAGTTTGCCTATGGCAACAAAAATCAGCATTATTGATCCAGACATCATTTCAGTTGGGCACTCAGGACAGGGGTGCACATCCTTTACCATGCATTAGACCCTTCAGTTCCAATACCCATTAGTTTATTGGAGAAATAGAATATTGTGTGATGGTATTCTGAGTGTTTGCCAAGTTGTCTCTAGTGAGTAACTCTTGTTTGCAGCTGTTGGAGGGAGTAAATGTATTGGTAAGGACTAGGTTTGTGCTTGAAATGGTATCTCTGCTATCTCATCTGAGCCGCATGTTTTGGTTTGCTTATATATTTGCAGTTGTTTGATGAATCTTCACAAAATTTCCCCAAATATTTATTTACACCTCTGCTATTTCCTGGAAAGTTTTGGGGTGATCGGTCAGGCCGGGGGCGAGAAAAAGGGGTGGTTCAAAAACATGCTTTCCCCATTAATTTATCCATAGGAACTTTATACACCGCTACAGCCCAAACCTCTGAACAGATTTAATTCAGATTTGGCTGAAACCTACCTCTTGGTCCAGAAAGAGTGCTTTTGGTTTGGTGTAAATCTTATCAGTAGTTTTTGAGCAATTAAGGCTCAAAAACGTTGTATATTTCGCTCCGCAGATCCTTTGCGAGGGGTCTACAAAATCTGCAAGCTATACCTTGAATTGTGGTTGGCTGGCCACAACTTGAAAAGTCTTAGGACTAGGGGACTCGGTCCCTGTGTCCTTGTTATATATTTTTTTAAGTGGAAGGGGGCAGGTTAGAGGTATCCTGACCCCGCTGGATTGCTTGGGGGGGCTGGAAAGGGACCCACCCGTACTTGAAGCAGTTAAAGAAATTATTTTTTCGAACATATGGTGAATTTGCAAGAGACTTCACAATCTATCAGCAAACCCATATGTGTGGTGTTTTAAAAACACACCATGCAATCCTACACACACACAGACTTATGAACACAATTCCACACAGACACACTCACCCACACAAACACACACCCACAAATGGAACACTCATACACACACACACACACTACACCCACTCACACTTACACACACAACCCCTACACAGTGTCACGCCCACTCTCACAATCCCATACTTAGTCACACACACACATTGACAAAACCACAGACATGTGGACAACCTCAAACAGAATTACCCTCACAATGCCACAGAACCACACACATACACCCACACCTTGACACTCCACATAAGACTCCCACATACTCATAGAAACAACCCCACACAATGACAAAATCTACACACTTACACACAACCACCCCCACACATAAGTCACACCCACCCTCAGAACATACACAGTGAAAGACACAACCACAGAATCTCAAATGCACACAGTCTCTCTCACACACACAGACCCACACCCACACACTCACATACACAGATGTACACCACCTCATACAGTTACATGTACATGCAGTTGCCTAGACAGCTACACCCTCACTCACACAATGACATACATGCAGATATACACCCAACACACCCGCAAACTCACAGAAACAACCCCATACAACCACACATGGGCAACACTGCCACACATTCAGGAACACTCCCACACACAGAGTCACAACCCCTCTCACAACACACACGCACTCACTAAGTGACACATACAACTACAGAGTCTCACAAACACACCTATAGAACCACCAAGCTCATACGCATACAGACATGCACTCAACCTCACACATAATGTCACCCATAGACCACACAATGCCATACAACCATATACACCTGCACAATGACACATACAAGCTACTCAAACACCCCCACACACTTGCAGATATAACTACACACCTGTACAACCCTCACACAATCATCTCACACAAACATGTATATAACCCCACACACTCAAACACACATATGTATACGACCTCAAGAACTCTTACATACACATGTACACAATCACACTTATCTTTCACACATCCACACAACCCCACACTCACACATATTTACACAACTATACACATTCCTATACAACTGCACAACCCTACACACTCATATACATGTACATAACCCCATTTAGACATACTGACAATACACTCATATACAACCACACACATATTCACATGATCACAAACGTACACTACCCCAAACACACGCACTCAGACAGACATACATACTAGTGCACACACATGCACACAGTCACAAAACCTCACACAGACACACAACCCTACACTAACAAATGCACACACACAACACTGTCTAGATGGAGAGTCACACACACACACACACACACACACACACACTGACATACCCACAAACTCAGACACACAGCGAGTTGACCACACACATTGACATACACACACCTACAGAACAGTGTACTGAGATACAGAAACTCAGACAGACACTGACATACACGTAGAAATACACACAACCACTTAGTCACAAACACACTGAAATATATAGCCCCAAACAATCACGCAGACAAACACATACTTCCACTGAAATTCATTTATACACATACAAACAGAGATGCAACTACTCCCACACACGGAGGCTCACACAGAGAGACACACACAACTACATAGAGACAGACAGAATTCCATACAGCCACACTAACACCCTCACACATTCACTCATGCAAACACACATTTATACAGACCAGAACACATACTGTCTTGCACACAGACACACTGTCCTCTTCTTTCTATATATACACACATATTGTTTTACATTTTTTATTGGATCCACAATGCTTTATTTAGCCAAAATGATGCTGTATCACTGGTAATTGGCAGCATCTTGGTGGACCCATGCACCCAAAAATCTGGTAAGTACACAAAAACATGTTTGGAACTAAATATTGTTATTTGTTTATTGGGCGGCTCTGAAAAGAACCTTTGAGATTTATAGTGTATTCTGTACAGTTATAGATGGGACTGGATAAATCCTTGATGTTGTCAAGGAATGTTTGGTTCCCTTCTGCTGTGAAATGGACACAGTCTTTTCGGTACACTCCTGGCATGTCAAAGCGAATACTGATGTTGAAAATGGAGCCCATTTTATGGTCATGGAGAAATGCTGAAATTGTTTTATTGGCAGGTCTCCTAGACTTCTCAAACTCTGAGCAAAACTCAGATAACCACTGTCACTTCTGCCTTTAACATATGTTGGAAAATATAAAGGCAGTGTGAGGTAACAAAGCCAGCAATTGTGCAAAGGTCCTCTTTCTATGGATTACATGTGCAACCCCTGTGATTATGCCCAGATTGTTGCCACCAGAGTGCACAATCATGAGGTGTCATTACTCGTAATCCAAAATGCTCTCATGCATAGGCAACAATTAATATCACTTAATTCCTCTTTTTGGACAATCCATGCAATGCCCACTTGGAGAAATCCAAGATCTTCGTCAATGCTATAATTTTTGCCATGCTCTTTGGCCCAAAAGACAAAGCTGTTCCCTATGATCCACACTCTAAACATCATGCAGCTATGGAGGAACTGGATACAGGAGGAGTCAGTAGCAGAATGAGAAATTTCAAGGCAAAGCATAGACAGTGAAGAGAAATAGGAAAATAAAACACAGCAAAGCCTGTAGTTAGCTGAGGTTTTACTGCTATGCACTAGGTTAGTTAGTCAGTACCCAGTCGTTTACTCTGACTTGGTAAAATAAAATGCTTTTTGTTTCTTTGATCATAATAGATTTATATTTGTTTCTCAGTAGAGAGTTTTTTCGGATGCTAATGTTTAACAGAGTTACAGAGAAGCCTAGACTTTATGAACTTTACAACTGGAGCATGGTTCTAAGGAATTTCAAATTGATTGCCTTGGAAACTGGGCTTGTGGAGAGGTCTATGGGGAAGGTTGTAATGGATAGAGCACACATATTGAAGATGGAGCAAGTAAAAGGGTTGACCTAGTATGTTTCTGATTTTTAAAGAGGAAAGGAGAGACTATGAATAGATAACAATAAAATATCTCCCCCTTTACCTTTGGTGTTGTACTGTTTCTAAGGGTTCCTGCCGTATCCATTGCAAATTTAGACAAGAGGGTCACGCTGAGTGCAGCAATGGATCCATGAATCTCGACACATAAGCTTGCTTATGGGGACTTCGTGGTGTAACAGCAAATCCAGCACATGTTCAGAGAGTTTATATTAGTTTCATCCAAATGTGTTTCCAGTGATATTCTTTTTAAATGATGCTTCCTGATTGATTGATGGGTTCTAGGTTACAAGTACATATACCCCATGTATGACCTTTCCCTCTTGAGTTTATCAGCAGCTGGTGACAAGGTGCAGTAGATAAACTCTTTTACTTTTGTATTCCAGAAGTAGAGTGTGGTAAAAATTGCTTCATTCATTCAACTACATCAAACCAACAGCTATGTTTACAGATATTTTATTGAGCATATTTTTCTAACAGTTTTAGTAACGGGATTTTACTTTTGTACAGTGCATAGTAAGTTGAATGTGGACTGTAAAGTTTTATGTACTTGATATTTATAGGGGGAACCCCAGATCCATTAAAAAAATATATTACCAGTGTGAGTATAAGTTGTTCTACATCCAGAACTTTATGTAGCACTTTAAATAAATCATTTTTAATGCTATTAATTTCAATTGGTGTTGACCAAGTAATGTGTAGTAAAGATATGGGTCTTATATTTTTTCTTTATTCTTTCTGGATACGATTGGTCATTTACTTTATTTTTTAAATATTATGTAGGTATGTCTGTAAAGAAGCAGATTTAGTGTTAAGAAGACTTAGTATCTACTTTCTTCTAATGTCAGGTAAAGTTAAATGCAGTGCAAGAAAAGTAATGGAAAATAATAGATTACTTCTATTATTGTGCAATGGTTTCTTAGTGAGCAGGTCTGTTCGTTTTTTGTGGTATTAAATTGAACAGGCTTGGATAAGATGCAGTTTGTAGCTGTTCAAGGGTACTGCGTTGTCTGTCAACAGGTCAGTTCAGAGTGAGAGGTTTATGTTAAAGGCCCTTTTGAACTACTAAACGTTCTGTTGTTCAGTTAGAACCTTTCTTTGTTCAATACAACACACATCAACATTCATTATATTGAGCCTTTTCTGTGTACAGTTTTAGTTGTAGTAATTCAAGTTTATTGTATTATTCAAAAGATTACTATAAAAAGTAGAAAACATCACAATCAGTACAAGTATCAGGTGATCAGTAAAAGTCATAGAATCATAGTATTTTAAAATCAAAGTATAAAAACAGTTGGCTTGGATCGGTACACATGAATTAAATTCATAGTATAAGGCAATATATTTAAATCACAAAGTTTATGCTCTAAAAGCCTTGTCCAAGACTTTTATTGTCGTTATTATTACACTGCTGTCCCTGACACTATCACTGTATACACTTGGCCCTCTTAATTAAACTTAGCTGAAAGAGGACTGTCTTTCATCAGATATAGAGACTGTCCCCCCAAACAAATCTCTACCTCAAGAGCTCAGATGCTCACTAAACAATGCACCTATTAGTAGGCGTCTCTCTCAGAGAACACATCACCTAAAACTAAATCGAGCCACTTCTGCGTACTGCTGTTACGCTAAGCAAAGCTCAGAAAAAAGTGACTATATCCTCACTATATACCTAATCAGTTGGAAAGCGAGTCTTTTTTAACATAGACATTTCTTTCATGTATTCCAGCTCAGTGTCTGCTCCCCTACTAGACAGATTAGGCGGTAAAAGGACCGAGCCTCTTTTATATAGGTTTTTTCCTGAACATGGCTAGTATGAACAGTTCAATCCCCTTCCACACATACCATGTACATGTAGTTTAAACTTCTACACATAGCTCAGCACTCTCCCTAAAGAAAGCTCTCCATCAAAAGGATAGTCCCAAAGTACACAAATCACCTAATACCAGGCCCAGGCTATTTTGCATACAACTATCCCCCTGAGCAAAGCTTAGAACTCAGTGACTACTCTCCTGCTAGACATCTTAGGTATTAAAAAGTCTGAGCCTCATTAATATACACATTTCTCCTTGAACAGAGCTGAGTGTGTAAACTCCAGTCCCAGCCCATACATGCCATGCACTGGTAGGTGAAGCCACTTCTACACATATCTCTCTAAAGAAAACAGCTTCAAAAGGCCAGTCTCCCAGTGAACCGATCACCTAATTCCAGGCCCAGCCTCTTCTGCATACAACTCTCCCCTTAAGTAAAGCTCATACTCTGGCACTGCAAGCCACTTCTACATACTGGTGTTTTTGTAAGTAAAGGAATGCATGAAGAGCCAAATTCCCCCAGTGTATACATCACCTAATAGTATGCTTAGTCAGTTAAACAAACTAGAGAATAAAGATGCTATGAAGATGTATTTTATCAATAAAATGAAATGTGTTCATTTTCTAAACCTATAATTCTTTCAACAAATGTGTTTCAATTGTATCAACCTTCTTCTGTAGGTGATTTACATATTCCACATTGCCTATTAACCCCTTAACTGCTGCCCCCCTCCCACCAGTGCTGAGCCAATTTATAGCTATTTGGGGTAGTTCACACTCAGGACTGCATAACTTTTTTCCCTATATGGTATCCACACCACATTTTCATCCTTCTTTTCCAACGTTCTGGTAATTCTAAAGGTATTCGAGGTTTGAGGATTTCCCTGGAGGGGATTGAGAAAATAGGCAAAATATAGCCACATTTTGAGTTTTGGGGAAAAATAGGAAAAAAGTGCTCTGGATAAAAGGGTCTGTTTTTTTTCTCCTAAAAATAGCATCGATGAACAATTTGCTGTGCAAAAGTCACCAACTGCCCAGCTTTCGGAAACATACAGAGCTAAATAAAGAAATAAAAACTTTTCACGACAGTTTTGGCATTTTTCAAAGAGGTAGCCCATTTTGCCTATTTTTTCTGCTCTCAACCTACTTCCGGTTTGTGATGGAAACCAGTGTAAAACCCAATGGCTGATCCAGGAAGGCTATAGATTTCTGAAAAGTAGACACAATTCAAGATTCAGCAAGGTACCATACATGTAGATTCCTCAAGGTTTTCCCCCAAAAAATAACTGTTGAAATAAACAAATTTGAAAATGAATGGTAAAAAAGGCCATTTGGGACAACGTTATCATCTGTAACTTTTTGCCACATTAGTCAATGTACAAAAGCAGTATACCATTAT
This sequence comes from Triturus cristatus, assembly GCF_964204655.1. Lineage (NCBI taxonomy): Eukaryota > Metazoa > Chordata > Amphibia > Caudata > Salamandridae > Triturus > Triturus cristatus. The sequence continues at coordinate 28,129,498 of NC_140584.1, read as the reverse complement.
ATCTGCTAGACCCTTCTAGTTGTGGGAATATATAGGTAATGTAGGTTCTCCAAGCACCCAAGGTACCCAGAGCCAAAAACTGAGCTGCACTGTACAATGGTTTTTCATTGTGTACGTAGTATAGACCAATTCATATGGTGAAATGTGCAGAGTGAAAAATAGGTTTCACGGATACCTATGTATTTCTGAAATTGGCACAAGATATGGAGTTTAGGAGCATGGGTTATTTGTACATCTTTGAGTTTGTGGGTACCTGTACTAGCCTATAATTGAGAGTTTTATTTTCTTTTTTTACACACTTGCTTACAGGAAGGGACCAATGCAGCAAAATTCTATTGGTAATAACAAATGTTCTACTATTCCATGCCCCCACATGCCTTCCAATAAAAATGGTACTTCACTTGTGTGGGTAAGCCTAGTGCCCGCAACAGGAAATGGCCTAAAACACATCATGGATAAATCACATTTTTCCACTCAAAATGTACCCTTTTTTTTGCAGAGTGGGAAGCTGTGGATTTTAGGCTCTAGCTCAGACAGCAACTAGGGAAACCTAGCAAACCTGCATAATTGTGAAAACTAGACACCTGGGCAAATCCAGTGTTGGGTGATTTGCATGGCTCTCACCAGGGTTTTTTACCCAGAATCCCTTGCAAACCTCAAATTGTGACTAGAGAACACATTTTCCTCACATTTCTGTGATGGATAGTTCTGGAATCTGTGTGGAGCCACACACTTCTTTCCACCCGGCATTCACCCACGTCTCCCAATAAGAATGGTACCTCACGTGTATTTGTTAGGCTTAGTGCCTCCAACATTAAATGGCCCAAAACACAACATGGATAAATCAAAAGTTTCCACTGAATACTGACTCTTTTTGGGTCTCGGCTAGACACCACATGCACTGCACTTTGAGACATATTGTTTGCAGTTAATGGGCTGCAGCCCGTCCACAGGTTTATCATTTGTTAACTGCAAAGTCGCTCTCCTAACCTTCCTTGCAGTTTCTCATGGCATGCATGAATCATGACTTTTCTTGTACTCCCCTTTGAGCATGTACAAGATACTTGTGTCTATCCACTGTTACCATTTTCAAAGCTACTTTCTTAATTGCACTTATGCACTCCATGCAAGTTCTTGTCTTTTCACTCGCTCCTTTCCCCATGCATGTTGCTTCTTTTCTGTCTCACCCCACCCTCTGTTTTTTCTTTACCTCTCCTATGTTAGAATAGAAGTGAATTTGTTTATGTATTAACATATATAAGTTAGCATTCGTGGCACCATTTTCTATTAGGGCACCATTTGGAATCATGATCTAAACTAATCCTTTGCTATTTCTGAGAAAAGGCCTCTGCTGAGTTACGTTTCTCCAAGGTCGAGTTTTGCTTCACTAATGAATAAGCTGTTCTCATTAGCGCATACCTTTCCCACTAAATAGAGGCCTTCTCCTGCTAGTCTAGTGGCGGTCACAGGCTGAGTGACCTTGAGTAGTACAGAGTGTGTGCCCGGCCTCAGAACCGAAACGTATTTTTTATATTTCACTGTTTTGCTGCATCTACCTGGAAAATTCCATGGTGGGTGTTCCTTCATTGGTTCTGAAATCTACATAAGGTATCTGTGTGATTGCTGATGTCAGTCCCATCTGCAGCACTCCTAGCGACTGGGAAGACAGGGCTCCGCTCTGAGTGTACTGTGAATTAACAGTTATTGGTTTGTATTCTCTACTGTCTGACCGACTCTTCATTTGGTATGGAAGGCTGAGAGGTGATCATTAGTGACCTGGGTGACCCTAATCGGTCCACTTCCTTTAGTTGGCGCCCAAAACGGAACTCCTTCTGGTGAGTGACCCATCCCCTTTCCGCAGATGGGGGGGGGGGAGGTTGAGGCTATCATCGGGTCGGACTGACGGATCAGGGATCCCTGAAAGAAGAGTTCCTGATACTCGCAGCTGCCCCTTATGTCCCGCCAGGTGGTGCCTCGCCCAGTGGTCATCCCGACTGTTGTTCTGAATGGTGAAACCCTTGGATCTGACTGTTTGGTCTAAAGAGTCGGCAGTGGAAAATTGGGTTTGTTTGATCTACTCATATCAGGTGAGTTTGTTTTGGTTCTTTGTGGATATGGTACCATTGTGGTTTGAATTTGGTACGGTCTGAGGGCCGTCTTTGGGTAAAAGCATTTGCAATTGCTTTGCTAGGCATAAATAGGGAACTTGTTTTCCTTTTGAAAGATGCCTGGGATAAGTACGTGTTGCTGTTGATGTTCAACAGATGCTCGATTAGAAGAAGCACAGCCGGCACTCCGAATTTTGATATGTATGTGAAGCATGGTCTTGGCCCTATTATGTTTAGTACATTATTGGACAAATATACGAGGGACAATGCTGAGTTACAGTGGCCGTTGACGGGCACTTTTGATGAACAAAAGATTGGGTTCTTACAGGAACTGTTATTTAAGAGACGCAGTAGACAGTCTATGTTTGATTCTCTCAGAACATGGCAGAAAGCAGCTAAACAGAGACGATTGAAGATGGAAAAGGATGCACGAAAGGGGAGAATGCAGACATTGACTCAGAAAGCTGTAGCATATGACAAAGAAAAACAGGAGACAGGAGTTGAATGTGCGGATAGGAGATTTTGGTTGCAAATTCGCAGGTTCAAGAAGAAAATTATACTTTTGTGGAAGAATTGCTAGATACTCGACCCCCAACTCCATATGCCCCACAGAGGATATATCCCGCTGTTCACTCACAGTCACCACAGTTTGTTACATCTGTTTTAACTGTTCCTGTATCTACATTTGTCGCTTCAATGGCTTTCGCCACGGTACCTCCTGCTTCTTCTTTGTCCTCACCATCATTGGCAACTGTGATTTTTAGCACACCTGCTGTTTCGGCTCCTATTTCCTCCTCTGCTCTCTCCCTTCTGGTACAAGTGCCAGCGACGATTGTACCGGGTACTTCTGTCACTTCTCCTTCCATGGTTTTTCATCCCCGACATCTTTAAGTAGTGAAACGCCGGTTTGTGGATTTGAGGATAGAGATTTGACAAAATTTAAGAAGCGTATGGGACCATTTGTTCGATCTGAGGTGGGGGATGAGGAGAAGAAGGTAGTAGCCAATCAGGCTGTGCAGTTAGGTCGTAATCCCATTTACAGTGTAGAGGATGTTTGGGGAGTAATGGGAGATTATGAGCCCTCTATACAGCATCATGCCCTTAAGCATATGTCTGCTATGTGAACTAAGTTCTGGCAGCAACATCTTGGGGATGATGCACCACAAGTTTTATTTGATATTAGAGATCACGTGTATGCTGGTGGTATGGAGCCTGCCCAAGTTTTCGGGAATATTACGATGTTAATTGCTTTTAGGGGTAGGTTGCATGAGAAGAGTCCTACCCTGGTGTCTCAGTTTCCGATGCGAGAGGTTCATCCTATATATCACCCAGAAATACCAGAGGTAATGGATCGGCTTGGCAATGTTACCAGACCGGGTGTAGCGGCCGATTTTCAGGATCAATGGGTGTATACTCCGTGGAAGAGGAGTGAGGTTTTATCCCTTGAAGCTCATTTGTACGACCCTATGAAAAATCCTACAGCCTATTATAAAGAACTGACTGAAGCTGCCTCTTTTACTGTAATGACTCTTGCTGATATTGGAATGTTGTTTGGTCTGCTTGCACCGGTTGATACTGATAGACAGGTTCATACTCAAGACCATGTTGCAGAGCTGGGTGGTACATGGGATGTGATTAAAGGATGGGGTCAGGAAAGAAAGCCAGGTGATAAGCCCCGAGCCGAGATACTTGCTTTGCCAGGCCGCATTATCACATATATGCATTCTCTTATTTCGCCGAAGAAAGTAAGGGCACAAGCTGACAGCTTGTCGACAGAAGAAGGATGAAAGCGTTTGAAGATACGTTTTTGGATTATAGTGGGCAGGATATGTCTATTGAGTGAGGTGTTCTATTGTTTGTTGACAAGTTTGTTTCAAACTTACTTCCTGAAATTGTGACTCGTTTAAAGGCGTCTGAGAGTATCTGGACCACCTCTTTCCCCTCTGTTATTTTGAATATAGCTCAATATTATGAGCATCGTGATCAGGAAGAGAATCAAAAGACAGATAAAAAGCATAAGGATTTAAAGACGAAGGTGCTGTTGCAGCAAGCGTCTAGAGGAAATGATAGAGGACGTGGTGGTCTTGCCAGACAGCTTCCTCGCACTAGTAGGAAGCCCACCACGACACCTTTGGGGCCAAATCAGTGGGAGTATTGTAAGGAAGAGGGCCACTGGCGTAGTGAGTGTCCTGTACTTCTGCAGAAGGTGGCAGTTCCCAGAGGGCAAGGTCCTCAGGGATGAGGTTGAGGGACTGATAGGGCTCAGGCTGCTGTAGTCACACAGGGTAGTTCTGATAACAATTACTTTGATGACTCTCGGGATGGACAGTATTGGCACGATGTTTATGATACAGATGAGGTTACAGGGATGTCTTGTAGCTAAGAAAGCCAGGGACACAGTGAGGGACCAGTTCCGGTACCTGTAGATCAGCATGGTCTTTATGTCACTGCAGATTTGCATGCCTCGACTAAGGAATTTTTGGTGGACACGGGTGCAACAAAGAGTTCTGTTTCTCGATCTTTGGTCCCTGGGGTGGCTCTGTCTGGCCATAATAATGTTTCGGTAGGTGTTTCAGTTGTAAGCCCCATTTCACGAACCCTTGCATTGACTATTGGTCCTTTTTCTGTGGATTCTCCATTTTTGTTGACATCCAATTGTGGTGAGAATGTGATGGGTTTGGACTTGTCGAAGAAATTGCATGCTAATATTTATTGTTCCTCGTAAGGTTTTTATATGACGATGGGCCAAAATGTGAGCACTAAACAGTTTCTGTCTCCTCCTCTCCCCGTTGAATTGGCTGACATACCATCCACTCTATGGGCGACGGGTGATACAGATGTGGGGCTGCTGCTGCATATACCACCATTTTCGATTCAGGTTAAAGATAATGCTATTTTGCCTTGTATTCCTGGACATGTACTGGATAATGATCTCACAGTCATGGTACCCCATGCTGTGGACACGCTTTTGAATAAGACAAAGGCACAGCACCTTACCAGTGCCCATCTTACTGGCTATGAATTGACATTGTTTGCTAAACATATCATGATCAAAAGATGTGCTACTCTGAATCCAGCCACATTACTAACCCTCCCTTCTGATAGTGATTAAGTCGACAAACATGACTGTATCTTCCGGATGGAACAAGAGATGAAAGGACGGGTAGACCTGACTGATGTTCCCTTATCTGAACCACAAGGGGAACTATAGGTCGATGGCTCTTATTTTAAATTACCAGATGGCACTATAACTTCAGCTTATGCTATTACCACACTGCGTACAGTAGTAGAGACATCACTGGTCCCTTACCAGTTGTCTCAAGCTGCTGAGCGTGCCGCCCTTATTCAAGCTTGTGAATTGAGTGAGGGACTGGTTGTCAATATTTGTACAGACAGCCAGTATGCCTATGGGGTCGCTCATAATTTTGGGTGACTCTAGACTGAGAGAGGGTTCCTTACTTCCCATGGCATGAAAATCCAACATGGACACCTTATATTGAGGCTTTTGTCTGCTTTGACACTCCCTAAGAAATTGACAATAGTAAAGTGTATTTCTCACAGGAAGATCACTGATGATGTGGGGGGGGGAATGCCTTTGCTGATCAGACAGCTAAGGCAACGGCCCGGGCAAAAATGAAAAGAATGTTTGTAGCAGGTCCAGCTCAGTGGGTTCCTGAAGATGTTTGAAGACACTCTTGAAAGTGTAAAGGAGATACAAAGTGAAGCCACAATAGTAGAATTAGAAGTGTGGCAGGAAAGTACAGCACAATTGAAGGACGAAGGATGGTGGATTGATAAATCAGGGAAACAGAGATGGATGTTGGCAGATGCATATGTTCTTCCTGTGGTTACTATGGCCCACAGTCCAGCTCATTTTAGTGCTAAAGGCATTTGTAAATTGTTAGATCCCGTATGGCAGAATGACAATATCTCTAAGACAGCTGCACACTTAGTGAAGTACTGCATGGTATGCATGAAGCATAATCCTGGCAAAGGTACCCCTACACCCCCTGGTAACTTTGCACCACTCACTTTTCCTTTGAGGTCCTTCAAATAGACTATATAGAGTTGGAGAGATGCAATAATTTGAAGTATGTTTGTATGTGCATTGAGTAAATGGGTCGAGGTTTAACCCACTAAAGACAATACGGCCATTACGACTGCAAAGATACTCCTGAAGTTTCCTCATTTCGGCTTGCCCCGAGTGATCTCGAGTGATAACGGAGGTAATTTTAATGCAAAAGTGATTCACCTGATTTGTAGAGGTCTGCACATAAAGCAAAAATGTCATGCTGCCAATCATCCACAGTCAGCAGGTTTGCTTGAGAAGTACAAAGTTACTCTCAAGCTCAAACTGGCGAAAATTCAGGAGACAACAGGGTTAAAGTGACGATACTTTGCCATTAGCACTTTTGTCAACAAGAACGACAGCACATTCTAGAACAGGATTGTCACCATATGAGATCATGTTTGGATGCCCGGCATATGTCTGGGGTGTCCCGCACCCTCTGCGGTTTTCTGATATTGAGTATCCTATGTTACTTTCCCATCTCGGCCAGTTAACAGAAAGTTTACGTTCTTTTCACCAACAGGTCCGGGATTCCCTGCCTCCTACACCAGAGGGACATGACATGACATGACATTCAGCCTGGAGATTTTATATTGATCAGGAATTTTCAGCGGAAGAAGAGCTTGGAGCCGCGGTGAAAGTGGCCAGAGCAAGTCCTTTTAGTAACAAGCACCGCAGTGAAAGTTGCTGGCAGTAAGAACTGAATCCATGCAAACCTTTGTCGCAAGGTCTCTCTGCCCCTAACCTATGACCAGTGGGTAAAAGACGGCATTGGGACTCCGAGTGCAAGACGGTGCCTCGGTTTGTCCCTTTTAGCGATTCCCAGTTGACATGGACGCAAACAGATAAGGAAAATTACCCCAGCCCAATCTACCCCATTCCAGTGTTCTCCAATGTACCCAACTCTGACCCTCCCCAATTTACCCCAGCCCAATCTACCCCATTGCAATGTACCCCAATGTGCCCCACTCTGACCTACCCCAATCTACCCCAACCCAATCTACCCCACTCCAATGTACCCCACCCCAACTGGCCCCAATCGACACCACCCCAATATACTCTACCTTCATCTACTCAAGTCTACAACACCCCAATCTACCCCACCCCAAGCTACCCCAATTTACCCCACTCTAATTTACTAATCAACCTCACCCCTATCTACCTTGCCCCAATCTTCCCCAATCTACCTTGCCCCGATCTACTCTGCCCCAATAAACTAAACCCAATCTACCACACTCTACCCCACTCCAATCCACCCAATCTATCCCACCCCAAACTACTACAATTTCCTCCAATCTGCCTCATCCCAATCTACCCCATCCCAATCTACCCCACTCCAAGCTGCCCCAATTGGCCCTCCCCAATCTACCCCACTCCAATATAACCCACCTCTATCAACAACAATCTACCACACTTCACCCCACCACAATCTACCCCACCCCAATCTACTGCACTTTGCTCCAATCTGCTTCACCCTAATCTGCCTCATCCCAATCAACTTCAATTTACCCCACTGCAATCTACTAATTAACCACACCCCAATCTACCTCACCCCAATCTTCCCCAATCTACCTTTCCTCAAACTACTGCACCCTAATCTACCACACCCAACCTACCTCAATCTACCCCACTTCAATCTACCACACCCAATTTACCTCATTGTACTCCACTTCAATCTACCCGGCTCCAGTCTTCTCCAATCTGCTCTATTGTACCCCACTCAACTTTACCCCAATCTACCCCACCCAACCTATACCAACCTACCACACTCCAATGTACCACACTCCAATCCTTCACACTCCAACCCACTCCAATCTACCCCATCCCAATCTACCCCACCCCAATCTACTGCATTTTTCTCCAATCTGCCTCACCCCAATCTAACTAATTCCAATCTACCCCACTCCAATATGCCTCAATCTGCCCATCCCAATCTACCCCACCTCCATCGACCCCAAGTACCTCCAATCTACCCTAATCTCCCACACCCAATCTACCCCACCCAAATCTACCATAATCTACCCCACTCTAATCTACTAATCAAACCCACCCATTCTACCACCAATCAACCTTACCCCAATCTAGTTTGCCCCAATCTACTCCACCCCAAACTACCACACCCAACCTACCTCAATCCACCCTACTCTAACCTACCCCAATCTACCCCACTCCACTGTACCCCATTCCAATTTAACCCAATGTACCCCAATCCAATCTACCACACCCAACCTACTATACTCCCACCCACTACATTCCAGTATACCACAAAACAATCGAACCCACTCCATCCCAATTAACTCCACACCAATTTAGCCAACTACAATTTACCCCAGTCTTCCCCTCTCCAATCTACTCCTATCTACTCCAAACTACCCAACTCTAACTACTTTAGTCTGCCCAATCTACCACACCCCACACTACCTCATTTTGCTCCAATCTCCCCCACCCAAATATACCCCACCCCAATCTACCTCAATCTGCATACCCCAATCTACTACACCCCATCTATCCCAATCTATCAGACCCCAATCTACCACACCCAATCTACACCACCCCAATCTATCACACCTCAATCTACTCCATCCCAATATACCCCAGCCTACCCTACCCAAATCTACCCCACTCCAATCTACTAATCAACCCCATTCTAACCCAATCTACCTTGCCCAATTTACCTTGCTCCATTTTACTCTGCCCCAATCTACTCTGCCCCAATGCACCACACCCAATCTACCTCACTCCAATCTACCCTAAACTACCCCACTCCAATCTACCACACTCTGCCCCACTCCAATCTACCCCACTCCAACTACTCCAGTCTACCCAATCTATCCCACTCCATTCTACTCCAATCTACCCCACTCCTACCTACCCCAATATAGCCTAGTCATATCCACCCCACTCTATCACAGCCACCCTACCCCACTTAAATCTACCCATCCCAATCTACCTCACCCCAATGTACCCCGCTCCAATCTACCCAACCTGCCCCAATGTACCACACCTCAGTCTACCCCAATCAGCTTCAATTTTCCCCACCCCATATTACACCAATTAGCCCCAAATCTCCCCCACCCCAATCTACCCCACCCCATCCTTACCCACCTCAATCTTCCCCAACCTACCCCACTTCAACATACTCCACCACAATTGGCCCCAATCTACCCATCCCAATGTTCCCCAATCTACCCTACTCCAATCTACCCCAACACAATCTACCCCACCACAATCTACCCCACCCACCCCACTCCACTCACTTTCAGACATGCTAAACAGCAGCTACACTGTTGTACAACATGACTAAAACACATTGCAAAAGCCAATAGCATTTGCATAGGTGAGACCTATTGGTTTTGCCAATTATTGTTTTGCAAAGTGGGGAGCTGTGGATTTTGGACCCTAGCTCAGACGGCATCTAGGGAAACTGATCAAACTTGCACATTTTTTAACAACAGACACCTCAAGGAATCCATGGTGGGGTGACTTGCATGGCTTTTACCAGGTTTTATTTTACCCAGAATCCCTTGTAAACCTCAAACTTCGACTGAAAAACAAATGTTCCTCACATTTCTGTGGTACCTTACTTGTGTGGGTAAGCCATGGGCCTGTGACAGAAAACAGCCCAAAATGCAACATGAATACATTACATTTTTTCACAAAAGACACCCGTTTTTTTAACAAAGTGGGTAGCTGCGGGTTTTGGGCCTTAGCTCAGCTGACTCCTAGGGAAACCTAGGAAACCTGCACATTTGTGAAAACTAGATGCCTGGGTGAATCCAAGGTGGGTTGGTTTGCGTGGCTCTCACCAGGTTGTTTACTCAAAATCCCTTGCAAATCTCAAACTTTGACAAAAAAAGCCACACACTTTCCGCACATTTCTGTGCTGGAAAGTTCTGGAATCTGTAGGGAGCCACAAACTTCCTTCCACCTAGCATTCCCCCAAGGTTTCTCATAAAAATGGTACCTTACTTGTGTGGGTAAGCCATGGGCCTGTGACAGAAAACAGCCCAAAATGCAACATGAATACATCACATTTTTTCACAAAAGACCCCCGTTTTTTTAACAAAGTGGGTAGCTGCGGGTTTTGGGCCTTAGCTCAGCTGACTCTTAGGGAAACCTAGGGAAACCTAGGAAACCTGCACATTTGTGAAAACTAGATGCCTGGGTGAATCCAAGGCGGGTTGGTTTGCGTGGCTCTCACCAGGTTGTTTACTCAAAATCCCTTGCAAATCTCAAACTTTGACAAAAAAAGCCACACACTTTCCGCACATTTCTGTGATCGAAAGTTCTGAAATCTGTGGGGAGCCACAAATGTCCTAGCACCCTGAGTTGCAACATGCCCCTCGATAAGAATAGAACCCCACTTGTGTGGGAGGGCGGACCTGCAAAGATACCATGACACAAAAGGCGCTAAAGCTCAACATTGGTAGTAAGCAAAAGGGGTAGCTACGGTATAGGGGGCCAGGCTGTGGCACCACCCATGCAACCTACAAACCACAGACATTTTTGAAAACTAAATAACTAGGGGATTCCAGGGTGGTGTGCCTTGCATGGAGGCCATGATGTTGTCTAACCCGCAATGCAATGCCTCAAACTTTGTCTAAAACCATAGGTTTTCCTTGCATTTCTGTGATTTAAACATCCAGAACCTGGAGGAACACACAAAATTCCTACCATCCAGCATTACCTCACATGTGCTGATAAAAACGATGCACCACTTGTGTGGTTGGGCCTAGTGCCTGCGACAGACACAGATCAATCTAAAGTCAAAGGGAGCCCTTGCGAAGGGACTCCCATTGACCTCAGTTTGAACAATTCCATTATATTTTTATATTACTCTGTCGGGGTCTGGCTCCCATAGACCCCGATCCGCTATATCAGGCATCACCTCACGGGACCGTCCCTCTCTTTCCTTTGCAGCCCCCAGTTGTTGACTTCAGCCTTAGTACTCGGGACGAGTACTATGCCTCACAAGGCTGGCCCTTTAAATCCCGAGAGGAGGACGACTCAGGCCCCGCTCCCTGTGGGTGGGAGTACACGTCAGCCAAGGATAAGACTGCCTTAGCCTATGATCAAGTCGTCGATGACCGGAAGGAGGAAGAAGACGGACGTCAGAGTGTGGAGGCAGAGCGAGGAATCGTGAAGCAGATGGAAGAACCGGGAATCTTGAATACCCCTGACAAACCACACGAGGAGAAGCCAGGAGGACACCAACCTCACACGGCACCCAGCCACGTTCCCGGAGGGACGTGGCTAGAGCAGGTACGGGCACGATTCCGGGGAGCTAGGAGAAGGGTGGACACGGCGTCCTTGGGAGGCTTCTGAAAAGTGCCCCGTAGTGAAGCCGCAAGCATTACCTATTTCGGCAAGCCCCCCTGCTCCTTTTGGTGACGGTTTCCCCTCCCCTACACCGTCTAAAGAATCCAACTCCCCTCCTCCCCCCCCCCCCTTTTTGCAATAAAAGGCAACTGGCACTAATGCAAGTGCATTTCTTTGTTTTCTCCTGCCTTCCATATCCTGGCTGGCCCCTGACGAAGCATCATCTACAGCGACGCCAAGGAGGAAAAGAACTGATCCCCCTGACAAAGACGTCCCCATCTATAGTGGTTTGTTGTTGTATCTGTTCAGTTCAATAAAAGAAGAGTTGTACCCTACCCAGTATTGTCACATGTTACCTGCCCGGCGCGACATACTCCCACACTTGTTTTTAATAGTCTTACTCTCTTCTACATACTACTTGCTCAGTGAAGAAAGTGGATCTTGAGGAATCAAAATTTTAACCACAAATCCTGTACTGTTAGGGCAATAGTATTCTACATAGATTGTCTGGCAAAAGAAACATCAGAATCAATAGGTCAGTAACAAACCATATACACCAACAAGTACTACAGCACTTATCAAAGAAATCTAGTTTGAAGTCTATGGAAAGGTGTGCATCAAGAGGATATGCTCCTACTAAGCGAATCATATATTAGTACATGAAGCATATTCTACATGTAACTTTTTCCAGGAAGAACACCTATACTAAATATTCATGTCACGCACAAAATATATCACTTTTTGGCTCTACTTGGTATGTGTGTGTGACTTAGTTAAAAAGGTCACATACATATCCTGCTATGTCTTGAAAACATTTTAGAAACAGTATAGTTGCTAAAACTACACTAAAGAAAGGGAGCAAGCATTGATGTACTGCAGTTAGAAGTTCTTCTTGTTTTTTAAACAAATGTAGACCTTTTCTTGTACTGCATAAATCCTTCCATTGTATCGAGAATGGAACATTGACAGCTGTTCTTGGTTTGTTTTTCTATTTAATCTATATATGACATGTATAAATAAACCTTATGGTAACATAACTTTTTACATGGTTACCTCAGTGGCAATTTTAGAAAAAAAACCTAAAGAATATGATGAACAAACATTGGGCAGGATTACAATGGCGGGAGACCGCTACCACCAGGCTGTCAGTGGTGGTCTCCCCGCCATCTCAACCAACTTTACCACCCGCCACATTTGGATGGCGGGCGGCTGTGTGGTGGTCAGAAATCCCAACTGCCACAGATCCCACAGGCTCAAGGAGTCCGTACATCCATCGGAGGCTGAGTAATGTCTACAATGGTGGCGGTGCCAGGAATCGCTGTAGGCATAAAGATGTTCCTTTCCACCGGCCCTTTCATGGCGGTGAACCCACTATGAAAAGGTTGGCATAAAGGGACATTGCCCCCGTCCCACAGCCACATAGTGCAGGGATATGTGTGGGGTGTTTGCTTTGTACTGCAGAGCTCAGCACCCGCCTCAACACACAACATGAGCAATGCGACTGCAACGGTGGTGGTTGCATCGAAATTTGCCCTGTGGGACCGCCGCCTTGTAGGCAGGCGGTCCCAAATACAAAACGATGGCGTAATCAGGCCCAAAGAGATGATTAGTAGTACTGTCTGGGTCTGATGTTTAATTTTCTATTTGGCTATATATTAGACTCTTTATATGCTAACCTGTGGGAGAGATAGACCTTGCTGTAGTATAAACTGAGTTTATCAGTTTTTCATTACCAGGTCATGTAAGACTCCTAAGTAAATGTCCTACCTCTTGAATACACTGCAACCTGCCCATGGGGCTACTGAGGGAAACGGTAGGGGTGCCGTACATGCAATAAAAGGGAAGGTTTGGGCCTGGCAAGTTAATGCACTTGCCATGTTGACATGGCAGTTTATAACTGAACACTCAGGTGCCTCAGTGGCAGGCCTGGAACAGATTTGCGAAGCTACTCAAGTGGGTGGCACAATCAGTTCTGCAGGCCCACTAGTAGCATCTGAGTTACAGGCCCTGGGCACACAGGGTGCACTGTGCTAGGGACTTACTAGTAAATCATATACACCAATCAAGGAGAAACGAATTCTCATCATGTATTAGACACAGAGCACTTGCACTTTTGCATTGGTCAGCCTTGGTAAAGTGCCCAGAGTCCTAAAGCCAGCAAAAACGAAATTCAATACCAGGAGGTCAGAAGCAAAAATACAGGGTAAACCACGCCAAAAGACGTCTGATCTAACAGGGGTGTACTGTGCAATTATTTGTTAAGGCATCATTTCAGAATTACACATAAAAAGAAACAATGTGGCTTTGCAATAAAATAATCCTCATCTTTTGAGAACATCACCCACAAGCACAAACAAAAGAAAACATGAGCGCAAAGTGAGAAAAGAAGACATGGCAAAATAAAAGAAACTTAACTATATAAAAGATATCTTTGCAATTTTGTATGTTCTGCTGGGCACGTTTTTGTCAGGCACAAGCCTTCCATTTGCAGGGCAATAAAAGTTAAACAGAACAATATAGTACCTCAATCACGTCAGGAGTAGCAGACGTGCACCGATCAAGTTAAATCAATCAGTGCTTGGTCCCTGCTCCACAGACAGGCATGGAAAGATGTTAGACCTTCCTTGATGAATTATGAGCTGTAAAGAAGAGTGCCATGCAAGACAACAAACGGTAAGCAACAGTTCGGCTTCAAGCCCTTTTTTGCTATCAGTGCCTCACACGCAAGACTCATGCGCTAGCGCATGCTCTCGCATACTCGACCCTAACCACATGAGTTACTAGCAATCTAGGTTGTAGCATTGATTTCCAATAGAAACTGCACCATAAAATCCTACTACTACTTCACCAAGAAGCTATTATGCCTTAAACCATTTGTTTTAGAAAGGCATGGGCTGCCATTGCTATTCGCATACAAGCCTATTGAAACCTGCTGGCCTGCAACTGATTATTTGACTATCAAGGCAACCACTCAAACCAATGGGAGAGTCCATCTCACCCCCTTCCTATAATGTATACCAATCCAAATCATGATCCCCAACAAACTATTCGTTATCAAACAAAATGCTATGTTGTATTGCAGGCTACAATCCGGTAAAGATAGAATTAACGTACAAGGTTCCAATATTGACCTGCACTGCAGCACCCAGTTCATATGCGGTGTTAAGCCAAATTCTCTACAGAGCAGTGACCCTTCTGAAAACTGGTTTCTGCCACCAGGAAAAAATAACCCTGTAATTGACCATGCCTATTGGAGTTGCAACTCTAGATAACCTAGTCTAATTTTGTGCTGTGCATGTGTGTGTGTGTGATACAGGGGACTTTTAGCTCAATCCTCTATCTTGAAAGGACAATCAATTAGCCTGCCATTACCATGGCATTAGAGAGGTAGCCCACACATTTGATGCCCAGTGCTTTACATTTGTAACCTTTGTGGGTTTTGTTCACTCAATGTTTTTGCAGTTTGATTTAGGCTCTGGATGACTGGTTGGTGGTTTAGCATTTTGGTGAATCAACTTGGTGAATGGACAGAACAGAAAACCATTTGGTAATTGGTCCTCCGTGTGTATGCACCAAGTTTTAAAAGTGAATGTGGTGCCCTGAGCTCGAGGGGTAGAGCACAATTGACTACAGAACTCAGTATGTCCTACCAAATGTTAATTTGTGACAACTTATCTTTGGTTAAGAGCTGCTTCTCTTTCTGAAGGAATATCTTTCAATGGAGTGCCCTTGCCTTGTGGGTGGAGTCAATGTTCTGAAGCCATTGAGAGGTACCTTTTTGCCTGAATCTATCAGTGTCCCTAGTCGCTTTAGTGAGAAGCACAGCTCTTCTGGTCAGATTTATGAGTTTCAATAGCCTATATGCAACCCTCTCTTGCTCTTTGTTTGTATGCCTACATATACAGAAAAAGACACCTCTTGTGCGTTGTAACTTCAAATTGTAATGGCAAGAATTAACTTCAAATTAGTACAAGGGCCACAGTAGGGCAATATTTCGACTGGAAGTAGTACAACATTATTTAATTTCCAACTTCTTGTGATTTCTGATGTGTGTTAAGAATTTTCCCTTCGCTGTTTTCTTGGGCCAGAGCAGGGTTTACAACTGATGAGCACCACTGCTGGTGTGTTTACTATATTTTGCCGGTATTCATGGCACGTACATTCTACCAAAGCCTTAGAAACAAGGCCCTCTTGCAACAAACTCATCTATAACCTGAGTCTGGAAGTGGTTGTAGTGCCATTTGTGTATTGGGTAGCCGTTTCCTCAATTTTCCTTCTTACACTTGCAATCCCCTTCCCCTCGATTATTTTGTTGCTGGCCCTTTTGTGCCACGATAATCATACGTACCCACATTGGTCAATGTACACAACATGTTTCTGCTCCTTGCCTCTACACCCTCAATGTCTCCTTTCCCTTGCCAATGTATCTGGTTATGTTCAAATCACTGGCGTGACCAGAAACGTTCCTGTTCAGTCACCAAAATGTTCGTATGCCATGACACCAATGAAGCCCCATATTTATTGATAAAATTGTCCTTTGGCCCTTTACCCGACCTTGATGAGTCCCTATATAGAAGCACTTCACACTAGCTCCCAGGCTAGCATGAGGCTAGCCACTGAGCAGTAGAGGAGCTTTCATTCAGTGGCAAGTGTGAACATAGGATGCAAATTGCATTCATTATTGAGCAGGAAGCAATCAGCAATGAATACAAAAAATTGATTTGAAGATTCTATCAAATGATCAAGGGAGTGACTATATACACAGTTTGACATGCAACACAGACCGACACCAACCGCACATCAAAATATGGCAACAGCGCATCAGTGATATATTAATTATTGGACAGAGAAAGAGAAAGAAGCTGCCAGCATTGTGTTGAATGGACCAGTGAACAAGACCTACATATCAAATTTACCATTAGCAACTGATAAAATGCATTTTTTTTTTCCTACGATGGTGAACTAAAATACAGGCCAACTTAAAGCCCATGGTTTGAAACATGCAGTGGCACTACAACATTCAAAATCTATGACCCTGAAGTAAGAGCTGACTTATGGGTGATTGAGATATAACTGTGCGAATAGTACTAGATTTGAAAAACAAGCAGCTTGCAAAACAGTACTCAAAAAGACTGATGAGCAGGCACGTAGACTACCAATAGGTATGACTTTGACTGCCAGCCTTGTAACTTTGCCAATGCTCTTTTTGTTTTTTCATGGTTTAAAAAAAAAAAAAAAAGCTTTATTGTTTGGAATTAACAAGGAAAATGACTTACCTGATTGCGTGGATCTCCACACGCTTCAGAGAAGGGACCCAGACACTGCGACACATTTCAAAACAACAAAATACATTTCAACAGGGTAGGAAACAGAACGGGGTAAAAAAAACACGTAGATAGCACAGGCACTAAAAAGTAGAGAAATACTATGTCCCGTTCTCCTACAGGGACCGAATGTGAACCCGAAAGAGGAAGACTGAGGAGAAAATGGCCTAACGAGAATACGCAGAGGGAAGAAAGGTAAAAACGAGCATGGAGAAAGCAAGAAGTGGCTGGCGGCAAGAGGATTCCATAGTATATTGCAGCGAACTGTGGGAACAGGAGGACAGCCTGGAAAGCTAAGGGACAACATGAGACTCAACCTTTCACTGCTCAGTGCCTTTCAACCTGAAAGAGGACAGGACCTGAACTAGGCACCTTCCACATCCTTGGAGGAACGTGGCTTAGCCTGGTGTGTGTCAGGGTATGTGGGTGGCCTTATGCTATGCGAGTGCATAACCAAGGAGGACAGGGAGACTGGGATAAACAGCAGGAGGTCGAGTGGGAAGCAGGTGAAGAAGCAACTTGGCCAGAACACCTTCCCTATTATCTAAAATGGACAATTTGAGAAATAGCTGGAAAACAACTGTGGGGTTTTATTTTCGACTGGGTTTTGTTCAAGTTCTAGGAGAAAGACATTATCTCCTCCCCCAAAAAATGGTTAATCTAGATAAGTAACAATAGCTTGCAGAGCAAAAGGGTTTTTATGTACATATAAGACCCTGCACGAATGCGGGAAGATAGCCATTTTTCCAAATGAAAGAAAGTAAGAGAGAATAGGAATCATAAAATTAAACAGTGTAAGAAACTCATAGAAAGAAGAGGAATGACAACGGACAAAAAGCAAAAGAAACTCTGGAGAGTATTCTACAAATCCTTACCAGACCGGTGTGTTCTTTGTTCCTCAGAGGGTGGGAGTCGACCTGTGAAGACCTGGAAAAGAAGAAAAGACAAGATCAAGGTCTGTCCCCTTGAAGTGCCTTATGCCCTCTTGGCCAGACTTCAGAGTAACTATCCTGCACTTATGAGAAAGGAGAAATTAACTTACCATTTACTTCAGCATTCGCTGTAAAATGTTTGGTCTCTGAATAAATAGACTTTTGAAAAAGCAACTCAAACAACTGCCATTTATGACAGATCTCTCAAAAGAAGTAGTGTCAGAATGTGAGATCCATACAGCTGAATGGCAGCCAAAATGGAGGCCATAGTACACCTGCTCATAGAAGGATGGCAGAAGCTCAGATGCGCTTTAGCCAGTTCCTGAGGACCACTGAACAGGATCATGCCACTTTACAACAAACTATTAAAAATCAAGAAAGTCAACTGCAACAAATCTCTGAGAACTAAGCCCAGCTGATGACTACCTTGTCTTAAAGTATGGATCGGGTTCCCAAGGAACCCGCAGTTGCTCTTCAAAATTTACCTTGGAGAAGGTCCTGCAGCATTCTTCATACATTTTGAATGTGTCACCCACAGCAGTAATTGGCCCCCTGATCGCTTAGTTCTTTACTTAGCTCTTCTGTTCGTTGGAGAAACCCAAGCCAACTATCAATCTGTTAACACTGCTGGAGCCTCAAGGCCCACTGAAACTAGAGTGTTTGCTTTTGCTTGGTGGGAGCTGTCAGAGCTCCCACCAACCAAAAAAACAGCTGTGTCCCGGGGGTGGGCACCACAGGACATTGCAGGAGTGGTCCAGGGCCATGTATGGCTCCAGGAGGGGGGCCACATGGCCCTTATCCTTTCTTGTGTACTGGCCACTCAGGGAGGTGGTGGTCCCCGGGGCAGAGAATGGTCTGGGAGAGGGGCTGCATGGCCCCTCTACCATTCTTGAAAACATATTTGACCCTGGGGAGGTGGTGGTTCCTAAGGCCCTTGGAAGTCTCCAGGTCAGCCCAATGTGACATTTAGCCCTGAGGAGGTGGTAGTCCCCAGAGCTTGGGGAGGGCAAGCCCTTCTCAACAGTGTTAGCTTGCTCCTGGGAGGTGATGGTCCCCATGGCTAATAGAGACTGAGGAGGGGGGCCCGGTCACCATCCCTTTCTTATTTAAACAAAGCCCCGGGAAGGTGGTGGTCCCCAGTGCTCTAAAAGCCTTGGGGGGGCAGCCCCATGCATCCCCTCTTTTTTTAATGAATACCCCTGTGAACTGGCCCACCTGGGGGCTTCATGACAAACAAGTCCAGGAATATATGCTTTTTGTTTGCTGCAGATTCGCTGCTCTGTCGCGTTCCCGTGACACTTTTTTGGGTCACTGGGGGCTCGCAGGACAACAGTTAGGGGGCCGGGGTATTCCTACCCTGCCCTCTTTTCTTTTTCTTACACGTTTTTGGTAGGACTCGGCTGAAGCTGTGTCCCAAGATGGCTGCCAATGCTGCCTAGTTGAAGAGTTGGCAGCCAATCAGATTTAAGCAAACTGTTGGATCCTCGGAAGTTCCACCTCCTCAAATATAAAATGTGTTTTTTTATATCTCAAAACCAACTGAGTAGAATTACACCAAATAACAGCAAGGGCTCTTTCTGGACCAAGAGCTACCTTTCTGCCAAATTTGGTGTAATGCCGTCCAGAGGTTCGGGCTGTAGTTGAGACTAAAATCTCTATGAGAATTAACTTTGAAAACACATTTGTTTTACCCCTCCACCCCCTTTTTCTCGGTTCTCACGTGACCGAGCACCACAAAGCTTTCCATGCATAACAAAAATCACCGGGCACTTTTTTGGGAACATTTTGTGAAGATTCGTCAATCAAATCCAAAGATGTAGGCAAGTCAAAAAACACTTTGCCACTAAAATATGGTCCTAACTAGAACTACCTACTGGCGATATATATATATATAAATATACACATACATATATACACACACACATGTATATATCACACTTATGTATATATCATTAGGAAAATTAAAAGATCTTGGCTAAGGCCAAACCTAACAAGCATCGGCAAAGCCAATAATGTTCCTTAAGAATGCACTTTCAAGCAGTGCTGCCACTGCAGAAACATGTAATAAATTATCTAGCTATCTAAGACACTTTAATGGCATTGTAATGGCATTTATGTGCCCCTAAAAGGTCATACAGCTGGATACATAAACAAAATGATAACAGCTGGAGGGCAAGCACTTTTTTTGTCGAAGCACACAACAACTTCTGCTCAACCAAAACATGTACTCCTGGCTCCCAACATGTGGGTGGATTTAAAGACCCTCTCCTGGTGATACTCACATAATTGTCTGGTGACAGCTGGTCTGTCAAGCCAGACAATATAAAGGGGCCACAACAACAACAGTTGGGAAGCAACGTTAGTCACAAAAAGAAACCAAGAAAAACAATCACGTGCAACACCATTCACAGATCACTCAAATTTACTAAGGCAATCAATAAACATCGAGGGATGAATAATACAAGTGTGTCAGAAATTGCTCTTACTGTTCAAGAGAGGGACAGATCTGAAAGACTATTTGATGCACTCAAGGCTTAAGACACAGTACACCACACTAGGAAATCTATGGACGCTTCCTACAGTAACAGGCCACTGCTCCTGGTAAAGCTGTAGAGTGTATAGATTTACAAGTACTACTAATGGAAGTGACCTCAAAGCAAACACACCATGAGATCCACATAGACATGCAAAGTCCAATCATAGCAACGTCATTTATCCAATTTCTTGACAAGATGATCTCCACTATGGTGGAATGACCTCAAGTAAAATCAACTCAGATTAAGTGAATATGGAAGTAATATACATTGCAAGCATTTCTCCATCCAGATGACAAAACATTGCTTTGAAAAGGCCCACAGTGAGGATGACATCACATGGGTCAGCTTGGAAAAGCTCAATATTCCGACAAATTCCAGGGAAGGCGCAAACATACTTTTTATTGAGGAATAACAAGGAGTTTTTAAACTCCTGGACACAAGTAATGAGTTTCAGTGATGATGTACCCTGAAGTTCACTTAGGACATAACAAATTCATAAAAATAATTTCAAATTGATACATTGAACAAAGCGTTTTACCCATCCTTCTGCCAGAGATGAACCACCAGTAAAATGGCATTTCAATTGAGGGACTGGCTTGACCTAATTAAATTATGGATAAACTGATGCACAGTATCCTCATTGTAAATCGTGATTCCAAATAATGTATGTAGCATTCCTTCCCTCTGATGTTTAGTCAGTACATATTCACGTACACGATGAGTGTAGTCTGTTCCAAATAATATAAATATGCCAATTTCCACTCCTCCTTATACTTGACGAGTGAGATATTTTCTTTCATCTAAACCTGCTTGGTGAAGCAAGAAGCTAGCTTTCGATTTATGAAATTATATATATGCATTTCTCTTTTTACATATTGATTGGATACCACACACCTCAGGTAGTCATTACCTAGTTTAGTAGTTGGGAACCTGGTCCTGGCAAAAGTCTTAGAACTTGGTTTGCCTCCTGAGGCTGTAACATGTTGACCCCCTTGAGATTTTTAATCCAACCATCAGAAAGGCCTAAACTAAATTTCATTGCTTATCCAAATTGTCATTTTAACACTAATGTTGGTCCTTTGGCTCAACCAAAAGTAGGCAGACAGAAGGAAAGTGTATAGAAACAATGGACAATATTGGGTACTTATGAACTCCAACGAAGACATGACTGGAACTAAGCGAGTATCCTTAAGGAGCTCCCTCTGTCCATTATAATGCATGTAAACAGGGCAAGGTGTAGGCCTAGGGATAAAGCCTGCTACCTTATACTTAGTTTGCAATGGTGGCACTTATTTCTGCCTACTGGGTATCTTCAGGTCATCCAATGGGTGACTGTCAACATAATAAACAAGCATTTACAATGCAATGGTCTCGGCATTGTTAAAGTTAGAGCTGTTGGCATTGCTCATGACATTATTCTTGTTTTTGTTTTTAAAACATTTAAAGAAACGGCATTGCCCTTTAAATGTGGCATTTGAGTTGGGCACGCCTAGAACTGAAAACGAGACTTCCCCCACTTCTTGCAGCTTGCTGCTCTGAACACAAAGCAAGCAAAGTGCAGGCATAGCCAGACGTCTAGGAGTCAACAAATTGCACAGGAACAAAGTCAGCACGTTACACTATGGCAGGCACAAAACCAGCGCACTGAAAGCAACCAGATACACTATCCAGCTAGATTCCATCTTTTCAAGCAACAAAGAGAAAATGTAGGATGGTGGAAAAAAGGAGCATGATGTGGAATCACAACTAAACAATCTTGCTCAATGGCAACACCAACAGTCAATCGGCTACAACTTGCAAGCTCCTAGTGGGAAAAATTGGGCGCCTGCACTTACACCTATTAATTTTTAACAAATTAAACACTGTTGACAGCCCCTCCGATCGTTGTTGCTTGGTAAGAAAAGGAAGTTGACAGTCTTAGCGTTATTGTTCTCTCTGTATGCAGAAGCAGATGTAGACGTTTATTCCAGTGTCACTATCTGCGTGTCTGACAAAATAGGTTTTATGATCACTGCTCGATGGCTCCCAGAACTGGAGGGGAAACCTCGGATTCACTGATACATGCCAATGACATTAAAATACCTCATCTATCTCGGAGTCATTTATAATCAGGTGTCAAGGAGAAGACACAGGTGACAGCACCGTGTCAATGCACACAAAACAGCTAAAAGCTGAGGCATGCGTCAGCTGTAGGTGGTGATGGGTAAGGTGGAACACAAATAACTCAAAGATTACTGCTCTTTGGGGTGGTAGTCAGTGATAGGTGACAGCCCAGGATCGACACTCAACAGTATCTCTCGGAGGCCGATAACAATCCCACAGAGTTGTGGTGGGGCATTGAAAGGGTTCCCCCTCCCAAGCGGACTCACCATGCTGGCGGGCTACACAGGCGTTGCTGTAAGTAGCTCCTAAAACTGTTGAAACAAGCACTAGGCAGCAGCACGCTTTGGAAGATGATAGGAAGTAGGAGGAGCATAGAAAAGTATCACGACAATGGAAATAAAAAGAGGACTAAGTAACGATTCCGAAACGTACTGAGCTAAATAGAAACAGAAGAAGGTGTTATAAATATAGTGGCCATGTTTGAAATCTGCAGAGGTTTAGACCCTGTCTAACTGTATGTGAGAGAGGGAGGATTTGCGCTGTTAAAGCGAGCCCCTCTCTTTTTCTACATTCGCTTTGGAAAAAATTATCAATTTCAGCAACTTTCCAAACATGAGGAAGGCGATAATTATTCAATACGTATCATATGTAAAAATTACTACTGTCCTCTGAAATGCCATAGTGTTTAAATATAATAGACTTCCAGAACTTAATAGTTTTTGTACCCTCTTGCGGTCTTCTTAACTCTTCCCTCCGCTCTGATTTAGCCTCGTACTCTGTAAACTGCGGCCACACGTATTATTAGGGTGTATGTACCCACACGGTAATTTAATTAGTGGAAACGTACTATGAATAGAAATAAACACACAAACGCCTTTCCCCCTTGTTTAATGTAGTAATTTAGGCGTCTTTTGAAGTAACGGGGCATAGATAATTCGCATGTGTGCGGTTGAAAAGGGTGGGCTCGTATAAATCACTGGTTGGTTGCATCAGGCGACCCGATACCATCCGGTTGGTTTTGTACATACTCTTCCTTCGAATCGCTTATTTTATGTGGCCGTAGGTTATTTTGTGGTCGTTTTCCAAATAATTTTCCTAATTAAAAGCATTGTTTGGTGTAGAAGAGACATGACATGCTAGAGGTCTCAATCGTGATGTAATATGGTGGCACGTTACTTTTTCGCATCAGTACATCGTCTTTCTGCTTGAAAACTGCGTGTTTTCTCTGCGATTTCAGGATAGACCCGAGACCATCTTTTCATGAAAGCACCACCCAGTCTCCCGTCCATTTTCCTATGCTCTGTACGGCGAAACATATAATTTAAAGCTTCCTGCATTAAGTTGGAGTCGTGCATTCAGACGCCACCGTGGTGCGACCTGTTAACCAGTAGTGTTTGATGTATGGCCTAGTCTATTTATAAGCATTCCCAAGGAAACAGTGGCGCAGGGCGTGTGTGATCTTGGGCGAGTCACCCAGTTTTGTAATGAGAGAACGGCATTCAAATCACTGGACCCGATTCCCATGATAATTGTGTGGGGTCTGGCTCGCCCTCTAGCGACAGTGGATGTTTTGCAGCTTCTGCACTTGGTGATGGGCTAACATGTGGCTGCTGCCTTGATATACTGTGACCTCGGATGCCTCCCTCGGAATTTCCGTGCTGCGGATATGCAACGCTTGGCCTTGTATTCTTATTTTTGCAACAGCCGATGGTGGTTAAGTGTTCTTACTGTCTCGTCTTCCTAGCCCCAAAGCAGGAAAGATGCTAGCATAATTACGGAGTCGGGGAAACCGTGCGGCGTAAAGTGACATGCCTTCTTTTTATGGAAACGAGACCAAAGGGGTCTGTCTGCCTGCAAGGGCTAGTGTGCCGCCGCCCAATATCGCCTCGCCCTATATGGAAAGTAGTGGGTCGTAAGCTCGTGAAGTATCTGTTTGCACCGCGATCTGCAGCTGGATTACTCTCTTCGCAGTGTTTTAACCATCCTGGAGTTTTGTTTACTGGCTACACAATTATATGGATTTACGTGTTGAGCTGTACAGTTAATCGCCGATTTTCGTCGGGTTTTCACACGCAGCGAACTAACACAAGTCCGCGGCGTTTAAGCGTTGGTTTTCTATTAAGCCTCTCGGCATATAGATATTGTCAGTTTTTCGAGCAAGTGGTAAAAGGTACGGAGGATAACTTAATCCACGTGGTTGCAATAGAATAGCAAAAACTACACCCGTTTACCCCCGACAACCCAAACAAGGCAGAGCAAAAGGCAAGCACACCACTGCCTTTCTCCGAGGCAGAGCAGAAATGCCTCGGAGAAACGCAGTGGCGGTTTCGAATTCGGGGGCGTGTTTTCCTTTACTCTCCTCTTGCCATTGGCTGGAGGAGATAATTAGACTTCTTGAAAAAAAAGAGCCCCCGAATCCGAAAAGGACGGGGCCTAATCGGAATGACGGACCTCTTCTCCAATGGCTGGCCAGCATTCAAGAGGCCAGCCAATGGAGAACAGGGGAGAAGAGGGGCGGGTTCAAGCCCCTCTTCTCCAAGTCATTAAATCTCTGATCGAGACTGCGTAAGCGCAGCCTTCGAGCCGAGACCTAAAAATGAAGACCGGCGTCTCTTGTGCTTATCTTCCCCTTTTTTGACCGGCTCAAGCATAGATATTGTGTAATTGATTCCAGCTGGTAGGGCTTCACGATCGACTGGGATTTTAAGCTTGTAAGAAAGTTAGCCGCCATAGAGAGAGAGTAAAGGTTAAAAGATAGGTGAAAGGCAGGTGATGCACAAAAGAAAGAAAAAGCATAATAGAGAAGCAAGTCCTGAAAGAGTGAAAGCAATGGAGGTGTAAGGAATAATAAAAAAAAAAGGTCTGATGGAAGGTGGTAAGAAATAACAAGGAGTGTCCCAAGAAAAGAGTGAGGAACAGATAAAGGAGGAAAGAAAGAGAATTTAAGAAATGAACATTAAAAGAAGGTATGAATGTATGAGGG
Source organism: Triturus cristatus (assembly GCF_964204655.1). NCBI lineage: Eukaryota > Metazoa > Chordata > Amphibia > Caudata > Salamandridae > Triturus > Triturus cristatus. The sequence continues at coordinate 28,104,123 of NC_140584.1, read as the reverse complement.
AAAACTGTAAGACAGGAGAGAAAGGTGGTAAAGACATAAGAACGAAGGAGCAGTTATGAAGGAGTAGGAAGGGGAAATGGAAGAAGGAAAGCAGAATGCCTCAAAATAATAAAATAAGGAAAGGAGGTAAGGAAGATCGATAACAAGACTTTGGTGTTTTTATAGTTCTATTATCTGAAGCCTTCACACAGAAGAATTTATGTTCAATTATTATCAACTAATCGAAATTGTTATTGATTTTACCAACCTCCAAAGGATTAACGTTAATGTCGACCTTGCTAAGATCAGGCACTGTCTGTTGAGCAAGGGCACAGCTAGCTATGCTAACTTACTGGCACGGTCCAGAGAAATCTAGAACCTTCCCACTTGCTCCAGCGTTTATTTATCAATTTAGAGGTTTTGTAAATCGCTTCATGCTGCCGTTCGGTTGCTTCGGAGCATTTCGTTGCACAGGCGAATTTCCAGTTCAGAAGACCTATGTCCTGGTCTAGCTGCTCTCTGCACGGTCCAAATTTAGGCCCTTTGTCGTCCTGGTTACGTAAGACCTGAGTCACAGGCCCTTTCTGCCTCTGGATGTTAGTCACCAGTGTACAAAAACTCAATTTCTACTTGGAGCTCCACAGATTCAAGATTTCTGATCAAATATGCACAGGGAATGTTTGTGCCAGGACACTTCGCTCTCTTGAAGGTTTGCAGACTACCAGAAGTTTGAAGCCTGAGTGAGACTGTATGTGTTCCCCGCTAATATCAATGCTGTAGATTTGGTCTGAGGTGGAAAGTTGTGCCTCCAAACCATCCTCGACTCTCCTGAGGGGTTAAATCTAATCGTGAAGTCATCCATCCTGGGAGCAGGCTGCCAACTGTGTCTAACTCGCACAGATATTCCTATCACAAGATCAACACTTAACATTGCAAAAGGGCTGTGGCGCCTTCGCCACACAAGACGTCTCCCAGGGTCGTCACACCCAAAGCAGGGAGAGTTAGCACTCTGCTCTCGGTGAATCATTCTGCAATGAGGCCGGTACATCAGGCCTAACCAGCTTGAGGAAGCAAGGCAAACTAAATAGGAGCTCTGAAGTGGACACGTGGGAGGAACGTAACCTATTCAGTCGTATTTTTACTTTTAATACTGGCACTTTGGTTTCTGTTATAAATGCTAGCCTACAAAAACCACAATGTAGAGGAAAAGGAGTTGGTAAATACTTGCACACCGATATAAAAATCATTTTTTAATGCGTAGATTAAGCAAGATGCTATAGATTATACAAAATGCCTATTATCAAAGTATTCATCCAAAACAAAGAACGAAGTCATCACGAGGCAAGGTGGGTGCAGGCATGCCACCCCCATGTGGTGGGTGTCTCTGGGCAGGGCACTACCCAGCTGGCGGGCTCGGGGCGACGGCAGACTACGTTTTGCACTAATTGGATTTTAGGAGTACACAGGGCCTGTGACAGGAATGGGCAGTTTGTCAAGTAACCTGACTCTTTTGAGCAGCTTACCATTAAAATGTTGCACACCCTGCTGAACCAGTCAGCGCCGTGCGCAGTGTGGTCCTCGAGAATGACACTTGCTTCGTTAGGCTCCTGCCACAGCATGCGACAGTCTCAGCTTTGGAGAAAGCTGCGCAATGAAACAGGTAACCTAGGCTGATTTGAAGATTAGTTTGACATTCGCTCAGCCACGTGGGCGCCGTGCTGTCTCCGGGTATTGTGTTACCAAACCTGCGCCATTTTAACCCTTTCTTCTTTCCTTTTTTATGCATTTACTTTTGTTGGACACGTCGATGATACCGAAGGGTAAAACATTCAAAATAAGATAAGTAACACTATGTCAGTCTATTTGTTTAGCACATTAACAAGCAGCTTAAATCTTACAGAAAACTATTAAATGGGTTAGGCTCTCTACCAATCTTATTTAGGTGATGCAAAAATACGAAAACATCCCTGAAACCAAATAAAATAGATTAATCATTCTAAACAGAAGAAGGTTATCTTGAGGAGGACATACATAAAGTATATGCTTGTTATTCATAAATGAAATTTTCATAACACATGTCTAGCAATTGTGACCACCACATGGTCATTTCTGGGGTTACCTGTTTAACCATAAACGAACAATACAAATTCTTTCCAAGTGGATTTTGATGGCATGTGCTCAGAAATTCTCAATTTGATTAATTTCGGGTTTGGGACTAAAGTAATTCTAAGCAACTGGTTAATTTCCCAATAAACTTGACCCCTATAAAAATGAATTCGACTACAGGTGCCAAACATATGAATGGTGTAAGCATTAATAGCACCACATAGGCTACAGCCCCAGGAGAAAGGTCTCTTAGGAGAATAATGTACATCTTGGATCACCTTGCAAGGGTTTGCTTTGGTCATAAATATTAAAGACCATGTGGCTATAATAGATGGATTACGGATGTTTTTTCAGTGATTTATCCATCTGTCCTATTAACCCATGTATGTGCTACAATTTAGACAATATCAGTTTGATCCTTCATCAGCTTTTGGTAAACACGACCAATTGGTCTTTAATATTTGCTATGGAATAATTCTGTAAATGAAATAGATGCAACATTCAGCTGATGAGAAGTGTGAGACCCCAAAATATTAGCCATTAGAGTACATTTATATATTGCAGTCTAAGTATAAATTTCTATTTTAAAACTTCAAAAGTAGATGTCTATCTACCTTCAAATAATTGACCCACATTGAACAATCCACTCTTGAACCATTATAGCTGTAAAGGATCGTGAGAAAAGAAAGAAAAGTGTGGTTGTCCCAAAATGAAGTATGCCAGGAGAGTTTAGGAATCAAAAAGTGATTGTCAAAGCACTTCCAGACAGAGAAGTAGATGGATAAAGTCTTGAAGGGAGTACACCTGAAGTACGAAGAATCATAAAATTCAGATCTAGCGATTACATTAGCATATAATGTCTGCAGCCACCCCTCATCAATAATGCCTAAGACCTGTGAGTCTACAAGCACATGCTGCCGAATAAGAATAATATTTAAGGTTAGGAAACACCCTGCCACATGCTTTAATATTACCAGATACATTCATTCCACTGCCTATCCACACACGTAATAAGGTAGCAGTTAAATATAAATGAATAGCTCAGAATAAGTCTAGGAATCGGGGTACAATTATCATTGTAATGATGTTACAGGGGCCCAAAAGACCTAATGGTAATTTATTCCATTTTTTAAAAATCCTAACGGATTTGTTGATAAGCTTATTGTAGTTGAGGGGTACCATTTCTTTAACGTTGGGGAGGATTGAATCCCAGAAAATGGTTGAAGCTATGTACCACTTAGCAGGGGAATTATTATGTTGGTCTGCAATATGTAGGTCTTGCTCATATACATAATTGGAAATATGTAGGTTTTGCTCATATACATAATTGGAAAGTTTATAAAAATGTTCAGCTTCAATGATCACTTCCAATCCAGATTAAGCTAACACCACTATGCTGTCAGCATGTACGGCAGCGCAGATCTCTACAGAGTTAAAAATTACAGAAAAAAATGCCTAAGACTCCAGGTAGATATTTCAAGAAAGACTGCAGATAGAGGGAAAGTAATACTGGACATCCCTGCATGTAGTACGCGGCGTGGAGATTTCTTCTGCAAAGATCCACTACAGCAAAGATAAGCTGAGCTGCCTGTGTACAGTAGGGGAATTCTAATGAGGAAAATATCACAGCCCATGCTATTTAGAGTCGTCCATCAGGCTGACCAGGAGACCCTTCTGAAAGCTTTTATCTTCACCTAATAGGATCTTTTTGGCTTTCTCATCAAAAGCTCTTCAACATTAAAAGCTGCTGTTGCTAAATTTGTATAAAATGTGGTTTCGTAACCCTATAAATCCCCACTTGTGGGCTAGGCCTTTGTCAAAATCTGCCCCCCCCCACCACCCACACCTTTGGGAGTCTTCAAGGTGATCTGATCCTGGTATCTAGGAGATCTCAGCTCTATCCTGTGCAGGCATTAAAACCCTAACTCCACCAGACCATTTTCCCTGCAGATCACACCCTTCCGCTGCCAGAAAAACACAATCCCTCTTTTGAGGTAGATAAAGAACCTGCGCTTCTCCATCTGCCCCAAATTACTGCCACGCTCCAAAGTCTCCCACGACCTGTCTTTTCCACGGCAACAAGCAGAAACAGCCCCAGGTTTGGCCCTGCCCTGTCAGGAACAGTCTAATGTGTACACAATCCTAATCTGTCAACAGTCCCTTGGTTACTTTTATGGTCGCAGTAAATAAAGAGCCGCGATTCTTGTCGTCCTCGGGCGACGTGATTACACTGAAAGAATGCAGCCTCAACTGAGCACCCTGAGCACAGTACACAAACCAATTTTTTCATTGGAAGTCCGTGACTAGGAACAATTTTCAGCCCCCGAGAAGCATAACCTAAAGCTTACATCCTTTCCTTTTTACAAGTTTAAGAGCGCTTTGTAAGAAACCTGGACGCTTAGTTTGGAAGAGCATCGCTCTTCTGTTGACGCGAAAAATATAGGTCTGAGTGACTCGGTCACGCACAGAAAAGATGTGTCTTGATGAAATTTAGAGAACAAAGTTCTTTCTGATTGACAAGGTGGTTCAGTGACACAGAGATTTGTTAGTAATTGTGAAGCGAACAAATGTTTCTCTGTGACTATGAACAGAGCAAAGGTATTCCAGTCATCTGGAAAAACAAAGGCCTCAGAGTAATTAGAGAGAGGTAGAACAAAGGTCTCAGAGTGACTGGAGCGAGGTAGGACAAAGGTCTCTGAGTAACTAGAGAGAGGTAGGACAAAGGTGATAGCATGTGGTCCATCCGCTAGACTGCCGACTTTGGTGCTGGAAACCAGGGTTCAAGCCTCGGGGTCGCGTCCACATCCTGTGATTCTGGGCAAATCACTTAATCTCCCCGTGCCTGAATGTGTAATGTAAATACGGTGCTCATGTAAAGCGCTCCAAAACCTTCGGGTCGAGTTCGCGCTATATAAATATGAAAAAAAAAGGTCTCAGAGTGACTAAAGAGAGGTGGACAAAGGTCTCAGAGTGACTAGAGCAAGGTAGGACAAAGGTCTCCGACTGACTAGAGAGGTGGACAAAGGTCTCCGACTGACTAGAGAGAGGTGGACAAAGGTCTCTGAGTGACTAGAGAGAGGTAGGACAAAGGTCTCAGAAAGATTTGAAAGAGGTAGGACAAATATCTCTGACTGACTAGAGCAAGGTAGGACAAAGGTCTCAGAGTGACTAGAGAGAGGTAGGACAAAGGTCTCTGTCTGACTTGAGCGAGGTAGGACAAAGGTCTCAGACTGACTAGAGCGACGTAGGACAAAGGTCTCCGACTGAGGTCTCAGAGTGACTAAAGAGAGGTAGACAAAGGTCTCAGACTGACTAGAGAGATGGTAGGACAAAGGTCTCCGACTGACTAGAGCGAGGTAGGACAAAGGTCTCAAAGTGACTAGAGAGGGGTAGGACAAAGGTCTCAGAGTGATTAAAGAGAGGTGGACAAATGTCTCAGAAAGATTACAGAGAGGTGGGACAGATATCTCCGACTGACTAGAGCAAGGTAGGACTTAGGTCTCAGAGTGACTAAAGAGAGGTAGGACAAAGGTCTCAGAGTGACTAGAGAGAGGTAGGACAAAGGTCTCCGACTGACTAGGGGGAGGTAGGACAAAGGTCTCAGAGTGACTAGAGAGGGGTAGGACAAAGGTCTCCGACTAACTAGAGTGAGGTCGGAGAAAAGTCTCAGAGTGATTAGAGAGGGGTAGGACAAAGGTCTCAGAGTGACTAGAGAGAGGTAGGACAAAGGTCTCAGGGACTATGAGAACAAAAGTCTAAGAGAAACAGTAGAGAGAACATGTCTCTCAGTGACTCTAGGAAAAGAAACGCCATTCAGATACACTTGGGGCCGTGCGGGGATACTCAGAGTACGGCCCAGGGTCAACATGACCTTTAATTGCGCCCCCTGGTGACCAGCAGCTCTGGGCGGCTGTTCACTTGACAGCTCAAGAACATTCAGAAAGCTATGAAACAGGCACAAATGAAGGTTTTCTGGTTTCACATTTTGCAATTCTGCCACCAGAGGAGTATCTCTTTCCCTCTCACGTTTTACATTAAAAGTTAATGCTTTGACTTTAATTCTTGTACATGAGAACAGAGCGTTGGTGGCAGACAGAAGTCATGAGGCTTGGTTTGTTGTCCACACAATGCATCTGCTTTACGTCCTCCTACGGCCACCTATCATTACCCTGACTCACACCCTGCTGGCATAGGTCCGGCCCTCTGGAATGCCACAGACAGTACTTTGTGACCCCCTCAGGGAAATGTTTGCAGGTACCCATGCTTGGGGAAACAAAGATTTTCAGATACCCTGGGGAGAACATATTTCTCACTGACTTTCAGAGAACGTGCCTCACCATGTCTATGAAGAAAACAAAGGTCTCTCTGTGACTGGAGGCAAAAAAGCTCTCAGTGACTGTGGAGAAAACCACTTTTTTCAGTGACTCTGGGAAGAACAAAAGTCTGTGGGTGATTATGATGAGAGAACAAAGGCTTCAGTAACTGAGACAACAAAAGCCTTCTGATGATTGTGGAGAGAACAAAGGTTCAATCTGTGACTCTGGGGGAACATAAGTTTATTGGTGACACAGAGAGCAAAAGTCGTTCAATGTCACTGAAACAGCAAATGAGACAAAGTGTCTCTGGGAAACAGATGTTTCTCGGTTTCTCGGGGGTAGGGGTGGGGGGGGGGGGGGGGAGTATGGTTTGGATCGGTAATGGATGGGTTGCTCTTAAAATAATCCCTGCTTTCACTGAGTACCAGCCAGACCTGAAAGGTGGATGGCAGCAGAAGGAACACCTGTAGTAAATTGCAACCATCCGCCTAAAACATAACAAGGGGGGGGCTTAATGACCTGCAGCCTAAGAGGACCACGTATGCCGCTAACTAAACCTCTGCTCCGTCACGTCAAGCAGTTGTTAGCTGCTAGTCACACATGCATCCACTAATCGTTTTTTCTCTACAAATCTCTCTGTAAACGGTAATAAGGACTCTAGATATATTTGCAAACAACAAAAACAAACGTTGGCCAAGCCAATGGGCATGGTCTATAACTGAAAGTGCCTCTTTATTGAGAGGCAGATCTATTTGTGACATCGTGTGTGGGTAGGTGATGCAAGAAGTAGTCACCAAGTGGATACATTAACGCAAAGATAGGTGAACAAGTACATGGGTGATGAGCAATTGCATGAAAGCAGCATCCATACAGCCTCCATTAACTCATTAGTCCATTCACCAATTTTCTCTTCCACAATACTACACACAAATCTTCATTTTAGAAGCACTTTCACTTAGAAACCAGACTACTTGCCTTTAGCAACGCTTGTTATTGCTGTTCCTATTTCACCACAAGCAAATCTGCGTTCACTTACAAATGCTTCCGAAAGGAAACAGTATTCGGTCACTCTTAGTGAAAGTTGCTGGAATATTTTGAATTCAACATTACCCAACAAAAAATGTTGTGCATAAAAAAAACACAGGTGACTTGATAGAATAAAATGCTAGTTGAATTTACATGAAAGCTGTCACAATAGAGAATGCTGCTCACTTTATTCCTTCCGCTGCTCATCACATCCTGATAGCTCTCCTCGAAACATATAGGATAGTACATCAGAAATTACATAATTAACGTTAGTAAAAAATAGACACGACAAATGATACAGAAAACATTAAATCCTAGTATCAATAATTCACAGGTATTCAGTTTGTTTGTGATCCAGCGAATTATATCACAACAGATCCCTTTTCAGATTGTGACGAGAGAGCGCTCTGTCCCAGCCTTGTGACTAATTCTGGCGTTCTCCAGAATTATGCACTGGGCTAATTCCTGTGTATTATTGATATTAGGACCAGATTTGAAGTGATACTGGATTACCAGAAAATTATTGGGAGACCTGATGAAGTCAGAAGTGAATTTGCCATAATGACGAAACACGTGTTGGCTGTGTGGAGGTCAAGAGAGGTGGGTTTATGGATTTGAAGGGGTCTGTGGATCCTACTAAGAGCCTATAACAAAGGAATCCCGGATTATTGTTTTGACTTTATTGTTGATAATTCTGTATTTAATCGTGAGTGCTCGGGGGCAGTCGCGCACTTTGCTCATGCTTTAAAACCTCTCAGAGACATAGAACCTGATCCACAGTGCGTTTTTTACCCTATTAGTAAGCATGTCTTACTCCTGGAAGCTCATGAGTAAGGTAGTCTGGAGTAAGATTCAGTTTCTCAGACGGTGCTTTGTGAATCAGGCTTGAAGTGAAATTTAGCGACAGAAAACTAGAGAGCCAGGCAGAGACACCGAGGGAGGGAGAGAGCCAGAGAGATGGATGGATAAATGCATTGTTGGTTAAGGGGATGGATGATCAGACAGTCAAAGTATTAGACACAAAAGGCAAAAAGATTGAGAGACAAAAGAAGAATTAGAGGCAGAAAGAGTAAGATGCTTGGAAAGACCGACTGACAAGCAGAGAGAAGAAAACAATGTGCAAACAGAAAAAAAGGTGAAATGAAAGAAACGCTAACAGAGTAATAGATGGAAAGAAGCAGACCTATGATCCTTTTAAAAACACAAACGTTTTAGTTTTTATACAATAGTTTAATTGAACTGCACCCTAATACCTGTTGATGCTTCCCATTCCTGAACTAGCACTTAATGCTTCCTTCGCTGAACCCTAAAAATCCCCTATTACTTTATGCTAGCCTTTTCCTATTAACCCCATAGTACCCCGTTAATGTTATCCTACTGTGAACTGTAAAAGCCCCCCACCATGCCATAACGCTACCCTTCCCTGAACCAGAACACTTTCCTACCTCCTAACGCTACCCACCGTGAATCCTAAAAACCAGAACCACCCGTTAACACTACCCTTCCCTGAGCCTTAAAAATCCCTTGCTACCCCTTAGCGCTGCCCTTTCCTGAACCCTAAAAGCGTCTTACTACCCCTCAACACTGAATCCTAAACACCTCTTATTAGTCACCGACCCCCTTCCCTCACCTCACTGCTAATGCCCCTTTCTACTTTAGTGGGAGGATGTCTTCTTGCACCTGCATCCACTATATTTACTTTTGCCCTATAAGGCATGAGATATATATATTTATTTGATACCCGCAACGTTTTTTCTATTTTTTCAGCAGATTACATGTTTGATGCAACTTTTTTGCATTCTACTTCTTTCTCACAATATATTTTTACTACAAACCAGATAGACAGGTACACAGGTTGATGCACCGATATGCTCACATAGGCTATTCATAATATTCTCTAATATCGAACTCCTGTAAAAAAACCCAAATACGAATCTGATAGGCGAGCAGGGTTAGGCCGTTCTTGATTTTAAGAGTAGCTTCCTTTACAAAAAAACTGAGGGCAATGAAGTTTTGACACCCAACTGTTGGGTGCACAATCCTGTTATCAAAATATGGAAATGCATACAGAACATGGTAATGTTATGTCTGCTATTTATTAACGTTTTTTTCAGAGCACAGACTGAATACAAACTCCTTAAAGCGCTTTGCCTTCTTTGATCTAAGAGGTCTCCACAGGGTAACCCTTTATTCGACTCTTAGCTACTTAATTGCCTTCTACTTGCTGCTAAGGGACATGGGGAAAGGCAAGAAGTGGAAACTGGAGTCGGCTTAGAGACCTTATTACTTTCTGTTTCTGCATTTGCTTTCAAGGCACGTGAGTTCCAGGGTAAAAAGGGCAATGCCATGGTACTTAAAGGTAAGACTGTGGTAGTAGCTGCACCCCCTCAGTGGGGCCGCCTTGTTTCCATGGTCAGTGGAGCGTGTATGCCAGAACTTTGTGGTTTAATGTGCAGGAGCCTAGTGAGGGGCTGGGTGTCCTGGTCGCTGTTGGATGCCGGGCTTGCCAGAGTGACTTCTGTTCTTTGGGAGCTTTCAAATGGGAGCAGCTCCAGAGAAGGATCGCATGTGGAGAAACTCACTCTAGCCCATGTGGGACTGAGGCGGCCGCAGTAGCTCTGCTGTTGGAATCTGCCATTCAGCCCTGCAGCCACACCTGTGCTGAACAGTATATTAATACGTTTTGCTAATGAGTAGCCTAGAATTCTAAAAGCAGATGAATGTGATGGTTCCTGGGATTATGTGGGTCCACTGCATTTTCCGTATGTTTGTGGATACGCTGCCCTTGTTACTTAATTCACAACCTGCTCCACAATGATCACATATTTTGTTAAAGTCTGCAACAATTTATAACAATTCGGTACACAAGGTTCACCACGACATCTGTTTTGCACATTTTTATTGGCTCATGCTAAGTTGTTGATTGCTGCTTCATTAAAGAGATGAGTACTGTACCCAGGCCGTGTTAATATCCCACAGTGATAGAATGGAGACTGCAGTGGGGGACAAAACCTTGTATTTTTAAATGTAATCAAACAAATAACGATTCCTTCTTTGTTATGAAACCTATGTTCATGCAAAATCAAGGTTACATCTAACACCGTTGCAAAGCAGCAGCAGTCTCGAGATTGCTCTCAGTTTAGACGAATTCCCAGGCCCAATGACTGAATTTTCAAATGTTTCTTAAAGAAACACATACATAATTAATGTGTACTGTATAATACGTTTTTGCTGCTATACTGCTTTGCTGTTTCTCAATAGAAGGACGTGCTTTCGGAGGCTCTGTAGTGAGAACAACACACAGTAAACCCTATAGTAAAGGCAAGTTTTGAAACATAAGTGTGATGAGAAGAATAGGATGGGCTCGGCTTTTTAGGGCTTGTATTAGCCAAGACCTTTTGATTTTACTAAAAGTATATATATAGGCAATACATCTAGTGTCAAGTCAAGTCAATAATACTTTTATTGGATTTTGTTAAAAATCATAAAAGAGTGGGAAAACCACAGTTATACATAATATATTGGACAGCCATTAATAAATGATAAAGATAAAAACACAACGAGGTCCTATCCTCGGACAATCCTCTACTAATTAGACCGAGAGACAATCTTAAAAAGTATAATCAGTGCAATTGAAAAATTTGCAAACCATTCAGTAGAAAATATTTAAAAAGTGTAGACTGTACAATTAGCAAGTGTGCAAACAGTTCAATTCAAGGATACTCCTGTTAGATCACTTTTTTTGACCAGTTGTTTTGCCGCAATTTTCCAGAATTTTATAGCTCTGCAGGACAATTGGATCGACGAACCTCCAAGGCATTTTATGACCGCCGCTCTGCATGTCCTTATTTGTTCTTTCCTTAATGACTCTCTAAGGACAATTTTTCGCATTTTCAGTAATGAGGGGCAAGAGCATAGGAGGTGAAATAATGTCTCTTCACCCTGACAGCAGAGGCGGCATTCTTTGTCGGCCAGGTATGCTTCCATTTTGGGGTCAAATCCTTCGAGGGGAATGACCCCAGCCGCAGCAGCGTCAAATAATGCTTCTTTTATATGAGAGGTGTTCAGACAAGTACGGTTGAGGTTTCAGCGTCTGGTAAGATTGTCCATGCATGATGCTTTATTGACAACAGTTTTAAATCCGGAGTATGTGGTAATGGTGAGCCAGGCCTCCTCTAGCTGTAATGCCAAGAGAGATTCTTTTAATACTGTAAAGATGGAATTGTTTAGCCTGGCTTGATTTTCAATCTCTTCCCAACAATAATGTGCTAAGGTATTATCCTCTGCTGCCCTCATCCTCCAGTAGTATTTGACGATTGCCCGCTGTCTCGCTGGTTTCTGTTTTTTTAGCCCGTATCCTAAACGAATTTGAGCCTGCGAAAATGTCGTGGAATTAAAAACAAGCACTTAAAAAAGCTATATTGCGCTGAGTTTAGGGCTGTGGCGTATTTTGTGTTCAGCATTTCTGACCCGTATGATATAGAAGGTAGGAATTTTGCTGCGATTACCTTACGCAAGTGACCGGTTGAGCAGTCTTTGAGCTTCTTCTGTAAGATTATAAATGCGAAGAGCAGTTGATTCGCTTTCATTTTCCCTTGGTTCAAATGGTGCTTAAAGTTGAGGTTGGTGTCAAGTTGAAACCCTAAATATTTATACGAATCCACCAGGAATAGTGGTTACTCATCTAATTTCCAGGTCATTTTGCATTTTTTTCTTGTTTTGTGGTGTTTGGTGAAACATATCACCTTGGTTTTTTTGGTGATTAATTGTTGGTTGGGCAGAGATGGTGTAGGCAGCTAGTTGGATGATCAATCTCTGCAGGCCTATAGGCTTTTGGGCTAGAAGGACAATGTCATCCACATATTGGAGGCTGGGTATACTGTTTTGCCCAGTTTTGGGGGGTCAGCTTGAATTAAACAAAGATGCTTCTCGAAGTCTGCGGTGTAGATGTTAAATAGACAGGGGGCCAACACGCACCCCTGTTTTAGCCCATTGATTGTTGATATCTTGTTAGTTATGCTGCACCCATCTCCTTTCCTTATTTGAACCCACTTGTGTGAGTAAAGGTTGATTATAGCCTCCAAAAGTTTAGTTGGTGCTCCCCAACCTTGCATTTTGGCCTATATTTTTGCTCTTGGTACTTTGTCAAAGGCTGCCTTAAGGTCAATGAAGCATGTGTACTCGTACGCGGGTTCAAGCCCCCCACACAACCTGGGGACCACCACCTCCCCGGGGCACTAAATATTGAAATTGGGGGGTCCGTTATGGACCCCCAAGCCCTGGGGACCACCACCTTCCCGGGGCTTTAAAAATGAAGGGAGGGGGGCCGTGCAACCCCCCTGGAGCCCTCGATGGCCCTGTGGACCGCCACCCCCCAGGACTGGCTCCTGCAATGTCCCGGGGTGCCCACCCACTGGACATTGCAGTTTGCTATGACAGGGCGGGAGCACGGCTCCCGCCCTGACATAGCAAACTCTGCTTTGCTTCATTGAAGCGAGAGCAGGGAAACCTGCTCTCGCTTTAATGAAGCAAAGCAGAATTGCTTTTGAGCAAGGGAAGCTGCATGTCAGCAGCTCCCCTTGCTCAAAAGCAATGCCGGCTGCCGCAGGAGGCGGGGAGCCGGCGGGACCGTGGGGGCATTGGGGCTCCCCACAGTCCCAATCACAGAGGCCAGACCCCAGGGGATGGGGTCCCCGGGGCCAAAAGAGGCCCGAGAGGAGGGAGTGATGTCATCAGTGATGTCACTGACCATGTCATGAATGATGTAATATGTGACGTCATCAGCAGTGCATTGCGGGGGCACAAGTTATAGTTAGCTGAACTAACTTTAACAGCCGAATTTCACTGGTTTTGTACGAGTGAAATGTCCAACTAACTATAACTTCCCTGAAACCTCTGGTTTTTTCAGTGAATTTCTAAGGTTTTTTAAATGCTAATTTCTAACTATAACGTGCCTGAAACCTATGGTTTTTTCAGTGAAAAAATAAAATAATATATATATATATATATATATATTCCAAAACCCAACTTCACCAGGTGGCCGAACACTTCAGCGGGTGCTTCCGTCACGGTAGGTGACTCCGTCTTGTTCCACAACAACTTCAAAACACACAGAGCACTCTCGGGATCTTTAAAAGTGGTTTATTTTAGCAAATGCATTTCGGTATTTCACCTTCCTCAGTGCTACAAACCAACCGATAATTCTGCTAGCTTCCAACAATTTGAACAATCTTACACTCCATTGGCGTGGCTTCAACCAATCAAAGGCGGCACATCCCTCATTGGGCAAAGATAGCGGATAGGCGGGGACTCCATGTCCCATAATACACCAACATCATCATAAATGTCCGTTATCTAAGTTTCAACTTTGTGGCTTTTTCATAATTTTGCCAATCCTGTGTCGCCATGCTTATGAAGCCTGATTAATGTCTCGGAAGCTGTGCATAGTCCCTTCACTTCCCGCTGTTAACAAATGCACAGACGTTCGTTGGTGTCTCTCATATGGTCGGGGCACCCCAGACTGATTAGCTGTTTCCTCACAGGATTACGAGCGCTGGCAGCGGGGGTTCAGGCTCACCAAAACTATTCCAAAACCCAACTTCACCAGGTGGCCGAACACTTCAGCGGGTGCTTCCGTCACGGTAGGTGACTCCGTCTTGTTCCACAACAACTTCAAAACACACGCATACACATACAAACATACACGCATACACACACGCAATTATCTTCCAATTGCCACCACTGGCGGTGACTGGGCACCGCTGACGCCAATGCCGATGCAGTGAGGTGGTTCCGGCATTATCATCATTTTTGTCAAGGGGTCTCCCTCTACCCCGAGTTTATGCCTGATTTGAACTACATTCATGCTGCCTGGTAATGGTGATATACTGACATTTGCCTATGCCCCGGTTTTTATTCACTAAATAACTCTGACCCAGCATAAACAACATTAACTGACTATTGCCTGCGAAAGTAACTGTCTATTTTGTGGCATCATGGGACCGGTAGTCCCGAGGGGTTTGATGCATGGGCTCGAGTAATTACATTGAGTTAAGAAATATACTCTATGTTGGATAATGTGACCCCGAGGTGAGACTGTTAACATCCGGTGTCTTCCCAGATATCAGCACAAAGGCAGGCAACATTTTCAACAATTGCAGCTGACGTCAGAGGTCGTATTGAGCGGACATGTTATCAGCTCGGGCGAGCTCTCTGGGACTAAGGTGATTGGTATTTGATATAAACAGCAGTGTTTGGCAGCATGGACTTTTAAGTATATTTTATTCAAAATACTTGATATAGGCTACACAGGATTACGAGTTTGGCTGCAGATTTTATATGCCTACAAAACTCCAACTGTGGCGAGATGTAATGCACATATGTTGTTTATCACCTACGCTGTCTGCAATAATGGGATTTCCCATCAGTTGAATTTATACATTTCGTGAAATATTTAATATGTTTACGTTATGTTTTACCTGATATGCTGCAGACATCAAGCTGTACACCACACACATATGCATTATTCGGGCTTTATGATGACTGCAAACACGTGAATGTGTTTTCTATGTCCATTATGAGGTCCAGGGGGAAGGGTTACATAATGTGCTTGATTAATGGCGCCAAACTAGATTGACAAAGGCCTCCGTGTAGGCCGAAACGCGTCTCTTGTGCCTGGGATTGAGGGCGACTTGATTCATTAAATTGATGCCGATTCCTGAACCACTTCGTGTCTGTGCCTTCTTCCATGGAGGTTTCTTTGTGGGAGCTGGATTTTTGTATATATATATATAATATATATATATATATATTATATATATATATATATATATATATATTACCTACTGGCGGTCGCCAGTAGGTAGTTATAGTTAGGACCCTGTTTCCATAGGAAATCCGCAACATTCTATTTGGAATAACTTTGGCGCCGGTCGACGAATCCTCGCGAAATTTTCAAAACTAATGGGGCGCTACGCTCCGCTCCTACCCTGAAAGTCTCGGGGGGATTCGTCAAGCTGGGGCTGAGAAAAAAGGGGGGTCCCAAAACGCGTTTTCCCCATGCATTTTTCCATAGGACCTTTAGACACAGCTACAGCCCGAACGGCTGAACAGAATTACTTGTAATTTGGCAGAGATGTAGTCCTCAGGTCAAGGAAGTGCCTTTTGTAGGTCTGGTGTAAATCTGTTCAGTAGTTCCTGAGAAAATAGCATTTAAATCAATATATACATCTGTAAGCGCACTCCGAGCGCGCACCGTAAGCTTACCGTACGCGTATGGTGCCGTGCGCGAGCGCGATTCTGATTGGCTGTTAGATCTTAGTAAACATTCGAATCGGTCGAAACCAGGAAGTGTCGGCCGCCATTTTCTCTCTCGCATCTGAGGGGGGGAGGAAAAACAAAGTTGGATATCATAAACAGGGGGCAGGCTAGACAGCTCCTAACCACCTAGCCTCGGTTATGGTGTGCCAGAAGGCCATCCTAGGCCAAAAAATCAATTTTTTTTTTTTTAAACTCCAAATACGCTTACCGTACGCGTACGGCAGAAATTTAAAAAAAAAATCAAAAAAAAAAAATCAATATTTCCCCCCCCCCCCCGTGTGCAAAAGGTGCCCGCAGAGCACATGGCCCATCCAGCGTAACGTGGGCACGCGGTGCGCACCACGTGCCCACCGTGCGTGCACGGCACTAACTGCGTTAAGTGGGCGCGCGGTGCGCGAAGCGCACCGTGCGCGCACGGAACGAACTGCGTGAAGTGGGCGCGCACGGCACGAACGGCGTAAAGTAACTTAGCATTTAAAAAACCGTACAAATTCACTGAAAAAACCATAGGTTTCACACACGTTATAGTTAGGAATTAGCATTTAAAAAACCTTGCAAATTCACTGAAAAAACCATAGGTTTCACACAAGTTATAGTTAGCTGTACATTTCACTCGTAAAAAACCAATGAAATTCCACGTTATAGTTAGTGCCGGCAACTATAACTCACGCGACCGCAATCCTCTGCTGATGCTAATACTATATTTAGACACTTATTTGCCCATGTCTTCTTCCATTAAATTTTAGCTATATATATATTACAAATATTTTTTTTTCATAAAGACACATATGTCATTAGCAGAGGATTGCGGTCGCGAGTTATAGTTGCCTGCACTAACTATAACGTGGAATTTCATTGGTTTTTTACGAGTGAAATGTACAGCTAACTATAACTTGTGTGAAACCTATGGTTTTTCAGTGAATTATATATATATATATATATATATATATATATATATATATATATATATATATATATATATATTACCTACTGGCAGTCGCCAGTAGGTAGTTATAGTTAGGACCACGTTTCCATAGGAAAACCTCAACATTCTATTTTGAATAACTTTGGCGCCGGTCGACGAATCCTCGCGAATTTCTCAAAATAGGTGGGGCGCTACGCTCCGCTCCTACCCTGAAAGTCTCGGGGGGATCTGTCAAGCGGGGGCTGAGATAAAAGGGGGGTCCCAAAACGCGTTTTTCCCATGCATTTTTCCATAGGACCTTTAGAACGAGCTACAGCCCGAACGGCTGAACAGAATTACTCAAAATTTGGCAGAGAGGTAGTCCCTAGGTCAAGGAAGTGCCTTTTGTAGGTTTGGTGTAAATCTGTTCAGTAGATTCTGAGAAAATAGCCTTTAAATCAATATATATATCTGAGCCCGCTTACGGTACGCTTACCGTACGCTTACGGTAAGCGTACGGTGGCGTGCGCGAGCGCGATTCTGATTGGCTCTTAGATCTTAGTAAACATTCGAATCGGTCGAAACCAGGAAGCGGCGGCCGCCATTTTGTGTATTTCACTCTGAAAAAAAAGAGTGAAAACAAGGAAAGGGGGCAATGAGGAGAGTTACAGACCCCCTAACATTTGTAAGGGGGTCAAAGAAGGACAGAAAAGTACAAAAAAAACATTTATTGATTTTAAAAAAAATCACGGGGTACGCGTACGGTAAGCTTACGGTAAGCGTACGGTAAAAAAAATAAAAATAAATAAATGAAAAGCAGATTTAAGAGTTTAGATATTAGGGAGCTCTAAAAAGAGCTGTTGTGTTTATGAAGTCATTTTTTTAGTGGTACCTACAAGTAAGTACCGATGCAGAGTCTAAGGTTCAAGAGGAAGACTCTGTTCCCTTCATCATTGAAGTGCACACCATCTCCTCTATAAATGTCTTGCATGTCATAACGCAAGTTGATGTGGTAAATGGCACCCATACCATAGTCACGGAGGAAAGCAGAAACAGATTTGTTGACGTGCTTTCTTGCTTTGTCAATCTGTGGACAGAAATGATTGGACCAGTTCCATTTTTGCCTTTGGCATATGTTGGAAAACACAAAGGCAGTTTTAGGGAAAAGTGTAAACAGTTGTGCAAAGGTGTCCTTCATAAGCATTTCCAGACCTACCCCAGTCAAAGTGCCTAGGTCATTGCCACCACAGTGCACTATTATGAGGTCAGGGTGTTGGATTTGAATGAAGGATTTCACCAATGGCATCAATTGGTGCCACTTTAACCCTCTCTGACCAATCCATTTAATGTCTACATTTCGCAAAGCAAGGTCTCTCACCATACCTGTTTTCTCTGCAAACTTTTCACTCCAGAAGACATAGCTGTGCCCTACAATCCACACTGTGAACATCTTCAAAGGAGAACTGGATGCACTCAGGAGGTGTCTTTCAGTAGAATGGCAATATGAAAAGAAAGACAGTTTGGAAATGGAGGCATGCATATTTTTTTCAAAACAAAAAGAACTGATTGGCTGTTTCATACCATTCTAGAATAAAAACTAGGCTGTATGTGTAAATTAATAGAAGCATGTTTTGTATTGGTAAAAAAAAATGTGTAACCAAAGAACAGTACTATGGATTTGCTGTTAGGTTTGAAAAGTCAAGCACTCTTGCTCTGTGGAATTGAAACATTGTTTGGCGAACTTCTGACCTAACTCAACACAGCAGTGTTCCATGAGCTGTTGCTATGGTAGCAGGCAGAAGTCAAGTTGGGGGAAGGGT
Source organism: Triturus cristatus (assembly GCF_964204655.1). Lineage (NCBI taxonomy): Eukaryota > Metazoa > Chordata > Amphibia > Caudata > Salamandridae > Triturus > Triturus cristatus. Next base: position 28,085,653 of record NC_140584.1, on the reverse strand, counting down.
ACTAGGCAGAAGTCAAGTTGGAGGAAGGGTACTTTTGGAAAAGGGTTGGTTTTCAACCAATAGAAATGTGTGATTACATTTGAAAAAAAGGGGGAAGCACTGAGATTTGAAACTTACAAGTATATGTGTGGAAAAATAGAGGGAAAGTTTGCCATTATCTGGTTCTGCTGAGAGGAGAGAGGTGAACACAACAGAGATCCTGGCTCTGATAATCTGCTGTTTGAGTGTCACATTTCTTTCACAATTAACTAATTTTAAAGGTGAGTTTACAGTTTGAGAGGGGATGTATGTGGTAACTTAAGAAATGAATAATAGAAATGGAAATTGTTTTTGTTGTAGTTACACATGGTGGTTTCATAATGTGTCAGTCTGTAAAAGTGATTTTCACTTGCCCCGAAAAAAAAAAGAGCAGTAAGTGTGCTTTCAAATTGGCAAAGAAATTTCGTTTTGGGACTAATGTGAAAACATGACTCTGTGTGCAGAGAGGAATTATAGGCAGAGATTTATTGCGTATTGCTCTGGTGATTTCACAGTTGCATTAGATGGAAAGGGGGAGCGAATTTTTGGAGGAAGAAGCAGAGTCTTAGCACACACCCATGTGCTTGCCATGTATAGTCATGCACAGTATTTACAAGCGAGTGGGGTTTTCAGGTTTCAGTCTGTAATGCAAATACATTCAGCATCACTAAGGCTGGTTGCCCTTGCTGGAGTGTAGGCAGTCACCGAGAATACACATGGTGGTGGTCTGAAAAAACAGTTTGGACATGTGCATTTAAATAAATCAAAAAAAGTGGTTTCATAATGTGTCAGTCTGTAAAAGTGATTTTCACTTGTAAAAAGTGATTTTCACTTGCCCCGAAAAAAAAAAGAGCAGTAAGTGTACTTTCAAATTGGCAAAGAAATTTCGTTTTGGGACTAATGTGAAATCATGACTCTGTGTGCAGAGAGGAATTATAGGCAGAGATTTATTGCGTATTGCTCTGGTGATTTCACAGTTACATTAGATGGAAAGGGGGAGCGAATTTTTGGGGGAAGAAGCAGAGTCTTAGCACACACCCATGTGCTTGCCATGTATAGTCATGCACAGTATTTACAAGCGAGTGGGGTTTTCAGGTTTCAGTCTGTAATGCAAATACATTCAGCATCACTAAGGCTGGTTGCCCTTGCTGGAGTGTAGGCAGTCACGGAGAATACACATGGTGGTGGTCTGAAAAAACAGTTTGTACATGTGCATTTAAATAAATCAAAAAAAGTGGTTTCATAATGTGTCAGTCTGTAAAAGTGATTTTCACTTGCGCCGAAAAAAAAAAGAGCAGTTAGTGTGCTTTCAAATTGGCAAAGAAATTTCGTTTTGGGACTAATGTGAAAACATGACTCTGTGTGCAGAGAGGAATTATAGGCAGAGATTTATTGCGTCTTGCTCTGGTGATTTCACAGTTGCATTAGATGGAAAGGGGGAGCGAATTTTTGGGGGAAGAAGCAGAGTCTTAGCACACACCCATGTGCTTGCCATGTATAGTCATGCACAGTATTTACAAGCGAGTGGGGTTTTCAGGTTTCAGTCTGTAATGCAAATACATTCAGCATCACTAAGGCTGGTTGCCCTTGCTGGAGTGTAGGCAGTCACCGAGAATACACATGGTGGTGGTCTGAAAAAACAGTTTGGACATGTGCATTTAAAAAAATCTGAAAAGTGGTTTCATAATGTGACAGTTTGTAAAAGTGATTTTCACTTGCCCCGAAAAAAAAAAGAGCAGTAAGTGTGCTTTCAAATTGGCAAAGAAATTTCGTTTTGGGACTAATGTGAAAACATGACTCTGTGTGCAGAGAGGAATTATAGGCAGAGATTTATTGCGTATTGCTCTGGTGATTTCACAGTTGCATTAGATGGAAAGGGGGAGCGAATTTTTGGAGGAAGAAGCAGAGTCTTAGCACACACCCATGTGCTTGCCATGTATAGTCATGCACAGTATTTACAAGCGAGTGGGGTTTTCAGGTTTCAGTCTGTAATGCAAATACATTCAGCATCACTAAGGCTGGTTGCCCTTGCTGGAGTGTAGGCAGTCACCGAGAATACACATGGTGGTGGTCTGAAAAAACAGTTTGGACATGTGCATTTAAATAAATCAAAAAAAGTGGTTTCATAATGTGTCAGTCTGTAAAAGTGATTTTCACTTGTAAAAAGTGATTTTCACTTGCCCCGAAAAAAAAAAGAGCAGTAAGTGTACTTTCAAATTGGCAAAGAAATTTCGTTTTGGGACTAATGTGAAATCATGACTCTGTGTGCAGAGAGGAATTATAGGCAGAGATTTATTGCGTATTGCTCTGGTGATTTCACAGTTACATTAGATGGAAAGGGGGAGCGAATTTTTGGGGGAAGAAGCAGAGTCTTAGCACACACCCATGTGCTTGCCATGTATAGTCATGCACAGTATTTACAAGCGAGTGGGGTTTTCAGGTTTCAGTCTGTAATGCAAATACATTCAGCATCACTAAGGCTGGTTGCCCTTGCTGGAGTGTAGGCAGTCACGGAGAATACACATGGTGGTGGTCTGAAAAAACAGTTTGTACATGTGCATTTAAATAAATCAAAAAAAGTGGTTTCATAATGTGTCAGTCTGTAAAAGTGATTTTCACTTGCGCCGAAAAAAAAAAAGAGCAGTTAGTGTGCTTTCAAATTGGCAAAGAAATTTCGTTTTGGGACTAATGTGAAAACATGACTCTGTGTGCAGAGAGGAATTATAGGCAGAGATTTATTGCGTCTTGCTCTGGTGATTTCACAGTTGCATTAGATGGAAAGGGGGAGCGAATTTTTGGGGGAAGAAGCAGAGTCTTAGCACACACCCATGTGCTTGGCATGTATAGTCATGCACAGTATTTACAAGCGAGTGGGGTTTTCAGGTTTCAGTCTGTAATGCAAATACATTCAGCATCACTAAGGCTGGTTGCCCTTGCTGGAGTGTAGGCAGTCACCGAGAATACACATGGTGGTGGTCTGAAAAAACAGTTTGGACATGTGCATTTAAAAAAATCTGAAAAGTGGTTTCATAATGTGACAGTTTGTAAAAGTGATTTTCACTTGCCCAAAAAAAAGAGCAGTTTGTGTGCATTCAAATTGGCAAAGAAATTTCGTTTTGTGACTAATGTGAAAACATGACTCTGTGTGCAGAGAGGAATTATAGGCAGAGATTTAATGCGTCTTGCTCTGGTGATTTCACAGTTGCATTAGATGGAAAGGGGGAGCGAATTTTTGGGGGAAGAAGCAGAGTCTTAGCACACACCCATGTGCTTGCCATGTATAGTCATGCACAGTATTTACAAGCGAGTGGGGTTTTCAGGTTTCAGTCTGTAATGCAAATACATTCAGCATCACTAAGGCTGGTTGCCCTTGCTGGAGTGTAGGCAGTCACCGAGAATACACATGGTGGTGGTCTGAAAAAACAGTTTGGACATGTGCATTTAAATAAATCAAAAAAAGTGGTTTCATAATGTGTCAGTCTGTAAAAGTGATTTTCACTTGTAAAAAGTGATTTTCACTTGCCCCGAAAAAAAAAAGAGCAGTAAGTGTGCTTTCAAATTGGCAAAGAAATTTCGTTTTGGGACTAATGTGAAAACATGACTCTGTGTGCAGAGAGGAATTATAGGCAGAGATTTATTGCGTCTTGCTCTGGTGATTTCACAGTTGCATTAGATGGAAAGGGGTAGCGAATTTTTGGGGGAAGAAGCAGAGTCTTAGCACACACCCATGTGCTTGCCATGTATAGTCATGCACAGTATTTACAAGCGAGTGGGGTTTTCAGGTTTCAGTCTGTAATGCAAATACATTCAGCATCACTAAGGCTGGTTGCCCTTGCTGGAGTGTAGCACTCTGGACATGGGCTTTTTAAAAAATCTGAAAAGTGGTTTCATAATGTGACAGTTTGTAAAAGTGATTTTCACTTGCCCAAAAAAAAGAGCAGTTTGTGTGCATTCAAATTGGCAAAGAAATTTCGTTTTGTGACTATTGTGAAAAGAAATGTAGTAATATATTTAAATACAATAAAGGATTTTTTTTTTAGTTTTTTTCAGGTATTGCTGAAGAGCAGTGAACAAAATTTAAGATGCCTACAAAATCCAGAGTTCAAAAAACGCTAAAAAAAAAACTATATTTGAAGACAACTGGAGGACCAAAGTTAGTAGAAGATGCTCATGTTGGGAAAAAGAAAAAATCTTCTGGTAAGCAGAAAAAACAATTTCTTAAAAATATATTCAAAACAAAGAAAAATGTACAAAATGTCTGTACTGGAAAGAATGTTACAAAAGGAAGAGAACAGGAAAAAATTGAGAATTTAGTTAATGCAAATATACCTTCTGCAACTGAAAAGATTTACATAAACAGAAAAACAGCGTTTAAAGAGATACGTAGAAAAATGTTTCAGAGAAGAGTTATGTCCAATTTGATAAAGGATGTGAAGAAATATAAGCAAAAGGCAAAATATTACAAGAGAAAAAAAGAAATTGAAGCCATTGCAGCAAAGGCAATAGAATTAAAAAGGAAACTATTCATATTAATTTTGAATAGGATGCGTACATTAGATAAAATGGTTAATGTACTGAAATCACAAAGCAAAAGCAAAAGAGTAGTGAACAGAACAAACTTTTGTAAAGTGTTTTTAGGAAAGTGGATGCATAGTTCAAGTAGTGAACCTTTTTTTAATGAAGAGAGCTATTTTCAAAGTAATAGTTTGCTGCATGCAGTTGACACCAGAGGTCGTGCTTACGAAGTGAAAAATGGTTGCATAATGGAGAAGGAGATAATGGTTCCAAGAGATGAGGTACAAGTGATGGCAGATGAGGCAATGGGGAGACGTCCTAAAGCCCCAGTGTACACTTGGAATTGTAGTAGTATTTGCACTGTGCGTCAGGATTCTATTGACAAATTTCGAGAGTTTCTTAGAGAATATAGTAAAAAAAGTGTAAAACAGAAGATTAAGGTGCTTCAAAGTCTGGATCCATGCAGAGTGAGAGAGAATACTGGTTTGCAGGGTCATTCTCTGGCTTGTCTATCTAGAAAAGTGTGCAATAGTGTTTTCCATCATTTTAGGATGCTGGCTGTTCATCATACTGAAATGAGAAAGTTTGTGAGACGGTTGTATTTTGCCAAAAGTCCAGCAATAAAGTTAAATGAATTGAATAGGGCTCTGTTCCGAGGAACGGTATCAGATGTAGAGAAGGTTGTTGATGAAATTCAGTTTTGTTACTTTGGTCCTGAACAAAACAGTGCAGAGAAGGACACAGTAAATGAGGAAGAAGTGGAAGAGAATGTAGAACCTTCTGTAAGTAAGACATTTAATGATCACATAACAAAATTTGCAATAGTCTCTAATGAAAGACCAAATGTTACTTGTATTTGTTGCCGCAGAACTCATTATAGAAAACAAACTAGGAATGTTGATCTCTACAGAAAGAGTGAAAATGAAGATAATTATAAGTGGAAGGATTTTGCCACATATATATTTCTAGAAAATTGTTTTGAATTGGGTGAAGATCAGCGTTTTTGTAAATACTGTTACAACAAGTTAGAGGAAAATAGAATGCCGACCAGAGCTGTACATAATAATTTAGAATTGGATGCTATTCCTGCTGAACTTTCTGAATTAAATACATATGAGTCTATACTCATTCAATGTGTTCATCCGTTCCAGACCATAGTACGTATGGAGCCCAAAACTGGTAAATTACCTCCTTCAGATTTACTGAGAAGTTTAAAAGGTAGAGTGGTGTATTTGCCCTTGGATTTGAAAAAAAATATGGAAACTATTGATGCGGATACTTTGGAAACTGAACCATTAATTATTCTGGTTAATGGTGTACCTACAAAGAATAAGAAGATTTGGCAGGAGCTGGTAGATGTGCGGAAAGTACAAAGAGCAAATTTGTATTTGAAAAAAAATAACAAATGGTATGAATCAATTTATATAGAAGAAGAAGAAGAAGAAGAAGATTTTCAAGAAGACACAGAAACACCAACTGGACAAATTGAAAAAGTGGACAAGTCAAAGGAAGAAGAAATTTATGAACATTTTAGCATACATCCTCTTCATTCGAAAGAAGTTATGGGAGACAATATTGATCTCTTTCAGATGAAGAAAGCAAAAGGAACTCCTGTGAGTGTATGGGAGGAGAGCTTGGAAGCTCGATGTTTTCCCCAGCTGTTTCCAAAAGGAAAAGGAGGACGATACGATGAACGTCCAGAACAGATTCCAGCTTCAGAGTATCGGACTACAAGACTATATGCTGAAGATCCCAGATTTCGACAAAGTATTCCTTATTTGTTCCATCTTTTATTTGAAAGCGACTTGTCTGCACTATCTTATGCAGTAAATCACATTTTAAAAAGTGGAGTACATTTACAAAATGTGTCTGCTAAGGATTTTATGGAGAAAGTGCAGCACCGAGATGATCATTTGGAAACACAACTGATCAATCTGATGGCTTGTCAGCGTGGGACAAATGAATATTGGTACCGACGCCATGGAGAACTAAAATGCATGTTACGGAATTTAGGAACACCAACATGGTTCCTTACCCTAAGCTGTGCCGAGTACGCTTGGGATGATTTACTGGATTTTCTACGAGAGGCCAATTCAAACATTAAAACATCGAATACAAGACAGCAGGAGAACTGTGCTCATTGGATCCGGTTAATGTTTGCAGATATTTCAATCATAGATTTGAGGCTATGATGTCCTTCATCTGCAATAAAAAAAATCCACCCCTTGGAGAAGTAGTGGATTTCTTTTGGAGAAAAGAGTACCAGGCAAGAGGTGCTCCTCATATTCATATGCTGTTGTGGATCAAGGATGCCCCAAAGTTTGGAACAGATGCTGATGAAGCAGTGTTATCTTACATTCAAGAATATGCAACATGTGCTATACCAAAAAGCACAGAAGAGAACAAGTTAAAGGAGCAAGTTTTACGTTTCCAAAGTCATCGGTGTGGAAAATACTGTCGACGGAAATACAAGAGCAAAGAAAAATACTACACTAAATGTCGATTTGGATTTCCTAGACCTGTTCTTTCAAATGGAAGAGTAAACAGTTTTATGTCAGCTGTGAGACATACTATCACAAGAAAATCACCTAAGAATACCTACAACCTTAAAAGAAAAGAAGAATCAAAAAATATAAATGACTACAACCCAGTCATTTTATCCATGTGGAACGCTAACATGGATATACAGTATGTAGCTGACAATTCCATTGCTGTTGCACGATATGTAACGTCTTACATTACAAAATCAGAAAAAACAGAATTGAAGGAAATGTGGGAAGAGATTTCTCACGAGAAGACTGTCAGTAAGAAGCTGTACAGTTTCAGTTTGAAGATGTTATCGCATCGAGAAATTGGATCCTACGAATGTTCAGATAGGTTATCTTCTGCAAGTCTCTACTCGAAGTCAAGAAGAATAATTTGGGCAAGTTTAGGCCTTGCAGCAATGAGAAATCGGGTACTGAAATCTGTAGGAGAAATTGAATATTTGGTCGAGAATGACCCAGAAAGTACAGATATATTGAAAACAAACATGTTGGACACATATTATCCCAAGAGAAGTCAACATCTGGAGAACATGTGTCTCTATGAAGTGCTGCAGAACTACATTTATTCAAGGAAAGCCACAGAAGACATCAATAATGGAAAATATAAAGTCGTTGGTGAAGAAGGATGTTTGGTGAAGCAAACAAAAGGAAGTTTGATAAATCACCGGAAGCTGAGTTGCGACACTACTGACAAGAAAGAATTTTACTACTTGGCTCTTTTACAGTTGTTTAAACCATGGCGTACAGAGGAAGAACTACTGGGAGAATTTCAAAGCTATGAAGATTCATTTAATGCTTGCAAAGACAGCATACAATGCAATACATTCACAACTTATCTGCAAATGTTAAATGAAGAAATTGAACAGGAAACTACAATTGCAGCAGAAATAGCTAGAGACAGTTCTCAGGACAGCCAAAGTTCAGGAACACACAGTCAAGATCCCCTAGGACAACCAATCATTGAAAATGAAGCATCAATAGCCATGAATGAAGTGGAAACGGCTATGAATCAAGCTCAAGAAGAATTTATAGACTTAGAAAATTTGGAAAGACAACTGAATCAAGAGCAGCAACAAATTTATGAAGAGATCAAAAACAAAATTGATCACGGATTTCTACATGTAAAAAAAGAGTGCTCATGCACATCATTTCATCCAATCAGGATGTATGTAAGCGGACAAGCTGGAACTGGAAAAAGTTTCCTAATAAAAGTCATCAGAAGCTACCTACAGCAAAAAACGGATTCTACTTTGTCTTGTGTGGTTACTGCTCCAACTGGGTTAGCAGCATATAACATAAAAGGAATCACCTTACATCGTTTGCTAATGTTACCAGTGGAGCATGAGAACAAAATACAATTCAACAAGCTAACTGGAGAAGCATCCTTGGAAGTTTCAAGAGTATTGAAGAAGATGCAAGTTCTCATTATTGATGAGGTGAGCATGGTATCAAACCTAATGCTTGCCTTTGTGCATTTAAGAATGCAGCAAATTTTGAAGACAGACTATGACATGTTATTTGGTGGAAAACACGTCATAGTTTTTGGAGATCTTTTGCAACTTACTCCAGTTAAAGGACAACCAGTGTTTAATACTGTGACACATGAAGACACGAAGAAGTCATTGGGAAGCATCGGAAATACAAATATTTGGTCCTTCTTTGAGTACAAGGAACTTACTACTAATATGAGGCAAGCAAACGATGAAGAATATGGAAGTATTCTGAAAGATATCAGGATTGGACTACTGACAGAAGTTGGCAAAAAAGCATTACAGAGTCGGCTGCTACATAATTTATTTCCAAAGGAAGAAATAGTTGCAGAGAAGATATACAAGAACATTGCAGAAAACAAAAGTGTCATCTGCTTAATGCCAACTCTACGTGAATGCTCAATATTCAATGAGGAGCTTTTGAAATTGGAAAAGGAAGAGATCAGGAAATTGGAAGCAGTGGACAAAATTGAGGATGGAAGAATTACTGTCACAGTAACAGGCAAACTGAAAAATAAATTGGACTCACTAGAGAAGAACATCTCCAAAACAGCTGGATTAGAAAAAAATCTATATGTTTGCATGAACTGTAGAGTGTTTTTAAGGAGAAATTTGGATGTTGAGAAAGGTTTAGTTAATGGAGCGATGGGAAGAGTTGTGGGTTTTATTAATTACCAGAAAAAAGAAGGAGTTGAATGTTTAAAAATAAAATTTGATCAGATAGATGAAGTTAAAGATATTTGTCGTTGTACAGTTCGTTTTATGCTTGTGAAAGACTTATATGTACGTAGGAAGCAGTTTCCGTTTTCTCTAGCATATGCTGTAACTATTCACAAGTCTCAAGGATTGACTGTAGATTGTGCATTTGTGAACATTGGTTCAACTGTGTTCAAAGAAGGTATGGCATATGTTGCTTTGTCACGAGTCAAAACATTATCAGGTTTATTCATGATAGACTTTGATGAGTCAAAAGTTAGTGCTGATACAAACTGTGTAAAGGAGTATAATAGATTAAGAAGAAGCTATGCTCCTCATTTAGGTCAGTATCCTGTGTTGGAGAAACGTGTAGTTTCTCGTAAAAGAAAAAATGAGAATATCTGTAGTGAAGATGTAGAGAAGAGGAAAAAAAAGAGGAGTGATGTAATTGCAAGCAAAAAGAAAAAGGAAAATGAAGAACAGGTTGTAGGATGTCATTTTGAAAATAGCTCTGGTGTCAACTGCTACGCAAATGTAGTGCTGAATGTTGCATTTTATCTGGAAAGTTTGCAAGAGCAGATAATAGTAAATCAGGGAAAAAGATTCTGTTCAGAGCTGAGTCTCCTTTTTCAAAAGCTGAGTAAAGATAAAACTCAAATAGAAAGTGCTACTGACATTAGAAAACTTTTAGATGTATGTTCAGGACGAACACAGTTTTCTCAAAATGAACAGCAAGATGCACATGAATTTTTGATGTATTTTCTTCAGGTAGTGGAAGAAGAAGGAGTTCCCATTGACATTTTTTTTGGTCTCTCTTATAAATGGGAACATAGTTGTGATAATTGTTATAATATATGTGGCTCTATTGTTGATAATGAAAGGTTTATTTATTTGACATTGCCAGAGAGTAAAACAGTCACTTTTGCAAAATTAGTTAAAGATGCTAATCATAGCATGAAATGTGGTGAGTGTAATTCTGACATGTTTTCAACATTAATTTTAAAGGAATACGGACAGTATGTAATTTTAATGATGCAACGATGTAGAGCTGATGGTTCAAAATTGGATACTTTAATAAAGAAGTTTACAGGACAGCAATTATCAATTTCAGGAAAAACTTTTGTAACTGTTGCAATAATTTTCCATGATGGACCTACTGTTACTTCTGGACATTACACAGTTTATCTTAAATGTGAAAAAGGCTGGACACTGTGTAATGATTCCCAATTGATTTTCAAACAACGTTTGCCTTTTGATTTAGCAAATTCCTATCTAATCTTCCTGAAACCTAAATTTTAGAGAGACTTGGCAAGATCTGGACAAAACAATTTTACCATTTTACTGGATTACCATTGCAATTTTGAAAAAAAAAGATTTTTTAAATTATCATTTGGCCTAATGGAAAGATAACCAATTGTAATGTGGACTTTTTTAATTTTTAATGAAACTTTGAAAAACCAATAATTTAGAGATTATCGGTAACTTCTGCACATTTTAAATTTTGGAATGTTATTGGACTGCCATTGGAAATTTTTTCAAAAATGTTTTAAAAAATTACTATTTGGCCATGTGGAAAAGTAACCAATTCTATTGTGGACTTAATAAATTATTCAAAAAATTTTCGTGAACCAAAATGTTACAGAGAATCGGTGAGATCTGGACAAATTAAACTTTAGAATTTTATTGGATTACCGTTGGAAATTTATTCCAAAAAAAAATTAAAAATTACTATTTGGTCTAAAGGAAATGAAATCAGATGTATTTTGGAGTTATTTGAGATATAATATTGTGATTATACTTCTGAAACAAACATATCAGACGGTATTTTAAAGAAATAACTATTGGTATTAGATGATATTTTTTTACAATATTATGCATTTCTATAATGTTAAGTTTAAGTAAAAAAAGAATCAGGGCATTTTTAATACAATCTTTGTGATTGGTATTTTTTTTTGCCCGCTGTAAAATGATGAATGCAATTGCTTTCACAATTTATAGTGAAATGCAATATATTCTGAAAACAGCAAAAATAAGGCAAAAATATTTTTTGGAAAAAAATGTAAATATGTGTACTGTATTATAAAATGTTTTAAAAATATTAATACTTTTTTCTTTTTTTCCAGATAGATATAGAAAATTTTTGAAAACTACAAACATTTTTAAAACTATTTTTTAAAAAAACAAATGAATAAATATTTTTTCAGTGAGTATGGTAAGTCAATAATAATAATTGTAGTCTCTCAAGGACAATGTAATGTGATAAATGATTTTTAGTGTTTTTAAAAAAAAAAAAAAAAAAAGTACGCGCACCGTACGCGTACGGTAAAAAAAAAATAAAAAAAAGTTTTTAAAAACATATGTAAAAAAAAGATGAAAGATAAGGTTGGCTCTTAAAAGAACCATTGTGTTCATGCAGGGACAGAGGAAAGGAAGCATGGGAAAATTATTCAAAGCGACAAATGTGCTGATCTATTTTGTTGTTCACTAGGGAAACACTGGTCTCCCTATGGCAAATTAGATCTTTACAAAATGTGCAATGAATATCAACCTTCCGAAATCGAGGGTTCATTTCCAGAGGGCCAGCAAAAGGAGATTCTCCCCCCACAGATGAAGGGCTCACCTGACCTGCAGAAGAAGGAGTCAGCCCTGCAGATGATGGTCCAGGCTGAGCTACTGTGGATGTACTGGCTCGTCTTTCTGAAGAGTTACCTCCAAAAAGATGACCATGTGTCCTTCTGTGTACATCCTGGAGGTGTCTCTTCATGGTGTGATTCCCAAAGGAATACTTCCTGTTAGGATTACCTCTAGAAAGTACACGCTTACACAGCTTACAAGTCACTAAGGGTGCATTTACCTTTTGCTGGCCTTCAGGAAAAGTAAAATAATCCCATACATAAGAGGGCTTTTGTTTCCTCGATCTCTGCCTCAAGACAGTGCTGCTAGTGCTAGCCTCACTCTCAGAAGAGCTCTGCTGTTCTGCCATCGTATCCCAAAGACAAACCAGCTCCTTCTCCCAAGGGATCACAAGCAGAAATGAGGGGAATGGGTGTGGTGTAGGAGAGTTCTAGAACTGAAAGTAGTTTCAACCAATCAAAAGTTGTGTTTCATGATCACATGACCTACCGTACGCTTACGGTACGCTTACGGTACGCTTACGGCAAAAGTGCGCATGCGCGTAAAAAAGACACGCGCTTGCGCGCATGCGCATAACAGTCACTACCCGACACTTCCGCGTAACGTGCGCGTGTAGCGTAAGCGCGCACGCGTCCCACGCGCAGTACGCGCGGCTACGCAAAGTGCGTAACTATACGCAAGCAGCGTAGATAGATTACGGACGTTGCGTAAACCGTACGCTTACCGTGAGCTTACGGTACGCGTACTAAAAAAATATTTTTTTTTTTAAAAAAGTACTGCAAATAAATTTTACATGTTTATTTTAAAAAATATATTTAAAAAAACATATTAAAGAATTTTAAAAATTTAATCATAGTCTTTATAAAAGGTAAGATAATTAAATTAAAAATATGTTAGAAAAAAAAAAAAAAAAAAAAAATTTAGCATTTAAAAAACCTTGCAAATTCACTGAAAAAACCATGGGTTTCACACACGTTATAGTTAGGAATTAGCATTTAAAAAACCTTAGAAATTCAGTGAAAAAACCATAGGTTTCACACACGTTATAGTTAGGAATTAGCATTTAAAAAACCTTAGAAATTCAGTGAAAAAACCATAGGTTTCACACATGTTATAGTTAGCTGGACATTTTACTCGTAAAAAACCAATGAAATTGCCCCGTTATAGTTAGTTCAGCTAACTATAACTCGCGCGCCCGCAATGCACTGCTGATGACGTCACATATTACATCACTCATGACATGGTCAGTGACATCACTCATGACATCACTGATGACATCTCAAATGACATCACTGATGACATCACTGATGACATCATCCTTGTGATAGAGTGGCAGACCTCCTCTCACCCTAATATAACCTTTGACACACACATTCAAAAATAGAGACTAACATTTTCAAAACAATGGACATACCAATACCAGTTACAACAACCTCTTCAGTAATTCTAAGATCCACATACACAATCACTCATTCACCAACAGTCCAATACAGTCACTCATACATGTACTCACTCATCATATGTACTCATACACCTATACATCCTGTTACACAATGCCACTCATCCATAGAGTTACTCACACACATAGTCACTCGTACTAATAAAGAATCAAACATACATTTACTTGCATATACAGTTATACACACACCACCATACTTACTTCTACGGAAACTTACACATACTTAGTCTTTTAAACAATCACTTATAGAAACACATACTTATTCATACAGGAACTCTTCCAATCTCTCACCCTTGCATATACTCACATATATACACCAATAGTCACATATACTAGTTTTAAACATATGTAGTTACTCATAAAGACACTATTGAGACAGTCATTCACTCACTAACACACCCATACACACACTCATCCACCCATGCAGTCCTGCACACATGGTCTGTTCAACACATACAAACAGTGAGTCACTCATTCATGCACCTATGCACTACGTAATACCCCCCACCGAACCATGCAGACACTCAGACTGATACTCAAAAAACCAACTAATAACCTATATAGACACCCATGTAGCTACTCACCAACCCATGCAGCCACTTATACACAAAGTGAGAGACTGATACAGATATATACATATTTAAACATTACTCACTAAAACATGTATTCACTATGATACACTTAATCAGTCAGTTAAACAATCAATTTTTCAAAAACAAATCATCCATTTAGACACTTATATACCCATTTATTCTTCCATCGACCTTGAGATATACATATATAAAACATATTTAATTTTCAGAAAAACCCACATTCACTGGATGATGTCATCAGTGATGTCATTTGAGATGTCATCAGTGATGTCATGAGTGATGTCACTGACCATGTCATGAGTGATGTAATATGTGACGTCATCAGCAGTGCATTGCGGGCGCGCGAGTTATAGTTAGCTGAACTAACTATAACGGGGCAATTTCATTGGTTTTTTACGAGTAAAATGTCCAGCTAACTATAACATGTGTGAAACCTATGGTTTTTTCACTGAATTATATATATATATATATATATATATATATATATACACACACACGCATACACATACAAACATACACGCATACACACACGCAATTATCTTCCAATTGCCACCACGTTCAGAGATGCGCACTTTGGTGTCCCGATGATAATAATCAACATTAGTAATGAAATCCCATTTTATTTATATGCGAACATCAACATAGAAGACAGTGCAATGCATTCCTCCTGATATGTAAGTTGATTGGTCATCTTGGCACATGTAACCATAATACATATTTGGTACAAATACAACAATGTATCCATCAATACATTGATGTGGACACTAGCCTTCCTGTCAGACTATAGACACATTTGTAAAGAAGGCAGAGGAGAGTACAATAGCAGTTACAGAATTCATAGTTTCCTCCACAATTCATCAGTAAGGTCCTGCCGTAAACTATGTCTGAGTTGGCCTAATATGCATTGCCCATCTTAGACTATCTAGTAATGCACAATAGTGTAATGCAAATGCATTGTAAATGGCACAGTTTACGAAGCAAACATATGTTACACATTTAAATACAAAATGTAAATGTCTCATTATAAGCGAGGAGGCTGGAACTCCTGCAAAAATTGTGATAAACTTATAGAAAGTATAAGGCTCAATTTGTAAGACAACGTGTCCTGCCACATTCCCCAGAGGGTTCCTACCGCAGATTATGTCTGAGCTGGCCTCATATGTAACGGTCATCTGTGACCAAATAAATAATGCACATTGGCAGAATACTGATGTATAATATAAATGGCTGCAACAGTGCTAATGAGTGTGGGGGGGAGGGTATGGCAGGAGGAGCAGTTCATTTCATTAGAGTTCACTTGAGTAACTGCCCGTCTGGGAGTCTGGCCAGGGATATAGGGGAGGGAACTGATCCTAGATGCGCAGACAGCACAATTGTCCCCACTATCAATCAGCCTCTCACCTCATGTCCATATGTTGTGGTCATTGCAGGGGTTCCCCAGCTAAAAAAGAGCCAGAGAGAAACCCAGAATGAGCTAACTAATAAATTCCTGTATTGGCTCACAAGATATTGGCAGCTCCCATACGATAGAGCCGAAGAGATCCTTATGACTCGTAGAGTCAACTGGATAGGAAAGAGACCTAAAGCCAGGCGAGGGGATTGTGTCATAATCAACTCCAGGAAGCCATAGATCGACCAAAGTCTTATGCAAGGTGATCTTCTTCAACAGGTTACAGGTACAGCGACCGAGCTCCTGCCACTCGGATTTTTCTATAAGCCATCATAAAAGCCACCACATAGGGAACAAAATAGCAGCACAATGGCCACCCAGAATTCAATCCATTGGCAGGGTAGACATCTACATCAGATATCTAGGCCCCTACTCATGTCAATCCCAGTAACAAATAGATACAGGGCTCTGGAGGGGTGGATTCAATTCTTGACCACCACGATCCCGACCTAGCTAAAGTCTCTGAGGGGGGGATCATTTGGGGACAAGACATGATCCAGGGCTTCAAAACACACAGTGTGTCTATGGGCCTCGGAAAGGAGGAGCAGAGCCACAGGGTGAACCCTCCAAGGCCCATACTAACACAGACCGAGTTGCAGAAGGGCTAATGAACGAGCTCTTGACCCATACAGGGTCAAATTATGCAACACGCTTCCACCTTAGTGGAGCCTTATTTAGGCAATAGGCCCAAGAGTAAAGAAGGATGAAGCTCTGGAATTGACTTTCCAGGCAACAGGAGCATGTTGTTAGAGACAAGGGAAGAGAGTGCTACTGCCGCAAAGAGGGATATTACCCCAAAGCAGCAATTCCAGGTACCCGGGAAGAGCAAACATCTCTGAAGGTGGTATCCTGGAATGTTGCTGGCTTAAGGAACAAACTGGACTCCACTGATTGGGGGCTCTTTGTAGACCAGTTTGATCTATTCCTCTTCCAGGAAACATGGTGCAGGGAGGATGCAAGGCGGCAGAGCTTTCTCAATAGCCGCTACTATTAGGGGAGGGGTGGACCATCTGGTCTACCCCTCCCCTGGTCGTAGTGGTACAGGTTAATGTCTATTCTAGACCAACAAGAATTGGCCACAAATTCCCAGCTGTGAAACAATTGGCCTCTCTTCTGTCCTCTGTTGCAAACAGTGTCCATCTGGTCATAGGGGGCAACTTCAATTGCCAGTTCGAGTCCCTAGGTGCTAATAATGGTGATGCTCTCTGCGAAGAAGACTATAGGCTATTCCAGAGCTGAGCATACCTCTATCAAAATTTGGTCCCTTCAGGCCCTCCAGATCAATTCCTTCACTTTGAACCATTCAGTAAGGCCTTGCAATGGGCGTACAAAATCTGACACTCAGGGATGCATACGTTCAATTGGGAAGGACATTCTTCTCTAATTGACTAGATCCTGATCGAGACCAGAATGTGACCAATGGTTGTAGATTTTGCTGTTTTTCCTAGGCATGACAGTGACCAGAATGCCATGACCCTGGACCTTGCTCTACCCATAGTGTATGCTGGACCACTGGATGATAGGCCAGACTAAACCAGCAGGAAAAAAATGCGGTGGCCGGTAATGCAGCAAACCTCTGATTTGATATCTGCCCTACATGAGGCAATGGGTTGCTCTTTACTGTAATTGAATAAAGTAATCACTGAGAAAAGTACAATTGCCTCACTTACAGGGGTAGCGGAGATACATACTGTACTCACAGATAAACTAATGGGTCTATTTATCCAGTAGTGCATAACAGAGGCCAAAGAAAACTCCCACACTCCTGGTTCAATCAGAGGTGCTGTGAAGCAAAATGGGACTTGACTGAAGCTTTGAAATCAAAGGATAGGCCATCCATCAAACTCAAGCAGACCATTTTTAGAGAGACCATCGTCCTGGCAAAAAAAATCTTAGGAGCAGAAAAGATGGCATTCCCTTTGCTGGGCCTTGATGTCCAAAGATCTCAAAGCCTTCTAGAAAATAGTTAATGCAGGTTGCAGAGAAGGTAAAGTGGTATTCAAGCTTAACATTGCGGCCAATGCATGGAACGAGCACTGTCAAGCCCTGTCTGCCACATCTGAGGTAGACGAAGTTATAGGCTATCCAACTAGGGACCCACCCCATGTGAAGCCAGTGAGTACCCAGTGATAACCTTGCCTGAAGTGCTTAGTGCCATTAATAAAATAGCTCTGCACAAAGCACCTGGAATGGACACATTTCCCAGGGACCTCTTACATTCGGAACCAACAATTTGGGGGACATATATGTGGGCAATATTTAATTTTGTGATGGGGGGGGGGGATTCCAGTTCCTAAAACTTGGTCCGGAGCAGAAATTGTCCCAGTCTACAAAAAGGGCTCTCCTCTGCTACCAGGCAACTACAGACCCATTAGTCTAATTGATGTGAAGCAAAATGTTTTAACCCTTTCCAAGCAGGATTTAGACAAAGAACCTCTACAATAGACCAAATTTTCAGTTTGCAACTCCTACATTGGAAAACTTACTTTGGAGGGCAGCAGCCTTTATTTAATATTTGTCGTCCTCAAGACAGCCTTTGACCTAGTACCTAGAGACAAGTTGTGGTCTGTATTAATCGATATTGGGGTCTCCCCATATCGTTGTCATATGATCAGGAGACTTCACGAGGGAAATTTTGACCAAGGTAGATATAGAAAATATGAAGAGCTTACTGCGCCATTCACTGTTAACAGATGTGTCAGACAAGGATGTGTGCTTGCCCCCAGTTTATTCTGTCTATAAATTAATGCCCTGGCAGGTTCACTGAATAGGGCAAAGTACAATGACGCCCGCAAGATTGCTTCAAACAAAGTGCCGGCATTGATGTCCGCTGATGACACCCCTCTTCACTCAAAATGAACAATGGGTATTTAAAACATCCTGAATAGCTTCTACTCTTTCTAGAACACCAGAAGGCTAGTAAATAACATCATGAAGACCAAATATATGGTCTTTCATCTGGTAAATTTCACACGCACTAATCCCTGCCTGAATGGCATCCCCCTTGAGAGGGTATCCACTTTTATATACTTAGGGCTCACTCTCACTGAACATATTTGATTGGTCAGCACACATTGCCAAAAAGAGTCTTAAGCTAGCACAAATATTGGGGGGGGTTGGGGAGGGGATGGCCAAAGTGCATAGGAAATCGTTCTGCAAACCCATGAGCACCATTGCTGAGATGCACAAAGCGCGAGCTCTGGATGCTAGTATGTATGGGGTAGAAGTAGGGGGGGCGATTGCTCCATGAAAGCCAGAACCAGAATAGAAAATAATTTTATTAGGCAGTGAGTCAGATTCGACCTAGGTGTCAGACCGATTCTCAGAAGAAATCAGGTTTAGACCACTTATCTTCTGGTGACGAATTTGGAACACCCTGGAGTTGATATCCTATAAAATAGAGCTGGAGTAGGTACTGGGGTTACCTGGGGTTGGGAGACTACCCTAGTTTATCAATATTAAGGGCACACTGCATAGCACTGGAAAAATGAACATGTGGAGCAATACTATTGTGTCCTGTCCAGCAACATACAGAAATTAACTTGTCAGGAGCTACAAGAGGTACAAACTCGCTCTCCTTCATGGGAGCAAAACAGTAGGCTCTCTGACAGCAACGTTTATTGGGGGAAAAGACAACTACAGCCTTGAGGCCTTTTTAGACGAAATTCAGCCAGCCTTAGCTAGGAATCTTTACATACAATTCAGACATGGGGCACATCCTTTACATATATTCCCCAATAAATGGGCAGGCACCTTATCTCTAAGGTGTCCAACCTTTGGTGCAGCTGAGGAATCAGAACTGCATGTCTTTTATTTCTTCTTAGCCTACAAGAAATGCAAATCAAAATGGCTGTTACACCTGTGCAGAAACCTAGGGACCCCCCATTGTTCAGAAGCATTTAGGCTCCTGAAATATGACAATTAACAACCCATTGTCTATGCTGTTTCAAGAATCCTGTTTTAAATGTGGTGTGCTCATAAGCAGTTCTTATGACTCCACTACCCATGCTCAAGTTTAATATTCTGCACTCTGGGAAAGGACCAGAAGAGGTTGTTGGGCATGGTCCCTACTAAGACAGCACCAATGTCCTTTGCCCTTTACGAATTCCTGGCAGGGGGTGGAGATCACTTTGGCCAAAATGGACTCATGACTGTTCCTCTGTTGTTACTTGCATTTGCACTTAAGGAGATTTGTTGCCAACGGTTTAAATATCTGTTTTTACCTTGAATTATTTTAAGCAAGACGGTTTTTAAGCAAGGAAAAATTAATACTTCATTGTATACTTTATATGTATGTATTTTGTACTTTTATGGCAATCGCCGTAATCAAGATGGATGAAGAAGAATATGTAATGTTTGTTGTTATTGAGTTATGAATTGATAATTGTGAGTTATCAACTTCATGCTTGATTCATTTCTATTGAACTGGTGTACATAGGTGAAATTTAGTTGCAGCACCTGACAATTAACACGCCTCAGCCTACCCACATTTGCCTATATTTTCTCTATATCAAATGCCCACACTAATGGGGTTACAGTGATGCCCTCTATTTGATATATTGTTTATTAAAACGCTGTTACTGTGCTTCCATGCAAGATAGAATCATTGAATTCCTGAAACATAACATTTCAAATAGGTCTTGTTTACCTATACTTTTCTTATAGAATAAATCTTTGTATTTTCTATATAATTGGGATTCCATTTCTATTGACATTTCTTAAAAAAATAACAAAATAGCTGATAAAAATGTAGGAAGTGTATGGAGTTTTTAATCTGGAGTCCCTTGTGTTGATCTATAGAGGCAGCACCTATCTCACCTATAAAAGGGTAAGAGGCTGTGAGTCTTACCTAGAGACAATTAAGCCCCCTTCCACTCATTCACTTTATACCAGTCTAAGACTTGGAAAACTACCGATTGATAGGCTGACTAGCACATGGAGCAATGCTAGATCGAAGTTAGAAGTTAGGCTTCGCAAGCATAATGCAATAGAAACTAGGTTCAAATATTTATTATTTTGTTCTCTTTATGTTAGTGTTAGGAGAAAAGGCTTTCTGCCTCTGTTTAGGAGCATTAATGGAAGAAGGAAAACCAATGCTCAATTGTTCAGCTATTGCACTGAAATGCACCTATGCTATTTTACTGTGTCCAAGTTTTGTTTTTTTTTTACATTTATGCTTAGTTTATTAATCCGAAGCTTTGAATGTGTATCTAAGGCCCTCATTTTTTTTTGGGGGGGGGGGTGAATCCGTTTTTATTGAGTTTTCATACAGTCACAATATGACAATTACATGTATATGAACTGTTGGGCTGTGCAGTTGTTACAGTTCGCGCCACATGTAAGTGCTTATTCAAAATCTGTACATTTCATAATGCAATATAGACAGCAAAAGGAGCCTGGCTGGATAATACCTTTATGAGTATTCCGAATACTTCACCTACACTTAGATGAGGGAAGGAGAAGGGGAAGGGAAGTGGGAGTTCAGTGGCATAATAGTCCGTCTAAATTTCACAAATTTAAATGTCCATTGTGGCATCAATATTGGTACCTGATTACTCCGGCGTGCACATGCACGTACAGATATGCAGAGTCATTAGTTGTGCTGGTGTTCGTGTACGGAAAGGCGTCAATAAAAAGACTCAGCAGTAAACAAGAAACAAAAATACGTGCATAGCAAACCATATAACCCGCAGCCCCTCAGACTTACATAGGCAGTAGTATGTGTGGTCCTTACATAATGCAGCTTTCAGCTGCCTCCCCGGGTTCAAGATGTGTATATACATGTTATGTCAACCAGCGTGTGCTAGACATGAACATGGTGACGCGGTGTATACACTGCTTCGATCAGTAGACACGTTAGTGGTCTATGACTTGGATGACAGGTGAACCGGCAGGCGGTGTGTCTATGTTATATTGCAGCTCGATGTACATGGTGTCCCAGTACGTGGCGACAGGGATCTTACGGAGTCCCAGGGTTTCCTCGCATTTAATAGCAAAGCTTTCCGTTTTCGCCCATGCAAGCATGGAATTACGCCAAGCGTGTATGCGTGGGGGGTCAGATGCTTTCCATTTTTTACTGATCAGTCTCTTGGCCACTATTAGTCCCAGATCCTAAAAATCTGGATGTAACTTTCATGGTGGCTGTCCTACGGAACTTTTGAAATAGATATACTGGCCATTCGAACGGAAACCCCTGACCAGTGCAAGCATGCAATGATGTGGCCACTTCAATCCAATATGCGCCCACCCTATGACAACTCTAGAACATATGGATTAAGTTGGCTCCTGTTTCGTCGCATCTCGGACACCAGGCATCCCCTCGATTAAAGTATTGGTTAATTTTCGCAGGTGTGAGATACGCTCTATGTATAATGTATAGTTGTATCTGATGGAAGTGCATGTTCCTGGGGATGCGTGTCGACCTCTCGAGTACTTGGGCCCATTCCTTTTCCGTGAACGGGCGATCTAGGTCTTGCCCCCACTTACGGCGAAGCGTATCAAGACTGACCGCTGCATGGGTCTGGAGCGAGGCTGCAAACAAGTGTGTCAGATGTCTACCTTGCCCCATGACGTGCAAGTACAGCATAGTAAGATTTGTCTGCGGCTCTGTATTGATGTCCCCCCATTTCGCTGTAAGCGAGGCCACTAGCCCTCGGTGAGTGAGAAATTGCCCAGGCGGTAAACCCCCTTCGTCTACAAGTGTTGTGTAGGGAATAAGTGCCCCCTCATGATACAGATCCCCAAGCGTGTGAATGTCCTTTTCCTGCCATTCCCAGAGTGTGAGAGTTGTCAGTACCGCTCTCCCGCTGGGTGGAAGTTCTCTCCAGTGGTATCGCCGGTGCATAGGGGAGCATGCCACGCGTTATGTACAGACACCTGCGGAAACATTTGTAGGCCATGGCATATAGTAGAGGTTCTGGCGGGCGCGCTCCCGGGTAGAACAGCATGACAATGCGCTCCTGGAGTTAGGGCGGCTGCATAGTTGCAGTGTCTACACAGTGTCGGTTCGACAACCACCATGCAATCCATTGTAATTGGGAGGCGAGGTAGTAATGTTCACGACAAGGATCCGCTAGTCCATCTTGGTCTACTGGCAGATATAGATAATTAAGTGCTAATTGATGTCTGGCATTGCCCCAGATGAAGTCTCTGAGCTGTTTCTCAAAGGTGGTGAAGAAGGAGGCCGCACATTGAGCAGCAAATTCGTAAAGTTGTATAGGAGCCGCTGGAGTATAACCATTTTAGTAAGTGCTATTCTACCTGTGACTGCCAGTGGCAGCGTGCTCCAGAATCGCATTTGCGATTTAATGGATGTCACCGCCCTCCCTAGGTTCCCATCAAACAGATTGTTTGGTTGGCGGTATATCTGAATTCCGAGATAGCGGAACGTGTCAGGTTTCCACTGTACTGGTCTCCCACTCATAGTGAATGCCGGGTCACTAAGTCAATCTTTGATTGGGTAAAGGCAGGATTTATCCACATTCACGCTCAAACCAGAGAGCACGGCGAACTCCTCCAGCAGCTGGGCCAACCGGACAGGGATATTGGCGATATCCGTGATGTAGATGAGGAGATCATCTGCATACAGTGAAACCTGATGGACACTATCACCCAATGGTATTCCAGCCCCCAATTGGGTGTGCAGAGCTTCAGCCAATGGCCCCATGGCGAGTGTAAACAGGAATGGGGACAGCAGGCACCCTTGGCGCGTGGCCTCTCTGTATGGGGAAAGAGTCGGAGATGTAGGGGCCCGCTTTCACTCTGACAGTTGAGTTAATGTAGAGAAGACGTCTCAAGCGCAGAAAAGTTGGGCCAAGATCTAACTTTTCCAGACTGCAAATAAGTAAGGCGACTCTAAAGAATAGAAGGCCTTCTACAGGTCCAGTACTATACATCCTGCATTCGGCCATTCCCCAGTCGCATATGTGGCCACCCTGTAGAAATGTCACAGATTAAGGAGGCACTACGGGCGGGTAAGAAGCCATTTAGGTCCGCCTGGACCAGTCCTGGAACCGCCTGCACCAGTCACTCCGCCAACACATTTGCCAGTATTTTATAGTCGGAGTTAAGCAGGGCTAGAGGTCTATAAGAGCTCAACTCCACCGGGTCCTTACCGGACTTCAGTAATGAAATCAGGTGACCCTCACGCATGGAGGGCGGGAGCCGCCCAGAGTCAAATGCAGTGGTAATAACAGTACCAAGACGCTGCATCAATGAGAAGCGATACGCCTTGTAGTATTCTGCCGGTATCCGTCCGGCCCTGGGGTCTTCCCGCATGCTAGGGATTGTAAGGCTTTCCCAATATCCTCCGGCGAGATCTGCTCATTAAGCACCTCTTTGCGGTCCCTGGTCACTTTGGGCAGTTGTAGACTACCCAAAAATCTCCCCAAAGCCCCTTCGTCACAGCTACATTGGGACCGGTATAGAAATGCGTAGTGTTGTGTCAGAGCGGCATGTACATCATACCGGGTAACCAAGAGTTGCCCTGTATGTGAGCGCAATGGTCCAGTCAGGGCACGAATGTGGTCTTAGCGGATCAACCAAGCCAGCAGTCTGCCAGCCCTGTCTGCCGCAGAGTGCGTACGGGCTGTGTGTGCGGCATAGTTGTGGCAGCGAAGTCACTCTATGTATTCCGCATGTTCGGTGCACAGTGATGCCAGGCGGCACAACCCTCCGCCCGTCCCCTCCCCTTTGCGCTCAAAACGTAGAAGTTGAGCCTCAATCCACGTTAGGGAATTGGAGAGTTGTTTGCGAACATTCCATGTGGCCCCTATACAGTGGCCTCTGATGGATACTTTGAAGGCTTCCCATTCAATGAGCGCGTCACTGGCCGTGCCTTCATTTAGCTCGAAATACGCCACGATCACGGTCCCCAGCGATGACCGGAACGCCGGATCTTCAAGGGCACTAGGTTGGAGACGCCACGCGAGGACTGGAGGACGATATGGTTCCCGTCTGAGGTGCAGTACTAGAGGATTATTATCGGAGGGGGTCAGTCCTAGGTAGTCAGCAACTCGGACCAGTGGGAGCAAGGGTTGTGAGGCCACTAGTCTATCTAGGCGGACATGTACTGCCGAATAATGGGAGTAAACGCGGGCGGTGGGATTAAGAATTCGCCATACATCATGAAGAGCCCAGTGTGTCAACCAGTCAGAGAGGGCCTGTGCATTAGATGTGGGAAGGGTCTTGTTGAGGGGCGGAAATGACTTGTCTAAATCTCCCCCAAGAAGCCAAGGGGTCCCATTCCATCGGGCGACCACCTCAGAGACACGTGTGAGAAAAGAGACCTGATCTGAATTTAGGGCATAAAGGGAGTCCTAACAATACCTCTTGACCATTCAAGCACCCTTTCACGAATGTGTATCTGCCGTCTGTGTCATTGATGTCTTCCTCACAAACAAACAGGGTTCCTGCTCTGACCCATATCAGTGTGCCTCGTGCATGTGCTGAGTATGTGGTGCCACAAATCGGGCCCCTCCACCTTTTATGCAAGCATTACAGCTCTACTTTGGACATGTGGGTTTCTTGAAGTAGAGCTATTCCCACTTTATGGCGCTGCAAGTACGAAAATATGGAATAGCGGCGTGTTGGTGTGTGCATGACGCTTATTTTCCACGTGGCTATTTGAGACCGTGTCATGTCTGGTTACTGGATAGGACCAAGCGGTGGGGGGTGGACCCTGGAGCTATATAGGTATAACATGCGTGGGGGTTATGGGCCATTCGCAAGAAACTAAAACTGAGAATGTAAACTCGAACCAGTGTAACTCTGAGGGCGAGCACCATGGTGAGGCTTTTCCAAACTAATATGGTGCCCAACAGTGGCAGTAACTAACCAATTAAGGTATTGGTATGGGGTGAGCAGCGAGTGTCTAACTAGGTGTGTTACCTTTCCCCCCTCTATGACGCAGAGTTGTCATCTGCACCCCCCTTATATGTGTACCGGCATGCGTGAGTGTTAGATGTGTGTGACGACAGACACAGCTGAATAACAGTAGGTGATTATGTGACACAGTGCGACATTAGTAGCAATAACATAATTGCAAAAGGCAGACAGTAACATAGGTAATCTGTGGGGGAGACGTACTACTCCTACGCACAAGAGACTGGTAGTGTTAAAGAGCAGCATCAGAACCAAGTATCGTAACATTAGTCTATACTTGCGTGCAAAGTCCCCCTCAGTGCACCCCACGATGGAAGAATCTCACACGATGTCAGCAGTCTGCGGGGTAACATTAGGTGCCCCCCCTATCAAAGTCCTCAGGCCTAGGGGTGGATGACCCACTGGCAGTTGCTGACTCAGAGGAACTGAGTTCTGCATCCTCACGATGGGCCCGATTCACAGAACTAACTTAAGACAAAATCCTAAACTTACTACCATTTTGGCATTCACAGAAGGCACTTACTCATTTTGGTATTCACAGAAGGCACTTACTCATTTCGGTAATCACAGAAGTTAGGAGTCCTAACTTTAGGACTCCTAAATGCCTTCTGTGAATACCGAAAGTCTTAAAGTTAGGATTTTTCTCAGTTTAGGAGTAGTCAAGTTAGGAGTCCTAACTTGACTACTCCTAAACTGAGAAAAAGCTCGGACAGAGGCTCCGACAGGCTCCTTGACCCTGTCGGAGGCGTCGGTCTGTCCTTCTGCCCACTGTGCTCCAACCGACTGCATCATTGTGTGGCAGTCGGTCTGCAGCCTGAGATGTCGGACAGTCTGACCCGAATAGTCTGTCGGTGGCGATCCTCCCGACATCATAATCTGGCCTATGTTTGGCTGTTAAATGAGGGAAACCCTTTTATTGTTTGTAGGGATTTACCGATTTATATCCATTTTATTTATTTATTTATATTGCCATGAAACGCTGTAACAGTGTACAGTTTTATTCTAGATAAATGTTTTGTTCTAGATAAATAAGTGAAGTTAAAGCAAATTAGTAAGAGAAGGTGCTACATATCTTGCCTTTTATGGCTTAATATGCCATTATTTTCTGTTTGTCACATTCTATTCGTTTCTTTTCTTTCATACTCCGGTCAACTCTGCTGCATAATTTGGTCTTTCATTGCCGCATAATTACAGCTGCTCTTGCTGCTTGGAGGTAACAGACCAGAAGCTGGAAGAGTTGGAGTTCTTGAAATGAATGGTTCCACGCATCCATTGATTACTATGATTGCCTAGCAGGCTGGGTCTACTCTGCAAAGGTGTGTGGGTTGCTGTGCCAGCCACTCTTTCATTCTTTTAAGTTAAATAAAAAAAAGGTTACAATTGAGATCGGTATTAAATAGCCCTCTTATGCTATCGCTGAATTATTAACTATTTCATTAAGCGTTCTATATATTCTTGTGAAGTAAACTAAGGCAGAAACTCAGACTTGGTGCATTTTTAATTCTGCTCCGGTTTTGTTCCTGCACAGTACCAAGCTCATGGTACCACAGCTTGTGAGAATATTGACCCATATCACCCTGGCACCAGGAAAGAGCATTTAGTATGTAGGGAATGTAATGTATGTGGTTTTATATATATCAGAGGTGCTTTGGTGCAGAGCTTGTCTGCAATTCTGGGGTGCTCCGTGCTTGGGGGTGCCTGCGGACATACCCTCACCAAGTAAGTAAACGGGTATGAAGGATGGCTGTAGGGTTTTCTCTGTGGATCAGGTCCATGACAGGGGTGGGACAAGGGACTTGCGATTTACTGTCCAAATTCACGAAAAAGCGAAGTTGGAGCCTGAATTATATCATATCAGTCCCTGGTATTAATGAACATAAGCCATACGGTTGAAAGGCCGAGTTTGGATTGAACCTGTGGCCCTCGGGGTACACAGGGCTCTGGAGCAGGCGCTCCAGCCCAATGAGCTATGTTTTCTGTGATATCCGAACTCGTTGCTCTTTGGCATTCATGGCTGGGCCTGAAGGGATTGCTGCCTCGGGCCCATCCCTTCCCAATCGATTCCAGGTAAACACACCGTCAGCAAGCCTGTGCCCCTCCTGTGGACTTTGCACGCAGAGGCCTTTCGCCTGTAGCATCGCGAGTGTCTCCTTCCGTTCGCTCTCTCGCCAGCAGTGTGGGCAGCCTGGCTAGAGCGATTAGCAAGCTGGGAAAATATCCCGCTGCTCACCCGCCGACGGTGCGCGAGCACCTGGCAGACAGGGGCAGGTGCAGCAGGGCAGTTGTTGCATTTGCGATCCTCAGCAGACACAGTTTGTGAGATGCACTAGCAGCAAGCGATCACCCGTGAAGAGGTGTGTATGCAGAGGCAGTTTGCTCGTCTGTTTCACAAAGGCAGGCCTCAATCTGGACCCTTCCACGAGGAGAGGTGAGCTCCCACTGCCTCCACTCACATACACCAGTGTCCTTCAGCCACAGTTCTGCACATCTTCTGGCTGAATATTGCATATCAGAAGTGATCAACAACCCATTCTCCATGACAGAGATCAAAAGCACCCACTCCCATGTCCTTTATCGGTGCTTCCAATCCCAGAACCAATGTAGAGGCGGAAAACGCTGTGTGCATGCTTTCTGAAGATGCGCACCTTGCAGTTTGTCGATTGCAAGAAAGAACTCAGATACCAATGATCTAAAGTCAGGGCCACTGCATATTCGACCTTATTAGCCCTAGGCTGCTCTCCAAACTGTTAAGCAATATAACGTAACATACCTTTCGTGCATGCCCTTCCAAATCCCCCAATTTCCCATTTTATTATTTGATATATTTAGTGTATTTTTTTACACCCTGGTCTTTGGCACAGGGCATCAAGGTGCCTCCCACAAAAATGCAAGAGAATTATAGAATTAAAGCATCGAGCCTGAAGATGCGGGTGGGAGGAGAGTATTTTCAGAACAGTAGCAGACTAAGGCCTAACCATATTTCTTCTGGGAGTGGTTCCAAGTTCTTTGTATGAAATGGGACACATTTGTCTGAAATTTCAAGAGATCTCTGCTGAGCCTTTTCAAAGAGAAGTTAAAATCTACTTCTGGTGTTGTAGTAGCCTCCAGATACGCACAGTTTCTCAATCAAATACAGAATTCACAAAAATACAGGCCCTTCTAGTTGATAAACCAGATGGTGAAGATCAGCCACCGCTTCAAGGTTAGCCACTGAACCTTTAGGAGTAAGGTTGATCTCATTCAATTTCTTTGCACCAACCATCAGTCATCACCTGTAGGGAGAATGACTACTTGGAGCAAGATATGTTAACTGAAAAACGTGGTCACACTGTAGTCTTTACTGATAGAACGATTCACTTTTGTACAAGATGGAGTTAGTAAAGGGCTATTTTAATAACCCTTCCCGAGTCCATTGAATGTTAATTGTTCATGAATAAAGAGATCAGGGCTGGTTAAATGAAAGCAAACAAGCCCTCAATGGTGTTAAATCAGTGACGTACCGCCTCAGCCCTCAACATACATCACTCTCTCTAATTGTTACAGCCAACTAGCCTTAGACCTGTTGAATATCCATTATATCTGTTTGAAATTCCATTAGAAGCTGAAATTAAGTAGGATGAATTGGCTGGGTAATTCTTGTAACTACTATCTAAATGTCGCTCGCACCATCAATACTTTCACATCCACCAACCATTGAGCATTGAGAACAGGCCACCACCACACCCGAGCTGGAGTATACAGACAGTGTCATACACATTGGTCTTCTAATCAGACACATCTGAGCTTTCAATACAAGTGGGCCAGAATCCATAGTCTCTACGGCCACACTACAAAAGCATTGAAATTGTTTCTCTGACCCCCAGGACCACTTTCATCAAAATCAAAATTGCAAGAAAGACCCCTGCAGCAGCACAACTAATCTTAATCAACAGATAAAACTGTTCAGAAATTGCCCCTCATTGACGTAGTATGTTGGTGACTAAACATAGCTAGTATCGGCCAGGCCCCACTCCTAAGAGACTGCCTTGTTTCACACCTCAGTGAGGATGAAAACCCCACTTTCTTTGAGAGGAACCTGAAAATGTAATAGTCCTTCCCCTCCTTCATTTTTTCTCTGGCCCACTTGTTTGCAAAGTCGTACATCTGCTGTCATTCTGAAGAGATACACTGTATTCATGAACTTGTTAAAACTTTCCAAGAAAAAGTAAGACCATGTGCCTGTGTCATAGTTAAGCCACACTCATTGAATGGAGTGATCTGCTTTACATGGAATGTATAATGTTAACACTAGCATTAGGATTGAGGAAAATTGCTGCGTAGCTGAGTTTCTGGGGTGACTGTGGATATATTATTTCGTTAAAGTTATTACTGTCAGTTTGGGTGAAGCCTCCTTCTACAGCTAGTCATGGATGTCAAATTCTTATGTACAGTATGAATGAATGTCCCAGTTTTCAACAATCTTCTAACCCCACCCACTCAGAAGTTGAACTTTACATTTAATGTCTATCAAGTTAGAACCCTGTGCCTGAGCGAGCGTAAAACCAACCAGCCCACTCAACCAATCCCGTCGCTTCTCTCATGCTGGGTAATAGCATTCCCAGCAGAAGAGCAGTGTCTGGCTTGGGTGGGGAGTCTGTGCAGTGTTGCCCATGGACTGCCGGGAGCAGAGGAGCACTGAGGCCGGCAGTTGCAGGTAAGTACTTTTTCCCCCGCACTGCCCTACCAGCAGCCACTGCTCCTACTGGTTTCTAAGTGCGCAGGGGCACGCCGCCTGTGGCATCCGTGTTTGGCACCTGAAGCACCAGGCAAAGTGGGGCAGCCAGTTTTGAATGATGAACGGTGTCCCACTTATGATTAAACCCTGCTTCTGGCTTCAGGGAATTGGCATGGAAAGTAAATATATTTGTTAATTACATCTCTACGTCTTATGCCGAGCTTAGGGCACATAAGATTAAAAAAAAGGACAATACGTTGAGCTTGAGGGGCAGCTGGAGCTAAGAACTGCAGAGACAAAAATTCCTCGAGAGAAGGAAAGCTCAGCAACAAATCCATCCATAATCTGTTTGATAACAAACTTAAAGTTACTTGTTTCCTCAGCTTTGGAAGAGTGACAGGCTGGAGCTTAGCTTGAGTACACATTCAGCGACTGTCTGTAAAGGTGGTGAGTAGACACTGAGAAGCACAACTTGCAGATGCCAAAGGAGCTACAGATGGAATAAAAAAACACAGCTGCAGCCAATTAGGATAGTGGTAGTCACCAAGGACCTCAATGATGATGGAATGTATGAAGCTAGCACAATTCTCTGACACATATGACGTGGTAGCGCAGCACATGTAGAACAGTCATGCCAGAATAACAGAACAAAGGCACACAGAAATTAACGTAGAACCAGGTGCCTGCCTCCCTTACACTTTGATGCGTCAGAGAAGAGTAAGGAGGGAGAATGTTGGTGGTTGTCAAGTGTCAGTCAGCTGTTCGAGTGGGAAGCAAGCAGTAACAATGCCAAGAAGTCTGGCTTTAATGTGTTGCATGCTGCACTCGCAAAAGCATGCAGCGCATCTGTCTTGGGCACATATCTCACCCTGCACGTATACAAACACACCACTCGCCATGCCCAGGGGCAAAGTTTGGTCAATAAGATTGGGATTGTGTGAGCTTTTGAATTCCCAACAGTCACGATGGGATATCTTGTTAAAATACATTATATAAGAAGCGGGGCATGAAGGGGGCTTAAGGGGTAGCGGAAAGATAGAGGAAAGAGGCCTGTTGGGAGCACTTAAAACCACATGATTCAAAATAATTCACATTTATTAAGGCCTTTAAAATGGGGGGAGGGGTGTGTGTGTGTGTGTGTGTGTGTGTGTCCCTGTCTCAGGTGAAATTCGACAGACTCTTCATCATACCTGACTGAAAGCACTTGTACCCAACTACTTACTACAGATCACATTTTATTTAGGTGGGGTGTAAAACCACTTTTAAGTTACGCCCCTGATCATACCCTCACCAACTGTTTACCCTGCACTCATACACCTCACCCACCACTTATTATATAGTCACATACCACATGCCCGGCACTCTTAACACCACACACTGCACTTGCGCCCACCTCTCACCATGTATCCACCCATCTCTCACCCGAACTCAGACACCACTTACCCTGTACTTATACATCACTCAGATCCATCTCACTTGGTACTCACACACCACTAAGACACCACTTACACTAACAACTCACCCAACCATCAACCTACACTCACATCTCTCGCCTTGCTCATACCACTCACCCGATAGACACAGCTCACCTTGTGCACACACACCCTGCGGCCCATCTGCACCCTTCAGACTCACACACCTCCCAAATTGCACTCACATACCTAACTCCCAGGGCTAGACAGGCATTTTATTCCACCAAATATTTTCTGGTGGGCTTGAGCCCTTGGAGGCCATTTTAAAAGCTACGACCACTCCTGACACCTATCATTGTCCCCAGCTCCCTGAGTTTAATTGCAGCAAGCACAGGCAGGTTTCAAGAGACAGAAAGGGAGGAGAGAGAGTGGATGGATGGAAAGAGAGATTGCATGAGGAGACAAAGGGAGCAAGGCTGCTTTGAGCATTTTTGTTAGGTCTGCTTTTGGTTCCCCAGTCTGGCCCTGCTCAGCAGTCTGCTCATAATGCTTGCCTGCACTCACTCACATGCTTGCATACCTCTCACCTTGCACTCGCACACAATCGCCATGTACACTCACACATCATTCAGTCACCCCTCAATCTGAACAATCATGCACTGGTAACTCATAGTGCTTAGTTTGAGCCTGTGATTGCTGGGGGGGGGGCTTCATTTTTGGGAATCAGCACTTGTTTTTCCTCAACTGACGATTCCCGAAAGAGAGGGAAAAATACACAAAGGGGAATGAAAGAGAAAGGCGGAAAAAACATCACAAAGGGTTAAAGCAGGAACCTGCAGAAGTGAGATGAAGAGGCTTGGAGAGTCTGGTAGTGTGTTAAAGAGACATTAGATGTATTGAAGACTGCACATCTTTGGTATTTGGCACATCAATATGTAATAGTTCAATCCTCAGGCCAGTGGCGTAGCTAGGGGGGGGGGGGCGGTCCGCCCCAGGCGGCACTATTTTGGGGGCGGACAAAGGCATTTAGATAAGGCTGGGCTTGCTTTCGTGGACGTTCAGGGACGGGCAGAGAAGGAATAGGACTCGGGCAATGTCCTCTTCTTTTTTGTGCTGGCAGCTGTCCCCCCCCTCCCCCTCCCTATTATTCCCTCTTTCTGTCTTGCTCCTCACTTACTGAAAACCGTAACTTGAAGAAACGGTTCACAACCTCTTTCCTTCTGTCATTTAGTTGCTTCCCTGTGAAATGGATCCAAAAGAGAAAAACACTCTTGCGGGAAATGCCCTTTTTCTGACATTTTTCTATTCCAAAGTGCAGCGGGATGGAGAGAAATAGAAGGTTTTAAATATGAAAAATAAATACATAACTAAATATAGCAAAACAGAGTGGTTGCAAAGTGGCCAGATTGGTTTTATTCACATCCAAACACATCAACCTCACTTTACAGACTTTACAGTGAAGCGCTACTTTTGTTTTCTCGTCTTTCTTTGAACAGCATTGTTGTCCCCAGGTGGGGAAGTGCACCATTCCTGGAGGTACTGCAATACCTGGTTGGATGGATTGGAAAACAAAATGTGTACCATGGCTCTGTTTATGGATGTGGTCGTTTTAAACCATACTGCTTACGTTTATTAAGGATATAAGCAATGGACATTGAAAGGGTTCCCTTCAGGGCCCTGTAGTCATGTCCTTAACTTTTCAGGTAAAACCACTCGCTGATTTCTGAATATTGAGTGAGAGATCGTTAAGGTAACCATGTTGTTTCTGCTTACATTTCACACGCTTTACTTAATCTTGCATTCTCTATGAGTGTTTGCTTTTACTTTTTTTTTTTTTTAGGCAGCATATTACTCTTAACAAGTGCATAATTTGAATTGAGCCACATCCAAGTGTTTATAGCGGGCACAATTAGGTTGTAGCTGAAGGCAGTATGAGTTTCTTTCAGTGGAGCAGTATGGTGTTCGGTGGGGGAGAGGATGTGGCACTATGGCCAGAGCTGTCGAATTTGGAACTGGGGAACTGGGTTCAGCCTTTATGACCAGCCCACCAGACCACTCAAGTGAGGGAGCATATTCCCATGCTAGACCTTACAAGGCCCCATTAGACCTTAGAAGGCTTAATGTCTTAGCACACGCAGGTGTACCCTAGTGGTGTCAATTGTGAGTTACCATTGAAGGCCTGTTCACCACAATCCATACTGAAGTTCATCTCCAGTCTTGCGGGCAGGCCTACGAAGCAGCACACCCTAGAGCAACAGTGATCCAGTCACTGTGACTCTGTCACTGAGGTCACATGAACCTTGAGCAGGTTAGGGCGGTGCGAACGGTGTGACCGCACTGGGTACCTATTTCGAGTGAGTGCGTAGTGTTTGCAAGTATATTACGGTTTAAAAAAAACTTGCTGCCACCTTCCTGGCCTCCAGCAATTTTCAGAAACAATAAAAATGTCATGATAACTTCGGTGATTAATGTTCTTCCTAGAGAGAGATCTGAGTTTTGTATAGTGGAAGGGTTGACTCCTGGAAAGGTAGCACAGAGGGTTAATATGCCTGCTGCAAAGAACATGTACCATGCAGATCACAAAGTGCACTGCTTTAATGGGGGAATCATGATGAATGGTCATTTAATGTCAGCTGTAGATGATGGTTCCCTGAACAGTGTCATGTATGTGCATGTTTGCATTGTGCTGAGGGGATTACCAGGTAATTGTTCACGCAGCTCTCTGATGGATGTCACATGCGGTTTTTCTGAGTCCCCAGATAGATCCTGCAGTCTGTGTGTTCTCTTTTGTACTGCCAGTCACTGGAGTATTCAACTGCGTAGCCTTGGACCGTGTCATGGATGTGCATGTAACTTGCATGATCGAGGTAACTATTAGCGGCGATATTACGTGTCTCTCGGTCCTCTTTCAAGTGCTTGCCGTCCTTTTTCCCCAGCAACCCCCCTCCCCCAGGGGCGGAAATCTGAGGGATAGCCCCGGGCGGCACAAGCTCTAGCTACGCCTCTGCCTCAGGCTACTGCTCAGAGCTTTGGACACCGCAGTCATCCTATAAATTAATCACTGGTCACTCAGCACAACCACCCTTCACTGACATAGATCGCCCTGCTCAGCTTGCACTCAAACACCACTCACACACGTCTCACCCTGCACCTACACACCTCTCATACTGCACTCAGACATTTTAAGGCATGGGCTAAGTGGACTTTGGCCCAGGGCTCCCGCCTTTCAGGGGGCCCCTAATAGAACTAGGTCTATTCAGCACAGAGACGTGCCCGGATGACCTTGAATAATTATTAAAAACAGATTGTTTAAAATATAGTTTTCATTCATTTTTAGTGTGGGTGATGTTTGAGAGTCTACTATAGATGTTTAGCAGAAAAATGTTGCAATTATGTTTCATGTAACATCCATTAAAAAAATTCTTTTAGATCAAAATAGAATTTCATATATGAGAAACGGGAGAGTGTCACAGCGATTATTTGCCGTAACTGATGCTGTGTTTTAATTTTGAAAACACAACACTATCCCTGAATATTAGATGTAAACACATTTAGAATTTGGACCACTGTGCCTGGGTACTGTAAGTGACCTGGCTAAAGAGGGAATGAAAGAGCTGAAATTGGATCATAAGTTCAAAGCTGTTCCAAACAGAGGCCCCCTTAATACATTTGGACCAAGGTCCTCAAAATTCCCCTGACTGCAATCACACACTAACGCAACAGCCATGCTCACCCTGCCCTCACCCTGCATACTCACTGTTCACATGCACTGTTGCCCCAACACACTCACAAACAGCTCACCCTACATACACAACACTGACCCTCACAACTGCATTTAGACACCACTCATACTGCACTCGGACAATACTCACCTTGTTCTTAGACACCCATAATCTCGGACGCTCATCCTCCACTCAGACGTTTCTCACCTTTTGCTCACACACCATTCACATACCTATTACCTTCCATTTACACACTGCTTACTTTGCACTCACAAACTGCCCACACTGCATTTAATTGTGGCTCACCTGGTACTCACCCTGCACTCATTGACAATCACAAATCACTCACTATGCACCTGCACACCTCTCACTCAATTCACACCTTTTACTCTGCATTCACACACCACTCTGCCTGCACACAGACACACCGCTGCCCCTGTGCGCTCTCTCTCACCACTCACATACTCACTCACATACCCTCTGGGTTTATTTACATGAGCTAAATATAACAAGATTGGGGAGTGTAGAGGAAGGGCCTGTGTAGGCGTTGAGGTGGATACGTCCTCCACTTCAGAGTAGTTAATAAACAAAAAGATCCACCTTTGAAAAGAAAGGTACTGAGGATGCTGAATAAATTGGGGTAGTTGTAGGTGAGTGTCCCAATATGGTTGGGCACACACAGTGTTGTTTAAATACCCCTCACACACCAAGAATGGCCCATGGTGTCATGCTTCATCATAGGGGTCTTCCCGCCCCGCTGCGGGACGGGGCGTGCTACGACCTACGACTACGTGGGAGCACTGATGATAAAGTGCTATGTGTGATGCAAAGGGGAGGGTCTGATATAGTTGTAAATAGGTGTTTGTAAAAAGCACCTGGCCCCTTAAGACAGAAAAAACTTTAATATGTCCCGGGAGGCTGGTACTGCTAAAAACAGGGGTGCGGAGTTTGCCTACGTAATGTATGGTTACTCCTTGTGAGTCAACATGTTTCGATGCAAAAGCATCTTCATCAGGACAGGAAAAGATCCCTCCCGACTAGAAGGCATGTGCTTAAGAATATAAGGAAGTGAGAGATGCATTCAGTGGTGCACGTATATACAATACCTACTCGTATGTATGCATATCTGTAAAAACAAGGAAGAATAAAGGCATCTTCAATTTCCTGGAAACAGAGCGTGGTACCTGTAAATACAATAAATGTGCCACAATGTGACCTAAAACGCGTGCTTCAGCTAAAATTTAGCGTTATCAGGAAAAGGTGCAGTGACCTGTAAAGGAAAGGACAGTACAAGACACTACAGACAAGTCAAGTCAAGTCAAAAAACACTTTATTCGATTAAATAAAAATCATAAAAGTATACTATACAGTTATACAGTTAAAAAGTTTTAAAATTTCCAGAACATTTTATGCAGGTAAAAATTTTTTGAATATTAAAATACATTAGCAATAAATCCACACAAGCTAGAATTTGATAACAAAATATAACAAGGTGCATAATCCCAGTATTTCATGTATTATAGGCTGGTTAAATAAAATTATCTCATACAGTACTCGAATATGCGGTTACAACACCAGGACCTGCATTTGGGTTGAGTCTTTTTCTTCTACCCCGGATACAGGCAATCAGGAAATTGGCTACGCCAAACATTACTACACTACAGACAGAAAACACACACTCTATAAATTTTCGTGAAAAATAATAAGTGGTCCAGGTGGGCAATACAGTTAACAAGCCCAAATGCATACTTATATGTATGTGAGGTTAATGCCTCATGAACCTTGAACGAGTGGAATCGTCATGGGACCTCAATTCTAGTGGGAAAAAAAGGAGGAGGTACAGCATCAGGCTTTTACCTTGAGTGAATGTCTCGAATGCTGAACGAGGTCTGCTTCCACGGGCGGCTGTGCCGTACTTACGTGCCCTGACTGGAAACTCGACTTGAAGTCTATCCCTCCCGCGGTTCCGCTGTGTAATGGGACCATGTCGGGTAACTGCTTTTAAACTACCCGTTATTTCCTAAATGCGAGTCAGCTGGTGGTGACGGGGGCATGCAGGTATACTTCCGGGTTAGAACCCAGGCGAAGACTAGACTGCGGTATCAGTGCAGGGTGACCCGGAAGTGAGGGAGGTTCCTTCGTTAGGTTCTGTGAAAGGAGTGGTGACGGGAGAAAAAATAAAAAAAGGAAATAACTTTATTGACTACGGAAAATGTCCTCAGAGCTAGACAAAATGTCTCAATATGGTCGGAGCAGTCTCCGTAATAGACTGTGCATGTTTCCAGCGCGTTAACGATATGGGTCGCGAGCTCAGGATTGTATTAGAAAAACGTTCACGATTATACAGGCGTACTTGTATGAAGACCGTTAATGATATGGCTAGCGTGCTAAAAAATATAGTATTATAAAAATGAAGCCCACTTAAGATTCAGTGGGTGTGTTAGGGATTTGACAAAGGGTAAGAAAAGGGGGGGGGGTGGTGGTTATGCTTATATACATCAGCGTAACTACGCCATGCGAAGGGGAGGCTGTTTATAGTTGCTGGGATTGGAGGCACAAGACACGATTTGGCACCTGACAGATCTTAATAAACAATATGTACCCACACGAGAAGGTGGAAAAAGGCCATCTCAAAGATTGGTTGAAAAGTTGATGAATGACATCGCAGTTGGGAGAACCCGGTATTAGGTCAATTGTGCCCAAGGTATATCATCGTTGAGGCCGTTTAAGTGTGTGCCCAGGCGGAACACCCATCGTTGCTCTTTTTCAAAGAGTCCACGATCATTGTTGAGTTGTTCAATGATGGTCCACTAAATTTCATCCACGCCATGATTCATGGTCAAAAAGTGGGTTGCCATCTTGGTTGTGCTCTTCTTGCAGCGAATATTGCTCTTATGTTCTCCAATCCGCACCTTTATTTGTCTCGTGGTCATACCGACATACTCCATACCGCATGGGCAGGTGATAAGATACACCACATTCTTGCTGTTACAATTGGTGAATTTGCGTTGCTCCCATGATGTACCATTTGAAAAGGTGAGCTGGGTACTTTTTTTAGTGAGAGAGCATGTACTACACATGCCGCATGGGTGATGCCCTTTGATGGGTGGTAACATACTACACGTGTCTTGACGTGCTGGTGGAATACGTGGTCTGGTGTGGACCAGGATGTCCCTCAGACTACGGCCGCGTTTATGAGAGAACATTGGTTTTGGTAGGTCCAGACCTCCACAGTTCAAAATCTTCCAGTTTTTGTTGATAATTTTGGACACTTGATTAGAGTGAGTATTAAAAGTGGTTACACAAATGGGTCTGGTTTCTTGTTCTTTTGGTGTTTGGTTTTCCAGGAGAGCGTCTCTATTGTTGTTTCTGGCACGTTTGAGTCCTCTTTTGACTATCCGTTCCGGATAATTCCGATCTAGTAGCCTCCTCTCCAGATCTTTTGCTTGTGCTTTGAAATCCGTCAGTTCTGAGCAGTTTCTCCGTAAACGGAGAAATTGACCATAAGGGAGATTGTCCCGAAGGTGTCGGGGATGGAAACTATCATAGAGCAACAGGCAGTTTTTTGCCGTGGGTTTAAAATGTGTTCTGGACTTTAGTCTTCCCTCTTCAGCATAGATGTTTAAATCAAGAAACACCAGGTTGTTATTAGAAAAAGTGTGGGTAAATTTGAGGAAAGTGTTCTGTTCATTAAGCCATGTCATGAAACTGGTTACTGAAACCGAATCGCCTTTCCAAATCACAAAAACATCATCTATGTAGCGTTTCCAAAGGACAATGTTGTTGAAAAATGGGTTGCGCTGAAGGAGTATTTTCTGTGACTCTAGATGGTGAACGTACAGGCCCGCTAGACTCGGCGCGAAGGTACTACCCATGCTGGTACCGTGTTTTTGTAGATAGTGAACATCCTGGTATAGGAAGAAGTTCTTCTTAAGGGCTAAGGTGATACATTCCATGACCAAATTCCTGGGTGTATGGTAATTCCAGGTGATGGAGAAAAGAACCTCTTCTATAATATCCAGGGTCTCATCATGCGGGAGGCTGGTGTACAAGCTCTCCACGTCTAGTCCGAGTAGTAGATGTTGCGTGGGGTCAAAAGTGAGACCTTCCAGGAGTTGTAGGACTGCTTTAGTGTCTTTCAGATAAGTATCGGTAGCCTGGACCAATGGGCGAAGAAAAGCGTCCGAGAATTTGGATAGAGGCTCAAGAATTGAGCCAATTCCAGATACAATTGGACGTCCTGGAGGGTTTTCGAGATTTTTATGAATTTTGGGGATGGTGTAAAAGTAGGGTGTACGGGGTGATTTTTGAATGAGAAAATCAGCCTCTTTCTTGGAGATCCAATCGTGTGTAATTGCTTCTTCAACCATTCCCATTATCCGTGTCCGGATTGCTTCTGTAGGGTCATCGAGGAGGATTTCATAATTCCTCTGGTCCCCTAGAAGTCTTCTACATTCGGTGTCATAGTTAATAGTGGTCTGGATGACTATAGCCCCGCCCTTATCCGCCGGTTTAATGGTGATATCAACATTATTCGCGAGCTGCTGTAGTGCTTCCTTTTCAGATTTAGTTCTATTCTGAAAACTTTGGTTGTCTTTCTGTAGTGTTTTATTGAGATCTTCCATCACCGCCTTCTCAAAGGTTAATAGTTCTATGGGTATGGTGGAGTCCAAAGGACTAAAAGTAGATTTTGGTCTCAAGCCAGTATCAGAAGGCTGACTATCAGTAATTGTCTTGTCAGCAAAGAAAGTCCTTAATTTTAGCTTACGAATGAACTCTTTGACTTCCAGACAGAGTTTGAATTTGTCTACCCTGTTAGTGGGGACAAAACCAAGGCCCTTTTCCAGGGCTGCCACTTGGGGATCTGTTAGTGTAATCTCAGAGAGATTGACAACTAGTTGTCCTTTCGGCTGGTTGACGGTTGGTTCGTTGCTGCTGTCATGCTCCGTGTAGATACTCTGGTCTGATCTTCTTGGTCGTTGTTCCAATGGGTATACCATTCCAACAGTGGAATCCGGCCCCCCAAGACTACAACTACTATGGTCCGCCTCCTTTTTTAGGGATGCGCCATGGACAACCACGAGGAAGGAATCGGAGAGGATACCAGGTCCATTGGAACAACGACCAAGGAGATCAGACCAGAGTATCTACACGGAGCATGACAGCGGCAACGAACCAACCGTCAACCAGCCGAAAGGACAACTAGTTGTCAATCTCTCTGAGATTACACTAACAGATCCCCAAGTGGCAGCCCTGGAAAAAGGCCTTGGGTTTGTCCCCACTAACAGGGTAGACAACTTCAAACTCTGTCTGGAAGTCAAAGAGTTCATTCGTAAGCTAAAATTAAGGACTTTCTTTGCTGACAAGACAATTACTGATAGTCAGCCTTCTGATACTGGCTTGAGACCAAAATCTACTTTTAGTCCTTTGGACTCCACCATACCCATAGAACTATTAACCTTTGAGAAGGCGGTGATGGAAGATCTCAATAAAACACTACAGAAAGACAACCAAAGTTTTCAGAATACAACTAAATCTGAAAAGGAAGCACTACAGCAGCTCGCGAATAATGTTGATATCACCATTAAACCGGCGGATAAGGGCGGGGCTATAGTCATCCAGACCACTATTAACTATGACACCGAATGTAGAAGACTTCTAGGGGAGCAGAGGAATTATGAAATCCTCCTCGATGACCCTACAGAAGCAATCCGGACACGGATAATGGGAATGGTTGAAGAAGCAATTACACACGATTGGATCTCCAAGAAAGAGGCTGATTTTCTCATTCAAAAATCACCCCGTACACCCTACTTTTACACCATCCCCAAAATTCATAAAAATCTCGAAAACCCTCCAGGACGTCCAATTGTATCTGGAATTGGCTCAATTCTTAAGCCTCTATCCAAATTCTCGGACGCTTTTCTTCGCCCATTGGTCCAGGCTACCGATACTTATCTGAAGGACACTAAAGCAGTCCTACAACTCCTGGAAGGTCTCACTTTTGACCCCACGCAACATCTACTACTCGGACTAGACGTGGAGAGCTTGTACACCAGCCTCCCGCATGATGAGACCCTGGATATTATAGAAGAGGTTCTTTTCTCCATCACCTGGAATTACCATACACCCAGGAATTTGGTCATGGAATGTATCACCTTAGCCCTTAAGAAGAACTTCTTCCTATACCAGGATGTTCACTATCTACAAAAACACGGTACCAGCATGGGTAGTACCTTCGCGCCGAGTCTAGCGGGCCTGTACGTTCACCATCTAGAGTCACAGAAAATACTCCTTCAGCGCAACCCATTTTTCAACAACATTGTCCTTTGGAAACGCTACATAGATGTTTTTGTGATTTGGAAAGGCGATTCGGATTCAGTAACCAGTTTCATGACATGGCTTAATGAACAGAACACTTTCCTCAAATTTACCCACACTTTTTCTAATAACAACCAGGTGTTTCTTGATTTAAACATCTATGCTGAAGAGGGAAGACTAAAGTCCAGAACACATTTTAAATCCACGGCAAAAAACTGCCTGTTGCTCTATGATAGTTTCCATCCCCGACACCTTCGGGCCAATCTCCCTTATGGTCAATTTCTCAGTTTACGGAGAAACTGCTCAGAACTGACGGATTTCAAAGCACAAGCAAAAGATCTGGAGAGGAGGCTACTAGATCGGAATTATCCGGAACGGATAGTCAAAAGAGGACTCAAACGTGCCAGAAACAACAATAGAGACGCTCTCCTGGAAAACCAAACACCAAAAGAACAAGAAACCAGACCCATTTGTGTAACCACTTTTAATACCCACTCTAATCAAGTGTCCAAAATTATCAACAAAAACTGGAAGATTTTGAACTGTGGAGGTCTGGACCTACCAGAACCAATGTTCTCTCAGAAACGCGGCCGTAGTCTGAGGGACATCCTGGTCCACACCAGACCACGTATTCCACCAGCACGTCAAGACACGTGTAGTATGTTACCACCCATCAAAGGGCATCACCCATGCGGCATGTGTAGTACATGCTCTCTCACTAAAAAAAAAGTACCCAGCTCACCTTTTCAAATGGTACATCATGGGAGCAACGCAAATTCACCAATTGTAACAGCAAGAATGTGGTGTATCTTATCACCTGCCCATGCGGTATGGAGTATGTCGGTATGACCACGAGACAAATAAAGGTGCGGATTGGAGAACATAAGAGCAATATTCGCTGCAAGAAGAGCACAACCAAGATGGCAACCCACTTTTTGACCATGAATCATGGCGTGGATGAAATTAAGTGGACCATCATTGAACAACTCAACAATGATCGTGGACTCTTTGAAAAAGAGCAACGATGGGTGTTCCGCCTGGGCACGCACTTAACCGGCCTCAACGATGATATACCTTGGGCACAATTGACCTAATACCGGGTTCTCCCAACTGCGATGTCATTCATCAACTTTTCAACCAATCTTTGAGATGGCCTTTTTCCACCTTCTCGTGTGGGTACATATTGTTTATTAAGATCTGTCAGGTGCCAAATCGTGTCTTGTGCCTCCAATCCCAGCGACTATAAACAGCCTCCCCTTCGCATGGCGTAGTCACGCTGATGTATATAAGCATAACCACCACACCCCCCCTTTTCTTACCCTTTGTCAAATCCCTAACACACCCACTGAATCTTAAGTGGGCTTCATTTTTATAATACTATATTTTTTAGCACGCTAGCCATATCATTAACGGTCTTCATACAAGTACGCCTGTATAATCGTGAACGTTTTTTTAATACAATCCTGAGCTCGCGACCCATATCGTTAACGCGCTGGAAACATGCACAGTCTATTACGGAGACTGCTCTGACCATATTGAGACATTTTGTCTAGCTCTGAGGACATTTTCCGTAGTCAATAAAGTTATTTCCTTTTTTTATTTTTTACTCCCGTCACCACTCCTTTCACAGAACCTAACGAAGGAACCTCCCTCACTTCCGGGTCACCCTGCACTGATACCGCAGTCTAGTCTTCGCCTGGGTTCTAACCCGGAAGTATACCTGTATGCCCCCGTCACCAACAGCTGACTCGCATTTAGGAAATAACGGGTAGTTTAAAAGCAGTTACCCGTCATGGTCCCATTACACAGCGGAACCGCGGGAGGGATAGACTTCAAGTCGAGTTTCCAGTCAGGGCACGCAAGTACGGCACAGCCGCCCGTGGAAGCAGACCTCGTTCAGCATTCGAGACATTCACTCAAGGTAAAAGCCTGATGCTGTACTTCCTCCGTTTTTTCCCACTAGAATTGAGGTCCCATGACGATTCCACCCGTTCAAGGTTCATGAGGCATTAACCTCACATACATATAAGTATGCATTTGGGCTTGTTAACTGTATTGCCCACCTGGACCACTTATTATTTTTCACAAAAATTTATAGAGTGTGTGTTTTCTGTCTGTAGTGTCTTGTACTGTCCTTTCCTTTACAGGTCACTGCACCTTTTCCTGATAACGCTAAATTTTAGCTGAAGCACGCGTTTTAGGTCACATTGTGGCACATTTATTGTATTTACAGGTACCACGCTCTGTTTCCAGGAAATTGAAGATGCCTTTATTCTTCCTTGTTTTTACAGATATGCATACATACGAGTAGGTATTGTATATACGTGCACCACTGAATGCATCTCTCACTTCTTTATATTATTAAGCACATGCCTTCTAGTTGGGAGGGATCTTTTCCTGTCCTGATGAAGATGCTTTTGCATCGAAACATGTTGACTCACAAGGAGTAACCATACATTACGTAGGCAAACTCCGCACCCCTGTTTTTAGCAGTACCAGCCTCCCGGGACATATTAAAGTTTTTTCTGTCTTAAGGGGCCAGGTGCTTTTTACAAACACATATTTACAACTATATCAGACCCTCCCCTTTGCATCACACATAGCACTTTATCATCAGTGCTCCCACATAGTCGTAGGTCGTAGCACGCCCCGTCCCGCAGCGGGGCGGGAAGACCCCTATGATGAAGCATGACACCATGGGCCATTCTTGGTGTGTGAGGGGTATTTAAACAACACTGTGTGTGCCCAACCATATTGGGACACTCACCTACAACTACCCCAATTTATTCAGCATCCTCAGTACCTTTCTTTTCAAAGGTGGATCTTTTTGTTTATTTACATGAGGCCTTCGCCATTACCCAGGCTTCTCAATCATATCTAGGAGGAAACGCAAAGCTACTCTGCGTGGCT
This sequence comes from Triturus cristatus, assembly GCF_964204655.1. Taxonomy (NCBI): domain Eukaryota; kingdom Metazoa; phylum Chordata; class Amphibia; order Caudata; family Salamandridae; genus Triturus; species Triturus cristatus. The sequence continues at coordinate 28,041,291 of NC_140584.1, read as the reverse complement.
TTGCATGGCTTCATTAGATATGGAGTAAGACTTACTGTATGTCACAAGACGTTCCATGGGTGTTGCTGTGTTATTCCCACGCAACACATGGATTTGGACAATGCCTCAGATTTACGAAATCATGTAAACCTGGGGCAGCCCCAAAACTGTATGTCTCCCCAGCTCAGGCGTAATGAGGAGGCATTTTTTAATGTCTCCTAATTTTTTCTTCTTTTTATGTTTCCTGCATTATGCAGCACACATGGGAACAAAGAAAACGTCTCTCTGGATTGTTTTTGTGCAAATTTGTGTCCCTTCCTGCACAAAAATAATCTTGCGTGAAAATAACAGGATGATTCTGGGATCGGAAGAGTTGTTTGGAATTTCTTCTTTGTTCAAAGTATTTTATTCCATAAGAAAACATACAATCAGATGATATTGAAATACAAGTGCAAGGTATGGTTTCCCCAAAAAACCCTCAACTAAACAATATACAATTCCCATGTATGTAATATGCGATTCCATACATCCACAACTGTAGCAGTACGATGAAATGTATGAAGTAGCTGTGAGACCATTAAGAGTCCAGGATCGCTTATAATCTCAATCCGTGGATTGCATCTAACAGCGTAGAAAGTGAGTTGAAACAGATGTGAAAAGCACTGTACATACCATAGCATTCCAACCCTGTAGAGTGTATATTATGGAATATATATATAATCTTCAAGTATAGCCTAGATCACAATGAGAGCAAATAAAAGGACTGGGAAACTGAAGTGGGGGAGGGAAGTGGGGAGGGGCGAGTGAGCGATTCGAAAACGTAGCAAAGAGACTAGTCAGATACTGGGGTGTCAGTAAGGGTGAGTCATCTTACATTTGGGTTCTTGTCTATGAATCTATTTGAAGAGCGCCAAACTCCACTAGAGATTGGGTTCACTGAGGCCCAGGACCCAAAGCTATCATAGGAATGTTTAGGGTTATGGGAATGCCAGAGATATCCAATAGCTTACCCTGTATTGAGTGCCAATATGGTTCCAGGTGTGGGCATTCGTAGAACATTTGCTGGTTTGAACCAACTTCTTGGTTGCAGTTCCAGCATTTGTTGATCTCTTGCAAGTTTAGTTTGTGAAGTCTAGCATCTCTTATTGGGAAGCATTAGCAACCAAGAGCTGACGCCAAGGACAGAATAACAAGTGTTATTGATAATATTTAAACATTATGGAGGAATTCAGCTTCAAAGAGCTCACATTTGTCAAGCTAAAATGCAGCTCCATTGCTGCACCTGCTGCACGTTCAATTTTTGGGGTGGCCGATCAGAATACAGTTCCACTGCAGTATTATGGTTTAAAGACCCAGTTCCCTTTAACACTCCTAAAGCAGAGCCATCAAAAATAAGGAATGTGCATATTAATTACCATATTAGAAGGCACAGGCTAATTAGATGTCTTGCAATGCAGCCCTTAACCTTCAGTACAGATAGAGGAGCGTGGGTGCAGTTGTCACACCTGATTTAGAGAAATGGGAGTAAGTGGGTCGTGACTGAGCTGGCACATGCACGTCATAATAGCATTGGTGATTTGTGCACCAGTGAATACCTTTAGACAAAAAATGATTAAAGCGCCATGGTGTAGGAGGCTGGCTTTGCATAAGGGGCACACTTAAAGGAGTGAAGCACGTTGCACTAATCGAGGCAACCATTATGGGGATTTTAGTAGTCTTCGATTACCTTAAAGCTCTCAAACGGGTAGCTGTAGAGAACCTTCAGGCTTTTTTTTGAAGGAGTGTAAAGCAGCCTGTTTTACCACATTTAATCAATTGTGTAGATTAGATGAGAAATAACCACACAGTGTTTATGAAAAATAAGGATTTTGTTAACAACACAATCACTACTACCTGTGGATATCAATAATACACATAAGAATACGTAAAAGAAAATCAGGTAAGTAGCACAAATATGCACTGGTCTCTGGGGGGGGACCTAACCATATACTAAAAAAGTGGAAAGTGAACTGCAAAGGAGAACAGGACTTTGACCAAAGGACTTAGAAGAGCTTGGTACACCAGGAACGACCTAAGGCAGGTACCCAGGAAACCCAAGGAGGCAGTGTGCAGAGTGGAAACACAGCTGCATGTTCAACAGAGAAGTCGGGGTTGCAGTTTTAAAGAAAAAGGACCCTGTCTAGAGGATCCCGAAGAAACCCTTTGGAGGCAGAAGATTCAAGAGCCACCCCACCTGTGGATGCCCTAGGAACCAGGTTACTTGCACTAGTGAAGTCGGGTGCATAGGGGTGAAGTGATGTCAGAACCACCCATAGATGACAATGGTGGACTCAGGAAGATGTGCTTCTGGAGAAGTCTGAAGATGTACGGTGGAATACAAGGGTGGATTCTTGAAGAGGTGAACCTGCAAGCAGAGGGGACAGAGTCTATGCCACTTGAAGATGACCAGGAGGCACAATGCCCACCTTTGCCAGGAAGTTCAGAAGAGTTCATGGGGACCATGACGCTGCAGCTGTGGGGAACCTGGAGCCACACACAAACTTTCCCACATTGGATGTCGGTGTCCAGGTGGTCAGTGTGCCGCGGGAGCACCAACAAGCCTCGGTAGTCACAACTGGCATGGAAAACAAAAAGATGCAATTGTTGGGTCCAGCAAAGTCCAGGGGACTCACCATGTGCAGGAGAGTCTGAGCAGGCCCAGAGCAAGCAAGGGAGCCCACCAAAGCAGAAGACCCTCGAGAGGACCCACAGGTTGAAGGCACATGAGGCGCAAGAGGACCTCAGGCAGCTTACCAAAGAAGGAAGCCCACGATGCAGGGGATGCAGAGAGGATGCTGTTCTTCAAGGGATGAGATGCTGAAGGCTGGAGCTTTATGTAGCCCAAAGATCTCTGGAGTGCAGAGCCAACAAGTCTTTGCTACAACAAGTCGATGTGGTGCATAGGGGCTCAGCAGCTCCGTTGAGGGGTACTGTCTTCCAAATTGTATGAAAGACAGGACAGGCCTCTGGTGAGCCACAGAACCACCACCTATGTTACTGAGCCTTGGGGGATCCTTATGACAACAGGATCAGCAGACCAGTCAGCTTGGATGCGTTGCCTGCAGATGCAGGGAAGTGACTCTTTCACTCCTAGGGAGATTACTTGGGAAGTCCTTGATGCCCACAGGTCCCTGGAGATCCAGAGAGAAGCACAGACACAGACAATGCAGAATACTGGCAGAACAGCGAGACCAGGAGCAGCAGGAGACTTTCTTGATGCAGTCTCGGTTCCAGGGGAAGTCCAACGAAGTCCAAGTATCTAGACAGTCGAAGAGTGTCTTGGTTTCAGAGATGAGTCTTGTTTCATGAAGAATCTAAAGATTCACCCAAGGGGAACCTTTAAATACCCAAGGAAAGGGCTGGAACAACTCAGGGATCCCTCCCGGAGGAGGGGCTAGAGAGGAGGGAGTATAATTTCCTGTCCTTTTTCTAATTTCACGCAGGAAGTGTGAACCAAGAGCTCCTGAACTGGTTCAACCTGGTGTATGCAAGGAGGGTACCAAATGTGCCTTTCAATGTAGCCTGGTGGCACTGGAAAGCGTCCCCACCCCATCCCAGTACACTAAGTCCTGTCTGGGAGTTGATCACACCTCCCTGTGACAGGAAATCTATTCTACCTTCCTCTGCTTGAGCTCAGTTCAGCAGCAGCAGGAGAGCAGAACAGTGTCTGTGGTTGGCAGCAGCACTAGCTTGCGGTCAGACCCTGAAAGGCTGTAACCGGGGTTACAGGGGGCATCCCTAAGAGGCCCCCCCCCCATGGGATCATACCTCCAACACCGGAATCAGTGTTGGGGTATGATTCCAACATGTTTGATACCAAACAAGACTGGCTTTGGTGCAGCCATTATATAGTTAGACATCTCGTAATTACTGATTTCCACTATATGTCTTATAACGGCTGACTGCACTTACAAAGCCTGGACAATCGACTCTGAGGTCTGTAGGGGTGTCCTGTTCATTCAGGGTCACCCTCAATGTATAACCAAGCGCCCGGCCCTCAGGACTGAAGGGCCTACTATAGGGGCGACTTATAGGTTTTAAGTGTATTGACCTTAGATATAATGACAAGCATGAGTCCTTGCACACAATGACTCCATCTTGTTAGGTCTTGCTTTGTGCCTTCTTGATTTAGAGTTGTATTGCTTGTTGTTGCGACTTTGGTTAGTCATAGAGGTTGTGTGCTGTTTCCATGCATTGCCACTACCTAATGTATCTTCCAGTTACTTATGAATGTCCCACAGAGGTTTGGGTCTTGTGACCCTTCACCAACACATGAGTATGCCACTCTGGATTGTGCATGTGCGATGATGTGTTGTTTGGGATCATTTGTCTGTTGGTTCTATGCCATTGCCTTTGGGTTCTTGTGTTGGTGAAGTGAGCAGGTCTTGTAGATCCTCCGTTATGGACTTCTAGGTTACACTAGGTACACAGTTCCTACCATCACATATTTATTGCTCAACTGCTTTTGGGCTTGTGTGCCTATTAACCTCAGCACTGGATTTACCAGTTCGCTAATTATACCTGCTCTTCAAGTTTGCTGAGCAGGTCTGGTAAGAAGGTTTTTAGGGTGGTGTGAGAAGAATGAGTACATGATTATAATTTGAAGAAATACTGTTTATTAGTTCATGGCTGCCAAAGAGTTCCTAAGTCTATGTTGCTGAGCCATGTGCAGAGACTGTGGAAAAATGAGTTGAGAGAGCTTGGGGTGTAAGCGACTGTGTGGCTTCTTTTTTGCAAAATGTGTTGGAGACAGTTGAAGATCACTCAGTTGTCAGAATGTTTTAATTCATACCAACTTAAGCTGCTCTGGGAGAGGCTTTGGATTCTAGGGTTGTTCAGGATGACTGAGCAGTCAGTATGTCTTAATTACTCTCCTAAGTTTGAGGCTGGCATTGAATTCTGGCTGTGGTTAAACATTGAGCTGGGTAATGGTTTGATGATCAAATTGTATTGTTGGTTCCTTTAGCCTAATTCCCCATATTATACTCCCTGCCCATTTTACTAATGATTCCTTGGTACTCATTGGACTAGGCAGTTGGTTTGCATGGTGTATATGTCGGGACGACCCAGTATCAGACGTAAGGGGTTTGGTTGCATAGATTTGGCAGTGGTTGGGTGTGAATAATGCTCTTAGGGTTTTTGAACATCCAGGAGGCCGGTTTGAGAGGACGATGTAGGTCAATTTCTCTAATCTAATGTAATTGTGTTTTAGTACTTGTAAGATTTTCCAAGCTAATCTCCCTTAGAAGTTGTTCGGCATGGTGTGATGCCTGGTGATGTTTGTAGGTGCTGGGAAGTGTGATAATACAAAGTCAGCTCTTTAGTTTTTCCTGACACATTTCACGTTTCTTTCCCTCTAACTTGGCCTACAGTTTCTATGGGGCGTCTAATGTCATGCTCTTTGTTTTGAAATTAAACAAAAAGTGATTTAGCTGCTCTTTGTCTTATGTCTACAATTACTTTCGCACTGCTTCTTCTACTTTGCTTGTTTTTTGCGTCCTCTTAAATCGATCTTTCCTATATTGCATTCGAAGACACTTCCAGACCGTACACTGATAGCTATCATAATTGGTTGATGTCAATCATAAAAATTGTTTCTAGATCAAACGGATCAAAAGGTACTAGAAAAAGCAACAAAATGTGTTTCCACGCAGGGCCACATTCTTTACGAAGATTTACTGATGGCCTTTCAGTTCATGATTGCTTTATTTATGTTAAAATGGAGTGCAACTGATGGTGCGGGTAAAAAAAAAAAATTGTATACCCCCCCCATTCTGCATGTTCATACTAATTAGAATAATCTATTAATTAATTATAATAAGTATTAATGTGATTGTTAGCTATCTAATCAACCCTACTAATGTATGAATTACACGTGGGATTTGCATTTGCATGGCTAAAATAATTTGTAAACTAATATACGTATACATACTAACACTAGAAAAATAGAATATTACATGGTATATGTTGCCTTTGTGATGTAATTGTAAGTTGCACCAGATGACATCCTTGGGTGAGTATAAACGCTTTAAATGTCGCCAATATGCTAGATAATTACACACATATACGAGAATTAGTGAGGGTTGAACATTTTATTTATTTCCATGTTTTAATTACTTTTTGTGTTTGTTTTGCTTAAGTTGACCAATTTGGCCTATGACAAAATGGCAGCCCCTTGGACACGACGAAACAGCTACCATTCCACGAGGTTTCCGACTAAGTGCGCATGCTCCAGGCTCATGAACAAGTGGCCTCAAGATGACCCACACAGCCTGTACCACTGACAAGGTCGTGACTGGACTACTGCCAAGAGCTTTAACAATGGACAATCTTTACAAAACCGGAGGGATCATGTCTGACAGTGTGACATCATAGACTTTGGGAAACCGAACCGGACGATCTTAACCATCCAATCAGAAGTGCCTAAAAACTGACTTTTGCTACATTTTATCATGAATTTCATTATAAAAGACGGTAGAATAGTGAGTTGTATAGCTGATTTTCTTTTTCCTGACGTTATGCTGACGGAGAGGACGGTGACACTGCAGGACAGCTGTTTCCCTGAATCTTTGACAGATTAGATTGCTGCCCATTTTCCGGATGAACTGAGGACTCTTAGACTGATGGGCATTGATCGATGTGGACACGTTTATGGTCCATACCAATCTTTGGGACTGTAGCGTGTTACATGATGAATCGATTGACTTAAGAGGATGACTAATAGCCAGATTAGGTAACTATGATGTCCTGTGGATTGATTAAAATTCTTACTAAAGAAATTTGCATTTATTAGATACAAATATTATTGATTAACAAGCAAATGTGTTGGGTTATTTATTATCATCTGAATATAAATGAAAAGGATTAGAATCACTTTTCCAAATTCAACTAAATTGATCCATCGGCAAAGTGGAAGGGATATCTAGAGATACAGGATTAAGATGTACTGGATTGAGGATATTCAGTGTATGTTTATGTAAATAGAATTTTATTAGACTAAAAGATATTCTTTTCACGCCAGCGTTTGGAACATCTATCTCTCCAGTAAGAGCAGACCAAATGAGTGTGTGTGTGTGTTGGTGTTATGGGCCCCACCAATGAATGTATTGAGTGAAAGCGTTAGTATGATATCTGGTCTGTGACGAAGGGAGGATAGGAAACTCCACGCTGGAGCAGTGTTTCTTGGTAACAGGATGATGGTATTTATTATTTTGGTTTTGGTGATTATTGCTTGTAAATAGCTTATTGATTATCGATTGTGGATAGGTATCGGTTTATGTATTAACACTCTATGTTCAGTTGCGTTGAGTTCTATGTTGTTTGCACGGCTTCTGGGATGTAGAAAGTCAGAAGTTTGTAAAGGTTCCGTAGTAGAGCAGAGGTAAGCGCTGCTCTCGGGAAAGACGGAATTGTTGTTGCCCTGTAGGTACACGGGGAAAACGTGTGATGATTGAAGTTGCACAACGCATTGTCTGGGTTTGATTCGGTGACATTGTCGCGTGTTGCCATTAGAAAATATCTCCTGTATGAAAGAAGTGTATGGTGGCGAAGGTCACCTGTGAAATTTTGGTCTTCGGTACCAGGGGTCCAGAAGGCACTCCGATAACGCTTATCTCTAGAAAGGTAATAGGTGCTGCCTAAGCTTGCTAAAAGGATAAAGTAGAGGGAAGTGCTACTTTATTAACGTGTCATAATTCTGTAGTAGGACAGACTGTTCGCTGTTCTCGGGAAAGACAGAAGTCTGTGTGAATAAACTACATTTTCCGTATGAAAGTGCGTGAATGAAATAGCATTCAGGTTAATTGTTTAACTCTGGTTTTATTTCTCAGGAGCATTGGGTCTCCAACTAGGTGTCTTAATTCTGGAGAAACGGTTAGTTAATGCTTGTTAGAAGGGTAAGGTAGAGGGATGTGCTACTTTATCAACGGAAGTAACGATTCCGTAGTAGGGCAGAGGTAAGCGCTGCTCTCGGGTAAGACGGAATTCTTGTAAGAAAGGTCATTAACTATTCTTTGGTTAGCGAAGCGGACAATGGTGGCGGTTTATGTCGTTGCTAACAGATTCGCAAGTTAAAAGGACATAAAGAAAAGTTACCGATACATTTTGTAAAGGAGGGGGTCAACAGGAGCAGGAGCAGGAGTAGCTAGAAAAGCTGACGTCAAAAAGATCGCGCTGGGATTGGCTAATATAGACGTTCCGGATTGGTGCGTTAGTGTACGCCGCACTAGGAGTGGAGAATTACAGGGTGACGTAAACGCTCCTGATTGGTGCGTTAGTGTAAGTCGCGCTGGGATAGGTGGATGCGAAAGTGACGTCGAGCTTTCTGATTTGCTTACGGGTGTGTTTCCACAGTGGTATTGGTTGGAAAGGAAACAGCACAGAGGAAGCTGATTGGTAGAGAGTTTGTGTTGCACTGACGTTTCTAGCTGAACGCGAAAACAAAAGTTAAGGGAAAAATGTATTATATTGCTAAAGAGAAGAAGAAAGTTTCGCTGTTTGGAAAGGTAAAAAGATTGTTTGTGAAAGACAAGCCTGCAGTAAAGCCGGGTGGAGACTATTCTCTCCCCTGGGAACGCCTGTATTTCACATGCTAACGAAGTATGGCTATCACACTTGCTTGTGGGTTGAGAATTGGGTGCGATATACAAAAGGTGACGGTGCGCTTGCATTTCCTCCAGAAGGTTCTTTTAACATAAAAATTTTGCAGCATTGGAGAGAAACAATTGAGAAACTTGAGCCTAAACCTAGACCTATGCAATTTGAAGCATTAATGGATTGGGAAGATGCAGTGTATGAGAAACAACGCCACAGATCAGGAAGAGGTTATGATTTTGGTTTGGATAAATATCGGAATGAGAATATTGAGGACAGAATATGTACATGGCAACAGGTGGATGTACCAAATGATTTGTTTCCTGTCAGGAGTATGGGAGGATCTACAGGAGGTGAAAAGAAAGAGGAAAAGAAGAATGTTCAAATTTCAGGCTGTAGGTACAGTGATACTAAAGATGAGTTGCTGGATGACATTCTGGGTAACAGACCACCTCCATATCAAGGGGAGCTTGCGACAGTGGTGCCAAAGGCACCGCCAGCAGAAACTACAAAAGTTTCCCAAACTGTTCCAGTCCCCATAGGGAATAGTGCAATACATAGACAGGAATCTGTTCAAATTAATAGTACAGTAACGAAGCCAGAACTCCTTCCAATGAGCAGTACGATTATTTGGCAAGAAACACAAGTGATAAATAGGTCAAATCATGAAGAAGAAGAAGAAAATGAGTTAGCAGTCAGGACACGAAAAGTGTCTGAAAAATTTAAAGAACTGCCTATGAATATGGAAGCTTTATCAGTCCCGATGAATATAGATTCTAAAATTTCTGTTTGCAAAAGTGAGGATAAAAAGGTAAAGCACCAGATGCAGGAGAAGGGAATTATTGATGATAAAAAGCTTCAAATAAATAATGATTCAGGGAATGAAATAATGGATGTATTGTTAACTGAGTGTCCACCACTTTATGTGGTTCCCATAAAAAAAACCTGAAAATAGTGTACCAGCAAGTACTACAGTGGCTACTGCTTCTGTTGAGTAGAGAAAAATGCAGAATGAGAGAAATGTGCAGACATTTCAGATTGACCCACTATCTGTTTATTCAGCACTGGCAGTGATACCTCCAGGTGTTACTCCTTTAAATGTGACTGATTCAGTGCAAAAACTACAAGCTGCAGATGCACAGATAGTGCCTAGACAAATTATGACTATCCAAATTAATATGGTCCCTACTCAAAAGATTCAAACAGCTGTAGAAGGAGTAAATATGTCAGGGTTTACTTTGGAATCTCAGAATTCACAGATTATTGAACAGAAACTACCCCAGACAGTCCAAGCATTGAAAGATGGGAGAGAAACAGCGTTTACAGCACTCACAGCCCAAGATAAAATAAATATACTTGAAGATGAGATTTTTCAAACATGGTTTGAGGAAGCAGCGGTAATTAAAAAGATAGAAAACATAGGGGAACAAATTAACCCAGAGCCCGCAAAAGTGAAACGGCTTAGTGTTATAAATTCAACATTTGAGCATGAAGAAATTAACAGTTCTTGCTATTTAAATCATGAAAATGTAAACAAGTGTCAGGAAAAAGAATTAATTTCCCTGAGTAAGGAAACAAATACATGTGCAGTAACTACACATGGTAGACTGACTGATTTGGCTCAAAAATATGAAATAATGTTTCAGGAAATTTTCCATTTCAGAAAAGCTTCAGGGTACACATGAACGAAGAGGCAAATGAGACAATGAGTTCTTCAGGAATACAACTGCACGTTGCAGAAACGAAATATATTTTTAAATGCAATGGGTTTGAGAAATTAGGAGACAAGTGCACAAGAAAACATGAGAAGAAAAAGAAACCACCAGACCTAGCTGGGAAACTGGATAAGAAAAAGAAACCCCCAGATTTAGTGGAGGAAAATAATAAGCAGGATGAGGGAGAAGCTTTTGCTTGCTCATTGAGAAAAAGGAGGGATGTTGAGAAATGGAGAAGCAGGTGGAGAATGAAGAAGAAACGAATAGTTGATAGGGGATCATTAGCATGTCCTGATGCTCACAAATGTGAAACTGACTATATTACCAGAGGGAATTGGTTTGCAGATGAATTGGCAAATTATTGCACAAAACTGAATTGTTCTTTGAATCAGGCACGGGCGAAGGAAGACACTTTTTCCCAATATCTCATGCTTACTAACACAGTCGCAATATGGAAAGAAGTGAGGCAGTTGCAGGATCAGGTAAGCGATGAGGAAAAGAAAACATGGGTAAAAAAAGGTTGCACACAAAAAGAAGAGGATGATGTTTGGGTTTACCAAAATGAAAGAGCTGTTATGCCCGACAGTATGTTTGCCATTTTGCACGCATGTATCATGGACAGGCACACACAGATAGGGAAACTCATTTCGCCAACAAAGTTATCAGTCTGATCTGTGAAATACTAAGGACTAAACAGAAACTGCATTGTGCCTATTGTCCAGAAGTTTCTGGAGTTGGTGAGCAAGTGAATAGCACAATGAAAGTCAAATTAGCAAAAAAGTGTGATTCCACTGACTTGAAATGGCCGGATGCTTTGCCCTTAGTTCCAATAACCATGAGAAGTGCACCTGAAAGAAGGAAAGGTTTAAATCCCTACAAGATACTGGTGGGACAAGCAATGAGAGAAGCATATGTACCTGATCGACTAGATAGGCCACTGAGAAATAAACTGCAGATTTCGGATACACGTTCAGAATCAGGTGCTGAGCAACCAGAAGCTGTTAACAGAAGAGAAGCAGACTGTGAAACTGGTGATACTAGATCAACAGACTCTGCATGTGTACAGCAAGGTGTAAGACTCAATGATTTTTCACCTGACAACGATTTAGATGGTACTGCCGAACTAGGACAGAAACAAAGTCAAGAGCAGAGGCAAGGACATGAAAAAGAGAGAACAGAAGACTCAGAAATCATACAGTTCAAGATAAAGGGAAGTGAAATACAAGCAGACACAGAGACTGAAAGCAAGGGAGAAGAAGGTTCAGAAATCCTGACAGTTATCTTGTCTGACATTAGAGAAGAAACGGATGATCAGGAAATTCTGAACAAAGACTATGAACCTATGGAGAAGGATGATTCACACATGTGGCCCATCTGAGTAAAGAGACTCAAGTATAAGATAGTGAGGAAAGGAACAACAGCTCTTGAAGATCAGATCTCTGAAATGACAAACAAGTTAGAACAGGAGAAATTGAACAGGCCACCTGAGTGGACTTACATAGTCTTACAAAAGATAGAAGAAGTAGATTTAAGAAAGGAAAGGGACAGTGACGACAGTGAGCAGGACAAAGAAAACGACTTGAGGCCACCCTAACAGTGTTACAGAAAACACCTCTGGGTTTTAGCACACAAGACAAAGACGATTTTTCATGAACCATTTCCAAGTGGTCAAAATAAAAGAAGGGGCAAAGGACAGAAAGTCATTCAAGTGTGAAAACACACTTTGTACATACGGTACATATTTAGTAGATTTCATTTATAGGTTAACTTAGATACCATAGCGGATATGGACAGTCCTAAAAATAGATATAACATTTTTGCTTTGAGTGTAGGATGTGTTGTACCATTTTACTATTGGTCCTGTTAAGAATGATTACCCTGACCGAATTATCAAAAAGTGCCAAAAGGGAGCACGCAATCAAGCGAGGGAGAGTCTTCTTGAAGTAACACCAAAAACACCACCTGCAGACCTTCTAACATGTGTCACAACTTACAACACGTCAAGCAACACTGTGAAGAAGATAATAAATCGCAACTGGAGGATTCTAACCTCAAACACCCTCCAATGGCCTAAACCAAGGTTTGCCAACAAAAGGACACGTAACCTGAAAGATCAGTTAGTACATACCAGGCCAGCCCCAATTAAGAAAAAAGAGAACATAACATCACTCTGGAACATGAGTCCCATCACGGGCCATTACCCATGTGGGTCATGTGTCGTATGCAAGCTCACAACAGCCACAAAAAAACTTGATTTGTTACCTAACTTCACATGGACCTTGAGACATCACACGAACTGCAATACCAGCCACGTGGTATACATGATCACCTGCCCATGCCAAAAGAGATACATTGGTATGACATGCCGTAAAGTCAAGCTCCGCATAGGAGAACACAAGAGCAACGTGAACTGCAAGAGAGCAACAACAAAAATGAGCAAGCATTACATTGAGCATAACCACAATTCAGAAGATCTCATGTGGGTAGTACTAGAAACCCTGTCAGTAACAACAAACAATGCTGAACGCATCTTATTCGAAAAAGAACAGCGTTGGGTACATCGCCTCAAAACAGATATTGAAGGATTGAATGATTTTATCCCATGGCATACACTGGCGTGACTTCATGAATGAGATGATATAATCAGATGCCAGTCCGAGAGAAGATGATAGAAACCATTCAGGTTTCCTACATCACGTCATCACCTTCAAAAAAGAATAGTCTCAGTAAAAAATAAGTACTGAACAACAACCTTAGAAAAACAGAATAATACTCCCTCATAATGACACTAAATAACTTCTGAAAATAAGCTTTTGAAAATAAACCTCGGAGTATTTCATCCCTCCTTTACCAAGCGATCACATTTATACAAATCATTTTTAAATGTATCGCATATTCTGGAACTATTGATTTGTTTTATAATTAATTATTCCTCTAACTTGGTCTATGTCAACTTATATCTTGCACCATAGTCTTCTCTTTCAACAATGAAGACCTTTGCCAACCGCTCTGCCAACCGCTTTGCCAACCAGATGCAGGAATGAGAGTCTCTCTTTAGTCTCTAACCCCAAACAGGTAAAAACGACCGGTACGCGGCCCCGCGTTAACCGGGACACGGCGATCAGAGTCAGCACAAGCAATGCGTGATGAAGAACCGGTAAGCCCTTGCTACTTGCTACCACGAGACAGAAGACTAACGCGGTAAGAGCACCCAACTAATTAACATTTAACCTTACAGGAACAGGTTTCTTGATCTCTGAAGTCCCGAGGAAGCTCATACAAGACATTGAGCAAGGTAATAGAGAGAATTACTATACTCATACTAATCTGGGAATTTTAATCCTTACAAATTGGCGGATAAATGAATTGACTGTTTGTTTGGTTCAGGGGTTAAATGTACGCGCCTCTTTATTCACGGTAAAGATACACTAGCGATGCAAATTATGACGCTTATGAATGAAGCGAACTATCTATTTGTTTGTTAGTTTCGACAGTCAAATATGCGCTCCTCTGTAAAATACGATAAACACAGACTGCTCTTGCCATCTAACTAAAGGCGAAAAATACGAGCGCTCAACACACGTAGAATGAGAACTAGTGGACTAATGTCATCTAATTCACTTAATTAGATATACCCCCGTAAGTACATTTAAACCACCAGTGACGACCGACTGCTCATTCATGCCTAAGCATGTGTACTCTCAAATTATGACACCACACAAGTGCTACCATAACCAAGATATCCAGTGAATCTCATTACTTTCCTCTTCTTGTAGCCCACATGCCAGTCTCTACTTGACTGCTCAGTTGTTTTTAGCGCGTAAATTTCCTATTCGAAGTGCTTAATTGGAAGCACGATAATTATTACATTATTACTGTCACAGCCCCATCAATGATATAGGACGAATGGTCACTGTATTATCGATGCTGCAAAGAGGGTAGAATAATTATAATTAAATTTTGTTTAAATTACAGAGTCAACAACTCTTCGAAAGAATTATCATAATTGTGATCACCTGATCACACACCAAAAGGCGGCAGAACGGGCCCCCCCTTTTTTACTTTTTGGTCCTGACGAAAGCCTCAAGAATACACGAGAAGGCTGAAACATGTTGACCTTATTCACAGACCTCATCCACTGATGTAATAGACTATTAACTCTGTCTATAACAACATCACTTTTATTTTAATTTCCCACTCCACTCTTGTTCTCATTAAAATTTTTTTGCAGTTTTTAGAGTTGAGTAGGGAATTTTAACCTCACCACTTATGAGCACTTTGCACATCCCTCTCCTTTTTTGATACCTGGACGCTACTGTAATATCAGTTGGTCTACCTCCAGGTGGAGGACAGCATACTAACAAAAAGAAACCCAATGAAGATGCTGTGATAGTACACGAAGGCGGAGAATCAAGATACACCGCCACCGACCTGTGTACTCATATGAGGGTTTTCTTACACAGACTGCTAAGATCTTGATAGCACAGGACAAGTGATCCATTCTCCCAGTACTTGATTTTTTCCTGTTAAGAATGTGCCAATAGTTGCACAAGTAGATAGAACTGCACTTCACAAGGATAAGTACGTTTTAGATTTAGAACTAAAAATAATATTTTTGTCGAGAACAGGAGAAATGAGAAAAATATGCTGAACTAACAAAATTATTGAGAAGAAGTGTCGATCGAATACAATTTAGTGGGATGAATGGGTGGTTTGGGATTTGGTGATGATTAAATCATCAAAGGGGGGATTGATGGAGCAGAGTACAGAAGATTTTGTGTGTACCCCGTTCAGACCAATCACCCCCATAACAAAGTAATATATTAATTTTGTTTGCTGTGTATTAACCAACAGCACACACATTACATGTGGGAGATGCTCTGCATTAACAGGTTTGATTAACATATTAATTAATGGTGTAAAACGCACCTTTAATCTATTTTGCGCATTTAAATAGTGTAATAGTGCATGTCTATGTTGTAGTGTACATTGTGCATTGCATGCTGCTTTTGCTTCATTTTAATGGCTTGCAGAGTGATGCTTTTCCGCTAGGTAACAGTTTTTAGGGGATAAATATTAGCCCTGGTGGGTGGGGGGGGGACAGAAAACACTTATTTTCTGTGTATTCACATTTCTTTGTGTGTGTTTATCGTAGTTTGGCTGGTGGCCAGTTTCAAGATGGCTTCGTTTTTCCCGGTTCTGCGCAGGAGAGAATGCTTGCATCATCTGGCTGGAGGAACCTCGTGCATGCACTGTGCTCCACTGAACTTTGCAACTCCAGCTGACTATATTCGAGGCCATGCCGGTAATGGCTGAGAGCCAGAATGATAGCACGAGAACAGCTGAATGCCTGCCAAAGAGAAACAGACGAATGCCTGCCAAAGAATGACCACATGGAAACAGCTGAATCCCTGACACTGAACAGTTGAATCCCTGCCAATGAACCTTTGAATGCCTGCTAATGAACTGTGGACAGTCGAATTTGTATCTATCAGCTTGTTATACAAAGTTATTCACGGACATCCTGGGAGCTGAGAACTACATTGTTATTCATGGACATCCTGGGAGCTGAGAACTACATTGTTATGAACAGACATCCTGAGAGCTGAGAACTGCATTGTCATGACCAATCAGAGCAAGGGAAACGACAAGAGTTGAAACATTTGAGGGTAGAGAGCCAACAAACACAGGATAAATATCAGACCAAAATTGGGGTTTGGTATCAGAGAAGGCGGAGGAAAAAAGCTGCTTTGGAGAGATGCTGGGAGCTTGGAATTATACCAGACTGTGCACTGATGACCCCTGTAGGTTTGAGATCGTTGCAGGACACTAGCCTGGGTGAGAGAAGTCGTGGAGGAGGTCAAGGGTTAATTAAGTAAGTTGGGGTTTTATGGCTGGGTAGGAAGGTTTAAGTGTAGGAAATCTTTAGAATTAAATGCATGTTTTTAACTATGGTTCACTGATCCTTCATTTTGGAACCCTCTGTCAGTTACATGACCAAGGATTGATTTTTAACCACTTTGAGAATAATGAAATGAATGCAAACCTACATTTTCTCTTCATGACTTTTATTAAACAGTTTCTTGATTTATGTCCTGAATAAATGGCAATGCTCAAGTGAAAATTAATAGTGAGAGAATAAATGATAATTTCCTTTATGCAAATTAATTACATAAAATCTTTAAAATGATTTCAGGTGTTCGTGATTCTTTTAGAGTCAATTAATTATGCAATTCAATATATTGTTGTAGTGAGGTTAAGCTGGTCTTGACAATCACCATCAACCAATCCAACTAATTGGTCCGTCGACCAAGTGGGTGGAGTGCCTTGATGTTAAAGCTAGGATTCTACAGATGCAGATGTACATAATGTATTTAATGTAAATATTTTCCTATAGTTAATAAGGTATTCCCCCACATGTCCAGCGCTTGAATCACTCATCCCTCCTTGTGTGCAGACTCAGTGAGAGAGACGTGTGAGTGTTGGTGTTATGGGCCCCACCAATGACTGCGTGTGTGAATGAGCTAGTGTGACGTCGGGTCTGCGATGCAGGGAGGGTATCGGGGAAAGGTTATTCCCCATTTTCCAGTCTCGCGCTGCAGCACAACTATGCCTGAAGAGTTTTAATTGGTGTTTTAAAATGACAAAATACCATAATACTGTCAAAGATGGTGCCACACAATTAGCTTTTTCTTGCTACATATGTTTGTCAATCCTGTCGCACAATTTGGCCCTCCCTTGCGGCATAATTCCAGCGGGCCTGTTTATACATATGTGGCGTGTTATAGTATAAATCATTTGAGCAAACACAAACAAACTTTTTTCCCTTCCTATGCTCCACCACACCCGGACTCCACTGGCTTCCAACGCACCGAATCTGCCATCCTCCTGCGTGGCATCTTCTGTAGTACTGGTATGCAGTAGCTGTTGGAGAAGCAGCTCAACACATCTTCTGCCACAGCGGGTGCTATCTTCTCAACCAACACTAAGGCTTGTGGCCTGGACCCCGATTACTCTTCAGGGGGTAGGATTGTGTGCAGTGTTGATGTTATACACAGTTGTAAAGCCCACTAAGCACATATTGAGCAGTTCACACAAGCTCATTATAGGTATGCATTGGTTTGCCCAGCCCATGTGTGTACACGTCTTCAGCACACACTCCCAGAGGCATCGGTATCTCAAATATCCTGAGAAGAGCAAGGCTTTAACCAAGTCAGCTCACAAACCCTTGCGATCTCACCAAGCAGGCGAAGCCCCATCATTGCGACATTCATTCAGAGATTGTCGCCACAGCTGCACGCTCTCCCCGTGTTAAACCACAGCAGGCTTGTAAACCCTGAGCTGGTTTTTCGAGCTGCGTACCACTACCCACAGGGCATCTCCCAAGCAAACTGTTCTTTCCAATCTCACCCACCTTCATGGTTCTTAAACAACTGATCATCACTGTAAGATTGGAATGTACGGAATCCAATCATAGGAGCCTGATTTACTAGTATATGTGCTATCAGTGGCATAGCTAGACCATGTGCTGCCCATGGCAGTCCATGCGTTTACCGCCCGCGGGCACGGGATATAAGAGCGGGGGGAGTGGCGATTCCCACATTGGCCCCTTCTAAGAGGAGGGGGTGTGGTCAATTCCTGCGGTAGCCGCAGATAAGAGCGGGGGAGGCCACCGCCCCCAAAACACGTGCCGCCCCGGGCAGCCACCACCTCATCACCCCTCTTTGCTACACCACAGGGTGCTATTGATTGCACCTGGTAAATAACAATACCACATGGTTCGTGATTTATTGGGTGCGAGAAATGATGCAGATTTGGTAATCTACCATTACTTGTTGGGCCTTTCTACATATTACTATTAGTGCACATTTTTTAGTTTGAAGGAACTTTTAGTACGCACGCTTTTATTTAGCATGGTGTTAGTGCGCAATTACCGTTACTTCGCAAAGTGAAATACTTTGCAGACTATCCACATCGTTGTTTGGAAAAGGAGGTGCTTCCGTTTCCAAACAACGACGTGCTGCTCTTAAGACGCTTGAAGAAGGAGAAGAGTGGATCCACGAGTGAAGGTGAAGAGAGGGACCACGAGGGGAGAGAGGTAAGTGGGGCAGCGTATTTTTTTAGGGCTGTGCAGGGGGTTCGGTTTAAAGTTTAAGGGTTGTGTTTCTGTAGTTTAATGTGTTTCTGTGGTTTAATTTGGGTTTAGGGTAGTGACGGGGTCAAGAAGGGTAGTGTTTGGGAGTAGGGACAGGACTGTGGGTTGGGGGAGGGATGTGCAGGGGGTAGTGTTTTAGGGTAGTGTAATAATAATTTTGTAAAGGATATATTAATTGTGAAAAATTTATGAAATATGTGAATTTTTAAAAAGAGATATTTTTTATAATTCACGATGAGTTAATAGCCGATTTTAAGAAAAACTCCCCCACCCTAAAACCCTTCTCATAATTTTAGTGCGATTTTTTTAATTAGTATAAACCATTACAAGAAAAAAAATATAGTAGTGCTATGCGTAGTAATAGAATGCGGAATAAAAGCATTTAAAGTACTTTTCTAATCATTAGCGTTATAAATGCATGCGCAGTTAAAACTTGCGGAGTAATGGTTTATTCTAAGTAAAAACATTGCACTAAAATCGCGCAAAGTAATGGTATGCGAAGTATCGACATACATTCAACAGATTTTGTTGCTTAAACCCCAAATACTCATGGTACTGTAAATGCGGTACTCATTTCCCCTGTTAAATTTTGACAGGCTTGCGCTGGCAAAAATGTTACGAAGCATGAGGTATTTAATGCATCCGATGATAATTGGATGTGTTAAATACCTATAAACCCGTAATTCTGACCCAGTGCATAAACAGGGGGGTTACACACAGGTCGTAATTAACTGACCTGATAGGGGCCCAGATTTCAGCAGGTTTGACATGCCTGTAGAGAGCCACTCGGCCTCTACCACACAATGTATACAAGACACACATGCATTCCACACCCCTCGAGGCGGGCTCGCCTCGAGGTATAAATAAAGTCACGGAAGACCGCTCGGGGTCTTTCCGGGTTAACCACACTGCCTGCAGTCCTGTGGTCATTCCAGCGCTCCAGCGTAATCACAGCGTGGCCTGTCCAGGTCACCACACTGGTGACGAGGCCGGAAGTCCCGCTGCGTGCACTCAGCAGGCCAAAGCTGGTGCCACGGCGTCAGCGGAGCCCACCCACGACGCTCCTTCACCGTTGACTGGCTTCGCTGTGACCGGTTCGCGCTCTGCTGCCGTCCGGTCCCGGGAGCCTGGCGCGTGTCTCCCGCCTCTCCAGAGACTCGCTCGAGTGGCGGTGCGCATCTTCAAAGAGGCCGAGAGTAGCGCGGTGTGCGCGCGCACCGCGGCTGTCCCGCGAGACCAGGAATGACGCCTGCGAGGCCTGCACGCTGCCGCGAGGCCGCCCAGTGCTCCCACCACGTGGGAGGTTACCTCGCCTGGCCTGGCCGGCCGGGCGCATCACCAGTGTACTCCGCCGCGTTTGGGCAGAGTCGTCCGGAACAAACAAGCATTGGCAAGAGCAGGAGCTTCTCACGCTCCCATGTGCAAAGGCCTGGGGACATCAAGCATTGTCAAAGTCAAGCCCAGCAAACCTTCTCTCCAGTTGGGTGCGGTGGTGTGTGCTCCTTCCTGCCTGCTACAAAGTGACTGCCATTCCAGAGATCGGAGTCGGTGCTACGCCTGAGTGAGTACCCAGCCCGCCCGCACCCGGCCACCAGGCGCTGCCCACCCGCAATCAAACCTCGCGTCTCTCCCTGCCTCGCCCAGAAGCATGAGCACGCAGCAGCAAGCAGGCGACAACGCCCAGCCGGGCCCGGCTGCGGCCCAAGGCGGAGGGGGGCGCGCAAACGAACCGCGCCACATTCACTCAACAGTTAACCCTCTCCCACCTTTTAGTGAGATGGCGGATCCAGCCACCGCGGCCACCCGATGGCGAGCATGGGTAGGCCAGCTCAACAATTATTTCACGGGGACTCGTGAAACGGATAATACAGTCAAGCGCTCCCTGCTTATTTTCTACGGGGGACCAGAAATCTATGACCTATTCCAGACCCTCCCGAATACCGGCAACGCGGATCAGTACGACGCGGCAGTGGCTGCTCTCAACCTGCATTTCGACCCGCAGCTCAACATAGACTTCGAAAAATTCAAATTTAGACGCTCCTTGCAGCTGGCGGATGAGTCCGTGGATATGTTTCATGCCAGGCTGAGGAAGCTGGCGGCCACCTGCGGGTTCGCTGACCAGCGTGAGGAGATCAGGAGCCAGATCATACTGGGATGCAAATCCGTCCTACTCAGGAAGCTGATACTGCGCCAGCCCGGCATCACGCTAGACCAGATCCTGGTGTTGGCCAGGTCCCACGAACTCTCGGACGTCAGGGCGGAAGAAATGGCCGCAGCTCTACACAGGCCGTCTCCGATGCAGAGCACCTCACGGCTTCCGCAGGTCAAAGAGGAACGTGTCGACGTGATCAGAAGGCGACCGCAGCCCGCACCAGTCAGGGCGAGGCCGCCGCGAGGAGGGCCCTGCGGGAACTGCGGGGAGGACCACCTCCCAACGGCCATGTGCGGAGCGAAAGGGCGAGAGTGCTCCCGGTGTGGGAAGCTGAACCACTATGCCAAAGTTTGCCGCAGTGGCCAGTCGAGGCCTGCACCGAGGAGGCAGAGAGGGTTCACACAGAGAGTCCAGCAGCTGTCGATTGCCGACACGGCTGATGCGAAAGAAGATGTCGCATACCACCAAAACATTGACCTAGAGGACGACGACGAAGAAATGTACTATGTCTCCTTCGTTGGCCAGTCGGGAAGCAGGCGCAGACCGCCTCCTATGTGTTCGGTCAGGATGTTCGACACAGATCTACAGGCACTCAGACACAGGAGCCACGGTGAACGTCATGGACTCTGAACAGTTCGAACAACTGGCGCACCGGCCCCCTCTACTGCCAACAAAGGTGAGAATATACGCATACGGAGGCGTCGATCCCCTACCCCTGAGAGGTGTTTTCTAAACGACCGCCACCAGCTGCCCTCTCGCCACCACAGCGAGGTTCCATGTGACAGAGGGACGGAAGGGTACCCTCCTGAGCTGTCACACAGCCGAGGACTTAGGGCTTGTCTTCTTCACGAACGAGGTGCATGAAGCGCACACCGAGAGCATCCTGCAGGAGTTTCCAGAGCTGTTCAAAGGATTAGGGAAGCTGAAGGGGAAACAATTTAGGCTTCACATAGACCCAACCGTCAAACCGATAGCCCTGCGTCACCAGAGGGTACCGTACAACCTGAGGCCCCAGGTTGAGGCGGAGCTGGCGAAGCTCAAGGCGCTGGATGTCATAGAGAAGGTCACCGGCCCCACACCCTGGGTGTCTCCGCTGGTGGTCGCTCCAAAGCCGAAATAACCGGGAGCGATCCGGTTATGTGTTGATATGAGGCTACCCAACGTTGCTGTCAAAAGAGAGCACCATGTGACACCAACCATGGATGACATTGTTGCGGACCTCAACGGCGCCAAATGGTTTTCGAAACTGGACCTTAACGCGGGGTACCACCAGCTGGAGCTGGAACCAAACAGCAGGTATATCACGACCTTCGCTACGCATGTGGGCCTACGTCGGTATAAGCGCCTTAGTTTCGGAGTATCGTCGGCGGCAGAGGTGTTTCAAAATGCCATCAAAGAAACCCTGTCAGGCCTGACTGGAGTAATCAACTTAAGCGATGACATTTTAGTATTCTCGTGCACACTGGAGGACCATCATGCACATCTGAGAGCGACGCTCCAAAGGCTCAGAGACCATGGTCTGACATTGCACAAGGAGAAGTGCGTCTTCTATCAAGAGTCGATCGATTTCTTCGGGTACACATTCACGCGGGAAGGCCTCAAAGTTGATCCGAAGAAGGCGCTCGCCCTGCGGTCGGCCAGCATCCCCAAGTCACCCACCGAAGTAAGGAGCTTCCTCGGGATGGCGACGTACTGCGGGAGGTTCATTCCGAACCTCGCCGCCCTGTCCGAACACCTCCGTGCCCTCACGCGAGGCGACCAGCCCTGGCACGAAGATCAAGGCAGCGCTGCAGGACATATACTGTCATGGCCTACTTCCGCCCGGGGCAGCCGACAGAGCTTGTTGTGGACGCCAGCCCGGTGGGCCTGGGAGCAGTACTGTGGCAGGAGCATGGAAAAGGGACATGGAAACCAGTTGCGTATGCCAGTCGCGCTCTATCGGACACAGAGACACGCTACGCGCAAATAGAGAGAGAAGCACTGGCAATAAAGTGGGCCTGCCAACATTTTCATCTCTACTTGTTTGGGCAAGACTTCACGGTCATCACGGACCACAAGCCTTTGGTCCCACTGTTTGGAGGCACCACGCGGCTGGCGCCTCCTCGCATCGAAAGATGGGCGGTACAGTTGCAGCAACTACCGTTTCACCGTACTCTTCCGCCCAGGGGCCCACAACCCGGCGGACTACTTATCCCGTCACCCGGAGGAGCTTCCCCCGTCATGCGTCCCCACGGACGTCAGGTACTCCGACACCTATGTCCAGATGATTGTCTGTGACGCTTGTCCAGATGCGGTGACCCTGGAGGAAGTTGGCCGAGCCACAGACAATGACGAGACCCTAACGAAGGTAAAAATGGCCCTGGCATCGCACGATTGGAAAACGTTCCTGGAAGGGAACAGGGTGCTCACAGAAGAAGAGAAACACGCGCAACAACAGCTTTGGCAGGTCCGCCACGAGTTAAGCATGGGTGTTTGCGGTGCAGTCCTAAGAGGTCATCTCCTAGTTGTCCCAAGGGCACTACAAGGCCAGTTCCTGCAACTGGCGCACGAAGGCCACCAAGGCATGGCGAAGACTAAGGCACGCCTTAGAAACAAAGTCTGGTTTCCAGCCATGGACACAATGGTAGAAGAGTTGGTACGGCGGTGCCGAGCGTGCACAATCACGGGCGGTGGCCCACCATCAGCGCCAGTAATCACGGAGGAGCCCTGTCATCACCCGTGGTCCAACGTAAGTGTGGATTTTGGCAGTTTCCCAGACGGGAGGCAAATGCTAGTGCTCGTCGACGCCTACACCAAGTATCCAGTGGTAGAAGTCGTGGAATCCACGTCATTCCAACACATACGGCTGGCTCTGGAGAAAACATTCGCCATGTTTGGGAACCCCAAGGAAGTCAGATCCGACAATGGCCCGCCATTTCAAGGCCAGGACTTCAGGGAGTACCTGGCAAAGCGAGCGATCAAGCACAGGCGGATCACTCCTCTATGGCCACAAGCGAATGGGGATGTAGAAAGGCTGATGCGCACACTGAACAGAGCTCTGCGCATTGCCGTCGAACAAGGTCAGGACACAGAGACGGCGCTGACCAAATTTCTGGACGCGTACAGGCGCACGCCGCACTGTACGACGAAATGCGCGCCGGCCCACCTCCACTTCAAGGAAGCCCCGCGAGACGGAATACCGACTGACCCATCCTGGAGTCCGCCTGCACACGACGAGAGAAGGGTGCAGGAGCGGAGAGAAAAGACAAATAACAAGGCTAGCGAATATCAGAGAGCTAGGGATCACCAACTAGCAGCTGGAGACAAGGTGGTGGTAAAAGATCGACACACTGGATGGAAATTCCGGACACCTTTTGAGCCGGAGGCGTGGATGGTGCTCGCAACAAAAGGGACCATGATCACGGCTGGACGAGGTGACGCGAGAGTAACAAGGAACGCCTCGTATTTCAAGAAGATAGAAGGGGAACTAGCGGGAGAACAGGAGGACGGAGAAAGAGAAACAGAGTGCGACGATATCATGACCTGGTCGCCCACCCCGGAGAGGGGGTCCCCAGGAGAACGCGGAAGTGCTCAACGGGGTGAGTCAGAACAAAACACAAGCAGCCCCCAGGAGAGTAGAGGCCCGCGGGAAGAAGCTGGTTCCCGGAGTCTGGAGGACAGAGGTGGTCCCAGCAGAGGAGTTGGCTCCCGACTACGAAGCAATCAGGCTCCAAGTCAGAGACTCAGAGACTTTGTGTGTCCACCGCCCTGAGTGGAGAACTGAGACGTTGGCGCTGTCTAAAATGTTGGAGGGATGTAGAGAGCCACTCGGCCTCTACCACACAATGTATACAAGACACACATGCATTCCACACCCCTCGAGGTGGGCTCGCCTCGAGGTATAAATAAAGTCACGGAAAACCGCTCGGGGTCTTTCCGGGTTAACCACACTACCTGCAGTCCTGTGGTCATTCCAGCGCTCCAGCGTAATCACAGCGTGGCCTGTCCAGGTCACCACAATGCCAAAGTGAAAGGAAGGTTGAGGTATTTAATGCCTCTAATAATTATCGGATGCGTTAAAGAACACTCAACTTATAATTCTGACCTGTGCGTACCCAGGGGTATATGCACGGGTCGGAAAAAAAGACAATTGATTAGTAATCAGGCCCATTGCAAGTTGCAAAGCCAGCCCCCTCTCGCACCCCTATATATCCGCTCAAACAACAGCTAGAGATGACCCCGCGCAGAACACAATGCTGACTGAACTTTGTCAAAACTCTCGATCTCTAAAACCTCAATGAGACCAGTATAGGCAGCCCTGCACCTGTTCACCTGTCTGTGCTTCTGTTGCCAGCCAACGGAGTACTGGCCGCTCTAATAAATCCCTGTCGGCACAAAGCAAGGAAAAGTCACTAAAGTTAAAACATTTCAAAACCTGTAAATTCACCCCCCTCTGTGCTGTAGAGTAAAACATAGCATTAAATTACATGTTTTTTAAACACAATTTCCTAGTGCACTTTTGGTGTTTCAACACATTATACTCAGCTGTTTGATCTTGGAAGGATGAATGACTTAGTTAGTTCTGCCTCTGTTCCAAGCTGCAGTTCTGAACTGCAGGTGACACCAGATGTTAGGAGCGATGCAGGCCCGGTTCTAGCTTTCTAGATCTGTGAGAGCCATGAAGAAACAGCCCAGCACCCAATTTGCACTGTGTGCGGCAGGACTTCGCAAAGGGAACGGGTACAGATAATGCTTCGGCGC
The DNA here is from genome assembly GCF_964204655.1 of Triturus cristatus. Classification (NCBI taxonomy): domain Eukaryota; kingdom Metazoa; phylum Chordata; class Amphibia; order Caudata; family Salamandridae; genus Triturus; species Triturus cristatus. The sequence continues at coordinate 28,015,919 of NC_140584.1, read as the reverse complement.
ACCTATAGCCTTCAGAGTACAGTTTCAGAAAGTGGCCATTTGGCTCCTGGGACCATTAGATGGTAAGGGCACCAGTTATGCTCTGTGCCCATTAAGCATAGCCATGCCCAGAGAGGACTGCCTGCAAGAATATTTTGGCTGCAGAGGGTACCAAAACTGTATGGACAATGAAGTTTGGAGTACTAGGTTACAATAACTAACCATAAATTGTGAAAGGCAATTAAAAAAAATCTTTCGGATCATAAGTAGGATGTCCTTTCAGCAGTGATTTCAAAACCCACATTTCACAGGAAGACACCATCCTGATGAAATTATCATTTGGTATTGTAATGTTCACAAATTATTGAAAATAAATACGGCGAAAACGTATTGCAATATCGCATACAACAACAGTAATGTTTTCAAAACACATTTTTCTATTTTAAAAAAACATTTCATATAAAAAGAGCATAAAATAAAGTTATGAAGTTCTGATGAAATTTACGAATCACAACTTCATACCTTAAAATAATGTCACAAGAAGCCACCTTCCATCTATAGAATTGAGGAATTGCAAAATATAAACTTGTGAGTTCTTTTGCATCACATCCATTCTATTTCTTAGAAACCTGCAGGACATTTAGCTGCAGAGAACGGTTTTCCTTGCAGTCACTCAGCCAATAAAGTCAGCTGGAAAACTAATGGCATACTGCCCCATGATCGCTACTGGTCTACCAGTCCCTGAATCTTCGGTACTGGAAAGGAGGCAAGCCTGTCGGTGAAACCAGTAAGACAGGGTTGCCTAGTGAGGTGATAATAGCCCCTGTGCAATAGAGGGATATTTTTAAAGACATTGCCAGCTTCATACGTCACAAAGGGGAAACAGAGTTTACAGTGCTGAGAGAACAACGCAGTGCCTTTACAACGCAGGCAATACAACGAACGCATTGTTACCACGCGTTCCATTACAACGCAAGTCATTTCAACTACTTGCTTTAGGGAACTCATTGTTGGATTTGAATTCCAACAAGTTCCCTACTCTTGCATAGACAAGAGTTGGAATAGTAAAATATACTATTCCGAACTCCAGCGCTTCCCTAAAGCTTGCGTCTTAATGGAACGCGTGGTAACGACGCGTTCGTTGTATACTTTGTAAATGCATGCGTGAATATGTCGTACATCCGTCAAAAAGTTGGGGAGGTTTAAAAAAATATTTGTAAAGTGCTAAACTCTGAAACTTTGCAGATCCCACCTGGACCTAAACTACACAGTTGCACAGTATTTAGTCTCTTTAATGATCTATAGAGCCCTGATAATCACAAAGGTAAATTCAGTCATACAAGTACGTTTCCAATCAAATTAACATTTTTTACACCTGAAAAGAACTCACAAAAGGATTCCAGAAGCCGGATATTAATTTATTACTGTTGATTGCTCCACAAAGAGTGCGGAGAAGTCAAGTATAGTAATTGACACTCAAAGCATGAGAGGTGGGAGTTTCAAGCGCTGATTTGCTGCCATGAAACTTTTTAGGAACAACTAGAAGCAAATACATTAGTGGCCATTTCCAAGTAGTTCAAAGTCCCCCTTTCCACCCTTAAAATAATAAGTGATTTATATCATCCAAGGGCTGGAAAGACTCCACTTACAGAAAGTGACGTGGAACAAACAGATCACACGGTAGGTGGGTGTAGGGGAATCGTTATCTCCATGGGGAAAAAACTTCACCAGTAGCAAAAAAACAAAACAAGATATGAAACAGTGCATATGCACAGGAGGCTTTGTTCACCTGTGGGGACTCATTTAGTATGGATAACTTCAACCATGTGGAACAGAAGCCTGTCCAACAGGTTTTATGACATTCCCTCTAGTGTGCTTGACAACCTGTGCCTTGCTCAGCCTTTCTGTAATCATACTAATGGGAATGTTCATGAATATATTCAAGACTTAGCACTAATTGGACTCTGGATAATTAGGATTATATATTTGGCACCTGATAATGTCGACTTAGTATAATTCCAAGACTGCAATCTATGATAAAAGCATGTGGAAAAATTACTTTCCATTCTGATTTTCAGAGGCTGAAATAAAAAATAATAAGTTGTAGTGGAGTCTGTTTACAGAATTCAAGCAGAGTTTTCGTCCTTTTAACCTAATAGCTGCCAAAATGTACATGGGGAAAAAAGTCTGTGGAGTGCAACTGTTAGACTTGGCATCGCGACTGTTAAGAGTTGGCATCTTTTGGCGTGTTTCCCCTGACTTTTTGCTTTCTGACCTCCCGGTTTTGACTCTGTGCTGGCTTAGTGTTTCTGCGCACTTTTCTCACTGCTGATCAGTGGTAAATTGCAAGTGCTCCTGTGGTAAAATGTGTTATGGATTGGTGTTTCCATGATTGGCATATTTGATTTATGTGTCAGTCCCTAGTAAAGTGCACTGATTGTGCCAGGGCCTATAGATCAAATGCTGTTGGTGGGTTGCAGCACTGGATTGTGCTACCCACACAAACAGCCTGTAAATGTGACTCTGGCCTGCCATTGTAGAGCCTGTGCGCAGTCTGGTACTGCCATGTCGACTTGGCAAGTGCACCCACTTGCCAGGCCCTAACATTCCCTTTTCTTACATGTCAGCCACCCCTAAGGTAGGCCCAAGGTACCCCTGTGGGCAGGGTGCAGTGTATTTGAAGGGTAGGACATGCCCTGGTGTGTGTGGCATGTCCTGATAGTGAATTACTGCCAATTTCGTTTTTCACTATTGCAAGGCTATCTGTTCCCCTTAGGACAGAATGGGAAAGTTGTTGATAACATCTTATAAACATAACTGGCCCTGGGAACTAGATGGGAATATAAAGTTTAGTATGCCCGAACTCAGAATCTAAAGATGCATCTTTTAGTGAAGGTGATTTTTACATTCTGTGTTTGAAAATACCACTTTTGGAAAGTAGGTATTTTCTTGCTCAGCCATCTTGTGTGCCTCTGCTGGAATGTGGATTGTCTGTCTGGGTTTTGGATGACAGAAGGCTGGGGAGCAAGAGTGGCTCCAGATAGTCTAGGTGGGTCAGGAAAGGGCTGAATAGACCTGGACTGCAATTGGGGAAGGGGGAGGAGATTTCCTTGCACCTCAAAGGGCCTGGTCTGCCTCTGACAATGCCGTCTCCACCTCCTGCCTGGAAGTCACACCAGAGAAGGCAGAACTGGTTCTGGCTGGGCACAGACACTCTCTGCCTAAGAGATCAAAGATTTTGGTATATAAATATTGGCTCCCAGACCCCTGAACTTTAGAACTCTTTTGGATCAAGAAGACTGCCAAGAAGAAGAGCTGGAGAAGCTGTGAGGCGGAATTACCACTTTGCTGTGTGCTTTCGCTGTGTTGGCCTACAGTGGCTGCTTCTGTCTTGGGCAGAGAAAGGACTGGACTGAACTTTCTGCAATCTACTTTGTGAGTTTCTCCAAGGGCTTGAGGTAGAGCTTGGTCCCTGTTCAAGAGGTCTCAGGAATAGCAAAGACTTCAAACTCTTCTGCCCTCAGCACTGGGGACTGTGTGTTTTGTGCTGCAACAGAAGAAAAGCAACCCGAAGACATCTACGATGCCGTTGCAGACTCCGTGTCCTGAAGGCACCACAGAGGGCACTGCCGCAATGCTGCACTGTGACCCTGATCTCACCAATTACGCCTGCTGACACTGCCACCGAGCCGCTGCTCGCACCGTGACCTGTGGGCACCGCTCTCTGCACCGCCTTGCTTCCCGACGACGCCTTGGTATCCCCGACAAGGCAGCTCCATGCCGAAATCTATGCCGCTGCTTGCACCGTGGCTCAAGGGCACCGCTCGTAAAGTTACATGACACACCGCCCCCATCCCGCACCGCAGCCTAGGCCTACCGACACCATCGACTCCAGTTCGTCAGCCGACGACAGCGCTTCAGCAACGACGCCGCCGCTGCTTGCACCGTGACCTACCTGCACCACTACGGGCACCGCATTCACCTTGCACCGCGACCTTGGTCTCACCGATGACGACATCTGACGCCGCCACCAAGCCGCTGCTCGCACCGCGACCTGAGGGCACTGCATGCCACACCGCTGCACTTTGCACCGCAACACCCGACGCCAGCGTCCCTGACTCCAACAAAGAGGAGATCGATCTGCAATGCGTGTGACTTCGAGGGCCCTGACAACTCCTGCACCGACCACCGGAACCGACGCCTGTGGACGCCGTGCTTTCGGAAGCTCAACGAGAGGTCGCTGACGCCCTGAAAGGTACGGTTTGCGGGTCTTCCCGACACCGTAGCTGTCCCGCGATGCCGCGGTCAGCCAGAACTGTTTGGATTTGTTTGCTCACGCCGACATGATCGCCCCGGACGGAGATATCGACACCAAGGAAGTGTTTTTCAAGCGTATTTTTAATAATTGAAGATTTTTAAGCACTGTGATGTGGATTTTTATTGTTTTTGGTCTTGTCTTAAGTATATAATATACTGTATATTTTTTTCTAAACTGGTGTGGTGTCCTTTTGTAGTGCTTACACTGTATTACTGTTGGTTATGTGCAAATGCTTTACACACTGCCTCCAAGATAAGCCTGACTGCTCGTGCCAAGCTACCAAGGGGGTGAGCAGGGGTTATTTTAGGAGTGTAACTCCCTGATCCTGACTAGAGTGGTGGTTTCTGCCCGATATTGGCACATGCCCTAGCCGACTAAAAATCCAATTTCTAACAGCGACATTACCATAGTACTCGGATTACTGAAATCAAACGTAAAAAATACTTCAGGTCAACTCTTAACTAGGGCCTTAGTCACTGTGATAATTTAATGCACAGTTTTTACCAGAAATTAAGGATACAATGAGTGCAGGCTGCAACACTTGAAAAATACACTAAAGATATCGATATACATGAATTGAGGCATTTTTGCACACTTTTTACCAGAAATTAACCTCTTCAGTGCCCATGACGATATAGTCTCGTCATGGAGCACGGTCGCGCTGTGCCCATGACGAGACTATCTCGTCATGAACCCCACCCACTAATACAACGCCCGGCACAGGAGGGGGAAAGGGCGTGGCACAGAAGGGGTTAAGGATAAAATGAGTGCAGGCTGCAACACTTGAAAAATACACTAAAGATATTGATATACATGAATTGTGGCATTTTTGACAATCGAAAAAGAAAGTACTATACAGAATTCTTAGCAACGTCTGAATGATCATCAATAAGCCAAGACTTACTGCAATATCACAAATTGTTATGGTAACTGTATGATGCTCTGATGTTTATTTTATTATTAATATGTTTTTAAAAGTAGCTTAACAAATGTAATTCAGTACTATTGAGACTTGTTATTTTTTGTGTTGCAACCTATATTCCATTGTAACTTTAACTTCCATTGGAACTTTTATTTTTCTTAATTAAGCACATACATACAAATGTGTTTTTTGGCACCACCTATGTCATTTTGTGATATTACAAATAGCAAGAGTTCATATTAGTCAAGCTGTTGTACCCATTTTATCAATTTCACAATAATAAAGTGCTGAGAAGCCCATGCTGACATTCAAAACAGTGTCCTGCGGGTTACACATGACTTTCACACAAGTTACACATCTGACAAAATTACTGATCTAAACACACATGCATATCATGTGAATTCTATGGAATGATCAATTGAAAGTTCTGGTAATTAACTGTCACAAGGCAACACATTTGTGTGTGTGTGTGTAACTTGTTTGTCGTTTGGCCGACTGACTGAGTTAAGTTCTGATGGGAGCTTGCGTTCACTGACATTTGTTGAAGTGGGAGTGTCATTTGTGTATGGGAGGGAACATCCGCACCCATGCCCGTGCTCCTGTCACACCTAAACATGCAGACAATGTTAAAAGCCTTAGTCATTCTCATGTAAGAGAGGTGATTAAGCAGAGTTTAAGAGCACACAGACGCCCTTGAAATATTACGGCACTTGACCTGCAACCCTTTCCATCCCACTAAAAGAAACGGGTGGGCCAAAAAGGTCAAATACATGGATCTGTAATGGTGGAAAATCATTAATATTGAATAGGTCAATGGCATAATAAACGGGGGAAGTGTTGCAAACCGTCCTCACTGCATTATTTCCAATTTTCCAGAATGTCTAGAAACTGAAATCTAAAAGAACCTGCTCCTGGAGCAAGCCCCCCCCCCCACAACCAAATGGCGTGGTAAGTTATGGGATGGGCAACATGCTGGATGGGGGGCATGATACCTGGATCCCTTGTTCGGAAGTGGTCATAAGGGGTAGTGACTGGATGAAAGGATTCAAACCTCGTGACTGTGCATGCCCCCACCCTCTTTGCTGGATTTTCCATGGCGTGCCTCCATCAGTGGCACCTCGGCAGCTTCCTGTCCACAGCAATAATTTGCATGATCCCCAGACCTTTGAATAACAGAGGAGCAAACTGCAGGTGGGAAGGGAACCCCGGGCGTAGCCTTCTTCTGGCTTGAGTGCCACGTGGACCGCCTGCTAGAAACGTCGGATTTAATAGTGTGAAGCTTAAATTCTACAATATTTAATTCGGATTTTTTTTCTTATATTTACCATTCCTAAAAGACTTTTAAGTCCTGTCTACAGAAGGATTTTAATTATTTTTGTGCTAGGAACTCCATTTGTTTTGAAAACTGTAGGCGAGCCCATACGCATGAGCGTTAGAAGCACGATGATCAAGTGGTGGGGTTAAGGATACGAGTCCAGCATCTTCATGTACATTTGACATTGTTAATTCAGGGGTTTCACATGTCATAAGGAGTGGGTATAAATGGTTTCCACAGCCTGGGCACTTTCATGGAGTGAGTAGGGCAGGGAATGAAGGAGTGCTCACAGGGAGGAGCAGCTTGATTGATTTATGGAGAGTGCAGGCAGTACGGCAAAGAAAATGGTTTTCGGGCTCCCCTCCCATAGTTAGAGGGCAATATGTCTTTGGGGGAAACCGACTAAAGGGAGGAACCAGACACAGTCTAGACGACTGGGCTGTATTGGGATTCATTTGGTTAAGAATGTAGCCCAAGATATTTATATGTCTCCATTTTGGGCTGCCACTCGCCATTTTATTGGTAGGTGTACACTGTGGCAGTCCCCTTAGTTTTATAAACATTTTGTGGGTTTAGTTGTTTAAGCAGTAGGGTGATACCAATTCTGGAATACGTTTTTAATTTGTATCCCGATTGGCAGCGACACGCAGGATGAACTGGGCAAGAAATGCTTCAGCTGAGTAATGAGGCTGGGCCCTCTAATTTGTGGGCAGTAGCGAGTCCGGCTGCTTTGACTGCCTGCAGTAGGGTGGCACCGCGTGGTCTGTGTGCTAGCCTCCTAGGGGCCTCACGCCAGCCTCGGTGAGTGTTTGGGCCACACACGACCATGCAGAGCAGCCCCAGTATTGAGAGGTGTGAGAGGTGGGATGCGGGAGGGGCGTTTTAGTAGGTTTCCCAGGCAGAATGGAGGCTGTGCGAGAGTCCCTATGAGAGCACAATGGAAGGCCCCATGTGCCAGGGTAGCAGGCAGATGTCTGCATTATTGTACAGAGGGGGTGGGGATGGGCCACTCGTTAATTATCAAGCAGGAGGTTGCAGGTATGCCCTGGGTGGGGGAGAGGCAGGACTGTTTGGGTTACTATCAGGAGGATGTCTTTGGGAGGAGGCTCTTTTCCTGCAGACACCTTTGGTTCGAATATGGAGGGGTAAGGTCTTAGAGGCTTTCTAAAGCATGTTGAGGTTTTGAGTGGATGTGTCCATGGACTTTGAGACAGGAAATGTGAGGAAGTAGGCAAGGGTGGATCCCTCAGTCAGGGGACATGGGTGGGTTGGGACTTGGATGCACAGGCTGCAGGAGTTGGACAGGGGAGTGGGCAAACCTTCAGTTCAGGAGACAGGGAGAATGGCTGGTCAGGCAGGTGAGAAGTACCTTTTGAGTCACTAGGCGTGGGTGACACCATGCAGATGGAGTCATGCAGTAAGCCCTCAGCTTTTGCGGCTGCCATGTTGGTGTGGAGTGATGATGAAGAGGCATATATAGGGTTGGGGCTCACTTTTCAGAAGCCCCAGATTGTGTATGCTGGGAAAACGAAATAATGTCAGCAAGACAAGAGGGGTGATAGGGCAGTTCAGCGTTTTGGAGAGGACAGGGACTGAAAGCAGCAGGTAGCTTTACTGGGCTTTGCACACCAGGCCTATCATCTTTGTTACAGGTGTCTAAATTGTGCCAGGTAGCGGACCTGGGAGAGCACAGTGCGGCTCAACTGCCCCAGGAGGAAGAGAAGGCATGGCCCAGAACAGTCAGCCGGACTGCATCATGGGACCCTGCCCTTGGATGATACAAGAAAATCTTGGGAGGCCTTGTGATGGCAATCACTGGAGTGGAGCATCTATCACATGGAAGCAGCACAGGTCCAAATGGCCCACATCGTGGGTATGGTACGGTCCCTCAGGAGATGGCACCTGGTAGCCCGAGAATGGGGCAGTAGCAGCCACACATGGTGGCGATGTTGGAAGTAGCCCTGATGGGCTCCCATGGCATTGCACATCGGTGGAACACCTAAGAGGGTATGGTACAACCCCTCAGGAGATGGTACCTGGTAGCCCATGAATGGGGCAGCAGCAGCCACACAGGATAGTGATGTTGGGGGTGGCCCTGGTGTGCTCCCATGGCATAATGAGGTATTGAATTATGGAGACAACAGTCTCGCAGATGGAGAGATTACACAAAGGTGCTGGGCCTCTTGGTGCAACTGGAAGGGCAAAGGGGTACTGCATGGATGGGGGGGGTCCCACTATTCCTACTTCTAGCGCTGTTTTGCAGGTTCTGATCTGGGACCAAGGATGGCAATGAAGGCGCATGGGGCAAGGCAGCAATGCACACTGGCAAGGCGGCAAGCTTCGGAGCAGGCACTGACCTAAAGGCCAGGTAAGATGGCAAATATGAACTAGGTGTCAAATCTGGTCATGGCGTAGAAGAGGGTGG